>NW_025963802.1:37904158-39163086 GCF_023055435.1 Haliotis rufescens
TGCGTCCCTCGGGCGAGCCAGGATCCTATGATCGAATCCCGGTTCGTCCTGATTGTGTTTCTAGTTGTATCAAGAGTCAATACCGTACCCGCGAACTCACCTTTTCACGAACACATGGTATGATCTCTATTTCATAGCGATTCATAAACACATGGTTATGATATAGTCGGAATCGTAAATCGACTCTGCTGTGTTTTATCCCTTTATTTCACCAAATGGTTATGACTAAGACCTTCACCACTCCGGGATTTCCTCCCACAACAAGCAGACACGTCGTGATACAACTAAAACACCGTCATATTGTTGTTAAACCCAGAGTCTACTAAGCCTGCACATACTACGACCCGTAAGGCAAGCCAAGTGGTCATGTAGGGTCTGCTGTCAAATCGTAGCACCTAATGTGAAATACATATATATATATTTTTTTAAAAACCCTCACTCAATCATGATCGCGCACCCAATTGACCCACTTCTTATCCCCCAGAACAAGCATACATACATCAAGCACAAAGTCGTGCTCATGAATCCGAAAAAGTTCAAACATTCATAAACATCCATTTTCATTTTCGAAGATGAAAGTTCTTTTTCAATATTATTGTAGTCTGGATACATTACATGACACAACATGTGCAAACATTACCCATACATCACTGACGTGTTGTTCTACAACCTCCTCCATACGGTATGCGGAAAACGCAAACAATCTGCTCATTGCTTGACAAATACCAAGTTAGAAATGTACTGCTTTACACTGAAGTGGAACACATGTCAATCTTAATACAGAGATATGCATTAGACTATACCCACACGGAATGCCACAGTTACGTACTGGGAGCACGAGAGGTCCAGTCGCTAGGGTGAGTGAGTGAGTATGGTTTTACGCCGCTTTTAGCAATATTCCAGCAATATCACGGCGTGGGGACACCAGAAATGGGCTTCACACATTGTACCCATGTCGGGAATCGAACCCGGGTCTTCGGCGTGACGAGCGAACGCTTTAACCACAAAGCGACGGTCGTAGCGACCGTCTTTTACATAGACTGACGGCAGTCGTAGCGCTAAGGTTGTTTTGTACAATGACAACGAGGCTGCGTCGAATTCTAGATTTGCTCTGATTATGTTTCCATTGTGATTGTTTTATCAACACCATTTTCATGCTCGTAGGTTTCACCACACTCATTCCCTGTTTTAAGCCGTGGCTTTTTCAGTTGAAGAATTGACTTACCTTCGCATGTGTTTGTGACACCTGGTATCATCCGTGATTCATAGGTAAATGTTTCTGATATAGTCTGAATCACACAATGGACTCTGCCTTAAGCAGATATTTCTTATGATTATTGAAAGGGTTTTTGTAGCTTATATTCTATCACTGATAAGTAAATCGAATTATACTTACCAGCACCCTATTCTGAAATGATCGGATTTGTATTTCGATTTGAAAGAATGACGTTTGATAGAATTTAGGAATTATGTGAATGACGTCATGTGCAATCGAAGTTTAAGATGAGTTGTTCCAATGTAATAAACGACTTAAGACGTTTTCTTATTAAAAAATATGCAATAATTATTATTTACACTTTGTTCAACGTTCGAAATTTTTTTATCCTATTATTTTTATTAGTTTTATTATAAATGTATATGGAATGGTCCAACACAAAACAATTTTATTGGAATAATGTTGGTCACGTTTCTCTCAGTTTGATATGTATTTGTGAATCTTCCTTGTGATTTGTATTATCAACTGTCAGAGTTCATATCACCAATGCCGAGATTATTTTCAAATTTTAGCCCCCTCTCTCGTTCGTCGCTCATTCCTTCAATCTTAAAACTGAAACCACCAATTCAGTGATTAGAATATATAGCTTTTCATACAGCTGATTTGTTCATTTTATTTGACACAAAGGCTCTTACCTCCGACAAATAAGCTCTGAACACATTTCATTTGCGATTAGGAGTAGAAGAAATACAACCTAGACTCCCGTTGCCGATTTCAACAGTGATACGTCACACACATTTATGTTTTTACGTCATCTAAGTCAATATGTCGTTCTTCTTCCATGTCCTCCATGTGTTAGAGAAGTGGAAATGAGATTATCTCCCCTACACGAGTAGGCGTAGGGTTCGAGACCATCGTAAGTCATTGGTGTACTCTAATATCGACCTCGGTACAGACATTGCCTACAGGACACCTGGTGTTATAAATATATTTCGTGTGTATTGACATATTGTCATTTCACTATATTCTGTTACAAATTACATACAACGCCAGACAATGTTGCTCATGAAACACTCACATCCCATGTATAATGACCGCCTCCGTGGTCTAGTGGTAGAGTGGAAGGTCCGGGGTTCGATCCAAAGCCGCGTCATACCGAAAGACGTTAAAAGATGGTACTTGTTGTTACCCTGTCTGGCGCTCGGCATTTAGGGGCTAAAACAAGGACTGGTCGGCTCGGAGTCAGTATACTGTGTGTGAGTTGGGTATTCATGTTAAACTGCGGCATGGTATCTCAGTGAGCTAGCACTTTAAATCGGCATCATTCCGGACTAGTACAAGCAGCCACACACACATACACGTGCATGCACGTCGCTATATAAGTGCAATAATCTTGGACGAGACGTTAAATCCAATTTCACCTCACCTCATCTTCCTGACAAGCGCCAGACAACGTGACATACATACACTACTGCCTAGAAGTTCATTCCCCTTACACGCGTTACGCAAGCCACACACACACACACACACACACACACACACACACAAACACACACACGTACATGATGTCGCTATATAAGTGCAATAATCTTGGACGCGACGTTAAGGTGAGGTGAAATTGAGTTTAACGTCGCGTCCAAGATTATTGCACTTATATAGCGACGTGCATGCACGTGTATGTGTGTGTGTGGCTGCTTGTACTAGTCCGGACTGATGCCGATTTATAGTGCTAGCTCACTGAGATACCATGCCGCAGTTTAACATGAATACCCCACTCAGACACAGTATACTGACTCCGAGCCGACCAGTCCTTGTTTTAGCCCCTTAATGCCGAGCGCCAGACAGGGTAACAACAAGTACAATCTTTTAACGTCTTTTTGTATGACGCGGCCCGGGATCGAACCCTGGACCTTCCGCTCTCCGGGCGGACGCTCTACCACAAGACCACGGAGGCGGTCGACGCGACGTTAAACCCCATTTCACCTCCCCTCCCATGTATATTTAATCGAACTTCTAGGTGAGCTACAGTACCCTGATGTCATCATTCATCAACGTGGAGCATCTGTCCAGGCTCCGCATCCACATTAAAGATCCATACAACGTAGTATTTCAAGTAAACCCTCCATCACGAGCCTGCAAAATAAACATATGTCGCAGAATAAACACTGGTTTTAACAAACGTGATATGCGAGGGTGTATATTCCATTAATACAACCATACCTGCCTGCTCGCTAAACGGCTGTTATTCAGCACTTGTATGGCGTATAATAGCTATAATATTATACCAGGCCCACCTGTTTCACGAGGTATGCACACGAGCCCGGTGATCGATACGCTCTTTGAATGACCGGCGTAATATTAGAATACGTATCTTCATAAAATTAGAACGTAATATTGACTTTTACAGGTTTCTGCAGAGTATGGCGACGCCGGCGTTTAAGTGTTAGTTTCAGATCTATAATACATCGATAAAATATGTCCGCATGCTTGGCCTGTTACGGACTTGAAACGAGGAAATATTTAAGCGGAAGGAAATAAGCTGAAAAATGTGTCAGTCGGAATTACAGGACCCTCTGATTATATGTACAAGCCAAAATAAGATTGAAAATATCTCAGCTAAATCTCTTGGTTTAATAAGCAAGACGTTACATGTGTTTTCCAATTTGAGCCTTGAGGTGACCAGTAGTGTGAACGGTAGTGACCATGGGCTCGAAATGTACTTTTGTTGTTTAAATTTAAGGACAAAATCCTTTCCATAACCATACAAATATCTGCTGAGGGCAGGGCCCATTGTACGATTACGTCTATATTTCAAGCCTGGCTTTATGGACACTGCCTTTTACATCTCAGTGCTGCGTGATGCTGAACAGGCTGAATCAGCAGTATTCCAACATAAAAAATTGTATTGATGAACATGTGAGTATTTTAGAGTGCATTAAATGGTAGATACATGTGTAAACATTGAATAAATATTTTTCACTATTTTATGCTTTCGTATGTTTTTAATTGAAGTGTTATTTCCCTAATTAAGGGACATTTTTCTTGTTTATGCAAGTTTAAACGAACTTAATACGTCAAAATAATTTAGTTGCTTGACTTTACCTGGTGGCATTCGGTAGATAATATTGCCAATATACGACGCAAATCGTTCATTGTCTCACTCACTCACAGACCGAACCACTCACTCACTCACTCACCGAACAACTCACTCACAGACCGAACCACTCACTCACTCACTCACCGAACAACTCACTCACTCACAGACCGAACCACTCACTCACTCACTCACCGAACAACTCACTCACTCACCGAACCACTCACTCACTCACTCACTCACCGAACAACTCACTCACTCACTCACTCACTCACTCACTCACTCGAGGCATTGCATTGCCGACAATTACAATGGCCCCGTTTGTTTTCCCATCACATGCTAACGTTATGTACATGTCAAGTACATATCGCCCATCTGTTGCTGTCACAGCCTGAATGGAATACGCCTGAATGACAAGCTGTGGGTGATATATGCATCTGTGACGTCACGGCTGTCGTAAATCAGATTACACACAAGCATATGGTCACTTTGAAATATCAAATGACAACTAATAGCTGGAACACCTCACTAAAACGTCTCTCTACAAATGTACACACATAATTTATAAATGTACTGTATACGAATCAAAGGCAAACATTGTCACTTCGAAGTTCTGTGTGCCATTGAAGATGTAGTATAATATAGAACACCAAAGTCAAAGAAAAACATATCTCGTTTATCTGCTGAACCAGGCTCCATTGGGCGTAAAAGGCAAAATAGCGGTAAAAAAATATGAATCATCACTGAAAATCGGTGATGGGTTTGCGTAAAGGGTAGGCCCCACCGACAGCACCCACCGCTCACAAAATAAGTGAGGTGAGGTGAGGTGAGGTGAGGTGAGGTGAGGTGAGGTGAGGTGAAATGGGGTTTAACGTCGCGTCCAAGATTATTGCACTTATATAGCGACGTGCATGCACGTGTATGTGTGTGTGTGTGTGGCTGCTTGTACTAGTCCGGACTGATGCCGATTTATAGTGCTGGCTCACTGAGATACCATGCCGCAGTTTAACATGAATACCCCACTCAGACACAGTATACTGACTCCGAGCCGACCAGTCCTTGTTTTAGCCCTTTAATGCCGAGCGCCAGACAGGGTAACAACAAGTACAATCTTTTCACAAAATAAGTTTCATAGTGCCGAGGTGAGACCTTTGCGACTATTATAAAGACAAACATTTAGTCCAGGGAACTTTTTGTTTTCTTTGAATTCCCCAGTTAAAAAAGTTTGGTGTATATACTCTAATACTGATTTGTTGAATACATCTAGACTTGCTTACTTTAGTCTAGACTTGCCAAGAGAATCATTGCGCAGGGTTATCCTTCGAGTCATGTTTGATTTATAAAGTTACACTTAATCTTTAACATTCTTAAAAGACATGGATTTCCAGGTAAAATTTGTTTGTTTGTTGTTTAACTCAGCTATATTCCAGCTATATGACGGCGGTCTGTAAATGATCAAGAAGTCTGGACCAGGCAATCCAGTGATTGACATCATGAGCATCGATCCACGCAATTGGGATACGATGACATGCACCAACCACGTCAGACAGCCTGACCTCCCAATCCCGTTAGTCGCCTCTTACGACAAGCTTAGTCGCCTTTTACGGCAACCATGGGTTGCTGAAGACCAATTCTGACCCGGATCTTCACGGGTGTCACGCTGAAGTATCATTGAACACTGTATCATGGAGGGGGCACGGGTAGCCCAGTCGTCTAAGGCGCCGAGATTCGCTGTGCAGAGTTGCGTCCCTTAGGCACGCCAGAAACCTATGATTGTGGGTTCGAATCCCGGTTCACCCCGATTATGTTTCTAGGTTTGTCAGCACCATACACGTGCTCGTGGGTTTCACCGAAGTGGTAAACGTCTGAGATCTGCATCACTTCGGGCTTTCCTCCCACATTAAGCTGACACGCCGTGATATGACTTGATTACTGTTAAAAGCGGCGTTAACTCAACTCACTCACTCACTCACTGTATCATGGTCTTTGAATTGGGTGGTAAACACATTTGTACACTCCTAATTTCTACAATGTACATGCTCGTGTTTATATGTTCAACATTATCATTAACATAATCTGATTTATGACCAATCGCCCCAGATGCATATATACATCACCAATAGCTTGTCAATTGCACGTAACCAACAGGCATTGCCTCAGTGCATACATCACCAATAGCTTGTTAATTGCACATAGCCCACAGGCATCGGCCATACCGACAGCTGACACAAACAGAAGTATTACATGTAATTGACACGAGCTTGGCATGTCATAACGTCATACTATATTTACGACACTTCGAATGTCAATTTATTCCTATGTAGAGAACGAACTACAAAGAACACGATAGAAATGGATTAACGTATGTTTGCAGAAAGTCAAAGGATTAGTACCTTTGATGGCTGATAAATGAACACCATATTCTTTTGTAGACATCCTTTGAACGTCTTTGAGTAGTCACGGAAATAGACATTAAAACTACTCCCGTGTGCGTTATTGCTTTAAGCACGCAATAGTCAACACGAGGCTCGTGGTCAACTCTCTGATTGACCTTAGCCCATCTGTTGACCTGGGACCGCTCTGATATTCCCAAGGGCCGCGGGACCAATCACTCCAGATTAACTAATATCCTTCCGCTGAAGTTTAATGTCAGTGGTCATATATAGTTCATACTGTCCAAATTGAAATTTTAACGTCCTTTCAAACGCGTGATCTTATGTACAGTACTATAGTACCGTCGAAACACACGACTAAAACAAAAGTGCATTTCAAAAGTCAAATTATGCCAACTGCTTCTTCAAAGACTTGAACATTTAATGAAAACTGTTTCCTTTTAATATCTAAATATAGCACGTCAGCGCCAGTGAATAACCATCCTCGATTATCCGTCGAAACATTCCATTGGACGTAAAAGGCAAAATCGCGGTAAAAATCATGTGAATGGATAACTGAAAATTAGTGACGACAGCGGGTGTTCGCGGAAAGGACAAGCAAATAATGGAGACAGTTATCCTGTAATAAGCATAAATAATATTCACATTCAATTTCAAATATCAATATCTTTGTAATCAGAGTGTATTTCAACAAAGTATCTTCTTGTAAATCAGTGGTTCTTAAGAACAATGATGAAATAATATCACTGAAAGCATCATTAACTGATAGTGTTGAACATGATGAATTACATTATATATAGTCGAAATCATTTTCATAATGAAATGAAATACTTCACATGGGCTATAAGAGAAATATCATATTTTATCCCCATTGCAATAAATACCATTGAGACATGAAAGCTACGAGAACGAACGTAGCATGTATTGACGAAAAGAAATGTAAAGCCATTAATCTGGATGAAGTATACAGATTTCGGTGTCTATTTCTTGTGGCCATTAATAATGTATTGCGCTGAAAACATGAACTATCCCACAATTAGATATTTGATACAATTAGATATTTGATAACAATGTTGCCTCGTATTATTCTCAGATATTAAATATTAAAATAACTTCACCGTTGCAGCCAAATAAACCAAAACAGACCACAACGCTCATAATTAAAATATTGCTGATGTGAAATGCGTAACTTTAATTCTAGTTTGGAGACACAGGGTAAGAGTGAGTGAGTTGATTATAAATAAAGTGCTTTCAACACTACTTCAGTTAAGTCACGTCGTATCAAACTGACGTGGAAGGAAAGCCCGAAGCAGGTTTAAACTTAGTCTGTCATACAGACCCTGAAACAAATATATCCAATACAGCCCTTGCAAGTCTATAATGTTTGGCAAGTCTAGATTTCTGCAGTATCAGGAAAATGAAGAGGATCCTGGATCCTTTTTATTATATTTTTTATAGATAATTTAACAACTATTTTTTGGTAAGATATGTTCATTTCAGAGACTTGATGTCAGTCTAGTTTAAACGATAACCACTTTGGTGAGCTCCACGAGCATGGGTATGGTGGTGAAAAACCAAGAATCCTTATAAGAGGGAATCCAAGATTCGAACTCAATATCATAAGATTCTGCCACGCCTAAGGGAGGCAACTGCGCAGCGAATGTCAGCGCCCTAGCTGACAGGCTGATCCGTGGCCACAAGTTACGATCGTGGCCAGGGAACAAGTTGTCAGCTTATGTGTTATTTATCTGTTTACCTTCTGACATACACAAGCTATTGGCACAAACAAAGAGTAACTGTTCCCACTTAGTCCAGTTATATGATATTTCATGAGTTTGTGCGACCGAAAATCCAGGGTGAGTTTGATAACACGTGTACACCGAGGTGTAACCTGAGAGTCCCAGTGTATGTGTACATCATAACAGTTGGTGTAAGGTTACACTGACGGTGTCATTGCCCACAGCGCTTGAGAATAGAGCGGAGGGCCCTATGTTTGTCCTTTGCCATCATAAATGGATCCGTTTTCATGGCTTGTGACATTCATTCGAGTGTGATCGATTTTCTGGCCAGTTTAGTTTGTTTTTCTTCAATCTAAAGATGAAACTCAAGTTACCTTATAAAATGTATTAAACGTCATAAAATCCCTTAATCATTTCAATCAAAGCTTCTGGGGTAAAGATAATTTTCTGAAGATATTATTTGAATGCCACTTTCGAAACACGGTATTGACATATTCAAGAAATGGCTGTATCCATATACATATTCCATATAATAATGTGCCCCATTGGAATTTAACATAAATATGAATTATATTTTATTTTTGGGTGGACCTTATTTGAATTTTTTTTTAAATATGAATTAGATTTGCTGGGTTTAAAAAAAATTCTTTTGTTTGTTTGATAGTTTCCTAGCATCAAATAGTCTGAAAGTATAAAGTAAAATGAAGGTGCTGTGCTAGGACATATTACTATTCTCCGATGATGATTACCTATTGGCAATTTATTATTCTACATGACGATGCATATTTTCAAATTGTCGAACAGGTGTTGTTTTTCATATTGACTTTTTATTGATATGTATTAGAGTCTTGTTTGTTCAGGTAGTGTTGTTCTGGAAATCCTTTTCCAAACATTTAGTCGGGAATGAATCATCTGATAAGATAATCAAATAAAGTCCAACCAAAATTGCCTCGGATATAACGAAATATCGCTTAAAGCGAAGTGCAATTAAAAGAGTAGCAGTTGTTGAGGTCAATGCCTTGGTAAAGAAAGAAGTACGCATTTACGAATCTGATTTTGGCTCTCCCGTTTTATTCGACATATCCGGAGTAAAGTGTTTAAATTGTACCTATACTGCCGTCTTGTTCGAGGAGGTTCAACTGTACACTTTATATTATATTTCCGTGTGTCGTAGCAGATGTGTGACAGTTATTACTGGATGTGAAGTACGGTTATCCGGATATAACGAATTCTAAGGCATAGTATAGAGACATTTAGAACCATGTTTACTCGAACTTCATTTACTCGACGTATCGTTTACAACAATATAACTTTATGATGCCCATCTAATCTTTACCTTGTCCGGAATATAACATTGGTACTTACGGCGAATTACGGATAACTCGAATAACCTTCAATGGTTCCCAGGGATTCGAGTTGAAATTCATTGACTTTTGCGTTGGTTTGTGCAATAACATCAGTTACAACCTTTCGTGTAAAACTTCTTTATAACGCTACTTCTCTATGCGAATTCGTGACAGACAATGCTGCTGGTATTAATCAAAGTTAAACAATGACAAGTATGAGCACAAAACTTAGTGCTGACCAACTGTGTAATAATGGTTCAACAACAGGTCCAATGATTCCCCGCGTGAGCTCAGATAACGCTTGAAATGAAAATACAAAATAAATCGTCCGAGGCGAAAAAGAGTGTCGAAAGAACGTTTTCATTAATTTCGGGATTTCCTTTACACACCGTGAAAGGGTGAGTAAATATGTGCTTTTTCATGTCGAGGAAATGAATCGGTGCGACAGTGCAGTAATGGAAATACGTGCATGTCGCCGACGTTTGCTCACAGGGTGATGTGGTGGAGAGCGCCGTCATGCGCGTGGCAGCTGCCAGGGATATTAATGCGACATTCATAGTGTCGCCTTAATATATCGATCTTTTATTTATCAAGCTAACACCTTCAACATGGGTTTGTAATGCGGGAAAAATACCACCACTTTTCAGCCCGTGTCACTATTCTAACTCATGGTTAAATATAGATGTTTAATACCCTGTCTATCAAACTGGTGCTCGTTGGGAGCCATTATGTTCTTTCAATGTAAGTTTTCGTCAGCACACACTGAGAAATTTATCAATTAATTAACACCTCCACAGACAAGAAGGGGATAGTGGCACTTAGGAAAAGTAAACAGTGAGTTATATCTGTCAAATATGGCGTCTCGGAGTGCGTGTATTTTTTGGTCTGGGGTGGGAGGGCGGCGGGATGTTAGTTCTTTGTTCGACGCACGTTCATCGGGCATGTCGTGAAACTCGTATTTGGTTTGAACGTCTCGCATAATAGTTCGCTGTGACTGTGATAGCACAGTTACCCCTTTAAACGGCGGGTGCTGAAGAGCCACCCGGGTGAGCACCCCTCTCCCCCTCCCCCCAGGGTTAGCTGAGGACGCGGTCATAACTCGCTCAATCACAGTTCTCTCCGCAGTTCTGACTCATGTATTGAGTTGCCTCGCTAGCGCCATTCGCCATAACATAGTCCATGGCATACCTGTTTGGATATTGGTTTAGCATGACATATCGTCTTTTATCCTATGAAAACTCCTCCAATCATGTCACAAAAGGGGAGGAGTTGTGACGTCAGAGGGGCTGTTGCAGCACACGGTGAAGTAACGTTAGCCGAAGAGGCTGAGGGATGTCGACTAACTAAACGTCTGGTAGGGGGCGCTCGCTGTCATAAACCGCCGTGTAGCGCTCGCTCTGCTAGCTTTCCCGTCAGTACGAGACTACGCGAGCGAGAGAGAGGCACAGCGCTACATTATGTAGTGCGAGGCGATGGGAAAGGTTGGACGTTGTTGTGTTGTCATTTGTCCACGGAGGATGTGATTCTGGTTTAGAAACATGAAGTGTGTACAACGGTGGACGTTCCACGCCAACCTTGGTTTGTGTTTGGTGGTGTTTATTGCACTCAGCCATATAGACTTTTGTGTCGCCTGTCCAAAGGATTGTTTTTGTCCTCAGCATAGTAATAATGTGTATTGTTCAAGGAAACATTTACCGGCTATTCCCATGGGGATCCCGTTTAACACAGTGGAGCTCAACCTAAACGAGAATGAATTTCAGAACCAAGTTCTCTCACGAAGGAATTTTACAAATTTGAATAATTTAGAAAATTTGTACTTGAGTAATTGCGGGATCAAAACGATCACTTTGGATACATTCAAAGAACTGAAAAAGCTCAAGTGGTTGGACATTAGCAAGAATAATATTGAGTTCATTGCAGACTTCACATTCCGTGGCCTAGATCTGGAACATTTATTTATGAACGATAACCCCGGGATCCAGCTGTCTAACAAGGCGTTTGATGGACTGTCATCTCGAGGTTTGTATATGCACAGGTGTGACTTGGTCAATCTATCGAAAGAGGTGCTCCGGCCTTTAGATGGGACACTTCTAGCGCTATGGTTGGACGAAAACAAATTCGAGCAGTTTCCGTTTACGTGGCTGCAAAAATTTAATCTGAGTCATCTTCGACTCGGAAACAACCCGTTCCATTGTAACTGTGAAATAACGTGGCTATACAAATATTACACTGGAAATCCGTCAGTATTTTCAGGCGGGGTTGTGCCATCATGTAGTTCGCCAGTGCTCAACAGAGGGAAAATGTTCACACAGCTCAAAGCTGAGGACTTTAGATGTGAGTTGCCGACGTTCAAAACCGTGGAGGCTGTGTTTGACGTGGACCTTGCTAAACTTTCCTGCACTGCTAGCGGCGACCCCACCCCATCCGTGTTCTGGGTGCGTCCAGACGGTACCACGGAGACATTCTACCCTCCCACGGAGGACGACGTCAGGGACAACGACGGCATCATGTACGTGACAGATCTTCACCTAAAGGACAACTCTATATTCAAATGCGTTGCTAGCAACCCAGCAGGCAATGTAACCTTCACCCTCAACGTTGTCTGGCCCCCCGAGAAAACCACCTCCACAGGGGTAGCCCCCCAGAACCCCTCCCCAGCCACCGTGCCCCCGATCAGTGACTCCAGGCCTGGGGAGGATTCTTATGGATGGACGGCTAATAAAGCTGAAAAGAAATTAGGAGTTATGGCTGACCATAACTCCGTGGAAGGATACTTCACAATAGTTGATATTGTTGGAGCAGTTGTAGGAACATTCCTCTTAACACTGTTGGTGTGTGTTGTAGTGTTCCATTTTTATTACAAAAGAAGAGAACGTTTAAAGTACGAGGAAACACAAGTGAGAAACGACAAAAAACGCAGCCCGAACAATTTATATAACTATATGGCTGAACCCGACGAGAACTGTTTGAAAATGATAAACCATTCAAACGATACAAGTATTCCAAGCTGAGGACGGGCTGTGATGGAGTTTTTAGTTGACACACGCTACAGTCCGGTCGAGCGGACCGGGAAATTTCGGAAACAATGGCCAGAGAAGTGGTCAGTTCGAAACAGATCCTTTCAAGCCCGGAGAAGATTAGAGGGCAGGGGAATAACAACTGCTTGAGGTGGATTTGCAAAGGAGGGCAACTATTCTCGCAGGAGAAAGAATGATTTATTTTTCTACAAAGGAAATCGTTTCGCAGAGATTATTAATGTTAAAGTTTTGGCTTAATCGAGCAAGTAAAATAGCCCTGGATCGGCAGAAGCCTAATGTGAAGAGTGTGATGTTGGTGTTGATGTCGGTGTTGATGTTTGTGGACAGTACAGCCTCTACCTATCGTGTCTTCACACCCGGACTAAAACACTGTTGACGTGCGTTTAAGTGCTTTCTCCTTCCCCCATGTTCCGACAGGGAGTTGCTGTACGTCTCTACCTATGTCTTATGTTGGAAGAATTCTCAGAATTATTGAACAAATATAACACGTGGATTGCTTTTCATTCTGAAGTGCTGGGAAAATGGTCTTTGTGAAAAGTATACGGCTTGAATATGTGATATTGTGTGTTCTGGCGCTCCGGTAGTTTGTGTTGAGTGGACGCAAGGAAGTGGTGTGTGTGGTGTTCATCCAGAGTCACCCCAGCGTCTCGTGAGGGCGGGGTCGTCCCCTCCCTTGTGGACGTTTTGTACGTGACAACATCATCAGTGACTTCATTCTACGTGACCATGACATGTGAGGACATTACGGTGACGTAACGTTACAGAGTGCTAACGATGGAGGCCTTCAATACGGCTCGCTATGTAAATATTTAGGTAAATGTTGGTCTCGGTTTGTCAATGGCTGCTTCTCTATTAAGTCTTTGCATAGATGATGGCTTGCCAGGAGTAAACAGAAAACAAACAATTAATAATTATTGATTTTCAAAAATAAATAATTATTGATTTTCAATCAGTTATCAGTGCATTAATAGGAGATTGTGTTGGCTGACAAAATTATTGGTAATGATCGCTTAAAAATTATTTCTATGAGAATATCTTAAGGAAAGATTGTAATTCTGTTATATCTATACCAAATTTATGTATGTGATATAAGATAATTGTTCAGCATCTTTACATTTCAAATGTTAATTTCGGAAATATTCATATGTTTGTTTAAACTTGAAATGATATTGTTACAAAATATTACATGTACCTTTTTTCGATAATTTGAAAACGACCAGTCTCCAGTGTTTGCTTTTGAATATTTCTTGTTTTTTACATTCGCGTTCATTTAAAGAATATATTAAACAAACAGAAAGGAATGTTTGTAAAAAATGTTTTTCGAAAGTTCAGTATCTTCATTACTGTCAAGTTCATTAAAGTCAATCTCGGCTAACCAGCAATCATCGTACATCAATAGAAACGCCACAAGTTTATTATCAGTGTCTACTCCAGGTGAAAAAAAATAATCAAACACCGAGACTGATTTCGTAGGCAAATACTTCAAGTTGCGATTAAATGAGAATGTTTTCACAGATGGTCTTGGCAGGCCATTCCCCAATCTAAACGCTGTCTCCTCCTTTATTGAAAGCTTTACCAGGGTGCTTTCCCCATTCTAGATCCATCAACACATTTCAACTCACAAATTCTTGGAAATTCAATTTGCTTTTGTGCCATAAAAATAGACGCTCTATTTAGACTGCAAATCATCAAAGTGGTAATCGTTTGAAATGTTTGAACTAGCATGAGATCGATGAGTCTTTTCTAGTAGCAATGTACGTGTTTTGTAAGACGAGGATTCCGGGTTAGCTAGTGGTTTACAGGCTGGGAAACCGATAGAAATAGATACAAATAATGTGTCGTTCGTTGCCATGGAAACAGATTTCATTATATTGGACCGTGCTTAGAAACCATTCTCCTGCAGGAACTGTCATAATGGTAAAAGGACTATTGATTTTGACGATATGAAATAAGGACAGTATATTAAAAGACCCTTGACAACAGTAGGATAGCAACATGTTTTGATTACCAGGAAACTGTTGTGCATTGTTTACGTTAACAGAAGAAGTAAATTTCCTACTATGACTAATAGTTAAAAAAATATAAGTTGATTTTTTAAAACCGTCCATTGTTCAAATTGTGAGTCACAATACTTGTGATGTCAGTACGTAAACATGCCATTTCCTTACAAACCAAACAATTTAGTTACGGCTGAAATGCTCATTTTCTATATGAAATCAGTTTCACAGAATTCTTTATGTCAAACAATTGACTACAAGTTTGCATTTTGTATAATTACAAAACTTGTATTTGTGACACTAACTCACGTTTCTATAGTAACCTTTATCACCCTGTATTGTGAAGACTTGAAGCTATGTAAACATTTCTTAAAAAGGTAACCCTGCTATAGATAAGCGGTATACTAGGGGTTCCTTCCCTTGGGGTATGCTTTCTGAACACGGACCACTGTGTTTATATTATGTCCTCATGATCATTGAATCAATGTTATATATATTTGTCATTGTACATATTCGTCATAATTATTACTTGTAAATACAAATTTTTATTAAGATAAACATGTGTTCAAACTTTTAATCGTCGTTTCTTAAATCACTTTAGGCAAGACATAATGTGTTGGAAGTGGATTTGAACGAATTTGTAATTGTTCATCTGATATTTTAAGATGCACACGCTCCAGATATCAATCAAAACATCAATACTACATTGGTAAAAAAACGCTAAATCTTTATTGACAAATAAACTAACAAAATGGTAAAGTACATATTGTAAGTTCTGTTAATATACACAAACATGTGTGGTGTGATGAGATAATATCTATTTTAACACATTGTATACATTTACTCGATGTGTGTTCGCTTCTCGGTTCAGATCGATCCCGGTTCAGATCGATCCCGGTTTAGATCGATCCCGGTTCAGATCGATCCCGGTTCAGATCGATCCTCTACTGAGTGTTACATCTTCGTGAATCAATTCATAGAGAATCATTTCATAAGTGCATGTGTGATGCATGAGAAACTATACGGATCTGATGAGTATAAACCGAGTTGACCTCTGATTCACACTATAACAAGACGCAATTGGTGTAATTACACATGAATATCCAATGACCCTGTGTTAAGTGTGTGTCGGGCCAATTACCCAATACGGTGGAGAAGCCTTGTTCAATGCAGTGCTGCGTCAGTTGGGCGAGCACATGAACTTTCAACCTGGTGTCGTATGAAAACTTTATTACTCTTTGCTTCGCACTCTGATAGTCATTAACGACCCTCCACCACACGCTATCATGTCTGGTATGATGTATATATTATTCAATTGAAACCATTTACCCTGAAAGAGTATTATGTTTGAGAACAAAATTAAAACAACTTAAAATAGTTGACACTGTAGTTGCAAAAAAACAATCCCTTTATTTACAGAATTTGATCTTTTCCAGAATGGCGTTATTTTCAACACTTCACCACAGCTATGCTATGTAAACAAATACTGAAAATGCACCAGGCATCATTAACGATGCGGATGTTCCTAGTTCTGTTATTTTCTCCATTGCCTCGAGGGATGTTTTAATTACCACGACAGGGAATGTTTAATCCTCAGATCCATATTGTGCAAAGCCCCAAGCTGTGGCAGGTTGCTTCTTGTGTCTGAAGGCCTGGCTTTATCGTATGAACGTTTGAACTTTGTAGATCCAGGCTCACCACCTTCATCATGGCCAGCATCAGAATCACACGAGATTCACATCCGGCCTCTGTGGTTGTCTCTTTACCGTCATCATTTTCCTCATCCCATTCAAGTCCAGTAACAACTGAGAAACTCCTGCTCTAATTTTCTGTAGTAATGACAGCTGTCTCTCTGGCGTCAATCTCAGCGACGTCATTAATCCAAAGCTGACACCAAACACACAGAGCCCCACCGGGCCATGCTTTTGTTTGACATTTTTCAGTTTGGGAGGTTCCTCTGTTGTACATGTTGTACCTCGTTATCAAACCGCTGTGGTAGTCTTATGGCAATGTGGTGTAATAAACTGACCTTATCACAGCACTACCCCATGCGCGTTTCACCACATCTTCAGGCGATGCCTGATTACTTCTCTGCGTTGGCTGGAGAACCACCTTACATTCCTACCACCTGTCAAGACTAGTGAGTCAATTATATCCACCATTCAGCATGCAATAATTTCAGATGCTTATCTGTTGCCTCCACAAGATGATTGTTCTATTTGAGTCTTATGCCTTCTATTGTCATGCGTCAGAAATAATTGACCCTTGCCACCCACACACGGGATGAGGATGGGATACTCTTTCACTTTATCACAAATCTGAAACTTTATTACGGGGATAATTTTACTCTAATCGTCTCTAATAACCTGTTACTGACCAGCTGAAGTCAACTGGTCCGTTCATCCGCTGAGGGCTTATCGTATTCTTTTGATCATGTAATGAGATACATTTTCTATTTTTGCTCCATTCTTAGTAATTCCCCCTTAATATGCCTGGTTTTATTCAGTTCGCAGTCAGGGGTCTGTAAATCCTTCAGAATGATTATATTACCATATAAACAAGTAGAACCTGTTCCGTTGGGGTGGTTGTGAATGTATACTTTTTTTTATTGTGAAGTCATAATACTTGTTTGTATTTATACAAACACTAATATGTTAATATCAATATTTGTAAAGGATCGCACGGATATTAAATCGAATATGCTTTAACGTTTCACTATTAATCATGATGTTAAATCTGATAATAACAGAGCTAACATTGAAATCCCTTTATTTAAACTTATAGACAATAGAGCAATGATGTTGCCACCTGTGTGGTATTCATTTTTCTGATAGTCTTGGATATTATGTTACAACATGTCCATCTGTGCAATATGCACTTGTTCTAGGGTTCCATCAATGCCTGTATATTTCGCCGCATCGCGCCATGTTCTACGCTGTTAAATGATTCATGAAAAGGGAACATGATACATCAGATACAGGAATTCCCTGCATGGGGAGGACACCAAGATATTTGATTATTGAAGCAAAAGCCAACATAGTGTTTCCCTGGGGAGCAACAGAATCTATGACGAACTTATGATTAAATAATATTTGGATATGTGTGTCATGTCAGGCAACCAGACTGGTTTACCTTGTGGTTGATATGTTTAAGCAGTGGAGTGAAGGTCGAAGAAAATAAATGTAGACAATGCAATTTTAATGCAACACTAGTTTAAGATAATTAAAGCTTAATTTAATACGCTATCGTAACCACATATAACTAGTCTGGCTTTATTACGAGTTTGATAGAAAGGCTCATACGAGATGTGTACGTGCATGATGATGATTATGATTATTATTATGATTATTATCATCATCATCATCATTATCATTATTATTATTATTACTGACTCTACAATGCATTTGATAAACTAGATATCATGATATGTCATTTTTTATTATTAAAACCTTTCATAACCTCAAATTTTCACAATCAATAACAATCGCTGAGGTCATCAGAGGTCACATATATTAAAATTTTGATACAACTGTCCCTATCAGTATTCTGTACAAAAGGCATCCTCATGTCAGATATAAATTTGTCACATGTTTATATGACCTGAAAACGGTTCACTGTCAATCCCACCAGACCACACTCACGTCATCCATAGGCATATTACAGGGATCATGGCTTCTTCCAAATTGTTTTTCATGCCGGTTTGCATTATTACTTGAACATTGTGGAATCAGGAGAGAGGGGGCTATTAACATTAATACGGCTCTAATGAGTCGCTGCAAGGCGGACTCGTTTGTAATTATCACTCGCATTTCTGTGAAACACGATCAATGCCCTTCTGCATCTCACGCTCTGAAAATTCAAAATGGCGGAACAATGGTCTGTCGTCTGCATTGTTGCAAAGGCTCATGGGATCATCTGTATGTGATAGGGTTTTCACTGCAAACAGCACCACCTGTTATGGTTGTGATTAAGTACTGGGATAGATATTACTCTCATAGTCATGTGACATTTGTCATAGAGCATGTCCTCTAGTGTTGTGGGATGGCAGTAATGAATGCTGGTGTCTATGTACTCTGAACTTTCAGCATCAGTATTGTTGCAGTACATTACCGTAATACCATATCAAGGTCTCCTGCGGATTTATACCTCATTATGTATATGTATTTCATGCACATAACGGGTAGAACGTCCTGGAAACAAAAACAAATAAATTCATATGGAATTGTATAATTTGTGTTATAGCTTAAGAGAACGGTTATGTCAAATTCTTATTTTTTAAAATGAAACTGGCACAATGTATTAATTGTATTAGGGCATCAGCTGTCATACATGTATGTATAACATATACCATGTACATATACTAATTTCAAACCGTATAGCTGTAATAATTATTTAATCATTTAATCGTCGTTACACTCTTGTCAAACCAACAATTACATACCCTCAGAAAGGACTTCACTCTTTCTCTGAAGACAAATATAAGCATAATATGATCAAACGTTTAATATTACCTAATTAGTTACTGTTGCCAAATAATACTTGGTATAATTATTTAATAATCAATACTACCATTTCAACATAACTGTCATGTTTACCTCCCAGCAATTTAATGGCGCCTGGTTGTCGGATATCAGTATTAGGTTCTAAGTATTTTCATCACGGTTACCTATAATTGAATTTGTCGTCGTCGATTGAATTGTCTGCATCAAAATATATCATGCAATTCGTAGTTGGGTTGAATTAAAAGTATTTTTTTCAAATTCAATTTGAACCTGGTTCAATTTGGGCGTCAAAAAAGAGTTCATTTGCTTCAGTATCAACGTGATTGATTTATCTCACACGGTATTCTTAGCATCATTATCTTTATTCTCTGCAACACGACAACATAACGGTCGGTATGTCGGGGCTAACGCCCCATCACATAACAAATAGCCTCGAGCTGTTTCCTCCATACTCCCCAGCATTGCTCACTTTCACTTCATCTACCATTTGTATGCTCTTCCTGACCAAGATCGGTGCATGGAGTGTAGGCGCAGTAATCAAAGCAGTAAAGTAGTCCGATCTGCGGAGATGCGGAGATGCGGATGATGTATGACTTGTTGTTTTAATGGTCAGATCGATAGATGCAGTGCCTGCATAGTCGGCCTGTATAATCTGGACGATGGACCACGCTCCTGTGGAAGATGTAAGCACTCCACTAGAGGTTGTAGTAAAACGGTTATTTTTATTAATAATGACTTTTATCCCCGAAAGTGAAAGTTTTATAACAAATCCAGTGCGCGACAAATTCCAAAATATGAAAAACAGAAGGAAAACATGTTCTTGTGATATTTGTCACCCCAACATACAACAGATTGTGAATCGTTCAGTGAATTGATTCGGTGTCACATTGTGCAACATTTTATGACAAAAAAATTAGTTATGAGGTGTCAAATTGTGCAACAATTCAAGACAAAATATTAAGTTATGAGGTATAATATTGTGCAATATTTCATGACAAAAGATTCCGTTATGAGGTATAACATTGTGCAACATTTAATGACAAAATATTAAGTTATTAGCTATAAACAACATTCCTAACAAAAGATTCAGTTATTAGATATCACATTGCAACATTTCAAGACAAAACATCTCGTATGAGGTATAATATTGTGCGGGACCGCCTCCGTGGTCTAATGGTAGAGCGTCCGGCCGGAGAGCGGAAGGTCCGGGGTTCGATCCCCGGCCGCGTCATACCAAAAGACGTTAAAAGATGGTACTTGTTGTTACCCTGTCTGGCGCTCGGCATTAAGGGGCTAAAACAAGGACTGGTCGGCTCGGAGTCAGTATACTGTGTCTGAGTGGGGTATTCATGTTAAACTGCGGCATGGTATCTCAGTGTGCTAGCACTATAAATCGGCATCAGTCCGGACTAGTACAAGCAGCCACACACACATACACGTGCATGCACGTCGCTATATAAGTGCAATAATCTTGGACGCGACGTTAAACTCCATTTCACCTCACCTCACCTATACTATTGTGCAACATTTTATGATGAAAGATTCGTTTTTTTCGAGATCATACTGTGCAACATTTCATGATGAAAGACTCCTTCACCAGGAATCATGCTGTGTATATATAAGTTATTGTGATTCGTTCAGTGAATTGATTCAATGTCACATTACGTAACATTTCATGAAACATATTCCGTTATTAGATTGTGCAACCATTTCATGACAAAATATTTCGTTATTGTGTACATTTTCATGATAGAAGATTTAGGTTTTACTGTAAATAGTGTTACAACCGCACAGAGAGTAGTCTTTATATTTAATGTTTCGGAGTAAGGACAATCATTTGTTTTGATTTCTAAAAAGCCTCATTTTCCTGACAACAAAGATTAATTTTACATTTCAATTTCTACTTGATAAGCCAATAGTTGGTTGAGCTTTCTTTTAACATTGATTGATGTTTTCTGTCAAATGAAATTCGAAATGTTAACGGAAATGTTGAATCAATTCAGTATAGCATGACACGACAGCCTATTACGCAAGACGTATTGATTAAATAATTCGAGAAACAAAGGCAACATTTTAATGAGAGATCATCAATATTACATTTATTACATCTTACGGACCTGCCCAGATTCTCTTCACCACACGCTGCAGTCGTTTACAGACGCCGTGTATGATTTTCCTTTGTAACTTTTGTGATTTCCTGGCCCCCAGAGATCAATACTTGCAACATAAAACTACAGTACCCTCCTGTGGCTAGTTCTCTGATTTTAATACTCTAAAATCAATTTCATAAATATCTTAATTAAAAAAAACAAGCGCAGATTTTTTTTTAAAGATCTCCCTATCTTAGAAGAAATAAGTTCTGTGTTCACTGATTCATCGCCCGGACAAGCTATTAAGGAACTTTGACATTTGGCGTAATCACATGATCGCTTTAAATAATTAAACGTTCTTTTATTTCTTCGTCAGATTTCCTTCCGCGTTTGTGAATGTTATCCGTTGTCCGTTTATCCATGGGAGTTCCATTCCTGAAATAAACTCTTATTTCATGAGTTTCAATACTTGAAGGAAAAGACAAGAAAGCTTTAAAAAATGTATGTACGAAACGTCACCAACTAGTTTAATGTAAGCAGGTTTTTTATGACCTTGTGATCAAGAAATGGATCTGAAGAAACTAATAGCTAAATATCTCCTGTGAAGGCGAACAATATACAGGTGTTCATTGAGTGTGGGGCATAACACACACACACACACACACACACACACACACACACACACACACACACACACACACACACACACACGCACGCACGCACGCACGCACGCACACACGCACGCACGAACGCACGCACGCACACACACACAAAACACATACAGAGAGAGAGAGACACACACACACACTCAAACACATACAGAGAGATAGAGAGAGAGAGAGAGGGAGAGAGAGAGACAGACAGACAGACACACACACACGCACACAAACACAGAGAGAGACAGAAACACAGAGAGAGAGAGAGAGAGAGAGAGACAGACAGACAGACAGACAGACAGACACACACACACACACACACACACACACACACACAAACACACAAACACACACACCTGTGAATCAACCTTCCTACATCTTATTGTGTTGCCCTAGTGTGTACTTAATCATGGGGAGAAATATCGTACACAATATACTCTCTGTCATGATTCATGCAAGCTTACATTATTGATAAAACACGTGCTCCTCCAAGACTAGGTGCATCCCCGCTCCCTTTATAAAGAACACTAGGTGCATCCCCGCTCTCTTTATAAAGAACACTAGGTGCATCCCCGCTCTCTTTATAAAGAACACTAGGTGCATCCCCGCTCCCTTTATAAAGAACACTAGGTGCATCCCCGCTCCCTTTATAACGAGCACCAGATTCCACTCTCTTTGCAAAGAATAATAGCTGCACCTCTCCCTTTTGAAAAAAATAGTAGGTGCATTCCTCCCTTTGCAAGAACAACAGATGCATCCCTCTCAATATAATAAGTACAACCCATCCCATTGTAAAGAAAAAAAGGTGCACCCCATCTCTTTGTGAAGAACAATATATGCACCCACTCTCGCCTGCTTTTGCCCCCCCCCCCCCCCCCCCCCCCCCCCTTTTAACGCATACACGAAGGGGGAAGTTAGGGATGAAGGTTCCACATGCCCCCTTCATCCGTGTTGTTTGTTTCAATCAGCTGCTGAAGAAGACATGGAGGAACGACTTAAAAAAAATATATTGTTTTTAGCGCAAATGGATTGAGTTTGCCTAACACGCCAGTCGCGATAATATGGCTGTAACGTTTACATTGAGCGCCACGTCGAGTCGAAAATTCAATTACATCCTCCCAATCTATAATTGCGTTACAGTGAGTTTGACTGTTGGCTGGCTTTACCAGCAGAATGAAGGAGTTATTAGTCAAACGCCAATTGTTAATCGGTATTATCAATAATTTCTGTCCCCCTTAAACCTTTGCAAACGGTATGATTATACGTCTTGACAAGTCCGCTCATGTTTATCAGATTTGTCTCTTCAAACTTGACTCATGAAATATTTACGATGGAATAATGTCAAATACGCAGAGAGCCAAATGGTATGTGAGCAACTTGACTTTGAAGAACTGAAAATATACGTTACGTCTCTTCATCCCTTCCGAAGACTCGGCTACAGCAGTAAATCCCTTTCACTGTTTAGGGAATCCGCTCAATGAAAGTAGGTCTTCTCTTCTTACTATTCAATATTTAACACTTGTTCAACATTCATGTCACTGAGTTGAGCTCACATCCAATCATCCTCATAATTAAAGTAATACTATCATGACCAGTGTTTTCAAAACATAAAGATTTCATTATTTATATTTATTCTTCTGTTTAACAAAGAAATACTCCTGAAGAGTATTATGTTTACATCCATGTGTGATATTTGGATTTGTAAATCCTTGGAACAAAATATCAGGACTAATAACGGCACCCAAGAACTAATTGCGGCATCAAGAACCAATTGCGGCATCAAGAACTAATTGCGGCATCAAGAACCAATTGCGGCATCAAGAACCAATTGCGGCATCAAGAACTAATTGCGGCATCAAGAACCAATTGCGGCATCAAGAACTAATTGCGGCATCAAGAACCAATTGCAGCATCAAGAACTAATTGCGGCATCAAGAACAAATTGCGGCATCAAGAACAAATTGCGGCATCAAGAACAAATTGCGGCATCAAGATCCAATTCCGGCACCAAGAACCAGTTGAGGTCTCAAGAGCAAATTGCGGTACCAAGAACTAAATTCGGCACTCTGCTCTTGATGTTGATGTAAGAGACTAATATCAACACAAGCACCGGTCAATTCAAACAAGACGTTTTACGTCAAACACTATTTCCACAGTGCCTCGTAATGCCGGATTGAGAGGAGAATCTTCATATGGCCTACATCGTGCATTTGAGTTTGATGTCGTCCCTGTGGGCAAACATCGCATCAGCTCACGTTGCCAGGGATGACGGTCGTCATTATCGAAGCATCCAGTAACACCCTCTGGATTAGTGGCATTTTGTGGAATCAGGTCATATTATCGAAAAATACCTCCCTCTCAAATTACAAAACTCTTCTCCGCGCGGACAATTTGCCTTTTGTTAAATCGTTCTTTATTGATTTCTAAAACCCTTCCCGATCGCTAGAAGCCTCTGACTTAAAATATGTCATTTCTATATAATTTTCGGGTATTTCTGTGATGAACTTGCAATTATGCTGTTCAAATACAGCTGTTGCAAGTGACGTTACATCCTCGCTAACTATTGATCCGTATCACTGTCTTACAAGGTTCTACTCAAGCTATTAACTTTTCATGTCGTTTTTTCTCCTCGCTTGGAGAGATGGTTCTGTCGTGTTACTGCTGCTGGCCGACCAACCCCATCACTTGTCAAGCTCACGGGGGAGGTTTCTATCACATTTCAGGTACCTGTCTCTGGGAATTAGTTCAATTCATCTTGGGATCAATGGCCTTGGTCGTCAATCGAGGTGCGTTGTTCCTAGGTTCTCACCCTCAAATGTACACTGAGTAGTTACTGTCGAATCGTAACGATTTTTTTAGAGCGGTGCCGATTCATTTATTTTTATATTGCATCTACTTTGGGAATCGAACGTGCATATTCGGAGATCAGAGTGAGTGAGTTGGGTTTAACACCGCTTTTAACAGTATTCCAGTTATATCACGGCGTGCCAGCTTAATGTGGGAGGAAAGCCCGAAGTGATGCAGGTCTAAGACGTTTACCACTTCGGTGAAACCTACGAGCACGGGTATGGTGCTGACAAACCTAGAAACATAATCGGGGCGAACCGGGATTCGAACCCACAATCAAAGGTTTCTGGCGTGCCCAAGGGACGCAACTCTGCACAGCGAATCGCGGCGCCTTAGACGACTGGGCCGCCGTGCCCGCAACGCCGATTTGAAAACTATTCTAATTATATCACCGTGTGTCAGCTTTATGTGGGAGGACAGTCCGGAGTAATGCAGGTCTTAGACGTTACCCACGAGCACGGATATGGTACTGACATAATAGGGACGAACCGTGCTTCGAATCCAAGATGATAGGTTTCTGGTGTGTCCAAGGGAGGCAACTCTGCAGAGCGAATTTTGGCGCCTAAGACGCCTGGGCCACACGTGCCCCCTCCGAGAGTGAATCTTCTGGTTTTTCAGTTACCAACACCAAGCATGAATAATCCAAAATACCTACCTTGAGAAAGAATAATATCATGACAGCGTGATGAGGTATATTGATGTCAAGGGTTTTAGGGACTTTTGATCTTAATATCTACCCTGCAACAATTCTGAGGATCGAACTTCTGTAAGTACTTGTTACACGCACCCAACGTTTTTCTTAAATCTCTCAAATAAAGATTTTTCTTAAATTTATAACGAAGTTTTCGATCAACGACACGCCTTCCAGGAATACAATGTTCCCATGACAACAATTAACAGCTAACAAAACTAACATACATTTCACTAATGCACAAGCTACGGCGACGTTCTTAAGCTGAGGACCGGATGTTTCACAAGATACATCCGGAAAGAGATTATATTTCCTCCTGAATATTGCTGGTATTTCTACGTACGTATACCGCCAGCCGAAACCTCCCTAGTTCTAATGAATCCTGTTTTCAATGGTTTCAATTTCATTTCGCCTCAATACTGTAGACTTGGTCACCTTGCTGTGTGATTAAAAATACTCCTTCTCCGTGTCGCTGAATCAACCGTTATACACCAATGATGGTGTATTTTTACTTTTCCTGATAAACTGTTTGATTTTCCTCGTTCGTTAGCTCTAAAAGAGTTAATCAATTATCCTCTCCTCTACAGCTTGACATCGCGGGCTCTGCTCGCGGATAAGTAGCTCTATACCCGACAGGCTGTATTCAATCTCCGTGGATTTTAATTACGCGTTTCCCGTGGAAGGCCCCGTGCATCAACATTGTCTGCGTTTGTGGAAGGGAACTTGTACTTATTTGCGAAAAAGGAAAAAAAACAAATAGTTGCTTACTCGTAGATTATAACATACAGGACACGTTAAATCTTGTTTTTTTGTGTTTATCGATTCGTTTGTTTTTTATTGGAAATAATATAATTAAATCCATCTCGGGTTGAACCGAGGCAAGAATGAGTGTAAGAAGACAAAACACTAAGTAAATATAAATATTTATTCTGATTTGGTATTCATGAAGGACATCAGTGATTCATATGGGTGATAAGGGACTTCCGATCGATAGCTTGGGTGTCACGTGACTTCCGTCTATGCATTATACATTCACGAGATGCATACAGACACACACAGGCACTTGCAGAGATATATGTCAGATGCACAACAGCAGATATTTTTGCCAATGCGCATTTTCCGAAAAACGGGTCAAGGATGCGGATCATGTTTGGATCTTATTTTGTAAAAAATGTTAAGATTTATCCGTTTTGCGAAATTTAGATCTCGAATGGATACAAGGAGTCTTCGGTGAACATTAATTTGAGATTAGCTAGTGCATTGAGTAGAGATGGGGCGGTGGGATGCCTAGTGGTTATAAAGAGTTCGCTCGTCACGCCTAAGGCTCGGGTCGATTCCCGAAATGGGAACAACGTTTGAAGCTCATTTCTGGTGTTCCCCATCGTGAAATTGCTGCAATATTGCTAAAAGCGGCTTAAAACCAACCTCAAGCAGATAGTCTCACATTAGAGAACCGGTGGGGTAGCCAAGTGGTCAAAGCGTTCACTCGTCACACAGAAGACCCTGGTTCCATTCCCCATGGTTCCGGTCTCCATGGTTACAATGTGGAGCCCATTTCGGGTGCCATACGATACTCACTCAATATTACTTTAGACATACATATCTGATTTGTAGGGAAATTTATAAGGAAAGGGTTCAGTCCTGGAACATATACTACTCAAAAGAAGTGAAGGACCACGCGATTCTTGTTACTATAGTTATTCTTTCATACGTAGATTAACTATAATACATGAAAGATTGACAGATTAACTATAGTAATAACATAATGAGTGAGTGAGTGAGTGAGTTGGGTTTAACGCCGCTTTTAACAGTATTACAGTTATATCGCGGCGTGTCAGCTTAATGTGGGAGGAAAGCCCGAAGTGATGCAGGTCTCAGACGTTTACCACTTCGGTGAAACCCACGAGCATGGGTATGGTGCTGACAAACCTAGAAACATAATCGGGGCGAACCGGGATTCGAACCCACAATCATAGGTTTCTGGCCCAAGGGACGTAACTCTGCACAGCGAATCGCGGCGCCTTAGACCACTGGGCCACCCGTGCCCCCGATAACATAATGAAAGAATCGAGTAGTCCTTGACTATAAATGGAAGATCAAACTACGTTCAAAGGAGAGTAGATGAAGTGAGTGAATGTTGTTGACCGCCGCAGTCAACAATATCATAACCATGTCACGTGGGTATGTAAATAATCGAATGCTGACTAGGCAAACCAGCGATTGGTCAACTGCCGACGCAATCAGGTCACGATGACCCACAATCTGCCTTTTGAAGTCACAGAGCCTGACCACCCGTTCCACTTTAGTCACACTTCTAATGAGGATCGTGAAATACTAGGAACCTATTCCAGTCCAGACCCGTGAAGGTCCGGTGTAGAATAGGTCTTCAGCAACCCATACTTACCATAAAAGGGGACTATGCTTGTCGCAAGAGGCGACTAACGGGATCGGGGGGTCAGGCTTCCTGACCTGCTTGATGCATGTTATCGTATCCCAATTGCGTGATGTTAATCACTGGACTGTCTGGTCCATTATTTACAGACCGCCATCATATAGCTAGAATATTGCTGAGTGCTGCGTTAAAAAACTAACAAACGCACTATTCTGAGCCGGGTACCCACACGCAAGCTTCCCACACAAGATGTTAGGATTACGCTTTTATTTATTTACAGTAAATATACCGCGAGTCATATCACATAAGATCAGAAACGGTGACTTTTCTGACTCATGAGAATTCCGCATAGGGTAATTGAAGTCCTTGGTAACCCAGCCAGTAGTACCACACTTTGCGCGCAAATCGATTTCTTCTTGAGATTACTGCCATCTCAATTTACATAACATACATCTACATGTACACTACTTTCAGTGTTGACATTGCAGTGCAAGTGCGTTCTTTCTGCTTCTGTCCGTGAAATGAAGCATTTGGAGTGGACCAGCATCCTGTTGGGCGCAACGATCTTATTAGCATCACTTAACATTAAATTTTCAATTTAATAACAAAAGTTTAAGGAGGGAGTATGTCCGCCTGTTATCCTTAGTGAACACAAAAGTTTTTTTGGAGGGATTTTTTTTTATGAATTCTGAGCACGCATTTACAAAAAATATACCCAAAATATTCATGATCCGTAACTTTTTTGTTCAGTGTATTTCCGGTTCGGCCTTGACATTGTACTTGGCGACTTGTGTCTGTTTAAGAAATCTCTGTTGGTGGCGGGGCGGTCGGGTAGCCTAGTGGCTTAAGCGTTCAGTCGTCACGCCGAAGACCCGGGTTCGATTCCCGAAATGGGTACAATGTGGGAAGCTCATTCCTGGTGTCCTCCGCCGTGATGTTGCTGGAATATTCCTAAAAGAGGCGTAAAACCATACTCACTCACTCACTCTGTTGGTGACCAGTCGTGGTAGGCGCCTCAATTCGGTTTGCAGAGTTGCGTCCCTTAGACGTGCCAGAAACCGATGATCCTGGTTCGAACCACAGTTCGTCCCAATTATGTTTCTAGGTTTGTCAGCACCATACCTGTGATCGTGGGTTTCACCGAAGTGATAAACGTCTGAGGCCTAAATCACTTCGGGCTTTCCTCGCCCATCAAGCACTTTTATATATTATGCTATAACTTGTTCTAGTCACGATATGACTGAAATATTGCCGATGTGACTTTAAATATTAACTCACTCACTCACTCACTCACTCACTCACTGAACCACTGTGGTGTTAAAACAAACTCACTCACTCACTCACACACTCTGTATTTCTAGTTATCATGAAGTGTTATATATGATATACTGCATCAGACATTGTGAAACGATAAACAAACTAGTTTTTAAAGACTTACATTGAACTAGAAGTACTGCATATTTTCTTGAGTCACCTTAACGATTAACGAAAAAACAGGTTATTGATTTGCGATTAAATTACAGTTGCAGGACAGGTTTTGTCCCAAAACACAAACAGATAACAAGGACAACCTGTGTTCCCTAGCCTTGCTCCTAAGCTCTACAGAAAGAATGTATTTGGATGTGTAGTAATTCCATCCTTTGAGGACTCCAGTCTCTTTAGGGGCAATTAATTCATATTATTTACATGATCTAGAAATTATGATTTAAAATAATAATTATTGCCTTAGAGACTTGTGCAAGTCTATGCGTTCCCAAGAGGAGCTGTGTCCCCGATGGTAGGCACTCGAGAGAGCCGTAGGGTGAGGCGCTACGGACGCGCGATCCCCTCAACTAGGTCTTGGTGTGGCGAAGGTCAATGCTGTGTGGAGGATGTTCAGAAGGGTGCTCCATAAAACACTGTCACCTTCCTTGAGGCATGTCAAGGGTTAGAGTCGTGGGCTTGGGGTGACGGGCTCTTGTCTCCAAGTTTACAGAGGCCAGCACTCATCTTGTAGCGATCGACTAAGGTAAACACTTTCTTTTGTCATTCGGCCAGGTGTCTCTTTCACTAAGTCGGCATCTCTTTCACTTCTTTCACGGGAATTAGCAGAGCTGTTGGCTGGGTCGTGCTGACGTACACTCCAAGAGGGATGCGATACGCCGATTGTATGGAGGTACAGCAGGGACATAATTTCGTCTGAGTGAGTGAGGAGTTGGATTTACATCGGTTTGAACTATGCTTCCGTTAACCAGCATTTTAACTTTAGGTTGGAAATTGTAAAGTACCTCGGGTTGTAGGTTGTGTTCGTCTTGGTGAGTAAATGAATGAGTGAGTGAGTGAGTGAGTGAGTGAGTTTTGGCTTTACGCCGTTTTTAGCACTATTCCAGCAATATCACGGCGGGGGACACCAGAAATGGGCTTCACACATTGTACCCATGTCGGGAATCGAACCCGGGTCTTCGGCGTGACGAGTGAACGCTTTAACCACTTGGCTCCCCGACCGCCCCAGTGAATGGGTGAGTTGAGTTTAACGCTGCTTTGAAACTATTTTAGTCATCTCACAGCGTGTCAGCTTAATGTTTGAGATAAGCCGAAAGTGATGCTGGTCTTTGACGTTTTGCATCTCGTGAAAGCCGGGCATGGGAACCTAGAAACATAATCAGGGTGAAGCTGGTAATCAAACCCACGATCATAGGGTTCTGGCGCATCTAAGGGACGCAACTCTGAACAGCGAATTTCGTCCTGTAGACAAATGCTGGCAAACCATATGTAATAATCGGGATGTGTCTGGATAGAACAAACCAAAATCGGATCCTGACACGGCAAAGGGACGCAACTTTGCACAGCTATTTGCGGCGTCTAAAACCAGTCGGCGGCCAATGCCCTGGAATTGTTAAAACAATAAAAGTACTGTTGAAATTATTTTACGTAAAAGACTACATATTCTTTTACAAAGTTTATAGTGAGCCAGTAAGTGAGTTTGGTTTAACGCCTCTTTGAACAGTACATAGGTTGTATCACAGAAACACTGAACTCATGCAGGTCTTAGAAGTTTACACTTTTGTGAAACCCGCAGGCACGGGTATGGTACCGACAAACCTAGAAATATAATTAGGGCGAGTGTGGGATTCGAACCAAAGAGAATTCGATTTTTAGGTTTATGGTTCGCAAGGGACGCAACTCTGCACCACAAATTGCGGCGTCTTATCCGCCTAGAACACAAAACCCTGCGCATAGTGTAAATAAAGAATACTGAACATGAGCAACATGGCACCAGCTTCTACATAAGGGTACGGTGGGGTGGCCTAGTGGTTGTAGCGTTCGCTCATCGCGAAGTCCCGAGATTGATTTCCGACATGAGTACAATGTGTAGAGCCCATTTCTGGTGTCCCCCGTCGTGATAGTGCTGGAATATTGCAAAAAAAACCGGCGTAAAACAATACTCAAGCACTAATTATGATTCAGTTACCTTCAGAAATAACTAAAACAAATTGTATGCGGGTCATATTGTCGAACTCAATTATCTTCGTCACGCCATTGGTAATCAGATTAAATCATTCATTTTGAAATATGCCACAACATAATCCATCTGACTTATCTGTGATGCGGACGGAGATAGCTTCTTAGGCAGGGCATAATCATTGGCTATTTTCGATTTAATCGCGACATGGAATCTATCAGCCTCCTACGTCTGTAACAAGAATGAGATGACCCTAGTCCTACTTCTGGAAGCTTTGTCGAAGGCTCAAAGACTATATAAACAGGATGTGAAATGAGCTATAGGAGTACTTGGTGGTATAAGACAACTTGATTAAACATCTATCGTGGTCGGCATCAAAAGGGATTATATATATACAGAAATACATGTTTTTGTCTCGGTCGTCCAAACGTAATTTCTCGGGCATAGGATGATAAAATTGTTTTAAATGAAAACATTTTCGATCAATATTTAAGGTTGTACAGAATGAATAGACACATTGATATTAATCCACAGAGGTATATTTTTATATGAAATTCAAAATTGGTTGTGCTCCTGTTATCTTTTGCAATTTGGGGATAAAAAAATATTTTGAGTTAATGAGTCACATAGAAGGTTAATGTTGACAGAGCCCACTTGTACAACGCTGCATCACTGCTAGGACTAATTCTTCAACATGGGTGTGCAGTAATCACAAGAAACGTTAAGAGGAAGAAAAATTAGGAAAGAAAAGTTAACAGAATATTTTTAGATAAGCAATATACTTTAGAAGGAACCCAATGGAATTAAGTAGATCGTTAATATATCGCATAAGCAGCACTTCGGTTGACTTCGAAATAAAATAAGGTAATATCACGATGGGGGCTCTAGACATTGTACTCATGTGGGAAATCGATCTCGGGACTTCAGCGCGATGGGCGAACGCTTCAACCACTAGGCTACCCCCACCGTACCCTTATGTAGAAGCTGGTGCCATGTTGCTTATGTTAAGAATTCTTTATTTACACTATGCGCAGGGTTTGGTGTTCTAGGCCTTTAAGACGCCGTAATTTGTGGTGCAGAGTTGCGTCCCTTGCGAACCATGAACCTAAAAATCGAATTCTCGATGGTTCGAATCCCACACTCGCACTGATTATATTTCTAGGTTTGACGGTACCATACCCGTGCCTGCGGGTTTCACAAAAGTGTAAACTTGTATGACCTGCATGAGTTCAGTGTTTCTGTGATACAACCTATGTACTGTTCAAAGAGACGTTAAACCAAACTAGACAACGGGATCCGAACACGAAAGGTGTCAGTAGCGCCACCTATGGGATTATTGCAAACAGGAAGGTCCCCAAGACTTTAAACACATGGCCCCTAAGGGAAAGCCCCTGGACATTGTTCGATCACTGCTTCAAAACATGCACTATTTTTTCTGAGAGCCAAACATTTTTTTGCAACACAACTTCCAGCATGTCCAAAGATCGATATTTTTTTTCAAACGTGAGGTAAAATATTTTGTTGAAAAACTCCGTGGCCCACCCCAAAATATGAAATAGTCAATCAATAAGTACGTCAAAAGTGCCTTACTAACATATTTGTAAACCAAAAAACCAAATGAATACAGACATTCTCAACAAGAATGCCATGATATTGCTAGTTATTTATGTGACGCCAGCCAAGACAATGCTAAATCAACTCCTTCAGGACGTTCAGGCGCTCGTTCTGAAGGTCAGATGTCCCTGCTGGTCTGCCGTAGTTTGACAACCCTGGCTGTGGTATCCCTTGCTATAGCAGAATCTCTCAGCTACCTGTGTTGTTGACAGCGTAAACATAAAGGTCATGGATGTCAATAATCCCTTTCAAGGGTTTATCTAATAGACGAGTAACGCGCTCGTGTGGCTGGCTTAATAGGCCAAAATGACGTATACACTACTGAAAGGTTACATCTACGGTCAGAATTTGTCAGCGGTTGGGATTAAAGGCAATCTGCATTGTGCCCAACCTATGCTGCACTATAGAGTCATACAATCGGGGATTAGCCCTGCCGTTGTGACGTTCAACTGAGGCTTTGATTAATTCGAACTAGTTTTCTTGAATGTAGTATGATCTCCGCTTGGCGGCCATGGCGGTGGAATTCAGCTTCGGTTTGAAGGATAAAAGAGTAATTTTGAGGGGGGCAGGGATAATTCAGAGGTTAATTGCAGGGTGTGTACAGTCCGTTATTATCCGGGCGGTGAACACACAGCTCTGTGGTCATGTTAAAACCGGTATTCCGTGAATGTGGTCAGCTAAATTGGAAATTGTTACTTTCCCATTTGAACGAAACCACAGAATGTCAGATTTTAGACCATCCCATGTGATAGGTTTGATTTGCTGTGGGAAAAAAGGTACATTGTTGACCCTGGTGGAAGGACAGTCGTAATATACTTTTTTTCTCACCGTTCTTTTTTCTCACAATGCCCCGCTGAATGTCCGTGCTCTAGTTTATTTAATTGTGGGTGATATTCTATGAACTCAACAGCCTCTTCCGGTGGACTGTTAAACTCTGCTTTTGTTGTAACTGTGTGAGACTTATACAGAAATGTGTGGAGTCACAACCAAGCGTTTAGAAGTAACGTTGCTTCTTTTGTTTTGTCAGTGTGTTTGTTTTGTTTTTTGTGTTTTTTGTTGTTGTTTAACGCCGCACTCAGCAATGTTACAGCTATATGACGGCGGTCTGTAAATAATCGAGTCTGGACCAGACAGTCCAGTTATTGACATCACGAGCATCGATCTACGCAATTAGGATACGATGCCATGCATCAACCAAGTCGAGCTTGACCAACCGACCCCGTTATTAGCCTCTTACGTATACGCGACAAGCAGAGTTGCCTCTTTCGACAAGCATGGGTTACTAAAGACCAATTCTTACCCAGATCTTCACGGGTCAGAAACAGCTCCTATTAATCAATACGAGAATATAATCTCGAATACCAGGGTGGTAAATTTGGTCTTTGAGACATAATTCTTTGAATACATTTAACCGTTAATGAATGGTAGCAACGGATACCTAGTTCTAACAATAATGATTATGAAACCAAACATATAATGTACCCCGTGTGTGTATATTGTACCAGATCGAAAACTGTTGGTTTAATTATAAATACTGATCTAAGAGTTAAGGGAGCACCTAGAAAGAATGAAGCTAAGTGTTTTATGGTGGGTTCATGAAAACTTCTCAAAATACAGTACATCACTGATCGCAAAGAACTTGTCTGATTTGTTCACCTTATCGCACACAACAGCTCTGTTTTCTTCGGGTGCACTCGGAAAGGGGTCCGGTAGCCGAAGGTGCCTGGTTTCGCTGTGACGAATTGCGTCCCTTAGTCGAGCCAGGATCCGGTGATCGTGAGTGCGATGAGTTTTACATATAACCTTCTTCTACCTGTATTATGTGAAGCTATCCTCCCTCATTACATGCCCCAATATAACTGAATACTTCACAAAGCGGCGTAAAACATTCGCCAACTCACTCTACGAAATGTCATGCCAAACCATCCTTTAGAACGTTCCCTATTTCTGTACATGAGTATATGAACAGAACACGATATGCGATGTAAACAACACTAAATCAAAAGCTCGGTTTATGACTGTTTTATTATTCGTGTATCAAGTTACACCTCAACGATTCGAATGTAAGAAAATCTTTTCAAAAGAAAAAGACAACCGTTGGCAGAAAAATAGACTCTTACCACACACACTATCGGCGGTTTCGCTGGTTTGTACTGGAAAATCTCTGAAGCACCATGCCTTCAATGACCCTCCTTCCAGACAACCCATCTTCATCAGTCTCCAATTTTTCATCATGCCCTCATATCCTCTACATTATTTTCACATCACGCTCTCAATTCTACCATTCTATGACTAATTGCTCATTTATTACCGCTATCGTGCTGGAATCATTGCTATGTGCTGACGAAGCAGTTTCCACACACAAAATGGTTTTAGTTAATGATGGCAATGCAGCTCTAAATAGACATGGATGCTCAGGCTGTCCCGCTGTTCTTAATCCACTGTATTCATGGTGTGCACTTGGATGAGGATAATGAAAATGTCAAGGGGATGCGGCGATTCACCTCTGGTCTGGAGGACAATAGGCGAGGGGGATGCTGGCACGGGGATTGGGGTGCTTTTGTGAGAGGCTGCGTTAGTGACGCGGCGTGATGTCTGCAGCATTGCGTCACTCTCTTAATGATGGAGATGAGAGTTTGGAAATGTGTGAATTTTTTTCAGATGTATGTGGTTTGCTTCTTGTGTTTAGGTGCAGTGTGGTGTGGTGTGGTTGTGTATCGGGATTTTGTATGGAGACTGGATATATTTTTCAGCAGCAGCTGCAAAAAATGGGTAATATTTTTAAAATTAAAGCTATTAATTGTTCAAAACCAGAATTGTTTTCAATTAAAACTATTAATCTATTTTATTTTAATAATGTATTTTTAATAATTTAATAATTTCTTTTTTTCAACAATCTGAAGCATACATGTAAGTATTTTAAAAAAAGGGTTCTTCCTTTAGGGATTACACACTTAACTCGGATAAAACATTCTGAAATATACATACCAATGTCTTCCTTAATCCCTTACGGATAAGTTTATCTATTTCGTCGAAGTGAACATTGAATTCGGATTTCAGTTCCGTAACAAAAACCGGTACGGGTTTTAATAACAAGATGGCGGCAACGGTAGTGTAGAAAACTGATATGAAAAGATAAACGGAGTGAATACGCGCAGCTGGAGGCCTAAGTGACGAAGGTGTCGGTGGATGGGGATGAGGATATGATTATGATGCCAAGATGATTGTCATGATGCGGTAAAAGAAACGTGGTGCTGCGGATATAAACTCTGCGATGACCACATCGCCTGTTAAAACGTATGTGTAAATTACCAAATGTTCTGTGAAACGAAGTTCTATGAAAGTCAATAAAAATGAGTCGTGGACATGTAATTATACGAAAAACAATGCATCTAAATACATTTTTTTATAAGCATTTCCTCAAATCAGACCTCACCCTTCTTCAATTAAGTATTCATAGTTCAATTGACCCCAAAACGTAATATAAACAATATTTCATATGCATTAAATGAATACAATATGAATTACATGTTCCTACGACATTAGGAATAAGAAAAAGAAAACGTTTGTCCATAATGTTTCATTATTAAAGGAATATGGGTTTTTGTGTTGTCGGCGTTAAGTTTGCTGAATAATTGATACTGTAGGTCACCGTGCAAACATTTGTCTCACGTGTATGCTACCAGTCGTTTCACGGAGTGGAAATATTGGACTTGAACTGCTGTCATGGCTTCAGGTTGCTAATAGCAATCGTTAAATGTCCTCTCCCCGTATCAGTTACTCGCTTATTAGATTCTGGCATCAGCGCACGCGCACACGTGACAGGAAGCCTGGTATTCAGTTACGTTAGATGAAGTTACCTGGCCAGGTGGATTAGATCTCTGGACGCTAGACGGTGAAGTGTCGGGAAAGGAGTGATTAGGATTTTGTGGGATTTCAAGGGAGGTTTCATCGCTATTTGACACTTCCAGTGCGATAGTTTTTTTTCGGCATCTCATTGTCGCAAAATGGCTAAAATATTATTGGTGTGACGTTAAAATTCAACTCTCTCTCACTTGCTATAATTATGCTATTAATTGTATTGGAAACTCATGAGAACAGAGAAATTAAACAATGTGCAATTAAATTCATTCTCAGCTCACTGGAAAGTATACAACCCAGACTGTCTGGTTGGTTATTGACGTAAACATCTCATCCTACCGTGTACCCATTCGCTGCTGCGTAAACAGGGGCCAGTTTAGAACAAAGACACTTGCTTAACAGCACGTGTAACATAGAGGCATCTATCTTCTAGATACTCAGAGGTGTCAAGTTCCCAGGCGCGATGACCATCCATCTATTGCCCGCGTTGACCAGTGCTCAACGTGATTTGTGATCTGTGCACATCAATACCACTTATCAAACGATCTACTCTGGTTGACAGAACTATGGATGTAAATAGGGATTGTATAAACGATTTGGTTAAACCAAGTGTTTATACTCAGCCTGAAACTAGTCCTGCAAAGGGGCGGTCGGGTAGCCTAGTGGTTAAAGCGTTCGCTCGTCACGCCGAAGACCCGGGTTCGATTCCCGACATGGGTACAATGTGTGAAGCCCATTTCTTGTGTCCCCCGCCGTGATATTGCTGGAATATTGCTAAAAGCGGCGTAAAACCATACTCACTCACTAGTCCTGCAGAATCAATTCAGTAACAGACCGCCTCCGTGGTCTAGTGGATAGAGCGTCTGCCTGAAGAGCGGAAGGTACATGGTTCGATGCCCGATCGTGTCATACCAACAGACTTTAAAAGATGGTACTTGTTGTTACCCTGCCTAGAGCTCCTCGTTAAGGGGATAAACAAGGACTGGTGGGCTGGGAGTCAGTGTACTGTGTCTGAGTGGGGTATTCATGTTAAACTGGTATCAAATGGTATATCATGGCATGATAGGGGCTAGCACTATAAAACCAGCTTTAGTCCGGACTAGTACAAGCAATCGCACACACACAGACACATACATGCACGCACACGTTCAAGCACTTGGTTATATAAGTACAATGATCTTCAACGCCCCATTAAGCCCCATTTCACCTCCCCTTACTCATTCATACCAGGCTCTGGCCCCTTTATCACAGGCCAAGTGTTCTAATCCACCGCAGTCATTGTGTAGAGTTAAGCCCCTTACTTCTGCTACACTGGACTTGTTTTGAATCCGAACTTTCCCGTTTATGATTATTTGTCTATTGTTGTTTATTGTTGTTTATTGTAAGTCAACAACATGCACATAACAATAGATTTCAGCAATATGATCAACATTTACGACCTGTGTCACTTTCTTTTATACAGGCTTAAACCCAATTCACTCACTCACTCTGATATCAAATTGTTTCATGAGAATGCAACATGCAGGCTGATGTTACATAGGCGGATCAAGAGCATCTACCCCACCCCCACCCCGCCCTACCCCGACCCCCGACCCTCACGCCAGAAACCTATGATTGTGGGTTCGAATCCCGGTTCGCCCCGATTATGTTTCTAGGTTTGTCAGCACCATACCCGTGCTCGTGGGTTTCACCGAAGTGATAAACGTCTAAGACCTGCATCACTTGGGGCTTTCCTCCCACATTAATCTGACACGCCGCGATATAACTGTAATACTGTTAAAAGCGGCGTTAAACCCAATTCACTCACTCACTCTGATATCAATTTTTTCATAAGAATGCAACATGCAGGCTGATGTTACATAGGCGGATCAAGAGCATCTACCCCCGCCCCACCCCCACCCCCACCCCCACCCCGCCCTACCCCGACCCCCCCACACACACACCTTTTTGAAAATCAAATGTAGTATGTTGTAGGCAGTTAAATTATCTTGGGAGAGGATTACATATTTTGGACTCCTCCCATTAAAAAATGCTGGATCAGCCCTTCCACACATTCTACTCTTACTTAAAAAAGGGGGGCACGGGTGGCCCAGTCGTCTAAGGCGCCGCGATTCGCTGTGCAGAGTTGCGTTCCGTGGACACGCGAGAAACCTATGATTGTGGGTTCGAATCCCGGTTCGCCCCGATAATGTTTCTAGGTTTGTCAGCACCATACCCGCGCTCGTGGGTTTCACCGAACTGGTAAACGTCTTAGACCTGCATCACTTCGGGCTTTCCTCCCAAATTAAGCTGACACGCCGCGATATAACTGGAATACGGTTAAAAGCGGCGTTAAACACAACTCACTCACTCATTCACTCACTACTTAAAAAAGACGTCTGGAGTGCGTGTCTAGAAACGTCATTCAGTGCGTTATGGGCCTCGGTTTATTGTAGGAACTGAACGTTGATCCTGCATAGAACCGTTACTTTCCGTTTGATGTTGTATGTTGCACCGAGGAAGGTGGACTCAATGATGATATCCAGACTGCAATAAAGTATGTCTTTCTGGAACGTTGTGTATGTGGCGGTAATCACAGCGCCCAACCAACACGAACATCGCTGACATTCTGTGCAGTCTGAACCGCCATTGAAACACCTCTCTGTCGGTGATGACTTCACCTCAGTCGTACACAGCATGACATACACGGGAATGAGTGAGTGAGTGAGTGAGTGAGTGAGTGGGATTGTGGATTAGTGAGTTGGTGGTTTGGTGGGTATTGGATGAGTGAGTGAGTGAGTGTGGAGCGAGTGATGGCGCGAACGAGCTAGTGAGTGAGTGAGTGAGTGGTTGGAATTGGTGGGTTTTGGATAAGTGAGTGAGTGAGTGAGTGTGGAGCGAGTGATGGCGCGAACGAGCTAGTGAGTGAGTGAGTGGGTGGTTTGGTGGGTTTTGGATAAGTGAGTGAGTGAGTGTGGAGCGAGTGATGGCGCGAACGAGCTAGTGAGTGAGTGAGTGGGTGGTTTGGTGGGTATTGGATGAGTGAGTGAGTGTGGAGCGAGTGATGGCGCGAACGAGCTAGTGAGTGAGTGAGTGGGTGGTTTGGTGGGTATTGGATGAGTGAGTGAGTGAGTGTGGAGCGAGTGATGGTGCGAACGAGCTAGTGAGTGAGTGAGTGAGTGGGATTGTGGATGAGTGAGTGGGTGGTTTGGTGGGTTTTGGATAAGTGAGTGAGTGAGTGAGTGTGGAGCGAGTGATGGCGCGAACGAGCTAGTGAGTGAGTGAGTGAGTGAGTGAGTGAGTGGGATTGTGGATGAGTGAGTGGGTGGTTTGGTGGGTATTGGATGAGTGAGTGAGTGAGTGTGGAGCGAGTGATGGCGCGAACGAGCTAGTGAGTGAGTGAGTGGGTGGTTTGGTGGGTTTTGGATAAGTGAGTGAGTGGGTGTTTTTTTGTGGGTATTGGATGAGTGAGTGAGTGTGGAGCGAGTGATGGTGCGAACGAACAAGTGAGTGAGTGGGATTGTGGATGAGTGAGTGGGTGTTTGGTGGGTATATGCTGAGTGAGTAAGTGGTTGGTTTTGTTGGTATTGGACGAGTGAGTGAGTGTGGAACGAGTGATGGCGCGAACGAACCAGTGAGTGAGTGAGTGGGATTGTGGATGAGTGAGCCGGTGTTTGGTGGGTATTGGATGAGTGAGTGAGTGTGGAGCGAGTGATGGAGCGAGTGAGTGAGTGGACGAAAATATGAGTGTTTGAGTCAGTGCGTGCGTGAATTCATTGGTATGACAGGATTGGTGAGTGAGTGGTGTTTTACGCCGTTTTTAGGCCGGTATCAAATTAGATGGCTAAACGTTCCATCTTTTATCTAAACCAAGTAAAATGGGCCGTAAATACACGTAAACGTCCAGCCTTAATGTTTTTCACTTACTCCCCCGGGTCCGCATGTCGGTAACCCTACCCCTGACTGTGTCTGTTTCCCTTACGGTTGACCGCCCCCTACCCCGGGGGAAACACATCCATTGACTGCTATTCATCTCTCTCCAAACAGAGCAATCATTTTCGCTTCATTTTTAATGCGTTTGGACACACGAAACTCTCCCTCTGGGATATATTCAATTCCCATATTATTGTTTTCATAGAAATGATCTTTTAATAATATTGAACAATATATTGGATTCACATTTTGTTTTTGGTCAATATGACACATCATTACTCAGCCTTCACAACTCGCTAGCTGTTCAAAAACAAACACTACCATGTTGTTCGCACTTATCATTCAATGCATTGTACGATTTATACAGAAATATTTTAAATAATTTCAAAACCTGTTTCAACCCAACATCATTCTGTCTTAAAACAGGATATCAACCAAAGGTCGGTAAATAGAGAACTAACATGGAACAAGGAGTCTATACATGGAGATGGGGAGATGGTGGGCAACAACAATCCAGTATGCTCTTTATACGAGAAGAGAGTCATACGACTCTACGACTCTTGTCGCCAAGAGGGGGCACGGATGGCCCAGTCGTCTAAAGCGCCGCGATTCGCTGTGCAGAGTTGCGTCCCTTGGGCACGCCAGAAACCTATGATTGTGGGTTCGAATCCCGGTTCGCCACGATTATGTTTCTAGGTTTGTCAACACCATACCCGTGCTCGTGGGTTTCACCGAACTGGTAAACGTCTAAGACCTGCATCACTTCGGGCTTTCCTCCCACATTAAGCTGACACGCCGTGATATAACTGGAATACTGTTAAAGCGGCGTTAAACCCAACTCACTCACTTGTCCCCAAGAGGGGCGGCCGGGTAGCCTAGTGCCTAAAGCGTTCGCTCGTCAAGCCGAAGACTCGGGACGCAACTCTGCACCCCAAACATCAGCGTCGTAAACGCCTGGAACACCAAACCCTGCGCATAGTGTAAATAAAGAATACTTAACATAAGCAACATGGTACCAGCTTCTACATAAGGGTACGGTGGGGTAGCCTGGTGGCTGAAGCGTTCGCTCATCACGCCGAAGACCCGGGTTCGATTCCCGACATGGGTACAATGCGTGAAGCCCATTTCTTGGTGTCCCCCGCCGTGATATTGCTGGAATATTGCTTAAAGCGGCGTAAAACCATACTCACTCACAACAGCCAAGACCCTTGTAAAGCTTGCACACATTTTATGATATATTTTCCCTTGTTTTTCCAGACGAACATATGATTCGCCTTTGCATGTGTTTGTGACGAGTGCTTCCGATGGAGCAGGATACGCTCACCTTTCGCGAACGCCTGGTATTATCCCTATTTGATAGTTAATTATAAACACGTGTTTATGATAAAGTCGGAATCGTGCTATGATTATGATTATGATTATGGAACTGGTTTTGTCGCTTTTGTTTACATTATTAGTTGCCATATTTGTAACTGGCGACGCGATATTCAAAGTTGCATTTTTCGTTTCTTTGCGTCCAGGTTTTCAGGAATATCAAAATTGTTTTTTAAAAAATGGGGTATACACGACATCTGTAAATAATATTCCTATATTCGGACCGCGCTTCTGCCTCCTTAGTCCCAGATGGTATTCCAGTCATGCCTGTCTTGAAGAACCCAAACGATCTCGGTGAAATCTGCCCGTTTCTCTGCAGTAAACAGTTTATCATTGCGGTGTGCAGAAGGGGCGAATCAATTGTCAGAATGGCAGGGGAATCTTGAATCCACAAGATAATGAGGTGGCGTCAATTAGCAGGTACTTGAAGGAGCTGGTTGAGACTGATAGATACTGGTCATGCCATCAAAATACTGCCAACATCTTCTCCATCTTATTGATGGTCATCGTCTGGTTAAGAAATCCGAACGATTGTTTCGTCCGGATTTTAATGAGAGTGGTTTCCAGGCTGAGTGACCCCGCATGGGGTAGGGGTTGTTGAAGGTCAGCTGCCCAACAGCTGATATATCTATAGTGTATTGGATTAGTGTGGTCAGATGAAGGAAGCTGACCAGTCATGCTGGCTGTACTTGATTAGCTGCATTGACATTCCAGTGGCAGTGGCCGCACGTGTCATTCAATGCATTGTACGATTTATGCTGAAACATTTTTCATACACATTCCTTTACAGCTAATATACCTATAGTGTGTTAGAGTACTGTGGCCAGATGACGGAAACTGATCAGTCGTGCAGGCTGTGCTTGACAGATGTATAAAAAAGGTGTGTGTGGGGATGGGGATGGGGATGGGGGTGGGGGTGGTGGGGAGGGGGAGGGGGAGGGGGCGGGGGAGCGCACGCCTAGAAAATGCGGTACACATCTTGTTAAGCGTATCGGTGCTGTATCCTTCTCATCTCTCGACCCCTTGAGTGTCGAAGCCCGTGCATATCTTGAAGTACATGTCAGTCAATAGACTAACATTAAATATTTAGTCTATGAAATCTTATATTACACACTACCCTTTTCTCGACTCTAAACTTAAACAAATAATTTTCCCGAGTCTGATTTCATGTAGAATAGAGCTAGCTAGAGCTGGCTAGACTTGCTTTTGTATAAATATCTAGATTGTTGTTTTTTCATAAAATAAATATATTCCACAGTCATGATGCAGGACTGGTCAGTCAACATCTGTTTCACGTGTCGAATAATCGAGTACAGTAGAACTCGTTAATCCAGACAGTTTTCAGTTAAATTCCGGATAAACACATATCAGTATCAATGAATGGGATAAGTTACCAATCGTCATCGTCCGGAATATGGCTTATCTCGACAATGGGGTTTCAACTTTCCTGTAAAATGAAGAACGATGAGGCAACTGGGACTAGTGATTAAAACATAAATGGAGTCCAAGTACATTACCTGTAAAAAACCAAGATTCACAATCAATACGAATTTTGGATTCGAACCCCAACTGTGATCTATAGTTAAAATTTAGAACAAATTTGTAGCCATACACCTTGTTTAAACTTGTCCATTCACATCTTCCCGAGGCAAGAGAGTTAACTGACTTTAAAAGTCCAGTTTCCACCCTTGCCAAACTAGGCTGTTATTATGGAGTTATATTTTGGCTGGACTAACGAGTCTATGCATAGTCCAATCAAAATCGCGCACCGAAATCGAAATCCGGTACGTAAACTGTCGTGCAGATTTCGGTCGATTGAAGGATTTGAAAAGCATGTGCACCGCCAACTCGTTGTCAGCAGATATTTTCCAAATCTTTTCATGTTTTTAATCAAGGTGCTCACGTGATTTGACGAATTTCGCAATGTAAGACACGTTTTATCACAATATAGAACTTGATTATCGATCAGATCATCTTGACTGGGCGCCGCCTTTTTGTGTGAAGCAAACGCAAGTGATACGAGAGGTGGAATCTGTTTGGTCCAAAGGAGAGGCTTAGAAGGGACATAACTGGTAATAGCCACTGATGGCGCTATGGTCGAGCCCAGTTATTCGAGCCTAGTTCGGCAAGGGTGGAAACTGGACTTTTAAAGTCAGTTAACTCTCTTGCCTTGGGAAGATGGTCCATTCATTGACCAGACGGGATGCTTTCTGAAAAAGAAAAAGACCTATTCACAGGTGATACCTAAACAGGTGTTCATAAGTAAGTCTAATTGATGCGAGATAGTGAAGGTTGACAAAGGTGTGTTGTCAGATGAATGCGACTCAAAACTCAACGTACTTGCAACAAGACCTGAGCTGTCACTGGTGATTGTATACACGTATATAGTAAAGGGCATATTTAGGACAATAGGCGAACATACCGCAGTCATGACGCATGGCGAAGTATTTGTATACGTCGATATATCTGTAGGATCTTTGTACACGACTCCTGGACTGACGGCGCAGGTTCGTAGGGGGTAGGGGCGAAAGGGTTGAGGGGACACACTCATACTGATAGGTAGATAGGTACACAGCAAGGGAGGGGGGTCTCGTGGGGTGTCGGGGAGGGGGTCCGTGGCGATTACAAGCGAGCCGCGGGGGGTTGCAGACGTGGATTAGAGATCATTGTTTATAAAGGGGACTGTTATGTCAGGTCTGACCTGGGTGAAGCGGGTGGCGGGTGGTGGTGGCCCCGGTACGGGTGACTCGGTGCACGGTGCGTGAAGGGAGATCGGGTGAGGGTTGTGTAGGTCAGCGTTACGGAAGGATATGACTGCTGGTAGGTTCGGAGATGGTTGTGTGTTTAATAATTGCATAGAGAAAAGGAAATGAAAGCAGAGCGAGAGCGAGAGCGAGAGAGAGAGAGAGAGAGAGAGAGAGAGAGAGGGAGATACAGAGAAAGAGGGAGATTGTGGAGGGAGATATGCACGTACACATGGGGAAAGAAAGATATGCCGTCAGCGAGTGGGGATTGGAAGTTATGGAGTGAGAGACGGAGACAGAGTGAGTGAGTTGGGTTCAACACAGCTGTTCCAGTTATATCACGGCGTGACAGTTTAATGTGAGTGAATTATGTGTTCATGGCAACAATGTCACGCCAGTCTATCGTGAGAGTCCATGTATGTATTCACTTCAAGTTTCGAAATACCTTTGGGTTTTAATGAATTAGGGAAAGAGGCTAGCTGACTGATGCTCTGATTAAAGACGCTGCATCCCATACCTCCGCTGGGTGTGGACTCATTGTGGTTACAGCAGGTGCTTGACGAGAAAAGAACGCTGTACCAAGCACGTATCCGATGAAATTCTGACATTGACAAACACGCTATTAAACGAGACATTATACTGGAAACGAATTTATTACAAACACTTACATGTATATGTAATAATAAATCTAGATAACTACATGGGGAAATGTGAAAAATACTTAAGTATATTAACATGAGTTATCAAGGAATATAATAATGGGTGTAGTTTATATACACTAAAGTGTATATCTTTGTATTTATATTCACAATGTGTGAGTGAGTGTGAGTGTGAGTGTGAGTGAGAGTGAGAGTGAGAGTGAGTGTGAGAGTGAGTGTGAGAGTGAGAGTGAGAGTGAGAGTGAGAGTGTGAGAGAGAGAGAGAGAGAGAGAGAGAGAGAGAGAGAGTGAGTGAGTGAGAGAGAGAGAGAGAGAGAGAGGGACACACTTTGACCCGATGTTAGTGTGGTTGGTTAAACAATAGTGAAAGCGTTCGCTCGTCCCTTTAAGTATGCGAGTTCGATTCCCAGCATCGGTAAACTCTGTTAAGCCCATTCTTGGTGCTACCGCTGTGGTTAAGCTGGCCCATGCAAGTCTGTAATATTTGGCAAGTCTAGATAACTGCAGTATCGGGATGAAAAAAGTCTCTGGGCTCCTTTTTATTATATTTTATAACTATAATTGAACAACTGTTTTTTTTCTGCAAAATATGTTCATTTCAGAGACTAGATGCTAGTCTCACAAACCCACTATATTAGAGGATAGCAGAAACCCACTTGATCTGAAGCTGAGGTGGAGTAAACAAATGACATCTATAAATCCATAGAAATAAGGAAAAGACATTCCCGTTATCGCAAATGCTATCGCACAACGCCCACAATCGCGGGGTCGTTTGTTTTGACTTGTAATGCACACAGTTGTCGCGCTCTGGCTGCTTCCGAGTTTACTATGAACAGTAGTGTAATAATGTATTAAACCCCGGAACAATATGAAACAAGTATGAGGTACGCTACTAGCATCTCAAACAGTCTGTTTGGTCAGTGATTTATACAGCTTGGGTATTTAAGCCACCCACCAGTCACAGCTGTTGCTATTAATTAATTAACTATTCTACAAAGCATGTTCATAAAACAGTGTTAATGAGAATCTTGCTCACAAACAATTTATACTGAGCATAGTCTCGACAAGCATTGCAAAACTTTGCATCTGAATGAATGGTAATTTCTTTTTGTGTTTCATCGAGTGCTGTAATGCTGCCTGTAGACTAGCAGCCAGTCTCTTAAATGAAAATATTTTACACAACAAATCAGTTGTTCAATTATCTTAAAAAATATACATTTATAATAAAAGGAGCCAAGAGACTTTTCATTTCAGAAACTGCAGTAATCTAGACTTGCCAAATATTGTCCACTTGCAAGGGCTGTATATGATAAATTGCTCGGGGTCTGTATGACATTCTATGTTTACTCATATACTCGTATATTACGTGTTTAGTATGTGAGTTTTGTGCATGCAAAATATTTCAAATTGTCAAATTGACGTTGAAGTTGACGTTGACGTTAATGCAAACATATCTGTGGTGCCAAACTCAGCCATTAAACAATAGCGGACAAGAACCGTTTCTTTGATCATTATTTAAACTTTGGCCAAAGCTAATTTCCGATTTCATGTGCTGTTTTCGATTTGATGTGTTTTTAGAAAGGGAGTTTAGTCAGTAACATTTTTGCCAAACGGGAAAACGAAGAAGTAAAATAATGATTAACGAGAAGAGAGTTGTAATGTCGATGTAACAGGCAAACAAATGTGTACAATGGTTAAAGAAAATGAATTTGGTAAAATGGAAACAGAACATTTAGAAGACTTTAAGAAAAATAATATTTTGCAGCGTCATTTCATCGGCAAAATGAACACTTAAATAATGATAAAAGAATATTTATTTGGGAACGTCAAAGTCAACGGGAGAGGAAAAGCGGTATAAAAAAGAATATAAAATGAAATGTAATTTTCCAAGGAATGTCAAAGAGAAAAAACCTCATAACACTCAAACCCATCATCCGCACGGCTGCATCATAAAAAAGAAATATACCACCGAATTATAATAAGGCCGCATACGTATCCGAAAACTCACAACCAAGGCTACAATTCTTTAGCAAGTCTAGATTTGTTCACCTTTAGGCTGAAACACGAGAGGTTATCGGGCTTTTTTTCTGTTATGTATTAAAAGACACTTAAAAGCTGTTCAGGATCAAAATAAATCTCCATTGTACGATTCCGACTATATCATAAGCTTTTGGAGGCACGGGTGGCCCAGTCGTCTAAGACGCCGCGATTCGCAGAGTTGCGTCCCTTGGGCACGCCAGAAACCTATGATTGTCGGTTCGAATCCGGTTCGCCACGATTATGTTTCTAGCTTTGTCAGCACCATACCCATACTCGCGGGTTTCACCGAAGTGGTAAACGTCTGAGACCTGCATCACTTCGGGCTTTCCTCCCACATTAAGCTGACACGCCGCGATATAACTGGAAGACTGTTAAAAGCGGCGTTAAACCCAACTCACTCACTCACATAAGCATGTTTTACCAGGTGTTCGCGAAAAGGTGAACGTCAAACAATATTGTAATAATGTAATTTCATAAATGTAAGTATACGAATGACCTAGAATGTCGCAATATAGGGGAATTTACGTACGCCAATAAATGAAGTGTTATTAGATCACTGTATCTTCTGTGCGGGACATTACACAGTGTACTGCAATATATATCATATTCATGCAGCATAACGTTACTTAGCCTTGCTCCAAGGCTGTACTGAAAGAAAAGTCAATTGATGTGAAGTAATAGCATCCTCCTAAAAGGCAAGTCTAGATATGTGGACAGAACAGCCTCTTATAGGGACAACTTGTTCTTATTTACAAAATCTAGAAATTATGATTTAAACTAATAATTATTGCCTTAGAGACTTGTGCAAGTCTAAACGTTATGCGAGAACCGCATAGCGCCGAGCGGGTTCATGGCGAGGTGACAGTCATGAGTGTTGACGCTGTATGTCTATGTCTGCATACTGTGCTGGCTGCTATACGAATAGGCTGGATTATATACATGAACATGTCAGTGTTGATGACGGACGTGACACAGTGCAGACAGGGATTCCACGCCACGTGTTGCAGCTGCAGAAACAATTACAGAGATTATCATGCCATATCCAGGTCTTGTAGATTGGATATTTTTCAGAATATTTATCAGTTGTAATGGGAACTGATGGTGAGGTCGCAGATAATGGATATTAGTTTGAAGTGGAACCTCGTTAATAACAACTGAGCTAATCTGGTAACTTTACACAACGATGTATTGGAGTTTGTAACATGGCATTTTTGTGTATTGATTGGTGTTTCGCAGTAGAAAGAAAAATGAAAGTAAAGTTTTGAAATCACCTTTTATTATCCCACAATTAGTATTTACATACAAAGCAATTAAAGGCAAAACACTACACGAATATTGTAGTATTTCCTTTTTTAAAGCAGTCCTAATGTGACTGAGTGAGTGAGTCGGGTTTAACGCCGCTTTTTACAGTATTCCAGTCATATCGTGGCGTGTCAGCTTAATGTGGGAGGAAAGCCCGAAGTGATGCAGGTCTCAGACGTTTACCACTTCGGTGAAACCCACGAGCACGGGTATGGTGCTGACAAACCTAGAAACATAATCCGGGCGAACCGGGATTCGAACCCACAATCATAGGTTTGTGGCGTGCCCAAGGGACGCAACTCTGCACAGCGAATCGCGGCGCCTTAGATGACTCGGCCACCCGTGCCCCCTCTAATGTGACTGAAGGTTAAACTGTATGTAACAAACGATGTCAGTCTAACTATTTGTTCTAACATCTAGGCACCATGGTTGGTGCTAGACTCCTTTAAAGCTTGATAAACATGCTTTTATATCAAATATTCATGAAAATCACATGCATTTTAGTGTTCTCCGCGAAGCTGAATGCGTTTTTGAGTTCATTTTCCGAAAACAATATATAACAGTCACTGAACATTCCTCCTGAACGTTCCTCCGATACACTGAATTCACGTGCACCGTAAACGTCATTCCGCGAAGTAAAAGACGTTGTTGTATTTTTACTGCACAACCAACTATCCACACACAGTTCTTCAGTCCAATTGGTGTTTTGATGCAAACATTTTGACCATCCGTGTGTTCCCGTTTTTTGATTAGGTAAATAATTGACTAGCCACTGCATGTGGTTGTGATGGTGCCATCGGTTGATCAGAATACGCCCACCTTTTTGCGAACATCTGATATCCCTGTTTGACAAACCGCCGTCATATAGCTGGAATATTGCTGAGTGCGGCGTTAAACAACAAACAAATACATACGTTCTAGTAACAATGTTTGGTAATGGCAAGTATAAAACGTCATTCCCGGAGAAAAAAATCACTTTCGATTTCAAATATGCCGCTAGGTGTGTAACTAAATGTCCAATAATGGAACAAAAATTCGAGAATTTCAATCTACCATCTGCAAGTTATTTTTGTGATTGTGTGTGTTGTTGATTGTGATGTTGTTTTGAGTCTTGATCGGAACAAAGTAGGACTGTCAATGTTCCTGATATCCAATGGCAGCCTATTCCATAGCTCAGGGGCAACTTTGGCGAAACTCCGACCTCCAAAAGTCGCCGTTCTAACACTAGGCACAGAGAGTAGGGACTGGCAGCTTGATCTGAGAGATCTCCCAGGCACGTACTCTTCAAGAAGCTCGCTGATATAAGTTGGTTTTTGATTGTGTCTCGCATTGAACACAATCAGCATCACTTTATACTGGATTCTCTCATTGATTTTAATCGCGTAGCTATCTTATATTAAAGATTAATCCTAGCTGTCACTATATGTATGAACACAGTTGAATAAAATGTACTACGCACAAATTCAACTTTCAGAATGTTTTGGTTTGGCCAACAGTGATATTTAATATTGAAATGTCACTAAGAATTTGCCCCGTCTGTAACCTTGGTGCTGAAGACGAATTTCATTTTATGTTTATTTGCCCTGTATATAACAACATAAGGATGAATTATCTACCGCCTGGTCATTTTCATATATACCTACCAATAACTTTGAATGTCTGCTGTCCAGCTCAAAGTATAGCGTTCAACTACAAGTATCTTCATACATTCATCATGTTTATTTGTTACGTCAGTTGTTGTTGTCTTGATGCTCCGTATAATACAATGTGTGTAAATACAACTGTACGTTCTTGAACTCACTTGTGTATTGGCCAATGGCCTTCCTTACAATAAGACCCGTGAAGATTCCGGGTTAGAATAGGTCTTCAACAACCCATGCTTGCCGTAAAAGGTGACTATGCTTGTCGTAAAAGGCGACTAACGGGATCGGGTGGTCAGGCTCGCTGACTTGGTTGATGCATGTCATCAATCCCAATTGCGTGGATTGATGCTCAGGATATTAATCACTGGATTGTCTGGTCCAGACTCGATTATTTACAGACCGCCGTCATATAGCTGGAATATTGCTGAGTGCGGCGTTAAACAACAAACCAACCAACCAACTTCCTTACAATAAACCATTGAATTGAATTGAATTGAATTGACTCTCCAGAAACTATATGTAGTTCTCTGATATTCATTTTATAGTATCTTTCCCATTATCTATTTGGATAAATAAAGCTGCTTTGGGTGCAGTGGTGGAAATTGTATATTACCTGCTGCAGAGCATCCGAGGGTTGATTGAAACCACATCCCACGGGACAGTTCTCGTCTGTCTCTGGCTATCCCACACATAATTCACTCAGCGCGTTATAATGTTTGCGGTTTTGTTGTAACGCCAGTTTTTCATCCAAGATGTCCAATGCATCATTTAATCATACAAATATACACATAAATCTTCTTTTTCTTCCTCTTTACCCTTCTACCTCTTGATTGACATATCAAAATAAACCGCACACGGTGTCACACTTTACAAAAACCACATCCTTGAGGGCGCTAGGCCACCCACAGTTACATCCCACAATGCAACCGTGTATTATGACATCATGTCATCTTCAGATATATCCTTTTCATCATTTAACACGTTAAAGATAACGTGTAGTTCTACTAAGCTCATTAAAGCTTAGATTATGTAAACTACTCGTCATAAGACAACACAGAAATTACCCGGTTTAGAAGGCTTGTTCGATGGTTGAGTTACGTCCCCTCTAACGGCGCCGAACGTAAACAAACGTTGATAAGTGACGTCGGAGTGATTTGGCTTCTGATGGAATGGGGACCTCACGGTTAGCTGCCACCCAAGACGGTGACAGTTAAATCACAATTCAATTGCCCGTGGTTCGTGGTCGGTGATGTCGCAGCTGATATGTCGCTTTCTGTAGGTTTCTTTAAAAGTCGTATGCGCGAATAATGAGATCTTGCCGAAACGAAATAAACTACCCTTGCCTTGAATTGATTTTGAATTCCATGGATAGCTCCGTATAAAACTCGTTTAACGTGACAATGTCTTTATCATCGTTGCTGATGACATTTGCAGTTCTAAACCAAACTGGAACTATTTCAATGTTTATGCGTGCATCGTGAGAAATAGAGTATTATTTTCAGTCGCTATTTGTTTGTAAGAGTTGTTTATGCCTTAACAATCATACTTTGTAATTACGTGTTTCAGCCAAAAAACACCCATCCAATGATATTCTGAGAATCTCATGTTGACATAAAATATAGAGCAACATTATACCTCCAGATAAAAGAAACAAAATATGTAAATATTCAGAAGAAATTTCGATTTCGATTGTATGATTTCGACTAAATACGAAACATGTGTTTATGAATCACAATCATATACTGATGATACCAGGTGTTCGCGAAAAGGGGGATGACGCGGTTTATGTACATATAGAATGATATACAAGAAACAACAAAATAAATGCACACAATTACTAACAACAGTCATTTATGACCTCACAAGCATGGGGACGGTCGGTAGCCTAGTGGTTAAAGCGTTCGCTCGTCATGCCGAAGTACCGGGTTCGATTCCCGACATGGGTACAATGTGTGAAGCCCATTTCTGTGTCCCCCGCCGTGATATTGCTGGAATATTGCTAATAGAGGCGTAAGCGGCGTGAAACCATACTCACTCACTCACAAACATAGTCGCCTTTTATGGCAAGCATGGGTTGCTGAAGACCTATTCTACCCCGGATCTTCACGGGCCCAGAACGTATGTAAAGAGAACAAACTTTAAGCAATATTGAAAGAGAACACAGTTTTTGAAAGCATATTGCGCCTGTGTGCAGTTAAACACGAGTACATATTCCATGTTAAATGAATTGGGCTTTTGGGAAGGTGTTTGTAGCTTATATTTAAATAAAAACATCACCATAATCATAAATCTCTGCTTACAGCAGAGTCCATTGTACAATTCCGACTATTATTTGATCATGAATATTTATTATGAATCACTATCACTATTTGTGATGACACCAGGTGTTCGTGAAAAGTGAGTGAGTGAGTGAGTTGGGTTTAACGCCGCTTTTAACAGTATTCCAGTTATATCACGGCGTGTCAGCTTAATGTGGGAGGAAAGCCCGAAGTGATGTAGGTCTCAGACGTTTACCACTTCGGTGAAACCCACGAGCACGGGTATGGTGCTGACAAACCTAGAAACATAATCGTGGCGAACCGGGATTCGAACCCACAATCATAGGTTTCTGGCGTGCCCAAGGGACGCAACTCTGCACAGCGAATCGCGGCGCCTTAGACGACTGGGCCACCCGTGCCCCCTGTTCGTGAAAAGGTAAAATGAGTTCTGAGTTATTGTACTTCCACTAAAAGGCCATAATCGCAGTGTCTTTAACCTTATATGTATACATGCATACTGTATATTGTCTCTTGGGTTCAGTGTCTACATGTCTGCCAACCATGTAACTCTCCTGCTGACTGACCGCTTCCGTGGTCTAATGGTAGAGCTTCCGCCCGGAGAGCGGTTCGATCCCCGGCCGCGTCATACGAAAAGACGTTAAAAGATGGTACTTGTTGGTACCCTGTCTGGCGCTCGGCATTAAGGGGCTAAAACAAGGACTGGTCGGCTTGCAGTCAGTATACTGTGTCTGAGTGGGGTATTCATGTTGAACTGCGGCATGGTATGTCAGAGGGCTAGCACTATAAATCGGCATCAGTCCGGTCACACATACACTCACACATACACGCTATATAAGTGCAATAATCTTGGACGCGACGTTAAACTCCATTTCATCACACCTACTGCTGACTAGTACAATTCAACTGAGAACAAATGAGTATAGAATAAGTCTGGAAGACCTAACATCATTTGAAAATCAAACCGTCAGCGTCATTGCTTGCTATGAAACTCACAGTGAAGTCGTTTGAAGTCGTTTGAACAGCAAATTGGGTCAACAGGCAATGGCTTTTCAAACCTGTGAACGAACTTCAATTCTATTGAAAATCAATTCTATTAAAATTGAACGTTTACACCTCGCAATAGCAACAATAGTTCCATCATCAATATTGAAACAGCTGCTTACATTCGAAAGCCTTTGCGAAATATTAATATTAAAGTTTGGGACCACAAGCCATATCTGAAACTGTATACTAAAGTATGTATTGTTTTAGCGGAAGTACTCTACTCAGCGCCAATAAGCGGTGCTATTTGGTGTGTGATTGGATTAATGTAAGGTTGGATTAAGGTGAGGATTCTCCTGTAAACCTGACAGAGGACGTTTTCCTTAGATATTTATCAACTGATGCTTGAGAGGAGGGGGGTGTCGCATTCACATTGAATCGCATTTTTGGTTAGGGACCAATGGTCGCATTATTTTGGAGACGCATTGGTTTCATTATCTAGAGGAGAAAGGATTCGTTACTTATGTTGTCTATGGTATTGTTTCAACCTTTGTTTGTACATTTCTCCAGAAAACAACTTGGACTGAAGGTTTGCTCAAGTTCAATAGTTAGAACACCACTTCCCTGAAACATCCATGGACAACCTTCTTGGCATATTAACTTCACATCTCTCTTATATGTGAGACCGCCTCCGTGGTCTAGTGGTAGAGCGTCCGCCCGGAGAGCGAAAGGTCCGGGGTTCGATCCCCGACCGCGTCATACCAAAAGACGTTAAACGATGGTACTTGTTGTTACCCTGTCTGGCGCTCAGCATTAAGGGGCTAAAACAAAGACTGGTCGGCTCGGAGTCAGTATACTGTGTCTGAGTGGGGTATTCATGTTAAACTGCGGCATGGTATCTCAGTGACCTAGCACTATAAATCGGCACCAGTCCGGACTAGTACAAGCAGCCACACAAACACACACACGTACATGCATGTCGCTATATAAGTGCAATAATCTTGGACGCGACGTTAAACCCCATTTCACCTCACCTCACCTCTCTTATATGTTGCTATAAGTTTTAAAAAAGAAAGTATTGAAAGAAACATTCGAGTATCAACTAATACACTTGTAAAAACTTTAATAACCGGTTTTGATATCGCTAAAATTTAACAGTTCTGGTGTGACAAATGGGATCGTTATCGTACCTGTCCTTTGATTCCAATGAATGAATGTGAAATAATTATAAAGTTAACATGTTTAATTATCCAATACTACCTTTAAATCTGCATAATTGCATAATCAACGTTATTAAAAATCAAGTAAAAACCAATTAAAATGCATATAAACATCAAAGAATTTATATTGAAATTACCAAAATAACGTTGGAAGTAGTTCCAGAGATCCTGTACCAGCCTCGCCCAGTGTTCCACGTGATGCCAGTTTAAGATGGAATCAATTATTTCAGCCATGTGGTAATTGTGTTTACATAACTACGGAACACATGTCGCTAAATTCGCTAAATGCTATACTGTTTATATAACACATGATTGAAAGTCAGAACACGTGATTAAAACATTGCACCTTGCATTCAACGTGTCTCCGGTTTGTTCAACAAGAACCACATCTGTTCAAACGCTGCAAGATGTATGGACACCAACACCACACAAATGTTTTGGTAATAAATTAACAAATAAGCAAAGATATAATTCTAGAACCGCAGTGAATTACGACTTTGTAAAGAAAGGCAATTACCTTGATTTATGAGTTGTTTAAACGTTTTCTACACTTTTTAGAGATGGCCATTTACCATAATCCGTGTTGGAGGTATGCTTTCATGAAAAAAACCATGTACATGGATATGTTAAAACACATAATTGCATCGGGAAATGCATAGAAAGTATTCTCCACATCTTTGCATGAATACCTTTGACATAAAAAATTCTTGAATTCAGAAAAGTTTCTACATTATTTATTAATTTTGCTTTTACGATAATTGTCTTCGTTATGCGCTCCATATTTTCTAAGACCCGACAATGCATGTATTTTATAACCATGTGAACTGTATTCATCAACTACTACAACCATCATTATTGCTTCTAAGAATTCAGGAATTTTCTGATGTTTGTGAGAAATGGAACAATGGCATTTATTGTCCATACAGTACCTAATACACCGTTCTTAATTCCCGTCCTCATGTCTTTGTATGCTCTTTGGATATTTAGGGAGTTTTATTGATCTTCGAGTAGATCTTCCCTCAGAAGACGCCAATGACTTCTAATTTTTCTGACATTCATAATACAGCGTTGGCACACAAAAAACGAAATCAAATAACTGCTTCAAACTTGGTTGGCACTTCTCCATCTGGTCTTGGACCATAATAACCCAGCATAAGTAACATATGTTTTTCAGCTTCATGTTGGAGATATGCTGGTTTCACAGATGAGACTTCCAGAACATTTCTTTGCCAGATAGGATATTCCAGAACATATAACGAGAACTTGCATATTGGGACCTTGGACAACCAACATCTGGAGTGTACCAAGTGTAGCCATGCATTAAGTTGCCTTAATGCGCGTCTGGAAATATCATCATGCATTTTAAATAAATATGCATAAGTATTTCAAACGTTCATCTCTGTCAAGCACAATCGTGTTGGGAAAATATAATCAATTAGTTCGTTATAGTTAAAGACAACCACACGGTGGGGATCACCTCAAACTTATCTCAAATGTATTTACCCATTGCGTTCTCTCAATCCCCCAATACCTATCTTCACGTTTGACACTCAGCATGTTTGACAATGAGAGGACGCTGTCACTGAAATATATAAATGGGAAGTCTGTTTTCATTATACTTTTGCTAAATGTGTTTTAGAACCAAGTTTGTTTTAATTGAAAGTACGAGGAATCACAAAGGTAATTTTTGGCCCAATAGAAATGTCAAGATTGCGTTAAACTATTGGTATACAATTGTCAGACATGTTCAAATAGTTTGCAAGTTGCCTTTAAATATTTTCTTTCTTTCATTTTTCACATGGTCAAATGCGTTTAAGCATGGCTAAAATATAAGTCACAATTTCGAACTTTAAGTCAGATCTGTGACACAAAATGCATTTTATCATGTGTTTGTACTGTCTTTATATATATAGTTATGGGTGAATGACATGATGATTTTCAAATAGTAGAAGAACACTTCCTGAAAATAAATAAAATCATCTTTTTTGACACACCGAGTCTCATCTATATATTTAGTGCTGTTAGAAGAAAATATGATATACAAGTGTTGAATGACCATAGTTTAATTCATATAAACAACAACAACAACAACAACAACAACAACAATAATAATAATGTCATACATGTTTACTTTCATAAAGAATTTAAAAGTTTGGCTAATTTCTGTATAAAGGGCCCTTAACGTACCTTGTCCTTTGAAATCCAATAAAGAAATATCTGTTAAACCACAGGAGGTCATCTTCAAGTAAACATCTAGACTAACATCTAGTCTCTGAAATGAAAATATCTCACAGAAAAAAACAGTTGTTAAATTACCTTAATAAATATATAATAAAAAGGAGCCCAGAAACTGTGTTCATTTTCAGACTGATTCTGCAGTAATCTAGACTGGCCAAACATTATAGACTTGCATAGGCTGTGTTTGATATATTTGTATCAGGGTCTGCATGACAGACTAGCAAACTAATATATACGTAGGTTAAGCACCACTCCTTCTTCACATTCAGTAGACGTCTGTGTATCTTTTGGAAATGTCCTTATTTTGAAAAATACCTCTGCGTGTTCCTCCAGATGGTCGCCGGGACTGGGTCATACATGTTTGATATGAAGAAGCAGAGGCTGCAGTCAGAAGGGTGACATTTCCATTGCCATAACACATCATTACATAATTTGTTTGTGTATTTCAATGTGAGAATGTCACTGTGTAAACACACATAAATGTGTATCGTAGATAGTCAATGCAGGATACGATCTCAATAAATTGATATTAAGGATGGAAATATGTTCGCGAGGCTAAATTATTTTCATGATGTATATATCAACAAAAGATGTGATATTGGGCTGAACATCAGTCCCTTCTGCAAGTGAAGTATTATCACATGTGAACACGTTGAGCCCATGTGCCATGCGAGGCTGATAGGTATTCCAGTTCTTTGACCCATTTCACATGGAATACACTTTGAAGTTAGGTCAAGTCACTTGACAAATATTTTGAAAAAGTTTAGTTTTTAACAATTTCAGATTGTTTTTAGTGTGGCTGTTCTAATTGGTTTCAATTAAGTACCAATTGGTGGCAATTTCCACATTATGCAAATGACTACTTATCTACTTATGTTTATCAATTATGGCCACAGTTTTTATAACAAAACGGGCAAGTGTTTATAAGCATCTGCTCAAATACACATGCAATGAAATGGACCCTTTGAAAACGTAATTTTGGTCTGTATTTCCATATTTTCGTTATTCTTACGTAAGTTAATGTGACGTTTCTTGGACCGGGTCTCCTGGGATTCAGACTTTCGACAGTTGGTCAAAGATGCCGCCTTTGTTCAACGGAACGGCCTATAGTTGAACATATCATGACAATACAGTAAACAACGGTTATAAGGAACTCAAAGGGACTACTAATTTTAGTTCGTTATAACCGTAGTTCGTTATAAAGCATACATACATCATAACTACAGCAAATAGTCGGGACCAAAAAAGTAAGTTCGTTATATACGTCAGTTCGTTATAAGCGTGTTCGTTACAACCGTAGTTTACTGTAGTAGCATAAATATAGCTTTGTGGAACCGGACCTCCTATAGTTCAGCATGTTGTGCTGAGATCTGCTTGTCGAACTGGTCCGTTCCTGTGTGTTAGCACTGCTGATGCTTAACACGGAAAAAGTAAATAGGTTTTCTGACAAAACAATAACAATTGCTCTAATAACAATTGCTCTCTTAGCATATTCCTGGAACATAAAGGGTATCCATTCATCACTCAGGCAGAGGCTCATTTACAATGATGCTTCATCCATATCTGTGCCCCCATGGCATGCACTGACGGATCCTGTCAACAAACCACACAATACATCAGAAATCCTTCAATGGTAGACTGTCAAGAGCACATTACGTTTCGTCATTCTTCTGTATACAAGCCACCAACGATATGGTTCAATGACAACATGGTATTTCCTTGTCGGGCTATGGGAAATATTCTTGACTTCATTCGATGTTCCCATACCAACAGTTCCATGTATGTCACGGCAAATACGAAATGATTATGGAGGTATAGTAATAACTAAGATATCTTTGTGCTTGTAAAACTTTCTTTCTATTTGACAAGCCATTACGAAAAATATTTACTGTTGGTGACGAGTTGTTTACTTGGGGTAAGCTTAGCGTGTGCATGGTTTTACACAGCTTCTGAATCATTTTTGTCGAAAAGGGCTCCAAAATGGGTTTTTACCTTGTGTCAATGTTGGGATTTGAACCAGGGATCACTGGGTGAAGTATGAACCAACTGCAATGTCAAATTATATCAGGATTCATTGTTAAATCCTTTCAAACTTGGATAATAGGATATGCGTTTTTATAAAAGGTTAATCAAACTCTGTGTTGTGAAAAAAGGCAAAAAAACGACATGGGCTTGTTGGCTGCTTTTCAGCGGAAATTGTCAGACACACTTTTCATGTCAGAACAAGAAAAGAGGAAACTTGCCTTTTAACATCCATCCTATCTGAACGTCTGTTAATCATTTGCGCTAAGAAAAGACCCATCGCTAGCTGCAAATTGAAAAAAAAATCACCTATATTATATTTCCTGTTTGCATTAAATTTAAAACCACAATTTTATATCCAGCCTATTTTTATTTTTTATCATTGTAATCAAGAACATTATTTGAAATAAAGTTCAATAATCAGATTTGAAACTTTTATGTTCATTTTATTTTTCCATGACAACGTGAACGTCAGATTAATGGCAAAGGATATCACAAATTATCAGAACAGGAACTGGTGTTTGGTAGGTTAGCCCAGTGTGAATGAGGTTATGACAACCATATATCACAGACAGCAGCAGAGCAACGTACAGCTTCACCAGCAACATGGCGCCATCCTTGCTCTACATCCGGACGAGCGCCTTAAAGCAAAACGGTTCCCGGTTTATTTTATGAAATGATCATTTTTTAGACGAAGTCTGTCATTTTAAGTTTGAAGAAAATTGATGCCCTCCTTGCAATGACCTGTATACAAGCATACCCCTGATAAACACGGTGTACATCTCTGTCGACCGGCTAGCATCCATCCAACTCTGTAATTACATGTCATCTGATGGAGGGACCACTCAATCACTGTAATAACAAGTTGGCGCTATTTCTGACAAAACGTCGACGGGAGGCACTGCATCCTCCACAGACCAGAATGAATTCATCTTTGTCTGGCTATGGTCTATAAGCTATCGGTACGTGATACTAAAGAGCCCTTATAATTTGGCGTTATTGAGTTTGTCTTGGATTTGGACGCATCTGCTCTTATACCATCGCTATGAGTGTTCTACTAATGTGATCTTCATAACGACCAGGATTGACATAACTCCACTTTGTACTTTGAAAGTTCAATGTGTTTTTTATTTAAAAGCGACTTTAATGGTTTAAATTGAAAGTTGCCGAGAGCGCGAGGGATAGAGGGGGTGGGGGTGGGGTGCAGAGAGACGGAGAGCTGGAACACCTGGTGTTGCCCCTTTGTTGTCATCCTGGTCGTGGTGTGTTCTTACGTTTAATGCCATTGGTGCCTTTGTATGATATAATAGTTCTTTAAGTAATTTGCCGCCGATAGGATGATAAGATGCCTAGTAAATAATGCGTTGGTTCGACTTTTAGGTTCATTTCTACACATGAATAAAAATTATTTGTTTTATTTTCTGAAGTATTCACGCCATTACTGAGACATTTTCCCCTCAGGAAACCGTTTATCCATCGACCCACTGCAGCTGAGAGCATTTGATATAATCCACGAATAGTATATTCAAGTAGGATTTATTCAGTATCAGATTTAAATTTATTTTATTTGTTTGTTTGTTGCTTAAAGCGGCACTTAGCAATCTGGCGGTGGCCTGTAAGTACACGAATCCGGTACAGACAAACCAGTGATTGATATCAAAAGCAAGGATCCACAGCGTCAGAGTACGATGACACATACAGACAACCATAACATTTACCCTGATCACACAATCCATTAAGTCGCTGTGTTCGACAAGGGCAAGTCGTTTGTATGGAATACTGTGAGGGACATTCTCACGATCTCGACCTTTGTAAACGAGCTAAATATGCGAGAAGTGCGAGATCCCGAGAATGTCCCTTACAGTATTCCATACGTTTGGGATCGATGTTAACCCGGCATCGCAACGGATGTCAGATTTGTAAATTCTCTATGTAAGTGATTTTGAGGATTCCAGTGATTCGGTTTGCGAAAGGAAATCGTTAACAGCAGTTGCTATCCCATTCGTCACCACCCGCCCCATTCCGTAACCTGCAAGAAGACTCGTCCCCCTATCGATGAATGTTATGTGTGAAAATACGACAAACCAATCACAATGCGTGTATGATTTTAAGTTCTTCGTCAAAGAATCCCTCAGAAATAATTTTTGATTTTACATGTGTCTTGCATCTAAAAATATTACCCGAGACACAGCTAAATGTGTTCAATCATACTGTATATTCCGCCCGTCCCAATGTGCTTTAAATTGCATCTGAAATATATATAATACATTGGGTAAAAATTGTGAACTATTGCGCAACGAGTTGACAATTGTTTTAGGTATGCCCGTTTGCGCTAAGACGGAACCCGGTCGCAAAAATGGCCATGAGAGGGGCACTGGTCGCTATTCGGCTTGTCCCGGAATAACACGAGTTGGTCACGAAACTGGCTATCCTACACCTCAGATTGGATGATTTCTTGCCTGACCTGCGTGGAAACGTGAGTGCAGCAACGTTGAGAATCGAAGTCATGTTGTCAGTTTGACGAACGTGTACCTCTGCCCCATCCACCACGTCGGAATGCCATCAAATAAATGGTTACATATTGTATGATCTTTATAGGGATGCGTTATAAACTAAATACGATCTAACTCGAGGAAAATGTTCTCAATGAGAACATTATCCTCAAAAAGCATATCCACAGGGACAGTTGAATGAGCCAACAGAACTGTGTGTTCGCTGCGACCAAGCAATGCAAACAATACCGTATGTTACACTGATCAGTATAATGAGTATACACGTGATGCGCAGCTATCTGCCGTTCAAGACATTTGGGAACATGGTGAAAACAAGACCGATTCTTTCCCTACTTTGTAATGAATATCAAGGAACTTGGGAAAAAAAGGTTTTATTTACTCGTAGTCCTATATAACATACCGTTCTACAAGAACGCAAAAACACAACTTGGATTTTAGTCTACTTTATAACAGATCAGCATGATTAATAAAAACATGGTTGAGCTTTGGATCTATTTCCATTGCATAGTGTAGTTTAAGGTGCATGACTGAACAACTGCCATCAGATTGAATAAAAGCCACAAACAGCTTCCTTCTTTTATTCGTAAGATATCTCTGCCAAAATCAGAGTCCATTGTTCGTGTCAAGATATCATGAGCATGTGCTTATGAATCACTATTAAGTGTATTACCATGTGTTCGCGAAAAGGTGAGCGTATCCTGCCCCATCGGTGGTGCGCGTCGCAAACACATGCAAAGGCAAGTCAATTGTTGCCGAAAAAACATGAGAAAATTTCCTTACTTTACAATTCAGATCAAGTGAAGTGAAGAACATGATCTTGGCCGAGTACGCAGCACTTAGCGAGTTAAAAACACATTCTTTGTACGTATAGCTACTTATAGGAGGGGATGCTGTTTAAAACACAACTTACATCCATGCCTACTTCCCACGAATATTAGTCAGCGAGGTAAAACACGGCTTGCATCCTTTCCTACTTTGCAATATGCATCTGTAAGCGAGTAAATATTCTTTTCTAGTTCCCGCATGATGTAGGATAGCGAGCAGCCTTCAGAATCGGCGACCCTCCTCGACTTCAGTCTGGAAAAGCGCTGCTGCCAGATGTAAACCTTCCGTCGTGATGAGGGAAGAAATGCGTTGAAGACGACTCCGATTGTGGTTCATGTTGGTGTGTTCGCGCTGCGTGTATTTACATACATGATGCGGCAATCTGGGCCTCTTATCTCCTGGGCTCAGATCTCAAGGGAGCCCGTTCCATTCACCAGATACGGTGCATGTTTTATGGAGATCAAATAGGCTGTTTATATACTTACAGATGCATCGCTCTCTTACCTGGCTATCATGGTATTACACAATCACACACACAGTCCAGATAAAGTAGAGTGTGTAGATAAGAAGAACTGATTGAACAAACGGTAAACAGATCGTGTTTGCCACTCTGACTGTTTCTGGAGACAGTTTGCATTGTGTATTTGGGGCAACGATTGAACGTGTACGGACGCCTGACGTCATCATGGGTATCCTTTGCAATCAAAATATAGATAAATCTTTGCAGAGTTTTCTTTCCAATTTTTCGCCGACTGTAACATCAACATAATTAAAAGGCTTCTTTGTATACAATATATTTACATCGATAAGAAACGGTAAACTTGTGTATTGTGATATTGTGATGTCAAGAACCATGGATGGATCCCTGATGGACTTCCAATTATAGTGCAGGTGCACCTAATGAACACCTAAAGGGATGATATACAGGTTTGGGTTAAAAAGCCAAACGATATTTATCTCAAGCCTGACATTTCCATTGGCCGTTTCCTTATATCCTGTATATATCAGAAGTACGGAAGACCCGGTAGTCGAACATGCCACAATTCGTTTTCGAGTCCCTGTGCTGGGTCTGTCTTCACTGATCGTGTTTGGATCCCTGTCATGGTCTTCGATCCGCCAGCCAGCATCACATGTATGCTGGACTTCCTCATTTGATAACATATATGTAAAAGGTGGGGGTAAGACATTCAGGCAAGAAGAAGGCATCCCCGTGGGCACCAATTGTGCTCTCCGTACAACCACGCATATTGGTTTAAACATAAAACAAAACCTGTGTCACTATTGGCTTTCCTCCCACGCCGACCCGTGAAGATCCGGGGTAGAATAGATCTTGAGATACCCATGCTAAGTTGGATTCCCTGTGTATTGTGGATTAATTTAACTGAAAAAAAATATGTTACAAGGGTCATTAATTACGGGAAGAGTTAAATCATTGGAAATTTGGGGAGGGTCATTAAAAAACATGAATTCACCAATTTGTTTAATCAGACAAATTTTTAAAATATTATTTCACTTAAACTTAGTTGGATTCACTAAATTATCCAATGGAACTGGTCAAAACTAAAACCTCTAATATTTGAACACAAGTTTACCACTTTTATCTCCCCTTCACCAGTTGAGCTAATACTCACAAAGGTGAATCCTGGGAGAATTCAGGGTAGATATCTTCCTTGTTTAGTGTTGGCAGAGAGATTTAGGAGCCAACTAAGCCAGAAAGCTATGTGCTGTTACCACAACCCACTCAAAGCTCTTGTCTTGAAGTGCACAGATAATAGATCAGACACCACTTGTGTCTGCACTGACCGAATGAACACACTGTATACCACTCAAATAAGTTAAAGATCCGTGGTAGAATAGGCTTCAGCAACTCGTGTTTGCCGTAAAAGGCGACTATGCTTGACGTAAGAGGCGACTAAAGGGATCGGGTGGTCAGGCTCGCTGATTTGGTTGATGCAAGTCATCGTATCCCAATTGTGTAGATCGATGCTCATGGAATCAATCCCTGGATTATCTGGTCCAGACTCGACTATTAACAGACGTCATATAGTTGAGTGCGACGTTAAGCAACAAACAAACAAACAAAATAATCCTCCCACACCATTCTGACACGCCATGATAAAAAAGAATAATTTCAGAACGACAACTCGCACACCAACCAATTACAAATCTTTATTTTTATCATTTTAATACGAACAATGTCATTCACTCTGAAAAGCTTGATAATGAATTTGACACAACTTTACATGGGAACTTGTATACGCAAAATACAACATCATATTTCAAACCAACACAAGATGGATGTGACCTTCACGCACAAACTGAAAGATCAAGATTTGGTACCGGCAAGGCAGGACATGCTTGTCGATTTCCCGAACGACTGTTACTATGCCATTACACTGATTGGCATATGATTTGTGTCTTCTATTTCGGTCGGATTCGGTTAAATATTTTATATGACAAAGATACGCGTTGACATTCTTAATCCCGAGGACGGCGATGTACAGCTCTGTATTCGGGTCACAGAATCATACGATTTCGAATTTCAAATCCATACTCATGGTCTCGCCACGGACAACCCAATCGAATACCGCCCTGAATGTGGCGAACTAAAGAATTTGCATAAAATAGTTATAAATTTCTTTCAAATACGACGGACCAGAATGTTTAAAGGTGCACATGAATAATACGTACTGATAGCTTTATATTGTAGGTTAGGTAGAATATCGCACGTGCGTTCAAGCTTCACTAATTGACAGCTCTTTCTAAACGTGTGCACGGGTGACCAACGGGGATTTCATGCTGTCATGGATGAAGGTGTTATTCAGACCGGACACCGCTGACCAGATGCCAAAGGGGAAAGCAAATTGCGTTTTTCCGCCCCAATGGTCACGTGTCATCGTATACTAGCTGACATGGTTGACCTTGATTGATGGTGACCTTAGAAAGGTCAACAGGCGACAAAGCTGATGGGTCACTCTTGAGTGACCATTTTATCCCCTAGTCACACCTACAGTGTGAGAGAGGGTTCACACTGACCTTACCACGATGGTTATATAGAAAGATATATCTGACTCCTGTCCCGTGTCGATGGTTAATTCCAGAGGATATCAAAGCCAACAGATAAGGTCCCGAACCACTCTTTTGATGTAAGGAGTTTCATAGCTTGAAGAGCATGCTATTATAAACAGACCATCAAGGGGATTATGACTGAACACATGGTTGACGTATTGAGTGCACAAAGCAAATGTCGACTACCTTTCAAACAGAATGTGTATGCTTATAACAAGGAGGTATATTTAGTGCTTGTTTACTCTGATTTCGGAGCCTTACGTCAGTCTTATGGTATTATCTGCTGGAGAAAGACCAACCATAAAACCAGTGGTTCGGTGTTTATAACGTAAATCAATATAACATCCACATTATATCATTGAATGTTATAGCGTAAGCTGATTACCAGGGACGAGGGAATAATTGTCAGATATTAAAATAAACATTCTGGTGTTGTGGATTCTCGATGGCGAAACTCTGGAACACATGGCTCTTTAATGAGAAGAATGACGTTGGGCGCTGTGCATGATGGATGGTGGTGATTATGAACACGATATTAATGTTCTGGCAACTTTATCTGAACTTGAATATACGTCATCTCATCTGACATGCTCCACAATGTTTTCCTCACAACTGACTATCACATTCTATTTCAAAACGTCATTCTTAATGCACTAAAATACATATTTATCTTATACACCAATACATAATATGTGCTAAATTACATACTTATATCAAATAGATGTATAAGATAACATATAGATTGACAGTATTACATAAAAATGGAGTAAATTAGACGAATAACGCATTACATAACATATAAAAGTCACAATATTTTGAATAAAATGTGTTAAATTACAAAATGCATGCACGTTCTTTATAAAGTATCAACGATTCATTCTACAATGAATATACACACAGCCTATCCTTATCTTCAGACGTCCCTGGGGCACGCCAGAAACCTATGATTCGAGTCCCGGTTCGCCCCGATTAAGTTTCTAGGTTTGTCAGCACCATACCCGTGCTCGTGGGTTTAACAGAAGTTGTAAACATCTGAGACCTGCATCACTTCGGGCTTTCCTCCCACATTAAGCTGACACACCGCGATATAACTGGAATACTGTTAAAAGCGGCGTTAAACCTAACTCACTCACTCACACACTTCGCTTCAGAGCAACCGTTTTTTAAAGATGAGGTAACAGATTTGTTTGGTGAAAAAGTGTTTTAAATGTTCCGAACATATAGAGACGAACCTGTATGCGCGTGTTCCTTTTTGTATGTAGATTCAAGCGACAAATCCAATCCATGATCATAAGACATTTCTACTGAAGCAAAGCCCTTTGTACGATTCCGTCTGTACCATAAGCATGTGTTTATGAATCCATAAAATAGTGATAATACCAGGTGATCGCGAAAAGGTAATCATACCCTGCGCCACCGGTGGAACCCGTCACAAACACATGCATCGGCAAGGTAATTGTTCACTTTTTAAAAAAAACCGGTTTGTACTACCATTGTACAAATTGTACCATTGTAGGGAATTAATCGGACATCATTTTCTGTCACTGATGTCTCAAATCGCACCCTTCTCTTCCAAGAATATGTTGACAGAAACTTTTTGACATGTTATTTCAAATGTCCTTGAAAGTCCAACATAAAGAGATAATCCTGTTTGACTGTGGTTCATTTGTGTATGCAGAAACATATACAAGAACAAATACAAATGTCACTGAAGGAATTGTGGCCTGCAATCCTACAACAAATTGTATTGTATTCCTTGTAATTTGTTTGCAACTATTAACCATGGCCATCTACAGCTGCGCGGTGTATCAAATGAGAGCGGAAAGCATATGGTGCCAGCGCTACGTTCGCGGATTAAGGGTTTCTCAGTAGCGCTGCCAACCTTTAATCAGATTTATTTGTTTTCCAGAGAAGGAATATCCAATGCTTGAGCGACCACGGGCACCCCTGGGACAAAGTCTGGGCGTCGATGGGATGGTTTTATTGATGTCCTACAAGTGTCATCCGAATGTAATGTTTTGTAATGTAATAAAACTGTAACATTATTTAACGCAGCTTACATTGTCGAGAAAAAAGGTGGTTTATTTTCAATAATTGTCAGTGGAAATATCATACATCGATATTTATTTATTTTATTGTATTGTTCAAATATTTCAGCGTAAGAGTTACCATAAAAGTAATTTCCATGTGAGAACCTGAGACAGTATCAATATGTAAATAGAGATAATTTATTTCATTTAATAGAGGGAGCACGGGTGGCCCAATCGTCTAAGGCGCCGCGATTCGCTGTGCAGAGTTGCGTCCCTTGGGCAAGCCAGAAACCTATGATTTTGGGTTCGAATCCCGGTTCGCCCCGATTATGTTTCTGGGTTTGTCAGCACCATACCCGTGCTCGTGGGTTTAACCGAAGTGGTAAACGTCTAAGACCTGCATCACTTCGGGCTTTCCTCACACATTAAGCTGACACGCCCTGATATAACTGGAATAATGTTAAAAGCCGCGTTAAATCCAATTCACACATTTAATAGAGTGAGTGAGTCGGGTTTAACGCCGCTTTGAACAGTTTTTCCGTTAAATCAAGGCGTGTCAGCTTGGTGTGAATCAGGTTCTATACGTTTATCGCTTTTGTGAGACCAATGTGTACGAATATGATGCTGACAAACAAACCTAGAGATATAGTCAGGGGGAAATGGGATTCGAACCCTCGATCATAAGTTTCTTGCAAGCGTAATGGATGCGTCTCTGCAGATCGATTGTGGAGCTTTAAAAGACCTTCCACTTGAACCCACTGCACCAGTAATGAGGACAACGTAGTGGAAGCAATCCCACATCAGAATCTGTCTTACGATGAACTGTAGAAAAAGTCATAAAAAATGTAGAACGTGGACAGAATTCGTCTTGCAGTTTTTCTTTCTTTGTGGCTTAACGCCAAACTCAGCAGTATTGCAGCTGTGGGACGACGGCCGGTAAATAATCGAGTCTGGGCCAGATAAACCAGTGATTGTCTTAACGACAGTCCCACGCTTTCGGGGTCATGATCAGTCAACGAAGTCACCGAGCCTGATCACCCGATACGTTACGTGTAATACGCTTCTTTCGTTCCAGTAGATGCACCGCCTCCGTGGTCTAGTGGTAGAGCGTCCGCCCGGAGAGCGGAAGGTCCGGGGTTCGATCCCCGGCCGCGTCATACCAAAGACGTTAAAAGATGGTACTTGTTGTTACCCTGTCTGGCGCTCGACATTAAGGGACTAAAACAAGGACTGGTCGGCTCGGAGTCAGTATACTGTGTCTGAGTGGGGTATTCATGTTGAACTCCGGTATGGTATCTCAGTGTGCTAGCACTATATATCGGCATCAGTACGGACTAGTAGAGGCAGCCAGCCACACACACACATACACGTGCATGCACGTCGCTATATAAGTGCAATAATCTTGGACGCGACGTTAAGCCCAATTTCACCTCACCTCACCTCACCTCACCTCCAGTAGGTGCTGCTGCGGTTCTTTTCTGCCCGGAATTCCTATGAGTCTCCTTGCAGTACACGCCCCCAAACCAACAGCTGTGGATTCTCTAAACAAATTTAAACCTAGATACCCTAAACTTCAAACCGCTAAAACCGATTCCAGTCTCTCTTTAATTTATTAATTGGGTTCTTTTATAGACCACATAGAAATATATTAATTTACGATTTTATAATTATCTCTCATGGCAGTACTAACTTGTCCACAGAAACGGTATAAATACGGTACCGTTAATCACTTTGAAAATCACTGTTTTGTACGCTGTAAACTGATATACATATTGGAATAAATTGGATTCTGCCATTAATTTGGAAATTAGTCGATTCTAATTGGTCACGAAGTGGTTTCAAATCACTATAATTACCTCTGATTGAAACAGCTGATTTGACGGCCGCATACACGCCGAAGCTAATATTTATAGAATATTACTTCTGTCCCAGTCATAAATTGTGAAATATTAATTTGCACAATGCATTATAAGTTACAAAGTTGCGTTAACTACAATATTGAAATAATGTTGAAACCGATTAGGAGAGTGTACAAATTTAATATTCGACTGTCATATCTTGTGAGTGAGTGAGTGAGTTGGGTTTAACGCCGCTTTCAACAGTATTCCAGTTATATCACGGCGTGTCAGCTTAATGTGGGAGGAAAGCCCGAAGTGATGCAGGTCTCAGGCCTTTACCACTTCGGTGAAACCCACGAGCACGGGTATGGTGCTGACAAAGCAAGAAACATAATCGGGGCGAACCGGGATTCGAACCCACAATCATAGGTTTGTGGCGTGTCCAAGGGACCCAACTCTGCGAATCGCGGCGCCTTAGACGACTGGGCCACCCGTGCCCCCTCATATCTTGTGTCTTATCAGTAACCAATACGTTTATATGATCACATATTCTTTGAGTATACACAAAAGCGACAAAAGCATGTCCATATCTATCCCAGAGGCTACTGTACGGTTCCGACATGTGTTGGGGTGGTCGGGTAGCCTAGTGGTTAAAGCGTTCGCTCGTCACGCCGAAGTCCCGGGTTCGATTCCCCACATGGGTACAATGTGTGAAGCCCATTTCTGGTGTCCCCCGCCGTGATATTGCTGGAATATTGCTAAAGGCGGTGTAAACCCATACTCACTCACTCACTCCGACATGTGTTTATGAATCACTATCAAACAGGGATGATAGTAGGTGTTCGCGAAAAGGTGAGCGTATCCTGCCCCACCGGTGACACTCGTCACAAACACATGCAAAGGCAAGGTAATTGTGGATTTGCGTCGGACATCAATTTTGTCACTGATGAAACGACATTCTCCCTCGTGTTACACACCTTAACAAAACACAGATATTGGATGAAAGCACACATAATCAGCTGCATCTTATAGCAGATTATGATGGAATAAGCCTTTGCAGATAGTCGAAACAACCAAAGAACTAGATGCAGAAACTATTTGTTTACATACAGAAAAACTATTTTCATATATATATAATATATATCTCTCTATCTCTCTCTCTCTCTCTCTCTCTCTCTCTCTCTCTATATATATATATATATATATATATATATATAGATATGGATATATATATATATATATAGATATAAATCTATATATATGTATAATTATATATTTATATTTAACACACCAACTTATCTTACTTAGCACTGAGGTTCAAGTTTTTCTGTCTGAAATGAACATTGAGTTTACAATTTTCTGGTTACATAATTGTCTTCCAAGTTTAGGTCCTCACTCGTGTGCTCTGTTCTCATGCATGGCACGTAGTAGTTCGCGTTCCCAACGCTAGCTCCTCGTCTGGGGGTGGGCGCATGAGAATCGCAAATTACCATTAAGGGGTCTAATACTCCGCATTCATAGTTCTCGGAACGGTAACTACCGATATTTTGAAAGAGATTATCGATCCCTTGCCGTAATTACTTGCAGAGATCGAAGATTCAAATGAAGAGCCATATCAAGGCATTGAACCTTCATTACATTGCCACCCTCTTAAAGCGATACTCTTTTTATACCATTGTATGTGTTCGGGATCGCTCTATACGGTGACGGTTTGTTCGTATGCGCAGCAAGGTGCTCTAATGTTTTTCTTGTAATCAGTCTGAAAACCAGGAACTCTCTATGGGAATCCGTCATTAACCAACACTTAATAAAAGATAAAACTGGTTTTCTTCCACTAATTGAAGTAAACAGCATGTTTGTTAGCCGCGGGATATGAGAGTTGTAAGTAACATTGTTCTTAAGTCAGTAGACAGTACCCAGTCTAAATGTAGCCTACTCATCAGCGACACCTATATGCACGCGGCATGGGAAGAACCACTCCACAGCTCTTGCAAATATCTGTTCATTGTCAAGACATGATCGACTGGAGTGAAGTGCGGTTCTTTCAGAGCGCTGCGTGAGCGGGCGATTAAACCCATGTTGAAGCGGAATAATGGTAGAACGTACTTTGGTATCTACTACAGGTTCTGTGATGTTTACCAGATTATTGTGACGAGTCTGTGAGAACTACGTTAGGCACTGGCACCCTTCACATTACCTGGCAACCCCCCAGTAGGCGATCATAGCCATTCTGACAATCTCCTTGATGAAGATTAATTTCACAAGCTTGGAATATAAAGACGATGTAGAATATCAAAGGAATGGTCACTTGGAACCACCGACACTGATAGACGACTAACACCTGCCAATTGTTTTCATTATATTGAGATATATGTATGTTCGGATCTGGTTTGGATCAAGGCGAGATGATATGATAGATAAGATTCTAAGATCCCCTGCGGGAGATTTATATATAGACAAACATTCTTCATGCTGTCGTTGGCTTTTGATATTATTTTGGAAAGTTGTTCTAAATACTCGTTTTTAAGCTACCGCCGTGTCACATTGATTCTGTTATACTCTCTTGTGGAATTCCTTGCATGACTCGGAATTGTTTGACGCTTAATGATATGCACATGATTAAATTACACGCTCTATTCAATACGGTAAACTACGGTTATAACGAACTCAAAGAGACCACTAATTTTAGTTCGTTATAGCCGAACTTCGTTATATACATATATACAGCATAACTACAGCAAATAGTCGGGGCAAAAAAAGGTAAGTTCGTTATATCCGTCAGTTCGTTATAAGCGTGTTCGTTATAAACATAGTTTACTGTATCTCAATTTATCTACGTGTTTATTCTCTCGTTGCGTAAGCAAGATGGCGGTTCAGCCCTTATCGATCCATAATTCAATTTAAATAAGGGAAGCATTCAGACATATCGTCTTGTCTCTGGATAAAAGGCTCTATTTGCTACACTCCAGTTTAGATAAAGACAGAATTTCGCGAGTAAACAAACTTAACTGAGAATACCTAGATCTACTTTGACATGGAACTTGAGTTTTCGCCAGTGAGATAACGTACTTTCATTTGAGCCTATCCAAACTGCTGATTAATATAGACGTTTTCCTGAATCCCGTCTTATCTTCAGTGATTCTATAAATGGAATGGCTCCCTTCCAGGAACAGCTATGCCTCGTCATAAGATTCCATTCTAGACTTAAAATGATTAAGAGATTAGATAAGATGAATTATCACTAAAAATCGAGTGCTAACCGAAAGGTATGATAGATCAAATTAAAGAAAGGATTATAATCTTTTGAGATTGTTGTGTTTGTGATCAGAAGTGTCAGCACGACCGTGGATGAGTATTTCTTTCCTTTCAACACTTCAAACCCTCGGTATCAAATGTAGAATTTCGGAGTGTTGAAATGTGTAGGGGTTATGGTGATGGACATGTTTTTGTCGCTTTTATTTCAAGGACATCTTTGATCTGAGCTGATTTCCGTCAGAGATTTAATACACGAGTTAATTCATTTTTGGTCAAAGACATGAATGATAAGAATGTGTTTTTCATTCATCTTAAGTACGCTTGTATTGATTCATATTATAAGTTCCAACCCTGCTACAGAAGGAGCCATTGCGGCAGCCCATGTGAAAATTCATATCATTTTTTCATTGAATGTCCTTTATTTAAATCAGCTAGAAACGAATTGATACACTCACTATTGTTAATTGTGAAAGATACTGATGTAAATATTGACCTGATGCTAGTTGGAAATGCAAGTTTACCTAATCATGTGAACGAAAGCATTTTCAGGAATGTACATACATTTATAAAGAAAACAAAAAGGTTTGAGTGAGCAAGGTGAATGTACATACGTTTCTCTATCTCTCTCCTTTCCTTTCTGTGGGCGGTCGGGTAGCCTAGTGGTTAAAGCGTTCGCTCGTCACGCCGAAGACCCGGGCTCGATTCCCGACATGGGTACAATGTGTGAAGCCCATTTCTGGTGTCCCCCGCCGTGATATTGCTGGAATATTGCTAAAAGCGGCGTTAAACCATACTCACTCACTCACTCACTTTCCTTTCTGTCATTTGATTTATTAACTGTAAATAAGCATACATGTAAATCTATGGGAGAGGGCGTTCTAAGTTGTGATAACTTGTGCCCAATCCTTTTCATGAGAATAAAATATGTTTAAACTAAAACTAAACAGAAGGGGCAAAGTCTGGTTGACAGTCTAAGTATTCAACCCATTCCAGTTGCTTTGAAAGTTGCCATTTTCAGATGTCCAAAAAGGCTTCATCGGTCCTTTTATGAATTTCAACATTGTACTATAATTAGGGTTCAAATTATACATAAAATGTTCAACACATTCATGTAAGGGTTCAGAAAAAAGTGTGTAATATGCACAAATAAAATATCCTTGTTTATGAGAGAACTTGCCTCTGTGACATTATCGCAAATAACGATAGTGTTCGCGATATCTCACGTAATACATACCAACTCAATAGAAGAGAGCCGATCCAGTAGCGCCTTGTTGGTAAGTGACTAGACAACCGTCTCTATCAAATGATGCAGAAAATTATCTGATAACACAAATTTGCAATAATTCTTTTTATCCCAAACTATCTGGGCGCTATCAGTTGGCTTCTCCCCTCCCGTAAACATGTCTGCTTATCGCGACAAACGCAGAGCCATGCAGTCAAGTTCCCTAAACAGCCATAAATTGAATTTGAATCTGTCAAAACCGAAATGTGTCTATCCGACTCCCTAGACCAGCGTTCTCCAGCTCAGCTCTTCACTCTCTCTATTCGATCCTCTCGCTAAACCAGAGCAGTCTTATTTGATGAACCGGCTCTCTGTCTATTCCACGCACCCACAAATTATTTATTGGTACTCTGTCAACCCGATGCTCTCGCTAAATTGGCACTCTTTCTATCCGACGTTCTCTCTATACCGGCGCTCTATATATACAATGCTGTCTCTTAAACTTGCTCTCCATCTATCCGAAACCTCTATAGTGGAAATCGTACCATGGACTCTGCCTTTGGCAGAGATTTCATATGATTATCAAGAGAGTCTTGCCGCTTTTATGTGCAGCGAATTCATTGGACGTTTAGTTTTGATACACAGTGCACAGTTTAAGAGAAAAAAACCCATGAAAATAGGCTAGTTAAAACATGTTTACAAAGATTGCTTGAGATTTGTCTGAAACAGTATACGTATGTTATATAATCACATTCAGACTGCAAACATTCTTTACGAAGTAGATAACCGAACTTGATACTTATGACTGTAAACCTTTTTTTCGAGGCTCTCTTAAATTTTCTCAAATATCTTAATAACTGACACAGTACACTAATGGACTTCGTGTGAATATTCTTAAAAGCAACACCCGCCCAGATGGATATCTACCTAGAAGCAGAACGATCGCAGGATGTAAATGAATATATTCAGGTCCCCTTTGTGGTTTGGAGTCATAAAAACTCCGTAAACATTATTTAACATTTAATCTCGCCAGAGCACACGGTTCGGGTTAATTTTAGTCTTAATTTCCATTAGGATACACTCCGTCGTTGAGATAAGCTCCATCCTCAGCAACGCGCAGCCTTCCGGCGAGAAACGTCGACTACAGCACGCAGAGTAAAGGACTGTGCAGCATGACCTGGCATTAAAAGAATATCTAGCGATCAGTGGAGCGTAAAGACAGTATTTGGAGAGTAGGCGTTACCGTAATCAACTCGTGTTAGTGTCACGGTGTGTTTAAATCCGCGAATCCTTTGTGAAACGGTAGAACGGAATTGTTGTGATTTCTTAAAACTGCCTGGTGCCCTTGGCGTTTTCGGGGCCCTATAATAGCCACGGTTTATCTATTGTCATCATCTTAGTTGTGATTATGACGGTGTGATGACAAAGTTATAGTGATGGAATACCAATCATCCCCCGTAGAATGCCACTTTTACACATAACGAGATATTGCCCCAGCGCCTGACTTCAAAGCATGCATTTGGCCCGTATTGTTAAAGGTGGTGCTGGGTAATTGGGTTTCAAAAGGCAAGTGTTTGTTGGCAATATTCGGGAATAATATCACAGCCCTTCAAGGCGGAGTTATATTAAGCACTTCGGGATAATACTGTGAAACCTCGTTAGCTCGACATTCATGTCGAGTTATATATATATATATCGATTTAACTGTTCAACTGTTGTTTGGAACAAGCGGATGTCAACGTCAGAGAGAGAGAGAGAGAGAGAGAGAGAGAGAGAGAGAGAGAGAGAGAGAGAGAGAGAATATTCTCACATGACAATTCATGTAACAGACAATTCTTTAACAGCCAACAACATGAAGATTCTTGTTTATAAAAAATAGAATTGGTTAAACTACCCATCAAAACAAACGTCAACTCATTCGCGACAGGGACGCGAATGTTTCGCGCCATAGTCGCGATCCTTATCATATTTGATTTGAATATAAGTGCACAAGTAAACGTCACATGATCTCCATTGTGGTGCGACATTGTTGCTGGCTGTGACCGTGAAAACATGTTTTTACACAGTAGTGTAGTTACGACAAACGTATTCATTTAAACTTATCCAATAAAACCACAAACAGCATTGCAAAATGTGACGCGCGGGTTACATATAAAAGCGCAACCTCCATTGAAATGAAAATGGAGACAGAAAAGAAATGAGATAGAATTTTATTAATGCAGAGGAAAGTGAAGAGAAACAAATTTTAGTTTTATATGGCCTTGACCTCTGCCATCTTCGCCAGCCTTGAAGATGACACTTCATTAACATCACATCCAACGTCTGTCCTTATACTGCCTCCTCTTTAAACGCATCGCTGAATATTAATGGCCGACATCCAGGATCCCCGTGTAATCAATATAATTTTATAAACGGGATTGACGAGATGTTTTGACAGCCTGCCATGTTATTACGGGCCATAATGACTTTTTACCATATAGACATCTGCATGAATTATTAAAGACTGCTCAACAAAAGTTCGCTTTCGTCACATGATTGACGAGTGTATGTCAAACGTCATCGATTTTTTGTTATTTTCTATACGTATTAGCCGTTTGAACCGAGCTTCAATAACTCACTTTGATGCAGGAGAATATTGCAAAGCTTGGTGTATCATTGATTGGAAGGAAGTACCAAAGTGAAATGAAGTCGTTTTGAGCATATTTCATGTATACTCATGCAACAAAATAAAGGAACACAAATCAATTTAGCAGAGGAATAGTCAATTTGTGACTATATTATTTGTACTGTTTCTTTTCTCGTGATGAGCTTGGACGTGTTCAATTAAAGTGTTTTCGCCAGTGTCGACATTATTCCTGCTTTGTCATGGTCTGTGGATAGAAAAACCTGGGTCAGGTTTGAATTGGAAATGAAAACACGCTGTCATGAATCACATCGGTATTTGAAAAGAATGTATTAGTGATATGATTGAATTATGTGTTTCAGATCAGGCGCTTATGAATTTAATTCTTTAATCCATGGTGTTTAATATATTTTGAGCCTATATACATCATGCTGTGTGGACGGTTCAACAAATACCCGCTGTAGTCATTTGTGATGCGTACAAATGCTCAGTATTTTTAATTAAGTTCTATTGAATTTCCGTTTAATCTTATCCTTCTTTGATACCCCGTCTATTACATTTACATTTCATAACAAAAGTATATTGAAGTCAACATACCTTTCAAAGTTACACAAAGCTTATACTCAGCGATGATAAAAACGCTAGCTACTGGAGGAATGTCTTTATGTCTCCCGCGTCTTCAGTATTCTGACTTATTTCACAGGTGAGCTGGGCTATACAATGATCATGTTGAGGTAGTAATACCACATAAAAACCCACACTCAAAACCCACACTACATTACACGCGGCGACTTAACTCGCCGTCACTGCATGGCGTGCTCACTCGCCCACAGCACTCCATGGGTTGATTGGAAAATCTAACACTATTTGAATAGCCGTAGTTTGTACCATGTGGCTTGATGGAGAAGTAGTTCAATATATATAGTACACACAGTACAATACCCGCTACCGGTGTTGGATATATTGTACTTCCACTCTAATATCAGGTTGCCGGTGTCATTGTGTTTTGTTCCGATGTAATATCAGTGGATTAACTGGCTATTGTATACAAACATTATGATTTCTGTATTTGTTTGCGTCAAAAGGTTATTGGTTCATATAGAGGGTCACATCTCCAGTTGTATGTATAACACTCTTTGACACCTGTCAAATCAAAGTTTCTTCTATATTCTGCTACTTTCAATATCCGAATAGTTTTTACACCACACCGAACTGGAACAAGGTATGCAATACGAGTCAATATCAGTACTGTTTCTATTTACAGTAAACTACGTTTATAACGAACACGCTCATAACGAACTGACGGATATAACGAACTTACCTTTTTTGCCCCGACTATTTGCTGTAGTTATGCTGTATGTATGCATATAACGAACTACGGCTATAACGAACTAAAATTACGTCTTATCTCTCTGTTAGCTATATACTGAAATGTCTACTAAAACTTGTATTTCTCTACTGATATATCTAGTATACTATCTAGTATACTATCTAGCTGCTATCACCACACAAGAAAGACGTATTGGTTCGCCTTACAGTGTCTATAGAAAACAAGGTAGATTTGACCTAGTTAGTCATCAGACCTCATCACCCCATTGAACACTGACTGATAACGACGACTTCATGCATAATGTACAGCTGCTGCGGCATCAACATCCCCCGTGACCTGGATTAGACGGCTTAACGCTATACCCTTTCTTCTGCCACTCGCCGCTCACGTATATCCCTACTTTGTCTGAGCTGAAAAAATAGACTGGTCACGCCACTAACGTGCGCACTGAGCGCCTGTCTATTTATGTATATAGGTATAGGAGAGGTGAGCGCTTGGACACTGATTGATCGGGGCGGTTTTGACGCTTTTCTTTATTGCTCGCCATCTGTCGTTAGTAGTCGGTAAATGCGTTTTACATGTCATATTATGGTCCGACCGCCGAGTCTATGTCAGTCTGCATCTCTCGGGGAATAAAGTGTGCTGGTGGCTGTGCAGATATAGACTTAATGGCTGTGTTTATGTACGACTGTCAGAATATTGTCATACTAACTGCCCATTGACCGGATTTATCAATATGTAGCTGTCCGGCCATTAGTGTGAGATATGGATAAATTTGCCTGTCTAACTGGGTTTAAAAACGTGTATCTGTCTGTGCCCGTCTCACACATCTGACCGCCTCCCTGGTCTAGTGGTAGAGCATCCACCCGGAGAGCAGAAAGTCCGGGGTTCGATCCCAGGCCGCGTCATACCAAAAGACGTTAAAATATGGTACTTGTTGTTACCATGTCTGGCGCTCGGCATTAAGGGGCCAAAACAAGGCTTGGCTCGGAATCGGCTCGGAGTCAGTATACTTTGTCTGAATGAAGAATCCATGTAAACTGCGGCACGGTATCTCAGTGGGCTAGCACTATACAATCGACATTAGTCCAGACTATTACAATTAAGCAGCCACACACACACATGCATGTACGTCGCTATATAGTGCTATATACTTTGAGGCGACGTTAAACTCAATTTCACCTCACCTGCGTGCGTGCGTGTGAATACAACACATTCAATACATGTTTGGAACGTGCTTAAATCCTAAACGGAGTACACATTTTCTGTGTTTTATCAGAACACGTTTTGGGTTTAAACATATGATTTTTTATTGGTTGTTCATTTAAATCAGTTGAACAATACACGCACCTGTTGTTGTATATAAAATGCATACAGTGAATTCAATACTCAAAATGATATTTGTTATCATGCAAACAGAAATTTCTTCCAAATTGGACATGTATGGATTTCATTTGCATATTGTTGATTTTCTTCAACAACAGTAAGTATTAAAATGTGTCAGTATTGAAATTTGAATTTTTAAAATGATAAATATTTGAAAATATTATTTATATATAATAGTAATAGAACTGTGAAATATAAGGCGGGGAAAGAGAGGAGTTGGGTGGACAGTGGAAAAGCGGGTGGGGTGGTGTTCATGCAAGTCTATCTACCCGGCCACCTACCCACCCATTCATCCAACCATCCATGTATGTATCTATATAAGAAAACACTATATTTGTGAAACAGAAATGCATACAGTGGCATTATGAGTTATCATAGCAATTTGTTTGTTCTGAATAAATGTATTCAAATCAATAATCATGAGAATAAAATTCAAGAATGTTTCCGTTCGAATTAATAAATATAAGTTATGAATTTATATGACCTGAACAAAACCGAGCACCTGTTGGGGTCCTGCGCTTCTCTCCCTCAGAAATATCCAACTGGTTCCCTTGCTGGAATGCGTAGTCGCCAGGGCACAATTTGGATATCTCGGTAGACTGGAGCCCAGTTTACTGATGAATTCCAGTAGATGTCATCAGTTGCCTCGGGGGGTTTGCGCATGCTCAGCAGATGTGCTGTAACCTTCAATTTCCCGCCAAGCGCACATCTGCAACGCCGACCTTTTTCACACACGCGGGATTCGTCCCCACATGCTGTTATTAAATTAATATCTTCACACATCCTTACACAGCGAGCTGGTCTAATTATCTTTCGACATGCCAACCGATAAAAAAAAATATGGGGATTTCTTTGGCATTAGTGTGCCAGGTTAGTGATTTTACCAGGTTGCCCCTTCATGTAAACTGCCGGGAAATAGAAAGTATACACTTGGCAATTGGACTTGACCAGAAAATTACAAACGTTATCAAAACGTTACTAGGCTGAAAACAGTCGCCGAAACGCTGCAACCTCAGGACACGCAGCTTTGATAACCATATCCAACACATCATCACCGAGACCCGTGAAGATCAGGGTTAGAATAGGTCTTCAGCAACCCATGCTTGCCGTAAAAGGCGACTATGCTTGTCGTAAGAGGCGACTAACGGATCGGTTGGTCAGGCTCGCTGATTTGGTTGATGCATGTCATCGATCCCAATTGCGTGGAGCGATGCTCATGATGTCAACTACTGGATTGTCTGGTCAAGATTCGATTATTTACAGACCGCCGTCATATAGCTGGAATATTGCTGAGTGCGACGGTAAACAACGAACAAACAAACATCACCATCGAATTACCATTTCTTGTTTGTCTCATTTTTAGCCACCATCAAATATAGGTGTATACTTTCTTTTCACCGGCAGTTTATATCATTGTAGTCTGTATTGGTCTTACTGGAATGTGTCCATCGTTTCTAAGGAAGTCTGAAGATGGTGCCAGTGAATATTTGATTAAAAATTCATGCAATAAAATATGTTTTCAGTGCAAGGCAAATGAGTGCACACCATGTCACTTGAGTGGGAAAAGACGAAAGAGCTGTTAAAGATTCTGCAAATATTTTTAAGCGAAACATGTTTTATAATAATTAGAAATTTTCGAAAGCTGCACCAAATCATTGCTTGAAGATATTTCACCTCAGACGACAATTCGCACTCTTTTGCTCATTTGAATTTTAAAATGATCGTTTAAAAGTAATCCTAGTCCAATTATTTGTAATTGCTATTTCATATTTGATGGCATGGTTCTCCGTGACATGTGTCCTTTCACCCTCACTCATCAACATGTTACCTAGCAACCCCATCTCTTCTTACCTCTCCGTACATTGAAGAATATCCCGTTCCTCTAAATGAGTGAAGTTCACGTGCAATATGAGTTGTTGGTTTGTTGTTTTACGCCACAGACAGCAATATTCCAGCTATATGACAGCGGTCTGTAAATAATCGACTCTGGACCAGACAATCTAGTGATTAATATCATGAGCATCGATCCACGCAACTGGGAAACGATGACATGCATCAACCAAGTCAGCGAGCCTGACCACCCGATTCAGTTAGTCGCCTCTTACGACAAGCACAGTCGCCTTTTACGACAAGCATGGGTTGCTGAAGACCTATTCTACCCCGGATCTTCACGGGTCCGTGCAATATGAGACACATATCAGACATGTGACGTTGAATGTCACGCACGGTTTGAAATGAATATCACGTACACTTTCAGACGAATGTTACAGCTCTTGAAGATGTCAAATACAATTCGAGGTTATTGTCACATACATTTTAAGACGAATGTTACGTGCACTTGAAGATATATGTCACGTACAATTCGAGATGTATGTCACGTAGATCTGAAGACGAAAGTTACATACTTCCAGATGCATGCCACCTACAACTCGAGATGAGACGAATGTCACGTACACCTAAAGATGCGACCCGTGAAGTTTCGGGTTAGAACAGGTCTTCAGCAACCCATGCTTGCCGTAAAAGGTGACTATGCTTGTCGTAAAAGGCGATTAATGGGATCGGGTGGTCAGGTTCACTGACTCGGTTGATGCATGTCATCGATCCCAATTGCGTGGATCGATGCTCATGATGTCAATCACTGGATTGTCTGGTCCCGACTCGATTGTTTACAGACCGCCGTCATATAGCTGGAATATTGCTGGGTGCGGCGTTAAACAACAAACCAACCAACACCTAAAGATGTATGTCACGTACATATACAATGCTATTGAATACCATAATTTGGGACGAACATCATGTTCACTTGAAGACGATCTCGTGGGATTCGATATGAAGGTTATGCGTATAGGCGTTAAGAAAAAAGTCACGTACGAGATGACGTACGAACGTCATGTTCAGGTTCAGATGAAACGTCTTCTTCGCGTTCTCCAGAGAGAGAGTCTCGCGTCCAAAGCCATCATGTAATCTTGTAATCACCATTAAGTGCGCACCTGTGTGGAAAACCAATCTATAAATAGTCAGAGACCGGAACAGCTGAGCGGACGAAGAAGAATTACGCCACTTCAAACACATGGGTTCATGATCTTTGTGAAGAATCACCATGATCAGAATATATACTCAACACCAAAAGAAACGCGAATACCATACATGTTGGTTAATATATGAAGAATTACTCATATTCAAGAGACATTAGATTGGTTCGATGCAGAAACGAACATACTGGTATGTTGTGTGAACCGATGCTCATGAACACATCACATGTGACGTCATAGATCCATGACTCGAGATGCACCATGTGTCTGGTACAGGATTAGCGTGTATAGTTTGGAAATCAGCGTATCGTGATAAGACATGTGGTAACACGTGACTGATGTTAGTTTTGTCATTACAGTAAACTACGGTTATAACGAACTCAAAGGGACTACTAATTTTAGTTCGTTATAACCGTAGTTCGTTATAAGCATATATACAGCATAACTTAAGCAAATAGTCTGGACCCAAAAAGTAAGTTCGTTATATCCGTCAGTTCGTTATAAGCGTGTTCGTTATAACCGTAGATTAATGTAATTGGTACACGTTGGAAACATATCTTCTTAACGTTAATACATGTTTCTATTGTTCGCGTTTCTTTTGGCGGTGATTATATTGACGTATACTGGTATTCTCAGAAGTGTGTCTCTCACTGCCTAGTCGAAGAGGAACTTCATTCACTCACAATGTCACGTGTGTATCAATAAGGGATTTGTACGCTCCATGTGGAGAGTGAGGAAAGACAGATTTGATTCATATATAAACTGAATGAACATCACGCGCTAGGCTTCCATATTCTGTACAAACCCATCACGTCATTATGGGAATTCTATCGCAGTTATTCCAGGTTACAAATATGCTGTTACGACTCCATATCTCGACAAATCGCAATAAATCCTGTTTCAAGGCAGTACTATCTAAAAGTCGGAACGGATCCCAGGCAGGAAATGCGATTTCATTACTCAACCACAGTACCGGTTGATCCAATCGAAAGCACCACGGTTGATCTCGTATCGAAACGAGAGATCAAAGCGGTTTTTACACGATATTACCCAACACATAGCGTTGATCTAGCCTGCCACGCTTGAATTCTATCTTATGTATATTTTATGTAGAGCGTTGAAGAAGCGATTATCGCATCTTAGCTAATCTAAAAATGCATTAAAAATTGACTAATCAAACGGTCGTCTTGAGATTGGGGAAAATGGTCTCATAAAATGTATTTATAAAGTTCTAAAAGATCAAGTAATGTATTTCGTCACAACGCACGCCTGAATTGGGGGCGATTAAACATTCAGATTCGTGTGGGGTCGGGAGTGGTTTTTATTAGCGAAATGGGAGTAATTCTTAACCTCAAAGCAACGCCAAAAGGACAGATTAGTAGAAAGAAATTTGTCATTAACGTTTTATCATAGTTCGGCATCTTTGTTGAGGGGATTTGGGGAAACGTGTAAGTGCACGTTAGGAGACTTATGAAACCTCGTTATTTCTCGCGAGATTTCCGCTATGTGGTTTTCCATGTGACGGATTGACGAGGTTCTGACTGTATTGAGGTCCATCTTTTCCTGGAATAGAAAACTTCTAAGCATGTAGTTTTCTGCATGGTGCATTATTGGTTAACTTCATGTTAATGTTAATGGATGTCAAACTCCCTCAATAACTCATAGATCTGTAATTCATTGTATGATTGGTCGCAAAACATACAGGAAGAGAGATGTCAGCATTCATTTAAGTAGAGAAACCTCGTTTATCCGGACGTTACCGTTACCAGTGAAATCGTCCAAATTACTCAATGTCCGGATTAACGAATGTCCGTTAATACGTAGTCAGATTCCATTAATTTCAAAAGAGTTTTTTTTTGTCCATCAAATATAATAAATCTCGAATTTACATATTAATTTGTGGCTCTATACATTTTATACAAAAGTGAAAATAAATAAATACGAACAAATAATATAATATATCTCCAGAGTGTAGGTCAATTTTATCGTTAAACATCAACGTCAACGTCAACGTCAACGTCAACTAACCACATTCCCTCCGCATACGTATTATTCAAGAGTGAATACCAGATGAAGGTTAAATAATATAAGCTTTACCGGAGGGCATGATTGATGTCAAGAGTAAATATGTTTTGTCTGGAAACAATACATGTCTGTTTAGTCAGGATCAACAAACCGACCCTAATAGAAGACAGATGGGATGACAGAGTGACCACTATGTACATTGCATTTGTCATGTCCACTTCGGAGTGACCAGTGTTTGCTGAGACCCGTCCAACACATATTGCCACCAATCCGAAACAGCCGCTAGATAAAGGTATTCCTATCATCTATTACTGATGGGTTACAACAAATGTCCCAAGGACAAAAGACCCAATACAGCAGAGCTGGTCTCCCCCCAATAATCGCTACAGGGAGGCCATGGACGTATCAAAGAAAAATAATGATTTCTTAAGGATGCTGTTCTATAAAGGTTATGCGTAGGTCACAGTAGCACATGAGATAAGCCATGTGTATAACGCCTGTATAACAGACTCTCGACGATGCCCGTAGCTTTTGGAATATTTCGCTGAGATCTCAGTGTTGTCTGATCAAAGTTGTGTTATTGTTCGGAGACTATGGAGAATTGGGTTTCAGATACCTATTTGCCTCCTTATAGATTCCACATTGCAATAAAGCTGCCAGATGCCATTCCTCAATCCCAGGAATCGAGATTCCAATCTTGGACGAACCGGAAATTGACGTTAACAGACACTAATGAAGATATAGGATAAAGTGGCGTTTAACTTAAGGTAGTAAAACGTTAAGTACCAGATAGCTTCTATGACGTTTATATCTATACTGAGAAACCTCGGGTCTTAAGGAACGTTTGTGTTATATTCTCCAGTTTATACGCTTTTTTTCCTTTTGACTACCACGAAAAGGGCTGTAAGGTGACTGGTACGGGTTTCGTCATTGCAGAGACCATATAATATATCTATTATATGGTCTCTGGTCATTGTTAAACTAGAATTTGTTAGGAAGTAAAATAGTTTTTCAAAACTATATGTATGAAAGTTGCAATAACAACATAGTAAAACGCCTATTAACCATTTGCATGTAAAGCCATGTTTATGAATAGGCCAAATATACCTGTCTGCAGAGTCACGTGATGTCTCTGTAAATCATTAGACTGGGAGACTTGAAAGAGAGTTAATGAAACGGAGGCTTAGATAATCACAGATAACGCAGTGAATTAACCCTGATCATCACAGATAAAACCACTTCAGACGAAGTCGGATATGCTTCAACTTCTGTTCATTACGACATTATCAGGTAATAGACGCCATATTGTTCGTGACTAAGACTCAATTACGGCATGTCGTAATTACACAGCCATGAACATTATAACTGTTGCGAGTTTCTTGCCGCTTGATTAGCGAAGGATTTGGACACTTATTTCGCCCACGGGATTACATAAGCGGTCAGTTGACCCCAATGTGACCTGGGTCTGTTTTGTATTCAAAGTTGGAACATTATCAAGCCAATCGAGGCGTTGATTATGTCTGGAAGAGCGCTCATGGCAAATCGCATTAGCGTTGTGAAATGTGACAGGTTGGCTATTCATCCATGCTTTCGTACTTGACGTGGATGCAGCATTGCAAATTAACACGAAAACAAAAGCTCGTGTCCCTGGATTTGGTTACCAATGATTCATTGCTAAGTCCGGTTGTTGTGGCACTGTACAGGTGTGTGTTATTTCTGCATTACATGATTAAATGATGTTTATCCTCGTTCATCGTGTTTGTTTTCTGATTGTCGTGATTAGCGGTGACTTATTGACCTTCGAACGCTGGGAGCATGGTCATTTGAGAAACATGGTCTTATTAATCCGTAATGAATATTAATGAACCAGGTGTAGAGTCGGTCCGGGGGACTAAGGCAACGCAATTGTCAGTGCAGAGTTGCTTTACATGGCCATGTCAGGATCCGCGGATCGTCGGAGGAGGATTCACTCCTGTAATGGCATTTACCATCACGATACCCAACAAGTGACTAACGTCGACGAGTAACTCACGCTTGGTGGTCGGAAAATATACTTTGTGGAAACAAATAACTCCATTTAATTCAAAAATTCAAAAGGAGCCCCTGTGAGATGACAGATTCAGCACCTGTGGAATATCTAGACTTGCTTTAGTTTGAGCTCTAGCATTAAAGTCAGGGCTAAACGAAAGGGAAAATATTATGCTTCAGGGACTGTGAGACAGATAAGTCGACGAGCTACGCCCTGTTTCTCTAGTAAATCTGCTCAAAATGGCGCTTAATCTAACTCACTCTCTCATCCACTTATTCGCGTACCGGGACACGGGTATAGTCGTCTAAGGCGCCCAGTCGAGGCATCACTTTTCGCTTTGCAGATTTGCGTGCCTTAACATGTTAAATCGTGTGTTCGAATCCCGGTGATCATATTGTTTGGTTTGTCAGCACAAGACCCATACGAGCGGGCTTGTATGAAATGTCTCAGACCTGTATCACTTCAGGCTTTCCTCCGCAGTCAAGCTGACATGCCGCTACGAACTGAACTACTTTTCAAAGCGACCTTGAATCAATCTCACGCACAAGGTTTGTCAGAATTTAAGTTCAGTATAGTAAACTACGGTTATAACGAACACGCTTATAACGAACTGACGGATATGACGAACTTACTTTTTTGGTCCCGCCTATTTGCTGTAGTTATGCTGTATATATGCTTATAACGAACTACGGTTATAACGAACTGAAATTAGTAATCCCTTTGAGTTCGTTATAACCGTACTTTACTGTATATATTTACCAACACATGGACAAATACGAATAATACAGTCTCCTGATCACCCATCCTCTCGATGACGAATGCAATGGAAATGCATTAGTTAAAAAAATGCATCTGCGTCAATCAAGGTGATCATAATCACGTATTTTCCCATCCCAAGCAACAACGTGCAGTATGTTATGTTGACGAGATAACGCGAAATAGAACGCTGATGAGGTAAAAAGCACACAATACCTTCTGTTCTTTTTTCTCTTACGACTGTCAACCAGTCTAACCGCTTTACGGCTTGTCGCATATATCACTCCGCGTTAAAAAGAGGCGCGCACGTAACCTTTCCCCCACCAATCTCCTGCTGAGTCTTGTCCTAAAGTGATGCGTTTTACGTCAACAGCTTTCGACGACACGGGCCTATGGTGATGAATTGGATAGTTATTTAAGCATTCACCTGTGTGTGAATATCGTGTGGTGTTGAAACGTCTACAGTCTCCGTTTAACAATAGAGACTAGACAGGTTGAAACACATGTACATTTAGTTAATGAGATGTTTGTTTTGACGCATATAAGGAATTCAAATAACATAGCAGCTGAAATTAATGTAGCGCAGTGTCTCCATTCGTTTAAAACCCACAAAGGAGTTGTGTGTCAATATGCTTAGATCCGTAATAACTATGTATATAAGTGCTATTAAGTTTCAGGTTTATGAGAAATTATATTATCTGCGCTATGAATTGAAGCATACATTTAAATAAATTTAAATATCCATTACTAGCGCATTCCCCAAATCCATCACACTTAAGGACATCACGTCTTCAATTAAGCTGTGGTACGGGTGGTCCAGTGGTCTAGGTTGCTGAGTTCGGTGTAGTTCTATTCCTATCTTTTGGTATGTTGGTCAAGAAGAGAATGCTCGATTCGCCTTATGATCATTAGTTCTATGTAAGCTCTATCCACGAGCACGTCAACGACCTGCGTCACCAAGCCTTGCTCCAAGTCTGTATTGAATGATACGTCTATGAATGTATAGTAATTGTAACCTTATAATAGGCAAGTCTAGATACGGACGCCAGTCTTTTATACGGACAACTTGTTCTTATCATTTGTATAATCTAGAAATTATGATTTAAACCAATAATTATTGCCTAAGAGACTTGTGCAAGTCTATGCGTCTCGCTGAAATCTTTGTTACATTCCATTTTTGCGGTGATATAACACTAAGCCCACTCGCTCACTAACTCACTTAAATGCATATTCTTATAACTGATCTTTGATAGACAATATTACAACACACCGAGGAGTATGGGTAACAAATAGTCCTGACTGAAATATATTTTTTATCCCAGTTCTCTGAGCAAGTCTAGATGATTACAACAAGCAAGTCTAGATGATTACAATAGGCAAGTCTAGATGATTACAATAGGCAAGTCGAGATTATTACTATAGGCAAGTCTAGATGATTACAATTAGCAAGTCTAGATGATTACAATAGGCAACTAGATGATTACAACAAGCAAGTCTAGATGATTACAATAGGCAAGTCTAGATGATTACAATAAGCAAGTCTAGATGATTACAATAAGCAAGTCTAGATGATTACAATAGGCAATCTAGATGATTACAAAAGGCAACTAGATGATTACAATAAGCAAGTCTAGATGGTCATGTTTATAGGTTGGTCCATATTGTCAGCATGATTGAAATGTTTTCATTAAAACATTGTATTAATTTTCTTTTAAACAGAATTCACAGAGAACAAAAATTGATTAAAAGTCTACGAATCTTTACTACCTACAACTTTAACTCAATAAGATGTTTGGAGTCTAAGTGAAATAAATTACCATTAATGATTTAAGTTGTTATCTTGGGGCCTACTGTTGTCTATACGTAATCGTGGTAGGTAATAACACAGTCTTAACACTGTGTGGGGGGGGGGCACGGGTGGCCCAGTCGTCTAAGGCGCCGCAATTCGCTGTGCAGAGTTGCGTCCCTTGGGCACGCAACAAACCTATTATTGTGGGTTCGAATCCCGGTTTGCCCCGATTATGTTTCTAGGTTTGTCAGCACCATACCCGTGCTCGTGGGTTTCACCGAAGTGGTAAACGTCTGAGACCTGCATCACTTCGGGCTTTCCTCCCACATTAAGCTGACACGCCGCGATATAACTGGAATACTGTTAAAAGCGGCGTTAAACCCAACTCACTCACTCACTCACTAACACTGTGTGTTTGCTTTCTATACTCACCACCAAAAGAAACGCAACTATCATACATGTTGGTTCATATATGAAGACTTACTCATATTCAAGAGATATTTGATCGGTTCGTTGCACAAACGAACATATTGTTATGTTGTGTGAACCGATGCTCATGAACGCATCACATGTGACGTCATAGATCCATGACTCGAGATGCACCATTTGTTTCGTATAGGATTACCATGTTAAGTTTAGAAAATCGCATGCACAGTCTCGTGATAAGAATTAAGTCACTCTGTGGTAACACTTGACAGATTGTTAGTTTTGTCATTAATTGGGGCACATTCTCATCACATCTCTTCTCAACGTACTTCTCTAAATGTTTAGGTTCGCGTTTCTTTTGGTGGTGAGTATATATCCTGATCCCCATACTCGATCGATTCTGAAACAGCTCACTTGGAGCATCTCGAACTCCAGGGAAGTGCCGGATGAGCATGAAAGATTCAGATCTGTGACACGTCGTCAGTTCTGCCTCACGCGTTCTCGGCAACACTCAACACATTGACGACATCCCCGGGGGCGACATCTAGCGCGGCCATTCATGTATTGTGTTTGGGGTACATGGCGTAATGAAGGTGATGTCGTATATAGAAGTGTTACTGGGGACGGTGTGGTTACTGTGGGAATGGCAGTTGAATCACTATTTGACGTGTTTTTGGTTTTTTTTAAAAAGTGTACGTGAATACACTGTTGATCGGTCGTGAATGTTGATCTCTAACTCGGTATCTCCACTCGCTCATGTACTCACGTACGCTCGCACTACTTTTCCATACGCTCACTCACTCACTCACTCACTCCAGCTGAAATTCTTGAAACTCACATCTTGGACGTTAATGACTGTCAATCTGGCTTGTCAACGATTATAAATAAATATTGCTTGTACAAGTACAAGACAAAACTCGTTGTTAAAAGAGTCAAACCCCGCTAATCCGAAAATTCCTCCTTTCGGACAGTTAGTGATGTGAACGTCTATATGTTAAAACGGGATCATTTCTAAGTATCCACACTCGTTAATCCGGACGATATCACTCGGACCGGTACTTTCCGAATTAACAGGGTTTCGTTGTACAGTTGCTAACACTTATTATTTTATTTTTGAAGGACCTACTTATATTTCTACCCCAGGCGAAACTCAAGTATATAATTTGATAGCATTCGCGCATCTGATAACATTAAAACACTTGATGCCATAACAATCGAACAAAGTTTAATTCAGAAATTTATATGCAATGAATAATACACATGTAATATCTGAATCGATTCAATGATAATTCAGTGTCTGTGAAGATGAGCCTTGAATTATATACAGAAAACTTGTCTACAGTAAATTGACTAAAAGGATCTAGCTATCAAGAAACTTTATAAGTACTTCAATACACTGCTACGTTCAAACGATGAAATATTCATTCAGTTGTGAAAGCTGATACATAGAAGCGTAACTCGAATCTTGCGCATCAACAGAAGAAAAGCGAATTATATCAATTTAAAACATATAATATAAAACACATAAAGGTCGTTGTAAATAAACCACATGGATGTGCTGATTAAATGAGCGGAGGAATAACGGATTATCTCCCGTGAAATGATTTTGTAAGTTTCGAGCCCTGGCTGGGAACATTGAACATTAATTCACGAGAGATAGATGATCCATAGTAGCGAGTAGGTTATTTTTTCAGTTACTTACCCAGTCTTTTTTCTAGATAATGTAGAACAAAATGTGGTGTTTCTGTATCTTAGTGGAATCTGCAGTTCAGTCGGTATATTGGCGAAAAGACCACAGGAACGACTACGCTTGAGTTTCACAAGTCATTGACGCTATGACTTGTTTACTGACTGTTTTGACTGTCTGATGCAAACAGGTCTAGAGAAAAGATGGTGTGTGTTTTTATTTTGTTTTTCTGTTACAGTTCGTGAACATATTCATTTTTTAGAGAAACAACGTGACTCGACTTTATGACGTTAATTAATAGCATATCTCGACATTATTGTGTTAACAAAGACCATGGCTCGATATTATGACGTTAAATAACACCATGGCTCGATATTATGACGTTAAATGACACCATGGCTCGATATTATGACGTTAAATAACAACACATTATGAAGTTAAATAATAGCATATCTCTACATTATTGTGTTAACAAAGACCATGGCTCGATATTATGACGTTAAATAACACCATGGCTCGATATTATGACGTTAAATGACACCATGGCTCGATATTATGACGTTAAATAACACCATGGCTCGATATTATGACGTTAAATAACACCATGGCTCGATATTATGACGTTAAATAACAACACATTGTGACGTTAAATAAAAGCATATCTCGACATTATGGCGTTAAAAAAGACCATGACTCAACATAATGACGTTAAATAACACCATGGCTCGATATTATAACGTTAAATAACCACACATTATGGGGTTAAATAACACAGTGACACAAACTACACTAACTTATTCACACGTTCATCTGCTATGTCCACATTTTAGATGTGTGGACGGGTGTGGTTGTCATGTAACAAGAATAGGTGGAATAACACGTATAGAATAACGACAGCGCTGAATTAGCAAAGAACACCATGGAGAAGTACATTCTATGAATCCTATTCGCTGCCATGGTTTCAATATTTTTATCAGCTATGATGTCGCTTCGGATAATATATGCGCTAATTATAACCTACATTTCCTGCTGCAGTACGTCCTACGCTAAGTGGATATCAATTAAACTTGACCTTATGTGATGAGATTCGCCCGTGTACTTTGGTGAAGGGCGTTCCGTCATTGAAAAATAATTTTTAAGTCAGCTGTGCGTAATCAATAATGATAATGCGTATTTGCAGGATACTAAAAGTGCGCTTCGCCCATTGCACCCATGGGGACTCGAACCCAGGATTTCGTTTATCACGAGGTTGGTTAGTTTTTTGTTTAACGCCGCACTCAGCAATATTCCAGCTATATGACGGCGGTCTGTAAATAATCGAGTCTGGACCAGACAATCCAGTGATTAATATCATGAGCATCGATTCACCCAATTGGGATCGATGACATGCATCAATCAAGTCAGCGAGCCTGAACACCTGATCCTGTCAGTCGCGTCTTACGACAAGCATAGTCGCCTTTTACGGCAAGCATGGGTTGCTGAAGACCTATTCTACCCCGGGTCTTCACGGGTCGTTTACCACTAGGCTAACCTGGCCGTTCTCAGTATTCAAGCCTTATCACGGTTGAGGGTACCAAGAATGGGCTTACCACGTTTTACCCTTTATGAACACTGGGTCCGCAGGAACAAAACTATCTTCAAATTTCTTTAAGTGTATGTTAAATATTCTTTGTGAACACCATCACACATTTTCAGTATAATTTTTCATATACTTTTCACAGCCATTTAACCCTTTACGCCCACTGGCTTTTGATTCGTCATATAATCGAGGCCGGTTATTGCCTGATGCTGACGTTTTATTATTATCTCGTGATATTTGATGTCTTCCAGCCTTCGAATATCACACAGACACACACACACACACACACGCACGCACGCACGCACGCACGCACGCACGCACGCACGCACGCACACACACACACACCTCCACCACACACCCTCACACCCACACCCACACACACCACCTCCCCCCTGGGCTTCCATGTAGAATTAAAAAATATATTTTACACAAAACATGCTTAAAGATGCTCTTTTTCAGATGCCAATTTCATAATCACGTTTTCAGCCCGAGTCTCCTATGTTTATCAGCTAGATTATTATTTTATTAAATTCAATGCAGATGATCCTCCAGAGTTGTGGGTCAGGTCTACATGGCCTTTAAACAAAAGGACATACTGGGCATTATAAAGAAAACAAACCAATTTTCTATGGAAACCTAAGTGCATGTTTATGTAAAGAACTCATTGCTTCCAAGCTGCATGAAAATATGACGTCATGGCGCGAACCCAACCCAATTTCCATTGCAGGCGTGTTAAGCACCAAATAACCTGCGGTTATATATGTATCAGGCGCAATATCAATACATTCCCGCTACTGTTGCATGCTATAAGGTGTGCTAATCCTGCCGCGCCAACCTAGAAAATAAACGAAGTCTGACGTAAACAATATTGACTGTCGGCTAACGAGAAGTCCACACGACATTCCCACGGGTACAACTGCGTTTGTCGTGTGACCAATTGTCTCCGGCATTCGCCATGAAAAAACAGCAGTCATATATAAAAATAGCTCGTTATGTTCATAATAATTATGGCTGAGTTTTTTCAGCAGCGGTATAACATGATTTTTAAATATAGGTACCAGCTGACCATGGTTGTCGTGGGAGGAGGCTGGGTGGATCGGGGATGAGGCTCGTGACTTAGTTGATGCATGCTATCGTGTCCAATCACTGGATTGTCTGGTCCAGACGCAATTATTTACATACCGCTGTAATATAGTTGGAATATTGATAAACGTGGCGTTAAATAGCAAACAAACAGATTTATCAAACCGGTGTGTTAAAATACTCGACCTGTATGGCTAACCAGTGATCGATAACGTGAGCATTGATATTTAATCTGGCGAGTTCGACGATCCACAAACCCAGGCAGTATTTTGGAGAGAAGATGAAAGCACTGGATGCTCTCAATAATCGAGGAAGCCTTTCGACTATCATTACAGTGATTAATAGCTCGACGTTCATGTCGAGTTATATACATATATATCGATTTAACTGTTGTTTGAAACAAGCGGATGTCAACGTCAGAGAGAGAGAGAGAGAGAGAGAGAGAGAGAGAGAGAGAGAGAGAGAGAGAGAGAGAGAGAGAGAATGATTGGTCGACGCTTTGAATTGTTTTTAAGTTGTATCACGGAACGTCAATTTAAATACCGTTGCAGGAAATTCAAAGTGACGATCGTTCATGTAGATATTTAAAAAGATAAACATTTTCTTTATTGTATACAAAACATTAATCCCTCTGTCTCCTGCAGACAAAGGGTTGCGACTATTGCTGTATATTAACTCTAATAGTTTCAATTATTCGCTATCGTGTGGAAATATAACACTTTCCAGTGCAACAGAAAGGAGAAAGTACCCCTGCCATTCGAATTTAAATTCTGTGAGGGGCGATAACTCTCATGTGCCCCGATCTGATCGCATATCGTCAACTCATCCACGTATGGTGCATAAACCTACGGAGGATACTGAATAACACTAATTGTTCATTGATCTGTTGTTATCAGATCGGTAAAATATACAAATCCACTGATTGAAAGTCAAATTAATTCATTAGATTTTTTTCGGTCTGTATCACTTGAAAGTATCAATTTCACTTAAGGGGGAGCATCTGAAGCCATTGATATGTGCTACATGTATTTATTTCTGCATACTAGAAACACTCCCCAGGGGCACTTCCGTGTGTTGTGTGAGGACAATCCCTACTGAGGATGATCAATACCTGAACTGAGAACCCCACAACGCCACAACAATATTTGCATTGCAATGGTAACATTTGACCCAATTCTCTTAATCGATGTAATCCAATTTCAAATTCCACTCATGCAGCGAGGTGACAAAAATCTATATTTTGCTTCTTTGCATATTGTTCAGTCGCGCGTTGATTCAATTCTCGAGTGTCGACGGAAACTGCCGAGGATCAATATTAGCCATAATACGCAGTCACCTTTTCAGGTTCTTTATTCAACGCGTGTGAAAACACACGTAGACTTACAATGCACGTGCTATGAATTATTTACCTGTCAACGTGTCGCTAACCCGCGTCATGATCGCAGGTGTCATCAAGCGCATGCGTGGAACAACGATCCCAATCAACGTAAAATCTCGTGATACCTCACCTTCCAACGCCACCCGGCGGTAAACTAATTGCTTTATTTTTTTTTAATTCATTTAGATTTGAAACGAAACTCTATTCAAAACGCTTTCAATGTATTCATTGACATTTTGAGAAAATATAATATCGTTGCATTTCGAAAAAAAAAGAAAATGAATCTTTTACAGACAAATTTGCATAATTTCATTTTAACCGTAGTAAATTTGAATGTGTATCAAGTTAACAATTCGCAAGCATGCTGGGTTCGTTAATGAGTATGTGATGTTGAGGGGGAAACGAGAGGGTGGCACAAAGGATTTTTGTAAGGATTAAACTACAGTCTGTGAAATGTGATGCTTCCTCATTATCAATATGATCTCTTTCAGAACTCTTCAGCCCATCTAGCGGAGGAAGTAGTGATTAGTTGAACACTGCTCCAGGCTCCTGGGTTATGATGCGTAACCTTACCTGATACATATTAATTCGTTACGAAACCGAGCGTTTTCATGGCAGAAATACGGAAAAAACGGTCCGATTATTATTAAGTTACAGTATTTTATGAAGATTAGTAACAATTACAATAATAATTTGCAAGTGGCCTTACATTGGCTAAACAAACATATTTTGAGTGTTTTGGTTTCCTTACTGTCAAATTGAATTAGGCCACGCCTACTAGCGGGCTACTGTTTCCTGATTGGATGATAATAGAGTGGGCAGGGTTTGCGTTGTATTATTGCGCTGAACGATGTTGCTAATTTCATAGTTTCGTGTTAATGATGTGTTATAATTAAGCAGTCTGGGAAGTTGTTATTGTTGACGTATTTATTTATTAGAATTGACTTCAATGGGGTTTTTTCGATTTTGGAGGCTACATGGATTGACACAGCATGTGCACCATTTTTTACGTTTATACTTCCATGAACGCAAAAACATGTTGAAGTCATTTCCTAATTATATTTATGAAAATCAGGAGGTGTGGGACAGTCTAGTTCGTCACGCCGAACAACCGGGTTCGATTCCCTACATGTGGAAACCATCTCTGTTACCCTTCACCCTGGGGTGAGACTGGGATATTGGTGTAAGCGGCGAAAAACTATATTCACACATTCTTTGTTAAAAAATGTATTACTTGTGCTTGCATGTCGAACTACGCGCTGTTATACACTGGGGTCGCCTTTGACAAACAGATTGTCACCGAAATAAAGTTATGAAGAAACTTGAATAAATGACTGTGTATTTTTAAAAGATCTATTTAGTATTAAGGAACTCTCATGTCTTATACTTCCTGGAGCTGAAGTTGCACCTAAGTCGTAAACGTCTGAGGCCTGGGCTTTCTACCCACATTCAGCTGAGACGCCGCGATACAACTGGAATACTGTTCAAAGCGGCGTGACATGTGAAGATCCGAGGTAGAATAGGTCTTCAGCAACCCTAGTTGTCGTAAAAGGCGACTATTCTTGTCGTAAGAGGCGACTAACGGGATCGGATTTTCAGGCTCGCTGACTTGGTTGATGCATGTCATCGTATCCTAATTGTGTTGATCGATGCTTATGATGTCAATCACTGGATTGTCTTGTCCAAACTCGACTATTTACAGACCGCCGTCATATAGCTTGAATATTGCTGAGAGCGGCGTTAAACAACAAATAAACAAACAAATCAAAGCGGCGCTAAACAAAACCCACTCATTCGCTCATTCCTGGTGCTGGAAAGGGAATGAGTATGGGCTGCCAGTTAAGAAAAAAAGGCGAATGGAATTGGGGTTATTGGTTTATTTATCATACGCGCTGTGGTTTAGAGTCGCCTGAGATTCTGAACAAATGTCAAACTTTCACTCTTTCAACAGGGGACATGCTGTGTGGAAGGAATCCCGCCCGCCTACCTCAGAAAGTGTAAACGGCGGGCTGTTATCAATGGTAAAACAAACACATATTAATATCTACGTGCGAACTCGAATTATCTGTGATGGGTTTGCTGTGTAGCGTTTATTCTAACACTTACATCAAATCAACAAAAGAAATACTCCAATCTGTGTTTCCAGTAGTCATCTGGAAGCGGTTACTCCCTACATCGCCATAGCCTGACCCGAGAACGGAAGTTCACACTTACATGATTGAGTTAGTGAGCCTCGATATCGCCCATTAACTCCAAGCACTTTCTCTTGTAGCTGCCCCGCAATTGTGTAAAGGTGGGCCATAAAACAAGACCTCGGGAGTTTTTAAGCGAAACATAATGCAATTATAACGTGACCCGTGAACGCCCGCCACAAAGAATAAACAGATGTGTCGAGTTATTAAAGTCGGTGAACATCACATGAAGCAGTGAGCGTCCATGTTCCTGCCTAGTCCTGCCCGTTAACGTGATCTAAGTTTATTAAATATTATAATATATTTTTCGACAGCTGTGTATTTATCAGCCAAATAACAAGATGGCGTCACTTCCGGTTCCGGTCTGCGAGATCTTCGAAATTAAGAAGTTTAAGATGCCTGGAAGATAAAGTGTAGTAGCTCCATTAAATCTAAAAAACTAAACTAATTATGATAAAAACCTTTGACGCAGATTTATGTTATGTCACTTTATTTATGCACAGGATGCATAGATCAAATACGCTTCCTCTCGATATATTCCAGGGGGGTGGTCGGGTAGCCTAGTGGTTAAAGCGATCGTTGTCACTCCGAAGATCCGGGTTCGAATTCCGACATGGGTACAATGTGTGAAGCCCATTTCTGGTGTCCCCCGCCGTGAAATTGCTGGAATATTGCTATAAACGGCGTAAAACCACACTCACCCACTTGATATACCAGGGGTGTTTCCCAATCCTCTGAGAGGTACATTGAAGTACATAAGCATTTGTGTCACAGATGGGGTCGCATTTTGAGTTGCCTCCCCTAGTTGCGCCAGATCCGAATGAGCGTGGGTTCAAACCCAAGAAACACCCTGATTACAATTCTTTGTTTGTCAGCACCCGTGTTCGTGTATATCCCCCAGTAAACACCTGTGACCTGACTCATGGCGGGCTTTCCTCCAAAATCAAGCTGACACGCCGCGGTATGACAAATACTGTTCAAAGTGGCGTAAAACCAAACTCAATCACTCACTCACTCGTACAATGGCCAGGATCCGCTGATCAGAGTTGTTCCTGTTATTGATTATGACCCGTGGTTCATCAGCACCATATCGTCGGTCTCACCAAAGTGGAAAACGTCTCAGACCTGCATCACTTCGGGCTTTCCTCGCACATTAAGCTAACACACCATGATATAACTGGAATAATGTTCAAAGCGGCTTTAAACACTCTCACTCACTCACTCACTCACTCATGTAGCATTATTGCGGATGCGCATCTAATGCGCTGAACGAGTTAGAAAGTATAAGCTTTAATGCCTTTTGTTGCAACTCGCTAAGATTTGCTTTAGTTTCGCGAATAAACCCCAAAGTACGCAATGAACTGAAGGTAATTGCACGAGCACATTACCATTTACCATTTAACAAGAAAACAAAAAACCTAATAAGTCTTGAAAGAAACAATGTTTATCGCTTTGTTTATCAGCACCGTCTCACCGTTTCACCAATTTGTTAACTGTTAACTGTTAACTGTCTGTGACCAGATTTTGTCCTAAAAACTGATTCTACTAACATGTTGTACGAAGCGGCTATAAGTCCACTCACTCATACTGAAACTAATGATTAAATTCAGTCATGCTCTCAGCTCCATCCAACAATTATTCTCATGTGTATTGTTTCGCCAACGAGATGCTCAAAGGTAAATACCTAATTAGATTCTATCGGATAGAAATCACACGCTTTAACAACAAAACTTCAAAGCTGACATTTTCAACACTTGTAAAAGTAATCATGCTCCCTAAATACTTTATGACGAAGTTATACATTATCTAACGCTGTGATCAAAGAGCATTATTGTAACCAGACTTCATTTTGTTATGTAATTGTTTACGAATCCGTGACTTATATGTTCGTCGACCCGTAAATTACAACAATAAACATGTGCTTTTGACACTCATAAGACAATAAATGTTATTTTAAGTTGAAAACTGGGATATTCTACCAACATTGGATGCATTCCTCGTACTGTGGGAAGGTGGGGTCCTGAGTAATAGCATCATAAAGCACGGCGAGGATGCCTACCAGAAGTGATGCTGCTCGGTGTTAAATAAACACGGACTTTCAAATTTGGTGAGAATGTCAGAATAGGATATTAATACTGTGACCTGTTAACTACAGACAGCTAAAGTGAGTGAGTGAGTGAGTGGGTGGGTGGATGGGTGGGTGGGTGGGTGGGTGAGTGAGTGAGTGAGTGAGTGAGTGAGTGAGTGAGTGAGTGAGTGAGTGAGTGGGTGGATGGGTGGGTGGGTGAGTGAGTGAGTGAGTGGGTGGATGGGTGGGTGGGTGAGTGAGTGAGTGAGTGAGTGAGAGGGTGGGTGGGTGGGTGGGTGGGTGGGTGGGTGGGTGAGTGAGTGAGTGAGTGAGTGAGTGAGTGAGTGAGTGAGAGAGAGAGAGAGAGAGAGTGAGTGAGTGAGTGAGTGAGTGAGTGAGTAAATGAGTGAGTGAGTGAGACGCAGGGAGGGTGGGTGGGTGAGTGAGTGAGTAAGTGAGTGAGTGAGTGAGTGAGTCAATGAGTTTCTGGAAACTAAGGAGGTCCAGTTCGATTGATTTGGTAATTCACATGTGGTAAACATTTTGTGAACATTTTGTGAACATGCTGTGAACATGTCACGAGCATGATCACATGACTGGAGACATCAGGAGTTGTTCACCAGTGTATGCAATATATCCAACATCCATACATGGCTACCAACTATATGATCGTAGATGCCACCGGTTATGTCAGTTAGTCGGTCTACTGATTGTTATTTTGGATGCAAATACATTCGAATCCATTATTGTGATCATGCTGACGGGGCTATTGTATGAACAAGATCATGACTAGTGATAAAGAACTCAAACAAAACACTGGATCATGCTTTATTGAATGGATTCATCTGTTACACATATAATCGATAACATATAGAATCTGGCAATGATTTATGAAGGAAGTGGGCACGGGTGGCCCAGTCGTCTAATGCGCCACAATTCGCTGTGCAGAGTTGCGTCCCTTGGACACGCCAGAAACCTATGATCGTGGGTTTGAATCCCGGTTGATCCCGATTACATTTCACGGTTTGTCAGCGCCATACCCGTGCTAGTGTACTGTTAAAACCGGCGTAAAATCCAACCCACTCACTCACTAATTAAGCATTGTTGCGGCTGACCCGTGAAGATGCCGGGGTAGAATAGGTCTTCAGCAACCCATGCTTGCCGTAAAAGGTGATTGTGGTAAGAGGCGACTAACGGAATCGGGTGGTCAGGCTCGCTGACTTGGTTGATGCATGTCATCGTATCTCAATTGCGTGGATCGATGCTCATGACATATATCACTGGATTGTCTTGTCCATACTCGATTATTTACAGACCGCCGTCATATAGCTGGAATAATGCTGAGTGCGGCGTTAAACAACATACAAACAAACAAACATTGTTGCGGCTGCGCATTTGATATACGGAACTAGTTAACGATTTTAAGGTCTATTATCACAACTCGCACAGAAACCAATGTACGCGATGAACTGAATGTAACAACACGGGCACATTACCATTCACCGTCTACTATTTACCAAGAAAACAAAAACCTAATTAGTCTTAAAAGAAATAATATGAGCGACTTATTTAAAAAATGTTGCTTCTACAAAACAAGAAAATAAAATGAAAGGGAGCCTGTTTGTAAACATAACACCTTTTGTGTTCAGGATCTCTTAACTAAACAACATCTTAAACATATTTTTTAAAAACTTGTTCTATCTCATCACACGGTTTGACAATGAAGTTAAGAACCGTTTAGATAAATTGAACTTGACAAGTGATAAAACGTTGCGTTATTCCTACCATTTGCCACAACCTTTCACGGGTTCGCGAGTTTGCTTCGCAATACAAGATATGCTGTAGAGCGTTCAACAATTATTTTTCTTCTGTTTATTATTTATGCCTACGCATACGGCCTGTCTGTAGGAGAGTGTAAATCTTCGCGTAATTAGCACTATTGAAACAAGATGAACACGTGGTCGGGACATTGTGGGATGCAGTGTTAAAATAAGAACGACGTTGAATGAAATAATCTGGTTCAAATAACGTCTTTGGTAGGTCACACCTCATAAACTCCGTCTAGATGAACCCCTGTTTCTCCGTGTTATTCTCGCAAGATGTATAATTATGGGGAAATAAATAGATGATTTGTTCTGGGTTCCTGGTAACAATTAAGTGATTCATTACGAAGACATTCTCGATAATCGTGCATATGTTTTTATACGCCTCAGATGCAGTTTATTGTTTTATGATTGGTATAATAGTGAGTGAGTGAGTTGGGTTTAATGCCGCTTTTAACAGTATTCCAGTTATATCACGGCGTGTCAGCCTAATGTGGGAGGAAAGCCCGAAGTGATGCAGGTCTCAGACGTTTACCACTTCGGTGAAACCCACGAGCACGGGTATGGTGCTGACAAACCCAGAAACATAATCGGGGCGAACCGGGATTCGAACCCACAATCATAGGTTTCTGGTGTGCCCAAGGGACGCAACTCTGCACAGCGAATTAGCGGAGCCTCAGACGACTTGGCCACCCGTGCCCACCGATTGATATAATAAGATTTTACATTGTTTTTGTGTTGTTTTATTTGAAAAGATTATGCAACTATAATTCGACGTAAGAAGAAGAATCGCCGAATAAGCCGCTTTGAGCAATATGTCCGCAATATGACGACCTACACCAGGAAATAGATATTCCCACATTGTTAAAAGCCGCACTCAGCAATATTCCAGCTATATGACAACGGTCTGTAAAAAATCGAGTATGGACCAGACAATCCAGTGAGTGACACTATGAGCATCGATATATATCAATTGGGATGCGATGATATGCATCTTCCAAGTCAGCTAGCCTGACCACCCGATCCTGTTAGTCGCATATTATGAAAAGCATGCTGAAGACCAAATCCTACATTGTACCCATGTGGCTAAATGCAAGAGTGTTCGGTGACAACGCCAGAATATTCTCAAATACAAACTGAGTGAGTGAGTGAGTGAGTTTGGTTTAACGCCGCTTTTAACAGTATTCCAGATATATCGCGGCGTGTCAGCTTAATGTGGGAGGAAAGCCCGAAGTGATGCATCTCTCAGGCCTTTACCATTTCGGTGAAACCCACGAGCACGGGTATGGTGCTGACAAACCTAGAAACATAATCGGGGCGAACCGGGATTCGAATCCACAATCATAGGTTTGTGGCGTGCCCAAGGGACGCAACTCTGCACAGCTAATCGCGGCGCCTTTGACGACACGTGCCCCAAAATATAAACTGAGGACAATAGAAATATATACCCTTGTTGTATGGTAGCTATAAATGAAACAAACATGAAAATTAATTTATGGTTTTCGATCCTGATGTATTTTGCACTGTTTCGGCGATTATTTTCAGCCTAGAAACGTTTTATCTAATTTCAATATGAAAATGTATACTTTCTTTTAGCCGTCAGTTTATGACGAAACTGACCCCATGGGGCACAAAAACGGCAAAATGGGGATCGAAATGACATGAATTGATCCGTGATACCACCAGGTGTTCTCGAGTGAGTGAGTATTGTTTTGCGCCGGTTTTAGCAATATTTTAGCAATATCTCGACGGGGGACACCAGAAATGGGCTTCACACATTGTACCCACCTAGGGAATCGAACCCGGATCTTCGGCGTGACGAGCGAACACTTTAACCACTAGGCTACCCCACCGCCCCAGGAGTTCACGAAAGGCGTGATCATGTCCTGCTCGAACGCTTTGAACAAGAGGCTACCCCCACCTTCCCCAATTAAAACCATCAAAGTGCTGAGAAATATTATTTTTAAGAGAGGATGAACTCTTGGATGTCAACTGCCACGTGTCGGTAGAGTTACTTGGCATCTTTATGATAACTGTAAAATGTGCTGGTAAAAATGTACTGAAACGTTGACGTTGCAGAGACAAAAAAGTGGAGATGAAATCCATCCGCCAGTCTGTATTTACTGATACTACAGATTACAAGCCAAATACATATCTAATGAGGCTTTTATGTTGTATAGAAGACAAAGCATCAAACAAATAATGTAACAAATATAATCGACAAAAACATTTCCATAATAATAAGATATCTCTACTAAAAGTCCCTTTTACGATTCCGACCATTTCATAATCATGTGGTAGGTCGGGTAGCCTAGTGGTTAAAGCGTTCGCTCGTCACGCCGAAGACCCGGGTTCGATTCCCGACATGGGTACAATGTGTGAAGCCCATTTCTGGTGTCCCCCGCCGTGATATTGCTGGAATATTGCTAAAAGCGGCGTAAAACCATACTCACTCACTCATAATCATGTGTTTGTGAATCATTATCAAATAGTCATGGTACCTACCCCACCGTGGCACCCGTCAGAAACACATGCAAAGGCAGGTCAATTATTCATCATTATGGAAGTCAAAATAGGGCACTGCATCCGACATCATTTTTGTAACTAATGTGTCACTAATGTGGCACCCGTCAGGAACAGATGCAAATGCAGATCAATTGTTCAACATTATGGAAAGTAAAAAAAAGGGCATTGCAACAGATCATGTGGCACTAATGTGGCACCCGTCAGGAACAGATGCAAAGGCAGGTCAATTGTTCATCATTATGGAAGTCAAAATAGGGCATTGCATCAGACATCATTTTTGTCACTAATGTGGCACCAATGTGGCACGCGTCAGAAACACATGCAAAGGCAGGTCAATTGTTCATCATTATGGAAGTCAAAATAGGGCATTGCATCCGACATCATTTTTGTAACTAATGTGTCACTAATGTGGCACCCGTCAGGAACAGATGCAAATGCAGATCAATTGTTCAACATTATGGAAAGTAAAAAAAAGGGCATTGCAACAGATCATGTGGCACTAATGTGGCACCCGTCAGGAACAGATGCAAAGGCAGGTCAATTGTTCATCATTATGGAAGTCAAAATAGGGCATTGCATCAGACATCATTTTTGTCACTAATGTGGCACCAATGTGGCACGCGTCAGAAACACATGCAAAGGCAGGTCAATTGTTCATCATTATGGAAGTCAAAATAGGGCATTGCATCCGACATCATTTTTGTAACTAATGTGTCACTAATGTGGCATCCGTCAGGAACAGATGCAAATGCAGATCAATTGTTCAACATTATGGAAAGTAAAAAAAAGGGCATTGCAACAGATCATGTGGCACTAATGTGGCACCCGTCAGGAACAGATGCAAAGGCAGGTCAATTGTTCATCATTATGGAAGTCAAAATAGGGCATTGCATCAGACATCATTTTTGTCACTAATGTGGCACCAATGTGGCACGCGTCAGAAACACATGCAAAGGCAGGTCAATTGTTCATCATTATGGAAGTCAAAATAGGGCATTGCATCCGACATCATTTTTGTCACTCATGTGTCAAATTTGGAAATGTCCATATAACTTAAAGTTTGAATGCTGTAAACCTGTCTAAACAACATTTGAACAAGAGTCGTGTGACACTCTTTGAAATCTTCGTAGACAGAGCATACTCGATTGATATTCAGCCTCAAAAATTGTCAAATGAAGACACCAAAGATGCTTGAATATTTCTCGACAAAAGGGAAAGTTGAAACCATCCCAAAACTAATTTGATTGTAAAACGCCACTAATGGCGCCTTGTTGTCATGGAAATATTGAAGGAACACTTCTAACATATGAAAAAGCAGCGACATGCGTTATGAATGAGCGTTAACACGGCCTGCCAACACCTGGCGGCCACACTCTGAGTCTTCATCAGTTCTGTGTTAAACACAAACACAATCAAGGAGAAAGTGACGTCATGTCAGCATGATGTACTTGTTTTATTCTGTCAATCAACGTGGTGCAATCAATATCGACGTGTTCGTGTTGTGTCGACGAGAATAATTACACGTTTAATGGTTTGAATGGCTAATTCAGTTGTTTTGAAAACACACAATTGCAAATAGCGTCTCTGTTGCCACGTGACATATTTTTAAAGAATGTTTAAAATTATTTGGAGATTTTGTGACGATTTTTCATAAATGGTGTGTTGTGCAAAACGTGGAGTTTTTGTTGAGTATATTATTGATTGGGATATAAAGGTACCGCCACATGTCAAAAATAGCCCGATTCTTGTCTGCTGTGGTAGTCATGTACATAAAGCGTTCGCTCACCACCCCGAAGCCCCGGGTTCGATTCCCGAAATTAACAATACGTTTCATGCCCTCTTACTCACATGGCAATGCATTTGGTCGTATAATCAACATGTTAGATTTTCACAGAATAAATTATTGTAGTTTTTTTTCTGTAATGAAAACATCAATTGTTATGTTCGGCTTATCAAAAAGTGAGCTGAGGCGAGGTGAGGTGAAATGGGGTGTAACCTCGCGGTCAAGATTATTGCACTTTTATAGCGACGTGAATGTACGTGTGTGTAATTGTGTGTTTGTGTGTGTGGCTGAGTGAACTGGTCAGGACTGATGCCGTGTTTATAGTGCTATTCCACTGAGATACCATGCAGTTTAACATGGATTTCCCACTCAGAGACAGTATACTGTCTCCGAGCTAACCAGTCCTGGTTTAGCCCCTAATACCGAACGCCAGACAGGGAAACAACAAGTGCTGTCTTTTAAAGTCTTTTGGTACGACGGGGTCGGGGATTGAACCACCGATCTTTCGCTCTCCGAACACACGCTCTATCCACTAGACTACGATGGGGGTCGGCTTATGAAGAATATATGAGTGAATGTTCTGTGACCCTGTGGTGAGAAGCATAACATATATGTATCACGGCAGCCTGTGAGTGGTGGGTTATGGACTAGATGAACAAGTGGTTAATAAACTGAGCAACGATCCATGTCGTTAGGTGCAAGGTCAAATATTGTAATTGATTTCCTCACATTCGGTGAGCTCCTACAACTAAAATAACCCCCGGAGTCTGTTAGAATTTGTCCCGACCGCCTCCGTGGTCTAGTGGTAGAGCGTTCTCCCGGAGAGCGGAAGGTCCGGGGTTCGATCCCCGGCCGCGTCATACCAACAGACGTTAAACGATGTTACTTGTTGTTACCCTGTCTGGCGCTCGGGACTAAGGGGCTAAAACAAGGACTGGTCGGCTCGGAGTCAGTATATTGTGTCTGAGTGGAGTATTCATGTTAAACTGCGGCATGGTATCTCAGTGAGCTAGCACTATAAATCGGCATCAGTCCGGACTAGTATAAGCAGCCACACACACACACACGTACATGCACGTCGCTATATAAGTGCAATAACCTTGAACGCGACGTTAAACCCCATTTCACCTCACCTCACGTAGAATTCGTCCCCAGCAACGTATGCTGGTCGTAAGAGGCGGTCAAATAAATTGAGTGGTCAGGCTTGTTGTTCTCGTAACCCGACAGCGTTGATATTTGCTCATAATAGTGATCACTGGATTGTCTGTATTCTGTCTTACAGACCCTGATACAAATATATATCAAATACAGCCCATGCAAGTCTATAATGTTTGGTAAGTCTAGATCACTGCAATATCTGAAAATGAAGAGAGTCACTGGGCTCCTTTTTATTATATTTTTATTAAGATAACTGAACAACTGTTTTTTTATGTAAGATGTGTTCATTTCAGAGACTAGATGTTAGTCTAGATTGTCTGGTCCAAACTTATTAACAGGCCGCCATGTTGCTGGAATATTGCCGCGTTGATCAAACAAACAAAGAGTACAGGGAGGTTGGGTTACTTTGTCCCGAATTCCCTACGAGGATGAAAAAAGACATTTAAATTCCAAAACAACAGCAGTGTCATCGCAACATCGACATTTACGATAATGATCATTACAGTGCACATGGGGTTGGATTCTTATCGCCCTTTAAGTCCACCGTATCTTCTACAGAATGCAAAGAACCTGCTTGCGATGCGAAACTCGATTTGTACCCATTCCGTTAAGCCGGAAATAGGACACAAACAGTAGTAAATCGCATTGTCGAGTGACACAAAAACAACAAAAGACACATCAAAGTTGGTCATTATGCGCCTCAGGTCCTGTCTCACGTGCTGTAAGTGGTCCTCCATCTCGAACTACGACAGCCTGTCAGGGCCATCATAACATCTCACTAAAGAGGATTCCCCAAGTTTGACGAGCGTAAAGATCTGTCACTCTGTGTCAGCCATGACTAATATGACCGCCATCGCTCAAATGAAGGGGAGGTAATCCGCTTGTCGGTTCGATTGGATGATCACAGCTTGTGGTCAGTCTAATACGGGTATAGAAACACAGGAATCTCGATTGTGATATCTACCATATGAATCCCTTATCTACCCCTCCCACACACCAATAAACACGGATATATTGTAGATTTACTGCACAGCTGGAATTGAAGTCATAATTTAGTTTCGGATTCTTAAAGCTCCTTATGAATAGTTAACCACAGCGAGTCGTTCTGATCGAACACACCACGCGTTAAACCTCAGTGGTCATTTTCCAGGCTGTTAAATGTCCAAGAAAGGGGATATCATTCCATTACATTCGCTCCTTTGACTGTGAATAGCCAAACAACTGGAAAAACAGCACATGTACCCTAACTCCATGGCCGGTCAGTTACGGTCACTCAAGGGCATCCATATGTGGGAAGGTTGAAACCCCATACATGTTCTCTTATATCGGCGTATTCATTACACACCGACCATTACTGGTGTAGGAGTATGTGCCTGTTTATCATTTTTGCAATGGAGAAATAATAACTTATTGGAATTCAATACACGTATTGCTTGTCCTTTTTTGCGAGGGGGTTTATACACACCACATGCATACTCGATGAAAGTGAGCTTTTTGAATTATAAAAGGTTAAAGCGGGATTCTTGGCACACGTTGGGCCGTGTCATGCTAATTAACAACCAAAGCAGGTTTTATTCAATTCAGAACGTCAACGCAACAGAATAATCAGTCTCGATTATCCACCGAAAAAGACTCCGTTGGGCCCAAACAAGTCAATCACAACCTACTTTGTTAGACTAACATGTAATCTGGGAAATATTTTATCACACGATGCATTTCTCTCTTCTATTTTTGTTCCTGATGCTGATTTCATAGGCTGTGGAATACAGCAGGCTAGACTTGCTTTATTTAATGGAGATTGGTGTTGCTTTCATAAAATACATGTCATATTCCACAGCCATGGCACAGTACTACACAGCCTGTGCATACTCAACTTGTATCACGCACATCAATCTATCGGGAAACGGCTACCCACATTACACAGAGAAAATACTTAATTTAGGCGCATTGCATTAATTTCATTGTATAGACATGATACGGGACAGCGGCCCGGGACCATTGGTAATTGCCCCTAGACTCGCATCTAGTCTCTGAAATGAACATATTTTACAGAAAAAAAACAGTTATTAAGTAAAAGGTTTAAAATATAATAAAAGGGAGCCCAGAGACGTTCTTTATTTCCAGATACGGCAGTAAAATAGAGTTGCCAAACATTATAGACTTGCATTGGCTGTATTGGATATATTTGTTTCAGGGTCTGTATGACAGACTAAAATTGCCCCCTGAAGAAATGTTTTTAAACGGAGAGCAAAATATATTATCAACCTACCATGCCTTTCATAATTTTCTTCTAGTTGTGAATTTTTAAAGAAGAAGGATAATACGTCAATTGTAATCCTGAAAAGTACCAGAATATGGTCTCTTGGCACCATTTTTTTATGTATGACATGTAACTTGATAAGTAACAATTACAAGATTATGTGTATGTAATACAGTAAGCTACGTTTATAACGAATTGACAGATATAACGAACTTATTTCTTAGTCCCGGTCATTTGTTGCATATACTGTATATATGCTTATAACGAACTACGGTTATAACAAACTAAATTTAGTGGTCCCTTTGAGTTCGTTATAACCGTAGTTTACTGTATAATCGTAGTGATATCATGCGAACAGAATCAAATATCAACAACACAACTCCAGCAACGGCAACATTAACGACATAACGGCAAGGACTGTAAATCAACGACACAACGGCAAGGCAGTAACATCAACGACACTATAGTGAGGACATCAATGTGCATCAACGATCCAACGGCAAGGCACTAACATCAACGACACTATAGTGAGGACATCAATATCAACGATACAACGGCAAGAACAGTTACATCAACTGCAAGGACCGCAACATCAACGACACAACGGTAAGGCCAGCATGATCAACGATACAACGGCAAGGCAGCAACATCAACGGCACAACGCAAAGTCAACACTATCAAGGACAGCAACATCAACGTTACAACGGCAAGGACACTATCAGCAACATCAACAAAACAAGGCAAAGGCAGCACCGTCAACGGGTACGACACAAGGATGACAATGCACACGTTAAACCATTTTCTTAATGACTTACATGTACCCATGCAAATATTATAAGGCATTTAACCCTTTAGCTGTCAAAACTATAAAAATGAGCGACAATTACGTTCAACATGTTCTTGAACATATTACCGTTGTCCTGCTGTTAAAAAAGCAACAATCGCTTTTTCAGTGGGATTTAAAACAACCTTGGTAATACAAAGAGAATTTGTTGAAATATACATGAACAGAATATCTATAACAGAAGACCTTGACCTTAAACCTTGATATTATGTCCTTTACGAGCCACCAACTTCCGGCTCACCTCCCAAGGGGGTCATAAACATTTTCTGCAACGTGTCTAGACTCCAGAGGCCAGACTGTCTCGTCTGGTGGCCAGACGGTCAATAAGAAGGTCATAAATTCACCGTCCAGGTAGCAACCGCCATTTTGAAAATTTATGGTCGGTTTACATGATTTGTATGAAATATGGGGAATGTGACCCAGCATGAAAGTCGCTGCTCAGTGTTGGTGGACAACAATCGGTAATCAGTCTGACGGTCGATGGGGAATGTCTCGGCATTTCCTGTATATTATTAACATGAATGTAAGGTTTTCCTAATGATGATGGTGGGGGATAAGTGAATGTTTTACGCAACAGTCAGTAATTTACCAGCTACGTCACATCTTTAGTGGAGCCAGATCCACGTAAATCAGTTAAAGATGCCGTGGGAAATGATCCACGCCGTCAACAAACCATACAACATATATCTCATATCCAAAAGACAGATGTTGCGATGTCCCGATTCTCATTTTAATCCCCCCTGGGGACAATAAATAATATCGACACAAACATTTCCATAAACATAATAATTACGTCTTAATTGTCAGTGCAAGAGAATAACCAGTCAAGATTTGCGGCCGAAACTATAAATCTCTACCCCAAAAAGCGTCCATTGTACGATTCCGACTGTGCCATAAGCATGTGTTTATGCTCGGACGTACATACGTCCATGTACGTCTTTGGTTTCTGTTTCTGTTTCTGTTTGTTTGTTGTTTAACGTCGCACTCTGCAATATTCCAGCTATATGACGGCGGTCTGTAAATAATCGATTGACTTCATGAGCATCGATCCACGCAATTTTGATCGATGACATGCATCAACCAAGTCGGCGACCCTGACCATCCGATCCAGTTAGTCGCCACTTACGACAAGCAAAGTCGCCTTTTACGGCAAGCATGGGTTGCTGAAGACCTATTTTACCCCGGATCTTAACGGGTCCTTTGGTTTATGAATCACTATGTAATAGTAACAACACTGTTAGTTCGTGAAAAGGTGAGCGTATCCTGCCCTACCGATGGCATCCGTCACAAACACGTTTGTACAGTGTTCGGATGTTATTACAAGAAACTCGGGAAAATACTTATGATACAAGCCCAAAATGGGATTTGCATCGCATATCATTTTGGTCACTGATATGTCAAATTTGGTGACATGTCTTCCACGTGTCTACAATAAAACTTTTGGAATACAGTAACCTCGATCAAACAACATTTGAGGATCAAGGATCGCATGACGATCTTTTAAGTCTGTGAAGACAGATCATGCAGGCTTGTATCTGAAAAGTTGTGGCATGTAAACACAAAAAGCTGGAGCTGCTAGGATATAAAGGGAAAGTTTTCACTTTTTGAAAGTTGATGTCTTAAGCAAGCAAGGTTTTTCATCATCATCATCATCATCATCATCATCATCATCATCGTCGTCGTCGTCGTCGTCGTCATCATCATCATCACTATCATCATCATCATCATCATCATCAATATTTATGGTTTATTCATGGTGTACACTGGCTGTGAAATCATGCTTACGTCAGTTGGTATAAATCTACATCTATCATAAAACATAACGTGACATATATATAACATAATGATACTGTCACGCTACTTAATGTACCCGCAACACCCTTGCCTCAGTCCATTATGTAGTCTACGCATGCGTAAAGACAATGGCGTTCTAATTTACTGTCTCACGGACATTTTTATTTTGCAGACGGAGCCCAGTTTAGTACACCCGTGGGCAAACCTCTCACTGACGATCAGTTAACGACGATTCTATGTCAACATTAAAAGACTCCTTTCAGTCCAGACATATATTTCAGAGTAATCTCCTCGAGGGGTAGTGTGGGGACTACAGTAGTGAGAGTCTCTCAGTCAAGTGATCCTGGCCCCAGGTCAGAGTGTTTTGCTGACCCACGGAACATTCCTCTTTCATTTGTGTGTGCTCATGAGATGGAGTCAAGTGTCCATATTGCCTTGTAAATACTCCACCCTGGTCGTGTTGGCTATTTGTGCTTTGATCTTCCTACCCCTGAACAACACCCTCAAACTTCAGTCTACCGACCTCCTACCCCCACCTACCTCCGCGCTGCCTCCTTCCACGCCCCCGCCCACCTGCGTCCCCTTCACCGGCAACGCCCCGCCCTTCGACCCCCGCCATGTCTCCGCCATTGTCATGTTGGTTTGATCAGAGACTCTGGTAAGATGTAAGTAGGTACCCCGTCCGACATCTGTCGTGCCGCAGACAGACATACTGTTTGATGGTTTTTACCTCACTCCATGTATACATTTATATTGTGATAAATAATTTTGGATTCACTCCTTGTGGGTAAAGAGATAATGACAACATCACCCAACGCTCTTATCCACAATAAAATATTTTAAATAAAAATCTTTGAACTGTAATAGTTTTTCAAGGTGGCCATACTGCCAGCCGACGTCATTTTTGTTATCCCCGTTCAATAATGTGTAAACCCTGTGTTGTCTATGCTCTGATGTCAGTAAATGTTCTTTCTTTATCCGTGTTCAACAATGTAGATCTATGCTGTCATGGTAGTTGTCAGTGCTCCGATGTCAGTAAGCGTTATTTCTTAATCCGTGTTCAACAATGTAGACCTGCACTGTCGTGGTAGTTGTCAGTGCTCTGATGTCAGTCAACGCCCTTACCATAACCAACAATTGCGGTAGCCAGGAAAATGCGTTATATTAATAACACGATGACACAGACTATTGGTGCGAAGTGTGTGCATGTAGTTATTTATGTTGGCTATGGTCAAGGCACCATTATATAGTGAATACACTAATACCATACAGAGAGCCTGTTTGTTTGCTGTTTAGCGTCCCACTTAGCAATATTCCAGCTATATGACGGCGTTCTGTAATAATCGAATCTAGACAAGACAATCCAGAAATTGATGCCATGAGCATCAATCCACGCAATTGGGATTCGATGACATGCATCATCCAAGTCAACGAGCCTAACCACCCGATCCCGTTAGTCGCCTCTTACGACAAGCATAGTCGCCTTTTACGGAATCATGGGTTGCTGAAGACCTATTCTAACCCGGATATATCATCATAAATTTTAGATAATCGAAGCGTAAAGACAACACACGTGTCTACCAACGCTTAGCCTCGGAAAATACATAATTTTGATAGCAAGAAACTACTTATATCTTTTAAGAAATGTTGGAAACTCTAGACTTGCTTCATTTAGGGCTATATCATTACAGTAAGGGCTTGGGGAAGGGGAAATAATGTGTTTCAGGGACTGTGAGTCTTAAGCATTAGTGTAGGTACCAAATATGTAGAAATGGATAATACGATTAACCTCAAAGTTGTTGGCATCACGCTTTCATGCTTTCTGCATCGTCATGTGCTAAATAATGAAGTCACAAATACTAAGAAACGTAATTCATTTCATTCGAATTTTCATCATCAAATTACAGTCAAATTCCAAAGCTGAAAACCATCAATCCTCAATGTCCCACATGAACATGCAGTGCCACTTTACGACTTTCAATATGAACTGGCGAATAAATGAGTTTTTCAAGCATTGTGCAGCAGCGAGATCGTTCGTTCATCGACTGAAAAGGGATTAATATAGTGTGTGATATGGAGTCCCGGGTGGACATTGGAATGCTGGAATATGTGTGGGCGGGAATGTCAACAGTATCGACATCAGTATGTACACAGTCTACTGACACCTTACCACACTGATGATTAATATCCTACTGATAGATACGCCAAGGTTAATGATTTGTCTAAGTTAGGCGAGGTGAAATGGGGTTTAACGTCGCGTCCAAGATTATTGCACTTATATAGCGACGTGCATGTACGTGTGTGTGTTTGTGTGGCTGCTTGTACTAGTCCGGACTGATGCTGATTTATAGTGCTAGCTCACTGAGATACCATGTCGCAGTTTAACATGAATACCCCACTCAGACACAGTATACTGACTCCGAGCCGACCAGTCCTTGTTTTAGACCCTTAATGCCGAGCGCCAGACAGGGTAACAACAAGTACCATCTTTTAACGTCTTTTGGTATGACGTGGTCGGGGATCGAACCCCGGACCTTCCGCTCTCCGGGCAGATGCTCTACCACTAGACCACGGAGGCGGTCCTTGTCTAAGTTCAGTAAGGTGGGATAAATGATACGTTAAAATACGGATTTGACATTCTCCGAAGGGAGACATTGCGAGACAAATTCCATCTAAGGGTTGTTGAGGGAAACGATCCAATTAGACTGCCGATATCGGTATTTGGTATCAGGAAATAGATCTCCGCCTTCCTACAGTGTATCGTCTCTTTTGAAATATTGATAGCTTTAATGCGTACAAAATTCTTTCAACGTAGGCGAGGTCCAGATGTAGTTAATGAGACTTAGGGTAACAGACTGATATCTATCATGGCAAATAAAGCTGTTTACTTGGATGCAAATGAGCTTATCTTCGGATGCCATGGGGTGTCATTGTCAAACCTGCTTTATTACAGTTTACATGAGCGAGCTGTTCTTAACAATCCATGGAAATATATATCAGCTGCACATATGACACGTACACTAACATTTAGTCCCAGAAATAAAGTTATCTTATTAAAAAATGTCTGTCTACAAAAAAAAATACAAATGGAGCCCAGAACAATGCTTTCAGACAAGTGTAGAGCTAAAACAATCTAGACTTGCCAAATCATCCTTGACGAGAGTAGGGGGTACTTGTCTTTAATTTATTCTCGAGGGTCTTATGACATTATGAAACGCCTAAATATCCCCATTTTAATTTACATATACACATGTATTACTAATCTATTTGACAAATTATTTTGTTTCAATCTTTAAATTCTTAAAAAGAATTGTATTCATCGCGCCTTCTAAAGTTAAAGTGATTGGAGATATGTGCACATATTTCACAATAATTGTTGATATGAATATTTTTTAATAACTTCACAAGTGGCTGTTATATCTGTCGTAACCATCAAGTCAAGGTGTGGACCACGTAAAACATTAGAGACTGTTACTGAGATAGTCATCGATCAGAACAAAAAAGTGATGCTTTCAGACAATATCACTGTCTGAGTAACGATACGTACGCTTATAATATCACATCCGGAGATGAAAGTATCGTTTTCGTAGATGAAGGTATCATCTGCGTAGATGTAAGTACCATCAACATAGATAATAAAAAAAATATTTTTGACTGTTGCACTAATACACTTCCATACGTCAACGTCAGAGAATAATCAGTCTCGATTATCTGCCCAAACAGATTCCATTGGGCGTGAAAGGCAAAATAGTGATGAATGGATCACTGAAAATTCAGTGATGACACGATATGCTTCTGAAAAGGGTAAGCATGTCCTGCTCTACCGGTAACACCCGCTTCTCACGCGATTTTCATAAAAAGTAAGTTTTATAACGATGATATAGCGGTGGTGTTCACCATAACTGCAGCAAATCACTGTAACCACTTTAACTAGCTGTGGCTTTTGGGTTGTTGGCATATAGCGCTGGAAGAAATCGGATAAGTAGAAGCCAAATGACTCAATCCGAATTCTAACAAGTTCCAGCCGATGAAGAACCAGCAGGGGGCAAATCATGTTTCTTTGTCATCCTAAACACGATGGCAATACGCCATACTGATATAAGCAGTTCGACCTTGACCTAGGAGCAAGGTGTCACACAGGTTAATCTCAAATTGCGCAATCGGAGTGGTAATCAAACTGTATAAAGGCCGGAGATATTTCTGGAGCCATAACTCCTCGTTAGTGGAATGTTGTGATTAATGTGTGTGTCCATGGGGAATGTGGGTTGCTGGGCGTCAAGTGTGCAAAGAGGACACTTCATAAAGTTCATAGTTGTACTGGACATGATAGTATGCTATGTATGTTCTGTTATTTCGTGCAGGTCGTCTTACTCTCACTGTCAGACAGACAGATGTGTCTACAGTAGGTCACGTTACTCCCACTGACGGACAGAGAGATGTGCCTACGTTAGGTCACCTTACACTCAATGACAGACAGATGTGCCTACATAAGGTCACCTTACTCTCACCGTCAGACAGACAGATGTGTCTACAGTATGTCACCTTATTCTCACTGTCAGACCGACAGATGTGTCTACAGTTGGTCACCTTACACTCACTGTCAGACAGACAGACAGGCATATGTGCCTACATTCGGTCACCTTAATCTCACTGTCAGACAGACAGATGTGCCTACAGTAGGTCGCGTTACTCCCACTGACAGATAAAGAGATGTGCCTACGTTAGGTCACCTTACACTCAATGACAGACATATGTGCCGACATTAGGTCACCTTACTCTCACCGTCAGACAGACAGATGTGTCTACAGTATGTCACCTTATTCTCACTGTTTGACCAAAAGATGTGTCTACAGTAGGTCACCTTACACTCACTGCCAGACAGACAGACAGGCATATGTGCCTACAGTAGGTCACCTTACTCTCACTGTCAGACAGACAGATGTGCCTACAGTAGGTCACCTTACTCCCACTGACAGACAGACAGGTGTGTTTACAGTATGTCACCTTACTCTCACTGACAGAGATTTGCAAATGTGACGCATGTGACAGAAATGATGTTTGATGCAATTATCTATTTTGTCGTGCTGCGTATGTTCCTTTTTTCAGGTAAAATGACTTGCCTTTGCATGTGTTTGTGACGGGTGCCACGGCTGGGGTAGGATACGCTTACCTTTTCGCGAACACCTGGTATTATCGCTAGTTGATGATGATTTATAAACACATGCTAATAATATAGTTAAAATCACACAGTGGTCTCGGCAGAGATTTCGTATGGTAAAAGATAGGGTTTTGTCGTTTTATTTATACAGATTAGATAATTAAAGGATGTATGGATGAGATAATAGATCTAGTCATGGACGATAAGTAAATGTATTGAAGGTTGAATAGATACACGCACGCATAGATGGCCGATCGATAGATGCATGAATGAATCGACAGATTATGGGGTGGGTGAAAAAGATGGATTGGTATGAAGATGCAAAGATGAATATATGAATGAATATTTTAAGGATGATTGGTGGATGCATAGGACTCTCAGTCATATACACATCAATAAGTAAAATAATTACTCTTTTTCAGCACTGGACTGGAGCGTCGCGTTTACTTGTTTCTCGCATTTCCACATACCGTTGAAGCTAGCACAATGCAAGTTCACGTTTTAGGAGTAACACACATAATGATTATCGAAATTGTAAAAATAAATGCAATTTTCCGTAGTACTCTTCATGACAGATTGCACATTTTTTCAACAATGGATCGAAAAAATAATTATCAAGAAAAGTATTCATACGTACTGGAAAGTCCTAACAATTACTTCGATCTAATCCCATTTAACAGCCGTTTTCAAACCATTCAGATTGTGCCATTCATTTTACAATGCAGGTTTGACTTTATAAATACTCATATATAGTGTGGCAGTGTGAGATTCTTTGCTACTCTAGAGTTCTCTCCCACGAGAACCAGCGTAATCTCGCGATATATCGCCGTGTATATGATGCTGTGATGAGATATAATCAGGTTACTTGGAGGTCAGTCGAACATTTCATAACGGGGAGTTAGTGCCACAGTGGGATATCATATTCTGTTTTTCAAACGAGAATTTCGCGTGTTCAAATTCCCTAAACTAATATGCGTAAACAGCTAAGACCTCCTACGAGATATGTCAGACAAATGCTCACATAACGACGATAAGCAGTGGATTGGGCCAATATGATGACTCATGTGTGTTGCTTGAGTATCGCCCTGTGCTTATTTCCTCTCAAAATAAAAAAAATTAATTAAATATAATAATCATATCTGCTGTATCTTCCAGTTTTGTTCGGGCCGCCTCCGTGGTCTAGTGGATAGAGCGTCTGCCCAGAGAGCGGAAGGTCGTGGGTTCGTTCCCCAGCCGCGATGTTAAAAGATGGTACATGTACTTGTTGTTACCCTGCCTGGCGCTCGGTATAAGGGGCAAAAACCACGACTGGTCGTCTCGGAGTCAGTATAATGTGTCTGAGTGGGGTATTCGTGTTTAACTGCGGAATGGCATTTCAGTGGGCGAGCCGTATAAAATCGGCATGAGTGCGGACTAGTACAAGCAGCCACACACGTGCATGCACGTCCGAGTCGCTAGAAGTGCAATAATCTTGAACGCGACGTTAAACCCCATTTCACCTAACCCCAAGTTTTGTTCAATGGTGTGAGTGAGTCATTGGTGTTGCACACTATAATCTACAACGACACTAAAGCTGTATTGTGGTGGCATGTCATGACATAATCATGACATAGTAATGACAATTCAAACCGTCAACGCCAGAACATAATCTTGATATCTGCCGAAACAGATTCTATTGCCGTAAAAGGCAAAATAGTGATTAATATTTTTTAAATGGATCACTGAAAATCAGTGTTCACACCGGTGTTCGCGAAGAGGATAATCATGACCTTGTCCTGAAATACACGTAGCCATCACTCAATTATTGTTTTTATCAACTTGAAAAAGTCTTTGATCTTGAATTATTCTTTTTATCTACTTGGAAAAATGTCTTGATCTTGAATATATATGTTTGTCAACTTGAAAAAAATGCCCTTGATCTTCTATAACATTCTCAGTTTTTTTCCGTGTGTATTGTCATGCACGTAATGCAATGATATGCTGCCTCCCACAAAAGATGTAAAATTCTTCGTCACATATATGCCATCTGGCAACAATGCATAACGCGTTGGGTAATTCGCCTACGTGTCTTTTTGTCTTACATCCTCATCGGAGAGGAATGTGTATTGATGTTCTTTACGCTGGCGACCCACATAGGGCCACCGCCTTACCATATTTCACATTGCCCGGCGGTTTATTGGGAAGATGATAGAGTATAGTCATCAACCACTACTTGTCTTGTCAGATTTGTGAGAATTGGCAGGCACCAGCAACCAGCGCGGTGACATAAACAAGACACTACAGTGCGTCGTGCTACATTGCCTGCGACAGCTGAGTAGTATTCGTGTGTATACTTATATACCAATTACTCTTTCGAAGCAATCCGTCAGAATATGTATGTATTGTGAAGTACTGGTTAGAATGGACAGGTGAAGTAGTACGTTGATTATTTGGATTGCGGTATGGTTGTTGGTTACATGTACATTGCTTGCTGGTTGCATATAGGTTGCATGATGGTTGCATATAGGTTGCCTGTAGGTATCTTGGTTGCATGTAGATTGGATGTAGATAAAATGTTGGTTGCTGTAGACTGAATGTAGATTACATGATGGTTGTTGTAGACTGAATGTAGATTACATGTTGGTTGTTGTAGATTGGATGTAGATAAGATGTTGGTTGCTTTAGACTGAATGTAGATTACATGTTGGTTGCCGTAGACTGAATGTAGATTACATGTTGGTTGTTGTAGACTGAATGTAGATTACATGTTGGTTGCTGTAGACTGAATTTAGATTACATGTTGGTTGTTGTAGATTGGATGTAGATAAGATGTTGGTTGCTGTAGACTGAATGTAGATTACATGTTGGTTGCTGTAGTCTGAATGTAGATTACATGTTGGTTGCCTGTAGACTGAATGTAGATTACATGTTGGTTGCTGTAGACTGAATGTAGATTACATGCTGGTTGCTGTAGACTGAATGTAGATTACATGTTGGTTACTGTAGGCTGAATGTAGATTACATGTTGGTTGCTGTAGGTTGAATGTAGATTACATGTTGGTTGCTTTAGACTGAATGTAGATTACATGTTGGTTGCTGTAGACTGAATGTAGATAACATGTTGGTTGTTGTAGATTGAATGTAGATTACATGTTGGTTGCTGCAGACTGAATGTAGATTACATGTTTGTTGCTGTAGACTGAATGTAGATTACATGTTGGTTGCTGTAGACTGAATGTAGATTACATGTTGGTTGCTGTAGACTGAATGTAGATTACACGTTGATTGCTGTAGATTGAATGTAGATTACATGTTGGTTGCTGTAGACTGAATGTAGATTACATGTTGGTTGCTGTAGACTGAATGTAGATTACATGTTGGTTGCTGTAGACTGAATGTAGATTACATGTTGGTTGCTGTAGACTGAATGTAGATTACATGTTGGTTGCTGCAGACTGAATGTAGATTATATGTTTGTTGCTGTAGACTGAATGTAGATTACATGTTGGTTGCTGTAGACTGAATGTAGATTACATGTTGGTTGCTGTAGACTGAATTTAGATTACATGTTGGTTGTAGTAGATTGGATGTAGATAAGATGTTGGTTGCTGTAGACTGAATGTAGATTACATGTTGGTTGCTGTAGTCTGAATGTAGATTACATGTTGGTTGCATGTAGACTGAATGTAGATTACATGTTGGTTGCTGTAGACTGAATGTAGATTACATGTTGGTTGCTGTAGACTGAATTTAGATTACATGTTGGTTGCATGTAGACTGAATGTAGATTACATGTTGGTTGCTGTAGATTGAATGTAGATTACATGCTGGTTGCTGTAGACTGAATGTAGATTACATGTTGGTTACTGTAGGCTGAATGTAGATTACATGTTGGTTGCTGTAGATTGAATGTAGATTACATGTTGGTTGCTGTAGACTGAATGTAGATTACATGTTGGTTGATGTAGACTGAATGTAGATTACATGTTGGTTGCTGTAGACTGAATGTAGATTACATGTTGGTTGCTGTAGACTGAATGTAGATTACACGTTGATTGCTGTAGATTGAATGTAGATTACATGTTGGTTGCTGTAGACTGAATGTAGATTACATGTTGGTTGCTGTAGACTGAATATAGATTACATGTTGGTTGTTGTAGATTGAATGTAGATTACATGTTGGTTGCTGTAGTCTGAATGTAGATTACATGTTGGTTACTGTAGACTGAATGTAGATTACATGTTGGTTGTTGTAGATTGGATGTAGATAAGATGTTGGTTGCTGTAGAGTGAATGTAGATTACATGTTAGTTGCTGTAGACTGAATGTGGATTACATGTTGGTTACTGCAGACAGAATGTAGATTACATGTTGGTTGCTGCAGACTGAATGTAGATTATATGTTGGTTGCTGTAGACTGAATGTAGATTACATGTTGGTTGCTGTAGACTGAATGAAGATTACATGTTGGTTACTGTAGACTGAATGTAGATTACATGTTGGTTGCTGTAGACTGAATGTAGATTACATGTTGGTTGCTGTAGACTGAAAGTAGATTACATGTTTGTTGCTGTAGACTGAATGTAGATTACATGTTGGTTGCTGTAGACTGAATGTAGATTACATGTTGGTTGCTGTTGGCTGAATGTAGATTACATGTTGATTACTGCAGACTGAATGTAGATTACATGTTGGTTGCTGTAGACTGAATGTAGATTACATGTTGGTTGCTGTAGACTGAATGTAGATTACATGTTGGTTGCTGTAGACTGAATGTAGATTACATGTTGGTTGCTGTAGACTGAATGTAGATTACATGTTGGTTGCTGTAGACTGAATGTAGATTACATGTTGGTTGCTGTAGACTGAATATAGATTACATGTTGGTTGCTTTAGACTGAATGTAGATTACATGTTGGTTGCTGTAGACTGAATGTAGATTACATGTTTGTTGCTGTAGACTGAATGTAGATTACATGTTGGTTGCTGTAGACTGAATGTAGATTACATGTTGGTTGCTGTAGACTGAATGTAGATTACATGTTGGTTGCTGTAGACTGAATGTAGATTACATGTTGGTTGCTGTAGACTGAATGTAGATTACATGTTGGTTGCTTTAGGCTGAATGTAGATTACATGTTGGTTGCTGTAGACTGAATGTAGATTACATGTTGGTTGCTGTAGACTGAATGTAGATTACATGTTGGTTGCTTTAGACTGAATGTAGATTACATGTTGGTTGCTGTAGACTGAATGTAGATTACATGTTGGTTGCTGTAGACTGAATGTAGATTACATGTTGGTTGCTTTAGACTGAATGTAGATTACGTGTTGGTTGCTGTAGACTGAATGTAGATTACATGTTGGTTGCTTTAGACTGAATGTAGATTACATGTTGGTTGCTGTAGACTGAATGTAGATTACATGTTGGTTGTTGTAGACTGAATGTAGATTACATGTTGGTTGCTTTAGACTGAATGTAGATTACGTGTTGGTTGCTGTAGACTGAATGTAGATTACGTGTTGGTTGCTGTAGACTGAATGTAGATTACGTGTTGGTTGCTGTAGACTGAATGTAGATTACATGTTGGTTGCTGTTGGCTGAATGTAGATTACATGTTGGTTACTGCAGACTGAATGTAGATTACATGTTGGTTGCTGTAGACTGAATGTAGATTACACGTTGATTGCTGTAGATTGAATGTAGATTACATGTTGGTTGCTGTAGACTGAATGTAGATTACATGTTGGTTGCTGTAGACTGAATATAGATTACATGTTGGTTGTTGTAGATTGAATGTAGATTACACGTTGATTGCTGTAGATTGAATGTAGATTACATGTTGGTTGCTGTAGACTGAATGTAGATTACATGTTGGTTGCTGTAGACTGAATATAGATTACATGTTGGTTGTTGTAGATTGAATGTAGATTACATGTTGGTTGCTGTAGTCTGAATGTAGATTACATGTTGGTTACTGTAGACTGAATGTAGATTACATGTTGGTTGTTGTAGATTGGATGTAGATAAGATGTTGGTTGCTGTAGAGTGAATGTAGATTACATGTTAGTTGCTGTAGACTGAATGTGGATTACATGTTGGTTACTGCAGACAGAATGTAGATTACATGTTGGTTGCTGCAGACTGAATGTAGATTATATGTTGGTTGCTGTAGACTGAATGTAGATTACATGTTGGTTGCTGTAGACTGAATGAAGATTACATGTTGGTTACTGTAGACTGAATGTAGATTACATGTTGGTTGCTGTAGACTGAATGTAGATTACATGTTGGTTGCTGTAGACTGAAAGTAGATTACATGTTTGTTGCTGTAGACTGAATGTAGATTACATGTTGGTTGCTGTAGACTGAATGTAGATTACATGTTGGTTGCTGTTGGCTGAATGTAGATTACATGTTGATTACTGCAGACTGAATGTAGATTACATGTTGGTTGCTGTAGACTGAATGTAGATTACATGTTGGTTGCTGTAGACTGAATGTAGATTACATGTTGGTTGCTGTAGACTGAATGTAGATTACATGTTGGTTGCTGTAGACTGAATGTAGATTACATGTTGGTTGCTGTAGACTGAATGTAGATTACATGTTGGTTGCTGTAGACTGAATATAGATTACATGTTGGTTGCTTTAGACTGAATGTAGATTACATGTTGGTTGCTGTAGACTGAATGTAGATTACATGTTTGTTGCTGTAGACTGAATGTAGATTACATGTTGGTTGCTGTAGACTGAATGTAGATTACATGTTGGTTGCTGTAGACTGAATGTAGATTACATGTTGGTTGCTGTAGACTGAATGTAGATTACATGTTGGTTGCTGTAGACTGAATGTAGATTACATGTTGGTTGCTTTAGGCTGAATGTAGATTACATGTTGGTTGCTGTAGACTGAATGTAGATTACATGTTGGTTGCTGTAGACTGAATGTAGATTACATGTTGGTTGCTTTAGACTGAATGTAGATTACATGTTGGTTGCTGTAGACTGAATGTAGATTACATGTTGGTTGCTGTAGACTGAATGTAGATTACATGTTGGTTGCTTTAGACTGAATGTAGATTACGTGTTGGTTGCTGTAGACTGAATGTAGATTACATGTTGGTTGCTTTAGACTGAATGTAGATTACATGTTGGTTGCTTTAGGCTGAATGTAGATTACATGTTGGTTGTTGTAGACTGAATGTAGATTACATGTTGGTTGCTTTAGACTGAATGTAGATTACGTGTTGGTTGCTGTAGACTGAATGTAGATTACGTGTTGGTTGCTGTAGACTGAATGTAGATTACGTGTTGGTTGCTGTAGACTGAATGTAGATTACATGTTGGTTGCTGTTGGCTGAATGTAGATTACATGTTGGTTACTGCAGACTGAATGTAGATTACATGTTGGTTGCTGTAGACTGAATGTAGATTACGTGTTGGTTGCTGTAGACTGAATGTAGATTACATGTTGGTTGCTGTAGACTGAATGTAGATTACATGTTGGTTGCTGTAGACTGAATGTAGATTACATGTTGGTTGCTGTAGACTGAATGTAGATTACATGTTGGTTGCTGTAGACTGAATATAGATTACATGTTGGTTGCTTTAGACTGAATGTAGATTACATGTTGGTTGCTGTAGACTGAATGTAGATTACATGTTGGTTGCTGAAGACTGAATGTAGATTATATGTTGGTTGCTGTAGACTGAATGTAGATTACATGTTGGTTGCTGTTGGCTGAATGTAGATTACATGTTGGTTGCTGTAGACTGAATGTAGATTACATGTTGGTTGCTGTAGACTGAATGTAGATTACATGTTGGTTGCTGTAGACTGAATGTAGATTACATGTTGGTTGCTTTAGACTGAATGTAGATTACATGTTGGTTGCTGTAGACTGAATGTAGATTACATGTTGGTTGCTGTAGACTGAATGTAGATTACATGTTGGTTGCTGTAGACTGAATGTAGATTACATGTTGGTTGCTTTAGACTGAATGTAGATTACATGTTGGTTGCTGTAGACTGAATGTAGATTACATGTTGGTTGCTGTAGACTGAATGTAGATTACATGTTGGTTGCTGTAGACTGAATGTAGATTACATGTTGGTTGCTTTAGACTGAATGTAGATTACGTGTTGGTTGCTGTAGACTGAATGTAGATTACATGTTGGTTGCTTTAGACTGAATGTAGATTACATGTTGGTTGCTGTAGACTGAATGTAGATTACATGTTGGTTGCTGTAGACTGAATGTAGATTACATGTTGGTTGCTTTAGACTGAATGTAGATTACGTGTTGGTTGCTGTAGACTGAATGTAGATTACGTGTTGGTTGCTGTAGACTGAATGTAGATTACGTGTTGGTTGCTGTAGACTGAATGTAGATTACATGTTGGTTGCTGTAGACTGAATGTAGATTACGTGTTGGTTGCTGTAGACTGAATGTAGATTACATGTTGGTTGCTGTAGACTGAATGTAGATTACATGTTGGTTGCTGTAGACTATATAAAAGGCTAGAATGATTTGGCATGTCTAAATTGCCTCAGTTCTGAAATTAAGGGTTGGTAGGGCTTTTATTGCATATTTTGGAGAAAAATATGTTTAAATAAGATAACTTTATTTCTGGGACTGAAATGTGTTTGAATATATCAATATTACGACTTTGAGACCATGGACATTATGGTACGACTGTAATCCAAACAGACCCTCGAGCCTGAACTATGCATTAATTTCATTTAAAAGGGAATACGCGATGTATTGAACTGTATTCTGCTTGTTTTTATCTAAATCAACTGTTCCCATTAAGCGATAACAGTAATATTAAAATGATTTAACATCGAATTTAATTTAAATTGCAAATTTCTCAAAATTATTCATGTTAATAGTAACCATTTAAAGACTGAGTTCCATTATAATGACATGGTCAATACATATTTGAATAATATTTATAACTAAAATGCTATATCCATAAAGGACTCATTTATTTCAAGTTGAGACTGTGTTTTATAGCTTTCAGTTTGCCAAACATCTAGCAATCGCCATATGTCTCGGTAAAAAGAACTTTATGATTAAACGGAGAATATTTTACTGTCTAAACCAAACGCAGTACGACTATTCAGTACAAATCACAATGAGTCATGAACGTGTAATAAAATGTGTTGTTAGGAATATTTCACCTTTGTAATAAGTTTCAAATCCCTGGAACTGGAATATTTATTGTTTGAGTGTCACATAAATGGGTTTTATGGGTGTATTAAAATCAGTTGGGGGCATACTTTATGGTACGTCTGTCTTTCTGCCTGATGCCCGGCGGGTAAAGACGTGGCTGATAAGCCATTGAAGTAGCGATAGGAATCCAGCAAGCTGCCTCCCTAACGACATATTGCATAGTTGGTAAGTCAACTGTACCATAACGCGTATAGAAGTCGGTTTTGGGATTACGGAAAATGAAATGAAATTTACCCTTGAAAGAACAATTTTAAATTTACATTACCTGCAACATGTAAATGGGACCTTGTGAACGCTTTCGCATGCGACTTGTTCAAGTGAGAATAATCATTTTTTCACCGTTTTCTTTCTTCAACACTCGCCTATAGGTGTTTTTTTGTTGTTGTTGAATGCCGCGGTAAGAAATATTCAAGCTATGTGACGGCAGCGTGCTAATAATCTAGTCTGGATAAATGAGTTATTACCGTCGTAATATGACGTCACAATGAAACCGCGTCACCGACTCTGACCATCAGATCCACTAAGTCACCGACTCTGACCTCCCGATCCACTAAGTCACCGGCTCTGCCCCCCCCCCCCCCCCCCCCCCCACCCCTCCACTATGTCACCTAGTCTGACCAACCGATCCACATTGTCACCGACTCTGACCACCCGATCCACTAAGTCACAGAGTCTAAACACCCGATCCACTAAGTCACCGACTCTGACCACCCGATTCACTTAGTCACCGACTCTGACCACCCGATCCACGAACTGCAGTTCGTAACAACCGGAGTTGGAAAATATACCAGAAGGGAAAAGGAACTGTGCTTCATATAAAGTGGTGCAAATGTTATGCTATTGATAAAATCAACATAGTATTTGGTCATTCGTCTGATCAATGGTTTATGGTAGTCAAATCATTGACAAAACCCACAGTTGGTAACAGGAGACAGCGACAAGCCCTAAAAGAGGGTTTCTGTTACAACTCAATCAACAAACTCAATAACGGGTGTGGCCAACATTTGCGTTGAAGACACCAGGTGATTGAAATAACCCAGGGGTGTTAATTGTTCCTAATGTCAACCAACGATTGGTCTAACTGAGCTAGCGTTACCTGTAGGTTCTGGTCCTGTTGTAGGCGTTGTTTCATCTTATCCCAGACAGGTTCTGTGGGAGAAGTCTGGAGTAACAGCCGGTCAGAAGTGTTACAGTGCAATACGTTCCTGTTTTTGCAGGGCGGTCGGGTAGCCTAGTGGTTAAAGCGTTCGCTCATCACGCCGAAGACCCGGGTTCGATTCCCGACATGGGTACAATGTGTGAAGCCCATTTCTGGTGTCCCCCGCCGTGATATTGCTGGAATATTGCTAAAAGAGGCGTAAAATCTCACTCACTCACTCACTCACTCACTGTTTTTGCATAAAGGGTAGAACATGAACTCAAACTGCCATGAACAATGATGAGTTGTGTTCTCCCATGATTTGTCATGCCACCCAATGCCATTACACTTCCAGCCCAACACTGACGACGTTGAGTAACGCAAACGTCTCTGAAACGTTCTCCTGGACGTCTGTTGACCCCTGCTCGACTATCAGAGTTGTCCAGATGTAACGTGGACTCATATGTGGACAGTGTACTGTCCCAGTCTTGTCTTCTGGACCTCAGGTGATGTGTACACCAAGACAGGGGTGCCTGACGGTGACGTGGAAGCATAATTGGACGTAGCGCTGTACGTCGGGGACCGCTTGCGTACTTTTGTGCCACTTTGTTTGTTTGTTTGTTGTTTAACGCCGCACTCAGCAATGTTCCATCTTTATGACAGCAGTCTGTAAATAATGGAGTCTGGACCAGACAATCCAGTGATTGACATCATGAGCATCGATCCAAGCAAATGGGATACGATGACATGCATCAACCAAGTCAACGAGCCTGACCACCCGATCCCGTTACGACGAGCACGGGTTGCTGAAGACCTGTTTCTACCCGTATCGTCACAGGTAGGTTCTGCCAACAATTGGTCTCAACCCAGGAACTGTATATGGTTGTCCAGCCTGTGGCAAGGCATGGGTATTGCCCTGCTGTAGATAACGTCTCCAAAGAGATGGAAATGTTTAGATGAACATTAAAATGTCTGGCAACTTCGTTTTGTGTTCCAGAAAAGATCGCCTCCGTGGTCTAGTGGTAGGGCGTCCGCTCGGAGAGCGGGGTTCGATCCCCGGTCGCGTCATATCGAAAGACGTTAAAAGATGGTACTTGTTGTTACCCTGTCTGGCGCTCGGCATTAAGAGGCTGAAACAAAGATACGCGTCGCTATATAAGTGCAATAAATTTGGACGCTACGTAAAACCCCATGCCACCTCACCTATCCTCACCTATTCATGAGTGAGTGAGTGAGTTTGGTTTAACGCCGCTTTTAACAGTATTCCAGTTATATCACGGCGTGTCAGCTTAATGTGGGAGGAAAGCCCGAAGTGATGCAGGTCATAGACGTTTACCACTTCGGTGAAACCCTCGAGCACGGGTATGGTGCTGACAAACCTAGAAACATAATTGGGGCGAACCGGGATTCGAACCCACAATCATAGGTTTCTGGCGTGCCCAAGGGATGCAACTCTGCACAGCGAATCGCGGCGCCTTAGATGACTGGGCCACCCGTGCCCCCCTCACCAATTCCTGAATGCAACATACACACGTTTGTAGACGCTGATTTTCAGCAAGCCGTGGCATTGCGTAAGCGTTATTTACGGTTAAACAGAAGCGTTTTTTATGAGTACCTGACAGGTAAACAATCGGTGTGTGCTCTTCACATTAAATAAACCACATGTATGAATATCATGTTCCCAACAAACACGCAAACATCCAAATTGTGCCCCGTGCAGGTCGAGAAGATGTCTTCATGAATATGTATTGAAAGATGCATTTTTTAATTTCAGAATTTTTTTATATTTATTGAATTTTTTATGACACGGTTACATGTTTCTGTGAGTATATATTCAAGTATATGTTCAAGATGAATTAAACATACAGGCTGGGTATTCGTGCAAAACCTTTGCATTCGGAAAAGACAAGAATATCCGGGTTTGAATAGGTCTTCAGCAACCCATGTTTGCCGTGAAAGGCGACTAACGGGACCGGTGGTCAGGCTCGCTGACTTGGTTGAAGCATGTCATCGTATCCCAATTGCTTGGATCGATGCTCATAATGTCAGCCCCTTGATTGTCAGGTCAAGACTCGATTATTTACAGACCGCCGTCATAGAGCGTGAATATTGCGACGCTAAACAACATACAAAAAAAACTAAATCCCTTTAATGATCAAGGACGTGCCATTTTATTGGGTTCGCTCATCAGACAGAGGTAATCTATTGGAGATTAATTTGTCCATTTCTTGTTTCCCCCGCCCTAAGAGAGTGTACATAAGCAAGTTTGTTCACTACTGGTGCGTTCTGTTTGTCAGAGGAAAAACTAAAATGTCACGCTGAATCTAAATATTAATCTCAAAACGTAATTCGGGTGAAAATGTGACCAAATATGCGTTGCAAGGCGACAGAAAACGTCAGCAATTTCCATAAAGATCTAATGGCAAGCGATAGACCGCGTTTAGCATGTCCCGTGGACGAAATGAGGTGTCCTTTGACGCTTTCCGGGAGATCCGGCTGGAATCAGATCGACGGGAAGACCTCATCACAGTTCTCCACAACGCAGTGGGAACAGCTGATTCGATAGATAGCCTCGTTTCCATTCACAACGCCCGATTAAAACCATGAATCAATCGGGAGGAAATCAGCCGCACGATTAGCACGTCCCGCAGCGTTATTGACTGACTTTCACGACCTGAACCCATGCAGAAACTGCACCTACCATGCATGCCTTGCACGAGCTGCACGAGATCACGTGAGGGCGAAAATGACCGCCGTCCGCAGCGTGATTATCAAGAAAAGCCGCTCTTCAGCTTAATGATGATAACAGGAGGGAGATATGGACCCAGTTCCGTTTTATTAGAAATGAAATTATACTTTTTTTATTAAATATGGAATGCTTCGGAAATGTTTATCTGACATTCAATGCGAAGATGATTACACGGGAATGTTGAAATGGTTGGTATAAAGACTGGATCACACTGATAAGACACTCCTCATTAAAATAACATTAGACATACTGGGAAATTAGATTGCAGAGCGAAACAGGGCCATTAATTGAAGTCGGGCTATCATTATGATACTCAAGGATTGGAACTTAAAAATTCCACTAATGTCAGCCATTAGTGGATGTTTTGGTTGAATGTGGATAGATATCGCAAATGTGTGACCTTCCTTCTACGCTTGAACATTGTTCGTTTTTGCGAGATGATAGCGGAGTGATATTTTAAAAATAATATGTTCCGTGAGTCTCATTTACTTTGAAGCGTGGTACGCTGCATATTTGTATTGGGTGACGAATGTAAACATTGGATTGATACACTAAGATGTGGTTCCATGTTCTCAGAACAGCAATAAATAGGTCACAACAGGTCACTGCATTGTGACGACTTCGAACGTCTCGGGGTCGAATAGGGTCAGATCAGAGAGAATCTGAAGTGCACGGGCTGCATTAGGGAGATTACAGTCCCCGGATGACGGATGGCCGCACGTTCAGCTCGTGCTGAACAATGGCCAACGAGCTGAGTGCGCCACATAGCGGCACGATCTGCACCATCAGGACTGAATCTCGTGCTCTCGGCCAGATCCCGCGAGGCTCAGTGTCGACAGAGCGTTGCCTTTTCACGAAAGAGGAGCTTTTCAGATCGACTGAGAGTTGAAGAACACTTGAATCGGAATAAAGGGGCATTTCTAAACGCTCATATTTGGATTACGCTCGATTCGATACAAATTGGGCATTGATCAAAGACATTGGCCTTTTGCTAGGGGGTGGTAGCCCAGTTTTGAAACTGTCGTGTTTCTGTTTTTTCTTGAAATTACTTCTGACGCGGAAAGCCCTAAGGCATATAGTTGTGTTTTTCTTGTAAGAGGGGCAAGCGCCGGGGTCAGGTTCGCCCTGATTATGTTTCTAGGCTTGTCAGCACCATACCCGTGCTCGTGGGTTTTACCGAATTGGTAAACGTCTTCGACCCGCATCACTTCGGGCTTTCCTCCCACATTAAGCTGACACGCCGTGATATAAGTGGAATACTGTTCAAAGAGTGAGCGAACATTCCTCACCCCGCTTTTGCCGATGTACTGAACTATCGTGACGCGGGAGATCAAGCATGGATTAAGAAAAATGTTCCAAAAATATAACTTGGCCTCGGCTTGACCATGACAGTAACGGGGACAAAACTTTTCTTTAATCGTAAACGTCCTTTGTACGATTCCTATAATATCATAAGCATGTGTTCATGAATCACTCTCAAATAGTGATGAAACCAGGTGTTCGCGAAGAGGTGAGCATACCCTGCCCATCGGTGCCCCCACATAAACACATGCAAAGGCAAGTCAAGTGTTCATCTGAACAACGGGAGCATAATTATACAGGAAATTACATCAGAATACCACGGTCCTGAATGCTGTAACTTTTGAGCAAGAATCGTAGGACGTTCTTTGAAATCTTGAAAGAATTGTATCTCAAACGGTGTGAAATGTAGACGCCAAGGCTGGAACTGCTGGATTATTGCTAGACCCAAGCAAGTCTTTTCACCACGAGGATGTCCCATCCTGCCTCCGCAGCCCATCACGAGGGACCATGAATCCAGTATTTCAACACTCTGGGTTACGGGAGTCATTAGTTTAAGTGCACAGCAGGGAAAGGGATACTCTCCCAGAGAATGAATGAAACAGAGCCTGCTTCGGTCAGACACATATCTTTTTCTCGAATGGACCACATCCTGCTCATGTGTTATAATGAAATAGGGCCATAACAAGTAAAACCATCACCGTCAATTATAAATCAGCTTCGAAAAGAGAATAGAAACTATGCCTAGCCAATCAATTATCTCTCGGCCGACCAAATGCCCATAGACAAATAGCCGAGACGTTACGTTAATCTCGCGAGATGACCGATCGTTCCCATCCTGTAACGAAAGTCATTGAACGACTAATGACCAGAACGGCATTGCTGCCTGGGATAGTAATTGGACTACGGTACTACACTAAACTAGATACGCCAATCGAAGTCTATCCCTGTAGAAAGTTCCCCTGTATATAACGTAGGAGTCATTACGCCGTAGAGGCCGTCTATAAACCAGATCTGTTCTTCTCTTTCTCGGTCGTCAATTCAGTTTAATCATGTGTAGAGGGATGCCTAACTCTCCGGGATTGGTTCCAATAGTGATGGCGTTTGCCAGCATCTCCGGCCAATTTTTGGATTAAATTGGTGTGTATTGATCCAGGCAGCAGACAAGGCTGCGGCCTAAGGGCCTCGTTATCTGCTCATCTGCTTTGTTTTCCCTGATATACCCATCGCCTCCTTGTCGGTTGCAGGGGATCATCCCTGCACTGGCAACACATGCCGTAACCTTCTGCAGTTGCTGTCAACACCTCAGTCTGGATATTGGCTCTGAAAGACGTGTAAGGAGAACCGTGACATGTTGACCTGACTTGAAAGGAATTTCTTCGGTGCAAATTGAATAGGCAGTCAATGAACTGTCTTTTATAATGTAAAAAGCGATTTTCGCTTTGCATTCCATATTTGATGGAAGGGTAATTTGTGAAGATATTGTACGAGTTTGTTAGGAATATGGTCACAAAAAGTCCTTAAATGATGACACAATGTTCCAGATACCTGTTACAGTAAAATACGTTTATAACGAACACGCTTATAACGAATGCGACTAAAGGGATCGGGTGGTAAGGCTCGATTATTAACACTTATTATCAAATATAGGTACCAGTTGACCATGGTTGTCGTTGGAGAAGACTGGATGGATCAGGTAGTCAGGCTCGCTGACTTGGTTGATGCATGTCATCATATCCCAATTGCGTGGATCGATGCGCATGATGTCAATCACTGGATTGTCTGGTCCAGACTCTATTATTTACATACCGCCGGCATATAGCTGGAATATTGCCGAGTGCGGCGTTAAACAACAAACAAACAAAGCTTATAACGAAATGACGGATATAACGAACTGTTGTCTTTGGTCCCGGTCATTTGCGATAACCTTTAGTTGAAACGCTTATAACGAACTACGGATATAACGAACCAAAATGATTGGTACCTTTGAGTTCGTTATAACCGTAGTTTACTGTGCTTGCGTACACGTCAGCTATTTCGGATATTCAGCGTTGTAAATAAATTATCACGCGATGTTTTCTACGTGTGAATCAACAGCAACACACACAGAACAGCATAGGGAGTATTAAATATACTCTGAGGCTTCTGAGCGAATGGAACATCGTTGTAATACGATCATCTCTTAATGCGATATTTGATAACCGGGGGATAGAAGAAGTCTCACGAAGGATTTACGAATGTCGTGTCTGAATTTTCATGCTTGTTACACAAACGTTTCTTCACTGAACAGTTGATAAGTTTCCAATTAGGTTTATTAGTTGAAGTTTCAACAGGAAACAAATGGCGTTGTCGGTAATATAGCCTTAACATGATATATTATTTTGCACAATGTTCTCAAAAGCAACTGAATACGCGTGAACTGGGTCTGTAATTGGATGTTTCGAAGGGAATACGATAGGAGTCGTCAGAATGCACTTATTTGTAAATATATTCAAATAAGAACATTTGTTAAGGCAAGGCTTATCCGTGTACTGGTATTTAAAGCTTAAATATAACTAAGAACATAAAATTTGCATAGGATTCTGATAAGGATGTCAGGATTAAAATCCATCACATTATTTTGATAATTTTGATAAAAGATCATTTGATACTGTTTGGACAGTTTTTTAAAGCTTCCAAATGAAAACCAAAATAAGTCAGAAATAGACTTTAGTACATGCAATTTGTCGAGAACGTCCCGATTATTTGACACTTCACGAGAAACACAATAAGTGTAAGGAATACATTCTTAACGTGTGCGTTTTGCACAAACACCGGTGATATAACATATAACATATAGCATATATAACGTGCAATCACGTATGACTTAAGGAGTGTTACTGGAGTTTCAAGAAGGAAGTAAAAGCTGTTTTGAGGAATGTATTTCAACATGTACGAGACCTCCACAAGCAGTTTATCGCCGGGAGGATTTTGAGCTGAATTAGGTTTCCCCGCTGCCTAGTCGCCAGATCATCTCCGACAATTATTGGATTGTTGGAACATGCAGCACAAAGGGGCTTCCTATACTTTCATGTCGGTAGAAGCATGTCTTTAGCTGAAGGCCTTTTCCATAGATTAGATTTATGGATCATGACAGTTTATAGCATCAGCTTCAGATATTGTCAGCCGCTTTTCGCTTGCAGGTTTCTCAGAATCGTGTTCCTGAAGAAATAAAGGAATTAAGGACCAACTTGGTCATTCTTGGTGGTTGTTGACAGTGTGAATGTCATTGGGAATTATTAGATTTGATATTTATTGGGGTTTCCTAACGTTGAGGCAGTGCAGTTAGATTGGAAATATGTCTTTTATGAGTCTTTTTAAGCTCTTGACAACTTTGTTTCCAATGTACTGATGTGTGTGTGTGTGTGAGAGAGAGAGAGAGAGAGAGAGTGTGTGTGTGTGTGTGTGTGTGTGAGAGAGAGAGAGTGTGTGTGTGTCAGTTTATGTGTGTGTATGCGTGTTTAAGTGTGTATGTGAGTGTGTGTGAATGAGTGAGCGTGTGTCTGTGAGTGTGTGTCAGTTTATGTGTGTATGCGTGTTTAAGTGTGTATGTGAGTGTGTCTGAATGAGTGAGTGTGAGTTTGAGTGTGAGTGAATGTGCGTCTGTGAGAGAGAGTGTGTGTGTGTGAGAGAGAGATAGAGTGTGTGTGTCAGTTTATGTGAGTGTGAGTGAGTTTGTGTCTGTGAGTTTGAGTGTGTGTGTGTGAGAGAGAGATAGAGTTTGTGTGTCAGTTTATGTGAGTGTGAGTGAGTGTGTGTCTGTGAGTTTGAGTGTGAGTGAGTGTGTGTGTGAGAGAGAGTGTGAGTGTGTGTGAGAGAGAGAGAGAGAGAGAGTTTGCGTGAGTGAGTGTGTGTGTGTGTGAGAGAGAGAGAGTGTGTGTGTGTGCGTGAGTGTATGCGTGAGTGATTAGTGTGTGTGAGTTCGAATATTGTTTTACGCCGCTGCTTTTATATCACTAGATCATGGCGGTCTGCAAACAACTAGGTCTGCACGAGACAAACCAGTGACTGAAAGCATAGGCAGCGTCCCACGCCATCGGAGTCTGATAACACAATCAGACCCACAACTGTCAACACCTGACCACCCGATCCTCATTGAAGCATGAGCTGCTGGGACACCATCTGGTCCGGGAACATGATGTGTTTGAATAAAGGAATACTACGTACATTTTACCCAATCAGTTTTTTTTTAAAACATCCGAAAGAAACATGAGCATAAATTGAACTGCAGAACACTCTAAAATATTCGAAGGCCATGATGTAGTCCTGCACCATGACCGTGGAATATATTTATTTTATGAAAAAATAATAAATTTAAATCTAGAAATGCATACAAAAGCAAGTCTAGCCAGCTAAAGCTAGCTCTATTCCACAAATAGATTTTTTTTATTTTTAGAGTCAAGAAGGATATTGTGTAATATAAGATTTCAGAGACTAAATGTTAGTCTAGCCATGATGCAGCAATCTGTAATGTCAGTCTCGTTTGTCGGATCCCGATTCGATTATTTATAGTGCGGCGTTTAACAACATTCACTTAGTCACGCAGCCATGCGTTTCTTGACGAGACAAACGTTTGTTGAAGACGATGACCAACTTTCCGCGCCGTCGGAGTACGATGACATCAAATGACCCATGTCAACATGTTATGTGGCTTTCATGCAGGGCAAAGCTGGAGGGGAGTACTTCAGCCACGGAAACCATGGGGACATCTAAGAAGTGCTGACGTTGCAAAACATCATCGGGTCCACCGCTACGTGCACGTGACACAAGGGCTCGTGTTTTTAGAAGGCTCGACATGCCTGCCCCCACAGGTAATAAAATATTTAATCTTGGCATTGTTCCATCATATAATTCTAATTGTTTTAAATGTGTATGGTTGTCTGTTTCCACCAAAATAGTCTCTCAGTTCGTTCCATTAAGGGGCGCTGGGGTAGCTTAATGGTTAAAGCGTTCCTCGTCACGCCGATGGCCCCGGTTTGATTCCCATATTTCTATAATGTGTGAAGCCCATTTCTGGTGTCCCTCGTCGTGATATTGCTGGAATATTGCTAAAAGCGGTGTAAAAACCATACTCATTCATTCCATTTAACCCTTCATCAGCCACGACCGCCTCCGTGGTCTAATGGTAGAGCGTCCGCCCGGAGAGCGGAAGGTCCGGGGTTCGATCCCCGGCCGTGTCATACCAAAAGACGTTTAAAGATCGTACTTGTTGTTACCCTGTCTGGCGCTCGCCATTAAGGGGTTAAAACAAGGACTGGTTGGCTCGAAGTCAGTATACTGTGTCTGAGTGGGGTATTCATGTTAAACTGCGGCATGGTATCTCAGTGAGCTAGCACTATAAATCGGCATCATTTCACCTCACCTCACCTCACCTTCATCAAGCCACATCCAACAAAAAGGAACATCTATCTATGTGGTTCACAACACACGTCCTTGTAATGTGCCCCTTGAAACGTTAGTCTCGAGCATGTACAAGTGTTTTAGGAAGTGACTGAATGGTTATTTAGGCCGCAATCTATACCGTCTACCAGTATCAGGTCTAACTTGTCACTGGATTGTCTGGATTGTCTGGTCCAGACTCGATTATTAACAGACCGCCGTCATATAGCTGGAACATTGCTGAGTGCAATCTTCCAGCTATATGACAGCGGTCTGTTAATAATCGAATCTGGACCAGACATTCCAGTGATCGACATCATGAGCATCTATCCACGCAACTGGAACCGATGGCATGCATCAACCAAGTCAGCGACCCCAACCACCCGATCCCGTTAGTCGCCACTTACGACAAGCATAGTCTCGTTTTACAGCAAGCATGGGTTGCTGAAGACCTATTCTACACCGGATGTTCACGGGTCGACTCCATATGAATCGGCCATCAGATAGTATTCAGCTAGTTTTCTGTTTTTTTAATTCATTCATTTTTGTCTTGTTGTTTGTTTGTCGTTAATGGTCGGAAATTCACGACCTTCATGTTGTATTGGGTGTCCGGGGTCTGATATCCTTCCAGGGGAGAAGGCTGAAGACGAATAAGACACCGATATAACCGACTCTATACTTCCATGTGTTGTGCATCTGTGAAAAATGCACAACACCCTTCTCCCGGCTTCCCTGTAACACCACGTCACGTGATAAATATACACGACTGTCACCACAATACACGGCACCCCTGTAACACCACGTCACGTGATAAATGTACACGACTGTCACCACTATACACGGCACCCCTGTAACACCACGTCACGTGATAATTGTACACGACTGTTACCACTATACTCGGCATCCATGTAACACCACGTCACGTGATAAATGTACACGACTGTTACCACTATCCATGGCCTCAATGAACACCACGTCACGTGATAAATGTACACGACTGTTACCACTATACATGGCCTCAATGAACACCACGTCACGTGATAAATGTACACCACTGTTACCACTATACACGGCACCCCTGTAACACCACGTCACGTGATAAATGTACACGACGTTTACCACTATACACGGCCTCAATGAACACCACGTCACGTGATAAATGTACACGACTGTTACCACTATACACGGCCACAATGAACACCACGTCACGTGATAAATGTACACGACTGTTACCACTATACACGGCACCCATGTAACACCACGTCACGTGATAAATGTACACGACTGCTACCATATACACAGCACCCCTGTAACACCACGTCACGTGATAAATGTACACGACTTTTACCACTATACATGGCCTCAATGAACACCACGTCACGTGATAAATGTACACGACTTCTACCACTGTACACGTCCTCAATGAACACCACGTCACGTGATAAATGTACACGACTGTTACCATATACACAGCACCCCTGTAACACCACGTCACGTGATAAATGTACACGACTTTTACCACTATACACGGCCTCAATGAACACCACGTCACGTGATAAATGTACACCACTGTTACCACTGTACACGTCCTCAATGAACACCACGTCAAGTGATAAATGTACACGACTTTTACCACTATACACGGCCTCAATAAACACCACGTCACGTGATAAATGTACACGACTGTTACCATATACACAGCACCCCTGTAACACCACGTCACGTGATCAATGTACACGACTGTTACCACTATACACGTTCATTACGTTAACTTCAGAATTGCCACCTAACATTTGCAACGAAGTGCCGAAACGCCAAGAAATATTACTACATACTTCAAAAACCCATAACAGAATGCTTACACAATTTATCGCAGTCTACAACGACGACGTTACCCCATCTCGACATGTGTATGTAATCATGGAATGGTAGAAGTTCCGCTTCATTACAAGTGTAACGTTTTAATATATTGCTGTTAATCCATTTTTTTTATGATTTAAGTGAGATTGGGAATATGATATGATGATTTTGTAGCCTTTAATCTCTCCTCGATATCATCTGGCAATTAGTCAGATTGCTTGGAGCCGGGGATCTCAGCGTCACTTGATTGAATAAACTATAAAGAAATGAATACGTTCCAGACGGGCTAGGTATATACGAATAAGCTGGAAGGTTAAACATACTTTAGAATATTTAAAGGAAATTCTTATATTACAGACTTGGAATACATACTCCGAACTTAAGATTTGATGAGGTTTTACATCGCCCGTGCACTCCATTTAAAGGAAATTAACCGACAAATAAATGGTTTGGTTTCTTCCAAATTGATTTCATGTGATTGAAATAGATTGAAATGGATTACTTTAATTTATGACATTTAAGATGGATTGCTCGATATGATTGATGCACATATGAAATATGAAATACATGACATGTGAGTATTTAAAATGTCAATGCGATAATTGGTTTCCTCGTTTAACTGATTAGGTAAGATAAAGAATATTATGAAGTACATTACAACAATTCAACGCCCATAAAGCCGACATTTTATCAGATTATTGTTAAGATTCAAATACGTTTGTGTGTGTTTGTTTGTTGTTTAACGCCGCACACGGCAATATTCCAGCTACGTAACGACTGTCTGGACTAATCGAGTCTGGACCAGACAATCCAGTGATCGACATCATGAGCATCAGCCTACTCAACTAGCATGCGATGACATGCATCAACCTAGACAGCGAACCAGATCCCGTACGTCGCATCTTACGATAAGCATGGGATGCTGAAGATCATTTCTCCCCCGGATCTTCACGGGTAGACACAAATATGTTCGGAAGAACAAGTATTCATATTGATGCAGAGATATTCTGTCTCCTTCTTCAAAGTCATTAAAACAGCATAAAAAACCCTTTAAAGCACAAGGGACGTATTATTCAAACTATAAACTGTCTTAAGTTAAAGCTTGGATGAACAAGTATGCATATTTATGATAAGGCATTGAGAAGAGAACTGTCAAATATTTGTTGAATAGTCTTGTATACATTCGTTAAATCACTGCAATACATTACTATAATGTGATGCTTTATGTTGGAGGCTGGAGCAATAGGTGCAGACAGGTGTATCTATGATCAAGGGAAGAATACATTAGTGTTTAGTGACAGTGTCACTTTCATGGGGTATAATTATTTATGCAGGGTGTATGCACCACGTCATGGCCCTAGGACACACATAAACGATGTATTGTGCGGTACACAATGATCTAGGTTGATAACTTGTGTAAATTATGGTGAATATATTTAATTCATTTATATGGTTTTATTACGAAACGTTGTGTTTGATGAAATGTCTATCGAGTGCGACTACTTGTGTCCCATAGACAGACGTACAGACAGTGTGGGTCTGAGAAGAGACATAGATAGATAGATAGATAGATAGATAGACAGATAGATAGATAGATAGATAGATAGAGAGAGAGAGAGAGAGAGAGAGAGAGAGAGAGAGAGAGAGAGAGAGAGAAAAACAGAGAGAGGGAGGCAGACACACGGAGAGAGGTGGGACAGGGAGAGAGAGATAGAGAGAGAGACAAAGAGAGAGATATATATATACATAGAGAGAGAAAAAACAGAGAGATAGTTCGGAGAGGGAGTAGGGGATGGAGTTAGAAAGAGATAGATAGAAAGAGAAATAGAGAGAAAGAGAGAGAGGGGGGGAGACACGGAGAGAGGGGTGGGAGAGGGAGAGAGAGAAAGGGATAGGGAAAAAGAGAGAAAGAAACACACACAGAGAGAGATAGAGAGAGGGGGGGGGGGGGGGTGCGAATAAATATATGTAATAGCTTTTCTTCAGGTATGATACCGATAGTGTTGCGTAGACGGTATCGTACAGTATGTGCAAGAAACAATACTAAAATAAGCAGATTACAAAGGTTTATATCAAAAACAGATTGCCTATCACATAACGAAAATGCAGATATAAACATGTCTTTTAGTAGAGCTGGTATTTTCATCTGAAGATTGACGAAAGTACCTACGAATGTTTCCTCACAATCTTTGAAACAAATAATCAATAACATTGTTTGTGCTTCTTCTTCCACGGCAATCAATCTCACAAAACAAGTTTTACAGATAAAATGTTTTGGAATTGAATGTGACGTATCACCATGACAGTTACGAGGTTTTCAAGTTACAGTAATTCTGTTAATGGATTTCGAACGACACATCGTCGGAGCGTTTATGTCGTTTTAAGTAGGAAGGAATTGTTACCGGACGGCGTGGATTGAAACATATTAAGGGGAGGTCGGTTTTAATATTTGACATACCTTAATGGCGTATAATAATATTAGCCTTACAGAACAACACAAATATCACGCAGAGTGGAGAGTGTCTCAGTGATATATACATGGAGATTAATTAAAGGTAGACATCGAGTGAATATTTCAAAAGCTGTTAATCCTCACACAAAAATAGTATGTTATCGGAATATTTTTACCATTGGGTTTTCCGCACGTAAGTCCTCACTGACAGTTAAATCACTGGTGTCGTGTGCAGAGAGCGTCCATTATGAAGTATTTCGGTCACGTGTTTTTTGTGGTCTTCTTGCCTATGGGAATAAGTCAATGACTTCCTTTAATCGCTAGCGTATAACTGAAAGGTAATGATAAGGAAAAGGGAATATGTATCCTTGGTAACAGGCATCAGGAAATGAACATGTCGGCCCGTTTCTGAAAAATCGTAGAGAAAATCTTTCGTTATGTAATTTGTAGGAACCCCTTTGTTTACAAAATATTTTTTTATTTGTTTGTTGTTTAACGCCACACTCAGCAATATTCCAGCTATATGACGGCGGTGTGTAAATAATCGAGTCTGGGCCAGACACTCCAGTGATTGATTTCATGAGCATCGATCTGCGCACTTGGGATACCAGGACATGTATCAATCGTTTACTAAATGTTTGTTGTTTGTTGTTTAAAGTCGCACTAAGTGATATTCCAGCTACAGCACAGCAGTCTTTAAACAATTAGAGGCGACTTAATCGGATCTCGTGTGCAAGTTGATCTTTCCTCATGATGTCAATCACTAGATAGTCTGGACCAGACTCGATAGTTAGAGGCCGCCGTCATATATTAGAATATTGCTCTGCGCGGCGTTAAAAAATAATCCCACAAAATATGATTCCGACAGGAATACTACTTAAATGTGAAACCAAAACATCAATAATTTAAAAAAAATATTCATTTAAACATGGCTATAACGAACTCAGAGGGACTACTGAAAAACGTTCGTTATATCAGTAGTACGTTACTCCCGAAATACTTCGTTATAACCATTTAAAACGTTATATCCGTATTCTCTTGTGTAGTTCCCAAAAAGGCTTAAATTCTGCACACTTTGACCCAATTTCTTAATCAAAACAGATCTTGACATCCGAGGAGCAAAAGTTATAATTAAATTAAATGTAGATTCAAGGTTTTTTTTCTATTTCCAAGTCAATACATGCTTGTGCTTTGTGTATATCATAAAGTAAGTCATGTGTAAATATTTATTAACATTTTCTAAATACCCTCCCGTGCCCTCAAAAGCACTTAGTGACGAGATCACGCATGACAGGAATCAGCCCGCGAGACCGCCCCGCTTCATGTAACTGCACTAGTCTATGTGTAAGAAAATTGTACAGAACCCTTCATGTCATGAAGCTCTATTTGTAGGTTCTATAAGCCTTTTCATATAATTTACTATGACTAGAAACTTCAAATTGTTTGATATTTGCAAATAAAATACAGCTGTTTAAAATAACCATTAACTAAGTCCTATGGAACGAACAAAATATATCGCCCATCCTTGCGGCTATAGTCTGGATTTAGGTAAATGGCTTTATTATGTTATTGTGATGGAACCTTATAGCTTAAATGCGTTTTGTATGTACACATATTTTTTTTGATATAATGACGTTATAAGGCTCGCCATTGAGTTGATTTAATGTGGTATGTTTAAGGTTCTGACACAAGAGGCGCAGTTGTTGCACTACTAAAAGCATCTATTCACGCACATTATAAATATTGATTTACATCATTGCAAGTTAAAGTTTGAAAGGTTTGGGAAATGTGGTCAGCATTTAAATATTTATGTAAGCATTATAAAAAACACTTCATGTACAGTACGCTGACACAGCTGGTATCTCTCATCGCCGTTACAGAGTTCCGAAATAGAGTTGTCGTTTCTTCATCAAACTGGCGAGATGGCTATCTGCAGTAAGATGGAAGTTGAACGTAGCACAGGCTATACTAGTCGATAATTTGAAAATTCATTTGAACAGGCATGTGAGACTCGTAAAAGTGAATCTTTTTATTGAATGTTGATTACTAAAAAGTGATTAGATTTGTATTTACTTTGTTACACAGTGTTTTTTGCTTGGTAATGTGATCTCCGTTATCTGTCTTAAAGATCCACCATCCCAAGGCCCCTCTTCATAAAGACAAGCACTGAGTCTGTTAATGGAATGTCATTTTGTAACTTGAAACTCCACGAACTCTGCTCAGATCCGAGCACATTCTGACCAGTGGAGGATATAGTATACTGGAAATTATATTTTTCTATGGTCTGTTTTTGAAAAGAAATGTTTTGAAGTTCTGATACAGTAATAGTGCATCTATATATTGTAATGAACTAAAAACGAAGATTTCGTGACCATAGTTGATGAGTGTATCAGTATATGGGTGAAAGTAAGAACTTAGTGTATATTTTAATGCATTATTTTAAAGGCAATCCTTTTCAGGCCTGACAAGCCTTTTCAAGCTTTGCATATTGCCACTTGTTCACATCGTGGACTACACCCGTGAAGATCCGGGTCAGAATAGGTCTTGGGTGGTCAGGCTCGCTGACTTGGTTGATGCAGGTCATCCAAGCACTGGATTGTCTGTTCAAGACTCGATTATCTACAGACTGTCGTCATAAAGCTGGAATATTGCTGAGTGCGGCGTTAAACAACAAACAAACAAACAGAATATGTCTTCATCAACACATACTTGGGGTAAAAGGCGACAATGCTTGTCGTAAGAAGCGACTAACGGGATCGGGTGGTCAGGCTCGCTGGCCATGTTGGTGCATGTCACCGTATCCCAATTGCGTTGATCGATGCTCATGACTTCAATAACTGGATTGTCTGGTCCAGGCTCGATTATTTACAGACCGCCGTCATATAGCTGGAATATTGCTGAGTGCGGCGTTAAACAACAAACAAACAAACAAACGTTGTGGACTGAGAGAGAACAACATCTTAAGCACGAAAAGTATTCAAAGGAATTGGATACTCACGATGAAACCCAGGTTTCAAATTCAAATATTCACGTTTTTCAACCAATTAGATGTTGTCATACACTGCTCACATTAATTCCCTCAGCAGAGAAGAAGAGTCGTTTGTATCACAACAAAGTATATGATTAACACTCTGCACAGCAACCTCTTTCATTTATAAAATGTTTGTACTGGTGATTACAGACATTCTGGTATTAATGATGTGCATGCACTGTCCGTGATGACAACCGTTACGTTACGGAGCGTTGACAACTGTTTACTGTTACCTCAAGCTTTATCAACATCGAATATCAGCGGTAATAACCCCTAAATAGACTTTCATATGCATGTTGATGTAACTTATTTACACCATTTTGACAAACAACGAAATTTCTATGCCAGTAAAACGAAAATAGAAATGCGAACCAGATGTTACTCCTGCACCATGACTGTGGAATATATTTATTTTATGAAAAAAAACACAATCTAGAAAAGTATACATTAGCAATTCTAGCCAGCTCTAGCTAGCTCTGAGCGTCGGGGAATATATTGAAATGAAATGAAATGAACATAAGGATATTTTTAGAGTCAAGAAGGATATTGAATGTGTAATATAAGATTTCATAGACTAAATGTTAGTCTCACCAGATGTGGGGGGCACGGGTGGCCCAGTCGTCTAAGGCGTCGCGGTTCGCTGTGCAGAGTTGCGTCCCTTGGGCACGCCAGAAACCTATGACTGTGGGTTCGAATCCCGGTTCGCGATTATGTTTCTAGGTTTGTCAGCACCATACCTGTGCTCGTGGGTTTCACCGAAGTGGTAAACGTCTGAGACCTGCATTACTTCGGGCTTTCCTCCCACATTAAGCTGACACGCCGTGATATAACTGGAATACTGTTAAATGCGGCGTTAAACCCAACTCACTCACTCACTAACCAGATTTGAGCGGACATAGATCCACGTGCGAGGCAAACACTTGTGTACGTAACATTGGTATTAATAATCTACCTTCACTGTCCGAGAGGACAAACGATACGACAGGGAGCGTTGATAACTCCTGTTAAGTGTCACATCAAACATCAAATACCAGTTACGTTAACTCTGATATAGACACCGATGTTGTTGACATTAATAATACATGTACAACGCTAAGCGCATGGACTAACAGAGAGCCAATGAACTCTGGTGACACGTCAATCATTGTCCAAGCATTCCAGATGATACATCAGACAGCTGTGTACTCAACACCTCTGATAAGACACCTGGGAACTTTATTCAAAGTAGTGAGTGAGTGAGTTTGGTTTTACGCCGCTTTTAGCAATATTCCAGCAATATCACGGCGGGGGACACCAGCAATGGGCTTCACACATTGTACCCATATCGGGATCCGAACCCGGGTCTTCGGCGTGACGAGCGAACGCTTTAACCACTAGGCTCCCCACCCGCACCTTATTTAAAGTAAGAATCTACATTTACTTAGCCTTAATGTTTGTGGTCTTCGAAAACGACTGGAGTATCCCGATTTGTTGATTTCTTTGAAAAAATAACTTTATTGGTATCCAACAGACCAACTGACGAATACAATGATATTCAGGTTAACGGTTATAAAGTGTGCATCCAACACCGTCAAAAATCAATTAGACGTTCTCGGGGCATCGGTCTAGCTGCAAAGGATTCAATCAGTAGTTATGTAATACCTCTTGAATATGTTAATTAATACGTCACGTGGTTTAACCTTGCCACATCACCATATATAGACCATGACGTAATGATCGGTGTCGTATACCTACCACTGGAAGGATCTAAATACGCATCAGGTAAAATGTTTCCAGAACTGGAACAATCACTACTTGAAATGTTGAGTAATTCTGAAAGTATTATTTTGATGGGCGACGTTAACGCTAAGAAAATCAATCTGTTTTCTGTATCTTTGATAAACATCTCCTAGATGAGTTAGACTTGGAGAGTTAATTGTATATTCAGTTGCTTCCAAAGACGACAAGCCTTCATAACATATATATAACCTTTCATTCGAATGAGGGGCGGTCGGGTAGCCTAGTGGTTAAAGCGTTTGCTCGTCAGGCCGAAGACCCGGGTTCGATTCCCGACATGGGTACAATGTGTGAAGCCCATTTCTGGTGTCCCCCGCCGTGATATTGCTGGAATATTGCTAAAAGCGGCGTAAAACCATACACACCCACTCACTCACACTCATTCGAATGATCATGGGTAATGTTTACACCTCATTCCAATGTAGACAAACCACTAACGATTGTTGAATTGTTTGTTTGATTGATTTGGTATGGTTAGAAATGAAACTTATTGATCATCTATTTCCAGTACTGATAGTCTATAGGCTACTTGTGCAATCTACGTTGTTCACGTCGAGTGAAAGGTACATTTTGGTTTTGATAAGACATGAAAAAAATGATGCTTTTTACAATGATAAAAACTGCTTGGCAAAGGAAAGTATACTCCCATGTTTGATGGTGGTTAGAAATGAAACAAACAAAAAATGGTGATGTTATTGATACCGGTTCTGTTTTGGGCCTTAATTTTGTGGTGTTTGGTGACAAGTAAAATTATTTGAAAGAGGACAAGATGGAGGCAGAAACCGGACAAAGACATTGTTAAAGTCAAAAAGAAATTCAACAGTTAACAAAAAAGCTGTGAAAACAATGAAGACCCAGGTGTCAAGGCAAATGGGGCATGTTTATAACGTTGTCGAATTGGGCAATATATCTTTCATCTAATGTTTCTTCAGACTTCTCATCCCGGGGAACTTTAGGCTGTATAAATCTTCGTCAAGATGTACTGATGTATCGCTGCAGATTACCAAATGAACGGACTGGGTCAGCGAGACCCCCCGCAGTGATAGCCGATTAGCAGTCCTAAAATTTATATCAAGCCGCTTCAGCTGGTTACGGAAAAGAAGTTGTGACGCAGATAAATGGTCTGTTTGCTTTTAGTGGCCTGTTAATGTTTATTTGATCAAAGGATTAAATCAAGTAAACGGGAAGGTGTGAATCCCTTCACAAAGGCTCAATGGTGATTTACCTGGATTAACAAACAGTTCCTGGTCCTTCACGCTGAGGCATGTTTGGACCCTGCTGAATTGTTAAGTGATTTACATCCACGTGTGAAAATTAAGAGTACAATTACGGACCGCGGACAAACACAATTAACACTGTGTAACTTTCAGCGTGACTGCCACGCCTTGTAACGCACACAGACTTGTTGCGTCACGGGGATCGGGAAGGTCACGGTGTTTTTAAATCATTTTTTCGAAACCATGTAATTGTTTTTTAGTTAAACGGCACACAAACTCTTTTTTTTCTCTGTTAAAATTACACTTGTTTGGGCACGAGTTGGTACACTAACCGAAATGCTCTAAAAGTTTCATTGCTTTTTCAATAATTAACCTTGTTTGCTACATTTTCACCGAGTTTGTCAGCAATAGTTAACCCGTGAAGATCCGGGATAGAATAGGTCTTCAGCAACCCATTCTTGCCGAAAAAGGCGACTATGCTTGTCGTAAGACGCGACTAACGGGATGGTGTGGTCAGGCTCACTGACTTGGTTGATGCATGTCATCGTATTCCAATTGCGTTGATCGATGCTCATGATGTCAATCACTGGATTGTCTGGTACAGACCGCCGTCATATAGCTGTAATATTGCTGCGGCGTTAAAATACAAAGAAACAAGCAAACTTATATTTTAAAAAGAAAGTGTAGCCTAATCCATCAAGATTAACCTTTTATCGCCACAATTCTGTCCTTAGTTATATATTACCCCGAGAATTATTTTATGTCATCTTATCGCAATAATGTACGTCTTCCAAGATGTGTTGATTTATTTGTCATCGAACAGACTTTAATCATTGGATACTTATTCATAATGATAATAAAAAAACTCATTTATCACGGGATCCAACGTCAGCTTCCTCTGTAAACACTGTCAACGTCATAGTATCGAAAGTAATGACCCTAATTCGTTATCCGCAATGACAAATAGTCCTCATTATTTGTCGACCCCAACACAGGCTCATCCAGGTGTGCTGTCTGACACCTGACACCGGTAGTGCTTGTTTAAGACAGGTGAGCATGCAGTCAGAACACCTCGGGCCATTCTGTTGTCACCTCGATCGTCTTACAATTCTTCTGTCCACTCGCGTCACACGCTTTTGTGGAACAGAGATGTTATCGCTTAGTATCGACTAGCAGTCTGCCCCGTTCAACGCTTTTCTAAGCGCTTCATTTCTACCCCCTCCAAAGTCAACTGCACCCTGTCAAACCCTGTCTCCGTCTTCATTCCCGACCCCACGGGGAACCTCCCTGGGGGCAGGGATTACATCCTTCACGGGAGATAAATTTCTTCACATTTTTGTCATTTTTGCTGATTATTTTTCTTAGCGTCAAACTAATGATATTATTTACAAAGAGCGTCGGATTTACACAAAGAGGGGTAGAGGAAACGGTCGGAGAACTTGAATCTTGTACCTTGCGGCATCTGGCGGTATAGACTTGAACAAACGATGGTTCAAACACAGACAAAAGCACACAAGAGAGTATTGACACTTAAAGATCATTTCAAGTTAGATGCGTTACGTCTTACACCACAAGGGGCGGTGGGGTAGCCTAGTGGTTACAACATTCACTCGTCACGACGAAGGCACGGGTTCGATTCCCAACATGGGTACCATGTGTGAGGGAGTGAGTGTGGTTTAACGCCGCTTTTAGCAATATTCCAGCAATATCACGGCGGGGGACACCAGAAATGGGCTTCACACATTGTACCCATGTCGGGATTCGAACCCGGGTCTTCGGCGTGACCAGCGGACGCTTTAACCACTAGGCTACCCGACCGCCCCGGTACCATGTGTGAAGCCAATGTCTGGTGTCCCAACCCATATATTGCTGAAATATTGTTAAAAGCGGCGTAAAACCATACTCAATCAATCTCATTCCACAAAACGATCTCAGCACTTTTTTGCAACATAAATCATTTGTAAAACGTGACCAAAACGTAAGTAAAATTGTGTAAAGAGAAACTACTTATATATTGAAATAATGCTATATGGGGAATTAATGTTCTTCGCCCTTTGGTTTGTTTAGCTGTTTAAATACAGTAATATTCAAGCTACAAGGCATACCAGAAAATCAATTGACACACTAGATTCGGAAATCTAATTCGTAAATTGGGAAATATAAGTCGTACATGTCCGTAATCGGATCTTCGTCAAGGGAACGAGATTTGCTTACTCTGGAACATGTAGATTTTCCATTATCTTTATTCAATGTATTGACGGACAGGTATGTGCAGAGTAACGTCCCTTAGACGTGCCAGCAACCTATGATCGTGGGTTCGAATTCCGCTTATCCCCGATTATGTTTCTAGGTTTGTCAGCACTGTAGCGTAGCAAAACGGAGTACATTTTGTAGTAAATTTCAATGGTGATTTCACACAGGGAAAAGCATTCTATCTTTATTTTCTGGCGGTTTGAAATGAAATGACGTTTGGGATTATCTGCCTTGGGCAGGGGTGAAGGTTGAAGAGAGAATAAAAAATGGCGGCAAGAAAACTGCGTCTAGTTGTCTGTGGAAGCAAGAATAATTACAAGATGTAGAAGGTCCCACAACGCAACAGCGCCATACCGGTCTGAGACTTGCATCTCTTCGGGCGTTTCTCCCACATTAAGCTGACACGCCGTGATATATCTGGAATACTGTTAAAAGCGGCGTTGAACTCAACCCACTCTCTCACATGTATGTACTTATTCCACAGGCCTGTTTGTGCCATCTCCCCGCTTAAGCCGCGGCCGAATCCTTTGAAATGGTAACTTGTCAGATCAGAGATATATTTCTGACGTAACGGGCCGAGATGTGTCTAGATCTGCCGATATTAGCGGAGCGTTCTGAAGATAACTGTGCGAAGGTCTGTGCTGGTGGTGTGTGAGAAGTTGACAGTCGCCGGTAATTTGTGTCGGGATGTTCCGTCAAGCCGACAGTTCACACGCGATGCCCACAAAATAACGCTTTGACAGCCACATACCCATTTCATATGGCATTTGAAACCATCAGCTTCTGACAGGAGGAGTCTGGCGGGGCACTGAAATATTGACCCAAAATCTCTCAACTTGCTGCCAAAACCAGTTGTGTGCCAAAATAACGTTTTAATAAATTGAATTTCATTGAAGAAGATATCCGTGATTTGGAAAACGTCTCCAAACATTCCTATCTGCATATGCCTGTATAAGATTCGGTTCACCCTTTCAAGTGGCAAGTTTAAATTGCATCCAATGTAAATCTCTAGGTTATTGCTGTTGCGAATTGATGACGTATGGCTCAGTGTGGGCTTCCAAAGGCTTTGAATGTCAAATCTGTATGTTATTACTAATGATGAAAGGGGCATCAAAGGGCCTTGTTTTTAGAAGTCATTTAGTTTTGTTTTATTTATAGAATATATAGAAAACAAAAGAAATCAGATGAAATGCACATGCTTGTTCTGTAAACAACATGGGGCGGTTCATATAGTTAATGAATAAATTACATGTTATATACAAATGAATCATATCTGTTTTATTGTATTTTAACAATCATATGTCAAGGGCATCGGAAAATACGAATACGCGTATATAGATGGTAGATGGCCACACACACACACACACACACACACACACACACACACACACACACACACACACACACACACACACACACACACACACACACACACACACACACACACACATTATGTCGCTATAATCTTGAACGCGAAGTTAAACCCCATTTTACTCCCACCTCACAACTGATATTGTAAACATATTTCTTGACATTCAAATAGACTAAGCGGGAAAAGAAAGTATAGGATGGAAATTTCTAATTTTCCTAAAAACAGCGATAACTCGTGGAAAGTGTGTATTGGGAAAGTGACTTCCCAGGAACAGGTACCAAAAAACATCTTTCCCGAACGCGCCACCTTTGACGGCGCTCGTGCGGTGACAAGAAAATGGTGAAACAGATTTCCCGCCTATGGCATAAACTGCACGTGCATGTTAGCTGTATAAATGCGTTCGTCTGTAGGGTATAACCACACGTTCATATAGTTAATAAATAAATTACATGTTATATACAAATGAATCATATCTGTTTTATTGTATTTTAACAATCATATGTCAAGGGCATCGGAAAATACGAATACGCTAGAATACGCGTATATAGATGGTAGATGGCCACACACACACACACACACACACACACACACACACACACACACACACACACACACACACACCCACACACACACACACACACAAACGCACGCATGCACGCACAAGGCACCGTGACTTGGCTGATTGTGTGTCATCGTACCCCAACGGCTCGGATCGACCTCATTCTTTTCGTTACTGGTTTGTCGGGCTATTTTAGGCAATCACGATGAAGTTAGAATGTTGCTGACTGTGGCGTACAACAATAAATAAAATTCATTCATGCCACCGGTGAAGCAGGATACACACACCTCTTCGCGAACACCTGTTGTCCTCACTATTTGATAGTGTTTCTGAACACACAGTTATGTTATATTTGGAACCGTGCAATGGACTCAGCTCTCAGCAGAGATATCTTAAGATTATGGAAATACTTTTTTTCTTTTTCATTCACGACTGTCAGATATAACATACCTTCTGTTGCTAAGATTTGCAGCCACTTAATATTCAGCCCATCAAAGGCGCCATCCTTCTTTGGTACATGATCTTAAAACATTCCAAAAATATAAACACTCTCGTCAGAGAGAATTTCGTATGACGTACACTATTTACAAAAAACTAATCCATCAGATGAAGGTGTCACGTATCAATACGACTGGGAACTGAGACCTCCAAGACTTTGAACAAAAGCTGTGTAATTTTGTTTCTCATTAAAGTCTTGCACCAGAGATTCCCAGCCCCATAACGGCGTCAAAGCTAACCGCTGATCCCCATGATGAGAGAGCTTTTGGAATTGCATAAAAAGTAAACGTTTCTCTGATCTAACGGCCTAATTAACCCCGAGGCCCACCTAGAGTGCAGGATTGCCACTTTTATGGAGGAGGTAAAGGTGACAACGTTGAAGGTACCGGATTTTCCTTTCTGGTACTCTGGAGGATTACCATGTATAAAGGAGATGTTCATAAGCGGTGCTCCCTCTCCGCGTAATGAGGTGAGGTGAAATGGGGTTTAACGTCGCGTCCAAGATTATTGCACTTATATAGCGACGTGCATGTACGTGTGTGTGTTTTTGTGGCTGCTTGTACTAGTCCGGACTGATGCCGATTTATAGTGCTAGCTCACTGAGATACCATGCCGCAGTTTAACATGAATACCCCACTCAGACACAGAATACTGACTCCGAGCCGACCAGCCCCTTAATGCCGAGCGCCAGACAGGGTAACAACAAGTACCATCTTTTAACGTCTTTTGGTATGACGCGGTCGGGGATCGAACCCCGGACCCTCCGCACACCGGGCGGACGCTCTACCACTAGACCACGGAGGCGGTCCTCCACATAATGAAATGTTAGGGACACAAGACGTAGAACAACACCAGTACAGCAAAGTTTGTTTGTTCGTTGTCTAACGCTGCACTTTAACGCCGCTCTCAGCAATATTCCAGCTAAATGACCACGGTCTGTACCAGACAATCCAGTGATTGACATCATGAGCATCGATCAACGCAATTGGAATACGAAGACATGCATCAACCAAGTCAGCGAGTCTGACCAACCAATTCCTTTAGACTTCTCTTACGACAACGATAGTCGCCTTTTACGGCAAACATGGGTTGCTATTCTAACCCGTATCTCCACAGGTCAGCACAGCAAAGGTCAGCCTTCCCAATCATGGATAGTTTGGAAATTTCTGGGGGGTTTTCAGGGTTTTCCCAAGCTTAGAAACGTAGCTTTTATTCACAGTGTCTGGCATCGTCTTTCTTGCAGTTCTCGTTTTACTGAAGTAAAGATGTATCAATTGGTGCTGCAGTTTAGTAACGTCTGTTAAAAATCTGAAAATCTAATTTTGACCTGTTGAACATTCCCAGAATAGAGTTAAAGTGTCATCACTAACTCTCTTTTTGTTCGCAAGGACAATAAGGCAGCCTAGTGGTTAAAGCGTTCACCATCGTTTCAGCGACCTGGGTTTGACGACCACACAGGCGTAATTATGAATCTGTGGTTGATATTTCATGAATAAGACAAATCACCATGTCACTAGCATGTGTGTTTCCTAGATCACCATTAATCATCCATTGGAAATATGTAACCTTTGCATATAGCCTAGTAGATAAAGTGAATTGTCCTCAAGTCTTGGGCTCACTTCCAAACAAATTAAAGGTTCAGTTTGTCAGTGTCGGTATAGTATCATCTTCCCGATGCAAGGGAGTTAACTGACTATTAAAGTCCAGTTTCCACCCTTGCCAAACTCAGCTGGAATTTTCAGGCTCGATCGTTGCGCCACCAGTGGCTATTACGATTTATGTCCCTTCTATGCCCCTCCTATTGACCAATCAGATTCCACCTCTCATACCACTTGCATTTGCTTCAAACACAATCGCGGCGCCCTGTCAAGATGATCTGATCGATAATCAAGATTTCTATTGTCATAAAACGGGTCTTAACCCGCCAAGTGCATCAAATCACTTGAGTACCTTTATTAAAAACATGAAAAATTTTGCAAAAGATCTGTTGACGCGGAGTTGGTGGTACACATGCTTTGCAAATCCTGCAGTCGACCGAAATCTGCACGTTGCAATTCATGTTGTTTACGACCCGGATGTCTTGTTCGTTACGCGATTTTCATTGGACAATGCATGGACTCGTTAGTCCAGCCAAAATGTAACTCCGGAATTCCAGCCTCGTTCGGCGAGGGTGGAAACTGGACTTTTATAATAAGTTAACGCCCTTGTCTTGGGAAGATGGTATAGGATTGACATTCCGTTTACCCGATGGTCAAGTTATCTACAATTGGTTTTCTTTCTCCAGGGTGTACACCACAGCAAGTTGTCAGTCAAACAAGTAGTTGAACGTCACACCAGTGTCTTGAAACACAGGAGCGACCCACGCTATCGGGGTTCAAAAACACGAGACCGCCTCCGTGGTCTAGTGGTAGAGCGTCCGCCTGGAGAGCGAGAGGTCCGGGGTTCGATCCCCAACCGCGTCAAACCAAAAGACGTTAAAAGATGGTACCTGTTGTTACCCTGTCTGCGCTCGGCATTAAGGGGCTAAAACAAGGACCGGTCGGCTCGGAGTCAGTATACTGTGTCTGAGTGAGGTGTTCATGTTAAAGTGCGGCATGGTATCTCAGTGAGCTAGCACTATAAATCGGCATCAGTCCGGACTAGTACAAGAAGCCCCACAAACACACACACGTACATGCACGTCGCTATATAAATGCAATAATCTTGGACGCGACGTTAAGCACCATTTCACCTCACCTCACCAATAATGTTGGACGCGACGTTAAATCCAATTCCTCCTCACCTCAAAAACACGAAATCAGCAAAGTCTAATCAACTATTGCAACAAGCATAGGTCAGTGGGGACCAATTATACTCCTACTGCAGCAAACAATCATGATATACGTGCAGTTTTGCAGGAGGGTGTTTTAAAAAACCGTTCATTCACATACAGCGGGATTAGACACAGACGTGGATGCTAAGCCATAAAGACTCAGAATGTCAAAGAAATGGAAGACAAATAAATGTTAGCTAATTGATCCCACGTTCGCCATTAGGCCCCCCTTCTGGAAACCCGCTGGCGAGACGTTTTTCAGCCGTTGCTCCTCAATAGAGCTCTTCGATACATCAATGAACAAATGGGACGGCTGCAAATTGTTTCCGTTGATTTTTCCGAGACTCGGAAATCTCGCAAAGAGGGGCCTTGTCCTCAGGGTATTCCTTGTAGAAACTGGCCATTGAACTGCGAAAATATGAAGGCTTACTTTTGGCAGTTATTAAGGACGAAACAACATTTGGGCTATTTGGTGCAATAGACGCCTTGGAGGAAATTTGATAAGAAAACTATCACCTATGATTTGAGTTCTTCTGAATAGGTTATTTGAGGTACTCTTAAATAGACACATGCAACTGCCGGAAGGTGTTGGGAAGAAGATGCTTCATTGTCCTGGATGCTGACAACTGGAGTCCGGTCGGAATGTTTCATGGACACTTTTGTATCTGGTTGCACCCCCCCCCCCCCCCCCCCCCTCTTCTTTAACATGAGTCACGCTGATGAGCAAGATGGTCTGTGGACAGGGTACCATCATTTAACATTTTGTGACGGTCCACATGTATGTACTACAGCTTGGGTGTGTACGGAGCATGGGTGTTGGCATTGTTGTATAAAGCTGCGTCTTGCAATGTGGTCATGCTACTTCAACATGTCCCTGGGCCCTGAATTTGAATTAACAGGCTTTGTTCTGTCCTCTGTCAATGGACTACGTACAAAGGGTTGGGTCGGAGATGGCTCTGTCCTGTCAACGGTTTGCCTTGAAAAAACTGATTACTACCCTGTCTGTTAATCATTATCATGACAATTTATTAATTAATGGCAAAAAACAATAATCATAACATTTCTAATTATAATAAAATATTTACTAAGGATTACTAGTTTGGGTTGTTGCTACTACAACTACTACTACTACTTTTACTATTACTACTATTACTACTACTACTACTACTACTACTACTACTACAACTACTACTACTATTACTACAACTACTACTACTACTACTACTATTACTACAACTACTACTACGAACTATTATTATTATTATTATTGTTGTTGTTATTATTATGTTACGTTTTGAGGGGCAGTAGGGTAGCCTAGTGGTTAGAGCGTTTGCCCACATGGATACAATGTGTGAAGCCCATTTCTGGTGTCCCCCGCCGTGATATTCCTGTGCCTAAAACCCAACTCACTCACTCACTCGTATTGAGCGAGTCAGTAGGTTTACGGAGCTTTTAGCACTATTCCAGCACTGGTCGCCCAGACGTCTATAGCGCCGCATTCCGCTGTACAGAGTTTAGCACCGTGAGCACGCCAATATCTATGATCGTGGGTTCGAATCCCGGTTCACCCCGATTATGTTTCTAGGTTTGTCAGCACCATACCGGAGCTCTTGGGTTTCACCAAAGTTGTAAACGTCTAAGACCTACATCAACATTAAACTGACGCACGCCGGGAAAAAAACAGGAATACAGGAATACAGTTCAATGCGGCGTTAAACTCAACTGACTCACTCATATAGGCTGTCAAAACCTACATTAATTCATTTCCATAAACTATATCAGTTTTCCCCCAAGATTTGCTCAGTAGCAAAGGAGAGAATTTAGAAACTTAGAAAATACCGAATTTGTCGAAAGTTATGATTGCGCGGGGCGAATTATAAAAAGAACCACACTAAATATTTCTGATGTAAATTTACATACATTTGCAAGATGCAACCAGGATTTCAAATGTATCACACTGATTACACTGCCTCTTATGGTTGGTGGAGAAAATAACAAAAAATGTTGTTGCTTCGAAAGAAAATCGACTTTATTTTTGGCATGTACATGCAATTTTCCCCAGTAACTAAATTATCAGGGAAAAGACGAATGACATGAGAATACATTACAAATAGTTACAGATCCACCATCGTCATCATTGTCAATGTCGTCGTCGGTGATAACATTTTCTTTTTAAATACATAAATCACTTTATCCCATCATCATACTTATGATTTACTTTCTTTTAATGTAAAAAATCCATTCTCATGTATAAATGTGAAGTTGACATTTCGGAACAGAAACTATTTTTCAAGGAAAACGTTTGTGCCGTTTTTGCGATTATTTTCAGGCCGCCCCTGGAAAATTGCTGACTGTGGTATTTTACAACAAAGAAATAAAACTTACTTTGCCTGGTGCATCTTCCCGAGGCAAGGGGGTTTGGTTATTTGACTTTAAAAGTGGAAACTAAACTTTTAAAGTCAGTTAACTCCCTGAGATGAGTTTGATGTCATAATAGTCATCTTTGTTTAGCCTTTATATTACGTTTAATAGTTGGCCATGTATATTGTAAAAATCGGGAATTGCACTTAAAACGAAAACAGTAAATCTTCTGAGTGCGGATTGCTTAAGATGATAAACTGGCCTTGACAATGGGTACCTTTAGGGCTAAGTCTTTGAAAACATTCAAATTGAAAAAGAGCCCCTGTGAGATTGGAAATTCAGATGAAAATCTAGACTTGCTTCATTTAGCTTTTTTGCATTACCGAAAAAGCTTGGCGGTAGGGAAAGAAAAGTAGAAAAAAATAGTATCAAGGTGGACAGCTATATGACGTGAAAAGCAACGCGATGTGAGACAAAGATTGAATGTAAATAGCGCAATTATGTGAAAAGTATAAGACCCATTACAGTTGAATAATGAATTCGCCATCTCCTTTCAAAGGTCGTCTCCTTTCATGAACAATCACATTGTGAGTTCATATAATTCAACATACGACAACATACAACATGTAGTCACCAATGATATACTTAACAGTGAGGCGGCGGCACGGGTGGCCCAGTCGTCTAAGGCGCCGCGATTCGCTGTGCAGAGTTGCGTCCCTTGGGCACGCCAGAAACCTATGATTGTGGGTTCGAATACCGCTTCGCCCCGATTATGTTTCTAGGTTTGTCAGCACCATACCCGTGCTCGTGGGTTTCACCGAAATGGTAAACGTCTGAGACCTGCATCACTTCGGGCTTTCCTCCCACATTAAGCTGACACGCCGTGATATAACTGGAATACTGTTAAAAGTGGCGTTAAACACAACTCATTCACCTAACAGTGAGGCAGTGAGTTAGGTTGATCGCCGCTTTGAACAATATTTCAGTTACTAGTATATCAGGGCGCGTCCGTCGGAGAAAAGCACGAAGCCCGACAGTTGCTTTCTCTGAGGTCCGCGCCTTGTGCCTCACTATCCAACAATTTAGGTTCATGTCTGGTTAGCACGTGATGAAAACAAAGATCTCAGAAGATCCAAGGACTGAGAAAATAGACGGGGACGAGGGGCGGATGCCGGTTTAGAACACCAAAGTTGAAGAATGTGTGTGTTAAACGGAACAGTTCGTTTCGATAATATAGAACAGAGATATTTTCGTCATGGCGATTGACCATCATTACATATGGTGGTGTGTGGTCCTGTTGATAACGTGGATGATACAAATGAGATGACGTCAGCACAAGCGGGGGAAAGTGAGAACGAGAGAGTGCTTAAGACAGATGTGATGCACGTTTACCATTTTACTGAAACCCAAGATCAAGGTGTTTTTATCTGAGATTCGAACCCACAATCATAAAAGCGGCACCTTAGACGTCTGGGCAATGTTTACCGCCTGCCATCTTTTACTCGGCTCGAAGTTGCCGCCATTTTGTTATTAGCTCAAGAAAATCAGACTCTAAAAGTTCCGCCTGACCTTTTGGGTTTTAGTGAATTATATTATATATGGGTGCTAAATTCGGTTCTGGAGTTGCGAATTTCTACTTTTTTATGTAACCCGTTCTGACGACCCTCAATGCCGTTTGTGATTTTGCCAATCGGGAACTTCTTTATATCAATGTATTTATTGTTATGAGTGTTAGGAATTTATGTTGGCTTGGTAAGAGTTCTGTAAGTTGCCGCCATGTTCTTATTAGTTCAAGAACACCTGATTTAGTTTGCACTGACAAGGTCTTCGCGGAATCACGAAGAGGTCAAGCTGTACGCATGCCAGATGATCTTTCAAACTGATGTTATTACACGTGGAAATATTACAAATATTGTTGTTATTTCACACGTCGAATATCAAGTTGTTCAAACCCGCTCGACTTGATAACAAAACAAGAATTCTCCAGTATCGGGTTTTTACTTTACCACGTTCCGTGTTTTCCGTTTAAACGCTGACAAGGCAGAGGATGTGTTTTGGCGTGTCTGTCAGCATTCGGAAACGTGATATCATCTCGCCACAATGCAACCTGGAGAACGAGACGTGCGGAGTGATACATACGCGGACTAGATAGATGTGATTCGTCATCCGGGTTCAAAGCGGAACACATAGTTCCGTTCGGTACTAAAATAAATAGGGTGCCGCACGCAGAAGTTGTTAGATGACAGTTGCAAATGGCAACTTGTGAATGATTCATGAAGTCGAAATGGGAAAAAATGAAATAACGGGAAACTTATCAGTATTCCAGCTCCAAGTATAACCCTATTATTCAAAGGATGAAGATATCTGAGAACGGAATTTGCCACGAACATGAAATATAATTATATTTTTAAGGAAATCCTGACAAATGAAACAAGGTTTTATAAGATCCAATGCGCTTAAAGGAGTAGGAGGTCAATCTTGATGTAACAATAGGTGGAGTGAAATGGGGTTTAACGTCACGTCCAAGATTATTGCATTTATAGCGACGTGTATGCACGTTTGTGTGTTTGTGTGGCTGCTTGTACTTGTCCGGACTGATGCCGATTTTATAGTGCTAGCTCACTGAGATACCATGCCGCAGTTTAACATAAATACCCCATTCAGGCACAGTATACTGACTCCGAGCCGACCAGTCCTTGTTTTAGCCTCTTAATGCCGAGCGCCAGACAGGGTTACAAGAAGTAGCAACTTTTAACGTCTTTTGGTATGACTCGGCCGGGGATCGAACCCCGGACCTCCGCTATCGGGCGGATACTTTAACCTCGGAGGAGGTCGAAGTAACAAGAGTTTTGAGTTTGCGAATATGAAGGACGCAGTTAATATGGCGTTTCAATTTCTGCACATGTATGTCTGGAACGTCATTAGATTGACACACCCGAGTTCAAGACACCCGAGTACGACATACTGGTATTTGTTTTCACGTTGATTTAATGTTCAACGTTAACGCCAGAGAACACCCAGTCTCGAACACTCGCCGGGGGTGAAGGACACGCCATGTTTCCATCTCAAATATACCCTAACAGCCGACTTTATTGTCGTAACGTACAAACGTGTCATGTTCCTAGCCCATGCTAGTCAAATCTACCATGCTTATCTCGAAGTGAGTGAATATGTTTGTTGCCGCTTTTAGCAATATTCCAGCAATAAACCGGAAATAGACTTCAAACATTGTACCTATATAGGGAATCGAACCCGGGTTTTCGGACTGACGAGCGGACGCTTCAACCGCCGCCCCACCGCACCTATCTTGCAGTAACGTGTTTACCCAGATGGATTCTGTCAATTTACAGTTAATAATTTACAACCACAAACCGAGCTGGCCCAAAAGGGCCACGTTTGTAAAAGAAAATCCTCCCCAAACTATCCCCTCATCGTCTCCACCACCTCCTTGGATTCAAACACCTACGGGGAGACCGGTGTCGTCTAAGGCGCCACGATTCGCTGTACAGGGTTGCGTCCCTTGGGTACACCAGAAACCTATGATTGTGGGTTCGAATCCCGGTTCGCCCCGATTATGTTTCTAGGTTTGTCAGCACCATACCCGTGCTATTGGGTTTCACCAAAGCGGTAAACGTCTGATACCTGCATAACTTAAATTCGCGCTTAGTATATCATATTTAGCTGACACGCTGTTATATAACTGGAATACTGTTCAAAGCGGCGTTAAACCTAACTCACTCACTCTCTCACTCACTCTGCTACAAATCATTGAAGTTGATTAAAACGTTGTTTTATAGCAACCAATGCGTTGGAAAAAAAAAGACTTCACCGTCATCGTCTTTTCACGTCCTTCAAAGGGGCGGTCGGGTAGCTTAGTGGTTAAAGCGTTCGCTCGCCACGCCGAAGACCCGGGTTCGATTCCCGACATGCGTACAATGTGTGAAGCCCATTTCTGGTGTCCCCCGCCGTGATATTGCTGGAATATTGCTAAAAGCGGCGTAAAACCATACTCACTCACTCACGTCCTTCAAAGTTCGATAGAAATTGATATTTTTTACATGATGTCTATTCTGGAGTAGCTTGTTTTAAAAAGATGAATTACACCTGCAAATGATAAATAAATAATTGTTTGTTGTACTCGCCCGTATTACACAAGTAATACCTTTGAACCCTACTCCAACAACAACACATTTGATACCCCCCATCCACAGGCTTGGAAAGGCGTTAATAGACGTACGCCCGGGGTGTATAGGCTTGTTAAAAGATAGGCTTTATAGTGTATGATATAAACGATCCCGCCTCTTCGCGGAAAGGACAAGGAAACACTGATATAATTCAATATAACTACACAAATACACTGAATCCACTTCCCAGATGTTCCTGCGCCATCTGGACCTGCTTCCTACGTCTCCACCTACAGCAGCTACATCAGCAGCTCTTGTTCCATCTTTACCTCATTCCCTTACGACCCCGTCGGGAGAGACACACGGTCGTGTTTACGCAGCACGATGGAGTAATTCGCAAGCCAGAAATCCGTGTTACCTCGTGGTAAATTTCGTTTCTGAAGACCTTTTGCTTCTCGACGATGTTCCTCCTTGGTTGGGTCGTGTGCTCTTCAAATCTACCGCCCTGATCCAATCGCATTCCCCTGACTGTGTTTCTCGCATCTCACTTTTGACTTTTTGTGGGGAGCCGTCAAAATGTTATGCTTGCGGATAGACATCCCAGGTTTGACGACGGCGACAGGCTTCATAGGAGCAATGGTGACTGCCATGCTACCAAGTTTTGAAAGCAAACATCCCTGCAGGTTCGTAAACAAGGCAAATATGTGTTCACAAACATGGTTTTGCAGAGCAAACAAACACTATCTGTCGATTATTCTTACATCCGGGCAACGGGGTTCCAACATGGCGGCCAGGCGGTAAAGGTTATCAAGGGTTGGGATAGAGAGATGGTTGTTTAGATAGGGTTAATATGGTCTACACTTGCGATCTGACATTATCTAATAGGACACACTGAATATTATCTATATCTATGACACTGGGGAACGCCTATTTTGATATTTTGGGTAAATAACTCAATGTCGTCTATTCTTCTTATGATACAATTTAGACCGCCTCCGTGGTCTAGTGGTAGAGCGTCCGCCCGGAGAGCGGAAGGTCCTGGGTTCGATCCCCGGCCGCGTCATACCAAAAGACGTTAAAAGATGGTACTTGTTGTTACCCTGGTCTGGCGCTCGGCATTAAGGGGCTAAAACAAGGACTGGTCGGCTCGGAGTCAGTATACTGTGTCTGAGTGGGGTATTCATGTTAAACTGCGACATGGTATCTCAGTGAGCTAGCACTATAAATCGGCATCAGTCCGGACTGGAACAAGCAGCCACACAAACACACACACGTACATGCACGTCGCTATATAAGTGCAATAATCTTGGACGTGACGTTAAACCCCTTTTCACCTCACCTCACCTCACCTATGATACAATTTAAAGCCGCAGAATACCCTTTCGAGTTCCTCATCAGCGACAGACCCTAAACACCCATCCCGATCCTTAGTGTTATTTTCTTGTGTTTTTGCATGCTAAATTCGGTTCCGGTTCCGCATTTATTTTTCATTTTTATTCCGAATTTGTGCTTTATGTAACCCGTTCTGACGACCTGCTATGATATAGGAAACTCCTTATGCCGTGGTTATTATATAATTGTTTATGAATTTTATTAGTAAGGATTCCGAATATTAATACAAATTATAATTGGAACCATCTAAAATGTTTAAAAAGTAACTTTGAGTTTTTGTGCGTGACTGAAACTATATGATATTTGAAAGTCTATTAGTCTATAACAGATTATATAAAATATGTCAAACAGTGTATATGATTCCCTTCAACAAGGGGTGACTATGTAACTATTGCACAATAATCAAAAGCACGGTATGAACTGAGGGGCAAAGGTACTATACCTCTCAGTTGATTTTATTATACATGGAGGTTTGATTTGCAATTGAAAATATCTAAAGTAAAATGTATTTGAAAGGCATTTAGAAGTGATTCACATAAGGAAGAGAATATATGGATGTCAACTTCTTTATTATGAGGAACACAACGTTTCGGAGTATGTGCTTACCAGCGCCTTATCAGCGCCAATCCGGGTTTCCTTTGTTAGTTTCCACCTTTATTGTTATTTTATCTATTTTGTTATCTTTCCATGTACATGTATATGCTCTCTGCCTCATGGCATTCATTCACCTGATGAAGGAGTAAGCATGTACTCCGAAACGTTGTGTTCCTTATAAAAAAGAAGTTGACATCCATACATTCTTTTCCTTATCTAAAGTATAGATTATCTATATTGATATTATATTTAAAAAATGAACCGTTCTGGCGCTTATCCAGCACTCAAATAATACTTCTACATGGTTTTACTTTTTAAAATATAACTTGATTTAAAAGTTTTAAAAAATGAAATAAAAAGTAAATTCGCACGATACTGAACTACTTATGTGTTTCCTAGACAGTTTATCTTTGAAAATCAATAACTTTGCTTTTTTCGGAACAAATATACAACATTTGTTAATGTGGTTGCAAACTCATTTCTAACACCAATCTTCATTGAACCAATTTATTTTACCCAAAATTACACAGGCAGAGATTTCTTTTTACGAAGTGTTGAAGGAATGAGTGATGGTTAAAGAGACATAATCAAATTTAACAACAGTTCTTTCAATTGTCAATAACATAAACCACAAACTCGGTATACTTTCTTTTACCCTCAGTTCTTATTCCGCTTGAGATACTACTACAATGATTCTATTTCAGAGAAAGTATCATTAAACTTTTTGGTTTGTCCTGTTTATTACGTACAGTATGTCAAAGCTATCTATAGTCTAGCGTTGTATTGATGTCAGTTATTGATATTTAAAAGTTATATTGATGCTATCGAGAAATCATGACATCCCTACGTCTAAGTCACAGCGTCAGCTATATTTATACCACTATTGATTTGATCAAAATCAATCATTGACGAACCCAAATCCTAATAAAAAGTGCGATAGTAATGCACAGTGACACTTCCCTCTGATTTTTACACATTTCTGGATTAACGAATCACTGTAATAAAAGTTATTTTTGTATTTGTAGACGTTCCACACACGTCCAGAATGCGGGGTGTCCAGAGTAAACGGGGTCCTTACTGCGGGGATTTCACTGTATTACATAAGCACGTTCATACTCGCACAACTTTCTCAGTTTTTTCGCAATTCGAAAAATGAAATCGAAAGTTTTTTTTGTGATATATCACTTTCCGCTGACTCCGCGTGATACTCACTCATGACATGTACTTTAATATATACAGCTGATAAAAGAATCACTTTATCTTTATTTTCATAATATTCCAAACATCTACATTATCTACAGAACGCAGTGGCCTCGGTTTGATAAATGTTTAAGATACCACCCAAACCTGATGTACACTTGGTACAAGAAAACTGTATGTTCCTCCAGACGGTGGCAAAGTTTGTTTGTTTGCGTTTGTTGTTTAACGCCGCACTCAGTAATTTTCCAGCTATATTACGATATTACGAAATAATCGAGTCTGGACTAGACAATCCAGTGATTGACACCATGAGCATCGATCCACGCAATTGTGATACGATGCGAGCATAGTTAAAGCATAGTTGCCTTTTACGGCAAGCATGGGTTGCTGAAGACCTTTTCTTACCCGGATCTTCACGGGTGTGGTTGCAATTGCAAGGACTGGGTCAGATACATGTGATGCGCAGACGCACAGGATGCAGTTGTAAGGGTAGGCAAATAACTATTGCCATGGACTAGATAAAAAACATCACGACTTATTTCAGTATGAGTATGTCACTTTGTAAACAAAAAACAAATACAGAAAATTTCGTCATAAATTAAATAATTGATACGATTAATTTTTAAATTATTATTTTATATCAATAGAAATATATTGTTAGCAGTACTTAATTTTTTTCGATGTGTATACATGTAGGCAGTTCAATGCTTTACCTTAATTATATTCTCGAAGCACATTAACGTTGTGCAGTTTTCTATATTTTCATCAACACCTTCTCTATGTCAGTGGATTTATGATTTATGGGCAAACATTATCAGACATTCTTGGATGTCGTTTAACGTAAAGTCTTCCATTTCCAAACACATGAATATTCTACAGCAATCTATGACAAACTATCCATAAGTTTACTCTCAGAATGAAATATATATATACCTTGGAGTACAACCTTTATTCTGAAAAAAGATTGTTTACAAATAATCGATACCTGATGGTAAAGGGTATAGCAGCTTAGCTGCGTCTTCCCGTCTGACCTTCACCTCCAGGCGTCACATCCGGTGAAGGTCACGTGACATAGTCTGGGGGTAACACGAGGGGGTCTTGCTGGGGGTGGGAATACGATACCATGAGGGGAGGCACCCCTGTGACGCTGTGTATTACATCCCACATGGAAGAGGGCATGGGTTAATATCCATGTTTTTGAAAAGATTATTTCTTCGTGGATAACGTTGCATAAATGTTTCTCCCGTGCAAGTTAATGTCAAAAATCCTTTGTTTAAATGTGCAGCATTTTCTGCACTGGGGTTTCTATTCCCTGCGACAACAATGGCGGTAATTGCCCATGAAGGAACCTTGAAACACGAGGTGGTCTTCTTATAAGAAATATTGAATGTGTCAAAAGAAAATCTGGGATAAATCATTTTTATGAGGTTTTAAATGCGTATTTTCGCGACGTAATTAAGATATCGAATATTCACCAGGCGCGACAAAACAATTGACGCACGACTGAACATGCGTGATTTGGTCGAAAGAAAATACATGCCAACAGAGTTTAAGACAAAAGATTGATTGATTTTAACGGCTACAGCAAGGGAGGTAATTGCTTTTTGACATAAAATCGTTTTTCTTGAGGGGGTTATGGGTAGGGTCACGGGGCAGGTGCAGTGCGGTGTGGCGCTTGTGGAACCCGATACCTACCTGAGCGTCTGACACCTGTGCGGTGGCTAATTGGCATTGCAAAATCACGGAGTTCACGGGGATCGTGAGGTCATGTTCACACATCGATAATGGCGGCTCCCTCGGTGTGTACATGGAGACTCAGACTTCATGATGACAGGGGCCAGAACAATGTGGCTTTGTTTATGCGTTGTTGTAGTTTAAAGCGCCACCAGCAAGAGGCTGCGTGTGTGATGCATATCTGTTCACATGTACCATCTTTAAACGTTTGTCTTTGCATCTTTTAAAATAAAGTATATATTTGAATGAAGAAATATGTTTACAATATCAGTTGTGAGGTTGGGGTGAAATGGGGTTTAACTTCGCGTTCAAGATTATAGTGACCTCTGTGAGTGAGTGTGAGTGAGTGAGTGAGTGAGTGAGTGAGTGAGTGAGTGAGTGTGTGTGTGTGTGTGTGTGTGTGTGTGTGTGTGTGTGTGAACGTGCGTGTGTGAACGTGCGTGTGTGTGTTTATGTGAACGTGCGTGCGTGCGTGCGTATGTGTGTGCGTGCTCTTGTACTAGTCTGGACTGATCCGGGTAGAGAATAGATCTTCTGCAACCCATGCTTCCCGTAAAAGGCGACTATGCTTGTCATAAGAGGCGATTAACGGGATCGGGTGGTCAGACTCGCTGACTTGGTTGATGCATGTCATCGTATCCCAGTTGCGTAGATCGATGCCAATGATATCAATCACTGGATTGTCTTGTGCAGACTCAATCATTTACAGATCGCCGTCATAGTCCTCGAATATTGCTACGGCTTCAAACCATCAAACAAACTGAACAAATGACAGGTAACGCGATACCGAGGTTAACACTAAAACAAATGTAGTACCCAGTACCCACACCGGTACCCCTCCAAACATGACGCATATACATGTAGGTCACATGTATAACGTCTTCTAGCCCTTCTGTATCAGTCGATTGCTTCCTTTAAATGATCTATCGATTTACTGGAGCACAAGTGAACGAGGGCTCACTATACACGATGGCTTTAAAAGTCTAAAACAATACGGTCAGCTCCCAAGGAGATCCTGCAATATAGGTAACAATTTGTATTGTTTCAAACACAATACCCACGCCTCTCCCACGGAGCCTAATCAGCATTCTGTGCACGTTTATACTCATTTATTCAACATCAATCCATAAACGGAAGGTAATTTGGAACACATTTTCAGAACGATACCACCAGAGAACAGAAGCTTTTGTGAAAAACCAATAGCGGCTGACATTTCTATTTTGTGATCTAATCCAGATAGAGGTGTTAGTGTCAACTCATGCGCTAAATCCCTGTTGACAGAGTCAGGAAATTAATACTCCATGAGCGGTCTGTGTGATGTGTGGCCGCACGTGCAAATACTGCAGCTGGGGCGACATAACTCATTAGACAAATAGTCCCTTTAAGGTGTACATAGATGTGACAATCCCAGATTGAAATGTCAAAACGACTTCACAGGGTACGATTGTTATTTCCAGATATCGTTTTTCACATGAAAGGATTGACGACAGTACACATAGAGAGAGGAAAATATGTTTTTACAAAGTGAAAGCTAAAAAAAACCAAACCGGACTGTCATTTCCGAGTTTAAATTTTTGAACCAAATGTCTAAATTTGAAATGTGTTGCAGAAGAAGGGGGTAAAATGACAAAATATTAAAAACTGTTCAATAACATAACTTTTTCGGATGTTTTCAAATAGTCAAGGAGGATTGAATATCCGCCCAATACTATTCACTAAAACACAATGACCAATGCCTATGAATACTTCTTCACATGGTTGATAATCACATATAAAATAATGATTTTGCATTGCGCTTCGCAGTATTGATGACTGATACAAATACAACTGTCGACGATAAATCTATTGATGTCACAGACCCGTGAAGATCTAGGCCTTCAGTAACCTATGCCTGCTGTAAAAGGCGACTATGCTTTTCGTAAGAGGCGACTAACGGGATCGGGTGGTCAGGCTCGCTGACTTGGTTGATGCAGGTCATCGTATCCCAATTGCGCGGATCGATGGTCGTGATGTCAATCACGGGATTGTCTGGTCCAGACTCCATTATTTACAGACCGCCGCCATACAGCTGGACTATTGTTTTGTGTGGCGTTAAACAAATAAAAATGATGTCAGAACAGACGCTGACGTCGGGTATATGTTTGTTGACGTCACAGTAACACACTTATCAATCAAAAGAGCACTGCGTCCTCCCTATACAGATGAACATAAAGTGTGTATGATATAGAGATTATCAAATCAGTGATCTGGAAATATAAAGTGATGAGTGTGGAGAGATTATTACAGTTTTATTACGGCTTGTAGAGAACGGCCCCAAATTGACATTTATAACTTTGGTGAAACCCACGATCAATCGGCGCTTACAAAACAAGGATCAATCAGAGGATACTGGAATTCAAACCCACGATCCTGGTACAACAAAGGACTCAACTCTGCCGAGCCTCAGATAACAGGGCAACCTTCACCCCTAGGAAACTCTGACATTCGGTTGGTAAAAGCTGCACCGCAAACTCACGTAATTATCTTTTGTATATACATACATGAGCAGGTGAAGAAACATCAGGGGGACACTCATTAAGTATGCTCATTGTCTGAAGTGCCTCTGTTTCATCGTTCCCCCGCTGTACCTGGTGAGGTGAGGTGAATAGGGATTTAACGTCGCGTCCAAGATTACTGCACTTATATAGCGACGGGCATGCACGTGTGTGTGTGTGCGTGTGTGCGTGCGTGCGTGCGTGCGTGCGTGCGTGCGTGCGTGCGTGCGTGCGTGCGTGCGTGCGTGCGTGCGTGCGTGCGTGCGTGCGTGCGTGTGTGTGTGTGTGTGTGTGTGTGTGTGTGCTAGTCCGGAATGATGCCGATTTTATAGTGCTAGCTCACTGAGATACCATGCCGCAGTTTAACATGAATACCCCACTCAGACACAGTATACTGACTCCGAGCCGACCAGTCCTTGTTTTAGCCCCTTAATGCCGAGCGCCAGACAGGGTAACAACAAGTACCATCTTTTAACGTCTTTTGGTATGACGCGGTCGGGGATCGAACCCCGGACCTTCCGCTTTCCGGGCGGACACTCTACCATTAGACCACGGAGGCGGTCTCCGCTTTATCTGGACATTGGTACAGTCATCTTGTTATGACGTGCCTGTCATTAACCCTTAAAGTTTATGTTTCGAAGCACACAAATACACATGTTTTGTTTGTTGTTTAACGCAGCACTCAGTAATATTCCAGCCATATGAAGCTGGTCTGTAAATAAACCGTGTCTGGACCAGACAATCCAGTGATTGACATCATGAGCATCGATCCACGCAGTTGAGATACGATGACATGCATCAACCAAGTCAGCGAGCCTGACCACCCGATCCCCTTAGTCGCCTCTTATGACAAGCATAGACGACTTTTACGGCGAGCATGGGTTGTTCTAGCATGTTCTAATCTTCACGGGCCCTATACGCATGCAATGTGAAGGATAGATAATCTCGCTGCTCGTGATGTCATAGAATCCCCTTTAGATGTTATGGGTTCGAATGTTAACTTGAATCACATTATTTCCTCTGTCAGTGTGACCAGTTTAGATAATTTCGTGAGTGAACGAGTAGGGTTTGTGCGACATTATTACTCTACCCTAGCAATATCACAGCACGGGGCACCAAGAATTGGCTTCACGTGGTGGATCCATTTTGGGAATCGAAACCTGTCTCGTCGTGGTCGGGGCGGTCGGGTAGCCTAGTGGTTAAAGCGTTCGCTCGTCACGCCAAAGACCCGGGTTCGATTCCCGACATGGGTACAATGTGTGAAGCTCATTTCTGGTGTCCCCCGCCGTGATATTGCTGGAATATTGCTAAAAGCGGCGTAAAACCATACTCACTCACTCACTCACTCACTCACTTCGGCGTGGTCAGCAAACGCTTTGACCACTGGACTACGTCACATCCGATCCTTTTGGCAGAACATGTCTCTCAAGACAGACGTGTGGTGCTGACAAACCAAGAATCTTAATCAAAGCGAATTTGGGATTCAAACCAAAGATCGTCAAATTTCGTATAACGAAGAGTGGTTCCTTAGTTGACTTGGCCTAAGACCATTGTGGTTCATTGTGGGGACAGTGACTCACTCGCCTCATTTCATCCCAATTCGCAGTGCTATGTTGTATGAACACCCACTATGTCTGCCAGAAACCTACACGATCGTGGGTCAAAATCTGAGTTTAAACCTGATCTTGTTTCTTGGTTTATCGGCACCACGCAACGAATTGACAATTGTTTTAGGTATGCCCGTTTGCGCTAAGACGGAACCCGGTCGCAAAAATGGCCACGAGAGGACCACGAGTCGCTATTCGTCTAGTCCCGGAATAACACGAGTTGGTCACGAATGTGGTAAACGTCTGACCTGCATCACATCGGGCTTTCATCCCATATCCAGCTGACACGCCGTGATATAACTAAAATACCGTTAAAAGCGGCGAAAAACCAAATTCATCTTAAAGGGATAAGTAGATAACATCAGTTCTTTCTGAGGTTGCTGGGTTCGACTTTGTTTTGAAGAAGAAAACCTTTCTAAAATCATTGTGTCTGCAATAACAATAACGTCGGCCCGACGCTAAGCGACACTAGGATACAAACACGCATCATAAGCGTAAATAACGTGTGATACAAAGGCCTGATATGAAACGCAAAACGTTGTATATCTATCTGGAATCCTTGATATACGCCTCGTAGTTCCGGTACCGGATTTCTTATTTCCCCATGCAGTTTGTCAAGTGTATTAGCATCAGCTGCTGACACGCATGCGTGATAACGGTAATCAACATCCGCTTGTAAACTCGTTATATAGCTCTTAATCTTACTCATGTTTGCGTTCGAAAATAGAACATTTAAACTTTCAAACGACATATCGTATGGATACTAGTAAATATAATGTTAACATACCATGTTTCAAGTCGTAATTACGAACTAGTTATCGGGGTATTACGGCTTAGTTATCTCGTAATTACGTTACGACACTATGTCGTAAAACGGCTAAAATATTAAACTATGTCGTAAAATGGTTAAAATATTATACTATGTCGTAAAATGACTAAAATATTGCGTTATTACGTCTGGGCGATTTCGTTATTGCGATTCAGCTTTCTGTAATTACGACATAACACACATGCATTGTTGTTAAGACTTAACTATGGCGTAATTTTTACTCAAAGGGGATCGTAATATCAACACGACACCATATCTCGTATCACTGAATGAAGATTTGAAAGGAAGGCTTATATCGCGTTGTACATAACGACTATAAGTTACCATAGTTATAACTGACAATTGGCACGAATAGGTTACCGTAGTATCGCTCCATTTTTTTAAATATGAAAAACCTGATTAAATTGCTTGTTGTTACCGTAAGCGGTTGTTTGATCGGTATAACTAATTTCCTGCAAGTAATTCTCCTTTCTACTCAGTTAATCGAAAATATCAATATCACCAAAGAAAAAAACCCTATCCTGTTAATGTATCTTTGTACTGCAAGATACACGTAGACATGGGTTGTATTCCATACACCGACAGCTGTTATTTCTCCAAGCCTGGAAGCATCACATTTTGTTAGTATCCTCTCTCCCCTTTGACATTTCCGCTGTGTTTGTAACAAGAGTTGCAGAAGGTCATATGTCTCTTGAATGTATTGTAGTACACTTACAATGGAATAATCAGAAAAAAGAAATGTGTCTTGAAATCGATTTCCACGTTTTTCAAAAACGTACATATAATGTGGTTATTTGAAAAAAACCATGAGATGATATGTTTCTCTAGACATGTAAGCAACAGTTGATGTGGTATATAGATGGCATTAGTAAAATACTTACTATATATATAGTGTTAGTAGTATACTACGGTTAAACGAACTCAAAGGGACGACTAATTTTAGTTCGTAATAACCGTAGTTCATTATAAGCATATATACAGCATATATGCAACAAGTTTCCGGGACTAAAAAATAAGTTCGTTATATCGGCCAGTTCGTTATAAGCATGTTCGTTATAAACGTTGTTTACTGTATATGTATGTGTACGACTAATCAAATATTGTCCTTTTACTTTTCAGTTGAAACAACTGAGGTATATTGATTTTGATATTGATTTATATTGTATATTGATTACAGTTCGGCTTTATTTTATAACACAAAAAAGACATACAAATGTGGAAATGATAATTAAAAAAACAAAATGGTCCTCTTTGTTTTGCCCATATCATTTTGGCAGCCTCCGTGAACATCCGGGTTACAATTGGTCTTCAGCAACCCTTGCTTGTTGTGAGAGGCTACTATCGGGAGGTCAGGCTCGCTGATTTGTTTGGTGCATGTCATCGTATGCCAAATGTGAAGATCAATGTTCATGATGTCAATCACTGGATTGTCTGGTCCAGATTCGATTATTTATAGGCCGCCGCCATGTGGCTGGACTATTTCTGAGTGCGGAGTTAAACAAACAGAAACACAAACGGTGACTTTATAAACATGTGAAATTTCAGCTACTAAATATGCAGCCCTATCTTAAAAGCCTTTTCACACAAATTTGGGCGTGTGCAGAACCACTCTTCCAAGAAAGCAAAACAAATTTAATTGTTTGAAATTATAAATTTGTCTTCATTCAAAATCAATCTTCCTCAATTTACTCGCTTTTATTAAATTGTTTTTGAAGAACAAATTATTGATTTTGAAGGGCTTAACTAAATTTGGCATATTCCCCACATTCCCAACCTGAACACCAACAAGGGTGTCACAGAGTTCAGATTAGCATGGAGGTCGCAGAGCTCAGACTTGCAGGGGTGTCACAGAGCTCAGGCTAGCAGGGGTGTCATAGAGCTCAGGATAGCAGGGGAATCATAGAGCTCAGACCAGCAGGGGAATCACAGAGCTCAGACTAGCAAGGATCATACAGCTCAGACTAGCAGGGGTGTCATAGAGCTCAGGTTAGCAAGGAACATAGCAGCGGTCACAGAGCTCAGGCTAGCAGGGGTGTCACAGAACTCTGGCTAGCAAGAGTCATACAGCTCAGACTAGCAGCGGTCACAGAGCTCAGGCTAGCAGGGGTGTCATAGAGCTCAGACCAGCAAGGGGGTCACAGAGCTCAGACTAGCAGGGGTCACAGAGCTCAGACTAGCAGTGGGCGCAGAGCTCAGACTAGCAGGGGGCGCAGAGCTCAGACTAGCAGGGGCAACACAGCTCAGACTAGCAGGGGGCACAGAGCTCAGGCTAGCAGGGGGTCACAGAGCTCACGCTAGCAGGGGGCACAGAACTTAGACTAGCAGGGGGAACAGAGCTCAGGCTAGCAGGGGTGTCACAGAGCTCAGGCTAGGAGGGGCAACACAGGTCAGACTAGCAGGGGCAACACAACCCAGACTAGCAGGGGGCACAGAGCTCAGACTAGCAGGGGCAACAAAGCTCAGGCTAGCAGGGGGGCACAGAGCTCAGGCTAGCAGGGGGCACAGAACTTAGACTTGCAGGGGGCACAGAGCTCAGGCTAGCTGGGGGCACAGAGCTCAGGCTAGCAGGGGCAACACAGCTCAGGCTAGCAGGGGCACAGAGCTCAGATAAGCTGGGAGGTCACAGAGCTCAGACTAGCTGGGGGGTCACAGAGCTCAGACTAGCCGGGGGGGGGGGGGGGGGGGGTCACAGAGCTCAGAGCTCAGACTAGCTGGGGGGTCACAGAGCTCTGGCCAGCAAGAGTCATACAGCTCAGACTAGCAGCGGTCACAGAGCTCAGGCTAGCAGGGGTGTCATAGAGCTCAGACCAGCAAGGGGGTCACAGAGCTCAGACTAGCAGGGGTCACAGAGCTCAGACTAGCAGTGGGCGCAGAGCTCAGACTAGCAGGGGGCGCAGAGCTCAGACTAGCAGGGGCAACACAGCTCAGACTAGCAGGGGGCACAGAGCTCAGGCTAGCAGGGGGTCACAGAGCTCACGCTAGCAGGGGGCACGGAACTTAGACTAGCAGGGGGAACAGAGCTCAGGCTAGCAGGGGTGTCACAGAGCTCAGGCTAGGAGGGGCAACACAGGTCAGACTAGCAGGGGCAACACAACCCAGACTAGCAGGGGGCACAGAGCTCAGACTAGCAGGGGCAACAAAGCTCAGGCTAGCAGGGGGGCACAGAGCTCAGGCTAGCAGGGGGCACAGAACTTAGACTTGCAGGGGGCACAGAGCTCAGGCTAGCTGGGGGCACAGAGCTCAGGCTAGCAGGGGCAACACAGCTCAGGCTAGCAGGGGCACAGAGCTCAGATAGGCTGGGGGGTCACAGAGCTCAGACTAGCTGGGGGGTCACAGAGCTCAGACTAGCCGGGGGGGTGGGGGGGGGGGGGGTCACAGAGCTCAGACTAGCTGGGGGGTCACAGAGCTCAGACCAGCTGGGGGGTCACAGAGCTCAGACTAGCAGGGGTTGGGGGACGGGGGGGGGTGTGGTCACTGAACTCGAACTACCAGGGTTCACACAGCTCACACAAGCACGGGGTTCACGGACCTCGGAGAGCATGACAAGTCATCATTTTTTCACTCTGGTCAACGGATAAGTCAGTGTGCATTGCAATTACATTCTTTTCTCCCTTGGGAGTATCCATTACACGCTGCTAGAGCTCGGAGCTAGAAAAGTGCATTCAGATTACCAGACTGTCCTGAAGGTTACCCGTTCGTTGCTAGATGAACAGAGGCAATGTAACAAAACCACTTGCCCGAGAACCCCAAGGAGTCAAACATGTATATTCATAGACTATATCAGTAAATGAATTACATATCCAACAGGACATTGATCAGAAGTGAGTGAATGTTGTTTAACGCCACAGTCAGCAAGGTTCCAGCTAGATAACGGCGACCTGAAAATATTCTAATACGCGCTCGCCAACCAGTGACTGAAAGCATGAGCACATACTGTTTTAGTCGGTTCTTACGATAAGTATAAACTACTGGAGAAGGACGTATGTTACCCCTAAACCCAAACAGAATACATTGATCAAGCTATTCTACCCCACAATGGACTCTCACTTGTATTATCAGGTTGCGCGTACAGTTTAGGCCAAGAACTATTTACCCACAAACAACTCTTAATGCAAAGATACACCAGCGGTTCGTACAACAACCATAATACTATGCACTTAAGCACGGCTCTTCACTCAAAACACGTTCAAATATTTAACCAAACTATTGCATGGTACCAATTGCAGAGGAATCGTTACGTAATTCGCCTGGTAATGAAAATAACCGGGGCATCTAAATGATTAAACGACCCCCATTCCGTGCCATGCGTTATGTATTCTTAAAGTCGACACGCTACCATATCATGGCTTGAGTACTACTTTCTGTCCCGATACTCTGCAGTATTGATTTTAGTATTTCTCCCGCTCCAATTCCAACCTTAAAAAATATGGCGTGAAAAAAACACACATTGATTTTTTTACGCTGGAGCCGTTTTCCAACACGTTGATCACATTGCTATAAGCTGCCAACCGTACCATCGACCTGTGGTGCATTATTTTTACCGTTATGTGTGAGAAGGGATTTCTCGGGCTCGAGGCTCGGTGATCAAAGGCAAACTCGTGTCTGGAGATTATGTGGCTCTGAGAGGAGATCATATACCTTCTTGTCTCTGTTTATAGAGCAAGCTAATTACTTCGTGCTTACGAGTCTGGAGATAATGCATATATGTCATTGCCTACCTGCAAGGGCTACCTCGGTGAAAAGGTCTGTTTTGTCCTTTGAAGTGTGTGCATAATACAAGTGTTTGGTCCTCTGGCATTAGCAAAGAAAGGATTTTGTCTGCAATTATTGGTAAATATGGAATTCTAGACACCGGCACCTCGGTTACCGAGCTTAAAGCCTATAGCTTATTGAAATAGCGCATGGAGTGTTTGAACATTTCAATAAATTTAATTATACCCTTTCATGATTTTGACATTTAATTTACAGGGGCATTCAATAGATAACTTTGACGCTGTAATTATTTAAAAAAAGGGTAATGCGATCATAGGTTTACATTTCTGAAGGAAGCAATACTTGTAATCTTTTGTCACCTAAGTGAGTGAATTAAAAAAATAATAAGAATAAAAAGAAGTAACAAAACCATTTCCACAATCATCAGAATTCTCTTTTCTATTCCGACTATATCACAATCATCAACAACAAAATAAAAATAATAGTGATTATACCAGGTTTTTGCGAAAAATTGAGCATATCCTGCCCCACTGGTGGCGCCTGTCACAAACACATGCAAAGGCAAGTGAATTTGAGGACATGTTGTACAAGTCAATAAAGTCACATTGGCAGTAGTTCAGCTATAAAGTCATCAAGCATAGCTTTTCATTTGGACTGGTTGAACTATCGCTCAAAGGACAAAATATTATTCTGGCCACTGGTCACAAAGAATCAAAAGTCTCCTACATGTGACCATGGTCATGTTGGTGAGATATGGTGCCTCGTCAGCTACCTGCACGATATCCCAATAAGGTTTACATGTGCACGGTATCTCAATAATGTTTACACCTGCTCGAACCTCAGTAAGGTTTACACCTGCACGATATCCCATTAAGGTATACACCTGCACGGACCTAAGTAAGGTTTACACCTGTAGGGTACCTCAGTAAGGTTTACATCTGCACGGTATCTCAATAAGGTTTACACCTGCACGGGGATTTCATAAGGTTTACTCCTGCACGGGACCTCAATAAGGTTTACACCTGCACTTTATAAGGTTTACACCTGCACGATACTTCAATAAGGTTTACACCTGCACGGACGTCAATAAGGTTTACTCCTGCACGTTTTTTATAAAAAAAATTACACCTGCACGATACTTCAATAAGGTTTACACCTGCACAGACGTCAATAAGGTTCACTCCTGCACGGGACCTCAATAAGGTTTACTCCTGCACTGGACCTCAATAAGGTCCTGCATTGTACCTCAAAGAGGTTAACACCATCTGAGTTGTTGGTGATTCGTGTACGGTAAGCTGTAGATTAAACACAATCATACTCAGTTCGGAAAAGCTACGGCAGATAGGTTGCATAATATGATCTCAGATTTACATCTTTCAGGAGTCTTACACTGTTGAAGTGTGTGCGGAATCAGGTCTGCTAGAAGCGCTCGTAATATCCCTAATAGTATCGAGTAAGAGAGAAGAGGTCGGTCTTCAGAGGGAGTACCGTGCAGTTTACAGGTGATTGAAGAATGGATAATTTATTTGTACACCCGCACCTTACGATTATGAGTGCAACGTTAAACAACAAACAAATACAGGTTAGTGTCTGGATTGAATGGGGTTGTGGAATGATGAGTGAGTTCAGTTGACGCCGCTTTCACCAATATTCCAGCAATATTCCAGCAATAATTCCACCAGAAATTGGCTTCCCATATTGTAGCCGTGTAGGAAACAGAACCCGTGTATTCATCGTGACTTAACTACTAAGCTACCCCACCTCCCCTTGTCATTACAACGTTCACTCGCAGAATACCACTGGGCACAATATTTAACGTAATTATTGGTGCCAACCTCGTGATAATGCCAACATAATGTTAACAAGAATGAAATACTCATATCCCCCGCTAATATGACATGTCCGGTTGTTTGCAAGGCATTTGCCCTCCGGAAACGCGCACTACCGCCATTTTCAGTCTAAATCTAAGTCGTTACTATGGAAACTCGAAAAACATTTTTTGCAAAATCCAAAACTATCAAAAGGAACCAGTTTACCACCAGACCTATCTATGTGCCAAGTTTAGGGAAGAAATATTGTACGGTTTTCAAAATCTCACTGAATTCCCTACTGACGTTTCAACTATGATAGAGATGTTTATCTACTATAAAAATAATCAGTGTAAAAATGTGCGACACAGTTGGTGGTAACCTTTGATAGAATCACAATAAATGTAGGTGATAAACAAACTCAAGAAAACCGTCTTAGTTTCTCAGCATCACGAAGTCTATTAACTTCAAGTAAACAGGTCTGAAGCAAGTCTGCATGTCCTCTCTTCCTCAGTACTTATTTCCATAAAACCGAGAATAGCCTGTTTTGTTGGACATGCTATTAACCGTATTACTCCTCATCATACGACGGTTAGACTCTCTTGATCAATAGAGAGACCCTTAATTGAGTCTGACGGTACCTGGAGTGGGTTACTCCAATCGAACGAACCCTATTCGCTGGACGCTTTCAGTCGCGTATTATGTTGCCTTCATCATCACATGCGTGACGTCATAGCGCTCTGTTGTAACCATAGCAACCGACCACACAACGTGTTGCTATATGTTACATGTTGACATTTCACCATCTCGGCAGTTTGCACGTGCGGTTATCTATCAGGTGATGATAAGAGCCATATCACACTTATTAAAACATCATCAACACGCGATAGGCGTGAATGGGTTTTTCATGTATACGGTTGTCTTGTAGATAAACGCAGCCAGAGCTCAATAACAGTGGCATAAATCTTGTTGAGAGTACGCGCAATATCATTTCCTAGATTAAACCGCAGCTATGTGACGAAAACGTATTATATCAGCTCTTGAAATATTTGATAATATACCATTACTTTAACGTGGATACATATTTAAGACCGCGGTCAGTTTTCATGAAGACATCTGGACATAGTACGACAGTCGTAGCGCTGAAAACGCTTTGTGAAACTGGGCATCGTTTTTCTTTCCCCCTATACTTGAACATACGGCGGTTGGCTGAAACGTTTTGAACCTAACTACGAAGGATGGGTCGTACCACCTTAACAGTTTGCAGTATCGAGTAATATACACCCTGCGTTGTAAGACTCAGAACTGTTCAGCCACCCCTCGTAGGTCAGCAGTATTCCAGTAGTATTTCGGCAGTATTCAAGCAGTATTCCAACAGTTTTCCAACAGTATTCTAGAAGTATTCCGGTGGTATTTCGGCAGTATTCAAGCAGTATTCCAACAGTTTTCCAACAGTATTCTAGCAGTATTCCAGTAGTATTTCGGCAGTATTCAAGCAGTATTCCAACAGTATTCTAGCAGCATCCCAGCAGTATTCCGACAGTATTCCAGTAGTATTCCAGTAGTATTCCAGCTGTATTCCAGCACTATTCCGGCAGTATTAGGCATTCTTCCGGGAGTATTCCATCAGTATTCCGGTAGTATTCTCGCAGTATTCTAACAGTACTCCAGTAGTATTCCGGAAGATTCAAACAGTATTCAAGCAGTATTTCGGCAGTATTCCGGCAGAATTACAGCAGTATTCCAACAGTATTCCAACGGTATTCCAGTAGTATTCCGGAAGTTTTCCAGCAGTATTCCAGCAGTATTCCAGCAGTATAACGACACGGGCCATCATGGACATCTCTCAAATGTGTTTTTTTTTATTCAAACCCGGTTTGAGATCCTGTGAGCGAACGTTGTAACAACTGGGCAACCCACTGATACATATCACATGATGTTTTGTGGAACGGTGTCCCCTGGTGTGTGTATGTATGCGTGCGTGCGTGCGTTTATATACCGATGTGCATGTGTGTGCGTGCGTGCGTGCGTGCGTGCGTGCGTGCGTGTGTGTGTGTTTGTGGCTGCTTGTACTAGCCTGGACTAATGCCGATTTTATAGTGCTACCACACTCAGATACCATGTTGCAGTTTTACAGGAATACCCCACTCGGACACAGTATACTTATATCTTTGCTTTCGCCCCTTATGCCGAGCGCAAGGCAGCGTAACAACAAGAACCGTCTTTTGCTATAACGCGGCAGGGAATCGAACCCCGCACCATCCACACTACGGGCAGACGCTCTACCACTAGACCACGGAGCCTTCGGCTATTTTAACCAAAGCCACTACGTGACACCGGGTGTTCGCAAAATATGGTGAACATGTCATGCTCACAATCTTCCAACCCCCTTAGACACGTTCCATGTGCATCAAATCAATTGAGCAAGGAAAAATCGAATTGTTGCTCCAGAAAAAGTCAGCATTGATAGTCTGATATCAATGCATTCGTTTAATCAAATAATCATTTTTGCAATGCGTTGAGAATCTGCCTGTAAATATCTGCCATATTGTCCTTCTGTTTGATTAATGTTTGGGAGGTATTTTCATTAAGTCCCATCTTTTCATCCTACCAATGCTGTCCCTGAAATGCAAGAATTGGTACGCCTTAAGTTTCTCCATCAAACAAGCTTAATGATAGCTCTGTGCCGCGTGTTTACTTTAGTCATCAATATCTTGTAATGAACAATTCAAAGGACAATATCAGTATCGATCCCTTCATTCCGGATACATGTGAGTCACCCAAGAACAGGTAGGCTTGTCACGTGACCTACAGGTCCACCAATCAGGTGAGGCGTGAACTGAATTGAATTGCGAGTGCACGTTCCAGCCTGTATGCATGATTCACCGGACTAAAATAAATATGACTATCTGCAAAGTAAGATTAGCTTGGTGTGATCTCATTTCTTGCTGCATACTGTCAAACAAATTATTTGAAACATTTTTTTATTCGTGTACTGGCGTATAAAAATCCCAAAAGCGAATTTAGCTTTTTTTAAAAAGTATAATGCATTTGTACAGATGATTAAGATGAATTGTATTAGACAAAAACAATGCCAATATTTCATATCTTTCACCCTTGTCGTTTCTAATCAAATTCTCCATATAAATCATATAGCTATTTTCTCATCTTCATTCTCATCGTCAGTTTGCTGACAGTTGCTTTGGACAAAAAACTGAAACAAAGATGTTTGAAACAGAAAATATAACATAAATCAATAAAAATGCACTGTGTGATTTTTATGCCCTCTATTACTTTCCTTAATAACAAAGGGGAAATGACGTCCCTGTGTTCTATCACCGAGATGCTCTCAAAAGGCCTCTCTCTATGCGACTCTGCTTGATGAAAATTGTTCTTGTCATAACGGCTTCTCAACAAGATAGCTGCCAATTTCAGATTCTTTGTTGCGACCATAATGACAGCAAGTCAAATAAAATGACATAATCTTCACATGGCGTCACCTGTGATGTACGGAATATGATCAAGAGCTTCTATTTGAAGAGCCAGGATTATGTTCCTGTTGGAGACCAAACCACTGCAACAATTACCTGGATGTCATTACGCTGATATAACAATCCAAACGGCAAAACCATCACCCTCAACGACCAGCTAAGCGCGATAGGCTGAGTCATAAAGATGAAGCTTGTTGCCTGGCAAATAGCACCACAAGATGAAATATGTTGTCCGACATATCTCATCGATCGCGTCGCAGTGTCGTTTGATGTGATTGGAGGGCAAGTATCCAATCAGAGGACGCGTAACCCGTGCGATGACGTATTGTTTGCCGATAAACCGCTGGAACGCAAGAGCGTCATCATTCAAACATCAACGATTTCTCATTATCTGCGCAAGTTGAAGCGAGAGATTTTCTCGTCATAACAAGGCGGTTGTTGTTACAATGTCATTGAACACGTTTGAAGAAATCATAAGGACCACATTACTAATTAGTGATTTGGTTTGTCACGAAGACTAATTATCACGCCGACAGCGGCAACTTCTCAAGATGGTGCCAAGGGCATAGATCTTCTTGCAGCTACTTCAACTGAATTAGCCGAATTATCACTCTTACTGGTCGAGTTGATGTGTTTGAATTCAGCTGCCGGTGGTTAGTGGGATATACACCATTGTTAATTGTGATATTTTCGGAAGAGAGTGAGAGAGGTTGTTTTGACGCTGCTTTATTTATTTATTTGTTTGTTTGTTGTTTAACGACACAATAATCCAACTATATGACGGCGATCTGTATATAACTGTGTCCGGACCAGACAATCCAGTGATTGACATCATGAGCATCGATCCACGCAATTGGGATCGATGACATTCTACAACCATGTCAGCGAGCCTGACCATCAGATCCCGTTTGTCGCCTCTTACGACAAGCATGGATTGCTGAAGATCAATTTTAATCCGGATCTTCACGGGACTGACGCTGCTTTGAACAGAATTTCAATTCTGTCTTGGCGTGTCAGCTTGGTGTGGGAGGAAAGCCCGAAGTGATGCAGGTCTTTGACGTTTACCACTTTGGTGAAACCCAAGAGCTCAATATGGTGCTGACAAACCTAAAAACATAATCTAGGATCCAAACTAACTAAAACGAGTTGCAGGAATGCTTAAGGGACGCAACTCTGCACAGCGAATTGTCGCGCCTAACAACTGGGCCACCTGTACCTTTATTTTGGGATTTATCTGTCTTTGAATGTGATGCGGATCTAATATTGTAGTGTTGATTTTAAAGTACACACAACTTAATTTCTGAAGTGTGAATATGTTCACAGAATGTACCATTAGAAATTATGTACCTGGGTGGGGGTGGGGGTAGGGGAAGGGTGTGTTTTGGGTCGGGGTGGTACCTGGCAAATTCCAATAATCTGTCACTAAAGCAATATTATCGCTGAGACTACCGTTACTTAAAATTTTAGAGCTGTGGCCGTTTAACGGTACTTGGCCCAGTGGTTCTGTATTAAGGGAACACGATGCATTATGTGTCACAACTCGCTCGCTGCTCTCAGGAGTACTGCAAGAATATGGCAGCCTGTAAATACTCGAGTCTAGACCAGACCAATGATTGATATTATGAACCACGACCCGCGCGAAAGCAATCAAGCCACCGAGCGGGACCACCCAATCCCCTGTGTCGCCTCTAACGATAAGAATAGGTTGCCCGGGATTTATAATAACACGGAATCCCCAAATTAAACCGACTCGCCGTGTAATGCCTTGAACACAACTGCATCAGACTCACTGAACAAGTGAGTGATTTTGATTTTACGCCGCTGTTAGCAATATTCCAGCAATATCACGGCGGGGGACACCAGAAATGGGCTTCACACATTGTACCCATGTGGGGAATCGAACCCGGCTGTCCGGTGTGACAAGCGAACGCTTTAACCACTAGGCTATCCGACCGCCCCTGTTTGAACAAGAAACATGGCAGTAGTGTTTCGTAATATGTTTCTTAAACACACGACCGCCTACGTGGTCTAGTGGTAGAGCGTCCGCCCGGAGAGCGGAAGGTCCGGGGTTCGATCCCCGGCCGCGTCATACCAAAAGACGTTAAAAGATGGTACTTGTTGTTACCCTGTCTGGCGCTCTGCATTTAGGGGCTAAAACAAGGACTGGTCGGCTCGGAGTCAGTATACTGTGTCTGAGTGGGGTTTCCTGTTAAACTGCGGCATGGTAGCACTATGAATCGGCATCAATCCGGACTAGTACAAGCAGCCACACACACGTACATGCACGTCGCTATATAAGTGCAATAATCTTGGACGCGACGTTAAACCCCATTTCACCTCACCACCTCTTAAACACACGTTTGCAAAGATATATATTATCTTGGAAAAACTAATGATATGTGTTAGACAACAGGCAGAGCTCTATGTTTTGTTTCCATTTATTCGCTCCTTCTCAAAGAATGAAACCCAATCTTCAGGCGCCATCACACATCAATTAAAGGCGCTCTCCAGTTTGATAGAGTGCTTACAATACGTCAGGCCCTATTACCGTTTTCATCCTCCGCCACTCTTCACCACTTAGCGACACATAGGTCCTGACCTTTGATGTGAGGGGAGGGATTATTTTGAATGTCATCTTTGGCGTAGTGATATTGATGTATTTCTTGCATGATGTTACGGGCGGTTAACCGTGTTAACCTGCCGCGAGGGACTTAATGTGAGGTACTGAGTTATTCAAGAGGCACTTCATCATCATCATCTTCATCATCAACATCTTGCAAACATAACGAAGTACCATTATACAAGGACTTACATTTCCGTTTGTGTGTAGCTCGCATACGTGTCTCTGAAATAACCAATTTCATTTAATGAATTTCGTGAAAAGGATAGATGTTCCACCGCCTCGATTAATTTGAAAAAAATATTTTCATTTCCAGGTTCAAGTGTCATTTGGCCCTATGAGTGAGGTGAGGAGAGGTGAAATGGGGTTTAATGTCGCGTTCAAGATTATTGCAATAGTATAGCGACGTGTGTGTGTGTGTGTGTGTGAGAGAGTGAGAGAGAAAGAGAGAGAGAGGGGGGGGGGGGGGGGGGGGGGGATGCCGATGCCCACTGACATACCATACCGCTGTTTCACAAGGATACCCCTCTCAGACACTGTATACTCACTCCGAGCCGACCAGTCCTTGTTTTATTCCGAGCGCCAGGCAGGGTAACACAAAGTACAATCTTTGAACGGTTTTTTTTGTATTGCGCTGCCACGGATCTAACAACCGACCTTTCGCCCTCCGACAGACGCTCTATCCACTAGACAACGGAGGTGCATTGTTAAAGTTTGCAATATTCCACTGACATCATACCGGCCTGTAAATATACGATTCTGGGCCAGACAAACCAGTGAATGATTGCATGAGCAAAGACCCAAGTCGACGAGTGTGGTGACACACAATCAACCAGGTCCGCACTGTAACCTTCCGATCACAATATCCGCTCTCGCTATATAGGGCGACTTGTCCCGACGTCAGTAAGAGTGGTAATAGTAGTAGGCAATCCTTGAGTGAGTGAGTGAGTGAGTGGGTTTAACGCCACTTTTAACAGTATTCCAGTTATATCGCGGCGTGTCAGCTTAATGTGGGAGGAAAGCCCGAAGTGATGCAGGTCTCAGGCGTTTACCACTTCGGTGAAACCCACGAGCACGGGTATGGTGCTGACAAACCTAGAAACATAATCGGGGCGAACCGGGATTCGAACCCACAATCATAGGTTTCTGGCGTGTCTAAGGGACGCAACTCTGCACAGCGAATCGCGGCGCCTTAGACGACTGGGCCACCCGTGCCCCAGGCAATCCTTGATATTGCACCAACTAATCAGTTTGACATTGACCTTTTCACTCCTCTCATGGTTGACGCGATCGGATATAGCATCTGACATTTGGTACCTAAACCTTACAGCCATTTTCATGCACTAAAATGAAAGCAACAAGAAATGGTTATTCGATGGTGATGTATTTGAAATGGGTATCGTAGTTTTGTTTGAACCTCAAGCTTGCAGTGATTCGGAGACTAGTTACGTTTGATAACGTTTGTAAGATTTGGTTAAATCCGATTTTCAAGTGCATACTTTCTTTTGTCCGGCAGTTTATTTATTTTAGTCAGACTGGTTTTTTTTACATATATATGGATATTTTCCACGAGCATGGTACAAGATGTTCAAATCCGTATTGATACTTCATATTTATTCATTCACTTTAAAATTATATATTCATTCAGAAAATCGACAGAGTATAATGGTCATATTTGGAAAAAATGATTAAGATCCAGTCCCCGCACATTGTACACAGGTTTTCTAGACCATTAAATGGTCCGACCTTTGGGTATTCAGGGGGTATTTGTTAAATGTTCCAGGAAAGGATGAAACAAATAATATTTTGTCTTCTGGCTTGGCCCATTTTGAGAAAAAAAACCCACTGTATGTCTTGAAGATGTGAACGAAAACATAAATTATTCTGCTTCTCCCGAATGACAAATGGTCTGTCCCTAAACAAGACATTGTGGCTGTCTTCTACGCTTATCAGATTCGATGTGAACATGTGCACACCGAATAACTGAATCCCCCATATGTCGTAAAGGTAATAAACACTACTTATAGGCCTTGTTCAACGAAGGTCGCGTCGGTCGTAGCGCTGATGTTGCTTTGTGAAGACATGGCCCGAAAATGAATTTGATGTCGGGAGATACTTGGAGTGTGCGTGTGTGTGTGTGCGTGCGTTCTTGTTTATTTGCTTGCTGTTTAACGGTCACTCAGCAACATGCAATATAATATAAATTATCAATGGAAGAATTTTTTGTCAAGCCACATTAAGGCGGGCGGTGAAAAACACGTCTGGACCAGACAATCCAGTGATTGATCGGTGAGCAACGATCTACGTCTTCGGTGTACGATGACACGCTACCAACTACGTCACCCACCCTGACCACCCGATCCATTAAGTCGCCCCACATGACCAGCATAGGTTGTGGTTGTTCTAGGGGAAACTTGGTAACCAGATAACAATCGTTTTGACGAATGGAGGTGAGGTGAGTTGAAATGGGGTTTAACGGTTTATTACACTTAAGCAGCGACGTGCATGTGTGCATATGTGTGTGTGTGTGTGTGTGTGTGTGTGTGTGTGTGTGTGTCTGCTTGTACTAGTCCGGACTGGTGCCGATTTATATTGTTACCCCACTGAGATACCATGCCGCGGTTTAACATGAATACCCCACTCAGACACAGTATACTGACTCCGAGCCGACCAGTCCTTGTTTTAAACCCTTAATGCCGAGCGCCAGACAGGGTAACAACAAGTACCATCTTTCAACGTCTTTAGGTACGACGCGGCCGGGGATCGAACCCCGGACTTTCCGCTCTCCGGTCGGACGCTCTACCAATCGACCACGGAGACGGTCTTTGACGAATGGATCCGATACAGCAGGCCGAGATATACGCCTGCAGCATATACTGAGATGCCGGCACAAAACAGATGTCACCAACGACTCATTATATATAAAATCATTATAGTGATGTTTTTGTCAGGTATCAATAATGGATATCATATTTGATTAAAATTACATGAACTCTCCATATCTCTAATGACCTATAGTTATGGCTTTATAGAGTACTCTTCAAGCCGCAATAAATTAATTATACGTGGGATATGCGATGAGTATTGTACATGCATGATTCATATTGGCATATGACGAAGTCACGACGAAAGAAAATTCCTGTCTGGAAAAACATCAAAGAAAATGTTCGCCATCGAACAAATTATACATTTCTGAATATGGTAGTAATCTGCTGGTTAAATCTGTGATGGACGGCTTGGTGTATTGTATTACGTCAGGAAAATCCTTTGGATAATCAACAAAGGCATAATGTTAATTCACATCGACAGTTTAATCTATTAGGATTATTTTCTCAGTCTGACAAGATCCTATGTGACTATGTTTAGTAATAAGACGCGGAGTAACACACAAAAGGAAAGCGGAAGGTTAATATGAAGGTGGCGGTAATAAGGTCAGTGGCGACATTCGTCTATCCTGTTACACTGAAGCCGTTTTGAACTGTGTCCTGTTACTGAAGACGCGCTGAAGTATGACACTGCCCCGTGTTTCTGGGTCTAATTTTGGACACTGGAAAGTAAATCAAAGACCATGAGTTGGAAAACGTGTCATTATCGAGAAATTTGGTGGCGACGGAATGAGATTTTTGTGAATCACTTTTTCTGTCGAAAGCGCCATCGAATCTGATAAGCGTAGAAGACAGCCACAATGTCTTGTTTAGGGACAGACCATTTGTCATTCGGGAGAAGAAAAAGAATTTACGTTTTCGTTCACATCTTTAAGACATACCGTGGGTTTTTTACAAAATGGGCAAACCAGAAGACAAAATATTATTTGTTTCATCATTTTCTGGAACATTTAAAAATTGACCCTGAATACCCAAAGGTCGGACCATTTGATGGTCAAAAAACCTGTGTACAATGTGCGGGGAAGGGTTCTTAATCATTTTTTTCAAATATGACCATTATTCTCTGTCGATTTTAAGAATGAATATATAATTTTAAAGTGAATGAATAAATATGAAGTATTAATACGGATTTGAACATCTTGTCCCATGTTCGCGGAATATATGTATAAATATTTTTTTTAAAACAGACAAAAAAAAATTGAAAATGGGATTCGACCAAAAAACTTACAAATGTTTTTAAAACGTTGCAAGGCTGAAAACAGTCGCTGAAACACTGCAGACTTAAGGTCCAAAACATAACTACGACACCCGTATCGAATACATCACCATCGAATAACCATTCTTGTTATTTTTGTTATTTCATTTTTAGCCACCATCAAACATGGGTGTATACTTTCTTTTAACCAACAGATCAGGTACACCTAGACAGCTACGGATATATTCATATAATCCAAGCATTGTATTCAAGTAGCTTTAAACAGCGAAATTTAATAACATGGGCTAAATGTAGTGTACAGTTTGTATTTCGAAATGACGAGCGATGTGTGGCTATGTCATCCTTGCTACCACTAACTTTAGTTTCTTATAAGCGTAGGTCGTTATAAGCATATATACAGCATAACTATAGCAAATAGTCGGGACCAAAAAAAATCAGTTCGTTATATCCGTCAGTTCGTTATAAGCGTGTTCGTTATAAACGTACATTACTGAAATTAAAAATTGAACCAACACAAAATTTCATGACTTACAAAAATTGAAAATTATGTAAAGCACATTGGACATTGGAACAAACACCTACTATAAATTAATAACAGAAGTTTGTCCTTAAGAAAACGTACATATTTATAAAAAAAACAAGTTCTGGTTTATTGCACATAGCGACGTTTCGATGTAAATTCTTGCACTGTTATCCCAGCTTAATAGCGTTGTATGAATCTCCATCGAAACGTCGGTATATGCAGTAAGCAAGAACTTGTTATCCATATTGTTGTATGTTTTCTAACTTACTCACCAAATACTATAATGCCAATCAAACTGGTGTTTGTCCACTCGAAACTAATGGCAAATTGAACAAAAAACAATTCGATGACTTTCAAAATTGCAATTATTTTTATGCGTACACTGGCTCGAACACGCTCAGCTGGAAGAATTGTAGTTAATAGCACTTATAGTCAAGCTTTATCCGTTGTCTGAGGATTCAGTGTCTGTACTGTGAGAGGCACATGTTTCTGATTAGTCTTGTTACATGCAGCATGTCACGTGATACATAACCATGTCTTGTTTAGACCACCGGGACGCGCATGCTATTTGGAAGTAACGCCTCGTTCTCACCGCAGTGTTGATTTGAGCCAGCATTTTCTTCCGCAGTGAATGTTCTGTTTATTTATAGATGCATATGTCACTTCCCGATAGTAATGTAGGTTACTGTAGTGAATGTTAAATTTCTAAAAGAACAAATGATAATGTACGGTGCGCTAGTCGTTTTATGAGTCGCAATTCGTTATGAAGAGTTGTGTCCCTTGAGCATGCCAGGAGCCTATGATTGTTGATTCGAATCACCCTGATTATTTTTCTAGCTTTATCAGCACCATAACTGTGTGGGTTTCCCCAAAGTGGTAAACGTCTGAGATCTGCATCAACGGTGGGATTGCCTCCCTTAAGGTGACACGCTTGATATAATTGGAATACTCTTAAAAGCGGTGTGAAACTAAACTCACTCACTTACTGACTAAATGCTCAGATAGTTCATGAATGTCTATATCATAGAAATAATTAACACTAACATTTCCATTTGAAATGAAACACACGTGCACAAAAAGAACCGTTGTCTACCAAGACCTAGTTCCACAAAGCGATCTTAGCGATAATATTAACGTAACTTTTATACTTTATACATGCTTGCAACAGCCGTAGTGCTAAGGCCGCTTTGTGGGACCGGGCCCAGTTCAGTAATACTTTATTTATAGAAAAAGGTCAACGAGTGCTTCATGCTCGTTATACAATCTATAATGAGTGAGTGAGTATGGTTTTACGCCGCTTTTAGCAATATTCCAGTAATATAACGGCGAGGGACACCAGAAATGGGCTTCACACATTGTACCTATGTCGGGATTCGAACCAGGGTCTTCAACGTGACGAGCGAATGCTTTAACCACTAGGCTACCCGACTGCCCCCAATCTATAATGAAGCCGAGGGACTGTGGATTGACTGTTCTGATTACTTAGCAAGATTACTCCGAAGATTACTCTGAACCAACGGAGAAGATCTCATAAACATCCTTGGTCAGCCCCATGGGGGTCAGACTAAATCATTACAGAGTGGTGATAAGCTGAGATAGTAATGGCCGCGGTTTCAATCTCATTCACTCAAACATCCAGCTGAAAGTGGGAAAGATTTTCGGTGATCCATTTATATAACTTCCAGTGGAATCTATTTCGGCAGATAATCGAGACCGATTATTCTCAGGCGTTGACGTTTCCTATTTGAGCCGTTTAAATAACAATATTTCAGCCATATTAAGAGAGGGGGCACCGCAGGGATGGCGCGAATGTGAGGAATCGACCCGAAATTCGGCGTCACGAGCCAATTACAACGCTTTAACCACTAGGCTACACTATCGTCCCTTAACAGTATTGGATCAGTATTGAAATCCAGTATTGGATCTGTATTGAAATCCAGTATTGGATCAGTATTGAAATCCAGTATTGGATCTGTATTGAAATCCAGTATTGGATCAGTATTGAAATCCAGTATTGGATAAGCATTGAAATCCAGTATTGGATCAGTATTGAAATCCAGTATTGGATCAGTATTGAAATACAGTATTGGGTCAGTATTAAAATCCAGTATTGGATCTGTATTGAAATCCAGTATTGGATCAGTATTGAAATCCAGTATTGGATCAGTATTGAAATCCAGTATTGGATCAGTATTGAAATCCAGTTTTGGATCTGTATTGAAAACCAGCATTGAAATCTAGTATTGGATCAGTATTGAAATCCAGTATTGGATCAGTATTAAAATCCAGTATTGGATCAGTATTAAAATCCAGTATTTCATTAGAAATCTGTCCTAAAAGCAGAGTTCATCGTACTATTCCGACTGCATCATAAGCATGTGTTTATGAATCACGATCAAGTAGTGATGATGCCAGGTGGTCGAGAAAAGGTGAGCGTATCCTGTCTCGACGGTGGCACCCGTGGCATCTGCCAAGACACAGACCACTCAAAGGACAGATCGGCGTTACGTTATTGCCCAAATGATGGGTTATTTTTCAGCTTCAGCCAGGCACTGAACTAGTAATAAGCCTTCATATCTTCTATTATCTGTAATTCCTATTTACCTCAGACAAAAGCCGCTAGGCTTGTCTAGAATTGTAATAAACTATAAAGGGTTATATAAAGCCCTCATACCAGCCCATCGCCACACCACTGAATATGTAGATCTAATTCTTATTGAAAATGATATCATTTCCAGAAGACTATTATAAGTATCAATTCCGTATTTCAATCGAGCTAGAGTTTACCTGGTCACGCATTTCTGTTGGCAAAATGGGTTCGTCCAAAGTTAAAGTGATTTATCTTCATAAATTGTTGCCAGTAATTTTCCTTGACTGGTACGTCCATGACACCCAGTGTTTGTACCGAGGGAACATCAGATACTTAATACCAGGTCATCAATGGACACTTGGTTTTATTATATCTGATACCTGCTCAGAAATTCAGACTTGGTATTAGGATATTTGGAACCTTCTCAGCAATACAAACTTGGTACAGGGATATGTGATCTTCGCTCATAAAACACAGACTTCGTATAAGGATAGTTGATACCTTCTCATTAATACAAGCTTGATACAAGGATAGTTTGTACCCGCTCACATATACTCCCCAGGGAGTTGAGAATGATAAGTGGCATGCAAACGGATCCCCTTGTCGGGGATCAAATAAAACCGCATTCGAGCAGATAATAGTACCTGGACACCTGCGGTATATAAATGCATAGTTTAACTTATATTTGAATATACAGACTTGGTTTAAACAATTGTTTCGCTTGGTCAAAGTTATGACTAACTTTAGTTGTATCAATCTTGCTTGTAATTAATATTTACCCTTATTACACAAGGACAAGGTCACACTTTCGCACAGGGCATTACCCGGGTAGTTACAAAGTTTGACCTGGCCTCTCAATGAGTGAGTGAGTTGGGTTTTACGCCGCTTTTAACAATATTCCAGTTATATCGCGGCATGTCAGCTTAATGTGGGAGGAAAGCCCGAAGTGATGCAGGTCCCAGACGTTTACCACTTCGGTGAAACCCACGAGCACGGGTATGGTGCTGACAAACCGGAGCGAACCGGGATTCGAACCCACAATCATAGGTTTCTGGCGTGCCCAAGGGACGCAACTCTGTACAGCGAATCGCGGCGCCTTAGACGACTGGGCAACCCGTGCCCCCGCCTCTCAATGAACAAAGTCCTTCTTTAAGTGTTAAATCTTAACTCCTCTATCAATAATATTCGTCTGGCATATCATCCACATCTGGTTTAAACTTTTAGATTAAGTTTGTTTATGTGTTGTGTATCCCCACATTCAGCAATATTCCTGCTAAACGACGGCAGGCTGTAAATAATGGAGTATGGAAAAGACAAACCAGTGATTGATATTATGACCAATGTCGTCCGCCGTCGGGGAACGATTTCACGCAATCAACCAATACACCGAAACGGAAAACACGATTCATACAGTCGCCTCCAGAAGCACAAATTATTTGGGACCGATTCCCCATTGGGTAACGGTTTATTAAAGAAACAAAATTCAACAAAAAATAATATCATTGCCAGGATGTCCCCAATCAAGTAATTAGAAAACATCGAAACTCAAATTTAGGACTTGTAGATACCATTGAATCAAGTCCAATGCATGTAAAAGAAAAAACAACATGTTATACAAGATGTTAATTTTATGGCTAGGTTTTACACCTTCCGATTTAATGTAAAATTTCTAACGTCTTATGATGGCCATTCGTTCAGAGCAGCACGTGAGTTCCTTAATGTCTTCCAAATAACCTCTTCGTGTCTTCCCGAGAACATTAATGTTCCAGCACCATTTGCATTTATCACTGAGTGGCACTGCTAATATAAAGTCGTCCTAATGGTATTACTATAATGGGGCAGGAGGTCACCTTGTCACCGACCTATAACAGAGCCGTTGGTCGTCTTCAGAGACGTTTTCTGATGGTGTTAGACAGGGATTGATGACTGGGTTACAGAACGGATACATTCATTTCGCTTGTGAGATGTTGGTCATCCTTTTCGCAGAAACTCATCTTACCTACATGTAATCACCTCTGCGATCTCATCACCGTGTGTCTGCGTGATGCATAGCGACACCCGAAAACTCCTCGACCCCAATGAATGTTACAGCGTTCAAGTTGTGGAGACGTATCTGATGTACTGGGATCCTGATAACGGTACACACGGGGATTCCAGTACACAATTATTGGACATTGATGTTGTTGTCACTCGCTTGCTAAGTGTGTATAAATTCTGTTGACCAGGGGTTTTGGTGTGAGTAGCCCAGGGCCCCGTTCCACAAAGCGAGCGTAGCGCTAAGACAATCGTAACTCCCATACTTAAACATAGGCCTACGACAATCGTAGCTCTACGATAGCCTTGTGGAACGGGGTCCAGTACTCCATGACGTATACTAACACCTCGTCTCTGAAATGAACTATTTTACACAAACAAACATTTGTTAAAAAATATAGTTATAAAATACAATAAGAGGGAGCCCAGAGACTTTCTTCATTTTCAGATACTGCAGTAATCTGGACTTGCCAAATATAATAGTGAGTGAGTGAGTATGGTTTTACGCCGCTTTGAGCAATATTACAGCAATATTACGGCTGGTTACACCTGAAATGGGCTTCACACATTGTACCCATGTCGGGATTCGAACTCGGGTCTTCGGCGTGACGGGCCAACGCTTTAACCACTAGGCTACCCGACCGCCCACAAATATTATAGACTTGCATGGGGTTTATTGTGAACAGGGACAAGAGTTGTATAGAGTTGTACAGGGTTGTTTTGAGTTGTACATAAAGAGTTGTATAGAGTTGTGCAGGGCCCCGTTCCAAGAAACGATCTTAGTGCTAAGACGATCAAACCTCCGGTACTTTACCATAGACAGTCGTAGAACTGCGATTGCTTTGTGGACAAGGGGTGTATAGAGTCGTACTGGGTTGTATAGAGTTGACAGGGTTGTATAGAGTTGTGAGGAGTTTGCAGGGTTGTATAGAGTTGTGAGGAGTTTACAGGGTTGTTTAGATTGTAAAGAGTTTACAGGGTTGTATAGATTGTAAAGAGTTTACAGGGTTGTATAGATTGTAAGGAGTTTACAGGATCATAAAGAGGTGTACTGATTGAGCTGCACAGAGTTTTATGAAGTCATCATGCCTAACCACCAGATCCAATTAAGAAGCCTTTACTTCAAACAGTTTGGGACCTCGTCTAATCCAGGTTCTTACTAATCGAGTATACGACAATGAAGTATATTAGATACAACCATGTGAGATCTTATCCAAAATGTCGGAAATGTGATTCTTTTCCCAGACTCGCTTGATCATAGATAGAATGTCAGAAGCTGGAACCCAAATGATGGTAGGTTATTTTGGGTTTTTTCGAGCACCAACCCTTCAAAAAGCACCATGTTCTATTTTATATGCCCTTGATAGACTGAACTTAACTCGGGAAAAGCAGTAACAGCTGATACGGCTTGTCAAATATACTACTCAAAAGAAGTTAAGGATCACCCGATTCTTTCATTTTACCATGTGAATGACAGATTAACTGTAGTAATTTGAAAAAGTCGAGTTGTTCTTAACTTGAAGTTCTTTTGAGTAGCATAAAATATGTCCTACGTTATAAAGTATGTACGCTCTACGTGAAACGTTTATAGTTGTTTCTTCTAACAAGGCCTCAAATAACAAAACCAGTCCCGTGAAGGTTCCGGGTTAGAACAGGTCTTCAGCAACCCATGCGTATCGTAAGAGGCGACTAACGGGATCGGGTGGTCAGGCTCGCTGACTTGGTTGATGCATGTCATCGTATCCCAATTGCGTAGATCGATGCTCATGATTTCAATCACTGAATTGTCTTTTCCAGACTGGATTATTTACAGACCGCTGTCATATAGCTGGGTTATTGCTGAGTGTGGCGTTAAACAACAAACAAAAACATAACCATGACTTGTAAGCATCACTACAAAAACAGTAATTGTTTGATCAAAGAGTGAGTGAGTATGGGTTTACGCCGCTTTTAGCAATATTCCAGCAATATCACGGCGGGGGACATCAGAAATGGGCTTCACACATTGTACCCATGTCGGGAATCGAACCCGGGCCTTCGGCATGACGAGCGAACGCTTTAACCACTAGGCTACCCGACCGCTCCGTTTGATCAAAGAACTTGGTGTAAGTGACATATCAAATATGCCACATATAAGGCAGATATGTTAACTGAGGGGAAAATCTGCCCAAACCACACATCAGTACTATCAAGCTTACAATATCTTTCATTGCTTTCAGAATAACACGATGTATTTTGATGAGTATCGCCAAAACAATCACCACATCGTGCCTACAGTTTAGCACCAGACCTAACTCTATTTCCGCCTGTTTACTCAACGTTCTAACAGAACAACAATCTCTTAGAATAACTGATTTAAGCCTGGCTGGATTTCTGTCCGCCCGACCCGCCTCCCCATTTCTGAAACAAAAAACGACCCTTTATTCTTTATCCATTGTTTACATCAAAGCTTTGATCTGCGACTGCGCAATGCTTTAGTTTATCGGCGCAGACGTATCAGCCTGTGTAAACATGACTTCCTGTCGTCTGCGTCGTGTCCGATTGTTGATGTTGCACGTGACTCGCAAGCTGGACTTAGATGCCGGTGCCTTAGATAAGTACACACTAAGGTCAAGGTAAATATACAGTGTAATCTACACGGGGATCCTGAAGAGCTGGAACTGGTAGCATTGGTGTGATGAAACTGATATGTCACCCAATAGTGACGTCATGCCGGGAGATTACAGGACTTGGTGCTCAGGGGTTATCGAGTTCTTGCTGATCTTTGCTTCTAAGAAAAAAGTTAACGTTGTAACACGCAACATGATTATTAAATTCATTTCACCCGTTAAGATCCATGGTAGAATAGGTCTTCAGCAACCCATGCTTGCCGTAAATGGCGACTATGCTTGTCGTAAGAGGCGAGTAACTGGATTGTGGGGTCAGGCTCGTTGACTTGGTTGATGCATGTCGTCATATTCCAATTGCGTGGATCGATGCTCATGATGTCAATCACTAGATTCGATTTTTTACAGACCACCGTCATATATCTGGAATATTTTGTCGCGTTAAGCAACAAACAAACATTTGATTCATTTTCCTTATAACTAAACAATTATTTAGTCAGTGTCTGGAAGCATCGTGTAAAAGATCAAACAGTCAAGGTTTCAGTAAAGGACAATTCGTAATTTGACTCATAAGTGACAAAAATTATCTCCGATGCAATTCCCTGTTTTTACTTGTACTATATGTCCCTGTGGTGTTCAAGGGAACATTGACTTGCCTTTGTGACGGATGCCACCGGTGGGGCAGGATACGCTTAACTTATCGCAAACACCTAGTACCATCAGCACTATTCAATAGTGATTCATAAACACTTGCTCCTGATATAGTTGCAATCGTACAACGGTCTCTCCCTGCCTTTGGCAGATATTTCATATTAATATGGAAAGGGTTTTGTCGCTTTCATTTGTACCAGACAATCTCGTGATTAGGTTAGATCAGGGTTAGAATTGGTCTTCAGCAACCCATTCTTGTCGAAAGACGCGACTAACGGGATCGGGTGGTCAGGTTCGTTGACTTGGTTGATGCATGTCATCGTATCCCAATTGCGTAGATTGTACATGAAGGTCTATGGTTATACTGATGCTGGCAATGACTGGATTGACTGTTCCAGACTAGATTATTGACAGACCGCCGTCATATAGCTGGAATGTTGGTGAGTGCGGTGTTAAACAACAAACCAAACACAGTTTGGACTTATGTGGACAAAAGTCCCGAACGATGGTACACGATAATGTACGCCTCATTGTGCATGAAGCTGCACCTAGAATTAGCGTTCGATGACTACCTATAAGCAAGTAAGTGAGTGAGTATGGTTTTACGCCGCTTTTAGCAATATTCAAGCAATATCACGGCGGGGGACACCAGAAATGGGCTTCACACATTGTACTCATGTCGGGAATCGAACCCGGGTCTTCGGCGTGACGAGCGAACGCTTTAACCACTAGGCTACCCGACCGCCCCTATATGCAAGACATAGGCACCAGACCATAAAGCTTAGCCTGTTTCTGGGCGAGGAAAGTTGATCGAAGTAAATGATAGTTTCCCGAGTCACAAGCAAGAAATGATAAATGTTCGTGTGAGCGAAATTAACTGAACTTGTTGAATGTCTGTATAGTTCACTGTTTATGTGTCGACCTTGGAGAGATTACAAAGTCAACTGGCTATGTAATAAGGGAGGTAATAGCTGGTGTCAGTCTCGTGTCCGGAACTAACTACTCTGTGGCCAAGTGGGAGACGTCTAAAGGAATTCTGGGTTACTAACAATACAAGTCTGCTCAGGTTTACGAAATGAAGTTGATCTATTCCTAGGCTTTAAAATGTTCAATGTTCTTTTCTAAATATACAGTGAAACCTGGTTAATGCGGACATACATGCCGTCCTTGGATTATTGCTTTGAGGTGTGTTGTTGTTGTAAATATATCTAGTGATTATCACATTGAGGACTACTGTTGTTGTACATATATCTAGTGATTATTACATTGAGGACTGCTGTTGTTGTACATATATCTAGTGATAATTACATTGAGGGCTACTGTTGTTGTACATATATCTAGTGATTGTTACATTGAGGACTGCTGTTGCTGTACATATGTAGTGATTATTACATTGAGGACTACTGTTGTTGTACATATATCTAGTGATTGTTACATTGAGGACTACTGTTGTTGTGCATATATCTAGTGATAATTACATTGAGGACTACTGTTGTTGTACATATATCTAGTGATTATTACATTGAGGACTGCTGTTGCTGTACATATATCTAGTGATTATTACATTGAGGACTGCTGTTGCTGTACATATATCTAGTGATAATTACATTGAGGACTACTGTTGTTGTACATATATCTAGTGATTGTTACATTGAGGACTGCTGTTGTAAATATATAAAGTAATTGTTACATTGAGGACTACTGTTGCTGTACATATGTAGTGATTATTACATTGAGGACTGCATATATATATATATATATATATATATATATATATATATATATATATATATATATATATATTACCTTGACCTTGGGGCGATATATATAGATCTCATGTTACAGTAAACTACGGTTATAACGAACTCAAAGGGACTACTATTTTTAGTTCGTTATAACCGTAGTTTGTTATAAGCATATATACAGCATAACTACAGCAAGTAGTCGGGACTAAAAAGTTAGTTCGTTATATCCGTCAGTTTGTTATAAGCGTGTTCGTTATAACCGTAGTTTACTGTATATCCATTCATAATCAAGGTCCTATCGTGAAGTGTCCTTTCCTGCACTCGAAATTTCAGGTCATAATGTCATGTTGTACGCCCGGCTAATTGTACACGGAATATCCTTTAGCTCTTCCCCAATTAAATCCAGAGGTTGAAGTGATCATACGATCTACGCTAACTTAAATAACGCTAATAATTCGTACAAGTACCCTTCACATTGCATTCACTTAATCGCGAACGTCATATATCGCCACTATCATGCTCTACTACTCATGAAATACTAATCTAAAAGATATGCCTTTATTTTAACATAAAACGACTTCAAATAATTATTTGGTCAAAGAAGAATCGTTTCCTTCACGAGTACATCTAAAAACCAACGGACGCCATGTTCTCTGTCAAGCAGTGAAGCCTGTCCAATCCTATCTTTACATTCAATATGTTTGATCACATGCTTGTCGAAAATGACGTCATCAGAGGAATTACTTCAAGTAGGGATTCGTGTAGCTTATGCAGCTGATTTCGTCGACATTGTTGTCCTGGGAGCAGTGTAACTGTCCAGAGAGAAGAAAGTCGTATTATTAATATTATCGATCAAATATAGACAGGGATGTACTCAACATTTACTTTTGAGACTTTGATGTAGAGATGAAAGGTCAAGCACCACGACCTCGGAGCCATTTATGCAATGTGTCATAAAGAATTTTGTTTTGGAAGCAGTATCGATCGCTTGCAATAAATGCGAGGAATAACTGGTATACTTTGAATAGACGATGGATCAAACACGTTTCTGATCAACAAGTAGCTCTATTACAGGGGAACCCAGATAAAATGCTTCAATTCAGAGGGCATGATGTAACGGTATAACCTGCGAGTACTTGTTGAAAAAGATTATCATCTTGTGTATTTAAATTAATTTACCGTAATTCCTATTAATATTGATTATAGTTAAAATGGTCACTTACACTAATCCTCTGAGCCAATGTGTGTATTATGTGGTCTGTTCCAGTTAGGATGCGCTTGTCAGTAGGACCAGATGCATTTTCACATTTAGTCTCTGTGCAACAAACTACAGTTCTTAGATAAGTAATTGTATACATTGTAGGAACCCTACTCTCTCATACAGCCCCCAGAGTATATATCTGACAAAACATTCACCCTAGTCCCTCACCATGACTATGGAATATATGCATTTCATGAAACAAAAACCAATCTAGATGTATATAAAAACAAGTCTAGCCAACTCGAGCTAGCTCTGTTCCATATTATGAAATCAGCTTCAGAAAAATTATTTTTATGGGTTTTTTAGAGGAGCGAAATGTAATTAAATATTTCGTAGACTTCATATTATAGTCTCATCACCCAATTCTATTCTCATCATCTCAAGCATCCCCTTCTCAGCTCTTGGCTGAAATTAAGAGACAGTTATTTCAGTCTATGGGAGCCCCAACTGAGTAGTCTTGCTCACACTTGATCTTCGGTGTTGTCACCATGATATATGAGAACATTGTTCAGCGAAACCATACTCATTCAGAGAAATTTTGTTTTAAATTGATCAAGACGGCTCGAAACATTCTCAGCATGAGAAGCAAACTTGGTATTTAGCAGCATTAAGCTAATTATATTAATCAAACGATAAAGAAGTAATTCAGATACGTCCACCTCACAAACAAAGAGGTGAGGTGAAATTAGGTTTAACGTCGCGTCCAAGATTATTGCACTTATATAGCGACGTGCATGTACGAGTATGTGTTTGTGTGGCTGCTTGTTCTAGTCCGGACTAATGCCGATTTATAGTGCTAGCTCACTGAGATACCATGCCGCAGTTTAACATGAATACCCCACTCAGACACAGTATACTGACTCCGAGCCGACCAGTCCTTGTTTTAGCCCCTTAATGCCGAGCGCCAGACAGGGTAACAACAAGTACCATCTTTTAACGTCTTTTGGTATGACGCGGCCGGGGATCGAACCCCGGACCTTCCGCTCTCCGGGCGGACGCTCTACCACAGGACCACGGAGGCGGTCCCACAAACAAAGAATCAGCTTTTGACAATGTGCTGTATGTGTCAGTATAGGCACCACAGCCAGTCTACATGATACATGTATCCGCTGGTGCTGCGCCTGTACTTGCAAGCCACGATTTAAGGAAAGATCTCCGGAACCAACTGTATATTATTGCAGTGCCTGCGAGAGGCGGATAATGTCACCACACTTGTAGTCGATCCGTTCTCAGCACTTACGCATTGTACGTAACAAAGGTTAAGTACGCAGCGGCTCCCTGCACTTGACTCTCAGCAAGCACTACGAAGGCAGGGAATGTCGGGAGTAGATGGTTATCAGGGCTCGCAACAATTCTCAGCGTCGATCGCACAGATAAACGTTGCGATATGTGACTTACTTCCCACCAACGGCGTCCAGCCGCCATCTTGAACACTTACGCGTTGGTGCCTTTACAACTTGTAATAACATACATGACTATCGTTACGTTTAACACGTCCGTCTGACAAGGATTAAGCAATGTGGTGGGCATTGTCTGTCTGTCGAGGAAAGGTTTCTCTACTTGCCGTTTGAACTCCTTTAAAATGGGCCTATACTGGAAAATGTGATGTTACCTTTGGGATCTGGTATTTTTGTGTCCGTGTTGTATTGTACTGTACAGGTAGATGATTTTGTTCAGCTGAAGAAATATTTACTTAGCATTTAGTAAAAGAAGTTTAAACGTGTACCTGTCATAGGCATACGGAAACGATGTCTCTGGAATATTGGTGAAATGGAAAGACGCCAACGGAATATTAAGTCAGTCAGGATTTTTTCATTTCATTATGTTCCTCGTAATAAAGAAGTTGACATGATCCATAAATTCTCTTCCTAATGTGTATCACTTCTATGCTTTTCAAAGACCAGGATTATCCCCCTTTGAGACTGATGTGATTTAATGATTAAACAAGGGGTCACAATGCAATATACAAATGATAACAGCGTGTGTTAATGGGTTAATGTTACCCAGCTTCAGCATTAATCCAGCAATATCACGACAGGGGACACCAAAATGAGTTTGTAAAGAGTGAACGCTTTAACCAATTGACTAAGCGCCTTCCCCTGATCAACTAAATAGAATAACATGGCTGTTCTTGTTTTGACAGTTTCGGCTAAGTTTGAAACGGTCTCCTCACCATTTGATAGGACAAAGTCGGAATGGTACAATGGATTCGACCGTGAAGATCCGGGATAGAATAGGCCTTCAGCAACCAATGCTTACCGTAACAAGCGACTATGCTTATCGTAAGAGGCGTAAGATCGGGTGGTCAGGCTCGTTGACTCGGTTGATGCACGTCATGGTATCCCAGTTGCGTGGATCGATGCTTATGATGTCAGTCACTGGATTATCTGGACCAGACTCGATTATTTACAGACCGCCGTCATATAGCTGGTTGGTTGGTTTGTTGTTTAACGCCGCACTCAGCAATATTTCGGCTATATGACGGCGGTGTGTAAATAATCGAGTCTGGACCAGACAATCCAGTGCTTAATGTCATGAGCATCGATCCACGCAATTGGGGTCGATGACATGCATCAACCAAGTCAGCGAGCCTGACCACCCGATCCCGTTAGTCGCCTTTTACGACAAGCATAGTCACCTTTTACGGCAAGCATGGGTTGCTGAAGACCTATTCTACCCCGGAATCTTCACAGGTCCATATAGCTGGAGCATAGCTGAGTGCGGTGTTGAACAACAAACAACAACGTACAATGGATGCCACTTCTGATGATTTTGGAAACGATTTTGTCGTTTTAAGTATTAAAACAATGAACTAACCTATGGCTTTTTGTAAATTTTGAGAACTTGTGTAACATAAATTCTTAAAGAATGTATGAAATTAATCAAAGCAGGCAAGGTGACATCACGGCGCTGTCACAGATAAATCCGTACTGTATAATGGGTGCGCAATCGAATGCGCATGAATTTTATTCAACATTACATTTATTCAACGTTACAATTCCATATCATATTTCCTAGATTTTAATACATGTTTGTATATCACGCATCACTGCGGTGAACAAAGACAAGTCATGTTGCGGTCACATATGAATATCCTTCACGAGAAAACGCGTTGTTTCACCAAGGCTCGCGAGAAGAAACCCGACACTACGGACTCGTGTCAGTGTGGTCCAGTAAGCCGTATTACAGCCCATCTGTCTCCCAGCAGATGACATTGTCTTGAAGGGTTGTCTAAACACTGCCTGCTTCCCATTGTTATTTCTTCATGTGATTGTCTGCAGAAATGCATTGCCACTTTGTTAACGCTCCCTGCCTTTGTCCCGACGAGCTTGGCGCATGCAGAGTTCTAGCAGAGTAACAATAAGTCTCGCGAGATCTTTGCTGAAGCCATTTAATGGCGACATGATGCCCGCCTTCCTTACTTCTCAAAGAGAACTATTTTCTTCGTAATGGTGCAACGCATGTTAAAGCTCGTATTTATGTAGGACTATGTGTTTATTTTCCGCACAATAATAACCCTTTCAAAGGCATATCTGGTGCTTTGGCATGTCGTTAATTAAAACAGGAGTTATATGTTTGTAGCACTTACATAGAATAGGGGGATTAAAGTGACAGTGCTGTGCTGTTGGGGTTAAGTCAACTTACATTACAAATGTAGGCATAAGTTAGCGTGTAACATCTTACATTGCATGTGTAAGAATACTTTAGCGTGTAACATCTTACATTGCATGTGTAAGAATAAGTTAGCATGCAACGTCTTACATTCCATGTGTAAGAATAAGTTAGCGTGTAACATCTTACATTCCATGTGTAAGAATACGTTAACCTGCAACATCTTACATTCCATGTGTAAGAATACGTTAACCTGTAAGATCTTACATTCCATGTGTAAGAATACGATAACCTGCAACATCTTACATTCTTAAATGTAAGAATACGTTAACCTGCAACATCTTACATTCCATGTGTAAGAATACGTTAACCTGTAAGATCTTACATTCCATGTGTAAGAATACGTTAACCTGCAACATCTTACATTCTAAAATGTAAGAATACGTTAACCTGTAACATCTTACATTCCATGTGTAAGAATACGTTAACCTGTAAGATCTTACATTCCATGTGTAAGAATACGTTAACCTGCAACATCTTACATTCTTAAATGTAAGAATACGTTAACCTGCAACATCTTACATTCTAAAATGTAAGAATACGTTAACCTGTAAGATCTTACATTCCATGTGTAAGAATACGTTAACCTGCAACATCTTACATTCTAAAATGTAAGAATACGTTAACCTGTAACATCTTACATTCCATGTGTAAGAATACATTAACCTGCAACATCTTACATGCTAAAATGTAAGAATACGTTAACCTGTAACATCTTACATTAAATGTGTAAGAATACGTTAACCTGTAAGATCTTACATTCCATGTGTAAGAATACGTTAACCTGTAACATCTTACATTCCAAAATGTAAACATACTTTCACTTGTAGCATCTTACATTCTAAATGTAAGTATACGCTTACTTGTAGCATCATATATCCCAACTGTGAGCATAACCTGTAACGTCTAACATTACAAATGTAAGCACGCGTTGACCTGTAACTTCTTACTTTACAAATGTAAGCATACGTTACCATGTAGCATATTATATTCTAAATATAAGCATACGTTTAACTGTAGTATCTTACATTCTAATTGTAAGTATACGTTAACTTGTAGCATCATATATTCCAACTTTGAGCATAAGTTAACCTGCAACTTCTTACATTACAAATGTAAGCATACGTTACCATGTGGCATATTATATTCTAAATATAAGCATACGTTTAACTGTAGCATCTTACATACTAAATGTAAGTATACATTAACTTGTAGCATCATATATCCCAACTGTGGGCATAAGTTAACATGTAGCATCATATATCATAACTGTAAGCATACGTTAATATGTAGCATTTTACATTTTAGATATAAGTATACGTTAACTTGTAAGATTTGATTGTTCTGTTATTGAAATTGTTTCCAAAACTTTTTAATGAATTATCTTTGAAATTTAAAAACAAACATACTATTGATACATGCGCCCAAACATAAAAGGAGTTTTCACAAATGTAGGATCTGTATCTCATAGATCTGTAGAACTTTAAGTGGGGTTCTTTGATCGTTAAACTTCATAGTGTTGTTTTTTCAACTCGCTCAGAGGCATACCTTCTTCATGAATTAATTTTTCATATTCATAATTTACATCATTTTCAGGTACATATACAAATGTTGCCACTTTGGGCATGAGTCACTTAACTGACAAATTTTTCCTACCGTGTATAATGTCATCCTTTTTATTAAAAAATATGGGGGAAATTAGGCACAGTCGAAGTATACTGTTTATGATTATGGTCGTTTTCGCACTAACGCGACGAGCAAAGTGTGAAATTCGCTGGAAAATGGCTGTCTGTTGAGGAATGAATGCGGGAATAGAGCGTGATTGATATGAAATGTTGACGCAGTCACGTGAACAAGATGGCGCTAAAGGCTGTTAACACATACCACGTGAAGACTTTAGTGTAATGTACGTGCAGTTTATGGGGCTTCCTGTGGATTTATTATTCGTGTTATCGAAATGCTTAAGTTCTTTTATTCTTAATTTTAGAACTTTTTGTACACGAGTAAAGCTTCTAAAGGGAACGCAAATGACTAACTGTGGAGCGGAAAATCGCGACGTCGTTTTTTGTATTTTTTATCTCGAGGCAGATATCGGGTGTTCGTGTGGGTAGGGAGTTTTGGATGATGCAGGTAGCGGAATTTGGGCCACTGGGTGAGTGGGTTGGGTTTTAACACTTTGAAAAGTGTTTCAGTTTTATCACCAGCTTACGTTGTCCTAGGTTACACATGTCCAAGAATGTATGCCAGTTCCATGGAACAACGAGTACTGAGTGTGGAGTTGCGTCCCTTCGTCGCACCAGTATCCGCTTATCGTGGGTTCGAATCTCGGATGCGTCCTGATAATGAACTTTGGTTGTCAGCATTTTACCGCTCACGTAAACCTATTGCTGGATGAGTCACATCGGTCTTTCCTCTGACACCTAGATATACTAGACGGCCTTGGCCCAGGGTATATCTTGTAATCTGTCATCGGTCGTTAATACTTTTATTGCCGCAGGGTTCGTCATGCCATGTTTGCCCCGATGCAATCACAACTTTATATCCCCGTGTGAGACTCTATAAATCCATATCTTATTCTCGGGTACTGCCTCCAGCTGTCTGGGATGTTAACAGTGTGATAAACACAATCATGGGAATAACAACATAAAGTGTAACTTTTTCATACAGTCTATTATTATTATTATTATCATCATCATCATCATCATCAACAACAACATCATTATCATCATCATCATTATTATTATTATTATTAAATACAAAATGCAGCAAAGAGGGTTTGGGTGATCCAGGCACAGTCAGGCAGGTTAGGCTCAGCATCACCTCAGGGTCCTTGCCCCCACTACACGCAGACCAGACAGCGAATGGGACCTCTCCCAGGAAGCGCTGCCCAACACTGCAGCCTTCTGCATTACCCAGATTGTCAGAAGGGCTGTATTCCTGGTAGCTAACCCGGGTACTCTCCCAATGTCAGTCAACAGATTGGAAGGTACCAAACCTAAGGCACCGAGAACAATGGGAGTCGGACAACTTGGTACTAAGGATGCAAGAGTGACATTTCGAAAGCGTGGTCTGCATATTTGCCAAGTTTTTCCTCAATCTTGTCAATCACATTTGTGTCAAAAAGGACAGAATCAGGTTTGTTGGTCTGAATACGTCTGAGGCTGTATGCGGGGTGGTCTCAAAAACTAAACCGGGACGTAAAAGGATATTTCCTACAGGGTGACTAGATGTATAGTGTACAAGCTTTATGAGCGGAAGGTACCCCCGATGACCGAGCAGTTTTCAGGGGGAAATATTCCATCCTGTCTATGAGATCTCATTACATCCGCACCATTCATAACTATCACAGTCAGGGCTCCCAGATCATTTACGTTGATGAATCATTCCACCGACTACATGTGGCTATCGGCAGATGGACAAAAACACCCGTGGTACCAGCAGGTAAAGGTAATCGTGTCATTGTTTTGCACGCCGCAACCCTTGATCTGGGGCGTATTGATGGATGTGTGCTAGTTTTCGAGGTGAAAAAGAAAACTGGTGATTTCCATAAGGAAATTATAGGAGGAGATATGTTCATAGACTGGTTGGAACATCATCTATTGAAAATACCTCAGTGTCATAGTCATGGATAACGCCAGTTAATACAACGTCCGGGAACCAGATACAGTCGCGCCAACCATGAGTATTCTGGTGGCGACCATACAGGAATATATGACATTGTCGACTTCAGACCATCTGAAGCGAAAGTTCATGGAGAAAAGTCGACTGAATAAGAAACTAGTAAAGTACAAGACATATGTGCTGGCGGCACAACACGGTCGCGTTGTCTTACGTTCGCCGCTCAGACGTTGTGAGCTCAACCCTGTTTAGCCTATCTTGGCTGACTGTACAGGGTTCTAGGCAAGACATAACACAACATTCAAACACACACTTGTCAAAGGCAGGTTCAACGGAGTCTTTGCTGGATATCAGCCTTGTTGAACCAGTTATCATACAGTTTGGTGATAGTACAGATTCATATACGTCATCAGCGGAGATAGATGCTACCTTAATAAATCATCTGTAGAAAAACAAAAACTTCTTGATTCCAAAACCGCAACCTTCCAGTACACATCCTGTTTCATAGCTTTTAACTATTCCATCATTTATCCAAGCAAATATAATCCAGTATATATCCTAAATCGCTTCCCTATCAACGCACATGTCAATTAAGTACAATAACAGCAATATTTTGAGACCACCCCAACTCCGGTGACATTTGCACCTGTGAAAATGCACGGGCCGGTTTGAGGTCATCACCTCGGGACAGGTATTAGGTAATTACCTCAGGTTATAGGCCGTGTCATACATGCATGACAACAAACGAATATCTTCTTATTTTATCATCATTTTACCTGTAAAAGTACACTTAAAGGGTAATCACAGTGTCAGTTAGGATAGACTAGATGAGGTCAATTTGCGTTACTTTGCTATATGCTATTTTCATAGCCCTATGACTCATATTTATTAAATGAAGCCAGAAAAGCATTTTTCCTGCATTTCCGACAGTACTTTAATCAAACGACGCCCTCCCATTATGATTTATAAACGTAAACAATTATTACAAACACATGCTTTTGTTGTATTCGGAATCAATGGACGCTGTTGTCAGCAGAAATCTCTTTTGATTATCCAGTGTTTTTGACGCTTTTATTTCACTTTATATGTTATTATAAAAAAGTAGGAGGTGACTAAAAGGATCGGGTGGTCACGCCTTGTGGCTTGGTTGAATGTGTGCCACAGAAGCCCCGACGGTGTGAGACTTTGCTCACAATATCAATCTCTGGTTTGACTGGAACAGTGTTACCTGCGGCATAAAACAACATTCACCTCGTCCTATACTCGTGACAGAACCCTCTTGCATGGGAATTGTTTGTGTTATTTTGTGATTGTTTAAAACTATTTACTGAAGGACACATCACCTTCAGATAATAAAAACAACTTTCACTGAGAAAATCGGGGCGGTCGGGTAGCCTAGTGGTTAAAGCGTTCGCTCGTCACGCCGAAGACCCGGGTTCGAATCCCGACATGGGTACAATGCGGAAGACCATTTCTGGTGTCCTCCGCTGTGATATTGCTGGAATATTGCTTAAAGCGGCGTAAAACCATACTCACTCACTCACTCACTCACTCACTCATTTAGAAAATCAAAGTATTAACTGTCTCAGAATGAAATGAACCAACCAGTTGTTCAAAGAACCATAGGGGTAACCTGGCTCTTCCCGGTAGTAACTGGTTTCATTCAGCGACAAAACACAACTTATCAGCTTCAACAAGACCCTCATTAGAAGGTCTAGACATGGCGCATTATACTTAGACGATCTCACCTAACTGTAAATGAGGTTGATTTGGGATGGTGATTTTTATACTCCAGACAAAAGTGTGGAAAAAATTATCGGTGTCCAAATGTTACAAATCCCGTCATTGTGTTAGAATTTAATGTCTCACGAATTATACTCCATAAAAATATCAGACATATATTCCCTGCCTGTCCGTCACTTAGAAGAATGTGACCTCTATTCTAGAAAAGCAAGTATTTCTTAATAAAATATGTTATGATATAAATGACAAAAATAATGATAAATCCGATGAAATCATGTATATCATTGAAGGGACGGTGGGGTAGCCTAGTGGTTAAAGCGTTCGCTCGTAACGCCGAAGACTCGGGTTTGAATCCCGACATGGGTACAATGTGTGAAGCCCATTTCTGGTGTCCCTCGCCGTGATATTGGTGAAAGCGACGTAAATCCACATTCTCTCACTCTCTATATCATTGAATTCTCTGTCCCATTTGACACTAACGTAATTGACAAGATTTAGGAAAAACATGGCATATTTGCGGACCTCGCTTCGAAATGTCACGCTTGCATCCCAAGTACCAAGTTGTACGACTCCCCATTGTTCTCGGTGCTTTAGGTTTGGTACATCCCAATCTGTTGACTTACATTGGGAGAGTACCCGGGTTTACTTCCAGGAATACAGCCCGTCAGACAATCTGGGTAATGCAGAAGGCTGGAGTGTTGGGGAGTCTTCACACTCTCCGAAAAGTTCTGGGTGGATTTGACTAGGCAGCGATTCCTGGGAGAAGTCCCATTCGTTGTCTGGGCTGCGTGTGGAGGGGGCAAGGGCCATGAGCTGATGATGAGTCTAACCAGCCTGACTGTGCCAGGATCACCCAAACCCTCTTTGCTGCATTTATTTATTTTATTCTGCATAATCAAAACACTTTGAGGAAATTTCTATCTCAATAAATACATTACAGTCGCAGACAGTAAGACTGACGCCGCTTTAAAAAAATCTCAACAATAATATCTAGAAAGGTTCATCACACAGGAGCCATGCGCGGAACCAGCACGTATATGTGGCGTTTTCAGCAAACGCCAACCCACACGGCGGCGCTGTCATCCTTTAAGACGCTGGATGCAGTGTGAAATTGACACAGCCAGCGAAACAGAAGAAATCTTGGCACATTGAATCAAACCGACGAGGAAACCCAGGAAATGTACACAGAAGGACGCAGCAGGGTTAATTACAGGTAATGTGACAGGTGAGAGACGCTCCCCCATTCCTCTGTCTGGAAACGTTCATTTCGTGATGTACATCGCAGAGGATGTATTTCTGGTACATGGAAACATTGATTTCATAGTTGTCTGGTTAGTTATTACATTCCGCACCATTGTCGTGAAGACACTGATGGTGGCGGGAGCTTTAATATGGTATTGTATCGTCGCGGTCAGACAACGCTACGTCGTAGTGATGTCTGTATTTTCATATATGATGGTGTTATCGGAATTGGGTATCCTTGTTTTCGAGTGAGTGAGTTTTTGTTTTACGCCGCTTTTAGCAATATTCCAGCAATATCACGGCGGGGGACACCAGAAATGGGCTTCACACATTGTACCCATGTCGGGATTCGAACCCGGGTCTTCAGCGTGACGAGCGAACGCTTTGACCACTAGGCTACCCGACCGCCCCCTTGTTTTCGAACACCGGGTGTTCTGTCTGTATTGAAAGTACTTGTCTGATAAGATAATTTGCCGAGTTCTATTTTCGTTTATGGTAGTATCGTGAAATAAGCGGTAATTTTCTTTCTTGCTGAAAGGTTATAATATTATTATGGCGATTGATTTGGCGGGTAAATAATCCAAAAGAATAAAGACTTAATGTACACCAGTTTTGATTTTAAATTTTGCCAAAGTTTCATACACAAACTGTAACGTTGTGATATAGGTTTATGATATTAAAGATGCTATTTGCGTGTAGAATATATAGCTAAGTACTATGAATTGTCCTCGAAATATCCCCACCCACATGTCTCCCCCAAAAGCCCCACCTACCCACCCACCACCAACAACAGAAAAAAGCAAATATAATGTAAAAGAAATGACAATGTGTTCAGTAACCAGGAGACAGAAAATATAACGATGGAGAGATACCCAAGGGCTGGAAGTCCTAACATAACACCTGACCCAATGCGCCACGGCGGAATTCCCTGCTATGACTTATGTGTAGAACCCAGGGACGCTAAAACGGCACATTGGGGTTAAGCGCATTGAGCGGTCGATGAGTACCTTTAAATAAAGCATAATACTTTGCACAAACCCGTTAGAAACGAGATTACATCCAAGCCGTACACCAGTATCGGCTATCTGGTCTCTTTTAAACTTCTACTTTCGTATAATTAAAATTCTTGCTTACGAGACAACGAATCGATATCTGAACAAGCCTATGAAGAATTCAAATGAATCTTCAAGTCAGCTAAGTCGGTTCCTTGCACGGGCATGGTATTCTATAAAAATAAATCCGCCAAGTTGTAACCTCGTGAAATCTCGCTAATAATTCCATCCGCTTAACGAGATAAGCGAAGCCTTGTCGTCACACATTTTAAAGATAAGATACAAATTAATAGAAGGATACATGCCAAACCCGACATTATCAGATGAAACCTGCAAAGAAAAATTAAGTTATCAATGAGTAAACGAACCCACCAGACAGAAAACAGTATTTTTGGCTATTGGATTAACACGCGACTAATGAAATTATTTTGACAAGATATTATTTGTTGAGCATTTCTTGTGTGAACAGATGACGCATTGCATTTTTAGCGATCGCGGCCCCGTCACGCGATGTACTGAACCAAAATGATTCTGTTTGGTTATTGTATACTCCCCAAGGAGCCGAGAATGCATTTGGAATGCACATGGAGCTGTTAACCGGGGCAATAATGTCATTTGCTTGAGCATACCTAATCCATGGTGTTGAGTCTTTGGGCTATAAACATGACCTCTTGTTAATGCATGTAATTATATCACCATGGTGAAAACAAAAATTCTCAGTGTGTGTGTCTGTGTATGGCAAATGTATAACATGTATTCATGTAAAACGGTAAAGTTAAATGCATGAACTACTTGTAATGTCGTATAGTTAATTTTTCATACTAATATATTTCAATGAATATTCACATAAATTAAATTTAATATTTGTGTTACATCTTCAGTACGAATCGCCACAGGGCGACACTTCTATCGTTTTATCAAATAGGCGATACATTATTAAGTTTGATTATGTATTGCAAAAACTATGGGCTTTGGGTAAAAATGACGCTAGATATGTAACTTGGTCTGTGTAGCTTGGTCTGCGTAACTAGGTCTGCGTAACAAGGTCTGTGTAACTTGGTCTGTGTAAAATAGTCTACGTAACGTGGTCTACGTAACTTGGTGTGTGTAGCTTGGTCTGCGTAACTAGGTCTGCGTAACTAGGTCTGTGTAACTTGGTCTGTGTAAAATAGTCTACGTAACGTGGTCTACGTAACTTGGTGTGTGTAAGAAGGTCCGTGTAACTTGGTCTGTGTAACTTAGTCTGTGTAACTAGGTCTGTGTAACATGGTCAACGTAACGTGGTCTACGTAACTTGGTGTGTGTAAGTAGGTCCGTGAAACTTGGTCTGTGTAACTTAGTCTGTGTAACTAGGTCTGTGTAACTTGGTCTGTGAAACTGGGTCTCTGTGACTAGGTCTGTGTACCTACTCTGTGTAACTTGGTCTGTGTAACTAGATCTGTGTAACTTGGTCTTCGTAACTTGGTCTGCGTAACTTGGTCTGTGTAACTAGGTCTGTGTAACTTGGTCTGCGTAACTTGGTCTGCGTAACTTGGTCTGTGTAACTTGATCTGTGTACCTAATCTGTGTAACTTGGTCTGTGTAACTAGGTCTGTGTAACTAGGTCCGTGTAACTTGGTCCGTGTACCTAGTCTGTGTAACTTGGTCTGTGTAACTAGGTCTGTGTAACTAGGCCCGTGGCACTTGGTCTGTTTAACTAGGTCTGTGTAACTTGGTCATCGTAACTTGGTCTGCGTAACTTGGTCTGTGTAACTTGGTCTGTGAAACTCGGTCTGTGTAACTAGGTCTGTGTAACTAGATATGTGTAACTTGGTCTTCGTAACTTGGTCTTCGTAACTTGGTCTGCGTAACTTGGTCTGTGTAACTTGGTCTGTGAAACTCGGTCTGTGTAACTAGGCCTGTGTATCAAGATCTGTGTAACTAGTCTGTGTAACTTGGTCCGAGTGCCTAGTCTGTGTAACTTGGTCTGTGTAACTAGCCCCGTGTAACTTGGTCTGTGTAACTAGGTCTGTGTAACTTGGCCTTCGTAACTTGGTCTGCGTAACTTGGTCTGTGTAACTAGGTCTGTGAAACTCGGTCTGTGTAACTAGGTCTGTGTAACTAGATATGTGTAACTTGGTCTTCGTAACTTTGTCTGTGTAAATTGGTCTGTGAACTCGGTCTGTGTAACTAGGTCTGTGTATCTAGATCTGTGTAACTAGTCTGTGTAACTTGGTCTGTGTAACTAGGTCTGTGAAGTAAGGTCTGTGTAACTAGTCTGTGTAACTTGGTATGTGTAACTAGGTCTGTGTAACTAGGTCCGTGTAACTTGGTCTGTGTAACTAGATCTGTGTAACTTGGTCTTCGTAACTTGGTCTGCGTAACTTGGTCTGTGTAACTAGGTCCGTGTAACTAGGTCCGTGTACCTAGGTCCGTGTAACTTAGTCTGTGAAACTTGGTCTGTGAAACTCGGTCTGTGTAACTAGGTCTGTGAAACTTGGTCTGTGTAACTTGGGCTGTGAAACCTGGGCTGTGTTACTAGGTCTGTGTAACGTTGTCTGTGTAACTTGGTCTGTGTAACTAGATCTGTGTAACTTGGTCTTCGTAACTTGGTCTGCGTAACTTGGTCTGTGTTACTAGGTCTGTGTACCTAGTCTGTGTAACTTGGTCTGTGAAACTCGGTCTGTGTAATTAGGTCTGTGTAACTAGGTCTGTAACTTGGTCTGTGTAACTTGGTCTGTGGAACTAGGTCTGTGTAACTTGGTCTGTGGAACTAGGTCTGTGTACCTAGTCTGTGTAACTTGGCCTGTGTAACTTGGTCTGTGTAATTAGGTCTGTGTAACTTATTCTGTAACTTGGTCTGTGTAACTTGGTCTGTGTAACTTGGTCTGCGTAACTTGGTCTGTGTAACTTGGTCTGTGTACCTAATCTCTGTAACTTGGTCTGTGTAACTAGGTCTGTGTAACTAGGCCCATGTAACTTGGTCTGTGTAACTAGGTCTGTGGAACTAGGTCTGTGTAACTTGGTCTGTGGAACTAGGTCTGTGTACCTAGTCTGTGTAACTTGGCCTGTGTAACTTGGTCTGTGTAATTAGGTCTGTGTAACTTATTCTGTAACTTGGTCTGTGTAACTAGGTCTGTGTAAGAGGCCCATGTAACTTGGTCTGTGTAACTAGGTCTGTGTAACTTGGTCTTCGTAACTTGGTCTGCGTAACTTGGTCTGTGTAACTTGGTCTGTGAAACTCGGTCTGTGTAACTAAGTCTGTGTAACTAGATATGTGTAACTTGGTCTTCGTAACTTGGTCTGTGTAAATTGGTCTGTGAACTCGGTCTGTGTAACTAGGTCTGTGTATCTAGATCTGTGTAACTAGTCTGTGTAACTTGGTCCGTGTACCTAGTCTGTGTAACTTGGTCTGTGTAACTAGGCCCGTGTAACTTGGTCTTCGTAACTTGGTCTGCGTAACTTGGTCTGCGTAACTTGGTCTGTGTAACTTGGTCTGTGTAACTAGGTCTGTGTAACTTGGTCTGCGTAACTTGGTCTGCGTAACTTGGTCTGTGTAACTAAGTCTGTGTAACTAGATATGTGTAACTTGGTCTTCGTAACTTGGTCTTCGTAACTTGGTCTGTGTAAATTGGTCTGTGTAACTAGGTCTGTGTATCTAGATCTGTGTAACTAGTCTGTGTAACCTGGTCTGTGTAACTAGGTCTGTGAAGTTAGGTCTGTGTACCTAGTCTGTGTAGCTTGGTCTGTGTAACTTGGTCTGTGTAACTAGGTCTGTGTAACTAGGTCCGTGTAACTTGGTCTGTGTAACTAGATCTGTGTAACTTGGTCTTCGTAACTTGGTCTGCGTAACTTGGTCTGTGTAACTAGGTCCGTGTAACTAGGTCCGTGTACCTAGGTCCGTGTAACTAGGTCTGTGTAACTAGGTCTGTGAAACTTGGTCTGTGTAACTTGGGCTGTGAAACCTGGGCTGTGTAACTAGGTCTGTGTAACTAGTCTGTGTAACTAGGTCTGTGTAACTAGATCTGTGTAACTTGGTCTTCGTAACTTGGTCTGCGTAACTTGGTCTGTGTTACTAGGTCTGTGTATAGGTCTGTGTAACTTGGTCTGTGAAACTCGGTCTGTGTAACTAGGTCTGTAACTTGGTCTGTGTAACTAGGTCTGTGTAACTTGGTCTGTGTAACTTGGTCTGTGTAACTAGGCCTGTATAACTAGATCTGTGTAACTTGGTCTTCAAAACTTGGTCTGTGTAACTAGGTCTGTGTAACTAGGTCCGTGTAACTAGGTCCGTGTACCTAGGTGCGTATAACTTGGTCTGTGTAACTTAGTCTGTGTAACTAGGTCCGTGTAACTAGGTCTGTGTAACTTGGTCTGCGTAGCTTAGTCTGTGTAACTTGGTCTGTGTAACTGGGTCTGTATAACTAGATCTGTGTAACTTGGTCTTCGTAACTTGGCCTGTGTAACTAGTCTGTGTAACTTGGTCTGTGTAACTAGGTCTGTGTAACTAGGTCTGTGTAACTTGGTCTGTGTAACTTAGTCTGTGTAACTTGGTCTGTGTAACTAGGTCTGTGTAACTTGGTCTGTGTAACTTGGTCTGTGTAACTAGGCCTGTATAACTAGATCTGTGTAACTTGGTCTTCAAAACTTGGTCTGTGTAACTAGGTCTGTGTAACTAGGTCCGTGTAACTAGGTCCGTGTACCTAGGTCCGTATAACTTGGTCTGTGTAACTTAGTCTGTGTAACTAGGTCCGTGTAACTAGGTCTGTGTAACTTGGTCTGCGTAACTTAGTCTGTGTAACTTGGTCTGTGTAACTGGGTCTGTATAACTAGATCTGTGTAACTTGGTCTTCGTAACTTGGCCTGTGTAACTAGTCTGTGTAACTTGGTCTGTGTAACTAGGTCTGTGTAACTAGGTCCGTGTAACTAGGTCTGTGTAACTTGGTCTGTGTAACTTAGTCTGTGTAAGTAGGTCTGTGTAACTAGGTCTGTGTAACTAGGTCTGTGTAACTAGGTCCGTGTAACTAGGTCTGTTTAACTAGGTCCGTGTAACTTGGTCTGTGAAACTCGGTCTGTGTAACTTGGTCTGTGAAACTCGGCCTGTGTAACTAGGTCTGTGAAACTTGGTCTGTGTAACTTGGGCTGTGAAACCTGGGCTGTGTAACTTGGTCTGTGTAACTAGGTCTGTGTAACTATGTCCGTGTAACTAGGCCTGTATAACTAGGTCTGTGTAACTTGGTCTTCGTAACTTGGTCTGCGTAACTTGGTCTGCGTAACTAGGTCTGTGTAACTAGGTCTGTAACTTGGTCAGTGAAACGTGGTCTGTGTAACTTGGTCTGTGTAACTTGGTCTGTGTAACTTAGTCTGTGTAACTAGGTCTGTGTAACTAGGTCTGTGTAACTAGGTCTGTGTAACTTAGTCTGTGAAATTTGGTCTGTGTAACTAGTCTGTGTAACTTGGTCTTCGTAACTAGGTCTGCGTAACTTGGTCTGCGTAACTAGGTCTGTGTAACTAGGTCTGTAACTTGGTCAGTGAAACGTGGTCTGTGTAACTTGGTCTGTGTAACTTGGTCTGTGTAACTTGGTCTGTGTAACTAGGTCTGTGTAACTAGGTCTGTGTAACTTAGTCTGTGAAATTTGGTCTGTGTAACTAGTCTGTGTAACTTGGTCTGTGTAACTAGGTCTGTCAAACTTGGTCTGTGTAACTAGGTCTGTGTAATTAGGTCTGTAACTTGGTCTGTGTAACTTGGTCTGTGTAACTAGGTCTGTAACTTGGTCTGTGAAACTTGGTCTGTGTAACTAGGTCTGTATAACTGGGTCTATTGTCACAAAGTTACAAATGACCCATAGATAAATGAAAGAAGGTTTCACTGAAGTTTGTTGTCTGGGACAGGGGTATACAAAGTTAAAAAATATAATGTTTTGACACAATTGAATTTAAAACGTTAAACGTAAAACCACACTCACTTGTTCGTGTTATAAAGCACCGGTTTGCCAAGATCCGATCATTTGCTCTCAGCAGCGATATACCTGGATTGTTGCGACGACAGTGCAAACCAACATTCACTTAGTATAGACTTGATGTTTTTTCTTCCAGTAACAGAAGCTATACAACTGTGGGAACAGGCTGTAACAGTACACCATCTGCCTCCTACATTTCCTGTACTCAGTGTTCAGCAATAACAGGACAAATGATGAACAAACAAACACAGAGACGTGAGCATGTTAGTTCTACCTTTGCGTCTCCCACTTGACAGGCGTAGATACATACCTCGCTAGGAAACAATGCTAACTCACTGAATGGCTTTATCCCAGTCCAACGCATAAAGCAGTACCACCCCCTCTCCAAGTGGCATCATGGTATGCAATGACGTAATTAGCACTTAAAGACATTATCTGTCAGGGATTCCTGTGGTGAAGACCTAGAGTGGGTATTTCCAATTTGCCGATGAAATTGTCCGTTATAAACCTCCGTCTTCAGACTAACATCCAGAAGCGAACGTAATTTACAGAAAAAACAGTTGTTAAATTAAAATTGCCATAATCTATCTTGTCTGCAGTAGTATGTTCTCATGTACAATACAGCACAATACTGTGTCTTCATGTTCAGTACTGCACAGGTGTCTACCTGTATAGTACTGCACAATAGTGTCTCCATGTATAGTACTGCACAATAGAGTGTTCATGTATAGTACTGCACAGTAGTGTGTTCACGTATAGTACAGCACAATAGTGTCTCCATGTATAGTGCTGCACAATAGTGTCCTCATGTATAGTACTGCACAATAGTGTCCTCATGTATAGTACTGCACAATAGTGTCCTCATGTATAGTACTGCACAATAGTGTCCTCATGTATGGTACTGCACAATAGTCTTTTCATGTATAGTACTGCACAATAGTGTCTTCATGTATAGTACTGCACAATAGTGTCTTCATGTATGGTACAGCAAAATAGTGTCCTCATGTATGGTACTGCACAATAGTCTTTTCATGTATAGTACTGCACAATAGTGTATTCATGTATGGTACAGCACAATAGTGTCCTCATGTATGGTACTGCACAATAGTGTCCTCATGTATGGTACTGCACAAAAGTGTCTTCATGTATGGTACAGCACAATAGTGTCCTCATGTATAGTACAGCACAAAAGTGTCTCCATGTATGGTACTGCACAATAGTGTCTTCATGTATGGTACAGCACAATAGTGTCCTCATGTATGGTACTGCACAATAGTCTTTTCATGTATAGTACTGCACAATAGTGTCTTCATGTATAGTACTGCACAATAGTGTCTTCATGTATGGTACAGCAAAATAGTGTCCTCATGTATGGTACTGCACAATAGTGTTTTCATGTATAGTACTGCACAATAGTTTCTTCATGTATAGTACTGCACAATATTGTCTTCATGTATAGTACTGCACAATAGTGTCTTCATGTATGGAACAGCACAATAGTGTCCTCATGTATGGTACTGCACAATAGTGTTTTCATGTATAGTACAGCACAATAGTTTCTTCATGTATAGTACTGCATAATATTGTCTTCATGTATAGTACTGCACAATAGTGTCTTCCTGTATGGTACAGCACAATAGTGTCTCCATGTATAGTACTGCACAATAGTGTCCTCATGTATGGTACTGCACAAAAGTGTCTTCATGTATAGTACTGCACAATAGTGTCCTCGTGTATGGTACAGCACAATAGTGTCCTCGTGTATAGTACTGCACAATAGCGTTTTCATGTATGGTACTGCACAATAGTGTCTTCATGTATGGTACAGCACAATAGTGTCCTCATGTATGGTACTGCACAAAAGTGTCTTCATGTATGTATGGTACAGCACAATAGTGTCCTCGTGTATGGTACAGCACAATAGTTGCCTCGTGTATAGTACTGCACAATAGCGTTTTCATGTATGGTACTGCACAATAGTGTCTTCATGTATGGTACAGCACAATAATGTCCTCATGTATGGTACTGCACAATAGTGTTTTCATGTATAGTACTGCACAATAGTGTCTTCATGTATGCATGGTACAGCACAATAGTGTCCTCACGTATAGTACTGCACAATAGTGTCTCCATGTATAGTACTGCACTATAGTGTCTTCATGTATGTATGGTACTGCACAATAGTGTCCTCACGTATAGTACTGCACAAAACTGTCTCCATGTATAGTACTGCACAATAGTCTCCTCATGTATTGTACTGCACAAAAGTGTTTTCATGTATAGTACTGCACACTAGTGTCTTCATGTATAGTACTGCACCATAGTGTCTTCATGTATGTATGGTACTGCACAATAGTGTCTTAATGTATAGTACTGCACAATAGTGTGTCCATGTATAGTACTCCACAATATTGTCCTCATGTATGGTACTGCACAATAGTGTTTTCATGTATAGTACTGCACAATAGTGTCTTCATGTATGTATGGTACAGCACAATAGTGTCTTCACGTATATTACTGCACAAAAATGTGTCTCCATGTATAGTACTGCACAATAGTGTCCTCATGTATGGTACTGCACAATAGTGTTTTCATGTATAGTACTGCACAATAGTGTCTTCATGTATAGTACTGCACAATAGTGTCTTCATGTATAGTACTGCACTGTTGTGTCTCCATGTATAGTACTGCACAATAGTGTCCTTATGTATAGTACTGCACAATAGAGTCTTCATGTATGTATGGTACAGCACAATAGCGTCTTCATGTATAGTACTGCACAATAGTGTCTCCATGTATAGTACTGCACAATAGTGTCTCCATGTATAGTACTACACACTAGTGTCCTCATGTATGGTACTGCACAATAGTGTATTCATGTATGGTACTGCACAATAGTGTCCTCATGTATGGTACTGCACAATAGTGTCTTCATGTATAGTACTGCACAATAGTGTCTCCATGTATAGTACTACACACTAGTGTCCTCATGTATGGTACAGCACAATAGTGTCTTCATGTATGGTACTGCACAATAGTGTCCTCATGTATGGTACAGCATAATAGTGTCTTCATGAATGGTACAGCACAATAGTGTCTTCATGTACAGCACTGCACAATAGAGTTTTTATGTAAAGTACTGCAATGGTGTCTTCAAATACATGTTGTACTGCACTGTGCCCGTCTCCATGTATTCAGTGTATGTGGACAACTTCAGCTGAGTGGCTGGCGTTTACTTCTCCCTGCACAATTTTCCACTAGGGTTTGGCTGGGAAAAAATACATGTCATTGTTGTAATCATTATAATTCAGATATTAGGAATACAGCTGTGATTTTCTTTCGGTATGTGTGGACAAATACCTTCACATATCTGAACCAGACAACCCACTAAGGTGAGACTATACGATTGTCATTGACATCTGTGCTGTGCCTTGTCGTTTAAAGTCTGGAAGACTGGACAAAAAATGTCGACGATAATATGGTATTGCCACGTTATTTCCTTAAAAAAGGGGCACTTGTACAGATTGAACCATAACACGGAATTTCTTAAATAAAAATAAAAATGAAAATGTAACAAAATTGACAGAATTCGTTTAAAACATAAAAAAAACACAAACAGATTGAAAATGAAGAAAAAGTGGAGCCCATACTAAAACATAATGCACACAATATGTTTTGTTGTTCTGGTTCTACTCTTGGGTCCATGCAAAACGTTTCCATAAGAACACCACGAGCATATGAAGGACAAGGCATACAAACATGTATGCATGTACTGCATGCAATCAGGTAGACAGCAGATTAAGATGATAAAGGATACTTATGCATGTTTACACTCCAGAACCTCGTGTCTACAGTGCAGAACAAATAGCATCCTCATCACAATTCGAAATGACAACACGTTCGTTTTTACTCCAATAAGAGCATATGCCATGGATACTCTATGCATTACAACTGCCTCTGTCTCCCCTGATACTGTGATACAGAACTTGTGATAACCAGATGTTACGTGGTGCCAAGGTAAATACACTCTACACAATTACACAATTCTATTCTGGTTTGACAGGGATGCTCGTATACTCCTTCCTGATACAAGGGTTGTGTGTGGCTAACAATGTGCACAGTTTGTCGACGGAGGTACCGTGGCACACGTATTGTCAAGACTTGGTTTTGAAACTTAGAATCCCTGGGGTTCTAGGATGATGGGAATATGGTATCTGCTTCCTTGAGAACTGCTGTTAAATTGGATTGTTGAAACGTTTCATTGCTTTGAGACAGCCGAGAGGGTGTTTACATTCTGGAGAAAGACGATGAAATGTGATTCAATTTCGTTGGCAGTGGTAATTGTAGTTGTGATGCCTGTCTGTGATTGCTTCACCCTACACACGGAGTTACTGACAGCCTCTACGATAACAACGTATTGATAACATGCCCACTCGATTGTCTGAAAACTACTTCTGCTGCACAACAACAAATACTACTACTACTACTACTACTACTACTGCTGCTACTACTATTACTACTGCTATTACTGCTGCCACTACTGCTGATACTACTACTACTACTGCTGCTGCTGCTACTACTACTACTACTACTACTACTTCTACTGCTGCCACTACTACTTCTGCTACTACTGCTGCTACTACTAATACTACTACTACTGCTGCTGCCACTACTACTACTGCTACTGCTGCTGCCACTACTACTACTACTACTGCTGCTGCTTCTACTACTACTACTACAACTGCTGCTGCTGCTACTACTACTACTTCTACTACTCCTACTACTACTACTACTGCTGCCAATACTACTACTGCTGCCAATACTACTGGTACTACTACTGTAACTACAACTGTTTCTACTACATCTACTACTGCTTCTACTACTACTACTACTGCTGCCACTACTACTACTACTACTGCTGCTACTATTACTACTATTACTGCTGCTGCTACTACTACTACTACTACTACTACTACTGTGACCACTACTACTACTGCTGCTACTTCTACTAGTACCAGTACTGCAACTTCCACTGCTGCTACTGCTACCACTACTGCTTCTAATACTGCTTCTGCTACTACTACTAGCACTTCTACTGCTGCACAACAACAAATACTACTACTACTACTGCTGCCACTACTGCCACTGCTACTGCTACTACCGCTGCTACTACTATTGTTGTTGTTGCTGCTACTGCTACTACTACTACTGCTACTACAAATACTGCTGCTGCTTGACTACTACTACTTCTGCTACTAGATGCGAAGATTATGTTGAAGAAAAAAGAAGAAAAAATAACTTGCCTACAAAACAGTAACTTTGTTGCAAGATGTTTTTCTTTCTAAAAGTTCAGACTCATAGTTTGAAATTAAAACATATCTGGTTATCATATATTTTCATCATCGTCGTCGTCGTCATTATCATTGACATCCTCATCACAAACTCCATCTGCCATCTCCTGACGCTGCTACTACTGCTGTGACCTTCTACCACTGCTACCACGTCAACAACGAACTCCACAACCCAAAACTCCATTACAAGTCCCACTTATACTTACGATCATAATAATTCTAATCGCTGAGATCAAGATTTTCTCTCATCAAATACCCCATGTTTACAAGGCTGTTAAAATAAACTCCTTACATGCAAACAGAATACAGACAGGTTCTTTAGCCTCCATCCCAGAAAGCCTCCCATAGACTCTAATCTCCCCCAGGCTTGATGTCAGCACTTGAACCTTTCTTCCCATTATTTGTACGAAGTAATTCAGGAGTCATGTACCAACAGTCTTATTAAAGTGTGTCTAGACTCTGTTGATTTCTCTTCTTCGCTTCTTCAAATTTAGAAGACCAAGTCGTTATATTACAAAACCTGCTTGACCCGACCTATGAATCGCGAGGGCATAAGAAAAAAAACAGTTTTTTCATTACATTAGTGAATTAAGGCCTAACCGATATAACTTTCCTGAATTTAAATGTTGGAATTGTTGCTTTTTTTCATTTCCCTCTTTCTCCAAAGAGTGAGTGAGTGAGTTGGGTTTAACGCCGCTTTTAACAGTATTCCAGTTAGATCACGGCGTGTCAGCTTAATGTGAGAAGAAAGCCCGAAGTGATGCAGGTCTCAGACGTTTACCACTTCGGTGAAACCCACGAGCACGGGTATGGTGCTGACAAACCTAGAAACATGGTCGTGGTGAACCGGGATTCGAACCCACAATCATAGGTTTCTGGCATGCCCAAGGGACGCAACTCTGCAGAGCGAATTGTGGCGCCTTAGACTACTGGGCCACCCTTGCCGCCTGTTATCCAAAGAGGAATGGTGGATATAGAACCATTTTGTCTTGGACGAGGGGGTTATATTGTTAGTTTTCAGTTCTAATTATGGTGTGTTAAAGTGATGCAAGTCAGAGTTGTTTATCATGGGGATGACAGCCACGGACTAAGGTATGATATCGACAGACAGGGGATCATTTTCAGGACGAACTTCAGATTCGATCCCATGACCAGTGGACCCTTATAGAGCCAAGGGACACAACTCCTATCTATGCTTTAGATCACGAGGAACACATTACTCACATTACTGTATCAATAAAGGTGCGTATCAACAGCAGTATACACCAAAGTGAGACTTAGAGAATAATGTGGACTATATTAGTTTCTAAGCCGCTAAAGATGTAGAATAAGTGCCTTTTTGGCCCATTGAAAATGCCAAATTATAAAATTATTGGTATTGGTATGCAAATAATGATATATTTAAACGCCTGGCAACTAACCTTTTTTCTAATATAACCAAATATATACCGTGCGGGCATGGCAACAAAGAGTGAAAAACAGAAAATCTTAGTACAGGCAATATGCTGAGTGCGCCAAAAAACATCAACCAACCAACCTATTAGCAATTAAATGACCATGGTGAATCAGCTTTGGTCAAAGACTTTCTCAGGTTCATACATTAAATAAATAAAAGCGACAAAACCCTTTCTATAATCACAAGAAATCTCTGCTAAAAGCAGAGTTCATTGTACGATTCCGACTTCATCATAGCCATGATGACCCGTGAGTTCCGGGGTAGAATAGGTCTTCAGCAACCCATGCTTGCCGTAAAAGGCGACTATGCTTGTCGTAGGAGGCGACTAACGGGATGGGGTGGTCAGGCTCGCTGACTTGGTTGATGCATGTCATCGATCCCAATTGCGTGGATCGATGCTCATGATATTAATCACTGGATTGTCTGGTCCAGAGTCGATTATTTACAGACCGCCGTCATATAGCTGGAATATTGCTGAGTGAGGCGTTAAACAACAAACTAAGCCAAAAATCATAGCCATGTAATATAACACCAACGCCAGATTGTGCAACGGACAACGATACATTCATCGAGACATTCAGTTTGCCCGAGCACGGGAATGTGATGTGCACGAAGTCATTCTTCTTACATCTTGTCCTTATTACTTAAGCAACTGTTCACCTTCGTGATCAATACATTATTAAACAAGCAGCATCAGCATCTTGACACGGGGCTACTTGACATGAACTGATGACGTGACATATATATGTGCTTGCGTGACTTATTAATGAATTCTCTAATTTCTCATTAACTTTTCAGATCTGCCATATGGCCCCCAGTCGTGTCGTGTCATCGCATGTGTATTTGTCTCCAAGCATCGGAGATTAAATAGAAAAGTGTATCCTTGTCGTGTAAGTTTGTTTGGTTTGTTTAACGTCGCACTCTCCAATATTCCAGTTTTATGACGGCGACCTATAATAATCGAGTCTGGACAAGACAATCCAGTGAGTGACATCATGAGCATCGATCTACGCAATTGGGATACAATGACATGTATCAGCCAAGTCAGCAAGCCTGACTACCCGATCCTGTTAGTGGCCTCTTACAACAAGCATAGTATCCTATAACGAGAAGCATGGGTTGCTGAAGACCAATTCTAACCCAGATTTTCACGGGATTAATATATTTAAGTAGAATCAAACCTAAAATTTCCATTAATTATGGAGTTTTTGTCCCGATTTCATTAAATACAATACAGGAAAGTATTAAAGCTAAATTTCAAACTTAAAGCCTTTAATTCATACCAGGGAAACACTTCTTTCATCATGTGTATTTTTCAAGTCACTTCCCTCGTTGATTGGTTCATGGATCGATGATACCGGGTGTCTCGAGATGGTTGAAAATGTGTGTGCGTGTGCATGTGCGTGTGCGTGTGCGTGTGCGTGTGCGTGTGCGGGCTTACCCTTTTCTCGAACACCTGGCGTCATCACTGATATTCTATGATCCATTCAAATATTTTTACGGGTATTTTGCCTTTTACGTCAAATGGGTGTTGTCAGGTGATCGAGAGTGGTTATTCTCTGCTGTTGGCGTTTTCTTCTGTTTGGGTGTAGCACTTCACCTCAAGCGTAGGACCCACATGAAGGCGAGTAAATGGCAGCTTAAATTTTGAGTGAGTAAGCTAGTGAGTATTGCTTACACCGCATCAGCAATCTTGCAGACGAATTTAGTTTCAGGTATTTCCCAGCCTGTAAGCTTGATGTGGTGGGAATGCCCCAAATGCATATTAGACGTTTAAACTTTTGATGAAACCCACGAGCACGGGTATACTGCCGACAACTAATTATCAGACGGCATATCCTGGATTTGAACCTACAATCATAGGATCACGGCACGCCCAAGGGACCCAACTGCACAGAGAACTGTAGCCACCCGCGCCCGCATCTCCATGATGAGTGAGTGAGTTAAAATCTTGAATTTAACGTCGCATCGGCATTATGTCGGCTATTTAGCGACTCTCCATGATTAAGTTAGTGAGTGAGTGAGTGAGTATGGTTTTACGCCACTTTTAACAATATACCACCAATATAACGGCGGGGGCAACCAGAAATGGGCTTCACACATTGTACCCATGTCGGAAATCGAACCCGGGTCGTCGGCGTGACGAGCGAACGCTTTAACCACTAGGCTACCCGACCGCCCCTCCATGATTAAGACAGCGTGGTATGATATACATGTATACGAGGGTTGATTGACTGACTCATGTAGAAGGAAAAGCGTAACAGTGAAATCTTTTGTTGTGCCATTACATGGACGTCACAGAGGTATATCCACACAAGCTTGGGTCAACTGAGCAAATTGTTTCGTTGAAAATATGCAGGGATGGAAAATGAACAAAAGTGAGTAACGTGCAGAGATTAAGTACTCCGTGTGTCTCGACCTATGATCTTGTACCAATACCACTAATACCACTGTCCGCGTATCTCGACCCATGATCTTGTACCAATACCACTAATACCACTGTCCGCGTATCACGACCTATGGTCAAATACCGTCACTCCGCGTGTCTCGACCTATGATCTAATACCACTGTCCGCGTAACTCGACCTATGGTCAAATACCGTCACTCTGTGTATCTCGACCTATGATCAAATACAACTGTCCGTGTATCACGACCTATGGTCAAATACCGTCACTCTGTGTATCTCGACCTATGATCTAATACAACTGTCCGTGTATCTCGACATATGGTCAAATACCGTCACTCTGTGTATCTCGACCTATGATCAAATACCGTCACTCTGTGTATCTCGACCTATGATCAAATACCAGTGTGCGTGTATCTCGACCTATGGTCAAATACCGTCACTCTGTGTATCTCGACCTATGATCTAATACCACTGTCCGCGTAACTCGACCTATGGTCAAATACCGTCACTCCGCGTGTCACGACCTATGATCAAATACCGTCACTCTGTGTATCTCGACCTATGATCTAATACCACTGTCCGCGTAACTCGACCTATGATTTTACACCGTCACTCTGTGTGTCTCGACCTATGGTCAAATACCGCCACATTCCGTCACTCCGCTTGTCTCCACCAAGGGTCGAAATAAGAAAATCTTGAATTCGAACCAACAACCATAGGATTATGGTACGCCTAAGGGAACTAACTCTACGCGTTGATGCGATTTCATTTGGAGGAAGGAGATGCAGAGCCGTTGATATTTAGTTCATGAAACCCTTGACCATACATCGAAAGATTAAATATGACGTCATCATTCACGATGCGTGAAGGTCACTTGAACCTATATATATATTTTATGCAACATTATCAGTCAATATAATACAGTAACTGCATTATCCGCTTTCGGAACTGATGAGGATGTTGAAACATTTACTGGAGTCCTTTTAGAAGGTTAACGGTTTCAACTGCTTTTTTTTAAATAAGGGACTAGGACTAGGAAACATAACGCTTCAGTTCCAGATTATCAACCGTTGAAAGACGCCCAACTAATAAAGATACAATCACAGCATAAAACCAAAAATAAAGCAATTGCAGTGAGGAAAATCTTAACACGCTGATATAGTTAATGAAAACCAAAACGCCTTTCTGAATGGTGATGCATTCAGAGTTTTCTTCGGAAGCAAAACCCAACGAACATTGCCTCTGTGTTTACTCAACTGATTCTCATTTGTAATCACTCCTAATCATCTCATCAGACTGTGAAGGTTTTTACTACTCCCAGGAAAAGGATGTGTTTTATTAAGCCTTGCGTCATCTTTGAACTACAACCACAAAATACTTGTGGATATTGCATTTAACTTAATGGGAAACTCCGAGTAAGAGAGAAGGTCGAGGAGACCCACTTGATCGCGTTTTGATGTTTAAATCTGACTTTGAAGTTGCCGCCTCATTACAAGACAGGTGTGGAACCGTCTTCACGCTAGTTCCCTTCTTGACATGCACAGCATCTCCAGCTTGCCTATTGAGGGAGTCAAACTCCTCTTCGTTGTTCAAGTCGTTAACTCTACCCCCTCTCATATTCCCGGCCGAAATTACTGAGGAGTTATCCGATTCTCGCTGTTACGTTTCCAGCCATTGGTTTGCAATAAAGGTCTTTGAAAAATGTGTTCTTGTTGAAGGTTTGAAGAGTGGAAACTCCGATGCGGTTTTTTGTGTAGGTTTAAAAATAATTATATCAACTGCATTGTCTCTGGCGGCACGGTTCAGAGCGGGTCTTCTTTTTCTGTGAATTTCACATTCATGAACAGTATCGTTGATTACAGCTCCGCTTTTTTAGCGCTCTGTGTTTTGCCTTTTGGTAATTGTTCCTTGTGTTTAGGGCTTGTTCTTTTGCGCAATGACATAAATTAGGCACGTTTGGCCATGTACAGAGTTGCGTCCCTTGAGATGTTTCTGATTGTGGTTTCTTGTTTCTAATCGTGATCTGTAAACTCTCTCTCTCTCTCTCTCTCTCTCTCTCTCTCTCTCTCTCTCTCTCTCTCTCTCTCTATCTATCTCTCTCTCTCTATCTCTCTCTCTCTCGCCCTCTCTCTGTGTTTGTCTCTGTCTCTCTCTCTGTGTCGCTCTCTCACCCTCACTCTCACTCTCTCTCTCTCACACACACACACACACACACACACACACACACACACACACACACACACACACACACACACACACACATACACACACACACACACACACACACACACACACACACACACACACACATGTAATAGTATATTTGGTTTGCTGACATCCATTGTGAATCGATATGAAAATGTTATAAAATGTGTCTTTTTCATTTAAAAAAGGATCGTTGTTTAACTTCGAACTCAGGAATACATCTACATTACGGTGGGCTGTACATAACGCGCCTGGTCCTGACAATCCAGTGATTGATGTTAAGAGCAACGATCCGCGGTAGGATGGGGTTCTAATCTAACCCGGAAAACATAAGTGCGGTTAGCTCATAGCAAAGTTGGTTTAAAGTATATTTCTTGAAATTTATGCTACTGTTTTTAAAATATATGCTACATGTATTTGATAACAGGATGTTTCATGTCATGTACACTGTGTTTCATACAGTCACTGCTCTTAACATAACATGCTTTATTCACTGACAGAAATTTCAATTTTGGTGTGTAAAGTTAAAAAGAACGATAAGACTTCTGAAAGTAGCAGCCAAATTTATCTGAACTGAACTTCAATAATTATTATAATTAATCAATAGCCACACTCAAAACTCAACTTAGATATATAACCCCAACATTAATTGTCAGCATCAGATTATAAATAAATCACAAACATTCATTGCCTTGCCTTTGCATGAGTTTGTGACGTTGCCAACGATGGGGCAGGGTATCCTCACCTTTTAGCGAACACCTGGTATTATCACTATTTGATAGCGATTCACAAACACATGATACAGTCGGAATCGTAAATCGACTCTGGCAGTGTGTTTGGCAGATATTTCTTATGAATATGGAAAAAAAGCTTTTTTCGCTTTTATATATTATGCTGAATATCAATCAATCTATCAATGTTCGAGGCAATGTGTTATCAAAGTTATCAGTACAAGTATGCACTGATGCATTTTAACAGATGATGAGGAACAAGATTCTCAGTTATTTCCAACTAAAAATGTGATATGACTTAGAGCAAAGTACACATACAAGTCTTTGAAGTTCTGCCACGTAAAGCTTGATATCACCCGACGACTCACATGGGATTAAATTCACGATGAGCAAGGAATGAACACTAAATATGTGTTTAACATATGTTCCGATGACACATAAACACATGTTATCGTAATATCATGTTTAAAGAAGCCTTTGTCTGGATACCTATAGTTTTTATAGAGTGTGATGCGTGTCTGTATCTATGTAAGTTGTCATAACCAATATCCTTCTACACTCGCTGGGCCCTAGGGAGGATTAGCTATCTTAACAGTCTTATTTGTCTATCAAATCCTGCTATGTTTTAGTTTTTCGGTGCCGTTGTTGTAATACTTCTCCGTGGAACAAGCCGCGTTGTATCACGTTCCACTATCTCAACATAAAAACACGTAAAACAGTCGTGTGGGATGTTATCATTTACAGCTGTTCCTTGCGGAAAAAATACATATCCTCTATATTTTAAAAAGATCTATATTCATGAGGACTTTTTAGAACAGCGGTTTCCTTACGATTCTATTTCGGTGCCTCTTGGGGATTGATTTAGAATTGTGTATTTGCTTCATATTTGTAAAACCAGTTACAGTCGAACCTCGTTGTGTCGAACTTGGATGCGTCGAATTCTCGTTGTCTCGAACTCTTTTTGGAGTCTCATAAATTCCCCTGATTACTCGAACAGTGCAAAATATAAAATAACGTTCACGCACCCAAAATGTTTCGGCTCAATTCACACACAATTGACTGGCCTCATTGCGATTGTCGCCATTACTCAAAGACTGGATGTTTTCTAAATAACAGATCATAAAATGCCGATATCAACTGATGTTTGTTAAAGTGTGAATCTTTGTTACCAGTTGAAGTGGTACCACGTGGTGAGACTTGTGAGGCTGGTCGTACTTGTATGAATTCATACCCCTTGTCATTTCGGTTGCCTTGCTTGCACACTGGGGGTAGTACGAGTTGAACGGTTGTTTAATCTGTGAGGGAGAAGCTGGAATGTCAATGATGGGTACGAAAGATTTAGTTTTAGTTTGTTCCAACAAAATCAGCCGCGCTCATTCTTGCACTCTTCACTCGCTGTCTGGGGGCACGGGTGGCCCAGTCGTCTGTGGCTGTGCAGAGTTGCGTCCCCTGGACACGCCAGAAATCAATGATTGTGGGTTCGAATCCCGCTTCGCACCGATTATGTTTCTAGGTTTGTCAGCACCATACCCGTGCTCGTGGGTTTCACCGAAGTGGAAAACGTCTGAGACCTTCATCACTTCGGGCTTTCCTCCCACATTAAGCTGACACGCCGCGATATAACTGGAATACTGTTAAAAGCGGCGTTAAACCCAACTCACTCACTCACTCACTCGCTGTCTCATACTGGAACACTCACACAAAACGTATCAAATTATACACAATGACACAATATACTCTGTTTAGGGACAGGCAATGCCTCTGGGTGGGTTGTTTTTTTGTGAGTGGTGATTTTTTATATACAATTTTATAAACTCCAGAGAATGATCAGTCCCAATAATATATCGATTATAAATATTGTGTGGCAATGAGGCTTATCTCCAGCCACGGGTATACAACACAGGTCGAGACTTGTGGTATTAGAACATAGATCAAGAACCGCAAAGAGCGGTATTGGAACATAGATCGGGACAAGCGGAGTGACGGTATTCGAACACATGTCGAGACACGCAGAGTGGCGGTATTTGACCATAGCTCGAGATAGGAGGAGAGCGGTATTACATCATAGGTCGAGACACGCGGAGTGGCGGTATTAGATCATAGGTCGAGACATGCAGAGAGGCGGTATTTGACCATAAGTCAAGATACAAGGAGAGCGGTATTAGATCATAGGTCGAGACATGCGGACTGGTGGTATTAGATCATAAGTCGAGATAGATGGAGAGCGGTATTAGATCATAGTTCGAGACATGCGGACTGGTGGTATTAGATCATAGGTCGAGACAAGCGGAGTGGGGGTATTAGATCATAGGTCGAGACAAGCGCTAGTATTAGATCATAGGTCGAGACACGCGTAGTGGTGGTATTAGACCATAGGTCGAGGCACGCGGAGTGGCGGTATTAGATCATAGTACTCACTCATCTGGAGTAGTGTGTGCCTGAGAAAAAGGCGTCCTCGGGCACGATGTCCGACTGACCCCCTGGAGCACTGGAGGGGAGGATTATCTCACTCAGGGGACGACACTATCAGATTCAAGTTAATCCATGTCTTTGAATTTGGATAACAGCCAAACAGCTATATTGTGAACGACGGGGTCAAACCTCTGAAGGCTCTGATGAATTATCGTGATTTCGTTATTTAATTTCTTCTAAATCCCGCAGAACTACACCCCGTGGACCAATATTATCGGGTGACATCTACCTTTTTTTATGGAGCTGACAGGGTTGAACTCAAAATGTGAACGTTAAATCAGCAAATACAAGAACATCAGCTGATGTCAGCACAGACTAGAATATAAAATGAACATCACAGGCAAAAACATCAACTGAACATCACAGAAAGGAACGTCAATTGAACATCACGGACAAGACCATCACTTAACATCACAGAAGAAAACATCAATTTATTGAACATCACAGACAAGAACATCAACTGAATATCATGGACAAGGTGAGGTGAAATGGTGTTTAACGTCGCGTCCAAGATTGTTGCATTTATATACCGACGTGCATGTGTGTGTGTGTGTGCGTGCGTGCGTGCGTGCGTGCGTGCGTGCGTGTGTGTGTGTGTGTGTGTGTGTGTGTGTGTGTGTGTGTGTGTGTGTGTGTGTTTGTGCGTGCGCTTGTTATTGTGCTAGCCCACTGAGATACCATGCCGAAGTTTAACATCAATACCCCACTCAGACACAGTATACTGACTCCGAGCCGACCAGTCCTTGTTTTAGCCCCTTAATGCCGACAGACAGGGTAACAACAAATACCATCTTCTAACGTCTTTTGGTATGACGCGGCCGGGGATCTAACCCTGGACCTTCCGCTCTCCGGGCGGACCCTCTACCACTAGACCACGAAGGCGGTCTCACAGACAGGAACATCAACTGAACATCGCAGACAAAAACCTGAACTGAACATCATAGACAAGACCATCAACTGATATCAAGACAGAAACATCCAGAGATGGACAGACGGATGTGAACAGACAAACAGACACACGTCAGAGAACATAGCGTTTAAACAAACAGTATTAAAGTACACCTGACATCGGATGAAGAAACCTGCCCACGTGCATGCACGTGCATCTTCCCGTGTTGTGGTTACCCAAAGTCTGACAAGTCTTCACCGCCTCTAGTTTCAATCACAACAGTTGCTTCTGAGGTTGTTATCAGAGCACCAGAATGAGAGACGTGACATTTACCTCGAGAGGGGATGCCTGTACGTTTAAATAAACACATCTTAGTGGAGTTTTTAATTTAGTTTGAGGATCACCTAGAGACTTCAGGTGCGTGCAATATGGTCATCTGATAGCAAAGGAGGAGGTTTTACCTATTCATATTTCAGCACTGAAACAAATGTTGATTTCTTATGACGTTATTCCTGGAGAAATGTGCATGGAATGTAGAGAAAAAATAACTTATGGTCCTTAAATGACATTTTATTATCTTGGGAGTATTTGATGTACAGAGCAGATGAAACGTTGATAAATATTTCGAAAGGTAGGGCCGGTTACATATGTGTGCGCGTGCGGCGTGCGTACGCACGTGTGTGGGGGATCTGATGAGAATCCACTCGAAAGCACGCTTGTATAATGTTTGTTTGTTTGTTGTTTTACGCCGCACTCAACAATATTCCAGCTATACGGCGGTCTGTAAATAATCGAGTCTGGACCAGACAGTCCAGTGATTAATATCATGAGCATCGATCAACGCAATTGGGATTCAATGACATGCATCAACCAAGTCAGCGAGCCTGACCACCCGATACCGTTAGTCGCCTCTTACGAGAAGCATAGTCGCTTTTTACGGCAAGCATGGGTTGCTGAAGACCTATTCTAACCCGGATCTTCACGGGTCGCTTGTATAAGAAGTCAGTATACTGTGTCTGGGTATCCATGTTAAACTGCGGCATGGTATCTCAGTGGGCTTGTCTATTGTTCATAAAATGACTTTAAACGCAATTCAGTGGAACTGAAATTCGAATAAAAATTAAAATTAAAAAAATGCATCGAACGGGGGGAGCACGGGACACTTTTGAAAGAATTTAACCTGTTCCTGAAATACTGGAAAAAATAATGTGTCCACCAATTTTACACACACAAAGTGAATCGTCTACTGAACACTGGATTTTCGTCCAAGCTTCGTCAGAAGAGAAATTAATTGGTTAATAACCTAATGGTTTCGTGAAATTCGTAATAAATGTCTACTAAGTGTAATAGTTTATACCTAGTGTATCTTCTGGGACGATGGGGTAGTCTCGTGGTTAAAGCGTTCGCTCGTCACGCCGAAAACCCGGGTTCGATTCCCGACATGGGTACAATGTGTGAAGCCTATTTCTGGTGTCCCCCGCCGTGATATTGCTGGAATATTGCTAAAAACAGCGGCGTAAAACCATGCTCACTCACTCACTACATTCCCTCTTTTTTATCTGGTAGATTCCAATCTTTATGCTTTGTAAATGATGAGGTAAATAAACACTATAGAATTCGCCATTCGCTGTTGCCACACGTGAATTTATACATGATGACATTATGGCCAAGCAGATTACACGGTGATGCCAATGTTGCAAGATCGCCATCACGGCTCTTGTCACCTGGGGACCACACAGTAGGTTGGTCAGTCTGAAGGTCAGCAGGAAATCGCGGCTTCCTGTCAGAAGATCACAGGAACCCCCACACCGAGTATATACATCATACACGTGGCTATGTCAGATTGCGTGGATGGGATGAGAACAGGCAGTGAAAGGTTGCTGAAGCTGTTCTTGTGATATCGTAATATCAAACGTGCAGTGTGAATACATGTGTTTTCCATGCGTATGGGGTATCGCATTTGTAGACTGACATTTAGTCTCCTTGAAAAGAAGCCACAAATGTACATGGATTTATTTAATGTTTAATCAGGCTTAACCTAGCGATATCGGTTGATATGGTTAGGCGCCGATTCCCAGCATTATCACGACGGAGATTCCCGGAACGGGAAGACGTGATCATGAGGAATAGACAGTGTCATCAAGAAAACCGAGTGAGTATGGTTTTACGCCGCTTTTAGCAATATTCCAGCTATATCATAGCGGAGAACACAAGAAACGGCTTCACACGTTATACCCATGTGGGGAATCAAACCCGGGCCTTTGGCGTGAAGAGCGAATCCTTTAACCACTTGGCTAACCAATAGCCCTTACTGTGTGTAGTGAAGACTTATTTTCGCGTTTTTCAATTATGAATTTAACGGTTCATATTTTTATATCGGTAAAAAGAATGCAGGTGTTATCAAAGCATCCAATGTCGAAATGCATTAATCACTTAAAGATTAGAACACCAGGTGTTCATTAAAGATATAACATGCAAAATGCTTTCACAGGGTTGATATTCGCATGACAATCTCACCCTGTCGGATACCCATTCGCTGATACGGCGCATGAAGACTTCACTTGCCCGGGGAAACGCAGCATCTTTCCAAAAAGCATTTCAGAGGGGTCAGAACTGAAACCCTAAAAATGAGCTCAGACTTGCTCAGACATCAAACATCCTTCTACTTGCCCAAGCCGGATGGACGGGTGCTCTGCGGTCTTGGTAGTGCCAATTTTCTTTAAGATCTGCATCATTTCTGTTTTAAAATTATCTCACTCACTTACTCTAATCCGTCGGTGTTAACTTCATCTGATTTGAATCTTTCACGTTATCCAGAGGACCACACGTCATACATGTAATGGTTAACGTCAAAATACGATGACGAAAAATCAAAATACTCAATCGCAAAAATTAAAAAACGCAAAAATAAGTATAAATAATACATACATACTTTATTCATTGCAACACGTCATCAAATGTTGAAATCATCAACCAGAACCACAAGTTACTCAATAAGTTAAAAACAAAAATGAATGCAGAATGGTCACACAATACATCACAAATGACAGTGTAAACAGACCAATTGGTGTCACTGTTACCTCACAGTAGTGAGATATTTCTCGTCATCTCAACACGGCAACTCGCAAAAATATCTCGTCGCAGTATTGTCTTTGGTGTGGTATTCGCAATATTTTAACGGCGCATAAGTAAAGCTGTTTACAGTATATGTGACCGTCAAAGCATCTGACAACTTCCTCAATTTACGACAAATATCACAATCATCCACACGAACTGTTCCGTTAAACACATAGCAAGATTCTTCAACTCTGGTGTTCTAAACCGGCAACCTCCTCTCCATCCCCGTCTATTTTCTCGGCCCTTGCATCTCCAGAATCTTTGTCTTCATCACGTGCTAACCAGACATGAACCTAAATTGTTGGAAGGGTGAGGCACAACGCGCGGACCTCAGAGAAAGCAACTGCCGCACTCAAGACGGTGGTACACGGGCTTCTTATGTACCGTTATGTGCCGTCAGCCACCATATCCCATCACTGCAAATAACACATCTGAGGGGTATTTTTTTTATCAGTTAACGGGATGTTTTTTGTTGCGTGACTCATTGTTTATAACGCTTCAGCCCTGACTCTGAAGTAAAACTATTCTGTAATTATCTTTTGTTTCCAATTTGCGTTTTTGGTGATAAATTATTGTTTATAGGTAAACATGTTTGATTTATGTTCTCGTATAACAGACACACCGTTAGGAAAGATCGGGTGATTTATTCTAGCTGTGCAGTGAACTTACTCGGAGGAAGGGAGGGCGATGAAGTGGCATTCAAAGCTTCTGTTGGCATTATTTCATGGGCTCTTAGTGTCTGGTTTTAGTACTAAGTACTTGTCTGCAGATACCTAGCAACAGGTCGTTAGACAATAGTATGTGCCTATCAAACATATAATAGTGGGTAGGGGGCACGGGTGGCCCAGTCGTCTAAGGCGCCGCGATTCGCTGTGCAGAGTTGCGTCCCTTGGGCACACCAGAAACCTATGATTGTGGGTTCGAATCCCCCGATTATGTTTCTAGGTTTGTCAGCACTATACCCATGCTCGTGGGTTTCACCGAAGTGGTAAACGTCTGAGACCTGCATCACTTCGGGCTTTCCTCCCACATTAAGCTGACACGCCGTGATATAACTGGAATACTGTTAAAAGCGGCGTTAAACCCCACTCACTCACTCACTCACTCACTCACTATAATAGTGGTTGAGAGTTGCAGGGGCAACTAGTCATTAGACTAGTGTGAGTAAAACCAATGTTTCGAGGGCGCCAACCGGCGGGTTAGGGGGCATGCCCCAGACATTTATAAAAATTAAATGCTCTTAAACGCTATTTCATGAATTTTGGGACCGTTTGTGTATTGTAAAAAATATTAGTAATTTATTTATTATATTATAAGTTATATACAGGTGTTTCACCAACACATTTACGACTTCAAAACATCTATGATGACCAATGAAATTTGAACATTAAAACGATCGATAATGTTACTTTTATGTATTTTAACATGCTCATTTAAAGTTTTTGATGGTTATTTATGTTTTCATTCTTTAACGCGTGCCATTGTAATGACCATAACTGTGAGAGCGCGGTTTGCTTACGTCACAAACCATCTTACACTGAAATCCTGAAGAGAGTAAAGATTCCGATTTTTAAGTTAGACAATAAATATCATGTTCGACCGTGTAGAGTTTGAATTAATAATTTACTGCATAGATGGTAATTTCAGGTTTACATATTTGTGCTTTTTTAGGTTCGAATCAATTGTGCTTTTTTCTTTTTATAAGCCATTGCTTTTCTTCTACAATGGTAGTTTCGCCCCGGAGTTGTGTCCCTTGGGCACGCCAGAAACCTTGCATCACTTCGGGCTTTCCTCCCACATAAAGCTGACACGCAGTGATACAACAGAAATCTGGAAATTCAGTAGTCTTTCAGGCCCTGAACAAACATATCCAATACAGCCCATGCAAGTCTATGTATTTGGCAAGTCTAGCAACTAGAAACAGTTTTAATTTGAAACTTAAGAGATACCCTGGGCTCCTTTTTATTTTATTTAATAACTATAATTAACAACTGTTTTATCTGTAAAATATGTTCATTTCAGAGACTAAATGTTAGTGTATAAATTCAGTTCAAAGCGGGGATAGTTCCTTCTTCGAAATAAAAGAATGACGGTGACTCATGTTTTGCAGTTAATCTTATGTGATATATAGATCAACTTTATATATAGCTACTGTCACGCACCCAAACGCTTTTCTCTTCCCTCTAAGTGCAACAATTTACTAATGGACTCTGTTGCGTAGAACACGTTGCTGACACAGCTTGGCGCATGCTCAGCATACACAGCTCGTAGCAAAAACTATTTTCCCAAAGCCTATTGACGTTGACTGTCATTTGAAGGAACACTCCAACGGCGGATGGTGTAAGTACCATGGAGATGAGTGATGAGATAATATTCCAGAAAATGTGATAAGAAAACGTTCAGAAAAGAATATAAGTTGAACTTTTAATAAAACTTTACTCACAAGTTTATTATTATTCATTTGTGAATTTCAAACGAACAAGAAAATATCATGTTTCCAGAGAACGAATTATAAAGCTAATCAATAATTATAAAGCGTTTCTTTATATATCTGACTTTGGAAAGATCGTAGGAAAATATTATTTTGGCACTGTTAAATATTTTTCTCGTTGCTTTGGGTGAGTGAATGGGGTTTTTTTTATGTGGCAGTCAGAGGTATTCAACTATATGATAGCAGTATGCAAATAATCGAATCTGTGCCAGATTCTGTAAACTTGTAATTGATAGCATGATAACAAAGCAACAAAATGTTTTCCAAAGTTTTAAGCAATATCTGTTTAAAGCAGGGTCCATTGTACGATTGCGACTATGTGTATATCATAAGAATGGGGTACGTACAATCGAGCAAGTTCTTTCTACGAAGATTTCAAAGAGCATACGACCATCTCTCAACGGTTGTTTGAGCAGGATTAAAACATTCAAGGCCTTAGTAACCTAAATGCTTTCAGACCCGTGAAGATTCCGGGGTAGGATAGGTCTTCACCAACCCATGCTTGCCGTAAAAGGCGACGATGCTTGTCGTAAAAAGAGACTAACGGGATCGGGTGATCAGGCTCGCTGACTTGGTTGATGCATGTCATCGATCCCAATTGCGTGGATCGATGCTCATGATGTCAATCACTGGATTGTCTGGTCCAGACTCGATTATTATGTGGAGAGTATTTCCAAATTTGACGCATCAGTGACAAAAATGATGTCTGATACGATTCCCTATTTTGACTTGTACCATTTGTTCCCGTAATGTGACTTGTGCCACCGGTGGGGCAGGATACGCTCACCTTTTCGCGAACACCTGGCATTATCACTGCCTGATAGAGATTTATAGACACATACTCAAGATATTATCGGAATCGAACAATGGACTCTGCTTTTTTCAGAGATTGCTTATGAATATGGAAAGGATTTTGTTGCTTTTATTTATAGAAATTAGTAACAAATGTCCACTAAATCTAATAATTCAAACCTAATGTATTACGTTTATACTCCATTCTTGTTAGTTGGTTGGACTACCTATAAATAATCGAGTCTGGGACAGACAATCCAGTGATTGACATCATGAGCATCGATCATCGCTATTGGGATACGATGCCATACATCAACCAAGTCAGCGAGCCTGACTACCTGATCCCGTTTGTCGCTTCTCATGACAAGTATGGGTTACTTAAATTCAACTCTAACCCGGATCCTGATGGGTTTGATATATGCAATGACAGGCGACAGATTGCCTGTAGACAATTGCACGAGCTGCACGTGCAAACTGAAACAAACCACACCGATAACGGCCGTCAATCAGTTTGGCGGCATTTCCTGTCGTCACCTTACCCACAAAAGTATACACCCACCTTAAACGGAATATGAATCTGTAATTATGAATAACTGTAATCCCGAACCGCGAATATGATCGAAATGGCAATACTCATGTCATGACGTCTAACATTTACCATGAATATATCATTAAGAACCAATAAGCTCAACATTGACAAGTAATACATCAGTCTCGCGAACATATGTGGCTTTACGCCCTACATACCGCTCTCATTTAACCTCGACAGAACGGTGTTTCTATTAGTCATGTACCATTACTGCCACCCAAACGCAACCGCCGCCTTTTTGCACGCTCCCCACGTAACAACCGAGTCGTTTTTACACGGAATACATGTCTGTAAATAACGGTACCTGCCAATGACGTATTTTGATACGGGTCCAAATATTTACAAATAGTTTGATCGTGTCAGTATTTGGGGGATATCTTTATTTGGCAACGGTGGCATTTTGTAAAAAAAAACCTAAAAAAATTTCGTAGCTTACTAACGTGACTGACGAAGAAGTCTCATCTGAACAACACACCGCGGGCGTTAATGACTTAACTATATTTCACATGGTACAAAGCTTTGGAGGCAAACGGCATGGCTGTCTGGTATTGTTGTTTGGCTGAGGAATTTAATAGTTCCCACACGTAAATAATTCTTTACGCTTGCCGAGAACGACACAACGATAGTTGCATTATAGTGAAATGTAAATAAATACCTACTTTAAACCTAAACATGCCTAGGCCAAATCAGCAGTTGTTTACACGTCTTTATGTGTGAACTCTGAACATGGAGTCAGAAACCATATTTAACATGTGGCACTATGGTAAAGTAGGCAACGTTAACAAGCGTCAAACAGCTTATACTTGTTAAAACTTATCGTTTCGTTTAGAAGAATTCAATATTGAGATTTTTACATTCATTGTCATGCTTGAAGTTGTGTCTTAAAATTGGCTTTACAAAATGTTTTTACAAGAACGACCATATGTTTTTGTTTTTAATGCCAAGCGTTTTCTTTTCTTCAGCGGACATTCTTCAGTGGCAGGCTATCTTTTTATTGCATACCAAGCTCTAATTGTTTACTGTTATTAGCTTAGTTTATGAACCTTTATGGTTTTTTGAAGAAGAAAGCTTAAGAATTAACATAAATCTTATGAAGTGATTATTTCTTCATCCGTGGCATAAAAAATGGCATATTCTGAAAATAGTGCATTTGACATTACAAACAAACAAATAAATATACAACAAGGATTCCTCCACGCCACCATGCCATCAGTCAGACAATGAGTTTTCTGCTTTCTATTGCACGTCATTGTTAGCCATTTGGTATCGCCTCTGTTCTCTTCAACACAGATAGACTTTACCTCACGCATGTTTTTTAAGGCTTTTGTTTTGTTTCGCTTCTTTCAAATGCCGATTCACAAACAAAGCAAATTATTTCCCCAGGTTCATGATCCAGCGACAGACGGATCTTGAAAAGAAGCCAATCATTTTTTTCTCTCGTGAGATTGATCTTTGATCAACATGGCGTTGTCTTCAGGTCCCGTAAAATCTCACATCAAACGAGATCGCGTTGAGTCAACTCTTTCAATTCAACATTAAAGGCGTTTTTTTCACTTTATTGTTGTAAACAATGTTTTTAATGCTATCTGTTGTAAATCTACAGTTGCTACAGTGAATATATTGCATCGTTTTGTTATTTCTGGAGACAGGGTTCGTGATGTGCATCAGATTGTGTCAACCTGTCGTAATTGATGAAAGCTATAGTGTTTACTTAGGATAAAAGACTGACATTTGGAGTAATGCTTTCGTCGATTTAGCAAAGGGTTAGAATAACACCAGTGAATGTTCAGCTGTTTAAGCTGCACAAACCTTTAGCAAAGTGGACTTTTTTCTTCTACAGGTGTAACTGTTTCTACAAAGAAGTTTCAAAACAAATTGCTTCCGTCACAAGACTGACACCTAACTATTTCTTTTTTTTTAGACAGAAAGATGATCTAGGGTGATATAAATTTGCCAAAACGTGCACCACCAACAATGCAGTCTGCATTATAGTTAATCATGTGCAGTGTATAAAAAAACATGTGTTTTTAAATTATTTATGGTACACCAGGTGAGCATTGTAAATATATTACCCATGAGTAACGCATGTCTTTGTGATACTATACAACTCAAAAGAAGTTAATCTGTTGTGCCATGAACAAATCGGATGTCTCATCAAGATATGAGAGTCATAACATTATTGGTTAAAATTATTTAAAATACCAGAAAGTAGTTTTGCTAGAAAATATTACAATATGATGCTCGTGTGTGATCAAAATGGAGTTAAAATTGGGCTTTATATGTTTACTTTACGAATATGGTTATGAATATTTTTGTTGAAATCAGAACCTATTCAGAAACCACTATTTGTCTTATCATCGATGAGACAGACTCTTCCAGATGTGTAATTAACAAATGGAGATCCAGAGTAGATTCCTCAAACAAATGTGAATATTATAAGTTTTATGAATCCCATATATGTGCAGAATACATATTTCGATTGTTGATCTAAGTAAATGTAGAATATCTTTGACGTAATTCAGACGTAGAACGCATTGTTTAATAATTGAAGATGGCAGACATACGTGTATAAATATACTCAGAGATTTAAGATTGTGTTCTTTAACGATTTTGAACATGAATATCATCTTTTGTTCGTTGTTATGAAGTTAGAAAACGACCATATTATGTATATACGAAAACATTTGTTTCATTAATGTCATGTACCAACGACGATAACGTATACTCTTTCATTGTTTGTATATCATGCTGTGTCATTGAGGAATTCACCATTGTGTACTCAGCAGCCGCTTCTGTATTCTCTGTATTATGCACCCAGCAGTGCATGGGTACCCGGTAGGAAAAGATGGCAATGTGGTCGTTAACCTTCCACCGCCTAACAAGCAGCTTCGGTTGTATACTCCCCAGGGAGCTGAAAATGATCATCGAGTGCAAACTGCTACTGTGACCGGAATAATAATTATTATTATTATTACATAAAAAATGCAGCAAAGAGGGTTTGGGTGATCCTGGCACAGTCAGGCTGGTTAGACTCATCATCAGCTCATGGCCCTTGCCCCCTCTACACGCAGCCCAGACAGCGAATGGGACTTCTCCCAGGAAGTGCTGCCTAGTCAAACCCACCCAGAACTTTTCGGAGAATGTGAAGACTCCCCAACACTGCAGCCTTCTGCATTACCCAGATTGTCAGACGGGCTGTATTCCTGGTAGCAAACACGGGTACTCTCCCAATGTCAGTCAACAGATTTGGGAGGTACCAAACCTAAGGCACCGAGAACAATGGGGAGTCGGACAACTTGGTACTTGGGATGCAGCGTGACATTTCGAAAGCGAGGTCCGCATATTTGCCATGTTTTTCCTCAATGTTGCCAATCACATCAGTGTCAAAGAGGACAGAAAATTCATGATATGAATGATTTCATTTGGTTTATCAAAAAGGACAAGATGAGGTCTGTTGGCCTGGATACGTTTGAGGCTGTAAATGGGCCTATTCCAAAGAATTTTGTATTTATCATTTTCCATGACGCCCTCTACATATTCCGGGTCGTACCACGGGTGGACATCTGTGTCAAAACCACAAGCATTGCGAAGACGGTAATAAAATGATCGAGCTACACAACCATGTCGCTTAAGATGTTTGTGCCAAAGCTGGGCACCCACTGACAATGTGTTGGACAATCTCATTAAATTCATTACATAATCTACATTTCATATTTACATTTTGATGCAAAATCAAACATTGACGGTTTCGAGTGGGAAGTGACCGTTTCACTGTTCAGGCCAGACGACTTCATCCAAGCGAAGGACTCGGCAGGATTGCTGATCTTCTCAACACACTGCACATAAACTCGATGCAGTGGTCATTCAGATAGCCTCTCCTTGAAAAACTGAGTCTGGGCCGATTTGATATGGCACTTCACTTGGTTGATACTCATTTCTGGACCATCCAGCAGTACAGAACCATCAACAAAATCAACACCGACATTGAGATTATGTCCCACATCCTTGGCTCGTTTAAGAAAACTGTGGAATGCCTTTATTATTATTATTATTGTTATTGTTGTTGTTATTATTATTATTATTATTATTATTATTATACGGGATTCTGGCGGTCCCTTTTTACCGAGATCAACTTAGTTGAGGTGCGTTACTTGTTTATGTCCCAAAGGCATACGTTTCATACCACGCACGTAGCGGATGTTTGCCCTGGTGGGATAATGTGGGGAATATCAAGACAATTTTTCTATATTCAATGCATAACTTTGATTGTGTGTTTACATATAATGTAGCCATCAGCAACATTCACTTTATGGTGAAGTTAAGATGTAAAACAATTCTGCCATGATTTCCTCCATACATAAAATGTTAAATGAGATATTATGAATAAACATGTTCGCTATCGCGAATAGCAGTAACGTTTACCAGTCGTAACGTCACGAAGATGATATCTATGACATCTATTTTGTTTTTAAACAATAAAAAAACAGTTCATGGCTCTCGGCGCAATAAACATCACAGAAGGTACACATTAAAGCATGTACAAGAACAATGATATATATTATACATATTTAAACCATTAAATATTAGTCAAAGATAATATGTAAATAAATGTAAATTGTTCAAGTCAGCATTGAACCGGTTCTTAACAACAGTGACAAAAACAAGGATAAATTAAATTCTTGAACAAGGGAGCGGCCATTTAATATTCAAGGGGAGGAAGGCCGAGAATTTTGTAAGCGGCAGTGAAATTCTTCAAGACTTTCAACTTATTAACTCTGAGAGGAGGCGACAAATAAATCTATTTGGACCAACGTATTATGCAGTAAACAATTATTCATCTTTTCTGAATTCAAAACGCCAACTCTAGAGTAAAATCAGTCTCGGATATCTGCCGAAACCGGTTCCATAGGACACAAAGTGCCAAATAGTAATGGTGAGGTGAGGTGAGGTGAGGTGAGGTGAGGTGAGGTGAGGTGAGGTGAAATGGGGTTTAACGTCGCGTCTAAGATTACTGCACTTATATAGCGACGTGCATACAAGTGTGTGTGTGTGGCTGCTTGTACTAGTCCGGACTGATGCCGATTTATAGTGCTAGCTCACTGAGATACCATGCCGCAGTTTAACATGAATACCCCAGTCAGACAAAGTATACTGACTCCGAGTCCTTGTTTTAGCCCCTTAATCCCGAGCGCCAGACAGGGTAACAACAAGTACCATTTTTTAACGTCTTTTGGTATGACGCGGCCGGGGATCGAACCCCGGACCTTCCGCTCTCCGGGCGGACGCTCTACCACTAGACCACGGAGGCGGTCTCCAAAGAGTAATGAAAATGAAAATGAATGGATGACTGAAAAAAGGGATCACACCGGGTGTTCACGAAAATGCAAGCATGTTCTACTCTACCGCCACTCGCACCACGTTTATTAATTTTAAAGTCAGTGCATAAGAAGGTGCATGGGCTTCGTGTTAAGGTATGGGATAGTATCGAGCCTCATGTTGACAATCGACGTGTCATATTTTCTAAATTCCTGAATGTATATTACTCTACCTGTGAGATTTCGGTAGGAATATATGTCCCCTATTGCTTGTCGTAAGAGGCGACTATATGGATCGGGTTATTATCCTGGGTTGATTTTTGTATGTCATCGTATCCCAATTGCATGGATTGATACTCATGATGTCAATCACTGGATGTATTTAGAAGCAGTTAGCATCCGTTCAGCGAACGTGGCCTTGGCAAGGCAGACCAGTGGTTGAGAGCATGATCAACGCCCCACACTGTCGGGGTACGACGACACACTACCGGCCTGACACAACTCAGATTTTAGTCGCCAAGTAAATGTGGCACTACAAGGAGACAAACATGAAGTACTGGAGCCTATTCCTACCCTGAATCCTACAGGGAGACAAACATGAGATACTGGGGGCCTGTTGTGACCCGGAATCCGTATAGGGAGACAAGCATGAGGTACTGGGGGCCTGTTGTGACTCGGAATCCCCACAGGGAGACAACCATGAAGTACTGGAGCCTATTCCTACCCTGAATCCCTATAGGGAGACAAGCATGAGGTACTTGGTGCCTGTCGTGACCCGGAATCCCTACAGGGAGACAACCATGAAGTACTGGAGCCTATTCCTACCCTGAATCCCTATAGGGAGACAAGCATGAGGTACTTGGGGCCTGTCATGACCCGGAATCCCTACAGGGAGACAACCATGAAGTACTGGAGCCTATTCCTACCCTGAATCCCTATAGGGAGACAAGCATGGGGTACTGGGGACCTGTTTTGACCCGGAATCCCTATAGGGAGACAAGCATGGGGTACTGGGGACCGATGTGTGACCCGGAATCCCTACAAGGAGACAAGCATGAGGTACTGGGGGCCTGTTGTGACACGGAATCCCTACAAGGAGACAAGCATGAGGTACTAGGGACCTGTTTTGACCCGGAATCCCCACAGGGAGACATGCATGAGGTACTGGGGGCCTGTTGTGACACGGAATCCATATAGGGAGACAAGCATGGGGTACTAGGGACCTGTTTTGACCCGGAATCCCCACAGGGAGACATGCATGAGGTACTGGGGGCCTGTTGTGACACGGAATCCCTACAGAGAGACAAGCAAGAGGTACTGGGGACCGATTGTGACCCTGACTCCCCACGGGGAGACAAGCATGAGGTACTAGGGACCTGTTATGACACGCAATCACTGCAGAGGGTCCATATCCTGAGCAAAGGTTACACAAACCAAAACTTTTTCCCACAGGAGTGTTTCGTGACGTTGTAAAAACATGTTTAAATTATTATGTTGAAGTAGATACAAATAAATTTAAAACATAAATTATCCAATCGCAGGTTGTAAAACTGTTACTGCATGCCCCGAAACGAATCGCCATTCGACAATGTCTCACTCATGATCTAGTATTGAATGGCACATAGTTTTGTGTATAACAGTGACAGTATATATCTGTATACATCATCAAATTCAGTGCTGTGTTCTGTATTTACACATTTATATACATATTAACGACATTTTAGGTAAATCAATCAATATAATTTTGATCCAAATGAATTTATCGATTGTACGAATGGTAGCCCCCATGTGTTTGCGCTGCGAGCTGCGTCCGTTGGGCACCCCAGAAACCTTTCATTGTGGGTTCGAATCCCAGTTTGTCCCGAGTATGTTTCTTGGTTTGTCAACACCATACACGTGCTCGTATGTTTCACCAAAGTAGTATTAAAACGTCTGGCTTTCCTCGAAAAGTACATTGAGACGCTGTGATAAAACTGGAACACTTTTCAAAGTGGCTTTGAAATCAACTCACTCACAAACTCACTATATTGTCTTTTAAGCTATCAAATATGCGATGATAAAGCTAAATAGGAATACCCCATCTGTGGTGCTTGGAATACGTTTTAATACTTATTGTTTACGTCTGCAAATAACCTGAGTTATGACCTTGACCTTTGTTCCCAAGATGTCTCCCGACTCAACAGAGCGACACAGAAGCTGTGCTATTCCGCTCCCCTTCCTTCGCTCGGGAGCATCTTGGCAATTTATGTTTGACAGAAGAAAGGCAACTTTGACTTGCATGTAATAAACCGTGTCGTTATTTTCACGGGCGCGTGCGCTTCTTTTTTTGTTTATGTGGCGGAAGGATTCCTGACGTGGTGAAGAGGTAAGGCGATATCTGCACATGGGGAGTAAATCAGGCCGAGCCGACACACAGTCTAGATCTTGTAACCTGCCGCGGTCGGAAAATATTATGGAATACAGTACCGGATATAATCTATTCGCAACTATTCCGACTGTTTTCTTTATCCTTTACTCTCTGTAAGCTCTATGTTTTATGTCAGGGCGATTAGTGCAATTGCTGAAATCTTCCATCCAAGAAAAGATATCTGTCCAAGCAATCCTTGCGCTCATCTATACAATCACTCATTGAAATCGTCTATCCAAGCAATCATTGGTCCACGCAATGCTTGTAACATCTACCTAAGCAACTCCTGCAACCATCTATCCAAGCAATCCCTGCAACCATCTATCCAAGCAATCCTTGCAACCATCTATCCAAGCAATCCCTGCAACCATCTATCCAAGCAATCCTTGCAACCATCCATACAAGCAATCCCTGCAACCATCTACACAAGCAATCCTTGCAACCATCTATCCAAGCAATCCCTGCAACCATCTATCCAAGCAATCCCTGCAACCATCTATCCAAGCAATCCTTGCAACCATCTATCCAAGCAATCCCTGCAACCATCTACACAAGCAATCCTTGCAACCATCTATCCAAGCAATCCCTGCAACCATCTATCCAAGCAATCCCTGCAACCATCTATCCAAGCAATCCTTGCAACCATCTACCCAAGCAATCCCTGCAACCATCTACCCAAGCAATCCTTGCAACCATCTATCCAAGCAATCCCTGCAACCATCTATCCAAGCAATCCCTGCAACCATCTACCCAAGCAATCCCTGCAACAATCTAGCCAAGCAATCCCTGCAACCATCTAGCCAAGCAATCCCTGCAACCATCTACCCAAGCAATCCCTGCAACAATCTAGCCAAGCAATCCCTGCAACAATCTAGCCAAGCAATCCCTGCAACAATCTAGCCAAGCAATCCCTGCAACCATCTAGCCAAGCAATCCCTGCAACAATCTAACCAAGCAATCCCTGCAACAATCTAGCCAAGCAATCCCTGCAACCATCTATCCAAGCAATTCCTGCAACCATCTACCCAAGCAATCCCTGCAACCATCCATACAAGCAATCCCTGCAACCATCTATCCGAGCAATCCCTGCAACCATCTACCCAAGCAATCCTTGCAACCATCTATCCAAGCAATCCCTCCAACCATCTATCCAAGCAGTCCTTGCAACCATCTACCCAAGCAATCCTTGCAACCATCTACACAAGCAATCCCTGCAACCATCTATCCAAGCAGTCCTTGCAACCATCTATCCAAGCAATCCCTGCAACCATCTACACAAGCAATCCTTGCAACCATCTACACAAGCAATCCCTGCAACCATCTATCCAAGCAATCCTTGCAACCATCTATCCAAGCAATCCCTGCAACCATCTACACAAGCAATCCTTGCAACCATCCATACAAGCAATCCCTGCAACCATCTATCCAAGCAATCCCTGCAACCATCCATACAAGCAATCCTTGCAACCATCTATCCAAGCAGTCCTTGCAACCATCCATACAAGCAATCCCTGCAACCATCTACACAAGCAATCCCTGCAACCATCCATACAAGCAATCCTTGCAACCATCCATACAAGCAATCCTTGCAACCATCTATCCGAGCAATCCTTACAACCATCTATCCGAGCAATCCTTACAACCATCTATCCGAGCAATCCTTACAACCATCTATCCAAGCAATCCTTGCAACCATCTACACAAGCAATCCCTGCAACCATCTATCCAAGCAATCCCTGCAACCATCCATACAAGCAGTCCTTGCAACCATCTACACAAGCAATCCCTGCAACCATCTATCCAAGCAATCCCTGCAACCATCCATACAAGCAATCCTTGCAACCATCTATCCAAGCAGTCCTTGCAACCATCCATACAAGCAATCCCTGCAACCATCTACACAAGCAATCCCTGCAACCATCCATACAAGCAATCCTTGCAACCATCCATACAAGCAATCCTTGCAACCATCTATCCGAGCAATCCTTACAACCATCTATCCGAGCAATCCTTACAACCATCTATCCAAGCAACTCCTGCAACCATCCATACAAGCAATCCCTGCAACCATCCATACAAGCAATCCTTGCAACCATCCATACAAGCAATCCTTGCAACCATCCATACAAGCAATCCCTGCAACCATCTATCCAAGCAGTCCTTGCAACCATCTACACAAGCAATCCCTGCAACCATCTATCCAAGCAATCCCTGCAACCATCCATACAAGCAATCCTTGCAACCATCTATCCAAGCAGTCCTTGCAACCATCCATACAAGCAATCCCTGCAACCATCTACACAAGCAATCCCTGCAACCATCCATACAAGCAATCCTTGCAACCATCCATACAAGCAATCCTTGCAACCATCTATCCGAGCAATCCTTACAACCATCTATCCGAGCAATCCTTACAACCATCTATCCAAGCAATCCCTGCAACCATCTACCCAAGCAGTCCTTGCAACCATCTATCCAAGCAATCCCTGCAACCATCTACCCAAGCAGTCCTTGCAACCATCCATACAAGCAGTCCTTGCAGCCATCCATACAAGCAGTCCTTGCAACCATCTATCCGAGCAATCCTTACAACCATCTATCCGAGCAATCCTTACAACCATCTATCCAAGCAATCCCTGCAACCATCTACCCAAGCAGTCCTTGCAACCATCCATACAAGCAGTCCTTGCAGCCATCCATACAAGCAATCCTTGCAACCATCCATACAAGCAATCCTTGCAACCATCTATCCGAGCAATCCTTACAACCATCTATCCAAGCAATCCTTACAACCATCTATCCAAGCAATCCCTGCAACCATCTACCCAAGCAGTCCTTGCAACCATCTATCCAAGCAATCCCTGCAACCATCTACCCAAGCAGTCCTTGCAACCATCTATCCAAGCAATCCCTGCAACCATCTATCCAAGCAGTCCTTGCAACCATCTATCCAAGCAGTCCCTGCAACAATCTAGCCAAGCAATCCCTGCAACAATCTAGCCAAGCAATCCCTGCAACAATCTAGCCAAGCAATCCCTGATACCGTCTATTCATTGTTTCATTTTTATATGCTTCAATTGGACTGCGTGTCTATATATTCATGAATTCATCTTCCTTTAATTCACCCTACCATGCAGATATCAATTTATTCATCTATCTACCAACGAAACTACACATTTATCCAGAAAGTAATTAATCTTTCCTCCAATTCACCCACTCATATAACCTTCCATCCATCAATTCAAATATCTATCTACTGAGCTCTAGCTCACTAACCCATCCGTCCTGTCTGTCCGACAATCTTTAACTCATGTACAAAGTACACATCCACTCTTTAATTCATAAATAAATAATATCTTAAAATTATATACATATGTCCTATTACACAAACATCGGTTGATCCATTAATTAATCAATACATCCTTGGTTAACCAAACATACTTCCAGGTGTATCGCATAACACACATTTTCACCCGGTTTATAATATTTACGATACATCCACATAGGGAAAAAAATCCCTTGAAGTTTAATGTCATTCTATAAGTAAAATGTTTGTAATGTTGTTTCACTAAATGGAGTAGCATTGATTAAAAACCGCGTATGAATGCAGTGTTAGTGTGAACCGCCCCTTTTATCGTATAGTGCCAAATGATTTGTAGTCATCGATGTTCACAGAATCCCAAACAAATCAGGAAACCCCCATGTAAACATATTGGGGAGGAAACCCCTATGTAAAAATATTGGGGACGTGATAGAAGGAGATCGTATACTGAGCAGACAGACACTGCATCGATTTAAAGAGTTTGAAAGTAGTCCCTCCTAGGTGACTTCATTTGCATATTTATTGGATCGTGATGTCAAGTCTATCGGATTGATTTATCGCATCGATAACGCTATGTATTATATGTTACAATGTTTTAATGCTAGCTTATATATCGATGATCTGATATCGTTCAATAACAATCAAATAGCCAGTTCCCTTCCACTTATTCACCTACCTCAACTAGAAATAAAGGAGACCAATGAGATCGCCTCATCTGTTTCGTATTTAGATCTATGCATAAAGATTCAGAGTGACAAAACACTCTCCACAAAAGTGTGATAAGAGGGATGACTTCAACTTTCCGATAGTGATGGTTCCCTTCATGACGAGCAATATTCCAGCAGCTCCAGCTTTTGGGGTTTACATGTCACAATTTTTGAGATACAATCGTACATGCTGTTTGCACCAAGACTTCAAAGAGTGCCATACAACTCTTGCTCAGAAGTTGTTTGAAAAAGGTTCAAGGCCTCAGTAAAGTTTTATGGTAGGCATGAAGAGGAAATGTCCAAGTATATCGCATCAGTGACAAAAAGGATGTCCGATGCATTTCCCTATTTTGACTTCTACCACTTGTTCCCCTTTTCCCCGTTGCACAATTGACATGCCTTTGCATGTGTTTGTGACGGGTCCCACCTTTTCGCGAACACCTGGTACCATCACTATCTGACAGTGATTCATAAGCAATTCATGATGTAGTCGGATCTTACAATAAAACTCCAAGGCCCAACGCTTGGCAATACGAATTCCCGAAATGCACACACTCCCCGCGGTCCATATGGCCCTATCGGGCTACCGTACTATATCAGACACACATTTCTGTCGTGTCTGCATGGCACGACACTTCGTCGTATTTTTTCTGTCACAAAAGAGGAGTAAAATGACATCTAAACACCGCAAATTGGTCGACCCCCCTTCTCGTTACCGCTACTCATATAATTATTTACTCTCGGACGATACGGATCGTTTCACCGTTTGAAAGGGTTACAGGAAATAAGATACCAAAATTACAATTCTTTCTCAAATTTGTAATTGTAAGAACCACACAAATGTAAATAGACAAAGATAGTTTTAACTTGTCCACGCCATTTTATCATAGGATCTTCAAATTCAACACTGCCAAAACAGTAATTGTTACGACCACAAGACTAGGTCCTGTCTAGGCGACTGTGCATTCCGACCGGGGAACCAGTCAACGACGAGACACAACATCGAGATTGACGCAAAGATTAGACTTGCAATAATAGTAAAAATACGTTAACGTTTCTCCAGTTTCACAATTTAAAGATTAACCTTTTTAATAGACGTACATATGCACTTGATTTATATTGTGAAGGCCAAAGTGTTTTGACTTTTAGAAAACTATATATTAAGTGACACGGTAGTCTGGGAATTGCGGTAGATTTTACGTAAAAGCATACGGATAATTGTGTAAAGTTGGGGATGTGAGATATTTTCCGAAACTATTTTTACAGCATGGGCTCCAGGGAATCAATTAGGCTGATGGTTAAAGTCGGTTGTCTCGATCAATACTTCATGGCATGTCTGACAGATTTGTTTGTGAATTTTTGTTTTTTTCACCCAGAAGACAGTTGACTGAAAGGAGGTGATAAGATCGCTGTTCAACGGGCGGTGTAGATCAGTTAAAAGGTAATGTTGTCATAAAGAATATTTTTTAATAACCTATTAACATCATTTGGAAAATGAAATAAGCTTAAAATATATGTAGAAAAACTTTTTGGATTATCACTGCCTCTGAAAGAAATCCATGATGAGTCAAACTTAGAGACACCTGGTTTGTTTGTTTGTTTGTTGTTTAACGCCGAACTCAGCAATATCCCAGCTATATGACAGCGGTCTGTAAATGATCGAGTCTGGACCAGACAATCCAGTGATCATCATGAGCATCGATCTACGCAATTGGGATACGATAACATGCATCAACCAAGTCACCGAGTCTGACCACCCGATCCCGTTAGTCGCCTCTTACGACAAGCATAGTCGCCTTTTACGGCAAGCATGGGTTCCTGAAGACCTATTCTACACCATTCTTCACGGGTCAGAAACACCTGGTATCATCACTATTTGATAGTGATTCATAAACACATGCTCATGATACAGTCGGAATCGTATGCTTTAGCAGAGATTTCTATTGCATATTGAAAGAATTTTGTGGCTTTTGTTGTTGTTTGTTCAACGTTACATTCAACAATACTTCATCGATACAACGGCGTCCTGTAAAGATTCGAGTCTGGCCACACTCAAACCAGTGGTTGATATTATGAGCAATATCCTACTCCGTACGATGACACGTATCAACCAAGTCACCGAGCATGACCACCCGACCCAATTTTCCGCCACTTACGACCAGAATGGGTGGGTGGGACCAATATTGACTGACCCCTGAAGATTCCGGGGTAGAATAGGTCTTCAGCAACCCATGCTTGCCGTAAAAGGTGACTATGCTTGTCGTAAAAGGCGACTAACGGGATCGGGTGGTCAGACTCGCTGACTTGGTTGATCCATGTCATCGATCCCAATTGCGTGGATCGATGATCATGATATTAATCACTGGATTGTCTGGTCCAGACTCGATTGTTTACAGACCGCCGTCATATAGCTGGAATATTGCTGAGTGCGGCGTTAAACAACAAACCAACCAGTATTGACTGAGGGTCCCCACAGGGGTGAAAACATTGCCAGTCGACATAGAGACATAAAACCATGAATTGTATAATCGTTTTGATAAATATTTATCAGAACAACTTGTCTTCAGTTTATTTCAGTGGATTCTTCTGACTATGGGTGTTTAACACTGAATCTTGACATTATATCAGTCAAGAATAAAGTCATGTCTATCTCACAGCTATATGCGTAATATAATAATAACTATTTTTTAAATTTCTAATAACGTTATGTTGTGTATGTCTACAGATTTGCGCGGGTGTTATTGAATATTCGATGAGCGGAAATTTTAAAACTTCAAAAACCCGGCTAACGCCGTCAGTAAAATATCCGGGTGAGGAAGACTCAATGGCGCCATGATCTGATATCACATACGTTTTATCGTCTTAAGGAAGAGGATTCACAACGCAGCAACTCAACTCAGCAACGAAAATTGTACAAATAAATGTATTTTGTACAGACACAACAAGAGCATGTCTATAAATCACCTCAACAAGGACTCTGGCTGTCTGAGTTGCCAGCGGAGATTGAATTAGATCGTTGCATCGAGCGAAGAGGATTCTGGTTGCGGTCGCACAATTATGTTTACATATAAAATCGACAATAAATTGATTGTTGGTTGAAAATTGATACTGAGGTAGCTATTTTGTCATTTATAATTATTTGTTTTGACGGATATTAAGATCTCATCAATAAATAGATTATCAATTATCAAATATTAATTATTTTATATGGGTTTTTCCTGTTGAAGGTTATCACCGTCCTAACGGCATTGAAGTTATTTTAAGAGGTGTTTTTTGTTACATGTTACGTGATCTCATATACATATCAGCCCCGTGAAGATCCGGGGTAGAATATATCTTCAGCAACCCATGCTTGTCGTAAAAGGCGACTATGCTTGGCGTAAAAGGCGACTAACGGGATCGGGTGGTCAGGCTCGCTGATTTGGTTGATGCATGTCATCGATTCCAATTACGTGGATCGATGCTCATGATATTAATCACTAGATTGTCTGGTCCAGACTCGATTATTTACAGAGCGCCGTCATATAGCTGGAATATTGCTGAGTGCGGCGTTAAACACCAAACCAACCAACCAATCATATACATATCAAGTTAATATAAATCGTCAACGTGTTACACGTTCTTTGATGTAGATTTTCAGATGAGCAAAGTACTTTATAAGCAATGGCCTAAAACTTGGTATTAGGTTTGATAGATTCAATTAGAATAACATGAAGTTAACATAAAACGTCAAAACCAGAGAATAACCAGTCTCGATTATCCAACGAAACAGATTCCATTGGATATAAAAGGCAAAACAGCAGTAAAAATTATATGAATGGATCACGGACAATCAGTGAAAGTTAAAAATCTTTTATTTCCCTTTGGGTATGGTGAAATTTGGAATAGACAATCAGTTTCTTGTATTCATTCATTTATATCCGCTTTTAGAACAAGATGTATTGCTATTGATAACCAGTGTCTCTTTGAATCTTTGGACAAATTATCTTCATTATATTTGTATAAAACAATTAAGCTATCAAATGAATATGAAAATTATTTAAGTGTTGTGAATATTGCTGCATTTAGGATAACTCTCTCACAGTTTCGCACTTCGAGCAGTGATCTTATGGTATCACAGGGTAGAAAGTTAGGTATTCCAAAATGTGAAAGACTTTGTCCATTTTGTATCATTCCAAATGTAGAAACAGAATACTATGTTTGTTTAGTTTGTCCGTTTTATGACGATCTTAGAAGAAACTTTCTGCCAAGTTATTATTATACATCTCCATCAGAGCATAAATGTAACGTTTTATTTACCACCAGTAATGCTTTCACAATCAATAATCTTGCCAAGTTTACATTCTTTGCTCTTAAAATGAGGAGCAAGCGGTGCTTGTCCATTATATAAACTATTAATTCTACCACCATATGTACATAGTCTCAGATACCCTTGTTCTGATTAGTATTGATATTACTACATGCACTTGTGGCGCAACATGTTTGAATTCTTGAATATATATTGTAAAATGGGCCTGTGGCCTGATTTACTGAAATAAACCACCACCACTAGTGATGACACCAGGTGTTCGCGAAAAGGGTAATCATGTCCTTAAACAATTAATAATTAATCGAACTAACATCGCTTTGTGGAACGATGCCCAGACAAGTGTTAATTGTTCTTTGTTAAAGACATTCAGAATTAAATACTTTATTTGCAGTGTCCTAAACTTAGTATTCGGATTGATAGACTCAATTAGGATAACATCTGGTTAACTTGGTAACAATAACATTAACTCTGCAAAATACACACGGGTTAAAATCAGTGAAACGTCCTGGGGTTCTTCAAACAATCACTACCGACACCGCCGTGCTACTGACAAGTTAATCGTGGGAAAAGAACAAATTTCAACAAAAAGGAATTTGCCTAGTTTTAATAAACTGAGGGGGAAAAAAAACTATACCTTTTTTTTCTGTAATTGGAAATTGAAAGAACTGTTTTTAAATTTCATTATGTCTCTTTAACCATCACTCAATCCTGCAACAGTTTTTAAAAAAATCATCTGTGGCGGGGTAATTTTGTGTAAAAATAAATTGTTTCAATGAATAATGGAGTGTGAAAAATGAATTTGTAACCGCATGGACCCTACCATGTTTAAAATGCTGTAAATTTGTGCCGAACAAAGCAAATGTACTGATCTTCAAAGATAAGATGTCTGAGATACCCACCGACAGTTGTGTATTATGCAAATGTGGTTGGTTTTAATTGTAAACATTGTATATTAAATTATATTTTTTAAATAAAATACACTTAGAAGAAAGCGTAAGTAAGCTTGATTTGTTGGATATAATATCGCAAACTTAAGATATTTTCAATTGAAAATTAAACATATAATAAATTCAACTGAGAGGTATAGTTTCTTTGCCTCTCAGTTTATAACTTAATTTACCAACATAAAATATAATACCGTATTCGACGTAATAAGCGCCCAGGGCGCTCTCAACATTAGAAATAAGGGGCTCTTATTAGAATATTATTTTGGTAAATAGTGAACGTAAATTTTGTGGTGTATGCTGACACCCTGAAATGTTTATATTCGACAGATATATTTTTCCAGAATTTAATTGCCCATAATTAAGGGTACATATAACACACAAGTGCGTATAATACACGAATAAATAAGTCTTGTGTACATTGGTCAATCGGAAGGGGTGCTAATTGGGATTGTTCACTAGCCAATATATTAGCAAATATCGCCGTGGGCGCTTATTAGAGCGGGGCGCACATTACGTCGAATACGGTAATATTGGTTTTAATAACTGTCACTTAAATATACTCGTAATGATTAATGTGTAACGTGTCACAAGCAGCGTGTTCATTCTGTCTGCTGATGTACATATACGTCGACTCGGCTTGTAAATCATCTCATGCCACAAACTATAATATGTATTCTTTGGTGTGTTCTGTCTTTTATTAAGCAAATTTATATAAAAAATAAATATAATTAATAGTAAAGCGACAAAACCCTTTCCCTATGCAACAGAAATCTCTGCATAAAACACAGTCGATTGTACGACTCCGAATATATCATAAGCAATGTATCATGTAGAAATATAATGATAACAACAAAACAACAACAACAATATTAACAACAACAACAACAGCACTTTCTAATCACGTATGTGTATTCAATTTGCAAACATTCCACACGAAATTTACATATTTTTTACTTATACCTTGAAATAGAATAATTTAAAACAAATAACTGCATATGATTTAAATCCGAACACAGGCAAACACATGTCGAAATATTCACCAAGAGATGCCACTTTGTCATCCTGTAAATTCCTCGGATTTTTTAAACCACACGCGCCAGTGCTTCGGTGGAATACTTTCATAAAAAAAACTGTCGGACGCTATTTCATTAACTTTTTCCCAATAAAAAGTGAAGTCTTTGTGAAAGCTGACAAGGGGTCCAAATTTGAAACCTCAAAGGGCCTTCGTGGTAAAATTATTCAGAGGATTTCATTAATGCCTCATCACTCAAATGGCTTTTCCTTATTCGATTAATACCAAGGTCACCCAAGGTCATGAGTATTCCCCTGAGTTGGCTGCTGATGCTGTCTGTGCCTAATCTACTTATATAAATGCACTTTTAGTTATCCAATTAGCACAGAATCAGTGATGTAACACAATGGGATGTTTCACCCGCCGAGGTCATTCGCAGTTCATAGAAAATTCAATTTTATGTCACATTGATGAATTAGTTATCTGAGTGAGGGTGTTGAATCAAGATGGCGACTTCGGGAACTTTGTGCGTGTGAATTCATCTTCATATCTCAGTTTATAGATGGATAAATAAAAGCAACGAAACCCTTTGCCAAAAGCAGAGTCGATGGTACAATTCAGTAGATGGAAACACGAGATCAGGGAAAGGTTTATATACTGAACCGCAAAAGAAACGTCACATGGATAGATAAATGAGAAACCTTATTTGTCCAAACAATGTAAACATACTTTGAGACATATTAAAAAGATGAAACTTGGAAAAACTGATCATCGTGGTTGACATTAAAGTGTCAAATGTTCTTAAAGTGAAACACAACACTAGTCTCTTAAAAAATGGCATCACAAGTCAGTATTTCGTGTGTCCGCCATGTGCATTGATGACTGCCGTGCAACGTCGTCACAAAGACACACAAAGGCAAGTCAATTGTTCACCTGAAAAACTACGGCGTGTCAGCTTGATGTGGGGCGAAAGCCTGAAGATACACATCTTCCCGAGGCAAGGGAGATAACTCACTGTAAACAAGGCTGGCATTTCTGGGCTCGTCGGAGCGCCACCAAAGGTTATTACGAGTTATGTCCCTTCTATGCCCCTCCTATTGATCAGATTCCACCTCTCATATCACTTGCATTTGCTTCAAACAGAATGGCAGTGCCGAGTCAAGACGATCCGATGAATATTCAAAATCTATATTGGGATAAAACGGGTCTTACTTTGCGAAGCGCATAAAATCACGATAGCACCTTAATAAAATAAATAATAAATTAATAAACCATTACAGATGATACTGAGTCAATAACCGATGTCAAATTAACAAAACAATAAATATGAAGATCTGGAATGAGTGCATATATATAATTTAGTGGTTTGTCTTATTTGAACAATTCAAAAGTTGCAATAACAAAATGGGTTTTTTTAACAGTTTTCGTTAATGGTGAAAAACTTACCTTCACGAAACAATTATCACGTGGTTGATACAAGGCCGGTGCTACCAAGTGTATAAAGGTAAGCATCAAAGCATCTACATTGTACATATTAGATTGAAACAAACCCATCGCGTGGGATAAAATATCGAGTTAGTTGATTTTATCCCCGTTTTGAAGCGTACTTCGGCTGTATACACATATTACACATGAACTGTTATAAGACTGGAGTGAGTGAGTGAGTGAGTGAGTGAGTGAGTGAGTTTTGTCACGTCGTAACAGCTCACTGTGCAAGGAAATCCCGAAGTGATGCAGGTCTCAGACGTATGGGGCTAACAAACCAGTGATCATAATCGGGGAAATATTAAATTCGAGCCCACGCCCAGAGAATCATGGCTCCCATGGCTCCCTCAGCAACTTTGTCTCGTCTAATTGGGATGAGTTATTAGTAATAACACCAATTACAATGTCAAATGAGTCAAAGTAATTTTACACTGCAATCGTAAATGGCTCCTAAGCATATTTTCCACAGCTAATGTTCAAAGCACTTCAAATTAATCATTGCAAAAAAAACCGATGGCAAAGAAAAGAACGCCCAAATAATTCCAAAGGCAAAAACGTGATAATGTTGAACACCAAAGGGGAAACGCGTAAACGAAGAGTGTTACTCCGGGGAAAGTGAGAAAGAGGGAGAGTTACAGGGGGTAAAGTATGCCCTGAATTACCCAGCAGGTCAATTTGTTAATTAGATGCCCCCCGACAACACTTGTCAAGTTAAGAGGTCTTCCGGTGAAGACGCCTGTCTTTGATGTTGTCGGCACTCGCTCGCTCCACTACCGCGTTTGTCACGTTGCGACTCCTAGCTGGTTTATATTGAGTGCGGAGTTTACAGGCTAAAGCTACTTGAATGTCCAAATGTTTACTTGTGTCCACCGGTGACCACTTGACTGAGGTCACTTTATCCGTGGGCAAGGTGTGAGAAACGGAGCAGAATTACCTCAGGGGGACATTTAATACAAAGAAAACAAAATAATTGCTCGCCTTGTCTTACAAGTACCATTTGCCTCGAGACTGTTTTCTCAGCGGGATTGAAGACATTGATCAGGTTTAGAAACAAGGAAGTAATATGATTGGCAGCTCGAGACTTTTTAAATATTATTTTTGTGTTATTGTTTCGTTTTCTTTTTAGGAATAATATTATAATTGGATTTTATGTTTTATTAATGTAGTTCACATCGTACGACGTGTTTATTTATGTAATTTACATCGTACGTCTCGTGTATTTAGACAGTGTACATCGTACGACGTGTTTATTTTATATTTATAAAGACCATGTTTTTTTAATTCTCTGCACCTGATGAAGTGAGTTACACTAACACTTTGTCTATGAAAACATATCTTTAATAATTTTAATTTATTTTTTTAAGAGAAGCTTTCATCCTCTTCTGTTTTCAAAGAAACGAGACTTGGTTTAGTTTTATCTCGACATGTCCAGTATGAAGCTACATATAGTGAAAAATAACTTTTAAAAATATTAGTTACAGTCACGGCGCAGGACTAAGTGAGTGTGTGCTGCTTGTTGCGCATACCCGTCGACACCATTCCGACAAGACCGCCTCCGTAGTCTAGTGGTAGAGCGTCCGCCCGGAGAGCGGAAGGTCCGGGGCTCGATCCCCGACCGCGTCAAAAGACGTTAAAATATGGTACTTGTTGTTACCTTGTCTGGCGCTCGGCATTAAGGGCCTAAAACAAGGACTGGTCGGCCCGGAGTCAGTATACTGTGTCTGAGTGGGGTATTCATGTTAAACTGCGGCATGGTATCTCAGTGAGCTAGCACTATAAATCGGCATCAGTCCGGACTAGTACAAGCAGCCACACACACACACACACGTTCGTGCACGTCGCTATATAAGTGCAATAATCTTGGACGCGACGTTAAACCCCATTTCACCTCACCTCACCATTCCGATACAAAACCACTTGGAAAAGTACTTGATTATTAAAATAAGTAGACTGGACTTATATCAGTCAGAAATTGAGACTCTGCTTCTGCGTCAAACTGCTATAAATATGACAGAAATTGGCAACTTGCTGGCTGGAGTAATATTATTTAGGTTTCCCTTTTCATCTCTGATCAATCATCACAACTAGTTTTAGATTCTAAATTACAGCAATTACAAAATAAACTTTCAACAAGTTTCACTGCAAAAATATGGTAGTAATATTTTGTTTAAAAAACCATCTTTCTGCTTTGTAGGGTATTGAAATGAATATATTCAGGAAAAACATCACAAGTATGTATGTCGTTGGGATAAGTCACTGATTGATCGGGTGAGTGAGTGAGTGAGTGAGTGTGTGTGTGTGTGTGTGTGTGAGTGTGAGTGTGAGTGTGCGTGTGCGTGTGTGTGTGTGTGTGTGTGTGTGTGTGTGTCTGTGTGTGTGTGTGTGTGTGTGTGTGTGTGTGTGTGTGTGTGTGTGTGTGTGATAAATATTAACATGAATACTCCCCTCAGACACATAAACGGACTCCTAGCCGACCAGTCCTTGTTTTAGCCCCTTGATGCCTAGCGCCAGACAAGGTAACAACAAGTACCATCTTTTAAAGCCTTTTGGCATGACGCGGCCTTGGATCCAGGCGGACGTTCTACCACTAGACCACGGAGGCGGTCTCGACGTATACTGGGTTTGGGACCATTAACATTAGAGCTGTGTCCTTTCCCGGATAAATATATTTCGGTCGGATGTTAAAACCAAAATTGCCGCAAGGATGTGTTTCCTGAATATTACTGTCTCCAACTGAGGACCACATCATATTCCCGAGGTAAGGGAGTTAACTGACTGTAAATGCCCTGTGAAAACTGGACTTTATAGTCAGTTAACTCCCTTGCCAACAAAGCCGCTGCTCGTCATTGACACGAGGAAGCAGCTTTGTGTCTAAGTCTTAAGTGAGTGAGTGAATTTTTATAAACGCCAAAGTCGGCAATATTGCAGCTATGTCACGGAAACCTGTTTATGGTCGAGTCCTGTCAGAAGGTTAGGATTGCAAGAGCAATGGTGATTGGTTGGTTTAATGTTTTACGCCATTAATTGGGATCGATGACATGCTTCAACCCGATCCCGTTAGTCGCCTTTTACGACAAGCATAGTCGCCTTTTACGACAAGCATGGGTTGCTGAAGACCTATTCTACTCCGAATCTTAATGGGTCCACAATGATGAAGACTACCGAGAAACGATGCTACACCGGAAGCCAGGTCATCCAATGTAAGGAAGCGATTCCCTCAACCCGATTCTTACCTCAAGCAGGGAACAATGTGGACCAATTCTACCCCGGAAGTCCCAGGGAGCAGTTATTTATGCATGTGGGTGTAGACTAGCTGTAACACTATTGACCAGGTTCGACTCCCAGACCTGTAATTCATTCACGAAAAAGTACAATTATTATGACATTCTGTCATCGGTTCTCTTTAAACGGCGCCTGAACATTGTGTAAGTTGATGCAGTTTATGATTACTAGATTTGGCGTTAAACTCATACATTGCACACACACATACTCTATCATATGACCTTTCCCTACTTGCTAATTCACTCCACCTTCCCGAGGCAAGGGAGTTAACTGAGTGTGAAGTCCGGTTTCCAACCTTGCCGAACTTGGTTGGGATTTCTGGGCTCGATTGTAGCGCCACAAGTGGCTATTACGAGTTATGCTCCTTCTATGTCCGGCCTATTGACCAATTAGATTCCAACTTTTATATCACGTGCATTTGCTTCAAACAACATGGCGGCGCCCGGTCGAGGCGATCTGAAAGATAATCAAAATATATATTGTGATAAAACGGGTCTAACTTCGCGAAGTGCATCAAATCATGTGAGCACCTTGATTTAAAACATGAAAAGATTTGAAAAATATCTGTTGACGCCGAGTTGGAGGTACACATGATTTGCAAATCCTGCTATCGACCAAAATCTGCACGGCAGTTTACGACCCGGAAGTCGATTTCGTTGCGCGAATTTGATTGGACTATGTATAGACTCGTTAGTCCAGCCAAACCTCCACAATTGTAGCCGAGCTCGGCAAGGGTGGAAACTGGACTTTTATAATCTGTTAACTCCCTTGCCTCGGGAAGATGTTTCACTCTCTATCAGTTCTCTCGCTCACTCACTCACTCACTCACTCACTCACTCATTCACTCACTCACTCACTTCATGTGATGGTATATAATTGCAATAAAGACACCAGCGACCTGTATGTGTGTGACATTTCCAGGCTAGATGTATACGAGAGGTATCAGAGCTATGTATTCCATAAAACTATCTTTTATTAAACTCACGACAGTGGCAGAACTGTGATCGCCTTGAGGAACGCGGCCCTGTCTGCAGTTAAAGTTCCCTCACACAATTCAGGTCACCATACTTGTGTCAACCTACAATGCAGAAAAACACATCGACATGTGTGTGTGTTTGTTTGTTTGTTTTTTAACGCCACATTCAGCAATATTCCAGCTATTTAACGGCGGTCTGTAAATAATCGAGTCTGGACTAGACAGTCCAGTGATTGACATCATGAGCATTGATCCAAGCAAATGGGATATGATGACTTGCATGAACCAACTCAGCTGCCATAGACCAACGACAGTCACATGGCTAAATTTGGCATACGTAATGGCGTACTTAATGTTATTGAACAAAAAATAAAGTTGTGTATTTTGTTCCCAACTTATCTCGTAGCTAGGTTCACATAAACAACGTTTATCCGTTTACTGTTGTTACAAAAGAAATACAACAAAGATGACACATGCCTGATGTTTATCTCTGAGGTCTGTGGATGTAAAGGTCAACCGGAAGTAAAGGTCGCTGCCATATTGGCCGAGCGGCCAGGAGTCAGTATTTCCGACATTAATAGAGGATGTCCTGGGCGGTGTATAACTATATACATATTGATGACCACACTGGCGACCACGGGTCACTTGAGGGTCACGCAGGAGGGGATGAATACCACATCCGCAGTATGTCGGAGTGGGTAATCATCAGAAGCCATGTACACTGTCGGTGTATTGTGCACTGAACTGGACAGGAGGGCAATATTATTATGTCAACGCCACGGAATAATAAGTGTCGAATATCTGCCGACATATATACCATAGGGCGTAAGAGGTTAACTAGTGATGAAACTATATGAATGGATCACGGAAAAAAGAAACCATAAATGTTTTTTTTAGTTTTGTAGCTGTGTCTGAAAAATATCTAATCTCGATACAAAATCCCATATGGCCTCACTCACTCGCTCGCTCACTCACTCACTTTTCATGCATTTATTAATTAATTCCCACCTTCATCATCTAAAAGATTCTGAATTCATCATCTATTCATTCACCCATCCATCATATCATTCACCCGTTCATTCACCTCTACCTTTCTCTATTCGTCTATTCATTCATTCACTCGCAAAAACTTCACATCACTTATTGATTCATTTATTTATCGATTCATATTATCTTTTTTTGCATGCATTTAGGCAAGAAGTAGGCATCCCTATGGGCGCCAATTGTGCCCTTCTGGCTGATCTGTTTCTTTTATGCATATGAATCGGAATGTCTGCTCGGATTGGCAAAGTCAAAACAAGGAAATGTGTCTGAGAGGTTTAAGCTTCAGGTATATCGATGATCTATTATCGTTCAATAACGGTCAACATGGTCAATTAGCCAATTCGCTTCCACTGATTAACCCATCCAAACTAGACCAGTGTGACCACCTCGTCTGCTTCATATTTTGACCTATGCATAAAGATTCAGAGTAACAAAACACTCGCAACAAGTGAGTGAGTGAGTTGGGTTTAACTCCGGTTTTATCAGTATTCCAGTTATATCACGGCGTGTCAGCTTAATGTGGGAGGAAAGCCCGAAGTGATGAAGGTCTCAGACGTTTACCACTTTGGTGAAACCCACGAGCACGGGTATGGTGCTGACAAACCTAGAAACATAATCGGAGTTATACGGGATTCGAACCCACAATCATAGGTTTCTGGCGTGCCCAAGGGACGCAACTCTGCACAGCGAATCGCGTCGCCTGAGACGACTGGGCCACCCGTGCCCTCCTCTCAACAAGACTGTATGACAAGCGGGATGACTTCAGGTTTGCTCTAGGCAACTTTCCCTTTATGTTGAGCAATGTTCCAGCAAGCATAGATCACAGCTGTGAGAGTGGTGTGTTTTATACTGAGTCTAGTCACACATGCATTCAGAATACCGTACTGCCAAACTAGGCTCAGAAGATCGCCTATGTGATAGAGTGTCTGCCTGGAGAGCCGAAGGTCGGTGGTTCGATCCCCGGCCCAGTCATACAAAAATATGTTTGATGATGGTACTTGTTGTTACCCTGCCTGGCGTTCGGCATATAGGGCATAAACAAGGGTATAATCGGAGTCAGTATAACGTGTCTGAGTGGCCGAAAGATTAAAACCGAAACATAGGATTGATTGCGGGATTTTGGTGTATATAACAGCATTGTATCAGTGCAACTTAATAACATCACAGGATGTCAGTGTTCTATATTTCTCTCTGCATTTCATTTAAAATTTGCATTTAAGTAAAATTAGTTATGATTATCTTCAACTTTTTACAATGTAGTTGGTTGGTTTGTTGTTTAACGCCGCACTCAGCAATATTTGAACTCTTGGTAGAGCATGCTTGATTTTCCCTCAAAAGTACACCAAACACCAAAGGCTGGAGCTGTGGAATATTGCTCGACATGAAGGGAAAGTTGCCTGTTGGAAAGTTGAAGTCACCCCTCTTGTCATAAAACGATCCAGACAATGTAAGGTGCTTGAATTGAAGTACAAGCAGCTTAAACCAAAGTCTGTTAAACTGATTTCGTTCTGTACCTGGTGTTTATGGCTGATGCACTAATTGACGTCTTTGTTTGAAGTCTGAGCTACACTTAGCGTAAAGAGTCACGTGACCTAGCACGTGCCCACCCCAGCTGAGATGACTGATGTTTACAGCACGTGTATAGACAAACTACCATCCACCATTGAACAGACGCTAAGCTGCATCAACAGCCTCTTCGTGCAATTAAACAACCTCAATCTTATATCACTCACCCGTGTTCGTGACGTCATAGAGGCACATGCACGTGCAAGACGACCAAGGGCGTTCATATCATGAAGACACACTGATTGTATCTTGAATGAAAGAATTTGACCAACACGAAGCGCCTGCCGGAAATGTATAATGGAAGAATGCAACTGGTCACGAGCGTTGAAGCGTAATAAACGGATAGGTGTATACTCTCGAATCGGCAGGTCGGCCACGTGCGGTTCCGCGCCATTACAATATCTCGCAATTCATAACAGGATTTTGACAGGAATGTCTCTTGGTTTGTTTGAGATCAGAAACATTCTTCTTCTTTTCAGAGAGTCTGCATTCTTAAGTGACAGTTGGCCCGTCACCGGATCGCCGCGTTTACTTGTAAAGCGATTTGGGTGTTTCAAAGGAAAGAACAGTCTTCTAAATGAGTTTGTAGGAAAAACACACTTCGAAGGCTAATGGCGAATACAAAATTTACACTAATGTTGTTTTGTGTTGTTATAGCAAGGAGCTGTTTAATATGATGCATTCTAAACACAAACTAGAGCGCGAGAGCTAATTTAGACTTGCTTTTACAATCGCACCTGATATACTCTCTGAACTTTGTAAATGTGTTTGGTAAAATGAAAATTATTAAACGTACAAAGTGAAACATAACGGTAAATGCTTGCAATTAAACTAAAGAACGGACCTTTTGATAATATGGGTGGGGAGAAGGGGGGAGACTTGGAGTTTGTCGGAGTACTAACATTAAATTTAAGATTAAAATTATAAGTCTTACTATATTTTTCTAAACACCTTGCACCAATGTAAGTTTTGTGATAGACGTTGTTGTCCAACAGTATGAAGCATCTGTTTGCAAGCAATTTTCAGAGATAATATATGTTTTAATTTTAAATCGTATCCTGTATGTTTTAGAGGAGCACATTAATTTTGTTTACATAGTAAAATACTCATATTGAAATACAGAAACCGTTCCCCGTGCAGATCCGGGGTAGAATAGGTCTTCAGCAACCCATGCTTGCCGTTAAAGGTGACTATGCTTGTCGTAAGAGGCGACTAACGGGATCGGGTGGTCAGGCTCGCTGACTTGGTTGATACATGTCATCAATCCCAATTGCGTGGGTCGATACTCATGATATTAATCACTGGATTATCTGGCCCAGACTTGATTATTTACAGACCGCCGTCATATAGTTTGAATATTGCTGAGTGCGGCGTTAAACAACAAACCAACAAACAGAAACAGAAATCAATTATTTAATTACCTATTATGTAAGTTTTCTATGGCAAAAGTGATCTCACTTCCCTTTCACTGGCTTCCTCTGCCTCCTCACATCATATGGCACCGCCTCCGTGGTCTTGTGATAGAGCGGAAGGTCAGGCGTTCGATCCCCGGCCGCCTCATACCAAAAGACGTTAAAAGATGGTACTTGTTGTTACCCTGTCTGGCGTTCGGCATTAAAGGAGCTAAAACAAGGACTGGTCGGCTCGGAGTCTAGTATACTGTGTCTGTGTAGGGTATTGATGTTAAACTGCGGCATGGTATCTCAGTGGGCTAGCACTATAAATCGGCATCAGCCCGGACTAGTACAACAAGCCACACTCACACGCACGCACGCACGCACGCACACGTACATGCATATCGTTATAAAAGTGCAATAATCGTGGACCCCATATCACCTCACCTCACCTCACCTCACCTCACCTCACCTCACCTCACCTCACCTCACCTCACCGCACCGCACCGCACCGCACCGCACCGCACCTCACCGCACCTCACATGACATGACCAAGTTCTTGCCACCACCTGGAGGAACATATACAGTATTCATCAACCCAATTGTCTTCAATCGTCAGTGACATCTCACATTTTTATCAAATGAGGTCATTGTCAAAAGTACATATTTCCAAAAGAACACTGAACCAGTGAGTGATAACGTGAGCACCATAGATAAGATGAAACACGAGGTCACATCTGAGATATGGTCTGCCAAGTAACCTTCTATCCAAGTTCATGTATACACCCATCCTGTTTGATGATGTATCCTTCACAGATTGCATTGATATGTTGTAACTCCCAGGCTTGTGGCTCTAAGGCTAAAAGGACCGCCTCCGTGGTCTAGTGGTAGAGCGTCCGCCCGGAGAGCGGAAGGTCCAGGGTTCGATCCCGGGCCGCGTCATACAAAAAGACATTAAAAGATTGTACTTGTTGTTACCCTGTCTGGCGCTCGGCATTAAGGGGCTAAAACAAGGACTGGTCGGCTCGGAGTCAGTATACTGTGTCTGAGTGGGGTATTCATGTTAAACTGTGGCATGGTATCTCAGTGAGCTAGCACTATAAATCGGCATCAGTCCGGACTAGTACAAGCAGCCACACACACACATACACGTGCATGCACGTCGCTATATAAGTGCAATAATCTTGGACGCGACGTTAAACCCAATTTCACCTCACCTCACCTCTAAGGCTAAAACATGTTGGTTGGACGTTACACTGTACCTTACTCATTGTAAATTGTAAATAAACTTCAGTTCAAATGTCAAGTCATATTGAAGCATTTATTGGGAGATTCTCTTATATCTAACATCAAGTAAACACATACAGGTTGGTCTAATGATCAATATATATTGTGAATTATCTTACTCATTGTAAAAACATAGCTCATGGTCACATTTCATAAAATTTTGTTTAAATAATCATAAACTAAAAATTGAAGATATGCAAAACCACCAATCCCATTAAAACAAATGCTTGTATCACATGTAATGTTAGAGTATAAACCGCACGACTCAATGTTTTGCATGAAATATGAATAAATGAAGAACGAGAATCGCTTCTCCAAATAATCCTCATCATCAGAATTTGGTGCACTTTGTAAAATAATTTTTACAAATATTTATCCAGAAACAATTTCCAAGATCTGTTATCATATCTACAATTTTAAATAAATTTCTTGTTTGTACAAAATTACCACACTTTTGCTCAATTCACCTGTTGTTTCTATATCACTATCTTACATGACATGTGTGTTAACATGACCTTGTTGGAATGTTTCTCCTTTTTGTGTTGTTTACCTGCTGTAGTTTTTAGTTTGTAGTTTGAAGAATATTGCCACTGTTTCTTCATGGAATGTTACACAAAAAATATCTCAGCTCAGCTCAGCTCAGCTTATCTATCCTCACATGCTTCGCCCTTAGTCTGTCATACAGACCCTGAAACAAATATACCCAATACAGCCCATGGAAGTCTATGTTTGGCAAGTCTAGATTACTGCAGTATCTGAAAAAGAAGAAAGGCTCTTGACTCCGTTTTTATTTTATGACTATAATTTAACTTGTAAAATATATTTTCTGTAAAATATGTTCATTTCAGAGACTAGATGTTAGTCTCACTTCGCCCTTTACATTCCCATTCTGTATGGAATCTCAAGGGACATGGCGAGAGAACCATCAACCTCCATTAAATCAGGATTAACTCACATAACCTGCCTGTAAACAACTGAGGGGCCACCCAACACTGTATACGAGAACTGTCTGTGTTGACCCTTGTACACCCAGAAAGCAATCTGGTATGTAAGCACCCATCATTAGCTTCCGTCCCTGCTACAGTAATCACTGTAAGTATCCAGAGATTGTTCCAGACCCCCCACCCCCCTCACGACCCCTCCCCCAAACCCCCACCCCTCTCCCTCTCCCTCTCTCTGACAGAGAATCCACCTGGAACAACCATGGAAAAATATCCAAGCATTTACAATCAGGTATAGAAGAGAGAATTATCCCTCATAGACGCTGTCACTATTAACATCGTCAGGAACAACGGTATTGCTTTCAAGCTGAATCGGGTTCCTTGCCAAAATGGTGTCACAGACAACTCTGGCAGCTTGGCAGCGGAAGTGGCTATGATGTTATGACATGATGTATCGTACCAGAACAATATCACCATTGCTGCCAACCATCTTGTAGACACGGTGCTGTGTTTTCTGTTGGAAATAGTTGGCACTTATAGGTTAGCCGCCTGTCACTGATTGTTCAGAATTGGAACAACTTTGCAGATAGTTCTGTGAAGATGACTCGATACAGCGGGGTTATGTTCGGATAACAAACTGTTTCCAATTTCTCAGCCATATATACTTTACCGACTGGGGTTTTGATTAAAAGTGAGCGCAGGTTTAGATATTTTTCTATTATCCAGAGTGTAAGTGATTTGAAAGGACAGAGTCTAGACGATGGGTAGCGACCTGCTGTTGATTCAGCTCATGATAACAAAGGCTTCTGGCGTGTTGTTTTAACGAGGAGGACAGGGGTACATAAATCACAAACATATTTCATGTATCATTATCTTGCTTCATCTACATTCTCCATGTTAACAGCAGGTGTTACTAAAAAATATGGGGTGCTGTTCACAAACAAAGACCCACACAAACACAGAGAGAGAGAGAGAGAGAGAGAGAGAGAGAGAGAGAGAGAGAGAGAGAGAGAGAGAGAGAGACTTGGGTTTTAATGAATTAGTGAATGTAGCAAACAGACTAAGGCTCTGATTGAAGACGCTGCATCCCATACCTCCGCTGGATGTGGACTCATTGTGGTTACAGCAGGTGCTTGACGAGAAAAGAACACTGTACCAAGCACGTATCCGATGAAATTCTGACATTGACAAACACGCTATTAAACGAGACATTATAATGAAAACGAATTTATCAAAAACACTTACATGTATATGTAATAATAAATCTAGATAACTACATGAGGAAATGTGAAAAATACTTAAGTATATTAACATGAGTTATCAAGGAATATAATAATAATATAACTACGTTCTATATTCTCATTAGCTGAATCAGTTGCCTTTACTGAGTTCTGTGGTCCCAACACTGTGAATCTGTTATTTATAATTACCCTTAGGTGTCAGTTGGTGAACAGAGTAAATGTTCCTGGTCTGAACATTTCTGACCTTTTAAACCTATCAAAAACATTTTTCTTCTTCATCAACCACTCAATCTTTGGGCCTAATTAATAGTGATTGAGTATAATCTTACGCCGCTTTTAGCAATAGTCCAGCAATACCACGGCGGGGGACACCAGAAATGGTCTTCACAAATTGTACCCATGTGAGGAATCGAACCCGGGTCTTTGGTGTGACAAACGAACGCTTTGACCACTAGGCTACCCCTATCCCCTAGTTAATAACTTAACCGCATCTGTGTTACCAAGAATTCTTGTGATGGGTTTGCAATGTACCTGAAACAGACCAATGTCAGTTTCTGAGGCATTTTGTCAGTGTCAATATAGCTGAACAAAACAGCTGTTAAAAATTGATTTAAAACAACACGGACACAGAGATGTTTATCTTGTCCAATGTTGCTGAAGCAGAAAACCCTGGATAGATCTATCTCTGTACAATAATCTCATTTAGCAGTACCAGGAAGCCAGACCAGGAAGTGTAACTCTAGCAATTGTGTGCATGAACTCATCGCCTGGACAGAACATGTGCTGTGTAAAATAATGGTAAAATAGCGGAAGCTTTCGAAGAAAACATATTATCAGTGTCAGAGTCGGGAGACTTTGATGCATTATTAGCTGAGAGAGGGTTCTCATGTCGTACATGTCGTTGTCATGTGGAACGTGTGTTGTCCTGTAGAACGTGTGTTGTCATGTAGAACTTGTGTTGTCATGTAGAACGTGGGTTGTCATGTAGAACGTGGGTTGTCATGTAGAACGTGGGTTGCCATGTAGAACGTGGGTTGTCATGTAGAACTTGTGTTGTCATGTAGAACGTGTGTCGTCATGTAGAACGTGTGTTTTTATGTAGAACTTGTGTTGTCATGTAGAACGTGGGTTGTCATGTAGAACTTGTGTTGTCATGTAGAACGTTTGTTGTCATGTAGAACGTGAGTTGTCATTTAGAACGTGGGTCGTCATGTAGAACATGTGTTGTCATGTAGAACGTGGGTTGTCATGTAGAACGTGTGATGTCATTTAGAACGTGTGTTGTCATGTGGAACGTATGTTGTCATGTAGAACTTGTGTTGTCAAGTAGAACGTATGTTGTCATGTAGAACGTGTGTTGTCATGTAGAACTTGTGTTGTCATGTAGAACTAGTGTTGTCATGTGGAACGTGTGTTGTCATGTAGAACGTGGGTTGTCACGTAGAAGGTGTGTTGTCATATAGAACGTGTGTTGTCATTTAGAACTTGTGTTGTTATGTGGAACGTATGTTGTCATGTGGAACATGGGTTGTCATGTAGAACGTGTGTTGTCATGTGGAACGTGTGTTGTCATGTAGAACGTGTGTTGTCATGCGGAACTTGTGATGTCATGTAGAACGTGTTGTCATGTAAAACGTTTCTTGTCATGTAGAACGTGTGTTGTCATGTAGAACGTGGGTTGTCATGTAGAACGTGTGTTGTCATGTAGAACTTGTGTTGTCATGAAGAACTTGCGTTGTCATGTAGAACGTGTGTTGTCATGTGGAACGTGTAATGTCTTGTGGAACGAGTGTTGTCATGTAGAACGTGGGTTGTCCTGTAGAACGTGTGTTGTCATTTAGAACGTGTGTTGTCATGTAGAACGTGTGTTGTCATGTAGAACATGTGTTGTCATGTAGGACATGTGTTGTCATTTAGAACGTGTGTTGTCATGTAGAACGTGGGTTGTCCTATAGAACGTGTGTTGTCATGTAGAACGTGTGTTGTCATGTAGAACGTGTGTTGTCATGTAGAACGTGTGTTGTCATGTAGAACGTGTGTTGTCATGTAGAACATGTGTTGTCATGTAGGACGTGTGTTATCATGTAGAACGTGTGTTGTCATGTAGAACGTGGGTTGTCATGTAGAACGTGTGTTGTCATGTAGAACATGTGTTGTCATGTAGAACGTGTGTTGTCATGTAGAACATGTGTTGTCATGTAGGACGTGTGTTGTCATGTAGAACTTGTGTTGTCATGTAGAACGTGTGTTGTCATGTAGAACATGTGTTTTCATGTAGAACGTGTGTTGTCATGTAGAACTTGTGTTGTCATGTAGAACTTGTGTTGTCATGTGGAATGTGTGTTGTCATGTGGAACGTGTGTTGTCATGTAGAACGTGGGTTGTCATGTAGAACGTGTGTTGTCATGTAGAACGTGTGTTGTCATGTAGAACGTGTGTTGTCATGTAGAACATATGTGGTCATGTAGGACGTGTGTTGTCATGTCATGTAGAACGTGTGTTGTCATGTAGAACGTGTGTTGTCATGTGGAACTTGTGTTGTCATGTGGAACGTGTTGTCATGTGGAACGTGTGTTGTCATGTAGAACGTGGGTTGTCATGTAGAACGTGTGTTGTCATGTAGAACGTGGGTTGTCATGTAGAACGTGTGTTGTCATGTAGAACGTGTGTTGTCATGTAGGACGTGTGTTGTCATGTAGAACATGTGTTGTCATGTAGGACGTGTGTTGTCATGTAGAACGTGTGTTGTCATGTAGAACGTGTGTTGTCATGTAGAACATGTGTTTTCATGTAGAACTTGTGTTGTCATGTAGAACGTGTGTTGTCATGTAGAACTTGTGTTGTCATGTAGAACTTGTGTTGTCATGTAGAACTTGTGTTGTCATGTGGAACGTGTGTTGTCATGTAGAACATGTGTTGTCATGTAGAACGTGGGTTGTCATGTAGAACGTGTGTTGTCATGTAGAACATGTGTTTTCATGTAGAACTTGTGTTGTCATGTAGATCGTGTGTTGTCATGTAGAACGTGTGTTGTCATGTAGAACTTGTGTTGTCATGTAGAACTTGTGTTGTCATGTAAAACGTGTGTTGTCATGTGGAACGTGTGTTGTCATGTAGAACGTGGGTTGTCATGTAGAACGTGTGTTGTCATGTAGAACTTGTGTTGTCATGTGGAATGTGTGTTGTCATGTGGAACGTGTGTTGTCATGTGGAACGTGGGTTGTCATGTAGAACGTGGGTTGTCATGTAGAACGTGTGTTGTCATGTAGATCGTGTGTTGTCATGTAGAACGTGGGTTGTCATGTGGAACGTGGGTTGTCATGTAGAACGTGTGTTGTCATGTGGAACATGTGTTGTCATGTGGAACGTGTGTTGTCATGTAGAACGTGGGTTGTCATGTGGAACGTGGGTTGTCATGTAGAACGTGGGTTGTCATGTAGAACGTGTGTTGTCATGTAGAACGTGGGTTGCCATGTGGAACGTGTGTTGTCATGTAAAACGTTTCTTGTCATGTAGAACGTGTGTTGTCATGTAGAACTTGTCTTGTCCTGTAGAACGTGTGTTGACATGTCGCACCTGTGTTCTTTTGTAGAACACGGAATAATATGTCATGGGATACATGCTTCATAGTGTTTGACCTTCACTCGCACTGACACCGCACAACCAACACCTGGTGTCATAAGTTTAGGACCTTCCATGTGTCGCTTCCATTTACCCGTTCCTGATTATGTAATTGTAACAAAAAGATATCAGCGAGCTCAGGCTATGTTACCGCTTATAGATGAAAACCAAGCCTCGCTTTCACACAGGTTATAAATAGATTCAATGCTAAAGGCCTCATAGTGACGTCACAGCCCCTGTCACAGGAAGTGAAAAATCCTGGGCTCTACACCTACCTCATATAAACCTTTTATTACAAATCCTATATGTACATGTAACGTTTTCATATATTTCCCATTTCCACATATGTCAATTTACCAAAATAATACCTAAATATAACCCATCCATGCACTTTAGAGGCTGTGAGAACATGTTTATTGAAGTCACGTGACCTCAAAATATTCTCTCACAGGGTAGAAGTCATTCACAAAAATATGGGTTCCATCTATCTTAAAGGGAGGAGGGGCCAATTCCTATGTTTCCTGCAATCACTGATCACTAAGCTTACTATATCCAACTTAAAACAGGAGGAGCTACAAATGTAAACATGTTTTTAATTGGATAAAAGACAGTCCCCAGTTTCCCCCTCGAAGTGACCAAGAAGTCCCACACAGAGCGGCCAGAAACATAAATAAATCTGGCATCTTACTGATAGCATCACATTCTAGTGACAGATATGTTACTTTAGGGCAGTTTAACACCGTTTGTTTAAATTTGAGTTGACTGATATGTCATTGAGGGACTAATTTGTGTGTCAGGGGTCTAAACTGATGGTTTACAGGTTGTGGTGTTTGACATTTGGTTCTTTCTGTCTTAAGCTGTCTGGACATAGTTTGTCAGTGTTATCACACTGAACAGACATTTGCACTTAAATAAATCAGAACTTAAATCTCAAATATGTATTGGTTTGTTAGTTTTAATTAGGGAAAGTAACCCTTCACATCACCGGAAGTTGTCAAGATTTTAGTCACGTGACCTCTATCAGTAAAATGATTGGCTCAAACCTATCGTCTGCTGTAGCAGTATACTTCTTTTACTGTTGTGGTGGACGATTACTTTTGGATTATACCTTGGCTATTGCATTTTTATGCTCGGTCATGGCTAAATTGTGTGTCTCAACTGTTATTTTCTTGGAACTCACTTGGAATACCAGTCTCTTACTAACTATTTATCATGATGCGACTTCCAAGTGACACCACTGGAGATTTGTCATGTAAGGTATGAACATATTGGAATTCTGGCACCTCTATAACTAATGAATTTTCAAGTGGAAAATATCAAGAGTACATTTATACCAATAAGGCTTGTGTATGCATTAATATTATATAGAAGTTTAAACGCTAGTAGAATTTTGCATCTTGTGAATATATGTGCATGTATGCCATCCAACAAGTCAGAAAAAATAGAAACAAAAGAAAAAATAATGGCATTCCTCCTGAGAAAAATGTAAGACATCGTAACATAATGGTAGCCAATGTCGTCCTTGTCAGGTATGCATACAGTTGGGACAATTTAAAAAAAGATGATCCTCATCATGAAATGAATAAACCTTATTATCCAGGTGAAAAGCATTAATATCCAGTGAATATATTTTGTAACATGGAAAGCTAATAAAAGTACAAAAAAGTTGTTTCAGTAGAAACATAGATAGTGGATAGAGCGTCTGTTTTAGAGCTGAAGGTCAGTGCTCCAATCACCGACCATGTCTTACAAACAGACGTTTAAAGATTGTACTTTCATAGAGATTCAGAATGACAAGAAGGATGACTCAAACTATTCAATAGTCAACTTTCAATTCATGTTTTGCAATATTCCAGCAAGCATGGAGCTTTGTTGTGAGCTTGAAGCGTTTATAGTGAATCTAGTTATGCGAAGATTAAAGTCGTCTAGTGGATAGAGTGTCTGCCCGGAGAGCGGAAGGTCAGCGGTTCGATCCCTGGCCCCGTCATACCAAAAGATGGCTTATGATGTTACGTGTTGTTACCCTGCCCGGCGTTTAGTCAGAACTAGTACACGAAGCCACACCACGCAACGTAATAACCTCACCTCACCTCACCTGGTTTGGAGGAGGGGGGTTACGTCAGCGGCTGATAGCGACGTCACAGTCTGATACACATCGTCTCTACCAGGGCCCCGTTCCACAAAGCGGTTGTAGTGCTAAGATGATCGTATCTCCCATGCCTTAACATTTCGTAGTGCCACGATCGCTTTGTGGAATGGGGACCAGGGCAGCAAGATGGTCGCGACTGACATTCAACAAGTACAGGTGAGGTGAGGTGAAATGGGGTTTTCCGTCGCGTCCAAAATAATTGCACTTATATAGCGACGTGCATGTACGTGAGTGTGTTTGTGTGGCTGCTTGTACTAGTCCGGACTGATGCCGATTTAAAGTGCTAGCTCATGAGATACCATGCCGCAGTTTTAACATGAATACCCCACTCAGACACAGTATACTGACTCCGAGCCGACCAGTCCTTGTTTTAGCCCCTTTATGCCGAGCGCCAGACAGGGTAATAACAAGTACCATCTTTTAATGTCTTTTGGTATGACGCCGCCGGGGACGCTCTACCACTAGACCACGGAGGCGGTCCAACAAGTACAGAAGTCAGAGACGGGTTTAGCGGGGCATGAATCTGGAATTGAAATGAATTATCGTTCAATAGAAATAGCCGTAATTATAGACACCGGCAGGACATACGATGAAGTGTCTCCTCAACATGGACGATGTGTTAACTACCCGAGTCTGGCCTTGTTTAGAGTTAGGCGTTATTGATCGTTGATTTGTCTGAAACGCCATTGAGTTAACCCGAATAGATACATCCATGCAAGACATGACAAACAGTTCAATTGAGTTTGTGTCGCAATAGGGAATTGAATCGGACATCATTTTGGTCGCTGATAGTCAAATTGGAAATGTACATCACATGTCACCATCAAACCTTTTGAAAGCCTTACTAAGGCCTTGAATGCTGTAACTCCTTTGCCCACGAGTGAAGGTCTTTGACATGAATGAGTCCGATAAAGAGAGTGAGTTTGATTAAACGCCGCTTTGAGACGAGTTCAGATGTCAGGTTGATGTCGGAGGGAAGCGCGGATCTGAAACGTGTACCACTCCAGTGAAGCCGACGAGCACGCTTAAAAGCTAAGACTCTGCCTTTCAAACGCTTCCCCAAAGCTTTATGGGAGACACGTGGAAGACATTTCCAAATTTGAGGCATCAATGACAAAAATTATGTCCGACGCAATTCCCTATTTTGAACCATGTGTTTCGGTGGTTTTTCAGGTGAACAATTGATTTGCCTTTGCATGTATTTACGACGGGTGCCACCATTGGGGCAGGATAAGCTTACCTTTTCTCGAACACATGGTATTATCACTACTTGATAGTGATTCATAAGCCCGCGCTCATGATATAGTCGTAATCGTACAATCGTCTCTGTTTTTGGCAGAGAATTCTAATAAATATTGAAATGTTTTTGTCGCTTTTATTTATTGCTTATGTGTTGTTTAACGCCACACTCTACAATGTTCCAGCTATATGACGGCGGTCTGTAAATAATCGAGGGTGGACCAGACAATCCAGTTACTGACATCATGAGCATCAATCTACTGAATTGGGATAGGATGACATGTATCAACCAAGGCAGTGAGCCTGACCACCCGATCCCGTTAGTCGCCTCTAACGACCAGTTGCTGAAGACCGAGTCTAATCCGGATGACCCGTGAAGATCCGGGGTAGAATAGGTCTTCAGCAACCCATGCTTGCCGTTAAAGGCGACTGTGGTTGTCGTAAGAGGCGATTAACGAGATCGGGTGGTCAAGCTCGCTGACTTGGTTGATGCATGTCATCAATCCCAATTGCGTGGAGCGATGTTCATGATGTCAATCAATGGATTGTCTGGTCCAGACTCGATTATTTACAGACATATAGCGTTAAACAACAAACAAACAAACTTAACCGGATCTTTGAGGGTCCCCAGCTCCGGTAAATACTCTATATTCCACAAAAGCCCTGCATTGAATATGTTATATTGAATTACATTACATTACATCACATTACGTTACAATGCATTACAATATATAACATTACTTAACATCATATTACATTATATTACATGACATTACTTTACATTCCTTTACATTACATTATTTTACAGTACTTTACATTACAATATATAACATTACATTACACTACATCGCATCACATTATATTACATTACATTACATTACATTACATTACATTATATTACATTTCACTACATTACGTTACATTATATTACATTACATCACATCACATCACATCACATCACATCACATCACATCACATTACTTTACATTACATTACATTACATTACATTTCATCACATTGCATTAAATTACATTACATTACTTTACATTACATTACATTACATTACATTACATTACATTTCATCACATTACACTACTTTACATTACATCACATTGCATTAAATTACATTACATTACTTTAAATTATATTACATTACATCACACAACTAACCATTACATTGCATTGCATTGCACTACACTACACTACACTACACTACACTACACTACACTACACTACACTACACTACACTACACTACACTACGTAAATTGACCAATCGATCCCCATATGACGACAAGCTTTGAGTACTGTGAACCTACCAAGTTTGCAACAATAGAAGAAAAATACTAGATACAAGAAACAGATTAATCACTGTCAAAACTACATTTATAAACCACCTCACCGCATTAGCAATACATTGCAAATACATTTACACCATAACAACCCGTTACAGAACCATGAAGCAATTACTGCCACGGTGGCAAAGGGCATAAACCTTTGTCTATGATAGAGCCAGGAGATAAAGAAGACTGGGCAGCTGATTCATCACGGCTACAAGTGCAGTCTTGGCAGTATCGGTACATGATAAATTGCTCTGACGTTAGGCCCAACCGCACTGAGGCTGTGACGTTATCTCAACAGTGTTTAGCTTGTCTTATCTGATACTCAAAGGTTATCATATTCTGAACGTTTGATCTCTGGGATTCTGACAACACAAAGAAGCTAATTTGGATTGCCATTAGCCCTGTTTGTTTAGATAATGGTTGCACACTCCAGCTCTAATTACTGTAGGTTATCTGTCATTGTGTGTTGAGCTGACATTGCACGAAGAGGGCTGGTGACTAGTCGGCCATAGATACCCTGAAACAAATATATCCAATACATCCCATGCAAGTCTATTAGTAGTTGGCAAGTCAAGATTACCGCAGTTTCGATTATACCTCTGCAGGTTTGCTTCGTCTCTGAAAATATAAAGTCTCTGGACTTTTTATCATATTTTATTGAGATTATGTAACAATTTCTTTCTGTAAACAGTTTCATTTCAGAGACTTTATGCAAGTCTAGCTTGGAAACCCGAGGCTAATGTCTTCATTATATTTTAAAATAGTACGTAAAAATAACAATTATGTCTTGTTAAAGTAAGAGAATTGATGGCTGTCAACTTCTTCATCATGAGGAATACGTTTCGGGGTATATATTTACTGCTTCATCAGGGGATAAAATACTATGAGGCAGAGAACACATATATATGTACCTGTTCATGTTTATCAATTAGTAAATAAACTGACTGTACTCGTTTTTTATTGAAGATATCATCTATTAAGATTGATATTTTGGGGGTTTTATGGTAATAAGGGGCGTTGAACATCAGGAAATAATCAGCCTCGATTATCCACCTGAACAGATCCCATTGGGTGTAAAAGGCAAAAGGAGTAGTGAAAATCATATGAATGGATCACTGAAAATCAGTGATGACACCCGGTGTTCCCGACAAGAGTAAGCATGTACTGCTCTGGTAAAGATTGGTTCATTACGCTTCAGACCCGGGTTCAACTCTCAATAAGGGGCCAGCTATAGCCTATTATCAGTGTCTACTCCGTGATATTGATGGAATATTGATAAAAGCGAGGTAAACCTCACCCACTCACTCACTACCTCATTCCCTCAAATCGTAGCTGTGGCATGTCTCCGCACGCAGGTCACAAGTCAGGCGAAGTTACGTAACATTCATTGCGGAAAGTAGGTGGATGGGTGTCTGTGTTCGGCAGCTTGATTCCTGTGAGTTTCTTTTGCTTCGGCCCTGCCCACACTGAAACGTGTTATATGTAGTGGCTACTTAGGCAAGAGACTCTTAGAAATATGGTTCCGTTGATCCAGAAGTGAATGGGTTCCGGTAAGATGAAATGGCTGTTAACCTTCTAGCGGCTCATATGGCAGCTTGGGTTGCATAATCCCCAGGGAGTTGATAATGAAATTTGAGTGCATATTGATCCATTGACCGGGGTTACAATGTTGCACGATTCAACATGACTCATTATAAATATATAATATCAATATGATTAATATTAGACAGAAATTTAAAATAAAAACGTTGAGTTCTTTCCATAGTGGTGGAAACCTGGATCGGCCAGTGTGTAAGCTGCCGCGAACAGAAAGTATACACATGAAAAATGGATTTGATCTACAATTACAAACATTACCCAAATGTAACAAGAATATTAAAAAACAGGCCCCGAAACACTGCAAACGTAAGGTCCCAAATAAGGCTATGATACCATCGAATAACCATTTCTTATTTGTTTTATTTTCAACCACCATCAAACATGGGTGTGTACTTTCTTTCGTCCGGCACTGTATATCGAATATCCTGCCTAAATGAAATTATATATTTCAACACATTGACACCGGAGTAAAACTGTCGGTGTATTATGGGGTTATCCATAGCAGCCGACACCATTAGTCAATCAAGGGGTTGTAAATGTTTTAACATAACGACATTAACTCAGATAATATCCTCGAACGTGATGAGACATTTCCCCGATATTCACATACTTTCTCACTATCATTCCTGATTCCACAGACACAGGGGAATTAGAGGCATCAGGGAAACACGGTTTGGCGCTAATCTTTATAATTTATAGATATACTTAGAGGAATGTCTTGTCAGACTGGTGCCAAACTAAAAACGTTAACCATTTTTCACTTTATGCACTGGCCGACCAACAATAATCATAATGATCATGTCAACAATCATCATCAGGATCATATCAATAATAATCATCATGATCATGTCAACAATCATCATCATGATCATATCAACAACAATAATCATGATCATGTCAACAATAATCATCATGATCATATCAATAATAATCATCATGCTCATATCAATAATTATCATGATCATATCATCAATAATAATCATGATCATATCAATAATAATCACCATGGTCATATCAACAATCATCATCATAATCTATCAACAATCATCATCATAATCTATCAACAATTTTCATCATGTTCATATCAATAATAATCAGCATAGTCATATCAACAATCATCATCATAATCTATCATTAATTATCATGTTCATATCAATAATCATCATCATCATATCAACAATAATCATCATCATATCAACAATAATCATCATCATCATCATATCAACAATCATCATCATCATATCAACAATAATCATCATCATATCAACAATAATCATCATCATCATATCAACAATCATCATCATCATATCAACAATCATCATCATAATCTATCAACAATTATCATCATCATCATATCAACAATAACTAACATGATCTATCAACAAGTTTCTGCTTCCTGTGAGATAGGTATATGAATATTTCTAGGTTTATCAATTTTGGAGTGAATTAATTATTCAATTGTGATTTTATAATCGCTCTTCAAAGCAACAATGGATCACTTGAATTAATTTCTCCCTGTGTGTCTTTCTAAAGACTAACCCGTCAGACTTTTAGGTCCGTTAAGCCGTCAGCGAAATTAACATTTTGGATTTACAGTGTGCGCGAATTAATTTTATTTCAATTTTTTTAGCGAACTTCAAAGGTACAATGGAAGTCTTAAATTCCTCCCAGAACATAGGTATTACACGAATATGTTTCAAAGACTTTTCCAGTGTAAAGCAAGAACACATTTTTCATTTTAGAACGTCTTTTCATCAAGACAACACTGTAAATAGTTTCTTGAACAGTCCGTTTAACCGTCAGGGAATTAAGCCACGGGTCTGCAAACCTTGAGTGTATTTCGGAAGCCCAAATAATGACAACAGCAGCATCTAGAGGAATCAAGGGAGTAATTAAGATAAGAAAACTCACCAAAACGATGTTCCACATCAGTTCCGGGGGGTTTTAGTGAACTTTTACAGCCGTATCTTTCAGGGAGGACGTAACGCGAGATTCTGATGTTGGTATACGCGGCCATATATCGACGTTCGAGTTTGCCAACAAGAAATAAATGTAATTGAGAGGGTACAGAGAAAAGGGGGAACAAGGGAGAGAGGGAGTTTGTATGATTGACAAGACAGAGCTCGTTTCTGTTTTTGTTTCAGAAGGAGGCCTAAAGAAGCCATGTTGGTTGTCTGAAGTGATTGTCTGGAAAACATTATCTAAGATGCTAGATATATTCCGTAGGGGGATCATGTAGGAGGAGAATTTTATATCCACTGTTTGTAAATGGGAACAACATACCTCTGGTTCGTGTTAACTTTGAAATGAGTTAAAATGAGCCGATGAATAAACTTATTTTGCAATTTAAAGCCGCTGGATGATTTTTTTGGGGTCTTGTTCCGTCAGATATAACGACCCATCCCAACGTTTGAGGAAACGTTTCTTACCTTTCTTTGACAGTATATTGGCAACCTGCCCAAAAGGCTGATTTTTATTAACATAATTGGATGTTTACATCGTAAGATCAAATTAAACACTTTTTGAAATAAGATGAAAATAAATACAAGAAGGCAAAATCATCAATATCTCCCGACCCTTAAAGTATGTGCATAAAATCACAAAGCGTACGTTATATATCTCATTATACCAAAACTGTTCATTCTTAAACTTGCGAGTACGACTGGCATTTGACTGGTAACGAAACCAAATGATTCACACTGTTCTATATTTGTTTCTATACCTTCCATTGACGTGAACTGCTGAACGTACTTTTCAATAGACAAACCTTTATGGAGCGATACGGATAATATTTTCAAAACTCTTAATCAAAATTCCATAACTAAATGACAGGAGCACTAAACAATTTATGAACTGAAGAATGATACTTTGGTTGCTTCGTTTTGTTTCAGCAAACATTGGGGGCACAGGTCGCCCAGTCGTCTTAGGCGCCGCGATTCACTGTTCGCCCCGATTATATTTCTAGGTTTGTCAGCACCAAACCCGTTCACCGAAGTGGTAAACATCTGAGACCTGCATCACTTCGGGCTTTCCTTCCACATTAAGCTGACACGCCGTGATATAACTGGACTACTGTTAAAAGCGGCGTTAAACCCAACTCACTCACAATTCAACAAACATTGCAACAAGAAACGTCCCACTCTTTTAGAGTACAACGCCACATAAATAACTCTGACCACCCTTTCAGTCTCCTCCCAAAACAGGTTGCTGGGACCTATCCGTTTGTATGTTCCGATGTTTTTTGCCTTTGCATGTATTTATGACGGGTGCCACCGTTCAGGCAGAATACGCTTACTTTATCGCGAACACCAGGTATCATCACTACTTGATAGTGATTCATAAGCACATGCTCATGACATAGTCGGAATCATACAATGGACTCTTTGGCAGAAGATTTTTATGAATATTGAAATAGTTTTGTCGCATTTATTTATTGTTTATGTGTTGCTTAACACCGCACGTTATATGACGGCGGTCTGTAAATAAACGAGTCTTGACAAGACAATCCAGTCATTGACATCATGAGCATCGATCCACGCAATTGGGATACGATGACATGCATCAACCAAGTCAGCGAGCCTGACCACCCGAGCCCGTTAGTCGCCTCTTATCCGGAATCTCAACAGGGTTTTATAGTGCATGATGTTCTTACAAAGTTTCAAAAACAATATTTAATGGTTTATGAGTTTTGATCCGCAAAATGAAAATTAACTTTGTTTTAAAACACGCTTAGCAGAAAGGCATCGGTTCGGCACGTTTGATGGACATTCATAATTTCAAAAGGAAATAGTATACAGTTTATGTAAAGAACCCTACATTCATTTCAACCCAAGTCCGACTTATTGCCCCGGAATTGCCAAAACACAAACTAAAATATAATTCCTGATTGACAAAAGGCTCACGTTTGATGTTCAAATTGTTGCCTTGGAAATTTAACAACACGTACTGGTGTTAAATAAAAGAAGGAGAAATGAAATACTCCAACAGCACCCTTTTTGACACATGTTAATCTTACCTAGTATACATTTAGTGTTGTTAAAAGACCAAATAGTGCTCTAAGAACTCACTCTAAACGATGTTTAAACATGTTACTCGTGTTTTAAGTGATGCAGAACATGATGTCTTCTTACGTCAAGTCGAATTACTTAAAAACATATGTATTTCATGTTATATTAACTGAAGACGACATGATAAATTAAATCATAAAAGATGATGTTCCTTCTAAACAACCTGACGCTGATGCATGATTAAGTATATAAGACAAATACGTTGTAATATTTCTTTTTCCGATTGCCGCCATTCTGGCAGAATCTGAGACTTGCTAGACACATATATCAAACTTTTTGCCCCCAAAGGAATGTGTGTACGTACTTATCCTGAATATAATCGTTGATAGGAAACATGGATCTACAGTATTGGTTGACGTGGAACACGGAAGATTGGCTGAGGAGACATGTCAGCCTTGAGGATACTCTGGTCAGACAAGCATCTCCAGGCATGATAAGGAATGACGGGGATAGGGGATTACTGATATTTTCTTGACAACTAATCTCATAAGTTACACACATTATCAATGACCCTTGATACTGGTGTTGAGAAAAGTAATATTTATGCGCAAAATGGTTTGATGGCTAGATTAAAATAGTTTTTTTTCGGACCGTGTGATGTTTTTGGATTAAGTAAGAAATGGGTTCCTTGAATGGTTATGTAATTGAGGATGGGGATTTATCCAACAAGAAGATAAAGACTAAATATATTATAAATATAGTAGACTTTCGTCTTTGAAAAAGGTCGTTTTAGTTTTTTGTGTTGGTACTTGTAATATAAAATTTGTCAAAAACCATTTCGTACATTGAACACCCCATTAACAATTCGCTTTAATAAATCAGATACTGTTTTATTTTGTATTCCAGTTCATATAAATAAAGAAATATTACATAATAATGGGTTTTGAAATGTGTACTCGCGTACTCTTTGAATGAGTTTTACATATTACTGTAGAGACAAGCCTTTGTGAACAATATCTGTATTGTATGTCCCTCAAGATTTTAAAGAGCGTCATTCAACTCTTGCTCAGAAATTGTTTGATCAAGGTTACAACATGTGAGGTCTCAGTAAAGCGTTTATGGTAGAGATGTTGAGGATATTTCCAAATTTGATGCATCAGTGACAAAAATTATGTCCGATGCAATTCCCTATTTTGACGTGTATCATATGTTCCCGTGTTGTTGTTTTTTTTAAGGTAAACAATTGACTTTCCTTTGCATGTGTTTGTGACGGATGCCACTGATGGGACAGGATAAGCTCACCTTTTCTCTCACCTGGTATCATCACTTTTTGATGGTGCTTCATTAACACATGCTTATGATATTGTCGGAATCGTACAATCGACTCTGCTTTATCAAGAGATTTCTATTGGATATGTATAGGGTTTTGTCGCTGTATTTAAATAAATGTTATCCATTATGCATATATAATACCCTATGAAATGAAAATAATATGCAAAAGGATTGTAAGTTTCGTCAGTAGATAAGTTCTACTACGCATACACATATTTTACTACACATACCCGTGAAGATTCCGGGGTAGAATAGGTCTTCAGCAATCCATACTTGCCGTAAAAGGCGACTATGCTTGTCGTAAAAGGCGACTAACGGGATCGGGTGGTCAGGCTCGCTGACTTGATTGATACATGTATTCGATCCCAATTGCGTAGATCGATGCTCATGATGTCAATCACTGGATTGTCCAGACTCGATTATTTTACAGACCCCCGTCATATAGCTGGAATATTGCTGAGTGCGGCGTTAAACAACAAACTACAAACAAACAACTACACATATACATATTTAATGTGCAACGAGACAGAAGCTGAATGATTAGTAAACAAGCACCAGACGCAGGTTAAAAATGAAGAAAATATGATGTGAATGCCACTCCGATCACTTACTATCGATCTTATCTGACTATTGAGGTTTCTTTCGATACTTTCCTTACACAGATTAATACATGCACGGGGTTCAGCCGATCTTGACAGATGAGAGATTGTCCTGTGCTCAAGTTACCTAAACCTTCTCGAGGTGAAGACGCCAGGTTACTGCATCACCACTGATGGATCTGGCAAAGTTTCTGCAACTGTCATAAATGTATTAAATCTGACACGCAAGGAAGTCGGTTTGATTTTTTAATGTTACTTGTGCCAAGATTACAGTGAAAAGCCTCGCAACTCATCTTGAAAATTCGTACAATTTTAGGAAAGTTATTATATTGTGTTTTTTAAGTTAAAATTTGTTATCAAGTTGTCGTATATAATTACCATTGTGTACGTGTTCACTCAGTGCAGTTACTGTTTCTTTAAACAAAACTGTCTAAGTTTTGGATCAACGTGCACTGTATCGTGCATCTGAAGGAGGAAAGAAATTACCGGTGCGTTATCATCTGACAGCAACGTGCACCAGTACCAGCATCCTTGATGTCTGGAGTTACAAAAAACATAGATATGAACACATCAAGCATTAAAACATTGCAAACCTTTCGAGATTGTATGGGTTTAGGCACATTGTAGCTAGTTCCACAAAGCTACTGTGTTATTATTTGATGTGTCAGGTCGATAGACAATAAAAGGAATTTCAATCTCAAATAAAAAGGGCATTTAAAGTTAGATTGCAAGCTAAAAGAGGATATTAGTTTTTCGAAGGTTTGATTTTTTAACATTCCATGGGACTTTCGACAAAGTCAGCAAAATTAACATTGTTCATATGGTTCTGGCCTCCGGTCTCATTCATACATAACACAGCACTAGATATACAGATTGTTGAAGGATTATACTTAAGAGACACAGTGGGCAATGGCCCGCGCCAAGTTGTAGTCTCAGCATAGACGTTGTTATCGAGATATCATGTCTGTGGAATAAGATTAAGTATTATATAATATAATGGTATATTATGTTACCATACATTTTGGATTTGCAGACAAACAAATAGGGTTTTATATGTCGCGTATAAAACTTACCAGGACCGCCAAGTGGTTTGTCTCGTCTTCCTTGAATAATTTTAATAGTGGTTGTCAATTTGCCAGCGGTACCAAATGGCAACATGTTAGAATTATATTATTCTTTTCGTTTCTTTAGTAACATTTTTCATTTATCACGATTACATATAATTACAATCATCTTTGGTATCATTATTATTATTCTGCTAAGGTACTACTTCACATCCTCGAACATCGCCTCTGCCTCCTGCTCCATTGAGGGAGTGGCTACATCGTCTGAGGGTCCCCAATTTCTTTTGTAGAGCTGCATCCCATAAAGCCGTGCCCGGTTCGGGTCGATCATCGTTGGTTCGAATCCCAGATTCGACGTGAATATGATCTTTGGTTTGTTATTCAAATGTGCATGGGTTCCACCAATATGGTAAAAGTCCACGGCCTCTCTCCCCTTTTAGTAGTACTCAGTTTCCTGTATATCACCCAGTCAGCAACATACACATGTGGGCAGACAGCCCAAGGTGAGGCCCGTTCTTGACGTTCACCAATGTGGTATGGTAACCTCCAGTCGCAGTCGTCTAAGGCGCCGCAATTTGCTGTGCAGAGTTTTCGCCAGAAACCTATGATTGTGGGTTCGAATCCTGCTTCGCACTGATTATGTTTCTAGGTTTATCAGAACCATACCCGTGCTCGTGGGTTTCACCGAAGTGGTAAACGTCTGAGATCTGCATCACTTCGGGCTTTCCTCCCACATTAAGCTGACACGCCGTGATGTAACTGGAATACTGTTAAAGGCGGCGTTAAACCCAACTCAATCACTCCAGGACTCTGGTCAATGACAGCCCAAGTAGCGTATAATCCAGTTCAAGAGTTCGTTGTAGGGTATTTGTCTTGTTGCTGTTGAAATTGACCGAACTCATGTCCTACGTAAGGTGCTTGAGGAAAACGTTCACAGGTTTGCAGAAGTTTCCCGTTGTGACGGTGTCTCTAGGGATACCTCTTTTAAAAGTACTTGTACACTGTACATGATAAAGTGTTCACTGTCTAGAATCACCACGTCCGTAAAGTGTTTCGTGGTGTTTGTGCAAACGTGTATTACAATGACGATGTGGTAGCATTTCGTTCCATGAGGATTTACTGATCAATATAGATACAGTGAACTGTTTATTTCCAGAGCTTTTGACTCTGCAGGTATCTTTTCTCAATGGTCAATTTGCTTATGTTCTTTTAAGCTTATGGTGTGGATTAGTTGTCTGAGGTGCGGTAATTCAATGTGCATCGTTGTGTTCCCAAGTAGTGTACGGATCCGATGATCGCGGGTTCGAATCCCAAAATCCCACTCACTCAAACACTCACTCAAACACTCATTCAAACACTCACTCAAACACTCACAAATCCACAAAACCACCCACCCATCTATCTGCATCACGTTGATCTTTCTATGAAGTACATAAGCGATGATGACATGGCCAAAGTGTGCCCCAGTTTCAAATCCAGTCTATGTCATTTCAAAATATCCGACATATATTAGACACACGCATCATTACTTGTTTCCTTGTAGGAATGTGTGATTGTCCTGATCATGAGTATTAATCGTTGATAGGAAACATCTATCTGATCTATTGCTTGACATGTCAGCCTTGAGCATACTCTGGTCTGACAAGCATATCCAGGCATGATAAGGAATGACGGGAATAGAGGATTGCTGATATTTTCTTGACAACTAATCTCATAAGTTACACACATCAGCAACGACTCTTAATACCGACGTGGAGAAAAATAATATTAATAACAGACTTTGGTATGACAAGCACTTCCCACGCGTGACAAAGAATGGCACACATTAATCGGATCTTCTGGTCAACTAATCAAGGAAGTTGCACACACTACCAATTAGATGCTGATATTCATAAACTGTCTCTGTGTGCAAGACGATATTCATGGTTATATTAACAAGGATACAGCACAATCACACCAGCACACGAGACTGTGAGGAAGGCGGATCAGATCAGGGGCACGTCCTTTCTCTGTGATGTCATCCCTGTCGAGAGGAATTCACCTACTGGATCTGGTATGGGGAATATCACCACCAGCACTAACTCACGTAACCAGATGAAATCATTCATTTTTTTTAAAATTTTGATATATATGGAGACTGGACAATTCGTCATGCAATTCTTCAAATAGTACAAAAACACCTTGTATGCATTTCTTATAAGCTCCAACAAAATAAAGTACACTATAGTAGACTCTAAGACAGCGCGAGACAAATTATATTTGTGATACACATGTGTTCTGTAAACAGAGAAAACAGGCACCAGACATAGGTTGAAGTAAACTAAAATTAATGTAATATGTGTGCATCTCTGATCACCTACTATCGATCTTATCTGACTGTACAGGTTTCTCCAGATTCATCACAAAGATTAATACTTGCACGGGGTTTAGCCGATCTTGACAGATGAGAGATTGTCCTGTGCACAAGTTACCTAAACCTTCTCAAGGTCAAGACGCCAGGTTACTGCATCATGGCTGATGGATCTGCGCCATTTTCTTTCACTATTACAAATTTAGTAAACACTGCATGCAACGAAATTGTACATACATAAAAAGAAGTAGTCTTTTTTATATAACTTGTTTTGGGTTCAAGTGAAGCTCTTAGCTAATTCCCTGAACTATCAGTGTATTATAATAACTACACTAATTCAAGGAATATAGTTTTTAAGCTGTCAGATAGAATCAGATTTGTTCTTGCTCAAACACAGAGGCTACTTTGTATTTTTATTTGGGTTTTCCAGTCATGTTATTAAGGCCTATTCATCATCGAGCACTGAAGCCTGTATTTGAAGAACAAAGCCTTTGCCCGGAGGACGTCTTACTCTAACAACAGATCCAGCTTATGTTTTCTCTGTCTTTGAAATGAACTTCCTCCAAAAGCAAGTTCAGAAATGAGCCACTCTTGTTTGACGTTCGTACACTAAGTGTTATTTGATACCAACGTCATGCCGAGAGCACAGCACAGCGAAGGCATCGAGTTGTGATATGACGTATGCATTTTATTATTCGCCAATCCATCCCCCATCAACATTCTCAAAGCGCTACATTACTCCGGTCAATGGATTGGTGTCCTCTCTATGTTTCATACTTAGCTCCCTGGGATGTATACAGCCTGTGAGTTCCTAGAAGGTTAAAACTAAAATCGAAACACTTTTCATATCCAATAGAAATTTCTGCATAAAGCAGAGTGTACGATTCCGACTATATCATGAGTATGTGTTTATGAATCACTATCAAATAGTAATGATACCAGGTGTTCGCGAAAAGGTAAGCGTATCCTGACCCTGGCATCCTACACAAACCCATGCTAAGGCAAGCCAATTGTTCACCTGAAAAAACACTTGAACATATTGTACAAGTCAAAATACGGAGTTGCATGGGACATCATTTTTGTCACTGATGCGTCAAATTTGGAAATGTCCTTTACTGAGTTCTTGAATGGTGTAACCTTGATCAAACAACTTCTGATCAAGTGTTTGAATGACGCTCTTTGAAATCTAGGTAGAAAGAGCATGCTCGATTGTATCTCAAAAGTTGTGAAATGTAAACACCAAAGATCTGCAGGAATATTGCTCGACGTGACGGGGAAGCTCACTATTGGAAAGTTGAAGTCTTTCCACTTGTCTTACAGTCTTGTGGAAAGTGTTTTGTCACTCTGAATCTTTTGCATAGATCTAAATATGAAACAGACGAGGCGATCTCACTGATCTTTTTTTCTTGTTCAGGTGGGTAAATCAGTGGAAGAAAATTGGCTATTTGATTGTTACTGAACGATATCAAATCATGGATATACCTGAAGCTTAAGTTAACCGCTTTTACCTTGTTTTGACTTTGCCAATCCGAACAGACATTCCGATTCATATGCATAAATGAACAGATCCGCAAGAAGGGGAGCACATTTAGCGCCCATGTGGATGCCTACTTCAGTTGAAAAAAAAGTACAAAGTTGAAAAATCAAATGTTTTGACAGAATGGAACTTGGTTCTTTTCTGAGATTGAAAAAGGTCAAGCAAATTCTTCGAGTTTTTGAGAATCCACATGGTATTAATTCCACTTGTCTCAAATACTTTCTGTGAATATAAAGAAAGTCCTTCCTTGATTGTATTAAGGATTGTGGTTAAGTCTTTGAGACAGGGATTTGGTGGTACATTTGCTGGACCCAGCAATATCTCTCTCTTTGTACGGATTTTCATGGAGCTTTGGAATGAAGTACAAAAGACTTGTCTTCAGGTTTGGAGCCAAGTCAAAAATTGGCAGTATTAATTAATAGTTTTGGCAGTTTTCTTCCTCAGTTAAAATACTGGCCTTATATATGGCATTATTTGATAGCAAGTTCTTTTATCAAACAACTGATGAAGTGATGCTTACATAATGGTTTAGTTATTTGAGGCCTTGTCAGTGGGAACAACTACACGCTTTTCATGCAGGGCAGCCAGACTTTGGATGACTTTCTTCCAATTCCGTTAACTCTTTGTAAGTTTGTGTATTCTACCAATGACAACATCACTCACTGACTTAACCAACTCTGAAAGACATTCAGCAGGTTCCTCTTCTCTTTTGGCCCATTTTTGGGCATATTCTTCGACAGCATCCATAATGATTTTAAAGTTGTGATCCCAATTGGTAGGATGTTGCTCACGTTATTTTGGCCCTTATTTGAATAACTGACGAATGTTGTTATTGTCAACAATAGAGAAGTCGCCTGTGATTATAGGAACTACAGGTTGATAGCAGTATGATGGGTCTTGGCAGCCACAAGTAGTGGAATTTACATCATGACCTTCCAAGTCCACTGTCTGAAACATATTCCTATAATTGAACAACCTGGATGAAAATGGGTTCGTATAGGAAAATGAATTGTTGGTGGTTCCTAAAATTTGACATATTGTGGGACATTTTGGAAAGTGATCTTTGTCTGAGAATGTTACTTAAATTCAAGGCATCAATTCCCTTGTTTGCAAATTTCACATTCAAGAAATTGCGGTCTTTGTTTGATTAAGTGGAGTCTGTTTCTGGTTTGGCCAAATGTTTCAAAGCTATATCAAGAATTATACTCTCTAGGTGATACTGTGGGCTCTTAGTGTTTGTAGATCCACCCATAAGCAAAAGTTGCTGGCGTCGTTTAATTTCTTTCAGTGACACAGAGTATAGCCTTGTTAGTCTACCTGAAGGAGAGGCAACAAATCTTCCAAATAATATGGCGCCATTTGGCCTTCGTCTTGTATTGTGACAATGGCTGCGTCGACGTTTTTGGGATGCCGGACTCAAAACACTGACATTACATGACAGTTCGTTGGTTAGAAATACTTTTTATTTTGCCACATATTACCATCTCATCCTACTTGGTACACATTGACTTTTAGGAGAAGAGATAATAAAACCTATCCAGATAGACCTCCAGACCTCCAGGCCTGCAGACCACAGATCATCGGACGTCCAGATGATTAGCACTCCAGAGCACAGACCTCCAGGCCACCAGACGAGACTATTAGACCCCAAGTCCACAAGACCTCCAAACCTCCGGACCACGAGATCATCAGACCACCAGACCTCCTGATCACCAGACCACCAGATCACCAAAGGGTAGTTATTGATCAGGATGGATAAACTAGTCAGTGGGACATAATCATTTTAACATGATGGCGCCAGTGATAAATTTCACCTCGGTACCAAATTCCAAGACAAGTTGTGAATTACTATGTATGTGAATTATTACAGCCGTATTTGTCCCTGACAGATTTGCGATACCATGGTACATACGAATAGGATCACAGAGACATACATACTGATAAAACGACTGTCCCAGGACATGCCCTTGGCTCAGACCTGTTGACCTTTCTATCACTGTTTCATCTACATCAACCATTGGATACTTGTACATCCCTTCTGAGACAGACTGATGCTCAGTATCTTAACTCTGCAATAAACACACACCACATTGATTGAGGATAATTATAAATTCCTTAAAACGCCATTAAACTTGACAGTCGTATTGAAATCAGATTAGGGAACATTACAGTATCAGGGGAGTGTGACAAAAACTGCAGTTTAATCATTTTTAACGATTTGTTTCGTGAATTTGTTTTGTCTCGTTTTTCACACGATTGTGACGGGTAAATTAACTTTATGGCCGACAAACGCCGTGACTCCCAGTACCTTGCTTGTTAACTGTGTGTTCTTGTGTATGTCTTGGATCAAAAGGCTTTTTTGCCGAAATTCTCTTTCTCTTCTTATGGTAGGCACAACACTGTATCAACATGAAACAGTTACTGATAACATCATTGTCAATGCAATTAAGCTTTTAAAAACATGCATTCGTTCTCATAATGACTTTTACATCTATTAGTACAACAACTTATGCAATCATAATTACAGTTGTATTTCATATATTATATTAATGTAAGTTAATAGGTATTGCTACATACCAACGCAAGAGAATAACTGGTCTCGATTGTCCGCCAATAGAGATTTCATTGGACGTAAAAGGCAAAGTAGCGATGTAAATTATATGAATGGATCACTCAAAATCAGTGATGATACCAGATGTTTGAGAAAAGGGTAAGCATGAAGCCCAACCGATACAACCTGCCACTCACAATTTGTATAGAATTGTAAGTGTTTGTTGCTAATAAGCGACGCTTAGTGTGGCCAGATTGTATCAAATTAAACCGAGCTGTTTTCAAAATAAATATCACTTACAACGCAGAGTGGATGCTGTCGAAAATGAATGACACGTTAACATCGCGCATTGGACGCGGAACGTTCGCTCTAAAGGCGAGATTAGCTTGTTGAACACATATCAATAATAGAGAGCGATAATGACATGAAGTGGGACCAGTTGTCGGAATGTCATACGGTCTCTAAGTTCATCGTAGTTCAAAATAAAACTCCTGCTATAGATTGGCGGCAGTAACGGTTCTTGCTAAGAACCTTTACTCATTAATATCAAGCACTTAAAATCTTTAATTCAAGAGCCCCCGTGTAGCAGATATGATATCAAAGAAAATTAAATCTTCCTAACCCTAATGACTCTCTCGGGGTAAGTTCGTGTTATTTCTGTAGTTAATGTGTCAGAAAGCTTTTACAGTGAGACATTAGACGCTCTTTAATAAGATATGAGTGGAAACGCGCAGTGACAGCAGCTTAAATCACTGCCTCCAGTGACAACTCGACAACAGATTAGCCTCGTGCAGTCGAATGATCTCAAGTCTGGTCGATTACATGAAGAAATATCTTACGTGAGTTTCCTTGGTGCAATATACACGATATAACATTTGTGTATAGTCAGTGGTGGGTGAGGTGAAATGAGGTTTAACATTGCGTTCAAGATTATATCACTTATATCGCAATGTACATGTACGTGTGTGCTTGTGTGCTTGTGTGTTCGTATCCCAGTATCTGCCTATTCTTGGTTTCTCAGTGAGTGAGTGAGTGAGTTGGGTTTAACGCCGCTTTTAACAGTATTCCAGTTATATCGCGGCATGTCCCAGACGTTTACCACTTCGGTGATACCCACGAGCACGGGTATGGTGCTGACAAACCTAGAAACATAATCGGGGCGAACCGGGATTCGAATCCACAATCATAGGTTTCTGGCGTGCCCAAGGGACGCAACTCTGCACAGCAAATCGCGACGCCTTAGACGACTGGGCCACCCGTGCCCCCCTTGGTTTCTCAACACCAAATGCTTGTGAGTTTCTCCAAAGCTGTGAACGCGTAAATCGGTCAACGTGTAAAACACACATAAGTTCAGTATTCAATGACTTCTGCATCAGTCCATACGTCGTGAAATTACTGCATGCCGAAAACCTTCGTTAACCTGGAATCCAAGCGACCATCCAATACATTTGCGTAGATCGATGCTCATAACAATCACTCGATTGTCTGGTCCAGATATTTACAGACCGCGGTTATGTAGTTGGAATATTGCTGAGTGCGGCGTTAAACACCAAACAAACAAAAAATAGCACCATTGGACCCCAAAGCATCTACTGAGATTAAATCGAATTATTAATTTGTGCATACGCGTGTCAGAAACCAGATTCAGGATAACAGCAATTTTACCTAAATCTTATTTCGGATTGTAAACGTCAAATGGGCATCAGTATTAACAGAAAGAATCCAAGACTCAAACCCGGCAGCAACAGTCACAAAAAGTTCATGCAGTGACACCTCGTCAGTCGGAACCCCTGTAGTCTGGAAAACACGAAGCAATAATTAGGAAGAATTTGTCACAATACAATACATAATTTTAAATTACAATCCGTTCCTAATGATTGACTTTTAAGTATAAGACCATCGTCAGCGTTTATAGTTGATCAAAAGATGCCGAGTACAATCATGCACGAGTCACAACTTCTGACCTTGGCCTCACTGACGCTATCCAGGATAGTCTGACTCACGTGTAATCAGACAGAAGTGTAATTATAAATCACTCTTCTCATCATCTGGTTAATTTAATCTGGTCAAGCTGCACGCAATTAATTACGAGTCCATTTGGGTTCGCTGAAAAAGGAATAAAAAATCCATTTCCTCAACACATGGCGAAAAAGTACTGCTTTCCTGCTGAGATAACACGTGTCTGGTCATTCTCGCTGCAGTTACTTCCCTTTGATGAAGTACACGTTATTCCAATGCGTTTAACACTATATGTATATGAAACGTCTTATGAAATGTCACGAATTCCGATGTAGAAATTAAAGGCGGGCCTCGGCTAACTGGTAGCCCTGCCAAGTGTGGCCGAATTCGTTAACACACCACTTTGTCTGCTATCTTATTTTCGCGGAGATATAAAATTAGCCTAGCTTACAGAGAACTAAAATAATGTTGAGGGTTTAACATTTTTCAATATAGTTCGATTTCAGATTACTACACTTGTTCCATCTCTTCTCCAAAGGTCATGTCAGCGTCCCTATGAACAACTTACTACCGTTTATTGCTTTGGTGATTGACCTTCTCGGGTGAAAATAGATGGTCTATGGTCTAAGTTTAGTTTACTTCATTGTATGAAGTATGATACCTCAGAGGTGAAGTCAATTATCAGCAAAGAACTGGACTGAAGCACCCCAAATTGTGAATAATTGTTGCATGGCAGTGAATGAGGAATATACAAACACACGCTACGGGTGAGCGACGTTTTATTCCCCTAATGGATGAGTCATATATTTATCTACACCCCTGTGGGTGAATCTGGGGTGTCTCCCCGACTAAAGGCCCGCAACTTATTATTCCAGATATCTGATTTTAGATGATTTTACCTTCCAACATGTCTGTGTACGAAATGTGTGCTGACTGAGAACATGCAGTGAGACAATGAGTCAACTTTGAGGGTTAGCTTGGCCAATCAGTTGAGCACGCCATGGTTTGGGTTTGATAAGGTTTACAACATGAAGGACACATTAACTACCATTTGTATTTAGTGAAGGCCATATGAGGTGTAGGCGATATAATGTGTAGGCCAGATGAGGGCAAGCCAGTATGGTGTGTCTCCCTGACACATGACGGACACATTTACTACATTTAATCTATCTTAACCAATAATTAAACATAAAGGTTGAACACTTAAAAGCACACACTGAAGGTGAATAAAATATATATGTTGAATTTTGTATCTGTCACATTATGACTCAACAAGGTCAATACTAATGTATGTCACACGTAAACATAAAACAACCTAGATTTACCACTCTTAAAACTTTCTGATGAAACTAGCACTAAGCCATCTAATCAAACTGTGAAAAAACTATCTTCATATCACACATGGCTGGGAATGGGCAGCAGACAGTTGACATAATGCCCCTTTTCCAAGGAAGTTTAACACAACACTCCTGCTGCAGGTTCAGTGGTGTTGGAAACTGTCAGTTGAACTGGCACAGAGGTCATGGATCGCTGGAATATGAACATTACACTGAAACGACACCTGTAGTGCGGTTTGGATGCTCTCAGTTTTCATTTGCACATAACAGTCAGACAGCAGTCATTCATTGACGGGGTTTTAAGTGCACATGGTCTCCCTGCAGAGTGCATCAGCAAAAGTGTAACGTATTACAATGAAATGATCCGAACATTATATAAACGAAGGATACCTGACACGTTCTTAGTTTTATTACGAAGGATCTATGTATAGTACTCCCTTAACATTTTGCATATATAAAGTACAAAACTCACCATGCTTATAGGCTGCATTTGAAATACACACCAGGCAGCATAGTTCTGTAGACTGGTCCCCGTCCTCATACTTCGTCTCAGCTGGCTGGCTGCTTTGTGTAGCATGCGCAACAGAGGCAGAGGACCATTCTACATATGTATGTTTTTATCCTTTATTACATGTGTATGTTACTACATATTTATATGTATATTACACGCAATGGTGACGTCATTTCTGCTGTGGAGGACCAGTTAGGAAGCCTTCTATACCAAGCAGTCCAGCATTGTTGGCAGAAATATGCAGTCGTCGGAGTGGATATGTTGGGGGGAAAAAAGCAGCCAACTTTTTCAACGCATCATTGCTTGGCTGGGATCTTTTCAGACACCGCTCTTATATTACTGATCAAATTTAAGCTGATACTTCAACTTTTTCTTCGGGTTCTTTCAATCATTTGAAGAGCAGTTTGATACATATATTTTTGTGACGTTTTTTTTTCAAAATTAAACAAAACTACACTAGAAATGTAAGAAAATAAGTACATCGTCGACCTTGCAACTTTGGTGTTCAGCAGTTAACAGAAACGTCATAAATAAAAACCTTCCCGTGGTCGCGGCTGTGACGCGAACTGTTCGCGCACTGATCTCGAACGAGATGAAGTTTTGTAAAAGAAGTTTCCTGCCTAAACCTGGAATTAGGCCTCGTGTAATGTGGAAAGTTCGGGGGTTTTATTGCAAGGATTAAACATAAACGCATGTTCGCGTCCGGCTACAATCGTACTGACGTCCTATATATTCATTCAATGGTGTACTTTCGAAATATGGACATCGGAGTTTTAGTGACTAAATTTAGATAAAGTAAAGTAAATTGCAAACACCAGGACGTCTGAAGATATCCGCAGAGTGATGTTGTCTCATTATCTTCATCCTTTACACGAAACAACTTCACAGGTGAGTTATATCTCAAAAAATTCAATCGGGTCATTTTCTCAACCTGGGCATCAAATATCAAACTTCTACATCACCGAAATAAGCTCTCTAACTGTCACATTGTACAACACATATGGGAAAAAACGGGGGATTACTAAAGCATTTCGAAAAAGGAAATAAACGCTTGATTAATGAGAATTTGACTATTCCTGGATCTTCATTTTCCTTTCATCTCTACAACGTGAGCGTATTGAACATGGCCACCTCTACGCTCGTCCTAGCGTTCACCTTAATTGTTGTAAGTAAGTACACAAAAACAAAATTAGGCTTTTTTTCTCTTCGCCGTCATAGTTTTAATTATTTTACCAGTTGCACAGTATGTACTCAGATGCTAAACAAAAAAGCATGAAACAAATAGATCTACTGATACAAAATAATGGCTCTACCAATACAAGTCAACGGTTTAAACCAAAATAACATCAGCGGTACTCGGTGTCTCGTTATAATGAATGGAGTGTTTCGAGTCGAATAACAAATCCACAAACAAGTAACGTTATTTTGGTTACATTAAACACTGTCTTCACGCATGTTTGTCGGCCGTTTGGAAAAAAAATGGTAATCAACACTTAATCAGAGTGTCATTATAAAGGTTATCGACAACAAACATGTGTCTTGTTATTTATTGGGGATGTATGTATCAGATGGGTAGTGCCTCGTTTTCTGGTATATGCATAGAGGGAAAACCATAGTACAGTAATAAGTTCTTCATTCAATACGGGACATCACAGAATATACGCCCATGGGCTTTTTAGTAAGATACAATGGAACACTGAGTGGATGTATTGTTACGGGTCTTGCTATTTAAATCCTTGATGAAAGAACTAAATTTGTAATAATTTTTATCACGTACAATCTGTAAACTGTATCCAGATGACCCTTGCTATACGACTCTTGCTCAAACGTTGTTTGATCAAGGTCACTAACTCAACAACCTACATGTACGTCACTTTTGTCCTCTCTGAAGTAATTCAGCGATGATGACATTGTCAAACTATTGTCCAAATTGAATCCAGATTCTCAGGCATGATAAGGAATGACGGGGATAGGGGATTACTGATATTTTCTTGACAACTAATCTCATAAGTTACACACATCATCAATGACTCTTAATACTGAAGTGGAGAACGGTAATATTTATAACAGACTTTGGCATGACAAGCACTTCCCACGAATGACAAGGAATAACACACATTAACTGGATTTTCTGGTCAACTAATCAAGGAAGTTACACATACTATCAATTATAAGTGACGCTCATATTTAAAAGCTTGTCTATTCGATTTCATGGTTAAATATTAAACGATTCAGCACAGCATACCAGCACACTGGACGACACACGTGATGGGGGCGGCTGTCAGGGAAGTGGGTCAGATCAGGGCACGTCCTTCCTGTGATGTCATACCTGTCGAGGACCACAACCAGCACCAACTACAGTGGCAAGATGAAAACATATTGCATATTATTTTCAATGTTTAATATGTTTGTATTGGACAACACGTCAGGCAATATTTTAGATAGTACAAAAATATCTTGCATGCAATTACTTTAATCTTCAGCAAGATCAAGTACACTAAGACAGCGCGAGACAAATTATCATCGTGATACATATGTGTTCTGTAAACAGAGTAAACAGGCACCAGACATAGGTTGAAGTAAACTAAAATTAAAGTAATATGTGTGCATCTCTGATCACTATCAATCTTTTCTGACTGTACAGGTTTCTTCAGATTCCTCGCAAAGATTAATACTTGCATGGGGTTTAGCCGATCAGTTACGATTTAGATTTGTTCTTGCACAAACCAAGAGTCGACTTCATTATTATATATGTGTTCTTTAGTCATGTTATTAAGGCCTATTCATCATCGAGCACTAAAACCTGTATTTACAGAGCAAAGCATTTGCCGGAGGACGTCTTACTCTAACAATAGATCCAGCTTATGCGTTCCCTGTCTTTGAAAAAGAACTTCTTCCAAACAAAAGTCAATGAATGAGTCACTCTTATTTGAGGTTCGTTCAATAAGTGTTATTTGAAACAAACGTCATGTCGAGAGCACAGTGAAGACATCGAGTTGTGATATGACGTAAGCATTTTATAATGTGTCAATTCAACACCCTGAAACATTCTCAAAGCACTCAATACTCCGGTCAATGGATCAGTCTGCACTTCATTTTTTATTCTCATCTCCTTGGGATATATACAAGAATGTGAGTCGCTAGAAAGTTAAAAGTCACACATTACCATCTCATCACACTGGGATTCCACTCAATGCTGTGTGGTGAGATAAAAACAACAATGTCGACGTCCATGATGACAAGGACCACAAGACTGCCAGACCACCAGACATCGAGTCATCCTGACTTCAAGACCACCAGACCTCCACACCACCAGACCTCCAGACCTCCAGACCTCAAGACCACCAGGCCTCCACACCACCAGACCTCCAGAGCTCCACTGCTTTGCATCCCATCAAGACAGAAATATACGACAACACAAAGGGTAGATATGTAGAAGGACGGGTTTAATAGAAACTGAGACATCAGCTTTTTAACATGATGGCGCCATTAATTTCACTACGGTATCAAATTGAAACAATCAGGTTTGAATTACTATCTATGTCAGTTATTACAGCAGTATTTGTCCCACACAGACTTGCGATATCATGTAACATACGGATATGATTACAGAGATATACATAATGAAATGACGGTCGACCCAGGACATGACCTTGGATCAGACCTGTTGACCTATCTATCACAGTTTCATCTACATCAACCATTGGATACTTGTACATACCTACTGAGACAGACTGAAGCTCACTATCTTAACTCTGCAATAAACACCCCCCCCCCCCCCCCCCCCCCCCCCCCCCATTGATTGGCGATATTGGTTAATTCCTTAAAATGCCTTTAATATTGACAGTCGTATTGAAATCAGATTAGGAGACATTACAGTCTCAGGGGAGGTTTGACAAAAAACTGAAGTTTAATCATTTTTAACGGGTTTTATCGTGATGTGGTTTGTGTTTAGCTCGGCATCTTGCGTTAGCATGAACGAGAGATGGTGTAAACCTTTTCGTTTTACACACGATTGTGACGGGTCAATTAACTTTGTGGTCGACAAACGCCGTGACTCCCACCACCTTGCTTGTGAACTTGGTGTTCTTCTGGATGTCTTGGATGAAATGGCTTTTTGCCGAAATTCTCTTTCTCTTCTTTAGGTAGGCACATCATTGTATCAAAATAAAACTGTTACTGATAACATCATTGTCAATGCAATTTAGCTTTTAAAAACCTGCATTCGTTCTCATAATGAATTATAAAACTATTAGTACACCAACTTATACAATTACAATTACAGATGTTTTTTTGTTTCTTATTTAACGCCACACTCAGCACTATTCCATCTATATGACGGCGCAATAACAGATGTATTTTATGCATTATATCAATGGAAATTAATAGGTATTGCTACATACCAACGCAAGAGAATAACTAGTCTCGATTGTCCGCCAATACAGATTTCATTGGACGTAAAAGGCAAAGTAGCGATGTAAATTATATGAATGGATCACTCAAAATCAGTGATGACACCAGGTGTTCGAGAAAAGGGTAAGTAAGAAGCACCTGCCACTCACATAATGTGTATAGAAAAGTAAGTGTTTGTTGCTAATAAGCGAAGCTTAGTGAGGCCAGATTGTATCAAATTCAACAGAGCTGTTTTCAAAATATATATCACTTACAACGCAGGTGGTTGATGTCGAAAATGAATGACACGTTCACATAGCGCATTGGACGCGGAACGTTCGCGCTAAAGGCGAGATTTACTTGTTGAACACATATCAATAATAGAGAGCGATAATGACATGAAGAGGGAACACGTTGTCGGAATGTCATACGGTCTCTAAGTTCATTGTAGTTCAAAATAACAGCTCCTGCTACAGATTGGCGGCAGTAACGGTTCTTGCTAAGAACCTTTACTTATTAATATCAAACACTAAAAATCTTTAATTCAAGAGCTTCTCGTGTAGCAGATATGGTATCAAAGAAAATCAAATGTACCTAACTCCATGACTCTCTCGAAGTAAGTTCGTGTTATTTCTGTAGTTAATGTGTCAGAAAGCTTTTACGTTGAGACATTAGACGCTCTTTCATTAGATATGAGTGGAAACGCGCAGTGACAGCAGCTTTAATCACTGCCTCCAGTGACAACTCCACAACAGATTACCCTCGTGCAGTCGAATGATCTCAAGTCTGGTCGATTACATGAGGAAATATCTTACGAGAGTTTCCTTGGTGCAATATACACCATATAACATTTGTATATAGTTAATGGTGGGTGAGGTGAAATGAGGTTTAACATCGCTTTCAACATTATATCACTTATATTTCAATGTACGTGTGTGTGTGCTTGCGTGCTTGTGTGTTCGTATCCCAGTATCTGCCTATCCTTGGTTTCTCAACACCAAATGTTTGTGAGTTTCTCCAAAGCTGTAAACGTGTAAAACAGACATAAGTTCAGTATTCAATGACTCCTGCATCAGTCCATACGTCGTGAAATTAATGTATGCCGAAAAACTTCGTTAACTCGGAATCCAAGCGATCATCAAATTCATTTGCCTAGATCGATGCTCATCTCAATCACTGGATTGTCTGGTCCAGACTCGATTATTTACAGACCGCGGTTATATAGTTGAAATATTGCTGAGTGTGGCGTTAAACAACAAACAAACAAAAAATAGCACCATTGGACCCCAAAGCATCTGACATTAAATCGAATTATTTATTGGGGCATACACCTGTGAGAAACCAGATTCAGGATAACAGCAATTTTACCTAAATCTTATTTCGAATTGTAAACGTCAAATTGGAATCAGTATTAACAGAAAGAATCAAAGACTCAAACCCGACAGCAACAGTCACAAAAAGTTCATGCAGTGACACCTCGTCAGTCGGAACCCTTGTAGTCTGGAAAACACAAAGCAAAATTTAGGAACAATACGATACATACTTTTGATTTGCAATCCGACTTTTTCTGTTCCTAATGATTAAATTTTGAGTATAAGACCATCGTCAGCGTTTATAGTTGATCAACAGATGCCGAGTACAATCATGCACGAGTCATAACTTCTGACCTTGGCCTCACTGACACTATCCAGGGTAGTCTGACTCACGTGTAATCAGTCAGAAGTGTAATTATAAATCACTCTTCTCATCATCTGGTCAATTTAATCTGGTCAAGCTGCACGCAATTAATTACGAGTCCATTTGGGTTCGCCGAAAAAGGAATAAAAAATCCATTTCCTCAACACATAGCGAAAAAGTACTGCTTTCCTGCTGAGATAACATGGGACTGGTCATTCCTGCTGTAGATACTTCCCTTTGATGAAGTACACCTTATTCGAATACGTTTAACACCATATGTATATGAAACGTCTTATGAAACGTCACGGATTCCGATGTAGAAATTAAAGGAGGGCCTCTACTAACTTGCAGCCCTGCCAATTGTGGCCGAATTCGTTAACGCACCACTTTGACTGCTATCATATTTTCGCGGAGATATAAAATTAGCCTCGCTTACAGAGAACTAAAATAATGTTGTGAGATTAACATTTTTCAAGATAGTTCCCTTTCAGATAAATACCCTTGTTCCATCTCTTCTCTAAATCAGCTACCACTGAAATAATCATGTCAGCGTCCCTATGAACAACTTACTACCGTTTATTTCTTTGGTAATTGGCCTTCTAGGGTGAAAACAGATGACTTGTCTATGCTAAGTTTAGTTTACTTCATTGTGTGGAGTATGATACCTCAGAGGTGAAGTCAATTATCAGCAAAGAACTGGACTGAAGCACCCCAAATTGTAAATAATTGTTGCATGGCAGTGAATGAGGAATATACAAACACACGCTACGGGTGAGCGACGTTTTATTCCCCAAATGGATGAGTCATATATTTATCTACACCCCTGTGGGTGAATCTGGGGTGTCTCCCCGACTAAAGGCCCGCAACTTATTATTCTGGATATCTGATTTGAGATGATTTTACTTGCCAACATGTCTGTGCTGACTGAGAACATTCAGTGAGACAAAGAGTCAACGTTGAGGGTTAGCTTGGCCAATCAGTTGAGCACGCCATGGTTTGGGTTTGATAAGGCTTACAACATGAAGGACACATTTACTACATTTAATCTATCTTAACCAGTAATTAAACATAAAGGTTGAACACTTAAAAGCAGACACTGAAGGTGAATAAAATAAATTTGTTGAATGTTGTATCTGTCACATTATGACTCAACAACCACAAGTCAATACTAATGTATGTCACACGTTAACATAAAACAACCTAGATATACCACTCTTAAAACCTTCTGATGAAACTAGCACTTAGCCATCTAATTAAACTGTGAAAAAACTATCTTCATATCACACATGGCTGGGAATGGACAGCAGACAGTTGACATAATGCCCCTTTTCCAAGGAAGTTTAACACAACACTCCTGCTGCAGGTCCAGTGGTGTTGGAAACTGTCAGTTGAACTGGCACAGAGGTCATGGATCGCTGGAATATGAACATTGCACTGAAACGACACCTGTAGTGCGGCTTGGATGCTGTCAGTTTTCATTTGCACATAACAGTCAGACAGCAGTCATTCATTGACGGGGTTTTGAGTGCACATGGTCTCCCTGCAGAGTGCATCAACAAAAGTGGAACGTACAACAATGAAATGATCCGCACATAGGCGTGTTCAGGATTATATATACGAAGGGTGCCTGACACGTTCTGAGTTTTATTACGAAGGATCTATATAGTACTCCATTAACATTTTGCATATATAAAGTACAAAACTCTCCATACTTATAGGCTGCATTTGAAATACACACCAGGCAGCATAGTTCTGTAGACTGGTCCCCTGTCCTCATACTTCGTCTCAGCTGGCTGCTCTGTGTATCATGCGCAACAGAGGCAGAGGACTAGTCTACATATGTATGTATATTACACGCAATGATGACGTCATTTCTGCTGTGGAGGACCAGTAAAGGAGACTTCTACACCAGTCACTCCAGCATTGTGTGCAGAAATGTGTAGTCCTCGGAGGGGATATGTTGAAAAACAATTAGCAACCAACTCCTTTAACGCATCATTGCTTGGCTGGGATCGTTTCAGACACCGCTCTTATATTACTGATCAAATTTAAGCTCATACTTGGGCTGTGATTCCTCGGGTTTTTTCAATCATTCGAAGTGCAGTATAATGCATATTTTTTGTGACGTTTTTCCCAAATTAAACAAAAGTACACTAAAAATGTAAGAAAATAATTACATCTTTGATCTTGCAACTTTGGTGTTCAGCAGTTAACAGAAACGTCATTCGCATAAAAAAACCTTACCGTAGTCGCGGCTGTGACGCGAAATGTTCGCGCACTGATCTCGAGGTGAGGTGAAATGGGGTTTAACGTCGCGTCCAAGATTATTGCACTTATATAGCGACGTGCATGTACGTGTTTGTGTTTGTGTGGCTGCTTGTACTGGTCCGGACTGATGCCGATTTATAGTGCTAGCTCACTGAGATACCATTCCGCAGTTTAACATGAATACCCCACTCAGATACAGTATACTGCCTCCCAGCCGACCAGTCCTTGTTTTAGACCCCTAAATGCCGAGCGCCAGACAGGGTAACAACAAGTACCACCTTTTAACGTCTTTTGGTATGACGCGCCCGGGGACCGATCCCCGGACCTTTCGCTCTCCGGGCGGACGCTCTACCACTAGACCACGGAGGCGGTGGCACTGATCTCGAACGAGATGATGTTTTATAAAGTAGTTTGCTGCCTAAACCTGGAAGTAGGCCTCGTGAAATGTGGAAAGTTCGGGGGGTTTTATTGCAGGGATTAAATATAAACACATGTTCGCGTGCGGCTCCTATACATTCAATGGTGTACTTTCGAAATACGGACATCGGATTCGTGTATATTCTGGTTGGGGTTTTAGTGACTAAATTTAGATAAAGTAACGTAAATTGCAAACATCAGGGCGTCTGAACATATCCGCAGTGTAAGGTTTTCTCATCAACTTCATCCTTTACACGAAATAACTTCACAGGTGAGTGATATCTCACAAACTTCAATCCGGTCATATTCTCCACCTGGGCATCAAATATCAACATTCCACATCACCGAAACAAGCTCTACAACTATCATATTGTACAAAAACACAAATGGGAAAAAGAAAATGAACAGAAAAAAATGGAGATTACTTAAGCATTTCGAAAGAGGAAATAAACGCTTGATTAATGAGAATTTGACGTTTGGACTATTCCTAGATCTTCATTTTTCTTTCATCTCTACAGCGTGAGCGTTTCTGTCAGCGTCATCGACCACGGCCACCTCTACGCTCGTCCTAGCGTTCACCTTAATTGTTGTAAGTAAGTACACAAAAACAAAATCAGGCTTTTTTTCTCTTCAGCGTTATAGTTTTAATTATTTTACCAGATCCACAGTTTGTACAAAAAGAGCATGAATACAGCTACTAATAGAAATCTACCAATACAAGTCAGCGACTTAAACAAAAAACATATCAGCGGTACTCAGTTTCTCGTTATTTTTAATGGAGGGTTTCGAGTCGAATAACAAACCCGTTAGTAAGTAACGTTATTATTGTTACATAAAACACTGTTTTTACACATGTTTATCGGGCGTTTGGAAAAAAAGGGTAATCCATACTTAATCAGAGTGTCATTATAAAGGTTATCTACAACAAACATAATTATGTATATTGTTAGTTATGGGGGATGTATCTAGCAGATGGGTACTGCCAGTTTTCTGGTATATGCATAGAGGGAAAACCATAGTTCAGTAATGAGTCCCTCATTCAATAGGGGACATCACAGAATATACGTCCAGGGGCTCATTAATAAGATACAAGGAAACACAAGTGGATTTATTTTTACGGATCTTTCTTTTTTATATCCTCGATGAAAGAAATATTACTGAACGCAGTGAGGAATGTGTTATATATGATAATCCGTATCAAGTACAATCTGTAAACTTTGTTTAATCAAGGTCTCAACTTACACAGCCTCAATGCACTTTCAAATTATTATTTTATGGTTGACATTTGGAGGACATTGTCAATTTTGACGTATCAGTGACAAGAAAGATGTCCGATGCAATTCCGTAGTTCCACGTATCGTATGTTCCTGTGTATTTGACTTGCCTTTGCATGTGTTTGTGACGGCTGACACCAGTGGGTCAGGATACGCTCACCTTTTAGTGAACACCTGGTATCATCACTATTTGATAGTGATTCAGACACATGCTGATGATATAGTACAATCGACTCTGCCTTTGGTAGATATTTTATTTGAATAAGGAAAGGGTTTTGTCGCTTATATTTTCTTATTATATTAACTTAAGACCAAATAATAATTCAAACATGAAAGATTTGATTCCTTGTAAACAAACTGAAGCTAATGTAAGACTTAGTAGATAAAACAAGCACGTTGCAATATTTCTGATTCCGCTTGCCGCCATTTTGGCAGAATCCGAGATTTGCTAGACACATATATATTAAACCATTTTTCCCACATGGGAACATCTGATTGCCCTGGTCTTGAATATAATCGTTGATAGAAAACATGGATCTACTCTACTGGTTGACATGAAACAAGGAACATGTGTCGAGAAAACTCGTCAGCCTTGAGAAAACCTATTAACTCAACCACCTGCATCACTTTGGTCCTCACAAAAGTAATTCAGCGAGGATGACGTTGTCAAAGTGTGGTCCAATTTGAATTGCAGTCACTGTTTTTTCAAAATAAGTGGCATCTGAGGTACACACATCTTTACTTGTTTCCTTATAGGAATGTGTGATTGTCCTGATCATGAGTACAAATAGTTGGTAGGAAACATCTATCAAATTTATTGCTATCTGTAAACTCTGGTCAGACAAACATCTCCAGGCATGATAAGGAATGACGGGGATAGGGGATTATTGAAATTTTTTGGGTGACTAATCTCATAACTTACCCACGTCATCAATGACTCTTAACACTGGTGTGGAGAAAGTAACATCAATAACAGACTTAGGTATGACAAGTACTTCCCACGCATGACAAAGAATGATACGCATTTTTGGATTTTCAACTCATCAAGGAAGTTAAACATGCTATCAATTACAAGTGATGCTCATATTGATAAACTTATCTCTGTGTACCAGACGATATTAAAAAAGGTACAACACAACATACCAGCACACTAGACGACACACGTGATGTTGACGACTGTGAGGGAGGTAGATCAGATCAGGGCACATCCTTTCGCCATGAGGTTATCCCTGTCGAGGATTTCTCCTACTGGAGCTGGTATGAGGAAAATCACCACCAGCACCAACTGAAGTAGCAAGATGGAAACACACAATACATTTCTTCAATTTTTATATGTAGATTGAACAATTTGTCAGGCGATTCTTTAAATAGTATAAAAATATCTTGCATGCATTTACTGTAATTTTCAGCAAGATAAAGTACACGATGTTAGACACTAAGACAGCAGGAGACAAATCATCATCGTGATACATAAGTGTTCTGTAAATGGAGTAAACATGCACCTGTACAGGTTTCTTCAGATTCCTCACAAAGATTAATACTTGCACGGGGTTTAGCCGATCTTGACAGATGAGAGGTTGTCCTGTGCTCAAGTTACCTAAACCTTCTCAAGGTCAAGTCGCCAGATTACTGCATCACCACTGATGGATCTGCGCCATTTTCTTTTGTTATTACAAATTTAGTAAATACTGCATGCAACGAAATTGTACAGTTATAAAAAGAAGTAGTCGTTTTTTAATATTACTTGTTTTGGGTTCAAGTGAAGCTCTTCGCCAATTCCCTGAACTCTCAGTGTATTATAAGAACTACACTAATTCAATGAATATAGTCTTTAAGCTGTCAGATAGAATCAGATTTGTTTTTGCTCAAACACAGAGGCTACTTTGTATTTTTATTTGTGTTTTCCAGTCATGTTATTAAGGCCTATTCATCATCGAGCACTAAAGCCTGTATTTACAGAGCAAGACATTTGCTCGGAGGACGTCTTACTCTAACAACAGATCCAGCTTATGCTTTCCCTGTCTTTGAAAATGAACTTCCTTCAAAAGAAAGTTTATGAATGAGCCACATGTTTGAGGTTCGTACAATAAGTGTTATTTGATATGACATGCCGAGAGCAAAGAGAAGGCATCACCATTGGGATATGACGTATGCATATTTATAATGCTCTGATTCCACACTCAAAAACATCGCTGTTTCAAATCGCTACATTACTCCGGTCAGTGGATCAGTGTGCACTTCATTTTTCGTTCTTGGTTTCCTGAGATGTATTCATGCCTGAGAGTCGCTAGAAGATAAAATGTCACATATTACCATCTCATCTCATGTCATGAAAAAACGGTCTACATTACTCAGACCACCAGACAGCTAGACCACCAGATCACAAGACCACAGACCGCCAGACCACAGCCATCCAGACATCCAGACCGCAGAACACCAGAACACCAAACCTCCAGATCACCAGAGCTCCAGATATCCAAGACTATGCATCCCATCAAGACAGAAATATATGACAACCAAAGGGGTAGTTATTGATCAGGACGGGTAAACTACCCGGGGTAATAGTCATTGCGACATCAGCTTTTTAACATGATGGCGCCAGTGATAAATTTCATCTCGGTACCAAATTGCAAATTGCAACAGGTTTGAATTACTATCCATGTGATTTATCACAGCCGTATATGTCCCTGACAGACTTGCGATACCATGGAACATACGAGTATGATTACAGAGATATACATAATGAAATGACGGTCGTCCCAGGACATGACCCTGGCTCAGACCTGTTGACCTATCTATCACAGTTTCATCTACATCAACCATTGGATACTTGTACATACCTACTGAGACAGATTGATGCTCACTATCTAAACTCTGCAATAAACACAAACCCCATTGATTGGCGATAATGGTTAATTCCTTAAAATGACCTTAAGCTTGACAGTCATATTGAAATCAGATTAGGAAACATTACAGTCTCAGGGGAGGTGTGACAAAAAATGAAGTTTAATCATTTTTAACGGGTTTTTTTTCGTGATGTGGTTTGTGTTTAGCTCGGTATCTTGCGTTAGCATCAACAAGCGATGGTGTAAAATTCTCGTTTTTCACACGATTGTGACGGGTCAATTAACTTAATGGTCGATAAACGCCGTGACTCTCAGCAGCTTGCTTGTTTACTTGGTGTTCTTCTGTATGTCTTGGATGAAATGGCTTTTTGCCGAAATTCTGTTTCTCTTCTTATTGTAGGCCAAACATTTTGTATAAAAATAAAACAGTTATTTATAACATCACTGTAATGACTTTTAAAACTATTATAATAACATCTTATACTAATACTTATATTAATCACATATACAATTATAGCTGTATTTTGGGGCGGTCGGGTAGCCTAGTGGTTAAAGCGTTCGCTCGTCACGCCGAAGACCCGGGTTCGATTCCCGACATGGGTACAATGTGTGAATCCCATTTCTGGTGTCCCCCGCCGTGATATTGCTGGAATATTGCTAAAAGCGCCGTAAAACCATACTCACTCACTCACTCACTATAGCTGTATTTTATGTATTCATAAAGGTTAATCAATAGGTATTACAACATACCAACGCAAGATACTATCCGCCAATACAGATATCATTGGGCGTAAAAGGGCAAAATAGCGATGTAAATCCTATGAATGGATCACTGAAAAAAAATGATGACACCAGATGTTCGCGAAGGGTATGTCCTTGCCCAATCGGTAGCCTACGGCCACTCACATTATTTGCATAGAAAGGTGAGTGTTTGTTGCCTTAGCTATATTAAGTGAGACCAGAGAGTACCAAATTCAACAGAGCTGTTTACAAAATTAATATCACTTACAACACAGGGCGGTTGCTGTCGAATATAAATGACGCTTTCACATCGCGCATTGGACGCGGAACAAGTTGACACCAGGTGTTCGCGAAAAGGGTAAGCATGTTCTGCCCTATCGGTAGCAACGGCCACTCACACTATTTTCAACAAAAGTAAGTGTTTGTTTCCAAAGCTTTCCCTCAAAATAATTATAATTGATAATGCTGAGCGGTTGCTGTCGAAATAAATGACGCGTTCACATCGCGCGTTGGACGCAGAGGTTCGCGTTAAAGGCGACATTGTTTTGTTGAACACTTATCAATAATATAGGGTGATAATGACATTAAAGAGGGACCAACTCGTCTGAATGTCATACGGTCTCTTAGTCCATCGTAGATGAAAATAACGGCTCCTGCTAAAGATTGGCGGTAGTAACGGTTCCTGCTAAGAACCTTTACTCATCAATATGAAACACTAAAAATCTTTAATTCCAGAGCTACTCGTGTAGCAGATATCATATCAAAGAACATCAAATGTTCCTAACCTACAAGACTCTCTGGGGTACGTGTGTGTTATTTCTGTAGTTAATGTGTCAGAAAGCTTTTACTGTGAGACATTAGACGCTCTTTAATAAGATATGAGTGGAAATGCGCAATAACAGCAGTTTAAATCACTGCCTCCAGTGACAACTCCACAACAGATTAGCCTCATGCAGTCGAATGATCTTAAGTCTGGTCGATTACATGAAGAAATATCTTACGAGAGTTTCTTTGGTGCAATATACACTACATAACATTTGTGTATAGTCAGTGGTGGGTGGGGTGAAATGAGGTTTAACATCGCGTTCAAGATTATATCACTTATATCGCAATGTACGTGTGTGTGTGCTTGTGTGCTTGTGTGCTTGTGTGTTCGTATCCCAGTATTTAATGACTCCTGCATCAGTCGATACGTCGTGAAATGACTGCCCAGAAACACTTCGTTAACTCGAAATCAAAACGAATACATGTCGACATATCCGTAGTTCGACACTACAGCTGAACCATAAGACCGATGAAGATTATGCCGGTGTCACTGCGTTACTTCATTTAAAAATAAATGAAACATAATGGTATAACGTTATAAGAATAAAGGTTATATTTAATAGGGCTTTCATTACGTATTTATAAAAGCATTGAGGCCCGTGAAGATCCGGGTTAGAATAGGTCTTCAGCAACCCATGCTTGTCGTAAGAGGTGACAATGCTTGAGGAAAGGGGCAACTAACGGGATCGGGTGGTCAGGCTCGCTGACTTGGTTGATGCATGTCATCGTATCCCAATTCGATGCTCATGATATCAATCACTGGATTATCTGGTCCAAACTCGATTATTTACAGACCGCTGTCATACAGCTGGAATATTGCTGAGTGCGGCGTTAAACAACAAAAACACAAATAACGGAATGAAGCCCAAAGCATCTAATGTGATTAAATCGAATTATTTATTTGGGCATACACGTGTCAGAAACCAGATTCAGGATTACAGCAATTTTTTTTCGAATTTAAAACGTCAAATTAAAATCAGCATAAACAGAAGGAAGCAAAAACTCGCCTTTCAGGCAGACACTGTCATCTACATGTATTAAAGCGACATTTATTAATCCCGAAATTTGATTCAGTTTCATTGAAAAACAGTTATGCCCGGATCTAACGGGTTTTATAGTACAAAAGCTTGTGGAGCATGTTCTGAGAAGTGATAATTATGAATTATTTGTCATAATACGATACATAATTTTAAATTACAATCCGACTTTTTTCTGTTCCTAATGATTGACGTTTGAGTATAAGACCATCGTCAGCGTATATAGTTGATCAACAGATGCCGAGTACAATCATGCACGAGTCACAACTTCTGACCTTGGCCTCACTGACGCTATCCAGGGTAGTCTGACTCACGTGTAATCAGACAGAAGTGTAATTATAAATCACTCTTCTCATCATCAGGGTTAATTTAATCTGGTCAAGCTGCACGCAATTAATTACGAGTCGATTTGGGTTCGCCGAAAAAGGAATAAAAAATCCATTTCCTCAACACATGGCGAAAAAGTGCTGCTTTCCTGCTGAGATAACACGTGACTGGTCATTCTCGCTGCAGTTACTTCCCTTTGATGAAGTACACCTTATTCGAATGCGTTTAACACCATACGTATATGAAACGTCTTATGAAACGTCACGGATTCCGATGTAGAAATTAAAGGAGGGCCTCGGCTAACTGGCAGCCCTGCCAATTGTGGCCGAATTCGTTAACACACCACTTTGTCTGCTATCTTATTTTCGCGGAGATATAGAATTAGCCTCGCTTACAGAGAACTTAAATAATGTTGAGAGTTTCACATTTTTTAATATAGTTCGATTTCAGATTAATACCCTTGTTCCATCTCTTCTCCAAATCAGCTACCACTGAAATGAAGGTCATGTCAGCGTCCCTATGAACAACCTACTACCGTTTATGTCTTTGGTGATTGACCTTCCAGGGTGAAAACAGATGACTGGTCTATGCTAAGTTTAGTTTACTTCATTGTGTGGAGTATGATACCCAGAGGTGAAGTCAATTATCAGCAAAGAACTGGACTGAAGCACCCCAAATTGTGAATGATTGTTGCATGGCAGTGAATGAGGAATATACAAACACATGTCACGGATTCCGGTGTAGAAATTAAAGGAGGGCCTCGGCTAACTGGTAGCCCTGCCAAGTGTTGCAAAATTCGTAAACACACCACTTTGTGTGCTATCTTTTTTCGTTATGTACTTGGAGATACACAAATGATTCCAGTATACAGAGAACTGGAACAATGTCGTGCGTTTGAAACATGTTTCAAGATAGTTCCCTTTCAGTTTAAAACACTTGTTCCACATCTTCTCCAAATCAGTTACCACTGTTTTTTTGGTCAAGTCAGCGTCCCTATAAACAACTTACAACTGTTTATTCCTTTAGTGATTGGCCCTCTAGGGTAAGAACACAGATGACTGGTCAATGCTAAATTTACTTCATTGTATGGAGTATGATACCTCAGAGTTGAAGTCAAATTATCAGCAGATCAACGAACTGAAGCCACCAAATTGTGAAAAATGACTCAACAATCACAGGCTAATAATGATGAAAGTTAATATAACAACAACCAGATATGCCAGGTTTAAACATTTCTGATATCACCTCCTAGATCAAACTAACAGTTTGCGATCTTATGACACTGTCTTAATTTCACACATGGCTTGGAATGGACAGCAGACAGTAGACATAATCCCCCTTTTACAAGAAGGTTTAACACAACACTCCTGCTACAGTCGAACTGGCACTTAGGTCACGTATCGCAGTCATTCATTGACGGGGTTTTGAGTGCACATTGGTTCCCTGCAGAGTGCATCAGCAAAAATGTAACGTCTTACAATGAAATGGTTCGCAAATAGGCGTGTTCAGGATTATAAAAAAATAAGGGATGCCTCACACGTTCTGAGTTTAATTAGGAAGGATCTATACATAGTACACCCTTAACATTTTACAAAACTCCACTTGCTTATAGGCTGCATTTGAACCAAACACACCAGGCAGCATAGTTCTGCAGACTGGTCCCCTGTCCTCATGCTCGGTCTCAGCTTGCTCTCTGCTCTGTTTAGCGTGCGCAACAGAGGCAGGGGACCAGTCTGCCTATTTCTGTACATTACACGAAATGATGACGTCATTTCTGCTGTGGGGGACAGTTCACACCACCAGGAGGAAGCCTTCCATACAAGTGTGATCCAGGCACTCCAGCACCGTTGGCAGAATCGTACAGACCTTAGAGAGGATATGTTGAAAAACAATCAGCAACCAACTCCTTAAACACATCATTGCTAGGCTGAGATCGTTTCAGCCACAGCTCTTATATTACTGATCACATTTTAGCCGATACTTGTGCTGTGATTCCAAGGTTTACGCCATTTGAAGAGCAGTGTGATACACATATTTTGTGACGTTTCTCCCAAATGAAGCAAAACTCAACCAAAAATGTAAGAAAAGAAATTACATCTTGGATCTTGCACCTTTGGTGTTCACCAGTCAACAGAAACGTCATTCTCACAAAACACGTTCCCATGGTCGCGGACGTGACGCGAACTATTCGCGCCTCGATCGCTACCGAGTAGAAGTTTTGTAAAAATAGTTGTCTAAACCTGGACATAGGCCGCGTGTAATTCGGAAAGTACGCAATTTTTATTGCAGGGATTAAACATAAACACATGTTCGCGTCCGGCTACAATCATAGTGACTTTCTTTAGTGACTAAATTTAGATAAGGTATAAATAAGTTGCAAACATCAAGGCGTCTAAACATATCCGCAGTGTAAGGTTTTCTCATCAACTTCATCCTTTACACGAAATAACTTCACAGGTGAGTGATATCTCACAAACTTCAATCCGGTCATATTCTCCACCTGGGCATCAAATATCATACTTCTACATCACCGAAACAAGCTCTACAACTATCACATTGTACAAAAACACAAATGGGAAAAAGAAAATGAACAGAAAAAACTGGGGATTACTAAAGCATTTCGAAAGAGGAAATAAACGCTTGATTAATGAGAATTTGACGTTTGGACTATTCCTGTATCTTCATTTTTCTTTCATCTCTACAGCGTGAGCGTTTCTGTCAGCGTCGTCGACCACGGCCACCTCTACGCTCGTCCTAGCGTTCACCTTAATTGTTGTAAGTAAGTACACAAAAACAAAATCAGGCTTTTTTTCTCTTCAGCGTTAGGGTTTAAATTGTTTCACCAGTTGCACAGTTTGTACTCAGATGCAAAACAAAAAAGCATGAAAATAATAGATCTGCTGATAGACCATTACAAGTCAACTATTTAAACCAAAAAAGCATCAGCGGTACTCAGTTTCTCGTTATTTTTAATGGAGGGTTTCGAGTCGAATAACAAATCAACAAACAAGTACATGTAGCTTTGTTTTGGTTTACATTAAACACTGTACACATGTCTTTGCACATTTCGTAAAAAATGGTAATCGATACTTTATCAGAGTGTCATTATAAAGGTTATCGATAACAAACATATTTTATTGTTATATATTGGGGATGTATCTATGAGATTGGCAGTGCCAGTTTTCTGGTATATGCATAGAGGGAAACCATTGTACAGTAATGAGTCCTTCATTCAATACGGGACATCACAGAATTACGGTTTATTAATCAGATACTATTGAACACTAAGCAGGGGGCACGTGACCCAGTCGTCTGAGGCGCCGCGATTCGCTGTGCAGAGTTGCATCCCTTTGGCACGCCAGAAACCTATAATTGTGGGTTCGAATCACGTTTCGCCCCAATTATGTGTCTAGGTTTGTCAGCACCATACCCGTGCTCGTAGGTTTCACCGAAGTGGTAAACGTCTGAGACCTGCATCACTTCGGGCTTTCCTTCCACATTAAGCTGACACGTCGTGATGTAACTGGAATACTGTTAAAAGCGACGTTAAATCCAACTCACTCACTGAACACTAAGTCGATGTATTGTTACGGCTATTTCTATTTAAATCCTCGATGAAAGAAAAATTACTGAACGCAGTAATGAACGTATTATCTATTACAATTTGTGTCACGTACAATCGTTGTTTAATCAAGGTCAAAACTGTGGATCGCTGAATGACGTAACGTACGTGTATATCACTGCAGCGATGAATGACGTAACATACGTGTATATGTGGAGGACATTTACAGTATCCATGACAAAAATGATGTTCGATGCAATTCTCTATTTTGACTTGAACCATATTTTTCTTATTTGCAGGTATTCAATTGACATGGCTTTGCATGTGTTTGTGACGGATGCCACCGGTGGGTCAGGATACACTCACCTTTTCACGAACACCTGGTATCATCACTAATTGATAGTGATTCACTAACACATGCTCTTGATATGATCGGAGTGAGTTAGTGAGTGAGTTGGGTTTAACGCCGCTTTTAACAGTATTCCAGTTATATCACGGCGTGTCAGCTTAATGTGGGAGGAAAGCCCGAAGTGATGCAGGTCTCAGACGTTTACCACTTCGGTGAAACCCACGAGCACGGTTATGGTGCTGACAAACCTAGAAATATAATTGGGGTGAACCGGGATTCGAACCCACAACCATAGGTTTCTGGCGTGCCCAAGGGACGCAACTCTGCACAGCGAATCGCGGCGCCTTAGACGACTGGGCCACCCGTGACCCCTGATATGATCGGAATAGCACAATGCTTATGGATTTTTTTCTCTTTCTCGTTTTAATTTATCTAGATTTGTTTTGACGATGAATAATTTCAACTTAAAGGAAATTTGGACAAAGGAAAATGGAATACATTATTTGAATATTGTGTTCATTATTTGATAATGTTGTTCAAAGGGTTACTGCGGGAAAAGTAGATACATCCTAAATATGTCTTCTAATCGAAAAGAATAATTTTGATTTTTTTTTATTATGATGAATATTATGACTCTTCGAAGAGATATTAGAACGTTATAATAATTACTAATCTTCATATACATTTTAGTTTCATATAGTGCTTTAAAAGTGATTTTATTCGAACCGCGAAGCCTTGTGCCCCTTGTTTTCAACGTCGTTGTTTGAGCGGAGAACTTTAAGTTACAAAGCTGGTATACATGTACCTGCCACAATGTCAAAGATCCAAATGAAAAATAAATATAAAACCGCTAATATATTTATCATGCTATGGATTGACTATCCGCGTGTGTTTCCCTTCAGATACTCCCAACAATCCAACAATCGTGTTGACAATTCATTTCGAAGCTCTGGAATGTAAATGCGTCTTGACAGCGGGCATCGTGCGACCACTTCCATCTCACCATAATGGCACCATTATTTGTTTCTTTGATGCAGTGGCGCCAGGAAGATCATTATGGAAATAATTAACGGTGTATGCAGACGTATGAATGTAACAATGCAGATATTTAAGATACATTATTCATATCTCGAGTTGGGTTTCATGGAAAAAGCAGATATTTAAAAATATTTTATGTGTTTTGAGTCACTGTGTTTACTGCTATCAGCTTAAACAACAGATACAAGCATGTTGCATATTTATTTGTGTCTTACTAGTTGAGAATGACAGTACACCGAGGGAAATGGATCTAATGCTACCTTATAACTCGATAAGGCGATCAACAGTGTTAATGCTATAGGATGAAGAAATGTTATACCTACTGGTTATTTCTTCCCCAGAGCAGCACCGAATGACGTAATGTACGTGTATATCACTGCAGCGCTGAATGACGTAACTACGTGTATATCACTGCAGCGCTGAATAACGTAACGTACGTGTATATTACTGCAGTGCTGAATGACGTAACGTACGTGTATAAAACTGCAGCGCTGAATGACGTAACGTACGTGTATAAAACTGCAGCGCTGAATGACGTAACTACGTCTATATCACTGCAGCGCTGAATGACGTAACGTACGTGTATAAAACTGCAGCGCTGAATGACGTAACGTACGTGTATATCACTGCAGCGCTGAATGACGTAACTACGTCTATATCACTGCAGCGCTGAATGACGTAACGTACGTGTATATCACTGCAGCGCTGATTGACATAACTACGTTTCTATCACTGCAGCGCTGAATGACGTAACGTACGTGTATATCACTGCAGTGCTGAACGACGTAACTACGTGTATATCACTGCAGCTTTGAATGACGTAACGTACGTGTATATCACTGCAGTGCTGAATGACGTAACTACGTGTATATCACTGCAACGATGAATGACGTAACGTACGTGTATATCACTGCAGTGCTGAACGACGTAACTACGTGTATATCACTGTAGCTTTGAATGACGTAACGTACGTGTATATCACTGCAGTGCTGAAAGACGTAACTACGTGTATATCACTGCAGTGCTGAATGACGTAACGTACGTGTATATCACTGCAGCGCTGAATGACGGAACGTACGTGTATATCACTGCAGCGCTGAATGACGTAACGTACGTGTATAAAACTGCAGCGCTGAATGACGTAACGTACGTGTATATCACTGCAGCGCTGATTGACATAACTACGTTTCTATCACTGCAGCGCTGAATGACGTAACGTACGTATATATCACTGCAGTGCTGAATGACGTAACTACGTGTATATCACTGCAGCGCTGAATGACGTAACGTACGTATATATCACTGCAGTGCTGAACGACGTAACTACGTGTATATCACTGCAGCTTTGAATGACGTTACTACGTGTATATCACTGCAGTGCTGAATGACGTAACGTACGTGTATATCACTGCAGTGCTGAATGACGTAACTACGTGTATATCACTGCAACGATGAATGACGTAACGTACGAGTATATCACTGCAGCGCTGAATGACGTAACGTACGTGTATATCACTGCAGTGCTGAATGACGTAACTACGTGTATATCACTGCAACGATGAATGACGTAACGTACGTGTATATCACTGCAGTGCTGAATGACGTAACTACGTGTATATCACTGCAACGATGAATGACGTAACGTACGTGTATATCACTGCAGTGCTGAACGACGTAACTACGTGTATATCACTGTAGCTTTGAATGACGTAACGTACGTGTATATCAGTGCAGTGCTGAACGACGTAACTACGTGTATATCACTGCAGCGCTGAATGACGTAACGTACGTGTATATCACTGCAGTGCTGAATGACGTAACTACGTGTATATCACTGCAACGATGAATGACGTAACGTACGTGTATATCACTGCAGTGCTGAAAGACGTAACTACGTGTATATCACTGCAACGATGAATGACGTAACGTACGTGTATATCACTGCAGTGCTGAATGACGTAACTACGTGTATATCACTGTAGCTTTGAATGACGTAACGTACGTGTATATCACTGCAGTGCTGAAAGACGTAACTACGTGTATATCACTGCAGCGCTGAATGACGTTACGTACGTGTATATCACTGCAGCGCTGAATGACGTAACGTACGTGTATATCACTGCAGTGCTGAATGACGTAACGTACGTGTATATCCCTGCAGCGCTGATTTACGTAACTACGTCTATATCACTGCAGTGCTGAATGACGTAACGTACGTATATATCACTGCAGCGCTGAATGACGTAACATACGTGTATATCACTGCAGTGCTGAATGACGTAACATACGCGTATATCACTGCAGCGCTGAATGACGTAACGTACGTGTATATCACTGCAGCGCTGAATGACGTTACATACGTATATATCACTGCAGCGCTGAATGACGTAACATACGCGTATATCACTGCAGCGCTGAATGACGTAACATACGTGTATATCACTGCAGTGCTGAATATCACTGCAGCAGCGAATGACGTAACGTAAGCGTATACCACTGCAGCGCTGAATGACGTAACGTACGTGGAAACCTTTACAGCCCCGAATGACGTATCGTACGTGTAATCTACTGCAGCACCGAATGACGTAACGTATGTGTATACCATGGCGGAACAGTGACCTCCATCTTATCTTCTGTGTATAAACATCAAGTGCTGTTCACAGATTTCATGGCACATGCGTCTTACATTAGCCACTTGATTATTAACAGATACGTAATCAGCCGTTCACAGACAGCGCCGTCTCAATGTAGTAGAAATATGACCGGTGTAAAAAATAATTTCCTTGCAGGCTGGTGATACGAACCGTACGTCAAAACATCAGTATGTTTAGAGTGATAAGATCGAATTTGTTCTGACGTGTAAGCATTCCTTCGTATCTTGCTAATTTAGACAAGTGATGCTCGGAGAAATAAGAAACGCACAAGAAATCAACTCACAGATGCCTTCAACCATAGGCGTGCTGTGCTGACTTCGATACTCCATTGCAGTCAATTGGTCCGTTTATAAACATGTAATGCCGTTTACGCAGGAGAAGATGGACTTACATCTAGTCTCTGCAGTGAACATATTTTACAGAAAAAAACAGTTGTTAACTTAAAGTTATATAATATAAGAAAAAGGAACCCAGAGACTTTCTTTATTTTCAGATACTGCAGGAATCTAGACTTGCCAGACATAAAAGACTTGCACGGGCTGTAGTGGATATATTTACTGCTCACAATATTAATCACTGGATTGTATGGTCCAGACTAGATATATACCTGGACAATTGTTGGGTGCTGCATTAAACCACACACACACACATATCACACACACACACACACACACACACACACACACACACACACACACACACACACACACACACACACACACTGGAAGTGTCTTCGTTCTGTTCTACTGTTCAGTCAGCATTTACCAACTCACTCACTCATTCACTCTAGTCCAGAATATTAATATTATGACGTCATGCGACTGACGACGTTGTTTTGTGAAAGCAGCAACATGACCGACGACGTCTCAAAAACGTTTTACGTGTTTCAACAATTACTCCACAAGTTCCTCAAATGAAGCAGGCAAAATCTCATATATCACTTTCTGAAAAAAAGTAGGTTTTTCTCCCCTTACAATCACATCTTGCGATACAACTCTTTTTGACGTCGGTCCTTTTGTTCATAATGCAGCATTTTCTTCAGAAGCTGTAGTAACATATTTTAATCCTGCACTTGGATGTGATGGTAAATTATGATAAAATAAAACATGTTTACACACTTTAAAAAGGCCATGTCTTATCCACGGGGTGTCAGGGTTTCATATCAGAGCCCGAAATGTCAAATGATAAACATGTAAAACTTGTATTTCTGACTTTTCAAAATATGTCGATGTTTGTTGAGATAAGCTTCAACAGCTACACAGTTTGTGTGGAGGCAGGCAAAACATGTCTGATAACGCCTTTCAGATTTCACGCTGAAAATGTCTGCCGTTGAAAGACGTATCTACGCAGGTGCGAGATCTTAATGTCAGAGAAAGAAAACTCAGAAATTAGCTGGTTGATAGAGCAGCGAAACATATTTTATTGTGGGTAAGATCTTGTCCTGTTTTCATAACGTGATGAGAGACTCGCCGCCCTACTCCAACTCGAAAGTAGCTAGATTATCGCCCCTTGGTGCGCACTCGCCGATAGCATTCCGGTTATAAAATAAGCTGCCTATTTAAAGGGTACAACACTATTTCTGCACTTGAAAGAGGGTGATGAGTATAGGTTTATTAGGGTTATAAGTTACACCGCAAGAGCCACTTTAGTAGTAATATGAATTTAATATATGACTTGTGGGGTTATAGGTTTATAACATGTCCCGAACTAAGAAACAAATACATCCGGGTGGTCAGGCTCGGTGACTTGGTTGATTGTGAGTTTCCAAAGATCAGACTTGATTACGGTAAACTACGGTTATAACGAACTCAAAGGGACCACTAATTTTAGTTCGTCATAACCGTAGTTCGTTATAAGAATATATACCGCAAATGGCCGGAAACAAAACATATCTTCGTCATATCCGTCATTTCGTCATGAGCGTGTTCGTTATAAACCTTGTTTACTGTATTTAAAAGCCGTGAAAAAGCTGCAATATTGCCCATTGAGGCGCCAAACAATAAAAACAGTAAAACGTTATTTCAGTTGAATTTTGGCGGATGGGTAGCACCGTTGTTAAAGGTTCTCTTGTCGCGTATCGGAGTGATCGTCTTGTGATATAACAGTAGTTTTAAAAAAACATATTCGCATATTCATTCATATTCCATTATGGGGTTGGTCTGGTTTTTTCCTTTGACACACGAAATATTTCAGGTATAACAGTAAACAAACAAAGAATCAAGAGTATCTTCTGTATGGACAACAATAAACAAACGTGCAAGATCGCATGAAGCTGACCGGCGGTTATCTCCCTTGTATTTGTAACATCAACAAAGAAATATGAAACGAGACCTATCTTACTAAGCAATGGTTTTCCAATTATGTCATTACCGGGTTGTGGAGCCGGGGTTGTGTTTTGAAGTGGAGCGAGGAAGATAGATGGCTTTGTTGTTCTACTACAAGACGTCTGGCAGTGCCACGAGTGGTGCCATCTCATCACCGGCGGTTGCTGAGCTTGCTGTGATAGCCAGTAAATCAACACGAACAGTTAACCGTAGATGATCATTACGGGTTATAATATGCCTCCGATGAGTGAGAACCCTTTGGGTTTCGTGTATGGCCGAATCTTTTTCCTGATCTTGTTCTTCAAAACATATGAATATTTTTAGCGAATCAAATAAGAACAGTATAACATATGGAAAATCTTGTCTTACATCCTTCCACATATTCCTCATTATAAGTCTTTGTATATGAACTGAGGGGCAAAAGAAATTATGCCGAGTTTGTTTTTTATTTCACTGAAGATTGAAAGAACTGTGGTTAAATTTGATTATGCCTGTTTACCAGCACTCATTCCTGCGACGTTTTGTAAAATGTAATCTGCGGCTGGTAATTTTGTGAAAAATAAATTGGTTCAATGAAGACGGGTGTAAGAAACAAATTTGCAACCATATGGCCCCTACTTTGTTTGAAATTTATTGATTTTAAAAGATGAGATGTCCAAGATACCCATCAGCAGTTGTGAATAATGCTAAAAATAAATTTTAATTTTAAAAGTTTTAAATCAAATCATATTTTTAAATATAAAACCATAAAGGTGAGGTGAGGTGAAATTGAGTTTAACGTCGCGTCCAAGATTATTGCACTCATATAGCGACGTGCATGCACGTGGATGTGTGTGTGTGGCTGCTTGTACTAGTCCGGACTGATGCCGATTTATAGTGCTAGCTCACTGAGATACCATGCCGCAGTTTAACATGAATACCCCACTCAGACACAGTATACTGACTCCGAGCCGACCAGTCCTTGTTTAAGCCCCTTAATGCCGAGCGCCAGACAGGGTAACAACGTTACGTCTTTTTTAACGTCTTTTTGTATGACGCGGCCCGGGATCGAACCCTGGACCTTCCGCTCTCCGGGCGGATAAAACCATAAAGAAGTTCTTTGAACACTGACTGAGCGCGAGTACATTTTTTTAATTTAAGATTAGGATATTTAAACTGGAAATCAAACACGTCATGACAAAATCTACTGAAAGGTATCGTTTCTTTTGCCCTTCAGTTTATAATATGGCAGGGATTACAGTTCACTTCGGTATAACGAGTTCTACGATACATCCGATATATACCCGTTATAGCGAAGTCGAAATGCCGAGGACAGTCGGATACTGTATCGATTAGTCCCTAGTTCAAGGCAGACAGAGCGCTGATAAATGGCCATGCTATCGTTACATGCTCCGCATAGATCAGTACGTAACGTCGCCTTAAACTGTGTTAGAGTATAGGGGTTTTTGATGCGTGTTCATTTTAAAAGAATCATCTTAAATGTACGTTTAAAAACTATTGAATTTCGAGATAACGGGAGTGTCCTGTTGTGTATCTCATGAACTCATGGGCAACTCGAAGCGCCGTCATCTGGAACCCCGTTAACTCGAAAAGTATTTTGTGTAGAATGTGTATGTATACAGCAACCCTGGATACGACAATCTTCGATATACATGTATATTACCTTGAGAAAACATACCTGGACGCGTCACACTTCAACAAACATGGATACTCGTATATCAACTCTAGCTTCAAAACCTTGCCAAGACAACACGAATACAATTAACCTGAGAATAAATATATTAATATAAATTATATCAAACCTAGATACAAGAAACCTGGATATATCAAACCTAGATACAAGAAACCTTGAAATAACAACCCTGGATACAAGAAACCTGGATATAACAACCCTGGATACAAGAAACCTGATATATCAAACCTAGATACAGGAAACCTGGATATAACAACCCTGGATACAAGAAACCTGATATAGCAACCCTGGATACAAGAAACCTGGATATAACAACCAACGATACAAGAAACCTGATATAGCAACCCTGGATACAAGAAACCGGATATAGCAACCCTGGATACAAGAAACCTGGATATAACAACCCACGATACAAGAAACCTGATATAGCAACCCTGGATACAAGAAACCCGGATATGAGAGCCCTGGATACAAGAAACCTGATATAGCAACCCACGATACAAGAAACCTGATTTATCAAACCTAGATACAAGAAATCTGGATATAACAACCCTGGATACAAGAAACCTGGATATATCAAACCTAGATACACGAAACCTTGATATAACAACATTGGATACAAGAAACCTGGATATACCAACCCTGGATACAAGAAACCTGAATATATCTACCCTGGATACAAGAAGCCTGAATATAACAAGAAAATAAGAAACCTTTATGAATAACAACTTTTGTTTTATTTGCATAAAGCGACGTATGTATATAGATTGTTACACCGTTATCAAGCTCCATAGAAAAAAATCACATTTTGGCTTTCCTTATATTCAAAAATACAATATTTTTGGAACACAAAAATACAATTCTCAAGCTACAATTCATATAACATGGCATCAAACATTTGGACTCATTTTCCGACTTTTAACTGTTTATGCAATAATTGCAGTTTTTGAACATACTGTCAGATGAATTGAAGAGGACATGTATGCTGAAAGGTTTTGAAATACTGCTTTTATTACATTAAGAACTAACGAGAGAGAAATAATATAGTCTTGTACAGTCCGCACACATGGCGATCTTCAAGGACGAAAGTTGACGTCAAACGTCTTATGACGTCACAGCACAATTGTAGCCTGGCACCCATAAGGTCCCTTTTCTCCTGGTGGGTCACATATTGAAATGAATGCCATCAAACATTTCGATTTGAAATCGATTCGATGCAACTATTGTCTCGCTATATCCGAGTTTGTAACACCCAGGGCTGACTGGTCATCATTTCTAGCATACAACTGGCCTGTTCTACAACTGAACTAGCATCCTCCTATGTGTGGTTTTCATCTGTATCATCTCTGTCTTTACCATCTGGTATCGTCCCTGTAGCAACTGGATCCATGTCCCACCGATGGCCGCTTTCGTTGGAGTCTCAGCTTGCATTTGCTTTATAGGTTTGCACCGGCGTTCAAAATACATCGCGCCAATGTAAATACGAGAAACTGTTTCTAACATGTTTCAAGGGACATTTGAAGTAGCGTTGAACACATCTTATTTCAAGGCTTCCCCTGTTGATGAACGTTAAGTTGTTGGTCGTTATAAAGTCATTACAAGAATATGTCAAGTCGTCATATGATGTTCGATACAGAGCGCCAGCTGTTACTACTTGGGGTGAGTAAGTGAGACTGTGATAGTTATGGCATGGTGAGGAATGTTGAGGGCGTTTGGGACTGAACTTTACAAACGAGTGGTCGATGATATGAGCAATGATGTGGCTTCAGGTATCAGTGACTTGCAGCCAGTCAGGTCATAGAAGAGTGTTGGCTAACCAGGTCGCAAGACTAGCCATATGATAGCCAAATATGAGCCATATATTAGCAAAATATGTGCCATATAATAGCCAAATACTAGCCATATAACAGCCAAATACTAGCCATATAATAGCCGCATACTAGCCATATATAATAGCCAAATACTAGCCATATAATAGTCAAATGCTAACCATATAATAGCCAAAAACTAGCCATATATAATAGCCATATATAATAGACAAATACTAGCCATATAATAGCCAAATACTAGCCATATAATAGCCAAATACTAGCCATATATAATAGCCAAATACTAACCATATAATAGCCAAATACTAGCCGTATAATGACGCCGATTATAAATCACTCACAATCACAGTTAGCGTAATAGAAGGCATTAAGCCAAATATGTGCCATATAATAGCCAAATACTAGCCATATAACAGCCGCATACTAGCCATATAATAGCCGCATACTAGCCATATATAATAGCCAAATACTAGCCATATAATAGTCAAATGCTAACCATATAATAGCCAAAAACTAGCCATATATAATAGACAAATACTAGCCATATAATAGCCAAATACTATCCATATAATAGCCAAATACTAGCCATATATAATAGCCAAATACTAACCATATAATAGCCAAATACTAGCCGTATAATGACGCCGATTATAAATCACTCACAATCACAGTTAGCGTAATAGAAGGCATTAAGTCATTCACATTCATACAGGTGACAGAAGGCTCAAAGTCACTCACAGTCACACAGTTAGCGTAACAGACGGCATGTAGTCACTCACAATCACACAGTTAGCGTATTAGACGGCATTAAGTAACTCACAATCACACAGTTAGCGTAATAGAAGGCATTTAGTCACTCGCAGTCACATAGTTAGCGTTATAGAAGGCATTTAGTCACTCATAGTCACACAGTTAGCGTAACAGAAGGCATTTAGTCACTCATAGTCACACAGTTAGCGTTATAGAAGGCATTAAGTCACTCATAGTCACACAGTTAGCGTAATAGAAGGCATTTAGTCACTCACAATCCCACAGTTAGCGTAATAGAAGGCATTAAGTCATTCACATTCAAACAGGTGACAGACTTATTCAAGGTATTAAGTCACTCATAGTCACACAGTTAGCGTAATAGACGGCATGTAGTCACTCACAATCACATAGTTAGCGTATTAGACGGCATGTAGTCACTCACAATCACACAGTTAGCGTAATAGAAGGCATGTAGTCACTCGCAGTCACACAGCGTTATAGAAGGCATTAAGTCACTCGCAGTCACACAGCGTAATAGAAGGCATTAAGTCATTCATAGTCACACAGTTAGCGTAATAGAAGGCATTTAGACACTCATAGTCACACAGTTAGCGTAATAGAAGGCATTTAGTCACTCACAGTCACACAGTTAGCGTAATAGAAGGCATTAAGTCACTCATAGTCACACAGTTAGCGTAACAGAAGGCATTTAGTCACTCATAGCCACACAGTTAGCGTAATAGAAGGCATTAAGTCACTCATAGTCACACAGCGTACTAGAAGGCAATAAGTCACTCATAGTCACACAGCGTAATAGAAGGCATTTAGTCACTCATAGTCACACAGTTAGCGTTATAGAAGGCATTTAGTCACTCATAGTCACACAGTTAGCGTAATAGAAGGCATTAAGTCACTCATAGTCACACAGTTAGCGTAACAGAAGGCATTAAGTCACTCATAGTCACACAGTTAGCGTTATAGAAGGCATTAAGTCACTCATAGTCACACAGTTAGCGTAATAGAAGGCATTAAGTCACTCATAGTCACACAGTTAGCGTAATAGAAGGCATTTAGTCACTCATAGTCACACAGCGTACTAGAAGGCATTAAGTCACTCATAGTCACACAGCGTAATAGAAGGCATTTAGTCACTCATAGTCACACAGTTAGCGTAATAGAAGGCATTTAGTCACTCATAGTCACACAGTTAGCGTTATAGAAGGCATTTAGTCACTCATAGTCACACAGTTAGCGTTATAGAGGGCATTTAGTCACTCATAGTCACACAGTTAGCTTAACAGAAGGCATTTAGTCACTCATAGTCACACAGTTAGCGTAATAGAAGGCATTAAGTCATTCAAAATTACACAGTTAGCGTATTAGACGGCATGTAGTCATTCACAGTCACACAGTTAGCGTATTTGACGGCATTAGGTCACTCACAATCACACAGTTAGCGTAATAGAAGGCATGTAGTCACTCGCAGTCACACAGCGTTATAGAAGGCATGTAGTCACTCGCAGTCACACAGTTAGCGTAATGGAAGGCATTAAAGGGGAAGTGTACACGCAAAAATTACTTTCTTTCTTTTTCTAATTTAAAACAAAACGCAATTTTAGAATTAGTTAGTATCTGTGTTTGAAAATATACACTCATTTTTTTCACAGTGAAAGTAGGAAGCTCACAATAGTGTGAAAATGATATGCCGTTATGAGGCCTTCGTTTTTCGAGCTAAACAGGCCTGAGTTATCTCCCTTAGATTATGACGTAATTGGTGCCAATTCAACTGGGTCCCTGTCTATTCTGAACGCAAAAGATATCAAGTACAAGTTTTCGGTAAAACAACATGGCCTACGACACACTCCGGCGCAGTGGTGACTCAGCATAACACTATGCTGGCTGGCATCTGAGACGCTAGAATCACACACCTGTACCTACACCACGTGAAGCGGCTCTAACAAAGCATGATGACGTCATAATATTTATCAATTGGCACCAATGACGTCATATTGCAAGGGGCATAAGCCGTGGTGTTTTTGTTATGGAAATAGAACACTTGGTAAATGTGAAAAATATAAATCGTTTTAATGCAAAACATATGTTGATTAATTGTGATATTTTTATATTTTTGTCTATGACACTTCTAGGTTAACACTTTTATTGTGGAAAAAGTACAAGAAAATTAGGTTCATTTCCGTGTGAACTTGCCCTTTAAGTCACTCATAGTCACACAGGTAGCCTAAAAGAAGGGAGTTAGTCACTTACAAGCATTGACATTGTTCAAAGATCATAAGAGCAAACTGATAAAACCTTGGTTTAACATACAGCACAGCATGTATTGCTGGGCAGGTGGTGTCTGGTCAAGTGAACTGATCCTGGCCAAGAACATCCCCGACGCTGTTCATCCTCAAACTGTGCTTGTCTGTGTGTAAAATCATGCAGAATCCGTTAGAATTGTGCAGTCAGGTGGTGCATGGTCTCTGATGAAACTAGTGTAGCGTGATCAGACCGACTGCACAGTAATTAAACAGATGTGCAACTATGTGGCACTGACGCATGGTTTAAGCTACTGTCACGAAGGTTAAGCTTTGTGTATATTGGCTTGTTGTGTTTAAAAATCCCTCGGGAAATTTATTACTGTGTATGGTTTAACCAAGACTGGGTTTTTAACAACTGACGTTATGAAACATATCACATGCAGTGGGCAGTTATCATGTTAAAGCTTATTAATAACTGAAAACATAGTTATTATAATTATTAATTATTATTCATGATAGATGATGAGACATGTATAGCTTAAAAAAGGTATATTCACAAGTGTGTAATAATATAATAATCGGCTCGTCAAGATTGCCTTGAGTTTCTTCTGAAAATATATTTGAAGTTGTTGTACCTTTCGTTAAAATATTATTTAAAAAAAACACCTTCAAAATATTCAGAAGGCCAATTTTAAGCACAGTTGAACTTCAATTTAGACTTCATGTAAAAACGTAGAACGTTTTGAGTTTGTTACTTTCGAAATCTCACATTGACCAAGACCATAGGCAAGGGGCCGTTTGTCTACAGTACAGTACAGTACACCCAAATACACTCAAAGTAAACGTTTAATTTATTGGTCAATCGAGAGATTATGCTGAAAATAAATAGAAATTAATCAACCTTGGATCTGAACTGTATTGTACATGTTAGTATTGACCGTACAATCTCGATATGACGTTTATATGATATTCCTTATTTAATTACTTCGGATATACCGAAAAGTCGGCTATTGCGAACTCCTTTCTTATCCCAATCATCGGTATTTGAAGACACATGAGAACAACAAACGCCTGAAGTAGCGAACTGATTTTGCAGGACTTGCTACATTTACGCGTGTAAATAACCGAGTGAGTGAGTGAGTATGGTTTTACGCCGCTTTTAGCAATAGTCCAGCAATATCACGGCGGGGGACACCAGAAATGGGCTTCACACCTTGTACCCATGTCGGGAATCGAACCCGGGTCTTCGGCGTGACGAGCGAACGCTTTAACCACCAAGCTACCCCACCGCCCCTGTAGGCCAGGAGGTGACACCTTAAACTAGTCGCAGACTCTGACCTCCGAATCCCATTTCTGTCATCTGACAGGGCAAGCATGAAGTATTATGAACCCTTTCTGACCTGGATTTCGCAAAGGGTATCTTTTAATGTATCTGATGGACTATTTACGGATTTCTCAAACCGCATGGGGATTGTTTGGGGAAATAAGCTCCCAGCTTGAGTCGTTTAAAACGAGAATGAGCAAAAGGATTGTCTATTCTTTCATCGTACACAAAGAAGGTAGCCTTGTGGTTAAAGCGTTCGTTCGTCACGCTGTAACCTCGGGTTCGTCCTACATGGGTGCAATGTGTGAAGCCCATTTTTGTTGTCCCCTGCCGCGATATTGCTGGAGTATTGCTGAAAGCGGCGTAAAACCATACTCACTCGTCGTACACAGTGTCTCTCATTACACTAACAAAGGGTTTGCCTGGTTCAGATTCGATCATGAAAACACAGCCGTTCTAAAGCTGGAACATTACCGACGTTATCCAACACTCCTGTCCGGCTCAAAACCTGACTCGGGGCGGTCGGGTAGCCTAGTGGTTAAAGCGTTGGCTCGTCACGCCGAAGACCCGGGTTCGATTCCCGACATGGGTACAATGCGTGAAGCCCATTTCTGGTGTCCCCCGGCGTGATATTGCTGGAATATTGCTAAAAGCGGCGTAAAACCATACTCACTCACTCACTCAATACCTGACTCATAAACCGTCTACGACATGACTTTGACGGAGTGGATATTGTCGATAATATAAGCAGGCATATTACCGAGCACCAAACAAAGCCAAATGGAATATGTAATAATGAATGTGCAAAAACTGCTTACTCATAAAATTCCAGTCGCTGAATGGCAACATCACAGCCACAACAGCTGGTGACGTTATTGTCCATTCATTGGAACTATACTAACTCGGTATAATATTGAGTAATTAGCATTATCCTGGCTTAAGACTGCTGTCAATCGACTTCTATAATACTGGCAATTCATTTAACATTTAAAATAGAGGAGGTGATTGAGTATATTAGTTGAATATGTATGGAATATTGACGGTCATTAAAAGCTGTTATGAGCAATCCATATTTTAGTGCATTTAGTGACAGTATCAATAACATGTGTTGATGTTGAGTTTCAAAATAGGGTCTAATGTACAGTCTAATGATCTATATAGGGTACACAGTGTTCTCTCTTTAAAAAAATCAGGATTAAATAAAAGAAAACTTCTGGATGTACTGATTGAGGAGTGAGTGAGTTGGGTTTAGCGCCGCTTTGAATAGTATTCCAGTTATATCACTGCGTGTCGAAGCGGGGCCAAGCGGGACGAAGCGGGATTCGAAGCCACAGTCATTGGCTTCTGACATGCTCAAGGGACGCAACTCTGCACATCAAATTGCGGCGCCTTAGACAGGGACTCTAGTGCTCCCACTGGTTTAGGAATCAGAAGAGAAAATTAATGATCTACCAATTCATTATCCCTTATACGTCAGCTACTGCTGAATTTTCAATAGTTACAATAACATTAGAGAAAAGCTACGAGTGGATTCAGAATCAATCTTGTCATACTTTCAAGAGATTTACTATTAATTACAATATATGTATCAAGACTCGTAAATTTCAGTATGAAATGTGAAAAGAAAATAATTTTAAAAAAATGAATATACGGTTTTGTTTTTTTTCTCTTTGCAGGAGAAAGTGAATGTTTGTTAGGTAAGTAGCGCGCAGAATGGATACAGTGCATTCGTGACCAACTCGTGTTATTCCGGGACAAGCCGAATAGCGACTCGTGCCCCTCTCGTGGCCATTTTTGCGACCGGGTTGCGTCTTAGCGCAAACGGGATACCTAAAACAATTGTCAATTCGTTGCGTAATGGTTCACATATATTTCCCTAAATATTATATATATTTCAGATGCAATTTAAAGCACATCGGGACGTGCGGAATTATACAGTATGATTGAACACATTTAACTGTGTCTTGGATATAATTTTAGATGCAAGACATATGAAAAATTAAAAATTATTTCTGAGGGATTCTTTGACGAAGTACTTGAAATCATACGCGCATTCTGATTGGTTTGTCGTATTTTCGCACATAACATTCATCGATAGGGGCACGAGTCTTCTTGCAGGTTACGGAAAGGGGCGAGTGGTGACGAATGGATACAGCGGTGTGTGTTGCGAGCGCGAGATAAAATGGCTGCCGGTGTTTTCAGAAAGTCTATACACCAATGAGTCATCGGCAGAGGCAATCACATGCCATCGATGAGCTGAGCAATGTGTTCTGGTTTACAAGTAGCCCACTTATGGTTATGACTAATATGCCGTTGATGAGCTGATCATTATCATAATAAGATAAGAGACATTTATTAATTTACCGGCACAGGTGGCATTAATTATGCTCTGTTTTTTCTCGCTTAGAGTGTTGCAGTTGAGTTTGGTGCGAGTTGGTTTAAAATCGATTTGAATCATATTTCGGTTTTATCTGTCACCTTGATGGGGCTCAGGTTTAGGTAGTAACACTTTTGTGACAAGTTTGATGGTTTGGTGCTGGCAGGCGAATAATTAAATGTAGGGTTCGAACTCTCAAGCAGAGGAGCCTGGTTTTATAAGGCGGCAACTCAATACAGCTGATTGCGTTTGTTAGTGACAATTGACTTGCCTTTGCATGTGTTTGTGACGGTGCCACCGGTGGGGCAGGATAGGCTCACCTTTTCGCCAGAAAACTTGGTATCATCACAATTTGATAGTAATTCACTTACACAGGCTCATGATATAGTCGGAATTGTACAATCAACTGTTTTAGTAGAGATATTTCACGAATATTGAAAGGTTTTGTCGCTTTTATTTAGAAAATATGTAAATGGATAGATAGATAGAAAGAAAGATAGATATACACACACACACACACACACACACACACACACATATATATATATATATATATATATATATATATATATATATATATATATATAAAGATATATAGATATATATATAAAGATATAGAGATATATATATATATACGGGTGTGTCGAAGGGTAACCGCGGCTACCCTTCTAAATTTCAGGGGGTACAAGTGTGTATATATATATATATATATATATATATATATATATATATATATACAGTGGGAGGAGCTTATGTTATAACGTGACACTAACTTCGACAAAACTAATTGACGACTAAAAAACACCCCCGAGTCTCCGTGAGGTCACTGTAGGTTTAAGGGTTCCACAAACGTCTATGGCTAAATATATTGTTTTACTGATACTACTGTGCGGCGTCAGGCAACGGGACATGCCTACCCTTTTCACGAACACCTGGTGTCGTCACTGATTTTCAGGGATCCATTGATATAATTTTCACCGCTATTTTGCCTTTTACGCTCAATGAAATCTTTCTTGGCGGCTAATCGAGACTGGTTATTCTCTGGCGTTGACGTTTTATATACAAAAACGTACATTCGTTAATGTGGACAAGTTTATTGTAATAACCTGTTCCTCATACTGAAGGTAAAGGAAAGTATTTGGTTTATTCAGCAGTATTTTATATACCCTTTCATATACCCGACCTCCAGCATGGGTAGAAACTGAAAACAAGTGGACATCACAAAACCCATGATGTCGTAAAGATCCAGGTAACAATAGGTCATAAACATCCCATGCTTGCCGTAAAAGGCGGCTATACTTGTCGTAAGAGGCGACTAAGGGAATCGGGTGGTCAGACTCGCTGACCTGGTTGATGCATGTCAGTGTATCCCAGTTGCGTGGATCGATGCTCATGATGTCAATCACTGGAGTGTCAGTCCAGACTCGATTGTTTACATACCGCCGACATGGGATATTGCTGAGTGCAGCGTTGAACAACAACAAACTAACAAACAAAACAAAGCGATCTTCGCCCTAAAGTGATCGCAACTCATATATCTTAACGTAGACTTACCCCGTAGCGCTAAGGTTGGTTTGTTCATTGCTGACCGTATCTCTCTATTAAACAAAGCACTCAACTGATGTACCGATTCATCCATGATGGCCACCCGATACTCATTTGAGGCGCACTCCACAGTCAACATTGCGAGGCTACATACAGCTGCTTGCACATGATTTTTGTCACTCGGCTCATCCCAACCAATGTTGGTGTCGGAAAAAGCCGAGCGGAACCGAGTGGAACCGATTGGCATGTCTATCTTAACAAAGCCAGACATTTCCCGACGAAGCTATGTGCCCTGCAATTGTTTTCTTTGTGATCAAAGTCTCAGATTGCCTGATTCAGCACTCAGTTTACGGCCTTCGTATGTATTGTTTATTCCATAACAATATTTGTGTTTCTCTTGGTGCAAGTTTTTAGTTTTTGGGAGAGTCGGTTATTTCACAGACGCTTTCCTATCAGCGAGTTTTTCTCACTGCAGCAATATTTAATATGGAAATATAATGCATATTTGTGAGGGGAAATGTCAGGAGAAAAAGTTGTCCCTTAACTTAAAAGTAACGAGGCTCGTAAGAGTGATTAATTATTTACTTTTTACCGCAACTTGATAAAATTGAGTAAATGGTTTTTATCATCTGGATATGGGGTTATTTTAACCAGGAATGCACGCGTTAATCATTCAAATGTTAGGTCTTATAGTGATTAAGTGAATGTTGTTTTACGTCACATTCCGCAGTATTATAGCTCTATCACTAATGCCTGTATTAATATTAAATTCGGACCAGACAACCGATGGTTGATAACATGAGCATGCACGTGGTTGGAGTACGATTGCACAGAATCAGTTGTACCTGACCCATCACCAGTTTAGTCGTCTCATACAACAAGCATCTGGATGGTTGGAACCTAGTCTGTCATCGAATATATAACGGGATCGGGTGGTTGATGCATGTCATCATACCACATTTTCATGGATCGATGCCCATGATGTCAATCTCTGGATTGTCAAGAGCACAAGGCATATCAAGATCATCAGACATCTCAAGAGTACCAGACATATCAAGAGTACAAGACATCTCAAGAGTACAAGACATGTCAAGAGCTCAAGGCATATCAAGTGTACAAGGCATATAAAGAGTACAAGGCATATCAAGAGCACAAGACATGTAAGGAGCTCAAGGCATATCAAGAGCACAAGGCATATCAAGAGCACAAGGCATATCAAGAGCACAAGGCATATCAAGAGTACAAGGCATATCAAGAGCACAAGGCATATCAAGAGCACAGGGCATATCAAGAGTACAAGTCATATCAAGAGCACAAGGCATATCAAGAGTACAAGGCATGTCAAGAGCACAAGGCATATCAAGAGTACAAGGCATATCAAGAGTACAAGGCATATCAAGAGCACAAGGCATATCAAGAGCACAGGGCATATCAACAGTACAAGGAATATCAAGAGCACAAGGCATATCAAGAGCACAGGGCATATCAAGAGTACACGGCATATCAAGAGCACAAGGCATATCAAGAGCACAAGGCATATCAAGAGTACAAGGCATATTAAGAGCACAAGAGTACAAGGCATATCAAGAGCACAAGGCATATCAAGAGTACAAGACATATTAAGAGCACAAGACATATTAAGAGCACAAGGCATATCAAGAGTACAAGGCATATCAAGAGCACAAGGCATATCAAGAGTACAAGGCATATCAAGAGCACAAGGCATATCAAGAGTACAAGACATATTAAGAGCACAAGGCATATCAAGAGCACAAGGCATATCAAGAGCACAAGGCATATCAAGAGTACGAGGCATATCAAATCATAATGCATATCTAGAGTACAAGCCTTAGGTATATCAAGAGTACAAGGCATATAAAAGATATGAATCACATATTGGATCATGCTAGAATCGAACCTACCCACTTACCTACCCACCATACCTGAAAATAACAGCACGGGATATTTAATTACTAAGAAGCTATTATCCATTTTAATCATCCTTCAACGTAAGGAGGTGTTAAAAAAACATTCATCAATTCGCATTTTGTGAAAAAGACACAAGAAGATGACCAATGCTCAAGATCTTGAGATGCTCATCAGAAAAAGCCATTGTCAGAACACTGGATTTATAAAACCTGTTCCACCAAAGCTAAGGTACAAATGCCTTTCTTGGTGTTAAGATCTCCCCAAAGACTTCACCTCCAAGTTTCTCCTAATGATATTGGGTTTTTCGCAGCCATAAAGTTGTTTTTTAACCGTTACGAAAGCGTGATTGATCAAGGTTACAACACTCAAAGCTTCTGTAAAGCTTTCAAAATGTTTTATGGAAGACATGATGTTGAGGACGTTTCCAAATAAGACACATCAGTGACAAGAATGATGTCCGATGCAATTCCCTATTTTGACTTGTATCATATGTTCCCGTGACTTTTCATGTGAACAATTGACTTGCCTTTGCATGTGTTTGTGACGGGTACCACCGGTGGGACAGGAAACGCTCACTTGGATCGTCACTATTTGTCAGTGATTCATAAACACATGCTCACAATACAGTCGGACTCTGCTTTTAGAAGAGAATTCTTATGAATATGGAAAGGGTTTTGTCGCTTTTACTGTACTTATCCTTGCAATGCAGATTCAAAGCGTTACATGAACACTCCCGAGTTTTTGCTCTTCTCACAGCGATGACGCCAGATTCTGTTATAGATTGTACATATCAATAAAGCACGTGCTGTATGTCAGGTCCGGGCATGCAGGCATGACTCAGTGAAGCAATGAAGCAATCTGGGGAGATCCACCTGAATTACCTGTCATCGGTCTGTGATTCACCAGGTCAGTGGTCACCATGATGACACACACACACACGTGCGCACAGCTGATATTGATGACTATACAGGTAAATAGTCATGCGTCTATCTCTGGAAAGCGAGTACTGCATGCTCACGCGTAATCGTTTTTCCATAACGTATGCCTTATGTTATCAACGTTACTTTTCCCGTTTGGACACTCACGAAGTATTTGGTGATGGGAGACCCAAGGCCTAATTCGCCCTGGTAGATGTTTTTAATGGTATATTCTAAAAAAAATTTTTTTTTGTTCTGGAACTTTGATCTAATCGGATGTTCTAATCTTATGTCATTGTGGTTTGTTCAAATAGTTGGTTCTAGTCTCTTGTTCTAGTTTAATCTGGAATTGCAATGGTTCTAGGTATGTTCGAATGGTAGTTTCTTATGGTGTTCCCTCGTGGTATGTTCTAGGTATGTCCTATATATATGGTCTAGTGGGATGTTATAGTGGTATGTCATGACTGTACATACCACTGGTATTTCCTGATGGTATGTTCTAATGGTTTATCCTAATGATATATTCTCTTAATATGCCATGATTGCACAGTCCAGCGATATGTCCTAGTGGTATTTTTCTGTCGTTATGGTATTTACAATCCGTATCTCGTAATGGTATCTTCTGGCGGTGTGCTCTATTGGTATCTCCTAGCGGTGTGCTCTATTGGTATCTCCTAGCGGTGTGTCCTAATGGTATCTTCTGGCGGAGTGCTCTATTGGTATGTACCAGCGGTATGTCCTAATGGTATCTTCTGGCGGTGTGCTCTATTGATATCTCCTAGCGGTATGTCCGAATGGTATCTTCTGGCGGAGTGCTCTATTGGTATCTACTAGCGGTGTGCTCTATTGGTATCTCCTAGCGGTATGTCCTAATGGTATCTTCTGGCGGAGTGCTCTATTGGTATCTACTAGCGGTGTGCTCTATTGGTATCTCCTAGCGGTGTGCTCTATTGGTATCTCCTAGCGGTATGTACTAATGGTATCTTCTGGCGGTGTGCTCTATTGGTATCTACTAGCGGTGTGCTCTATTGGTATCTCCTAGCGGTGTGCTCTATTGGTATCTCCTAGCGGTATGTCCTAATGGTATCTTCTGGCGGTGTGCTCTGTTGGTATGTACCAGCTGTATGTCATAATGGTATCTTCTGGCGGTGTGCTCTGTTGGTATATACCAGCTGTATGTACGTATGGTATCTTCTGGCGGTGTGCTCTATTGGTATCTCCTAGCGGTGTGTCCTAATGGTATCTTCTGGCGGAGTGCTCTATTGGTAATACTATCTACTAGCGGTATGTACTAATGGTATCTTCTGGCGGAGTGCTCTATTGGTATCTACTAGCGATGTGCTCTATTGGTATCTCCTAGCGGTGTGCTCTATTGGTATCTCCTAGCGGTGTGTCCTAATGGTATCTTCTGGCGGTGTGCTCTATTGGTATCTACTAGCGGTGTGCTCTATTGGTATCTACTAGCGGTGTGCTCTATTGGTATCTCCTAGCGGTATGTACTAATGGTATCTTCTGGCGGTGTGCTCTATTGGTATCTACTAGCGGTGTGCTCTATTGGTATCTCCTAGCGGTGTGCTCTATTGGTATCTCCTAGCGGTATGTACTAATGGTATCTTCTGGCGGTGTGCTCTATTGGTATCTACTAGCGGTGTGCTCTATTGGTATCTCCTAGCGGTGTGCTCTATTGGTATCTCCTAGCGGTGTGTCCTAATGATATCTTCTGGCGGTGTGCTCTATTGGTATATACCAGCTGTATGTATGTATGGTATCTTCTGGCGGTGTGCTCTATTGGTATCTCCTAGCGGTGTGTCCTAATGGTATCTTCTGGCGGAGTGCTCTATTGGTAATACTATCTACTAGCGGTATGTACTAATGGTATCTTCTGGCGGAGTGCTCTATTGGTATCTACTAGCGGTGTGCTCTATTGGTATGTCCTAGCGGTGTGCTCTATTGGTATCTCCTAGCGGTGTGTCCTAATGATATCTTCTGGCGGTGTGCTCTATTGGTATGTCCTAGCGGTGTGCTCTATTGGTATCTACTAGCGGTGTGCTCCATTGGTATCTTCTGGCGGAGTGCTCTATTGGTAATACTATCTACTAGCGGTATGTACTAATGGTATCTTCTGGCGGAGTGCTCTATTGGTATCTACTAGCGGTGTGCTCTATTGGTATCTACTAGCGGTGTGCTCTATTGGTATGTCCTAGCGGTGTGCTCTATTGGTATCTCCTAGCGGTGTGTCCTAATGATATCTTCTGGCGGTGTGCTCTATTGGTATGTCCTAGCGGTGTGCTCTATTGGTATCTACTAGCGGTGTGCTCCATTGGTATCTTCTGGCGGAGTGCTCTATTGGTAATACTATCTACTAGCGGTATGTACTAATGGTATCTTCTGGCGGTGTGCCCTATTGGTATCTACTAGCGGTGTGCCCTATTGGTATCTACTAGCGGTGTGTCCTAATGGTATCTTCTGGCGGAGTGCTCTATTGGTATCTACTAGCGGTGTGCCCTATTGGTATCTACTAGCGGTGTGTCCTAATGGTATCTTCTGGCGGAGTGCTCTATTGGTATCTACAAGCTGTATGTCATAATGGTATCTTCTGGCGGTGTTCTCTATTGGTATCTCCTAGCGGTGTGTCCTAATGGTATCTTCTGGCGGAGTGCTCTATTGGTAATACTTTCTACTAGCGGTATGTACTAATGGTATCTTCTGGCGGAGTGCTCTATTGGTATCTACTAGCGGTGTGCTCTATTGGTATCTACTAGCGGTGTGCTCTATTGGTATCTCCTAGCGGTGTGTCATAATAGTATCTTCTGGCGGAGTGCTCTATTGGTAATACTTTCTACTAGCGGTATGTACTAATGGTATCTTCTGGCGGAGTGCTCTATTGGTATCTACTAGCGGTGTGCTCTATTGGTATCTCCTAGCGGTGTGTCCTAATGGTATCTTCTGGCGGAGTGCTCTATTGGTATCTACTAGCGGTGTGCTCTATTGGTATCTACTAGCGGTATGTCCTAATGGTATCTTCTGGCGGAGTGCTCTATTGGTAATACTATCTACTAGCGGTATGTCCTAATGGTATCTTCTGGCGGTGTGTCTTAATGGTATCTTCTAGCGGTATGTGTCCTTATGGTATCTTCTAGCGGTGTGCTCCATTGGTATCTACTTGCGGTATGTCCTAACGGTATCTTCTGGCGGCGTGCTCTATTGGTATCTACTAGCGGTATGTCCTTATGGTATCTTCTGGCGGTGTGCCCTATTGGTATCTACAAGCTGTATGTACTAATGGTATCTTCTGGCTGTGTGCTCTATTGGTATCTACTAGCGGTGTGCTCTATTGGTATCTCCTAGCGGTGTGTCCTAATGGTATCTTCTGGCGGTGTGCTCTGTTGGTATGTACCAGCTGTATGTCATAATGGTATCTTCTGGCGGTGTGCTCTGTTGGTATATACCAGCTGTATATACGTATGGTATCTTCTGGCGGTGTGCTCTATTGGTATCTACTAGCTGTATGTACTAACGGTATCTTCTGTCGGTGTGCTCTATTGGTATCTACAAGTGGTATGTCCTAATGGTATCTTCTGGCGACGTGCTCTATTGGTATCTACTAGCTGTATGTACTTACGGTATCTTCTGGCGGTGTGCCCTATTGGTATCTACTAGTGGTATGTCGTAATGGTATCTTCTGGCGGTGTGCCCTATTGGTATCTACTAGTGGTATGTCCTAATGGTATCTTCTGGCGGTGTGCCCTATTGGTATCTACTAGTGGTATGTCCTAATGGTATCTTCTGGCGACGTGCTCTATTGGTTTCTACTAGCTGTGTGTACGTATGGTATCTTCTGGCGGTGTGCTCTATTGGTATCTACTAGCTGTATGTACGTATGGTATCTTCTGGCGGAGTGCTCTATTGGTATCTACTAGCGGTATGTCCTAATGGTATCTTCTGGCGGTGTGCCCTATTGGTATCTACTAGTGGTATGTCCTAATGGTATCTTCTGGCGGTGTGCCCTATTGGTATCTACTAGTGGTATGTCCTAATGGTATCTTCTGGCGGTGTGCTCTATTGGTATCTCCTAGCGGTATGTCCTAATGGTATCTTCTGGCGGTGTGCTCTGTTGGTATATACCAGCTGTATGTACTAATGGTATCTTCTGGCTGTGTGCTCTATTGGTATCTACTAGCTGTATGTACTAACGGTATCTTCTGGCGGTGTGCTCTATTGGTATGTACTAGCTGTATGTACTAACGGTATCTTCTGGCGGTGTGCTCTATTGGTATCTACTAGCTGTATGTCATAATGGTATCTTCTTGCGGTGTTCTCTGAGTTTTTATGTTGTTATTTTACTGATAGGATTTGAATCTTCAAACGAAACAAGAGTTTCCTCTATGTTTCTATCTTTAAATAATGAAAAATAAGCATGCCTCTCTGAAAGGTTCCTGTCCTTGGTATAACCATTTGTTTAATAAGGTGTAAGAGTAAGAAAGAAGGTAAACGATATGCTCTCTTATCATATGAATTGGCTTCATGGTGAAGAGTGTTTTTGAGTCATCTGAAGAAAAGGTTATTCAAACTGGAAAAAGGTAACACCAAGCATCACATATGAAAGTTCAATTTCCTTGGTGTAATCTTGTTATAAAGAAAACCATTTCATTTACAAAACATCCTTACATGCATAACAGAAGAGTTAAATGGATGCACTGGTAATGACTGGTGTCGGCTACTGTACAAGGAACAGACAGTTGTATTTTTATTTCATGTTGAATGAAAATATGTCCTAGGCGTAACCTGAATCATAACCAAATGTCCTTGGTGTAACTTAATACGTCCTTGGTGTAACTTAATACGTCCTTGGTGTAACTTAATACGTCCTTGGTGTAACTTAATATGGCCTTGGTGTAACTTAATACGTCCTTGGTGTAACTTAATATGGCCTTGGTGTAACTTAATATGGCCTTGGTGTAATTTAATATGGCCTTGGTGTAACTTAATATGGCCTTGGTGTTACCACAAGTCAACAATTGTCAACTTAGAATGGGCAATGGTTAAATATGCCTTGTGACATTGAAAATACAATACTTTAATCATATTAACACTTAAATTTGTATTATTAAAAATAATCTAACTTAGGGTTACGTGAAGCTTAAGGTCTTTCGTGTTATTTAATATGCCATTGGTGTTATCACAAGTCAGCAGGTAATAACTGAAGATAGAGTTAATGGGTAAAACATGTCTTGTGCCATTGTAATTACAACTCTAACTCGCATAACACTTAATGTCTTTGGTGTACTTAATATGTCCTTGGTGTTACAGGTCAGCAGTATTAACTTCAAAGAAAACGTTGTGAAACAAAACTTTCTGACGCCATTGCAAATATGCAACACCAACTAAAGTGCATCATTTCCTACTGATAGATTATTGTGACTTCCTACTGAAAGATTATTGTGACGTGAAAGAAAAATCATCATGAGTAATGGTAATGTATTTGGTGTAACCGCCTTGTCTTTGGTGTAACCGCCTTGTCCTTGGTGTAACCAGAGGAATTTCTGAAAACGATTCAGGTAAACACACACTTCACAGCATGATTTTCAACAAGTACAAAGAACATGTTCAATAAAAACAAAATATTGAAATTATATCGATCATTTTGGTAATGTGTGGGACACAGAGAAGAGTAAATTATCATTCTGTCTTTTTATTTCTCACAAATTTTGATGATAACCCTAAATATATTTGTTCAAGAGTTTTGTCCCCAATGATGGGTTGTATATTTTTGTTCTAATGGTTTCCTTTATTATTCTTGTTTGAAGAATGACTAATAACCTTTGGGATCCTTATACGTTTGTGCTGCAAATACACTAAAGGAAAGTGTCTTTGATCTCAATATACGGGACGCCATTTTTATATCAGCCTTAACTATAACCAGCTATTTCATGCAGTAATAGTAAAACAGTCATCGTGTATCTGTAGGAGCTTAAAGCAAATGTATTTCCCTTTTCTCAAGAACTTATGAACGGGTCATTCGTTTTCTAATTTGTCAGAATAAAAGCGTTATAAGGACAGAATTCATCAAACGCGTCTGTTGCCTTGTAATGTCCCCTAAATCAGACGTTGCTAAAAGTAATAACAATTTATAAAGAAATAAAAAGACATTCCTTCTTTTGAAGAATCATGAAAGCGTAAATCGATAAAAGCTGATAAAATAAATCATCATTAACTCGAGAACAATAAAATGTAAGATTTTTATCAAAGAACGTCAAGTTGCCAATCCCTTCCTCTGCTATTACCAATATAGCCAGGGTGTGTTCCTAGACGAGCTCTGGCGTTGACCTACACACTGACTAGCATATGGCATCTTGTTGTCTAAACACACCACCATCAGTAACGTTTCGTCTACGTCATTTTTTCCTGGAACAGACAACATAAATCTTTGGCAATGAGGAGACTGGGGATGGGAGGGCATCTGTGTAAGATTATATTATTGGTATATGTCTTTTGATATTGAGTTTGGTTGGACAGCATTGCTGATTGGACCATGTATGCAACATTCAAAGACCATCTGTGGAGACAGACACGTATACGTCCGTGTGTTGATGGAACTATTAATGAGGGGTGGCATTTCCAAGCCTAGACCAGGTGAAGCAGATATGTGACAGTCAGGGTTTGTTTCCTCGTCCATTTTCTTTGTTAAAAAAGACGAATTAAACAAATGGTGAAAAGGACTTTTTATCATATTGTTGATGGCGGGATTAAAAATATGATGGTTTTTCTTTGTAGAATGTTGTTAGCACAATAGTGCTTACTTATATTCAACGGTTGTCGATCATTTAGGTTCTTTGTTCAAAATATGGCTCATTGAGTGAGGTGGTTTGTAATTATTGAATTTCTATGGAATACTGTAAGGGACATTCTCCCGATCTCGCATTCCCGCGATCTCGACCTATGGAAACGAGCTAATATGCCCAAAACACGAGAATGCGAGATCGCGAGATTTGGCCAGAGATCGCGAGAATGCGAGATCGCGAGATTGTCCCTTACAGTATTCCAGGCTAACATATAATGTACCAGTTGAATAGAGAATGTGCCCGAAGTAATGTGGTAATTGTGCCGAAGTTGGACTTCAAGTTTTACTTAACTATCCCATAAATACAGACTTACTGTTTAACTTAGATTGTTCAGCAATATATATATATATATATATATATATATATATATATATATATATATATATATATATATATATATGAACACACACACACACACACACACACACACACACACAAACATTTCAACGAATATTGTCTTTTAACTTGTAGTGAGTGAGTAAATGAATATCGTTTTACGCCGCCTTTAGCAATATTCCAGCAATATCACGGCGGGGGACACCAGAAATGGGCTTCACACATTGTACCCATGTCGGGAAACGAACCCGGGCCTTCGGCGTGACGAGCGAACGCTTTTGCCACTAGGCTAACCCACCGCCCCTACCTGCTTGTAACAGACCATGAGGAGTATTTGATACTTGATATTAATTGTGACACAAATGATACTGTTCATACATAACTTGATAAAGGCTACTTTCATCGAAGTCTGATGTGTTAATTTTGAGTGCATTACGGCACTGGTGGGTGAGTGAGTTGGGTTTAACGCCGCTTTTAACAGTATTCCAGTTATATCGCGGCGTGTCAGCTTTATGTGGGCGGAAAGCCGTAAGTGATGTAGGTCTCAGACGTTTACCACTTCGGTGAAACCCACGAGCACGGGTATGGTGGTAACAAACCTAGAACAAACCTGGTGGAAACATAATCGTGGCGAATGGAAATTCGAACCCAAAATCAAAGGTTTCTGACGTGCCCAAGGGAGGCAACTCCGTACAGCGAATTGTGGCGCCTTTAGCGACTGGGCCACCCGTGCCCCTTACCACTTTGGTGAAACCTATAAGCATCGATATGAAGCTGACGCACAACAAATTATAATCAGATCGAACCTGGGATTCGAACCCACAATCACCTGATTCAGCCCCGCCTAAGGCAATCCGTGCTCCCATGTATTACAGAAAGACCCACTAAAATTAGTTTTTGACAAGCAGCGAGACTCCGTGCGCATCACTCCACCCCTTTGTGTTTGTAGACTAATGATGAACCCTTGCTAACTCGAAGTCTGAGGCCAATCAAATGATCTCGAGGTGACCATAATTCGAGAAAAGAGGAGTGCTGATCAAGATTCACGATAAGGTTACATCGCGATATCGAGATACTGATTTTCGAGTTAAAGAGGTTTCACAGAGTCTAGACAGTTAGGACATCGACATTTCCGTAATTTCGATTTAAACGACTTCGTGTTATGCATTGTCATATCTTGACAGATTACAAAGTATGCCCAGACCATAGAGAACACTGTAAAGGAGATGTAAAGATACCGCAGTTGCTACAGCGTAACGATTTTGTAAGATTACTGGAAAGACATGTACTTAACTGATGTTTGCTGAAGAGCGTAAAAATATTAAGCTTGTATATATAGAGCGATTTGCTGCGTTTTCTAAGGCATTGGGATGAAATTTTAGAACACCTTATATGAAATTCGAATAAGCGGCTTTCTATATTCAATTAAATGTAATTTATTTACATTTTATCTAAATTCAGTTTCTTCAGCCGGAATTCGTAGAATATAATTAACTCTTCCGTCGTACCAGGAACCGACCATTGTGGAATGTCAGCACCATGCCCGCACTTCTTGGTTTCACCAACAAACGCGGAGCAAGAGTTTTAAAAAACATACCTGATATTGATACTTTTTTTAAAGTTCTTCAGGGAATCTAGTAAACTACAAGTGCACATTTAACCACACTTTGTTACCCATTTGGTGGTCTATTTACAACACATTTACGAAACTACTGAAGGCGATTTGACAAAATAAACAATGCACAATTTACAAAATAATTTACATTTACAAAATACTTTTTTGCTCGGGAACAACTCTAATATCTGTTAAATCACATCATACTGGCATGCCAAAAATATATACATGTATCAAGTATTAAGAAAAACTAATTGTCACTTGAAAACTTTATGAAGACTTTAATCGATATATTTCAGACAGAGAAATCAATTGCACGCAAAAACAATACAATAAGATAGTTTGACAGAAAATGGAAAAATTTGAACTGTCTAGTTGATATGTCTCTCTATTCTGAGCACGAACAAATCCCGCTAATATTCTGTGAGGAATACTTAGCTTCATGCTACGTTAATGATGACTCCAATAAGCAACGGAAGCAAGGCACAGCCTGCTATTTTTACCACCTGTTGACATGATATTTTACACCTGTATCCTTAGTCCTCCACCATGACCGTGGAATATATTTATTTTATGAAAAAATAATAATCTAGAAATTCAAACAAAAGCAAGTCTAGCCAGCTCAAGCTAGCTCTATTCCACAGTCTCTGAAATCAGAGAATTTTTAGAGTGAAGAAGGATATTGTGTAATATAAGATTTCAGAGACTAAATGTTAGTCTACTGTATCCTAACTAGCCAACTATAAGTTGCTGTCTGCTGTCTATGTATGTAACCTACACCTAATAAGTAAACTATTACGTGTCATGATACTTTATGTGAAGATATGTAACATCATATACTGAATTGAATATAAAAAACTCTTTAAAAAACAACAACATTAATGCACCCGTCCTGTTCAACAATGCTATGCAAAAATGGGAACATCTCCGGATCCGACCTGCGTCAATTTAATTTGTGTCTAACATGCCAAGATGTACATAAAAAGGATTCAGAGCTGCGCTAAACTTAACTGTCTAATTTTTTAATAAAACAAAAAGATGACTCGATCATCTTTAACACGATTTTATTCAAGTTAAACAATGTATATTAGTACAAAAGTTTCCTAATTCATACACTGTTTGACGGATATGAAATAAATCAGACAAAAAACAGCGAGCTTTGACTTCGTTATAGAGATCAGATTGAGAGAAATGAATATTTTACATCATGGTTCGCGAACATGTATAAAGTCAAGCTATATTGATTATTCATTCCAAAACTTGATTTCTGCAATATCCTCCTGAATGTTGTATTCATTTGGGTATCTATTTCGTATGAAACAAAGCCACCACACCAAGGAATCATTTCTGTGAAATGTCAGGAATTTGAATGACTCACTATTTCATATAAAGTTCAGAAAAATGAACTGTTTATGGCCCCGTCTGTAGAATGTCGGATTGAGAGGAGGCGTGGATCAGTGTTTGGAGCCATGGTGAATCTTGGAATGAGTCAGTAGACTCGCAACTGAGTGTGTCGGTATAAACGGGTCTATTAAATCCCAATAACTGTTTTATCCCACCAGTAAACTGACGGACGCTGGGGTGAATGTTTTATCACGGCGCCATCACCCGCTCAGACCACACTGCTTTTTTGGTTGGTTGGTTTGTTGTTTAACGCCGCACTCAGCAATATTCCAGCTATATGACGGCGGTCTGTAAATAATCGAGTCTGGACCAGACAATCCAGTGATTGATGTCATGAGCATCGATCCACGCAATTGGGATCGATTACATGCATCAACCAAGTCAGCGAGACTTACCACCCGATCCCGTTAGTCGCCTTTTACGACAAGCATAGTCACCTTTTACGACAAGCATAGTCACTTTTACGGCAAGCATGGGTTGCTGAAGACCAGACCACACTGCAGTTGTGTCATAACCCTTTCACACAAAGCCGATTTCTGAATTATTTTTTTTTAATCGTTTCTATCCACCTGCGTGTGCTCTTGTGTACATGATTTAAACTGAAATATTTTTTTAAGTTATCATATATGATTCTTTGACAATACATATATACAATTCGATCACAAAAATGCTAAGTATGTATTTTTTAAATTATCCCGTAGAGGGATTTCGAGTCAGAACATATCTCCATTACGTCATGGATGTCGTGTGTCTGGCTGTAGTGGGGATTGGGTGGTCAGACTCAGTGGTTTAGTTGATTATGTGCCATCGTACCCAATGACGTGAGACGTTGTTCATCCTATCAACCACCAGTTTGTCTGGTAACAGCGACCGCCTCCGTGGTCTAGTGGTAGAGCGTCCGCCCGGAGAGCGGAAGGTCCGGGGTTCGATCCCCGACCGCGTCATACCAAAAGACGTTAAAAGATGGTACTTGTTGTTACCCTGTCTGGCGCTCGGCATTAAGGGGCTAAAACAAGGACTGGTCAGCTCGGAGTCAGTAAACTGTGTCTGAGTGGGGTATTCATGTTAAACTGCGGCATGGTATCTCAGTGTGCTCGCACTATAAATCGGCATCAGTCCGGACTAGTACAAGCAGCCACACAAACACACACACGTACATGCACGTCGCTATATAAGTGCAATAATCTTTGACGCGACGTTAAACCCCATTTCACTTCACCTCACCTCTGGTTACAGCATACCTTGGTATAAAATGATTTTAACGTATGCATTGTGATATGCGTTGTAGGAGTCTATTTAAGAAATGTAGTTAATATATTTTGCGTTTACAGGGGTAGAAACGTAAAACGCGATGTGCACATTGAAAATCCGAGTATAAATTAATTCAAATAAAATAAATAAGTAAAAAATAATAACTTCGCAGACTGCTTATTTAATCAGTAATAAAAATACCTGTAGACAACGATACAAGTTCAGTGATATCGCCCATAGCAATAAAGTAACATAAGCCCCGCCCACCCCTTTATCAGCCAATCGGAAGAAACAGTAGTCCGCTAACGGGCGTGGCCTAACTTTGTCTGTTAAGGGAAACAAACGCAATAAATGTACTTGGTTAGCCAATCAAATGCGACGGAATGACTTGCAATTTTATTTAGTTTTTGTCCCGTGGGGATTCCGGGTAATAATATGACCCCAGCAACCTTTGGCGGCCATATTGGATCCGGTGGTCAGGCTTGCTTCACGTATGCGCGTTATTATGCTGTAATTACTATAATCGGAATTCGGACACAATTTGAATGGGGTTAGACTCGGGCAAATTTTCGTAGCCAGTTTGAAGAAGATACCAAAGCCCAATTTGTTTGTTTATATTATTATGTACATCACCCCAGCAGCTAACCGTTATTCTACAAAGACATTACCTCCTGGACCAAGCACTTGGAAGTGGGCTCCTGACTATGGCACCACCGGCGGTCGTGATCAGAGTATTTTTCTAAAGGGGAGCTCAAAAGGCTTAAAAAGTAATGGGTATTAAAATAATGGATACCTGCGGTAAATAAACATATAACATACTAATATTATAATAGTAGTTAAGATATATCACGGTGTGTGAGTTAGATGTGGGAGGAAAGCCGAAGTGATTCACGTCTGAAACGGTTTACCACTTTGGTTGGTTGGTTGGTTGGTTAGTTTGTTGTTTAACGCCGCACTCAGCAATATTCCAGCTATATGACGGCGGTCTGTAAAATAATCGAGTCTGGGCCAGACAATCCAGTGATTGACATCATGAGCATCGATCCACGCAATTGGGATCGATGACATGTATCAACCAAGTCAGCGAGCCTGACCACCCGATCCCGTTAGTCGCCTTTTACGACAAGCATAGTCGCCTTTTACGGCAAGTATGGGTTGCTGAAGACCTATTCTACCCCGGAACCTTCACGGGTCTGCCACTTTGGTGAAACACGGTTAAATGGTGCCGGAATTTCTGGTAGGCCTTAAGACGCAACTCGAAGTACGGCTCCCAGTGGTCTGCCATACGGAGTGAGTAAGTGAGTTGGGTTTAACGCCGCTTTTAACAGTATTCCAGTTATATCGCGGCGTGTCAGCTTAATGTGGGAGGAAAGCCCGAAGTGATGCAGGTCTCAGACGTTTACCACTTCGGTGAAACCCACGGGCACGGGTATGGTGCTGACAAACCTAGAAACATAATCGGGGCGAACCGGGATTCGAACCCACAATCATAGGTTTCTGGCGTGCCCAAGGGACGCAACTCTGCACAGCGAATCGCGTCGCCTTAGACGACTGGGTCACCCGTGCCCCCTCTGCCATACGGGTATGTAGCACATAAATATTATTTACTGAATGCTTCTCAATTTTGAATTTGTTTAGGTTAAACTCGAAATGTTACAAGTTCGAAGGACTTAACAGTGTTTCAGAATATGAGAAATTGGCGCCATATTATGTTTTTCTTTTCTGAAATTATAACAATCCTCATCCAGGTAGTAGAACCCCATTCTGAAAAAAATCGTACGATTCGATTTGACGTGAAGAGAGTGGGGATGGTTTTACACCGCTTTCAGCAATATTCCATCAATATCACGGCGGGGGAAAGCAGAAATGGGCTTCAAACATTGTGCCAATGTCGGGAATCGAACCCGGGTCTTCGTCGTGACGAGCGAACACTCTAACCCCACAAGCCCTTTATGGTAGAGAGTGTAGGAAGTGAATGCCTATTTTCTCTATAGAAGCTAATGGCAAAACGCGATCGTTTGAGGTTTGTGAAATCTAATGGTTCATATGAATCATTTTCATATAAATATAAGAAGTATGGACGTGACACATTCTATTTCTGCCCCCGTCTAATCATTTGCACACGACACGGGCGTAAACTCATTCTACATAAATCTCAAAGTTTGTCATGATATTGATAAATATCCCATTTATGAGCCGAACTTCTAAAAGCCTACAAAAAAGAATCTCACAACTCACAAAAGTTTTAATGCTAAGGCAGATATAAAAACTGATATTTCCGGCATGAAATTCCATTAGCGCAACATGAAAGTAGTTTCTGTGGTTTCGCGACTTGTGAATAATACTGTGGTGTGCAATTGCAAAGTGAACTCAGCTGAAGGTTGCACGGCATTCGTGACCAACTCGTGTTATTCCGGGACAAGCCGAATAGCGATTCGTGGCCATTTTTGCGACCGGGTTCCGTCTTGGCGCAAACGGGCATACCTAAAACAATTGTCAATTCGTTGCGTAATGGTTCACATATATTTCCCTAAATATTATATATATTTCAGATGCAATTTAAAGCACATCGGGACGTGCGGAATTATACAGTATGATTGAACACATTTAACTGTGTCTTGGGTATAATTTTAGATGCAAGACATATGAAAAATCAAAAATTATTTCTGAGGGATTCTTTGACGAAGTACTTGAAATCATACGCGCATTCTGATTGGTTTGTCGTATTTTCGCACATAACATTCATCGATAGGGGCACGAGTCTTCTTGCAGGTTACGGAAAGGGGCGAGTGGTGACGAATGGGTTGCAAGGCTTTCACAGGTCTAAGGGATACAACTCTTTCATCAGTGCACACTAAGTGTTACACGAGTGCTCTCCCCTACACTACATCTGACGAAGCGCTATAAAATCACTGCAACTGACTCGTCAACATGTTCAAACAGTCAGCTCGTTTTTCGTAACACGCTTCAATTTCAAAACATGAGAACTAATAACTGACAAAATGGCTGTATATCCAGTTGTTTCCATGCAAATATTCTTAATATCCAGATGTGTCAGATGAAATACGACTTTATTTTAAATGTACCATAGTGTCAATGGAATTGTTTAGGTATAATTAAGATCTTTCGCTTGATTTCAAAACTATTGTGGGAGAATATATTGAAGATACTATTATCATTGCAAATGTAAATGCACAAGAAGATATTACGGATTTCCGCACCGATTGGTTGTTGCCGGCAATATAATTTTTAATTGGCCTATTTTATATGTGTGTCTTTGTTGTTTAATGTTCAACTCACTGACAGTCAAACTACGTAAATAATCAAGTCTAGACCTGACAAACCCGTGATTGTTATTACGAGCAACGTCATGTACTGCAAGGTATGATGTATGATAAGCAATCAAGCAGGACCGGGTCTAACCACCGGATGCCTTTAGTTGCATAATCAGTGTATAAAATCCCCCCCCCCAAAAAAAAAAAAAAAAAAAAAAATTTTTTTAAAAAAGACCTTCTCGGACTGTCGGGCAGGGTATTCTAAACACTGTCAGGTTGCTGGGGTCATATTCTAGCCTGGAATGAATTATTCATAGAAATAGTTCTACGTTATTGGTTCACTTGACATTTAATAATTGTGATATCGCAACTTTGATGAGATTGAGGATGTGCACCGACGTTCAACTGGGAACAAATAATGTGTAATTTTGAAGGGTGCAGGCTAAAACGGCACCTCAGCAAAACGTCACCGATTTCTCTGGCGAAAACGGCACCGCATTTGGCGGAAACGGCACCTCTATTTCTAATAATGATAAGAACGATTTATGTACAATGTAGTAGTATATCTGATTTATGTTATTTGTTACATATTATTTGATGTATTTACATGTTATTTCCAGTTGTTCACAGATAATTACATACATTCACATATATACAATATATATTTTATGGCCGCTGTCAATACACTGAGAGGAAAGGCCTTGCGAGCATGGTATAAGATCAAAAGTTCACTGAAATCAACTTCTCATCTCCCAGCAGACATTCTCATTCGCTTGTATAATGTCTTAATTGTACCCATTGCATCATATGGAGCCGAGGTATGGGGCTGCAGTCTTCTAAGAACCCCGCATGAAATGTATCATAACTGGTCTAAACAACTATGTAATGAGATCACTATCAAAATAGCAAAGCAGATTCTAGGAGTTCTTTTTGTACTGTCCAAATTATCAGAATGAAAGACAGATACTTCTTCGAAGACTAGACTTACAAAACTGCTAAAATGATAATAAAATCTTAGCAAATATCCTGAACCCCTGTCCTGAAAGAGGAAAATATGTTTCACAAATTATCTCCGACATGTTTATTAAAAGAACCTCTCTTATAGACAACATCTAGATATGACCTTATTTTACTTCAAGGCATGTTATGTTTTCACAATAATTTGAGTTGCGTATAGGCTAAGTTGGAATATAGTTGGAGTAGAGGCTAAATTCTAATGTAAACTAGTTGTAACATTTCACAATTATTGGTGTTTGCAAGCGACCATGTTAGTTTAATATCATTTATTTTATCAAGGTTAAAAAAAAATAGGGTGCCGTTTTCGCCAGGCAATAGTAGCCGTTTTCGCCTGAGGCGAGGTGACGTTTTCGCCAATCGGTGCCGTTTTCGCCAGGTGACGTTTTGCTGAGGTGCCGTTTTAGCTATAACCCAATTTTGAACACTGTTATGCTTGTCGTAAAATGCGACTAACGGGATCGGGTGGTCAGGCTCGCTGACTTGGTTTGATGCATGTCATCGTATCCCATTTGCGTGGATCGATGCGCATGATATCAATCACTTGATTGTCTGGCCCAGATTCGATTATTTACAGTCTCTTTGTAGTCTGTTTTCGTAGTGTGTAAGTAACCCTTGTGCGTGATGCACGAGGAATACATTCTCTGCCGCTGTTGCACGTGCACCAAGCATGATATTTACAATACATGGGACATGTCTCTTCATAATTTCGTGGGGTCCTAAACTATTATGTTATCGATCACGTGCAAGCTGTATATACATGCTGACGGGGATTATAGGAAATATAGAGCCCTGAACAAGGATTTTTATGTTTAACTGATTCCTCGTCAAAGGTTTATCCGAGTGCTTTAATATAGACTAATATGAGCAATCTTATAGTCAATCTACTGTAACACAACATTATATACATTATTAATGTTTTAACTTTTAAGGATCATACAAATATTCGAAAATATTTATAAGTTAATTTCACACCATATCGTTGTGTGACGCCGTAGTGATTAGGCGCTCTCAAATCAAAAGATGCGGGTTGAATCCTGCTGGCGTCACATCTTTTCCAACAAATATCAATCACTTGTTATTATATGAAAAAATAGTTCCGTCTTTTCCATGTGTGAATTATTTTATAATGTTTGTTCAAAATAATGTATAATTTGACAAACAACTCTCCATTCCTGAAAAATAATGGAGCATTTAAACCATAGCATGACGTCACAGATGTGTTTTGAATTGTGTTTTCTGCCCACAATTTGCCACACATCCATCAAATATTGTAGTTAACAGAACCCTGCCTTTCATAACCATAGTTGCACAGATAATTATCTAAATATACCTACCGCTACCAACAATGAGAAAGAAGCACTTTTCAAAAAGTATTAGGATCCACAGTGATGAGGTCATCAAATCAGCTGTTTCAATCAGAGGTGATTATTGTGATTTGATACCTCTGATTGACCAATCAGAATCACGTAATTTCCAAGTTCATGTTGGAACAGATATTGTCCAGATAGAATAAAGGTGATTTATAACATGAGACCAACAATAGTTCAATACTGCTATATTCACAAAAACGACAACATTTATAATATCACAGATCAACAGGGTAAAAAATTTATTGTAATACACAGCTGTACACTAAGGGAGGAGGGCTCGGGGCACATCACTGGAAGATGATACAGTATGCTTAACTGTATTCTAAAGCAGAATCAAATTTCTTTTGGCAGAAGGCTTCTCTTTAAATATATTGACAAAAAGGAGCAACAAGCATAAGTTATTTACTTTGCAAACATAATACTCAGAAAACAATCTATATATTCTCATCTGTATTTACAGAAAATACATATATAATATTTTAATGCTGTTACCTAATGCAAAATGGATAAATCTTTCGACCTATTTCTTCATAAAATACAAAGTTGAATTATTTCACAAATTCACTGGCGTTTCATGACCCGTGTTAAGGAACATTCATTGACACAGTGTTGGTACAATAAGATATTCTAAAAATAAAATTTCTTAAATATTTGCTTTCAAATATTTACACAAGAAAACACAATCAGTTATCAGCCACCTAACAGCAGAAGGGGTAGAGGTTAGCATCACAGCACTACTACAGTGTGAACAACGAGTCTATTATTCAGCAGTCTGATCGTGAGGGGAAGAGGAAGTGATCACAATCTCCACTGATGCATCTGTTGGAGAACCTGTCACAAGATGTCCTGCTCCTTGAGAACCTTCTGTTGGAGATCCATCTGGAAGAGAAACTTCAATATGCTCAGAATCATCACCAGTAGCATCCTGACCAATTGGTTCTGCATCAGCAGCTGATGTGTCCCCTGCTCTCACCTCTCCCACAACAGCTTGTCCCTCATCTGGCCCTGTCACCTCTATGCGAACAACGCGATCTGAATCTACTTCTGATGATCCAGCAACTTTATCTTTAGTTCCAGGATCTAGATCTGTCCTGGAGGCCCCTGACACCACTATAACCACTGCAGCATCTACAGAGTCAAGCTCCTTGTCCTTAACAGCAGTGGGAGCCCCATCCTTTACCTCCTGTTCCCCTGCACATACTTCCGTGATTGCTGGTTCACTGTCTGAGGATGAAATCACAATTGATGCTATGACCTTTCCATATTGCTGGCTCTGTGATCGTTCAGATTCTTTCTCATTCACCATTGCTGTATTCAATCCACTATCAATGGCCGTCAGATCTACATCATAACAAGTATACCTTGACTCCAAACCCTTATATGTACTCAAAGCTCCCGCAGTGACCTTCTGCCTTTCGTTGGTAGCGTCTCTGCTTGACAGCTGAGCTTTCCTCTCGGTGGAAGGACCAATAAAACTGAGTCGAGATGCTCGGATATCAACAGAAGAAAGTGCCAAATTAACAGCAACATTCAAACCAGCGGATCCAGGACCATCATGATCTGATACACTCTCCACATGATCTCTCTTACTCAAAAGACCATCCACCTGGGCACTGCCTGGAGTCCCACCACTAAGATACTCCCCATCGCTGTCCTCTGTCCTGGACTTGACCAGTCTGCTTTGGTCACTCTCCTCTCCCACCTCGGAAATTTGACTGTCCGTCTGAGTCCCGGATGTGCCAGGTCGGGAGACGGAGGTGGCTGTGACCGTGTCCACTCTGGACTTGGTGGTGACCGATTCAATGGTCCTGGCTGCTTCATCACTTAGATCCTCCTTTGTATCTTCTGGGGACATTAGAGCCTCCAGTTCTTTATCTGCTGAGGGGGTGAACATCGTTCCTTCTCGACTAACAGCAGCCGAGGATGTTCTCGATCCAGTCGTGGTAGGTTGCTGCGTGCTCCATCGGCTCAAGCATTGGATTCGCTTGAGAGCCCTCTCCTTCTTAGCTTGGTGCTCCTGGACATGACATGGGAAGATTCAGTTAGCTGGTGTAAAAGGATTTCAAATCATCATGACTCTCAGGAAATATCATAAACCGATAATATAAGATTTCAGGACTTGGTATTTTGATTAACTGTTACAGGCCCTTGCATATTTGGAATGGGTAAATAGAATTATTATTGTTAATATTACATGTGATATTTTATTATTATTGTATTCCCATTTCACAGGGAGATAGATTTCATAGACATAGCCCATCAAACACTTTCCACACCAATACATCCTAATTTCTACCCGGTATTTAAAAAAATCCTTTTGGGGTATTGTTATTTAAAATATGTTTACTGAAAGCTGCAATTAAATTAACAAGATATTGGGATATATTATTCCTTATAAAATAAAAAGTTTCAGATACAGTTTTTGCCGATCCTTGCATTAAAATCCTGTAAAGCTATATCTTTGGGTGTGTCTTGACCGAATCACCGGTAGATTCCAAGAAATTGCTGTTTCCGGCTTAGTTTACGAGAAAATACACAAGGTAATCTTAATCCCTGGATGTAAAACAATGCCTAGCAGAACAAAAAATACAATTTAAACGGTAAATAAACATGTCTGGTGATTTTTTATCTCAAATTTCAAATTTGTACTGACCAAGTTTCTCATCACCCGTTCGTGTACCGGAATTCGCTGAAGGGGTAGATCTATGGTGTATTTTTTTTCTGCACTTGACATTTGAATTTTTTTTCTCCAAAATACTGAATCCGCTAGAGGGGGGTGCGCGTTATACATGGGTGCGCACTATACTCAAAAAAATATGGTATTTAAAAAAATCCTTTAAGAGTTAGGCCTTGTGTGTATATATATATATCATCGGATCATATATTTTCGGACATCATAAGTTTTTGGATGGCCAAGTTTATCACGATTACTCCTGCCATAACAGGGGTGTAGCTTGTTTTTAGAGAAAGTCGTCTTTTATAAGTGAATGAGATGTTTTACGGTTGTTCATGTCATTAGAGAGAAAACCATGATAGTTTTTAGGCACCCGAAAACCCATAACACGGGAATATACACATATATATATATATGGTATAAATAAAAGATACATAATAAAGCATTCTTTCCATGATAATTGATACTGCTACCATATCATTGTGATGATGAATTCAATGATGAGCATAAAGCTTGACTGTAACGTCCTTGACCTCTCTACCTTATGAAGCCTCTCTTTAGTTGCGGAACTGCGCATGATCTGAAGCCTGCTGTCAAAGTCAGACCTACTGATGAGGTTGAGGAAGAAGTTGCTATGTTTGAAGTAGCGCTGGAGGCAACACACAGGAGGAAGCAGAGGGATGAAGACAGAGAGAAAAGGGTAAAAGATGAAGAGACTTGTTAGACATGAGATGGAAGCAGGCTGTAAACAAGACAGAATCTACACTATAAAAGATAGCATCTCCAGACTCCTGACCCAGTCAAGTCTTATATTGGTAAACTTAGGAACTTCTAATTTTGGGACTGGTCATTTATTGTAGGGAGGGGGGTGGTCCTGAACAAATGTTATTGGGGTGGGGGGCATGGGAAAAAAATGGTGTAGTAAAATATGATACAGTCCTAGCATGAATCTCACCCCACACCCACACCCACACCCTACACCCACACCCTACACCCACACCCACACCCACACCCTACACCCACACCCACACCCACACACACCCACACCCACACCCACACCCACACCCACACCCACACCCGCACCCACACCCACACCCCACACCCACACCCACATCCTACACCCACACCCACACCCTACACCCACACCCACACCCACACCCACACCCACACCCTACACCCACACCCACACCCACACCCTACACCCACACCCACACCCACACCCTACACCCACACCCCCCCCCACACACACACACACCCCACACCCACACCCACACCCGCACCCGCACCCACACCCACACCCTACACCCACACCCACACCCCCCCCCCCCCCCCCCCCGACACACACACACCCACACCCACACCCACACCCACACCCACACCCTACACACCCTTAAAATAAATGGGGGCAGTCGGGTAGCCTAGTGGTTAAAGCATTCGTTCGTCACGCCGAAGACCTGGGTTCGATTCCCGACATGGGTACAATTTTTGAAGCCCATTTCTGGTGTGGTACTAGTGGAGACATGGAGGTGAACCTTTAGGATGAGACTGCATACATGATCAGATATAAAATACAGCCATAGAAATTCATGACTAGTTCAGACTAGAATGTTCAGACTAGTCCAGTGTTAACATTATTTCACTGGTCTTCAGAGTCTGTAGATAGTCCTGCTTCAACAAGACAAAAATGTTTACAAGGTTTACATTTTCTGTCAGTTTTATTTATTTCAATTGTAGTAAAAATGAATCATCAAGAACTGGTTCAGAAATATTGGCCCCAAATGCTACCAGTCAATGAGGACTACCATCTTTTGGCTTTTTTACTTGTCCTCCAATTTCCCAAGGCAAGGGCTTTAACTGACTATAAAAGTCCAGTTACGAGGCTCGACCATAGCGGCACCAGTGGCTATGACTAGTTATGTCCCCACTATTGACCAATCAGATTCCACCTCTCATATCACTTGGATTTGCTTCAAACAAAATGGCAGCGTCCGGTCAAGATGATCTGAACGATAATAAATTTTTTTATTGTAATAAAACTGGCCTTACCTCACAAAGTGCATCAAATCACTTGATTAAAAACATAAAACGATTTTTAAAATATCTGTCAACGCCACGTTGAACTCCATGTTGTTTACAAACTGGATGTCTTGTGTGTTACGCGAATTTAATAGGACTATACATAGACTTGTTAGTCCAGCCAAAATGTAACCCCCGGAATCCCAGCCTAGTTCAGCAAGGGTGGAAACTGGACTTTTAGTCAGTTAATTCCCTTGCCTCAGGAAGATGCTTTTCCTAAGCAAATGTAGTTTTGGCATGAACTTTGAAGGCTGAGAATGTTGAAGTTACATGTTAGGTGAAAGCTCTGTTGTGAGTTATGAGAAGGAAAGGTGTTAGAGTATTAACAGAGATGTCATAATAACAGTGAGTCGTAACAGAGTGAAAAAATATGATAGTGTAGTTTTACGCTGCATGAGCAATGATTAACGCCTTCAGTGTACGATGACATGAGCCAGGGCCCACATGCACAAAGAGATCTTAGCACTACGACTATCATAAGTCCATGTTGAAGTATTGGAGTTAGAATCATCGTAACACTAAGATCGCTTACTGCAAGTTGGCCCAGGTCATATGTGACATTGTGACAACCCTTGGCATATTTCAATCAGCTCATGAATGGCTCTGGTGCTGGGTCCTACTCTAAACTGAAGCCCCAGAACTTGCATGAATGCATACCTCAAGTTCCTTGTCTGTCTCGTAGATCATGCGTTTGAGGTTCTCCTTGCGGTTGTCATCCATCTCGTTGACCATGATGTGGGAGGCGATGACGTCACGGTTGCACAGTTTGCGGACCTCTCCCTTGATCTGTGTGACCATGTCCATGTCCTCCGTAGTGCTGACCCCCATACGACGCAGCGCCTCAACGATCTCGCTGCAAGGTCAAGGTCAAGAATTGGCATATGCAGATGCAGAAGAAGGGGTGGGTTGTGTGTGTGTGTGTGTGTGTGTGAGGTGGTAATTTATAAAGGATTAGTGACCATAGCAGGCAATTTAGAAAGAATTCAGTATTTTGCACAAATTGGTCAGTGAAATACAAGGCGACTAACGGGATTGGGTGGTCAGGCTCGCTGACTTGGTTGATGCATGTCATCGATCCCAGTTGTGTGGATTGATGCTCATGATATCAATCACTGGATTGTCTGGTACGGACTCGATTATTTACAGACCACCGTCATATAGCTGGAATATTGCTGAGTGCGGCATGGGGTCGAATATCAGCCTCTGAGCAAGTCTGGATAAACCCGTGCACTTTTCATTGAAGCAGACAAAACATCACATTTATACATTGAGGAAAATTTGGTGGCCAAACTTAAGACAACTGTGATCTTGAACTTTAACCTACAATCATTTTATTGACATAAGCTCACTTTGTTGACATATGACAGGCTCCACATTACAATGTAGAGTACACAAGTTGTGCAGTCACTCATAAATATTCATTCAAATACAATACATCTATATGGATGGATACACATATATATGGAGAGACAACCATGCCAAGAGATACTTCTTTTCATGTGTGTCATTTGTGAAAGGAGTATATGTCAATGTCAAACATCATTGTTGTTTTACAGAACTGACACAACTGACATATAGAAAAATAATTTCTGTTGAGTATAGATATAACACTGTCAGCTGGACATATCCTTTGCAACAATTAGAGATGTCCGTTATCAATTACTGAATATTTATATGTTGCTTTAGTATGCATACAGCATTACTAATTTAAAATTACCGTATTCGACATAATAAGCGCCCCACTCTAATAAGCGCCAACGGCGATATTTCCTAATATATAGGCTTGTAAATAACCCCAATTAGCACCCTTCCGATTGATCAATGTACACAAGACTTATCTATTTGTGAGTAATATGCACTTGTGTGTTATATGCACCCTTAATTATGGGCAATTCAATTCTGGAAAATATATCTGTAGTTTATAATAAACAGAGACTTTTCCTTTGTATCATTTCAGGCCGTCAGCATAAACCACGAAATTTACGATCTTTCAACTCTGGTTTTTTTCACCAAAGTTTTATTCTAATAAGAGCTCCCTTTATCTAATTTTTAGAGTGTCCTGGGCGCTTATGTATGTTTTAGATAAAATTCAACATCATGGAACCTGTTGGTTTTTTTCATTTTTATGGTTAAGAGACTGATTCAAAATCGACAACAAATGATAAATACAAATATATGAGAAAAAGGCAGGGTCTTACTCTCTGACAATCTGCGACGTCTCCACCAGCAGTCTGTCCTGCAACACCTCCACAAACTCCTCATCCCTCTGACCCAGGGTAACCAGCGAGTGACACGCCTCCGCCCTCACCCCTTCCTGCTCCTCGTACCGCAACGACCACATCAGACACTCCTTGATGTCCTCGTTGATCCTGCCAATACACCCCAGGGCTAGTGGGGAGAGAGACACTATAGATCTGCCAATACACCCCAGGGCTGGTGGGGAGAGACACACTATAGATCTGCCAATACACCCCAGGGCTGGTGGGGACAGACACACTATAGATCTGCCAATACACCCAAGGGCTGGTGGGGACAGACACACTATAGATCTGCCAATACACCCCAGGGCTGGTGGGGACAGACACACTATAGATCTGCCAATACACCCCAGGGTTGGTGGGAACAGACACATTACAGATCTGCCAATACACCCCAGGGCTGGTGGGGCAGACACACTATAGATCTGCCAATACACCCCAGGGCTGGTGGGGAGAGACACACTATAGATCTGCCAATACACCCCAGGGCTGGTGGGGACAGACACACTATAGATCTGCCAATACACCCCATGGCTTGTGGGAACAGACACATTACAGATCTTCCAATACACCCCAGGGCTGGTGGGGACAGACACACTATAGATCTGCCAATACACCCCAGGGCTGGTGGGGAGAGACACACTATAGATCTGCCAATACACCCCAGGGCTGGTGGGGACAGACACACTATAGATCTGCCAATACACCCCAGGGCTTGTGGGAACAGACACACTATAGATCTGCCAATACACCCCAGGGCTGGTGGGGACAGACACACTATAGATCTGCCAATACACCCCAGGGCAGGTGGGGACAGACAGCACAATAGATCTACCTACCAATACAGGGCTAGTACAGACACACTCCCTTAAAAACTGTCCTTTGCATGAAAGCTAGCAAGTTTTTAATCATAGTATCATTTCTTTACAGTACGGGTTTCACATGCATTATTGAAATATATACCAACATCATAACTGCAATCTAGTATCCAACATGTATAATCAAATTCTTTTTGACCGACACACAACGATAATAATTTCATTATTTACAGAAACTGTTCACTGAGACAAACTGTTTACTGAGACAAACTGTTCATTGAGACAAACTGTTTACTGAGACAAACCGTTCACTGAGAAACTGTTTACTGAGACAAACTTTTCATTGAGACAAACTGTTCACTGAGACAAACTGTTCACTGAGACAAACTGTTTACTGAGACAAACTGTTCATTGAGACAAACTGTTCACTGAGACAAACTGTTCACTGAGACAAACTGTTCACAAACTGTTTATTGAGACAAACTGTTCACTGAGACAAACTGTTCATTGAGACAAACTGTTTACTGAGACAAACTGTTCACTGAGACAAACTGTTTACTGAGACAAACTGTTCACTGAGACAAACTGTTTACTGAGACAAACTGTTCATTGAGACAAACTGTTCACTGAGACAAACTGTTCACTGAGACAAACTGTTCACAAACTGTTTATTGAGACAAACTGTTCACAAACTGTTTATTGGGACAAACTGTATACTGAGACAAACTGTTCACTGAGACAAACTGATCACTGAGACAAACTGTTCACAAACTGTTTACTGAGACAAACTGTTCACTGAGACAAACTGTTCATTGAGGCAAACTGTTCACTGAGACAAACTGTTCACAAACTGTTTATTGGGACAAACTGTTCATTGAGACAAACTGTTCACTGAGACAAACTGTTCACTGACACAAACTGTTCATTGAGACAAACTGTTCACTGATACAAACTGTTCATTGAGACAAACTGTTCACTGAGACAAACTGTTTACTGACACAAACTGTTCACAAACTGTTTACTGACACAAACTGTTCACTGAGACAAACTGTTTACTGAGACAAACTGTTCACTGAGACAAACTGTTTACTGAGACAAACTGTTCACTGAGACAAACTGTTCACTGACACAAACTGTTTACTGAGACAAACTGTTCACTGAGACAAACTGTTCATTGAGACAAACTGTTCACTGAGACAAACTGTTTACTGAGACAAACTGTTTACTGAGAAAAACTGTTCACTGAGAAAAACTGTTCATTGAGGCAAACTGTTCACTGAGACAAACTGTTCACAAACTTTTTATTGAGGCAAACTGTTCATTGAGACAAACTGTTCACTGAGACAAACTGTTCACTGAGACAAACTGTTCACTGAGACAAACTGTTCATTGAGACAAACTGTTCACTGAGGCAAACTGTTTACTGAGACAAACTGTTCACAAACTGTTTACTGAGACAAATTGTTCGCTGAGACAAACTGTTCACAAACTGTTTACTGAGACAAACTGTTTACTGACACAAACTGTTCACTGAGACAAACTGTTCACTGAGACAAACTGTTTACTGAGACAAACTATTCATTGAGACAAACTGTTCACTGAGACAAACTGTTCACAAACTGTTTATTGGGACAAACTGTATACTGAGACAAACTGTTCACAAACTGTTTATTGGGACAAACTGTATACTGAGACAAACTGTTCACAAAATGTTTACTGACACAAAGTGTTTACTGAGACAAACTGTTCACTGAGACAAACTGTTCACTGAGACAAACTGTTTACTGACACAAACTGTTCACTGAGACAAACTGTTTACTGAAAAACAGTTCTACTGGAGAATTATGGTGACACTGACCTTGAATGGCAAGGGCCTTGACCTTCCAGATGGGGTCATAGGTGGCAAGGTACACCAACTTCTCCAGGACGCGGTAGTCCGTAATTTCCAGGTTTCCGCTTGTGATACACGTCTCTACACGGATCGACACGTAGGGGTCATCAAAACACTTGAGAAACACTGGCAGGAGTTTGGCTGTCATTATCCCTGAAAATGTCATAAAACATTCGTGAAATAGGTAGGTAGGTAGGTAGGTAGGTAGGTGGGTGGGTAGGTAGGTAGGTGGGTAGGTGGGTGGGTAGGTAGGTAGGTAGGTGGGTAGGTGGGTGGGTGGGTAGGTAGGTAGGTAGGTAGGTAGGTGGGTGGGTAGGTAGGTAGGTAGGTAGGTGGGTAGGTAGGTAGGTAGGTGGGTAGGTGGGTGGGTAGGTAGGTAGGTGGGTGGGTAGGTAAGTAGGTATAGAGCGTTCAAGGAGAGGGATGTCACAAATATGTTGTAAGTAGGTCGTAACTTTGCAATCATACGATATGAAGTTGCCCATTTTGCGACATTCTTTTCATTTCTTTAAAAACACTTGCAACTTGAAGCATGTCCAAAATAATTTCAGTAACAAAGCTAGAACGACAGGAGTGCACTGCCTAACATTACTGATGTCCCCAAAACTAAACATTCCAGAAGTTTGACTTTATGGCAGAATTTTCACGTAGCAGAGCATGAGTATGTTTTCTTCACATCTCTAAATGCTACATAAAAGTCTGTAGTTGTGTGTCTTATATAGCTTCAACATCACTTGGTTAGAAGACATGTTAAGCTTGAACAGATAGCTGGAACGTATCTTTCTTTGCGGAAGAAAATGGAAAATGACATGGCACGGGCTTTCCGAGCACGTGCAAAACGAGGAAAATCGGACTTACTTGAGTTAAGTTCACTTGGTTTTGAGATGTCGTCGCAATAGGACGTACATTCGTCACTTTGGTTTGATAGTTCGGCTCGATAGGACGCATATTCGTCAGTTTGATTTGAGATGTCGTCGCGATAGGACGTACATTGAACAGTTTTGCTCTATAGCTTGTCAAGGTAGGACGTAGTAGAACGTGTTAGTTACGATTGAATGTCGCAATAGGATGCAACAATGCTAGCCAAAATAGGGCTGGACTGATAGGTTGATAGCTATAGATTTGAGAATCATACTTAGTTAATTTTGTCACATTTACATTTCTTCATCTGTTTTTAAGAAGAGATTCACGTTTAGTTCTCCAAATTTATTATCTGAATTATTTCATCATATCAAGATAGTCCTGTTTAGTTCCCCGCATACAACATTGAGGGAATTTGCATTTTTGTTAATAGTTATTATAGCTAAAATGGATAGAATTATCATTAAACCGCCCGCACGTTATCAGAAATGAGCGGGCCACTGTAACTTGATAATGCCCTCATATTGCTTGACGACGGGCCATTATCAAGCCCGTTGTTAGGTGACGTCATAGGGTAGAGAAAATGACGTCACGTATTATAGTGACGTCATCTAGTATGTTCTATGACGTTTCCATATTTGTAAAATGTGGTCAGTGACATTTGTGTTGATTGCAGTAAATGTTTCAAAACCAATGTTGTTGTTTCTTTTTATTTGATAACAAATTCCATCGATCCATTTTAGCTATAATAACGGTAACGCTCTTTTTCAGGGCATTATCATTTGCAGAAGCCCTCAGTCTTTTCAACTGCCTTCCTTCGTTGGGCAGTTAATGGAACTCGGGCTTCTACAAATGATAATGCTCTGAAAAATAGCGTTACCCTTATAATATTCCACTGCGCACCATCACTAATACAATACATTACCAAAGAAGCATGGATTCAATATCATCTCAACTCAGGCAGAAACTCTACAGGGCAACGCAAACCTCACCCAGTTGTCCAATCCTACTGACAGCCTCAAGACGGACTCGTTCATTAGTGGAGCCAATCCGGTCTTTCAGATCATCGTGGACGTCCCGGCCATGTTGGGTTTTCCCGAGACAATGAGCTGCTGCCTTCCGCACGTCATTGTGCCAGTCACTCCACATCAGCTCCGACAGCTTGTTGGTGATGTCCTGGAAGGAGATAGCTCAATTTATTTACATTACTTCATCTCGTTTCCATGGTAACGTGCATAGGTTTAATTAGATCTCATCAGAGCTTGGTCTCTGACTGGTTGTAAAAAATACTTGAAAACTTGTGTCTCAAAACCCTGTCCGGAATCAAATAATATTCCTAACAATTGACATTTTGTCTTTTTTCTTGGTATCATCTAAGTCAAAATGACTCAAGATGCTGTACCGTTTCCCTTCCTTGCCAGAGACAAGTGAGAGAGCAATGGGGAGTTATCTCCCTTTGTTGGGTATTCAAGCCATTCAACTAGAGCAGTGTTCTTGTACCGATACTCACAGCACAAGTCAGATCCCTATCGACAGAGCCGCATTATCAATACATGCATGTTTGTGTTCACATAGTAGAAGTACAGGAATGTATCTGGGTCTGTCTGTTTTTAAAATCCAGGGTACTTTCTGGAAATAACCTCTGGAGATCCAAAGTGGTATGTGGAATGCTTTACTTGCATGATTTCCAAGAATGTTCCTGTTAGGGCTGGGACGAGTCCAAATTTACTACCCGGGTACCCACCACCCTATTACCCGACCCTACACAGGTACCCGCTGTAGATATTTAGAGATAGGTACAAACTATCCGATTTGGAAATGTTTGACCTTAGCCCTGGCAAAATGTATTTAGATACACGTGTAAAACGATCTGGTCATGCATACACTGAAGTTTACTGCCTGAAGTTTTATCTTTATTCAAACATATAAAAGTCAGAAGGAACGGGTGCATTGTCAGAAAGAAATGGGAACATTAGTGACTTATAGTGTAACCATAGAGTTTTAGATAATTTTTGTCATTAAACAATACATCATGTGACTAACCACGGGTCCGGGTAGTCCTGTGGGTATCCGGGTCCTACTCAGGACCCATCCGACCCGAGTACCCGAGTTACCCGCCCCAGCCTTAGTTCCTGTCATCTCATTACACATACTAAGAAGCATTATAAGCCTTTTAAAGATGAGGATTTCAGTGTCAGATTTACACAAATCAACCACTGGCACCCAGGGTGTTATATTAACAGAATAAAAATGTTGATATGTAACATGCAGTCTACTACCGAGCTGTTTGATAGGCATAACTTAGAAGTTGACAGTTGACAAAGCAGAGACAATTTGTGGATTATAACTTCTTTATTTACGGTAAATGCAACATTTCAGTATAGATTTATACCGTTGTCAAGCAAAATTGTCAGTCTTGCTTGACAACGGTATAAAAATCTATACCGAAATGTTGCCATCGTAAAATAAAGAAGTTGTTATCCATAAATTGTCTCTATTTTGTTAGTCTCCTATTACATTTAAATTTTATAAGTGAAAACAACATACATTGTTTAGTCCTCCAGGACTTGCAATGTAGATTATGTGTGTCCAGTCTCAATTTGTATGTGTGTTGGACATATTTGTCAGTGTAGAGCTTAGTTGCATGTAGATTTAATAACGCTAAGTTGAATTTGTAACCAAATGCACAGTATAAGGTTTCAAATGTTAGATTTAGCTGACAGAGTCCCTGTGTGTTTTACTCCCACTTATGAAGTACTGTTGGTTGCATCATGACACTCCTTACCCTGTTGGGGGGCACGGGTGGCCCAGTCGTCTAAGGCGCCGCGATTCCCTGTGCAGAGTTGCGTCCCTTGGGCACGCCAGAAACCTATGATTGTGGGTTCGAATCCCGGTTTCGCCCTGATTATGTTTCTAGGTTTGTCAGCACCACACCCGTGCTTGTCGGTTTCACCGAAGTGGTAAATGTCCGGGACCTGCATCACTTCGGGCTTTCCTCCCACATTAAGCTGACACGCCGCGATATAACTGGAATACTCTTAAAAGCGGCGTAAAACCCAACTCACTCACTCACTCACCCTTACCCTGTTGATGGTTCCGTGAAGCGTGGGGAGGATCTTGCAGGCGATCACCTTGTGTCTCCAGCTGGTGCTGTTGAGCTGTTCGGCCACCAGGGAGTGAACCAGAGTCTGACAACATCACAACCAGTTGTCATGACAACCCAACCACAGCTCAATGTCATCAAACAAACAGTTAAACACTGTAACTCAAAATTTTCAGAGAAACAAATTTGTAAACGGTAACAGTAAAATACACTGCTATGATTTGTTTGTTTGTTTGTTTGTTTGTTTGTTGTTTCACACCACACTCAGCAATATTTCAGCTATATGACAGCGGTCTGTAAATAATCAAGTCTGGGCCAGACAATCCACTGATTGACAAAATGAGCATCAATCTACGCAATTGGGATATGATGAAATGCATCAACCAAGTCAGCAACTCTGACCACCCAATCCCGTTAGCCGCCTCTTACGACAAGAATAGTCGCCTTTTACTGCAAGCATGGGTGTCTCACTGTAATGAATTAGATATTAAGATACAGGACTCCGAATGAACTGAAGTAAATTTCCTGATACAATCCTCTTAAACTAAACGTGAAATGTTTCGTTTTATTCATTGTTGCAAAATATAGAGCAATTCACTTCACAAACCAAACAAGATTTTGGAACCTAAGTCCATCTTGTTGCCATGGAAATGTTAAAAATAAAAAATTCAAAAATTTCTGAATAGCAAAAGGCACCAGTTCAGCATGTACCTGACAGACCTCCAAAGTTTCATGAAAAAATATTGAACGGTTTCTGAGTTATCCCCTGGAAACGAAACGTGACAGACGGACGTAAGGATGGACAGACGGACGGAGCCCGTTTCTATAACAAAGTTGGCGGGGGATAAAAATGGTCTGGCCTGAGATTGATAAAAAGCTGTGAGCGCATTGGGACATGTTTTACAGTTATCAAATCTCACCGAGTTGTAGCTGATCTTGGACAGGAGCATGATGGCCCGTTCGTGTTTGATGGAGTCCTCGGTGTCCAGGAGCTGCTTGATTATCTCCCCTACCACGTCCGAGTCACACACACCAAAGTGGGCCAGACACTGAGCAGCTGCCCAGCGGTCAACACCATTCTCCCCCTGTAGAGTGTCCCGCAGGATGGCCTCAGCCTGGTGGCCAAACATCACATGTCTAAATCAGTCAAATCCTTGACCACCAGTGTGGACACTGCTAAGGACACACAGACAACCGGACTTCTATGCTCCCCAGTATCATAATGATGACCTTACCTGGTTATATGCCATTTGGGTTTACATGGTGAAGCATACGCATGAGCTGACTAAGGGATAAAAATTTCTATTTGAAAAATTTGTTTTTTTATGGTAGGCAAAAACATGATGCACACGAATGTCATTCAGGTGAGAAACACACACTAAAAAGCAATTCCTTACTATATTCATCAGACATACAAAGTCTAAATATTTATCATAAAAATCAGTGATTGTTATTTTCTCTAAATATTTGAATACAAATTAAAAGCTTCTGGAGCTGGAACTGCAAGTGTATAATACTGAACAGTAACACAAAACTGCAGCACAGTTTTCAAGCTCTTTGTGGCAAATTTGACAATAATTATTACCTTTTCCACTCAACCCCTTGCAAAAAGGGATTAAGTGTAGGTCAAAACATGACTCAAGGGTTTTGGTTTTAAAATGTAAGTATTGAGGGAGGGAAAAGCCAGAGGGCTTTTTACCATACCCCAGGTTTTACATTTTCATTGGAAACTAATGAGTGTTTTAATTACCGGGTAACTTATTAACCGATAGTGGTGTCATCCTATTGTTCTTAAGGTTTCTTCAAATAGTGGAAATCCCACAAAATCAGTTGCAAGTATCCATGCTCAGGGCATTCTGGGAGAATGAGCTCAACTTTCTAACTTAACTGAAGCGTTAACGGAACCCCCGGGATTTCAATGATCTTGACTACCCAGTACCTTTATCCACAAAATCAAGGCCACATAAAAACAATGGGATGACTTCAGTATAGCTTCATAATTTAAGTTCAGATCCCAACAAATACCGCCATTGTCTCCCCAACCCACCTTCTCCGAGGGATGATTCAAAGAGTAGAGTGTAATGGCGGCTGCCTTCTGTACACGGTCATGCTCGTCGTCCAGGAGGTAGTTGAGTGCGATGAAGACCTCGTCCGGCAGGTGGCTGGATGTCACTGTCTGCCTGTCCTGGTACTCAAGTTGAATGCCCGCCTCTTCTGGGGGCTTATACTCGGCCGCTTTCCCCACCGTGGACACAGCCTTCAGTCTCACGTGGGGCTGAATGTCCGCCATGTCCCGGATCAGGTCCATCGGACTGCTGTCCGCAAACTGACCACTTAGGTGCCACTTTGACCGCCACTCTCCAACTGGACAAAAGAAACTCAGATTTCAGATTGAAATTCAGTACTTGGTGTTTATCATTAAAGATAACATGGACAGCCTGATTATTACTGAATACTGAAACAGTATTTGAAATGATTGTAATAATAATGAGTATATTATTGATGTTATATAATCGAAACATTAGTGTCTGCTAAAAGAGCTATACCATTATTACCCAGTCACAGGATGAGTGTGCTCTCGAAATGGGAGTCGAGATGGTAAAAAAATGAAGACTGTCATTTTTGAAAAGCTGAGGTCTGATTGGCTGAAACCCCATCAGGACTTACTGATCTGCATGAGGGAAGCATTCAGTTTGGTGATTTTCCTTGTGGTGGGGTCGGGAGATCGGTGGAACTCGGGGTCATAGCCTGGGGGAACAATGTTCAGGACCTCGGCTGTGTCCTGGGAAAAACAGCATGAAAAACTCAGTGAATACTTGAAGTCTACTGTATACAAATCAATGAAATGCATGGTTATCACTCACAGCTGACCTTGACCTTGACCTTGACCTCTGTGTCAAAAGTGAACATTTTCAATGGGGTTGGCATCACTAAACTAAAATTTATTAATTCGAACAAACTTCAGTTAGTTCATTTGAAGGATAGCTCCAGCTGTTACTCTTGCTATATTATGAAATTGTCCAAAGTGTCACTTAAATGCAGTTAGATAAAAAATGGTCAAGAAACAATCTGAAAGCATAAACGCTCACATCCACAGGCTCTGGGAGCTCCTTCCATCGTCGGAGACCTTTTTTGACCTTGGTCTTGTCAGGATCCTGTGTGACCTTGACCTCTGTGTCAGGCTCAGGGAACCAGCACCGTGGAGAGTGGGGGTACTCCTTCTGAAGCTGTTTCTTGTACTTGTTGTCATTCTCCATCACAATCTTGCCCTGGTCAGATGGGCAGTACACCTGCTGGGCACCTGTGAAGAACAAACAACAATCAACAACTGACAATCATCATCACTTTATACTCAATTTTTTTTTTTTATTATTTATTCCATTTTCCATCATATTTTACATTTAATATCATACATAGAGTGTGCATGGATTTATTTTGACATTATTGGCATGTTTGTAGCATGGACAGATCTGATATCACTGTTTTCAGAGTTTCTAAACAGTACATGTGGAGAAGACCAGAAGGCATGGAAACTTGCATACCGTATTCGACGTAATAAGTGCCCGCTCTAATAAGGGCCCACGGCGAGATTTGCTCATATATTGGCTAGTGAACAATCCCAATTAGCACCCCTTCCGACCCCTATTCGCATATAATACGCACCGCTTTCTTCCCCTATTCACGTATAATACGCACTCGTGTGTTATATGCACCCTTAATTATTGGCAATTAAATTCTGAAAACATATATTTGTCATACATAAACATTTCAGGCTGTCAGCATAAACCACGAAATTTATCTTTCAACTCTGTTTTTTCACCAAAATAATATTCTAATAAGAGCTCCCTAATTCTAATTTTGAGAGCGCCCTGGGCGCTTATTACGTGGAATACGGTAATTACAATTTGAATATGCAATATATTTTGTAATTTCATAATATCGAAGTATTTCTTTATGAATTAGTAAACAGATTGGTTTGACTTTTTTTCCATTAAATGTGTACAGCATAGATTTTGTTACCATAATTACTGCATTGAGTGAATAGTTATTCTTCTCTTTAAATCCAAACAGTATGTGTTCATTACTAAAACAAAATCTGCCTACTGTATAGTTTCCAAGCCAATCTGAAAGTTTCGTCCATATATCAGCAGCAGAGTGACAATTACATAATACATGAGAAATTGTTTCAGATGGTTCATTACATAATGGGACTGTTTCCGTAGTCTAATGGTAGAGCATCCGCCCGGGGAGCGGAAAGTCCGGGGTTCGATCCCGAACCCCATTTCACCTCACCTCATTACATAATGAGCAAACAGGTGATTCAACATATCCAATTTTAAATAATTAACAGTTAGTACTTAAAATATTATGTATAACTTTAAACTGAAACCATCTTAATTCAGAACTTTGTGTACTTTATTCTTAATGGCCATCATGCTGTAGCGTCAGATGCACACTTAAAGGGGCACTGATCTAACGGACTGGTTGTTGCCTTTGTTATTGTTTTTCCCCTGTGAGTACCCGGATGATACGCAACGCAACTGAGCGTGACCAGAGACTGGGGTACCGTCTGCAAGGACAGCTAAATAAACTTGGAGGCTGGAGGCAATATTTGTTTTACGCATTTTTGAACACTGATTGGTTAACTGTGATCTATAAAGATTTCGACAAAGGGCGCATGTTAATTCATTTCTTCAGCCTAAACAAACAGACAAAAAGAACAAGGGAGCTCATCGGACGTCGTCATTTGGAAATACCCCAGATGGTTATAGTTTAATACTAAAAACAGTATCCATGCAGTGAAAGCATTTTCGGATTTCGGCTTGCGTCGATAATACGATTACTACTCCCTTGTTGTCATCCACGTTTTCTCGTATAACCCTACACTTGTGTATTTGTCGTCATTCACTTGATGCTCAGTTAATGAATTTATTACAGGTACAATTAGTGGTAGCACCACTTAGATTACCTGACAAAGGTTCCCATTTGGCATTTATTGTGTCTGGGGTAATTATTCAATCTAAATCCAGGTTTGAAGTGAGGTGAAATGTTTGTTATGTAATATGCATGTGGCAGCCCAGCAAGAGATGAATGATCAGTTGATTTACTTTTTTTTGTAAATCAACGGATCGTTCCTAGTCATCAAAGGATTAACAGAAAATACGTTGATTGATTAATCACTGTTATCTTGCACAGTGGATATGTCAAGAGTGAGTGTTTACATGTCTAGGTTTACTAAAACAAAGGGAATACACTCATATCATGGCGCGAAGTGCCGATGTAAAAACAACATACTTTGTTCAAAGGGTAACTGATAATACGTTGATTGATTGATCATTGTTATCTATCACTCAATGGAATTTTTAGGAACCGTGGACGCTATGAAAATAGTTGTCACGTGGGCTTTCTCAGCCGACCATTGAGACTTGAGACCTGTGTAAAACACCTGAAACAATCCAAGCAATCAGTTGAGAAACGAACACGGGTTATAATATCCCGAAACGATATATATCTTTTAAAATATTTGATTGTTACTGAGACACGTGACATCGAATAAGTTTCTTTGTACAGCTGCAGACGAGTGGGATATTGTTCCTTTGTGTGGATATTCACGGATACATTCCTCGAACAAGGAAGCTGCCTAAAACTTAAACACATAAATTTGGTAGGTTGTAATTATGATATCTGCATTTTGTTTTCCTTCATTTGAACCGATTCGTTCTTGTTTCTCTACGTCTTGGTTGGGAAATTCTTCAATGCGCGATAGAGGTTGTTGTCACAGGTCTTTTCCTTTGTAAGCGTGTATATATTACCGTCAATTTGTAAAATGTGATTCTCTCAGGCAATTTATAAAATGTGTAAATATTTCAGTCATTTTGACTAAAAAATCTGTCCAGATTGATCAAGACGATCAAAAGGGCCTACAAACATCACAACAGATTATTATGTAGGATTAAAAGCCAAACAACTTAGAAATGTACTTTTCAACGTTACATTTTCAGTCTCTTGGTGATGACATTAAACATCAAAATGTTTGGAATTCGTTGTCATAATAATACAGATGGAAATGTTTTTCAGTCACTTTGTAAAATAACTGAATATTTAGACGTTTAATAAATTTGTTACACATTTGACAGTAAAAAAATATACACACTATAAAAAAAGCATATGCTCAGGTGAAATATATACTTTGTGTTGCAAGTCAAAATAGTGTAAACGAAAATCGCAAAATTACCAAGCAAGTGACCAAGTACCAAGCTACTCACAAAGATACCTACATTTCCTTATTATCTCGAAAACTGTATTTCATTTTGTTGATCAATGTGACCATACGCCCTTATTACTACCCATAAATGTGACTAATGCGCTTACGAATGGCGCAGCAGAGGTCGCGAACTAGTCTAGATTTCTGCTATACATCCGGGTATTCACTGGGAAAAAACAATAACAAAGGCAACAACCAGTCCCGGGGAATTGCGTTAGATCAGTGCCCCTTTAAGGTGCAAGATCATAAAACACTGCAGGGAGAACAAACTGCAGCCCCTCATGGTTTATTCTCCCTGCAGTGTTTTATTGTACGATAAACAACTCCCTATCATCATTTTTTTCTTAAATAAACATACTTTGCGGTAGACAAAAACGTCTTTGTACGTAAACAACATATTTCTGAATTACAATATCCAAATAAATCCATGAGTCATAGAAAGGAAATTATTATCCGAATTTGCATCTTTAACCTGAAAATACTTATGATATGACGGGCCTTATTTCATCTTTATAGTTTTAGATTAGAAGACAAGAAGAGAACACTTTGCACAGTCTAGAGTCTGGAGGAGCACAGATCTCCCAGACGTCTAAGTCACTGTGCAGAGTTGTGTCCCTTAGGCAGCCCATAAACCTTGGATCCTTGGTTCAAATCCCAGATGCTCCCTGATGATGTTTCTTGGTTTGCAAGCACCATACCCGTGCTCGTGGGTTTCACCGAAGTGGTAAACATCTCAGACCTGCATCACTTCGGGCTTTCCTCCCACATTAAACTGACACGCCGTGATATAACTGATATACTGTTAAAAGCGGTGTTAAAACCAACTCACTCACTCACTCACTGATGTCCCAGATGTCTAAGTCACTGTGCAGAGTTGTGTCCCTTTGGCAGCCCATAAACCTTGGATCCTTGGTTCAAATCCCAGATGCTCCCTGATGATGTTTCTTGGTTTGCCAGCACCAAACACCAAAGTAGTCAATATCTAAACCTTAATATTGTCAGGCTTTCCTCCAACATCAAGTTCACATGCTTTGATCAAACTGAAATAATGTTCAAAGCGGTGATAAAACCAACACACTCACTCGCTCACTAAGCCGACTCACCTGTAAGCCATTCCTGCTGGTACATGTTGTCCGTGTCAAACATCTTGTCTCCGACTGCAGGATTGATGAAGTCTCGGAGGGTTGGCGGCGGTGACGGCTGGTACGACTTGACTGCGATCCCATGTGCCGTGCTGTTGATTGCGCCTGCAACCACCACATCCAAACTACTGTACGTTGCCATGGTTACACAGAGATTATATAAGACCAACTTTTGGTATTCTTTGCATGGATTCTTTTGTTCAATCAGTATTTGAATGATGCACCTATTTAGTTACATACAGCATCATTATTAATGGTAGAAATTAACCCAAAATTATTGCTACCCAGAACTGTGATTAAATATAAGTACACACCTTAGACTAACATTTAGTCTCAGAAATAAGGTAATCTTATTCAAAAATATATATCTATAAAATAAAATCCAAATGGAGCCCAGACGAATGCTTAATTTGAGCGCTGAAGCAATCTAGACTTGCTGAATCATTCTTGACTTGAGTAGGATTCAATTTTTAATATATTCTCTTGAGTCTTGGATACATTTGACATAAGGACTGTCTTGGGCGAGCAGGCTAGAGTCAATTTCTACCTCTGATAATGCTACCACCCTTTGTTTTAAGATATTTCAGTTACTTTGCCAGATTGTGGGACTTGTGTCATAAATGTTTAAAGGCTACTAAACGACTTGCCACTAAATAAGCGCAGCCCAAATTCCAGTAAATTAGAAAATGTCAGTTTACTTCAGTCAGCATTATTATAGCTATAATATGGTGTCCTATAAATTATCAAGCTACAATCCAAATACAATGACACACAATGAAGTCGGTCGTGTTTTGTCACCACCCAGTCCTAAGTTTAGGTGAGATGAGTCGGGGTTTGACATCATGTTCAACATTATTGAACTTAAACAGCGACTTATTTCAGTTTGATACTGTCAGCCCACTGAGATACCATGCCACAGTTTAAAATGGATATCCCACTAAGACACAATATGCTGACTCCCAGTTTTATCCCTTAATGTCAAGCACCAGGCTGGGTAACAACAAATACCATCTTTAATATCTTTTGGCAGGTGTTCTATCTGCTAGACCATGGAGGCGGTCCCTCCTTCGAGAGTAGCATTGAATGCTGGCAGTCGGGACCTGTTTTACACAACATTGCCAGAATCACTTAGTTCTTGTGTATCAGTGTTTTAAGTAATTCTATAACCCCAAACGACAGTAGGGCCATGTTCCGGAGACAAGAGAGTTAACTGACTATAAAAGTCCAGTTTCCACCCTTGCCGAACTAGGCTGGTATTATGGAGTTACATTTTGGCTGGACTAACGAGTCTATGCATAGTCCAATCAAAATCGCGCACCGAAATCGAAATACGGTTCATAAACTGTCATGCAGATTTCGATCTATTGCAGGATTTGCAAAGCATGTGCACTGCCAAATCGTTGTCAGCAGATATTTTCCAAATCTTTTCATGTTTTTAATCAAGGTGCTCACGTGATTTGATGCGTATCGCGATGTCAGACCCGTTTTATCACAATATAGATCTTGATTATCGATCAGATCGTCCTGACTGGGCGCCACCATTTTGTGTGAAGCAAATGCAAGTGATACGAGAGGTGGAATTTGATTGGTCCATAGGAGAGGCTTAGGAGGGACATAACTGGTAATAGCCACTGGTGGCGCTATGGTCGAGCCCAGTAATTCCAGCCTAGTTTGGCAAGGGTGGAAACTGGACTTTTTAAGTCAGTTAACTCTCTTGCCTCGGGAAGATGCAGTAGGGCAGATGACCCATGAGTGTTGACTGCCCACATTCAGGCATTATTGACATTAAAAAAATCGCAAAAATAAGCGACAAATCGTTCATTTGAAATAATGCAAACAATTACCAGAGAATCTGCAAGGTGAGGTGAGGTGAGGTGAAATGGGGTTTAACGTCACGTCCAAGATTATTGCACTTATATTGCGACGTGCATGTACGTGTGTGTGTGTTTGTATAGCTGCTTGTACTTGTCCGGACTGATGCCGATTTATAGTGCTAGCTCACTGAGATACCATGCTGCAGTTTAACATGAATACCCCACTCAGACACAGTATACTGACTCCGAGCCGACCAGTCCTTTCTTTAGCCCCTTAATGCCAAGCGCAAGACAGGGTAACAACAAGTACCATCTTTTAACGTCTTTTGGTATGACGCTGCCGGGGATCGAACCCCGGACCTTCCCCTCTCCGGGCGGACGCTCTACCACTAGGCCACGGAGGTGGTCAGAATCTGCAAGGAGTTATAACAAAACTGAATACTTAAGTAATCTTAAAATTATCTGCCAAACAGTCGGGCAAGTGTAAAAAATATTTCACGCATCCCGACAGAAAAGTTACCAGCCACAGGCAGGCGGGCAAACAGTTATTTGGGATAATGTTGTGTATTGAGCAAGTTCTTGAGATATGAACGCATAAAACAAACTGTAGGTGTGTCAATACTACCCGGTATACCTGGAACTACTTCAACTACTGATACTAACAAACAGGACAAGATACTACAGCTGAACTAAACATGAATTTAGGCTATGGGACTCCAGGGCCCCGTTCCACAAAGCGATCTTAGCGCTAAGATTGCTGTAAGTCTATGTTAAAGTATGTTGCGATCATCTTAGCGCTACGATCGCTTTGTGGAACGGAGCCCAGTACAACAAAAACACAAAACAAGAAATTTCATAAGATGCTCTAGTGACTAAGAATACAAAAGTTGTTCTATAGAAGCTAGTACTAGAAATTCAAATGGAATAACTGTTGATACTTCTATCAAACGAAAAAAATAAAGTGAATTGGAGAGAAAGTTACTTTCATCATTAAATGAAAGTTTTGTTTGTTGTTTAGCACCACACTCTGCAATATTCCAGCTATATGGCGGAGGCCTGTAAATAATCAAGTCCGGACCAGACAAATGATTGATATTATGAGCAACATCCAACATCCTGGTACGATGACACGCAATCACCAAGCCTGACCATACAATCCATTAAGTCACTTTGTACAACAAGCAAATGTTGCCGGGGACCAATTTGTACATGGAATCACCATTGGGCTACAAGAAAGTATTGCTGAAAACTAGTTACAGTTGGTTAGAAGATTCCTGGTTAACTCTGTTTGAAACTATTCTTTAAAATAATATTACACATAGAAAACATTACATCAATAAGCAGATCAAGTCTAATGCTCTCTGTTTCAGATGAAGTATTGATTAGTCAACATAGATGTAATACAAATCCTTACCCAAAGCTGCCACTGCAAAATTTTTGAAGTTCCATAAATGAAAGTTCATCATAGTATTGAATTTCTGTCTGTAGTATCATGGACATTTAAATATTGAAATGGAATGAGAGGCTGCATAATCAGATCTAAAAATTATAATATGTACAATTTATTATAGTGTGATGCCAATATGTATCCCTTTGATAGGCATTTAGAAGTTGGAGTACTAAGTAATGATAAGAATTTATGGATGAACAACTTAAGCGACGTTTCGGTGTAGTTTCTAACACCTATTTAAGCATGTTTCGGTGTAGGTTCTAACACCGTTATCAAGCACTTGCTTGATAACAGTGTTAGAACCTACACCGAAACGTCGCTCTTAATTGTAATAAAGAAGTTGTTCCGCCATAAATTCTTATCCTTACTTAGCCAATATTGATGTTGCTATAGGAACCATTTAATTACATACCTGCTTCTTCCTTCTCCTCTGTCTTCCGCTGGCGTCGCAGACCTGCAGGTTGCCGGTAGAATGGCGCTTGGTTGTCATCAGAATAAGGATCAACTGCACGCTTGGGGACCTCAGCTTTAATCTTTTCAAAGAACCTACAGGAAAATGTCCTTAGTAATGGAGTTTTCCGCTATTTATGTACATAATTTCAACCTCTTTCTACTTGGACTAGAAATATTCCTAGTCCAACTTATAAGAATATTGAAAAGAAGTATTTAAAAAATTTATTCCTTTTTAACTGGTGCTGCAAGGCATGTTAACTATAACAGGCAGTCTTTTGGACTTTATTGTTAAAACTTTTCTTGAAAAGGATCTTTTTCCTAAATCTGCAATTTGAAAAAAAGGGTCAGTTGGCTTGCAAAATGAATACAATATTAATTTAATATAAAGTGTGATCAATACATATCACAACAACTTCAAGGTTGTTTTTCTACATTCTTGCTAAAAATTGTCCAAAATGTACTTTCAATTACAATACACCAATGATACACTGTGCAGAGTTACATCCCCTGGTAAGGACAGGATCCATGCTGCGTTCCAAATTGAGGGCATGATTTAGGTCCTATTATATCATTATACCACCCCCTCCATCCCCTTATATGTTAACACTGGATTGGTTGTGGGGATTCAAAATGCATAGCAGTTTTCCCAAAATGGTAAAGGACTAAGACCTATGTCAACATCTTTGACCTATGCTTTTCATCCTCCATAAACCATCATGCTATCAAAGCAGCATGAAACCCAACTCACTCACTCACTCACTAACTCCAACTTACGTCAGCTGCTTCTCCTTCTTGACCTTCTTTGTCTTCTTGTCTTTCTTGGGTGTCAATTCCATGTCTGTGATGCTCACATCGTCCCTCACCAGGTCTGTGTGGTCAGGCTGACCATACCAATCCGATAACACTTTACTCAGATTTTCCTGCTCATCTGAAGGGGACATCCTCTCATGGACCACCCAATTCGCTGTCAGAGGACTCAAAATGGACAACAGATAGGCATCCCAGTCGTTTCTGGTTGCGAATGATGGTAGTTGTGCTTCAGTTGAACTCTGTGTTAACTTACTCGGACTGACAGAAGCTGATATGGGATCTTCATCCTTTTGTGGGCGATACGTCACCTTCTTTGCAGCTCTCTCAGAAGGTTCTTTCAGCTGAGGTTTGGCTTTTGGCTGCTCTTGTGAGACCTCGGTCATAAACACTGCACCTTCAGGTGAAACATCTTCATCTTCTAGCTTCTCCATCTCATCCCCCTGGGGTTTAGTTTCCTCCATCATCCCTGCCATCAGCGCATCCTGATGCATCTGCATCGCCTTCTCCATGATCTTCCTCTTCAGCGGCTTCAGCTGGTGACCTTTGGTGATTTTTGTAAATCCACACGGAATATGCCTCACATCCGGCCCTCGTGTGTTGTGTCGACCTACTGGAATCCTTGCTTTTGGTGGCAAAGGAACAAGGCCATCTAAAGACAGCACTTCCCAGAAGTACTTGGAATCATAGGGCAGTGTATGGAAACACCGATCCTTCACAACATCTTCCTCAAAGACAAGCCCAGAGCTGATTCGTTTCAAGTAGGAATCCTGTACAGGCATTTTCGACATGTCCGTAGATTGGTACAGCATCAGGGTCGATCTTGGGGCTTGTCTCCTTATTTTGATCTCTGAGTCCTCCGATCCGAGCTGAGGCATCTTGACTCGAGCCGCACATGGAAAGTGGGAGGGCACCTTCACGGTCTCTGGTTTCATGTTTGCATACATTTTGTTGGGAGTTTTTGGAGTTTTGTTTCTTTTACTTTTTATAATTTTAACTTCAAAGTTCATCAGATGAACTGAAAATGGAAGGTTTACTTCGTAACAAAAATCAGGTTTTAGGTTCACGACAATCATGCATGATAAATGTCTTAGCTTGCACTGAAGACTTGATGATATTGGTACACACTTATGTAGCATTGTTTCAGACTTGAGTAGTAAGGGATTTCACCTCACCACCTTGATAATGTTTTTTAAGTTTTTAGATGCAACTGTCAGTGCCTTACTAAAATAACGGAAATTGAAATGAAGGTATTCATAATTTAATGTAATTGTAGTTACCAAAGTTAATGAAAAATATAACATGTGATGAAATGTGACCTTTTTTCTCCACTAATTTTTCAATGTTGATGTCCACTTTCATTTGATATTTATTTTCAAGGTTTAATCATATTAAACCATATGCAGTCACTGTAGAGTATATATGGCGCTATTTTCTTTCAAAGATCCAAGGGCTAAGGATATAGATTTAGGGGTAACCGCCCAAACACAACTTACCCTGAGGGTCGAAGAGGCATGCATAGATATGTATTTCCCAATACTTAACATTTTTTGTCGTATACCTAGTTTTTATAGGCCCGTGTTTGTGATACAACTGGAAGGAAAATAGATTCTATAATTGACCATATTCCCAATAAGTAACACTGTTGCATGAGACTATATTAGTAGCATCAAACAAAAATGGCAGACAGGTGTCTGGTAAAATGCATGTGTACTTATTAATGTTGGATACCAAGGATTGATATCAAGAGTAAGTTCTCTTGGTATCAATATTAAAATGCAGGGTTAAATCCTCCTTACCCCTGCACAACTCTCACAGGTATAGGGACTGGCAAATAACATTGCAAACTTCATTTACACACAAGACACGGGTTAAATGGTGCTAAATATACTTCATTATACATATAGTCTACTGAGTCACATAAAGTGGAGTTATTCATGGAACGTTTAATCATCTCCTCACATAAATGCTGTAATATATTCATAGCATTTGATCTCATCGACATATCATATTATCATGGACATAGCTCACTAAGTCAATATCGTGTTCTCAGCTATGATGAGAGTGCCTGGACGAGTGTAGTAGCAAAGGGCATTTTTGCCAAGCAGAAAATGAACCCTTGGAATCTGATCTTACTGATGCCTGAGGCCAGTGAGAAGAGTCAAGGAGAGATTGACAGCAATCTTTCGGACTCTTTGCATGCAATCCACACATTTATGAACATGTCAATACTTTTAATATAAAGTATATGCATTAATGTAAGAATACTTACCAAAAACAAAGTAATTGTTTTAATGTTAAATCATCTCGACAAATGTTTAGCCCCCGCATTCAAAATAATCCAAGGGGGCTGCCATATTGTTTTCTTCGTTGTCACGACGCTAGGGGAGGCAACTCTCATATTTCGCTGTCAGGTCATACCACAGAGAAAATGCGTTTCATTACTCAAAACAGTAATTAGCCATTTCCTTCATTCAGGTTACCTCATTTTTCTTTAAATGAAAAAGAATCAGTGGACTATGAAAAGAATGAACCATTTGAGAATCTTAAAGTTTAAACAGATATGAAAAAATTAATTTGGCAAAACAAACGATTAATAAAAATGTATGGTTCAAAATATTTACCATTTGTTTAGAAAATACTTGATTCTGATTGGTCAGTCAGAGATTTCAGATGAAAAAAACAACCTCTGACTGAAACAGATGTATTACAGCGGAAACATATATTTGTCGGCAAGCATTTTGAAAATGATCATCATGTTTATGGTTTGGAGTAACAAAATGTAGATTTTCGGTTCCCGCAATATTTACAGTTACGTAGTGTGGTAATACCGTTTGGCAGAAAAAAATCCGATAGAAATGGAATAAAGAGTATATTTAGAGAATAACCTACGAAATAAGAGGAATTACTGATTATCTGTCACCAGTGAAACATTTTTTTAAATACCGAGCCTTGTCAAGGGATTTTATGATATTCTACGAGATACAGATATTCCGTAAATACGTGTTGTTAGCAAGTTCTCCATGCCATTCTGGTTTTATTTAGAAAATGTAAGATGATGGTGGTTTTCCGATTTGTTTGTTTGTTGTTTAACCGCACTCAGCAATATTCCATATGACGATGGTCTGTAAATAATCGAGTCTGAACCAGACAGTCCAATGATTGACATCATGAGCATCGATCCACGCAATTGGGATGCGATGACATGCATCAACCAAGTCACCGAGCCTGACCACCCGATCCCGTTAGTAGCCTCTTACGACAAGCATAGTCACTTTTTACGACAAGCATGGGTTGCTGAAGACCTACTGTACCCTTGATCTTCAGGGGTCCGCGGGTATAAGACGTAGATATACCACACTTTCAATGCCTCTCATATCTGGTAAACTATGTAAATAATTATGTAAAAAAGACACGTTTGACCATATACAGCGTCATGCTTAGTTTGAAGGCGACACCCAACAAAAACCATTTAGTTTCTCTTCACTAAAGCACTAGGTTGCCCGCTTAATTTACGCGCAGTTATGTACATTTTCAACCTGCGCGTTATGTGCCAAATTAAAGATAGCGCGGTTAAATCTATTTGTAACCTAGGTAGCTCTACATTGAAAACTCAGTATGTTTATATCCTGATTACTTAATGTTGGTTTGAACTTTGAATGTGACAATTAATTGTTTAGTTATGATATCAATATATTTTCGTGAATGCATCGAACCTGCACAGGCTACATGATCCGTATACAGTTTGAAAGGTTTTCGACATCGTGAAAATTAAATCTAGATAACAATTTAAATGATTAAATGAATCAGCTTATATCAAAGTGGTCCAAGGTCTGCATAACATTTCAATTTCGATCTAGACGTTGTAATTAGTGCTCTGTATTAAACAGGGACATTTTCTATATATCTTCTTTAGGCGATCACTAACAATCCGAGACAATGGTGCCTCACTCTGAGAGTGTGGGTTCGAATCCCTGATGGGAGTCTAGAATGTGTACTTTACTAAGAAAGTTTTATCCCAAATATAACTTTGTAAATGACATCGTGTATTCATAGAATGTTATGCATAATAAAATTATTATCAACATACAAATGAATTGGTGTTTCAATCATTAACTTCAATGCAACTTGCAAGGACGATAAATCGGCCAAGGCCTGGTGGCCAACACACTTGTTTGGCTGTTATTTATTTATTTAGAGAGGTGCAGGGTGGAGTGACTCTGCAATCCTTACAAGCTTGAATCAGGTCAACCTAACACCACCACTGGTCTGAACAATACCCTTTATCTAGATCAGTCTGACTTATATGCCCTACATGTAGTTGGGTATATTATATTGAAGGTTATTTGAAGCATAAAATGTTTTTTATTCATGTTATTTTCTTAAAAGAAACATTAACATTCATTTATTTCAAAACATTTTATTACATTAAAACGATAAAATCTGTGTCCTTTTGGGATTATCCAAGTTCACGATCCTTTAGGTGCAGTATGTACATGCATCCCTAAAAATACGATTAAATACGAATATCTTGTTCAAATGGAACGCCTAAAAGTTGCAATGGAAATATTCAGGAGAGAAAATCAGTGAAGTATCAATAAATCATGCGCGAATACCCTGTCCCTGAATATTACATGAGATTTATTGCCAAGGGCCCCTGTGCTAGATGCTGATAAAACAAGGTTAAACGAGAAGGCTCGCAACAGAGCAAGCATCACAACGCAAACTCGTGACACCGCCTTTGTTCGATGCAAGGAGTTGTGTATTCCGGTGTCATGGCTCTACGGTGTACAACAGCTATTGTTCGCAATGTTCCTAACGTTTTTGTGGAGGCATTGAGGCTAGATGGTTCTCAGGCAGTTGTGCTGGAAAAAGCGAAGAAGCAATTGACAAATTACATTGAGACCTTGGAACGCTGTGGTGTCAGGGTTGTGACTCTGCCCACAGATGAGCGGCTCCCTGACTGCCCTTTCGTTGAAGATGTAGCAGTTGTTATCGGTGCACGTGCGCTTGTCACGCGCCCAGGCCACCCGTCACGCCGAGAGGAGGTGGGTATGAAACAGTGAGATTGTGTGAACATGTCATTTGTGATAATGACCACATTATGTATCAGATGACACGTGAATTTAGATCTGAGTATATTGGCAAACTGCCATGTCATCTTGTGGCAAGTCTACATAGCCTGGTCTCCTCAGTGTTAATTTAAATTACTGACCACAGATCGAATTATTATCACAGTTAATATCAGTTGATGATGTGTGCACTGTCATAATATATGCTATTAAAATAGTTTAATAATTTGCAGTCACATTAATCATGTTAATAATGTCATTAAGCATTGTTTTACAATAACAAGCATCAAAGATAGTATACTATGCAACGGAGTGAGCAGCTGAACTATATATATTCAAACAAGTATATTCAATACAGCCCATGCAAGTCTATAAGGTTTGACAAGTCTAGATTACTGCAGTATCTAAAGATGAAGAAATTAAAGTCGCTGGGCTCTTTTTTATTATGACAACTGTTTTTTTCTGTAAAATATGTTCATTTCAGAGACTAGATGTAAGTCTACAGCTGAACCACAAGTTCTGTTACCTCGGTGTATCGCAGTATTTGTTATGTACGCTTAACAGAACAAAACGCTCTCACCAGCTGCTCACTAACCTTTTTGATTACCGTATTCGACGTAATAAGCGCCCCGCACTAATAAGCGCCCACGACGATATTTGCTAATATATTGGCGAGTGAACAATCCCAATTAGCACCCTTCCGATTGATCAATGTACACAAGACTTATTTATTCGTATATAATACACACTCGTGTGTTATATGCACCGTTAATTATGGGGAATTAAATTCTGTAAAAATATATCTGTCGTACATAAACATTTCAGGCTGTCAGCATAAACCACAAAATGTAACTTTCAACTCTGTTTTTTTTACCAAAATAATATTCTAATAAGAGCCCCCTATTTCTAATTTTGAGAGCGCCCAGGGCGCTTATTACGTCGAATACGGTATTTGTGTTCTCTATATCAGATGTCAGTAATTTTATCTAACTATATAAATGCATATTTTACCAGTAAAAGTACTTTTTTTACATTAGTCATGCTGAGTGTAAGCCAGGCCTTCTGCCGCTCAGCCTGACAAGGAAGAGAACTCAAGCGTACCGCGGTACAGGATAAAGTTGTACATGGAGGTCCGAATAGGACAAAAACGGGACATAATGCTCACTACCACTACCACATTAGTAATCGTCTGCAAGGATGCGTGTCATGCTTGAACTACCGGAAATCACAAATGCCCCAGTACCACTGGGTCCAAGTATAGAACCAGGGGGGATCCAGGAACTTGAAAATCGGTCTGTGTACAAAATATGAAAGTCACGGAGGCCTAGGACACTGTTGTGTTTTTAAGAAGGGGAGGGGAGGGGAGGGTGCGCATCCTCTAGATCCGCTAGTGAGAACTGTTAGCAGCATTTATGGATGGTATTATCAAGGCATAGTGTAAAGTATGGAATGGATTTTTGAATGGAATTTGGAAGGAGACACATGCAACATACCCTATTTACAAACAAGTCCCCAATCTATTAAGCTAAGACAGTTTATCCACAGCTGTCACTGATATATGGCAGATAAGCTAAGAGACGTGGGCGTCAGCTTCTTTCCTCAGCCATTGCCGACACCAGTGCTGAGGGAGAGGAGACATACCTAGATGAGGAAACGGTTTATTCAGCACAGTAATCTAATGACTTATGGTAATCTAATGAAGCACAATAGAACACCATGTGAAGAAGGATATAAATATTCTGGTATATTGTGATATTTATGTCTGTTATCATCCCTCCAAAAGCTATCTATAATGTTTATCCATTATAACAAATACTAAAGACAGAGTACACTTGCACAAGTCTCTAGGGCAATGGGGGAGCTGTTTACAAACTGTCAATTCAGATCAAGTTTTTGTATCAATAAGGGTCTGTATTCTACAAGGTTTGTTTCATTTGGAGATGAGTATATTCCATTTTTTCTCATTCCAAATTACATTCCAGTACTCCAATCCAAACTCCATTCCCAAATCCATTCCATACTTTACACTATCCCTATTATTGATCCATGTTCTGCAAATATTTGCATGCTGAAGAGTCCCCCAATCAAGGAGTAATGGTCCTGATTGCATTATTCCAAACAGTGGGGGCACTTAGTATTCGTGTCTCTTGTTGTCATACACATCAGTCGGAAAGTCTAGCCATTACAGATGTTGCATCGTACAGTCGATGCTGTTGGGGCATTTTGGGCACAGGTACTACACAAAAGTACCCTAACCAAAATCGAACTACGTATTTCAAATGCGATAGAGTTAACATGCAGTCCAAACTGAAATTGGTTTTGTGCATTGTGAAAGTGGACTTCTACTGATCTCAATACCATGATTAAAAATGTGTCCAATAGCAGTGTTCGAAATACCTGCCTGCCCGACCGTCCGAGACGGGTTGATTTCAGCTCCGGCTGCCAGATTGCCAGGTTATATTTCATATGTGACAATATTCTAAATATTTCCCGATGATAAGCATTAATTCACATGTAAAGATGAATGATAAAATGTAACCAAAAAGAAACCCCGTTAGCTTATCCTGAGAAACATATGATTATAGTGGGCAGGCGGGTTTTGGTCAGGGCGGGCAAGTATTTCAGCTAGCCAGTCCTGTGGTCTGGCTGAAATGTTTGGGAGTTTCATACCCTGCCAATAGATACTGAGGTAAATTCATAGATTGCTGTTGACTGTCACTGTCAGCCTGGACACGGATCGAGTCGAGACTACGATAGTTTTAGATGTGTATTTCTTCGTTTTGTTCACTGGGATGGGTCATAGCGAGGATATTCGTGAAAGATCGTACTGTCAAACCCTCTCACGTTTCTGAATGTATATTAAAATGCTGAGTTTAAGCTTAAAGGGTCGGATGATCAGAAACAACACTTCTGTATGTATTCATGCTGGGGAATCTCCCAGGGGTTTTCCCAGGAATGTGAAAGTAGTCCGACAGTGTTCAAGAACATATGAATGTCAAATTGTGTCGTTCATATACTTATGAACGTCAATTTTGCTGTCATGTGACCTACCTCTTGTCAAATGGAAAATTAAACAATTACATTTGTATGTAATTGGGGGCTCTTCTCAGAAGTTTATGCGCCTTCAGTAATCCCATTAGCCATGGTCATACACACATGTACATATTAGCTATGTAGCACGTATAAGCTTTATACACAAATATCTCATTGTACACAGCTGTAGGGTTATCATTACTCAACTGGGGGCACGGGTGGCCCAGTCGTCTAAGGCGCCACAATTTGCTGAGAGAGTTGCGTCCCTTGGGCACGCCAGAAACCTATGATTGTGGGTTCGAATCCCGGTTCACCCCGATTATGTTTCTAGGTTTGTCAACACCATACCCATGCTCGTGGGTTTCACCGAAGTGGTAAACGTCAGAGACCTGCATCGATTCGGGCTTTCTTTCCACATTAAGCTGACACGCTGTGATGTAACCGGAATAATGTTAAAAGTGGCGTTAAACCCAACTCACTCACTCATTACTCATCTTGCAAGGGAAACAACTGATGCTTGTGTTCGAACAATGTTTAGTTATGCCATAGTATTCCATAGTATTCCACAGTATTCCACAGTATTCCAGGCATACCTCGGCACCTGTCTGGACCAGGCAAACCAGTGGCTGCTAGCACAACCCATGGTCCACCCAATCAACAAGTTGTATTGTTAACCACCTAATCCTCATTTGGGTCATCTCTTGCCCCAACAAGACCGCCTCCGGGGTCTAGTGGTAGAGCGTCCGCGGAAGGTTCGGGGTTCGATCCCCGGCCACGTCATACCAAAAGACATTAAAAGATGGTACTTGTTGTTACCCTGTCTGGCGCTCGTCATTAAGGGGCTAAAACAAGGACTGGTCGGCTCGGAGTCAGTATACTGTGTCTGAGTGGGGTATTCATGTTAAACTGCGGCATGGTATCTCAGTGAGCTAGCACTATAAATCGGCATCAGTCCGGACTAGTACAAGCAGCCACACAAACACACACATACATGTGTATGCACATCGCTATATAAGTGCAATAATCTTGGACGCGACGCTAAACCCCATTTAACCTCACCTCACCTTGCCCCAACATGGCCTGCTAGGGACCTATTCTACCTCGGAAATTCAGTCGGAATGACCACAGGGGAGTTTGATTCTCCACTTTGGTAAGGGTACAATTTTTTTCTTTTAATGGTTGGGGGCACAGTTTGCACAGTCATCTAAGACCTGCATCACTGCGGGCTTTCCTCCCACATATTTAGCTGACAAGCCGTGATATAGCTAGAATGCTGTTCAAAGCGGCGTTAAAACCAACTCACTCACTCGTTTAATGTTCATCATGCAATATTTAACTTTTTGCTCTCCTGAACTGTTGGCGCTTGTGAAATTGAAACCTTTGTGTACTGCGTTTAGAGTTCTATATGGTACCTAATGCTTGGATGTTGTAAACTGTCTAGACTCTATACCATATTCGATGTAATAAGCGCCCCGCTCTAATAAGCGCCCACAGCGATATTTGCTAATATATTGGCAAGTGAACAATCCCAATTACCACCCCTTCCGATTGATCAATGTACACAAGACTTATATATTCGTGTATAATACGCACGCGTGTGTTATATGCACCCTTCATTATGGGCAATTAAATTCAGGAAAAATATATCTGTCGTATTTATAAACAGTTCAGGCCATCACCATAAACCACAAAATTTATCTTTCAACTCTGTTTTTTCCACTAAAATAATATTCTAATAAGAGCCCCTATTTCTATTTTTGAGAGCGCCCTGGGCGCTTATTACGTCGAATACGGTATATTAATTTCCAGATGAGTTTCCATTACTTTTACAAACTGTTCAGGTGAGCTACAGGGTACGCAGGTGGCCTAGTGGTTAATGATTTCGTTCTTCACCCCTTAGGCCTTGGTTGGATAACCCACATGGGGACAGGGTGTCAAACCCATTACTGGTGTCCTCCGCCACGAAGTTGCTGGAATATTTAATGTTAAAGGTGGCTAAAAACCATACTCACTCACTCACTCGTTCAGGTGAACTACATTGCCCTCGGTTCTGACCCTCCCCTACAAGTCATAATCACTGTGTGCATGAGTTACCTCCCTTATTCTAGATTTCAACATTGTGAAAGCTACAACCCTTGTGCTGACTCCTGGTCAAAGTCAGTCCACAGTACCTCATGTCTGTCCACCTGGTAAATTTTCTGTCGAGCTGCATGAAATTTTCCTCCACCTGCCCGAAAGTCTGGCAGATAATTTTAAGACTACTTTAACTGTCTTGTTGGGTCTTTAACTTATCTCAAACACTGGTCATGATTGTCAGACTCTGTGACTTGGACACTGGTGTGTCGTATCCCGCGCAGATCGTGGTCATGCAGTTAGTCCTAGGTTTACCAAATCCTGGACTATGTCCGTCCTGGAATATTTACATCCTGGAAAGCTGGAACATTGCTGGCAGCGGTATTGGACAACATTCATTCAGGCCAGAGTAAACTTTACATATTGAGGTGTACGTCATATTTGCTCTCAATAGAGCACTGTAGGTCATAATGTGATGCTTGTCATTAGAGTTGAACAAAATAGATCTGATGCATTGGCAGACACCACTGGTAATATCCATCTAGTCCATAGCTCAGATGAGTTAATTACACAAAACAACTAGATTTGGGGGGAAAGACTAGTCCCTCTAGGTTTTCACTTTTCTCGGACTAACAGGCTACTGTGTCTGAGTGCGGTGTCCATGTTAAACTGAGGCATGATATCACAGTGGGCTAGCACTATAAAACTGATGCTAGTCCAGACTAGTACAAGCAGCAACTCACGTGCATGCGTGTCACTCCATGTTAGTGAAATAATCTTGACACACGACGTGACACGTCTGGACACATTTTGTTCATGGTTTTAATCATTGTTTTATTAAGTGTTTGAAAGGCATTCAGAAGAGAAACAGATAAGGAAGAGAAATTATGGATGTCAACTTCATTTTAATGAGGATCACAAAGTTTCGGAGTGTATACTGGTCACTTACTCCTTCAAATTCTCTTCCTCATTGTTTTGTTCATGGTGCAAATCATTGTTTTTATTGCATATTAATAGGGGTGTCACGATAAATAGAAATATCGATATATTGCCTTTGGTAGGCACTTAAAGTCAATAAATCGATTGTTAAATCAGTGTCCGATCAATAGTATCGATTTCAGTTAGGAATATTGATAGTTTTGATTGTATTTACCATATCAATAAAATGCATGCGATGGTGTTAAAATTTGTTTTTCTTTTGATCATGAGTGGTAGTTTACAAGTTTCTTTTTCTTAAATTATCAGGGTAAAGAAAAAACAAATCAGTCATATCTCAAACTTTCCTTTTTTTGTTGTTATAGTTATCAAAGGAATTATTCAAAGGCAACTTCAGTTCCAAGGTTTAATTCATCTCTAAAATCCATCTAAAATGATACACTGAAAACTATCAATATTTATCGCATTAGTTGCTTACAATATCAATAGTTATCGCAATAGTTTCTTTCGATATCAATAGTTATCGCAATAGTGATTTCCAGACCAATATCACCCCTACTTATTAAATTATCATCGTTCTTGTCATTGTGTTGATATTGGCGTATAGGTGGGGGTGATGAGGGAGGCGCTGAAGTCGCTGCAGAAGGCCCCTCAGATCTACGAGATGGAGGACCCAGAAGCCTGCATGGACGGAGGGGATGTCTTGTTTACAGGTAACTATGGCAACCACAGCCAATCTTGCCAGGGTGCAAATTACTCATGATGTTATTTCATAGTATCTTCTCACATTGTTGAAGATGAAAAACATTTACATTTTTTATGGCGTCTACTCTGGTCATGTTAGCACCTGGCAAAGGAGTGGTGTCACGTCCAGTTTCTTCAAGTTTGACCAGTTACAAGCCATGGAGTCGATGGCTTGTATATACAAGTTTGCTTTATACAGGTAGATATATATATACACGAGAAGTAATATGTGCCAAGTTATAGTAGAGGGGGTGTTGGTGATCCAGAGCACCAAATCTTACCCTAGCTAGGGTAAGAACTTCTCCACTGATTTTCGTCTCCAGGACCAATGCTGACATTTGTCTCAAAAATGAGACAGCTCTCAAAAAGAATCTTAGCATTTTCAAATTTTCAAATTTAGCAATTTGTTTCTGTCAAACATTTCTTAATAATATTAATTGTTTTTCTGATTTATTTTACCTTGCAAATCAGGGCAAACTCTTCTTTAATAAATCAAACAAGGAACACAATTACCAGTGTTAAAGAGTGTTGTTTTTGTCAGGAGTTTAGACATGGAATTTGTCCTCATAATTTTTAGGACTGATTGTGATTGTCCAACAGTGACCATAGAGCAGTGGTATGATTGTCATGATTATGTAGCTTTCCTGTGATGATTTTAGTAAGGTGGATGTTTCAGGTCGGGAGATATTTGTTGGTCAGTCAAAGAGAACCAATGAAAAAGGTGTGCAGTGCTTGGCAAAAACATTCCCAGAATTCTCTGTGACGTCATTTCCTGTGAGAGACACGCTGCATTTAAAGAGCCTGGCAACCATGTGTGGAGAGGACATGATAGCTGTTGGAGGGGATCAGGAGGCCATGGAAACTCTCAACGTATGCAGCAGATCACATCTCTCATTTTCTCAGATTCCTAAACCAATGGGTACACGGATGGCCCAGTCATCTAAGGCGTTGCAATTTGCAACAAAACCTATGATCATGGCTTAGAATCCTAGTTCTCCCCAATTATGTTTCTAGGTTTGTCGACAACATGTACGGCATCTAGGGTTTCACCGAAGTGGGAAACGTCCGAGACCTGCATGACTTTGGGCTTTCCTCCCACATTAAGCTGACACACCGTGATATAACTGGAATACTGTTCAAAGCGGCGTTAAACCAAACTCATTCACTGTTATGTCAGGAATGTAAAAGTGTGTACCTTACCATGCTTACTCCTGAAAACATATATTTAACTTTTGCATGAAAGCAAAGCTTCAATATGCATGCAGAAGTAACTGAAGCAGACATAAAATATTCACACACTCCTTAAATAAACCATTAATAGTTTCCGATAACCTTCTCAAACCTAAACAAAAGAGATAACTGGTAATTCCTTGTATGTTGGATGTTCTCCCGTTATGATTTGGTCATCCTAAGTTACACCATGTACAATAATTAGGCATCAGTAATGAATTATTTAGTCACTGGGGTGGTTTAAGCAGGAATATGTGGCAATATACGAGATGACTCACTCACATAATCACTCATACATACACACACATGCACTCACTCATACACACATTCACTCACTCATACATACACACATTTATTCATACACACACATGCACTGATACACACATTCACACACATTCACTCATACACACACATTCACTCATTCACACACATTCACAATGACACATTCACTCATACACACACACACATTCACTATGACACACACACATTCACTATGACACACACCGACTCACTCATTCATTCACTCATACACACAACCACTCACTCACCCATAAATTCACTCACTCGCTCACTCACCTTGACCCTTGTCCACAGAGGATGAAGTCCCAGGCCAAGTTCAAGTACGAGTACGTCCAGTTGGACAACAACGCTGCTGCCAATGTGCTTCTGGTCAACGGCAACGTGTTTGTGAAGCCTGGCGATGAGATCGGCCACAACAACTATGATGTAAGTCACTGATACGTCACACGTGTGTATTGGGTGGCCCCTACAACTATGATGTAAGTCACTGAGACGTCACACGTGTAATGGGTGGCCCCTACAACTATGATGTAAGTCACTGAGACGTCACACACGTGTATTGGGTGGCCCCTACAACTATGATGTAAGTCACTGAGACGTCACATATGTCTATTGGGTGGCCCCTACAACTATGATGTAAGTCACTGAGACGTCACACGTGTATTGGGTGGCCCCTACAACTATGATGTAAGTCACTGAGACGTCACATATGTGTATTGGGTGGCCCCTACAACTATGATGTAAGTCACTGAGACGTCACACGTGTATTGGGTGGCCTCTACAACTATGATGTAAGTCACTGAGACGTCACACACGTGTATTGGGTGGCCCCTACAACTATGATGTAAGTCACTGAGACGTCACACACGTGTATTGGGTGGCCCCTACAACTATGATGTAAGTCACTGAGACGTCACATATGTCTATTGGGTGGCCCCTACAACTATGATGTAAGTCACTGAGACGTCACACGTGTATTGGATGGCCCCTACTACTATGATGTAAGTCACTGAGACGTCACACGTGTATTGGGTGGCCTCTTCAACTATGATGTAAGTCACTGAGACGTCACACGTGTATTGGGTGGCCCCTACAACTATGATGTAAGTCACTGAGACGTCACATGTGTATTGGGTGGCCACAACAACTATGATGTAAGTCACTGAGATGTCAGACACGTGTAATGGGTGGCCACAATGGCAGCTGATCTGAGCATATTGCATGGTTGATGTGTGTTATATCTCCATTTGGGAAGTGTTTGCAAAAACTGGGCAAACATTTGGAGAGGCTCATACCTTTTTCTATGCAAATTTTAGAAAGAGATCCATAACAAGCATATGGTTTGTCTGAAGAAGTGGTTAGTAACAAGCAAGTTGTCTCCCTTGTTTGAACATTATTTCAAATAACTTAACTGAAGCACACGTTCAAAGTTCTAATTCAGCTTTTCACCAGCCCTCAATAACTTCAACCTTTAATATTTTACTATTGGTAGATTAATTTAAAGGTTTTCGGTTGAAAAACATAATTTACATTTTTTCAGATACTAAAGAAGCGTGTGAAGGGGAGAGTGATCGATGTCCCATTCTCAGAATTCTACAAGGTGGATGGTTGTCTCACCTGCTGTTCGGTGCTCATTAATCAGGAGGCTGTCTCGGGATGAACACCTTCACTCTGTACACCTGCTCAAATCTCATAACAATTGCTTAATAAATAATAGTCTTGGTTCTCAGGCACTGTCCCTATCATCATAAAATCTGTCGCACGTTTTGTTTTTATTTCCATTCTCTAAAAAATGAAAAATTCCTAGTGGTTAAAAACAATGCAATCAAAAATATCACCCTTTACATGCGCACTGCTTTACTGTGCATCTCATGTTTTGATCATGGCGGCAATAGTTTGTACGCTTGTTTACGTAGAGAGGCCCTTTCCCAGATTGATGGTACACGACTGTTTATTTGGTTACATACTAGATTGAACAAGCCCCACCCCTCCCCCCCCAAAAAAAAGAAAATAGAAATCACCCCACGCCCGCACTAAATTTTCGAAAGTCATTACCTGAGAACCATTTTTTTATATTTTTTAAGCCAAATTCAGTTTTCCTTACATGTATATTTGTATGTGCAGAAAATTATTAGCTGCCGTGTCGATGGATAATTATTCTGCCCTTGCAAACAAGTGATGATGTCTATTGTCATAGTAAATAAGATACCTACCTGTGTAGGTAGATATTTTGATAAATGGTTTTAAAATCTTACAGCTAGGTGATAATAAGGAATTCTTCACTATGATTGATTTTATGATTTTTGAAATGTAAAATAGTGAAGTACTGTTTTTTCCCGAATGCCTTTTTTTTTTATGATCATCGCAGTGTTGGGTGATGTGAGCTTCCGGTACACCAGTGATGCTGCTCGTTAAGTCATCTACCTCTCCGTTGTTACCCATATAAACCAGGTCACTCATTTCAGGATGTGTTCAGTGAAAGTCGTATTGCTTTGTCCTGATCAGACCCAGATCAAGCTTCAACATTTTTTGACACTTCGGGCAGGCTTATTTGTAAAACAAAAAGAATATCTATTTTGTGTCACATATTGTTTAAATCAAAGGGTTAACATTGTATTTTCATTAAATTATATGATTTAGAAACATTTCACTTGTATAAATGTACATGTGTGATTGGTTATAGGAACATGTTTTTGGTTAAAGCTGAGGATCATATTATGAGAACATGATTGGCCTCTCAAATCTCTGTATCTTCTACCACAGTACTTGTGGTAGAAGATACAGAGACTTGACTTGAGATATACTGTTAAACGTGAAATTAACGCGAGCGTGAATTAAATGCGAAAAAGTGAGTGGTCTTTGCTCGCATTATTAAACATCGCATTTATATCAACAATAAGACATTTTGGATAGCAGAAATACCAACTTAGACATACTCTGAAAACAAACAACTATGTATTCCACATCAATGTTTATTGAGCAGCACTTGTAACAAGCATATAAACAATGTCATTCAAACACTAATTACATCCTGTGAATTGTCACTGCTTGGGTCAAGACAAGCGTTCTACTCACTCATGTCATCACTGATCACACCTGCAAGTCCAGACAGACGCCACCCAACACGGTGTCTTTGCTCTTTGCGACTGCATCAAAGGCCGACACGAGCCAGCATGCACATATTGTTTTAGCTGAAGTACTCTACTCAGCGCTAATAAGCGGTGCTATTTGGTGTGTGATTGGATTAATGTAAGGTTGGATTAAGGTGAGGATTCTCCTGTAAACCTGACAGAGGACATTTTCTTAAGATATAAATCCACTGATACTTGAGAGGAGGAGTTGTCGCATCCATATTGAGTCGCATTTTTGGCTAGGGGCCAGCGGTCGCATTCTTTTGGAGACGCATTAATTTCACGTTTTACAGTACATAAGACATTGTTACATTTCAAGATGGTATGTTGTGGCTGTTATGGTTCAGTCCAAATAATCAAGTACTATTAGACCAGGGCTCCGTTCCACAAAGCGATCTTAGTGCTAAGAGCATCTTAGTCTATGTCCAAATGTGAGAGTTACAATTGCCTGAGCACTAAGATCTCTTTGTGGATCGAGGCTCACGGATTTATCAAGGATTCTAAGTTTTGCCATTGACATGTCAATTTGGAAATATTCCCCATAGGGGTATGGATATTGGTGAATTATTTTCAGTAATTCTCAAGTGTTATTATTTTTGCTTCCTGCTGATTGGCCATGTTGTAGAAATTGTTACATTGTATTCATTGTTTGTGAAGATGCCTTCATCCTGCAGTGTGACGTCGCAAACAACCGAGGATGACGTCATCCATTGTTTATGACATCAAATGACAGTGGTTTATGTGCGGTATTTTCAACAATTGATTAGCTAATGTCAAGATCAGGAACAATTTTCTACATTTTCTCAGAAAAATTACTCAGGGGAATATGAAGAATAACCAACTCACAAATCTGAATCGTGGATTATCTGTTTTAAATTTGTAAAATCTGAGCCTGGCACTTCCTCGCAACTTGCAGTTTATTCTTAAAATAATCTGTGTGTAGTTCTAAATCAGGATTTTCTAAAGTTGTATGAAATGTGATTTTTTTTTGTCCCCCGCCGCGCGAAAGCGCGAAGCAGGGGGTATAGTATTCACGACCGTCCGTACGTCTGTACGTCCGTACGTCCCACCTGTTTGTTGCCGCGATATCTCAAGAACTAAACACTGGAGTGTCTTCATATTTGGAACTATGGTGTATATACAGACTCCGCAGACACCAGTCGGTTTTGGTGACCTTGACCCCATTTTCAAGGTCACAGCAGGCAAATCTGCTTTTGGAGTTGGAAAACGGTGTTGCCGCGATATCTCAAGAACTAATCGCTGGATTGTCTTCATATTTGGTACTATGGTGTATATACAGGCGGGGGACATTTCGTCACTTTGTGACAAATACTTGTTTATTCTAATTTGTGAATTTTTGCTGCATTTGCTGCAGACTTGGTGCCAAACATCAGCCTCTGAGCTGGTCTGGATAAAACCCTGTGGACATTCAAGAGATTTATTTTGGAATATTGTGTCTTGATGTTCTTGAAGATCACAATACCTTGTGTGGGATTGTTATGTGTTTGTTGGTTACGGTATTAGGTGTATTTTCTATATAGGCGTCTACCTCTTATAGAGTGTTGTATCTTTACCTTGATGTCAAGTTGTCAGATACCCCCTTTGCAAAATGACGACAGACAAAAGCTACTTACGACAATATACAGGGAGAAAATTGAAGCTTGTTACTATCGGTGCATAAAATTCCCCAAATTACAGTCAGACAACCAGACTGGCAACATTGCAAAGTTACATGACTAATAAATGTTGCCAGTCCTGAATTTTATAGACTAACAAAAAAGTAACAAAATGGTTGACATAAGAATAGTACTGTTTAATGTTAGTTCCTAGAAAATGGCAACAACCTAATGGATTGTGAACTTATTTATTTTAACTCCAGACCATGGGGCGTGCAACTTTTCAAAACTCTGCATCCGTCAGCAAAATAGATCATGGCGGGCAGCAGGTATTTTGAACTCTGCCATTTTATCAGATCCGTGTTAGTAAGCATGCAAGAGATTACCACACTGTTAGGGGGTCCCACGATTCAAGTACTTGAGCAGCAAACCTCTGGGCATCTTCTGTTGAAGCCCGGTTGACAGTACACATATTTTATAAATCCTGCAGTCGACCTAAATCTTCACATTAAAATCCATGTTTATGAAGCTGATGTCAATTTCGTGACATGATTTTGATTGGACCATGCATAGACTCATTAGTCCTGCCAAAATATGAAAACCATAATTGCAGCCTAGTTCAGCAAGGGTGGAAACTGGACTTTTATAGTCAGGTAACTCCCTTGCCTCATGAAGATGACCTCTGGGCACCCAGCACAGGCCTTATGATTAACAAGACAGGGCCCCGTTCCACAAAGCGATCTTAGTGCTAAGTCGATCGTAACTCCCATTCTTTAACACTGACTTACGACAATCGTAGCGCTAAGATCACTTTGTGGAACGGGGCCCAGGAGTGTAAAATAAGATGTCATTTTGAAAAATTTCTTTGTGTGGAGGGAATGCTTGTTACATCTATTAAACAGATTTTGCATTTGTTCTACTCAGTGTATTCTCATGAGTATATTATAGAATTAAGTATGGACATTAAATTAATTCCAAGTATACCTTTTAGAATCTTGTGGCTATGTATGATCATGATGATCTTACATCAAAGGATTTTTTAAATGTTTTGTATGGACATTAAATAAAGTGTATCAAGTGAAAATACTTGTTTTGTTCTGATAATAGTTGATCCTCAAGTGCCAAAGGAAACCTTTCTCCGGTTTTCTGTCTATACTTGTGATTGTGAGGCAGCACTGGCACCCTTGGTCCTGTGCTTCTGGTTACTGACAACAGCCTCTGTGGTCTAGAGGTAGAGCGTCCGCCCGGAGAGCGGAACGCCCGGGGTTCGATCCCCGGCCACCTCATACCAAAAGACGTTAAAAGATGGTACTTGTTGTTACCCTGTCTGGAGCTCGGCATTAAGGGGCTAAAACAAGGACAGGTCGGCTCGGAGTCAGTATACTGTGTCTGAGTGAGGTATTCATGTTAAACTGCGGCATGGTATCTCAGTGTGCTAGCACTATAAATCGGCATCAGGCCGGACTAGTACAAGCAGCCACACACACACGAGCATGCACATCGCTATATAAGTGCAATAATCTTGGACGTGACGTTTAACCCAAATTCACCTCACCTCACCTCTGGTTACTGACCGACTGGGATTTTGTATTGAGATTAGACATTTTTTCAGCTACAGCACCAAAATAAGATATTTTTTTATTTAAGAGTATGAGCCTGAAATTATTTTTTGTTAAGAAAAACACCTTGCAACAATTTTTGTTGCAGTTTTACTTCTTCTTTTTTCAACAGTCTAAAGCATAATTATTTTTCTCATGAATTTTTGGGGTCAATTTTTGGGGGGTGGGGGGGGATAAAATCCCAGGCCCCCATCCAAGAATATCAAATGGTCGGTCCCCGGGGAGCTTACACCCAACACTTGTTTTAAAGCAGAGGATGAAAAAACAAACCTGTCCCTATTCCTATTCCTGAATGTTGAATATACTCAACAACAAAAGTTCCTGTGACACCAATATTTTAATGTATTTTCAAACAAGTAAAGTTTGGTTTTCAATATTGTAGTACATGTATGGAATCAAGTCACAAAAACGCAACTGCTACAGAAAAGCATGCATTCCATGCAAAAGTTGACTTTTATGCAAGCCCCATGCATTTCACTACCCAAGAATGGGTATAAAAACATTTGCGTTAACTGTATTCCATATGCATTGTTTAGCATCGTGCTGACAACAACCACTAAGAAAAACAACAAAATTATGCAAATATTCAACATTACGAAATGCCACGCCTGTCCGAAAATGAGCGTCTGCAAGCCATTGGTATGCTTGAAGCAGGATCAAGTCAACGTGATGTTGCAAGACAATTTAACGTCCACAGAAACACCATTTGATGTTTATGGCAACGTTGGCAACAGTTGAATGCAGTCAGAGACCATCCTCGGAGTGGCAGGCCACGCGTAACCAATAATCGACAAGACAACTGGATTCGAACAACACTCCTACGAAATCGATTCCAGCCAGCAATAGTGACTGCAAGAAGCATCCCTAGCCTTCGACGAATATCTTCACAAACCGTTACGTTGTCGCAGGGATTGTCGCCAGAAGACCTGCCCGACGTCCCATTTTGACAGGAAACCACCGTACGCGTCAAGCACGTCTACAGTGGTGCAGACAGCGTCCACGCTGGACGGACATGCAGTGGGGACAAGTTCTATTCACTGACGAGTCTCGTTTTCACCTCAGCCACAGCGATGGACGGATTGGAGTGTACCGACGTTGAGGTGAACGTTACGTCAATCATTAGACCTGCATCACTTCGGGCTTTCCTCCCACATTAAGCTGACACGCCGTGATATAACTGGAATACTGTTAAAAGCGGCGTAAAACCCAACTCACTCACTCATTGTACATAGGGGACACAAGTGGCCAAGTTGTGTGAGCCGCTGCATGCCAGAAACCTATGATCGGGTTTGCCCCAATTATGTTTCTAGGTTTGTCAGCACCATAGGTTTCGACAAAGTGGTAATCGCCTGGCTCCTGTATCACTTTGGGCTTTCCTCAGACATTAAGCTGACATCACAGTCTAACTCACTCACTCATTGTGAATACTCGCGACCACACCCAGAATTTCGTCTGGATAAGAGATTTTACGAGCGCTTTCAGTAATTTACATTCTTTATGCTGAGATTTGTTTGTTGTTTAAGGCCGCAATATTTCAGCTATATGACTGCGGTCTGTAAATAACCGAATTTGGATCAGACAATACGGGGATTCTCATCGTGAGCATTGATCCACGCAAATGAGATACGATGACATGCATCAACCAAATCAGCGAGCCTGACCACCCGATCCCGTTAGTCGCCTCTTACGGGTTTCTCTACCCGCATTTTCACGGGTCTTTTGCGCTAAGACGTCACTGAGACCTTGGATTTGTTCGCTTGCTGGACGCTGCAATACTCTGCTAACACCCGGCAATAATCGACTTAAGACAAGTTAGTGATCAACTGACACGCAGTCGGGTACGGTGGGAAAATAACTACCAAGTCACCGAGTCTGACCACCCGATCCATTTTGAACAAGAATCTAGTCTTCTTTTGCGCGTGGTTAGTGGTCTGAGAGTCCCTGCTCTGTTCTAGACAACATGACAATAGCAAGACGTAGATATTGCTTCATGTAAGTATATAAGTCTCAGCATACTTATTGACAGGTCTACCCGTGAAGATCCGGGTTAGAATAGGTCTTCAGCAACCCATGCTTGCGTAAGAGGCAACTAACGGGATCGGGTGGTAGGGCTCGATTATTTACTAATTTACATATGATTACATTTGAGAAGTAATGAAGGTAGGTGTCAAAAATTGATATATGCATGAGAAACTGACCTTTATGTTTATGTTAGAATATGAATATCATACTTGTGTGTGTTTGTTTTGATGCTATCAGAATTAAATATGTACCAAAGACAAGTATTACGAATGTAAATATGTATACATTCAAAATTATAATTGCCACAAATGATGCAGTACAAACAAAATCAACATGCCTGTATGTTTATCATGCTTATGAAAGAAGAAAGTATTCATTAAACACTGAATTAATGAATGTGTACTGCCATTACTTGTAAATTGTTTTTTTTAATATGGACCTATGAATAAAGTATTGATTGATTGATACAGCCTGCCGTCATATAGCTGGAATATTGCTGAGTGCGGCGTTAGACAAAAAACAAAAAAACAAATTGACATGTCACCGTAAAATAGAGCTGACTGCGGCGTTCAACATAATTCATTTGGAGATTCCAAGGAATAATATAGGCCCCCTGTACACAAAGCATTCTGTAGCAGCTGACCAAGGTGTATCGGGTGTTCACAATGTCTGATTTGTCAGTCTGTGTCATCGTATCCGACGACGTAGGGTGTCACCTCTGAGACCGGCTCTATTATTTTCTACTGTGATCTGAAGCTGTCCTTGTCGAAAGAGGCGACTAACGGGTGGTCGGGCTCGCTGACTTGGTTTGATGCATGTTATCGTATTCCATTTGCGTGGATCGATGCCCAATCACTGGATTGTCGTTTCCAGACTCGATTATTTATACAGACCGCCGTCATGTAGCTGGAATACTGCTGAGTGCGGCGTTAAACAACAAACAAACAAGCTATAGCTGTAATATTGTTGACTGCTGCTTGAATCAATATTCATTCAATCGTGGTTGTCAACAAAGTCACATCATTATTGCGATTAGTTTATGTCAGCGTCAACAAATTTTCACTTTAATTAATTTACACCGCCTTGTTCATGCGTCCGCCCGGAGCGGGGGAGGTCTGTGGTTCGATCTCGGCCGCGTCACCAAAAGACGTTAAAAGGTGTGAAGGGACTTTCACACGGTACAACTAGTTGTATACAATTTGTTGCACGCAACACATTGCATCGTGTGGCAAGTCGGTCCAACTTGTGACGTACCGTATACAAATTGTTGGACGTGAGGTTTACGAAATAGGTCATGCTTAATTTCATGCGACAAGTTGTACATGTGAATGCCAACTAACGGTTTATATGCCTGGCGCTATTAAGGGGCTAAAACAAGGACTGGTCGGCTCGGAGTCGGTGTACTGTGTCTGAGTGGGGTATCCATGTTAAACTGTGGCATGGTAGGTCATAATATCAGTGGGCTAGCATACAAAACCGGTGTGCATTCACGTCTCGAGAGTGAAATAATGTCATACTCCCGACTCCATACCAATGATGTGCATGTAACGCCCACAACACCGAACCGGTCATAGGTTGTGAGGCACAACGGATTTCCGTTTCAATTCGCTAAAGAAATATTTGCAAGACAATGGATGGTTTTGCCGCTAACACTGACCAATTTGAAAGTTCGTTTCTGTCATACATAATTTTCAGTAAACAAAAACCTTTTTCAACTCGAAATGATTTGCAATGTTTTTCATTTCGGAAGACTTTGATGGACGCCAGGTCGATGTTTATTTATGAGTTGCGTCACAGTTTTGTCTTGTAAACAGACATGTCTTGTAAAAAATGTAAGACAGCATGCCCTTTAAAATTGAAGACTGCGACTGTATTTGTCTACACCAAATAATTCTCATTTAAGCCTTGGAATGTCTCAACCAACGAATGATTCGCAATCCCTCAGCCGAAGATGCACACTGATAAATATTGTATCATCCTTTCGAGAGGATCCTTATGACGGAACTTGAACTTCTTATAACAGGACGTGAAATATTCTGCACATAACAGTAAATAATTCATTGCTCTCGTGGACAAACATTGGCCGAGATTCCAGTTCGATGTTTGCCTCCAAAGCCAGAGGCATAAAGTCATGATTATGCCAACCATCAAGTCATCTGGCACATACCGGTGTTAGTGTTTGTTTATTTGTTTGTTTGTTGTGTAACGCCACACTTAGCAATGTTCCAGCTATATGACGGCGTCCAAAAATAATCGTGTCTGGAGCAGACAATCCAGTAATTGACATCATCAGCATCAATCCACGAAATTGGGCATCTTCCCGAGGCAAGGACGATAACTGACTATAGTCATGTTACTTTAATAGTCAGTTACAGTGTGTGAGTGAGTATGGTTTTACGCCGCTTTTAGCAATGTTCCAGCAATATCACGGCGGGGGACACCCTAAATGGGCTTCACACAGTGTATACCCATCTGGGAATCGAACCCGGGTCTTCGGCGTGACGAGCGAACGCTTTAACCACTAGGCTACCCGACCCGCCCGTCAGAATTACATATAATTCAATCCAATAATTTCTATGTTTTATCTTGCCAAGAAACAAAGCCACGGACAAAACGGTAGTTATGCAAACTCAGATTGTGTGTTATAAATCAGTCTTAAAGTTAATACAGACACGTACTCATTACAGAGAGACAACGTCTGACTTGTACACAAGGCTGGAACTTCAGTGTCTGAAATTTTACCCCAGAACATGGATCTTCTGACACCTCTTTACCGTCACTTTAAACTGCATTTCATTTACATCACAGCGTGTCAGTTCAATGTTGTAAAAAAGACCATGCATAGTGACGCATAGACTTGCACAAGTCTCTAAAGCAATAATTATTAGTTTAAATCAAAATTTCTAGATTATGTAAATAATAAGAACAATTTGTCCCAAAAGAGATTGGAGTCCTTAGATCTAGACTTGCGTATTTGGAGGATAGAATAACTATAAATCCATGGACTCATCTTTCAGTACAGCCTTGGAGCAAGGCTAAGTGACGGTGGCCTTACTGTCCCACGTTTACGGTACCGACAGGCGAAAGAAAGTAATCGGGCACATCTAGGATTCGAACCCATGACGGGCGGTTATTATCACGTGAATTGTTTTCTTATAGTATAGAACCGAACTGCTGAAACACAGAGATTTAACAAACTGCACAGTCACCGAACTGTTGAACAACTTTGACCAGAACGGAACTAGCGAAAGCTTCAATATTATTTAGATTACGACGCTCCGGGCAATTCCCAAGCCAAGGGATTTAACTGACTCTTAAACGTCCAGTTTCCGTTATCGAACTAGGCTGCAATTATGGAGTTATGATTTGGCTGGACTAACGAGTCTATGCATAGTCCAATCAAAATCGCTCCACAAAATCGACATCCGGTTCGTAAACAACATGGATTTCAAAGCGCTGATTTCGGTCGACTGCAGGATTTGCATAAGATGTGTACTGTCAACTGGGCGTTGACAGATATTTTCCAAATCTTTTCATGTTTTTAATCAAGGTGCTCACGTGATTTGATGCATTTCGTGAGGTAGGACCCGTTTTATTACAACATATATATCTTGATCATGGATCAGATCGTCTTGACTGGGTGCCGCCATTTTGTTTGAAGCAAATGCACGTGATATGAGAGGTGGAATCTGATTGGTCAATAGGAGGGGCATAGAAGGGACATAACTCGTATCAGTAAATGGTAGCGCTTCGATCGAGCCACGAAATTCCAGCCTAGTTCGGCAAGGGTAGAAACTCTACCCAGAACGGCGAATGGTGGCTACATTGATCCCTGCACTGTAAGCTGAAGTCTAAGACACTATCAAACACTCGCTTATTATACATGTGACACCAAGGTCTGTTTTAATGCACACCATTTAAACACCTTGAGTAATTCTGAGCACCTATGCAAGTTCAATAATATTAACATTGTTCACTTTTTGGGTGCAAGATGTTAATTGATTAAATGCATGTATTCAGTTATGGAACGGCTGATAATGGTAAAACAAGTACCAAAAATATACGTATTTAAGCCCATAAATGTTTTAGTTTATGAGCTTAAAAAGGATAGTTTGTTCGTTAATTTGGCCAATGGGCTTAAATATAAAAAAAACAATTTCGAGTGACACCTGATATCAAATGACATCACTTATCTCTCAGAAGCCACTGAGTTGCATCTTTAACACTCAAAACTGTTTTCAAACTGAAAAGGTTGGAAGAATGATTTCGAATGATAAATAGAATCTCACTCTCGTTCTGTTGATATCAATTATTATATGTTTGATGTAAAAACATAGGAGGTACGATTCTATATATATTTGTTTTACTGTTATTATAACTACTTAATGATATGTTAGTTAGTTTGAGATGACAAATACACTAAGATATTATGAAGAAAGATACATACATACATACATACATACATACATACATACATAATGGGTACTTGTGCTTGCCGTGAAAGGCGACTATGCTTGTCGTAAGAGGCGACTAACGGGTTCGGGTGGTCAACAAGGACTGGTAAGCTCGGAGTCAGTATACTGTGTCTGAGTGGGGTATTCATGTTAAACTGCGGCATGGTATCTTAGTGGGCAAGCACTATAAATCGGCATCAGTCCGGACTGGTACAAGCACACACACACACACACACACACACACACACACACACATACACCTCACTCACCACACACACCTCACCTCACACATCCCACAAGATTAACACTAAATTCCCTTCAGTCAACAGGAAGGTGGACATTTACTTATTATGAAATTGATTATATTACTCAAGCTTCTTAACTTCATGATAAAATAAGCCCGTGAAGATCCGAGTTGGAATTGGTTTTCAGCAAACCCACGAACCCATGCTTGTCGTTAGAGGCGACTAACGGGATCGGGTTGGCCGGTTCACTGACTTGGTTGATGCATGTCTTCGTATCCCAAATGTGTAGGTCGATGCTCATGATGTCAATCACTGGAATGTCTGGTCCAGACTCGGTTATTTATAGACCGCCGTAATACAGCTATTAAGTGCGGCGTCAAACAACATACAATGTTGTATTGATCCAGAGGAATAGAAAATATACGATATCCAAGGCACGAATACTCTTTGAAGCCTGCAAACATTGTGTCGTCGGCACCCGGGGAATAGCCTCGTTCTGCATTTCGCCACTCACGTGTCTCGACTTAAGTCAAAACATTTCATTAAGTGGGAGGCGTGTTTTTAGAAAAAACAGATATTCATACGCAAAATTTGGAATCAAGATGTTATTTACAAATCCTTTGAACGAAAATAAATAGAAGCACTCGCGTCCAAGCGTAACCAACACCAACTATTTTAAAAGGATTATCTCCAGAGTAGGAATAGTAATGAGGAATCTTGAGGGAAATTTCAATTTGGGGAGAATTTATTTTTAGCGCGGAGGGATAAACTTCCAGGAGTGGTGATAACTCGGTGTGTAAACCCCGCCACGTGCACTGGAAGCTGAGGCGGCAGGTTTGCCGTCGGGTCAAGATTTGCACTCTGTCCTGTTATATTTGATGAAAGCCCTTGGAATGTCGTCCCCCTTCCGTCAATCTGAGACAGTATCATATAGCATTGTTCTGCGAGGTACCGAACTGTTGTCATAACTTTCAAGTGATAAAATTCCTGGCGATTCCATACCAAAGTGGTTGATCTGAATTCTTGCCACAGCTTCCCCGTAAATATGGGGTGCCTTTCGAACGGAGACTTAAATTCAGTGATAACGATGACCACTAACAACTTTAATTGATCCAAGTTTGAGGTAAGTTTGACGAAATGTTGGCAATGACATATTTTGTTCTCGTCGTGTTTCTTGTCATCAAGTTGACATTTCGTGTACGCCAGTGGCTCTGGCGTCACATTACATCACTGTCTTGATATTTCGCGTCTGTTTTGAGGTTAATGGCTCAGGAATATTTGGTGCCAGTTGCCCTGTGCAGGGACTGGTTTCATAAAGTGACGTTTGTGCGTGTGTATGCATAAGCCTCTCTTGTGGTATCCCAGTTTGCAGTGTTCGGGACGTTTAACGTTTTCGGTTTAATATTGTCGTTGTCAAAGGCGAACAGCTACTGCAATTAACGCTGTGATCCCTTGACAAATGCTTGACAGAAAACAATGTAGAATTTCGGAATTAACACATGTAATGTTGTATAGACACTAGATTTCTAGTGGAAAACAAGGACTGGTGTGACAATTTTAGAATATCTCAGTTAATTGTATTATGTACCAGGCCTCAGTAAATTAGTCACTACATTTTCATCAACATTTTTCGAACTAAGGTGGTAATTTATTTTAATAAACAAACAGTTGAAGGCATTAACTAATCATGAATATGCATGATTTACAAGAACAATGTGCATGAAGTATTTCATGGAGTGAGTGAGTGAGGTTTTACACCGCTTTTAGCTATATTCCATTAATATCACAGGGGACACCTGAAATAGGCTTCACACATTGTACCCATGTGGGGAATCGAACCCGGGCCATGCCTTCACCACTAGGCTACCCCACCGCTCCTCATGGAGTGAAGAAAGTAGTGACACTATAGGGATATAGTGATAAATATGCAATTTTAGGTTTAAATGAATGATGGATCTAAATGTTATCATAAACATTAAACATGAAAAGGCCTTGAAATATGGGTGTATGTAAAATATGTTAATTTATTCTTGTTGTGAAGTAAAACAAGACACTTTCACAGACTGGTATTGGTGGCATTGTCAGCCACAACACAAATTCCATGAAGAAAAGAGCAGAATTTATTTTCCCTAATCTTAGAGAAAGATTCAAAATGCTCTCATGGACTTAACGACTTTCCAAGCCACGGTAAATATTGAACAAAATATGAAACACCCATCAAACAATTATAAAATCCTGATTCCAGCTCTAATAGGAGACAATGATTTGATCTTATCACAGCAATGATATTTTTATTTGGCGTACCTCTTTAAAATGCCATTGGACACCTTGCATTACAATTACTACTGGCGCTGCAGTTGTAAGTGGTAAATAATGGCATTAATCCATACGCTCTCACCACAGAGGCAAGTTACCTTGAACAGCAGTTACTGGTGTATCTCTCCCTCCCCCTAACCCCCCCCCCCCACCTCTGGTAAATGTCATGGAGCATTGGTAGAGCCGTGTAGTACATCCCATGGCATATAGGGGCTATACCACACTGCCTTGGGGGGAAAAGGGTTCAGTGGACTGCTAAGCTTTGATACAGTTCATGGATGTTATGTTGATGGACCAGTATTGGATAACTGTGGGTGAGAAGGATCTATAGACAGCTGTCACTGGGCTGTGATACAGGTATGTGTGAGGTTACACTTATTCTATTGCTTGAGGGGGAAAGTGTTTATCTATGGTAGAGAGGATACAATCAGGTCCTGGGTATGAAGGCTAAAGTTCTTTGACTGAAGTTCTCTGTCTAAAGTTGTCTGACTAAAGTTCTCTAAAGTATCTGCCTCTATATTAATAAAGGATAAAGTGTTTGGATCTGTATGACATAAGGGATAATGTGTCTGCATCTCTATTCATTGAGGATAAATTGTCCATCCCCTATGACAAAGGATGAAGTGTCTGACTCTGTATGACAAAGGATAACGTATTTGGATCTGTATGACATAAGGGATAATGTGTCTGCATCTCTATTCATTGAGGATAAATTGTCCATCCCCTATGACATAAAGGATGAAGTGTCTGGCTCTGTATGACAAAGGATAAAGTATTTGGCTCTGTATGACATAAGGGATAATGTGTCTGAATCTCTATTCATTGAGGATAAATTGTCCATCCCCTATGACAAAGGATGAATTGTCTGGCTCTGTATGACAAAGGATAAAGTGTCTGGCTCTGTATGACATAAAGGATAAAGTGTCTAGCTCTGTATGACATCAAGGATAAATTGTCTGTTTTGTTGGGAATAATAATAAATTGTCTGAATCTATGCCTTAAAGGATAGTGCCCAATTCATTATGACAAAAGATATAGTGTCTGATTCTGTTGGTATAAGTGATAAAATGTGTGATTCCCTATCGTATGAAGGATATAGTTTCTGGTTCTCTATGCTATAAATGGTAAAGTGTCTGTTCTCTATGGTATAAGTGGTAAAGTGTCTGTTCTCTATGGTATAAATGGTAAAGTGTCTGGTTCTCTATCACATGAAGGAAATAGTGGTTGGTTTGCTATTGTAGAAGTGAAAACAATTGAAACAGTTGCCAATGGAAAGTAAACAACCAAATAGTGATGAAAATTACGGTAATCTACGTTTATAACGAACACGCTTATAATGAACTGATGTATGTAACCTGTATTTTGCCTTGTTGGTAGCATGCAGGAAAACAAGCAGAAGCTGTGATTGAACAATCTTTATTGACTGAGATCAATAGTCTTTAATGGGAACAACTGACTAACAATAATTGATTATGGTTTGAAATTTGAATTTGAAATTCTGACAGGTTAAAAAATCTGCTGGTAATCAAGTTTGCTCATTTGTTTTGACAAATGTCTCAAAGTTTCTGGGGCTGTGGCCTTGAAAACATTGGTGAGGATGCTTGTAAATGTATCTCTTATAACTGGGACGAAATGTTATTGCTACTGTTCACAAGCAACTCGGGTTAGGTATGCTCCCAATGTATGGTCCCAATGAAGGCGACCCGTGAAGACCCGGTTAGAATAAGTCTTCAGCAATCCATGCTTGCCGTAAAAGGCGACTATGCTTGTCATAGAGGCAACTAACGGTATTGGGTGGTCAGGCTCGCTGACTTGGTTGATGCATGTCATCGATCCAGACTGCGTGGATCGATGCTCATGATATCAATCACTGTATTGTCTGGTCCAGACTTGATTATTTACAGACTGCCGTCATATAGCTGGAATATTGCTGAGTGCGACGTTAAACTAATAAACCAACCAACCAACCCAATGAAGGCATGAGCTGTAGGGCACAGTGTCACCAAATCAGCCAGCCACAGACACCCAATCCCCATTCTATTGCCATTGGGGCACAATGACATCAAATGGTCCAGGCCACAGAGTTGACACCCAGTTTCCAGTTTAGTTTAGCTTTTGCCACAAGGATAATGGTATTTGACCCTGAATCCCCACACAATTACCTGGTATTACTGGTCAATGCCGGTATGTCTGTATATAATAATACAATCTCATTAAAATCAGACCTTCGCTACCGCTAAACAAAGATCTGAAGACATCCCATTAGGGGTCACATCAGAGCAACCTTTCATCCGACCAATCCGAGTGTTGCTTACCAGATTATGAAAGTGACAGTCGGAATGTGATTTCTAATCATACAACCTCAAAAACTTTAACACGGGGTATTCCGAACGATAGTTACGGGTTTAACTAACAACTGTATCCATCCAATCTAGACCATCTATTAGCCATTCCAGAATGTTCTTTTGTTCAGGTTTCAAATTTGTAATCGAGAATTCGTCAAAATATGTTTTGAAGCGTAGTCGCCAATTTGAAATTTGTGCCATAAAGCACAAGAAAGCTGCCTTCTGATTGGTCATTCCATTGGTCAGTCAAAGTTCGCGCAAGGTTGGTCTGACGTGACCCGTAATGGGATGTCCACAGATCTTTGTTTAGCGGTAGCGAGAACTAAGATCTGATTTTAATGAGATTGATAATAATATGGTAGAGACCAAGACGGTAGTGAGAGCCTCCAGCAGGGGTTTCACTGAGGACTGAGAAGGGAGCGTTACATGTATCCTTAGACACTGGCAGTCAAGTAAAAACATATCCAAGATGGAATTCTTTGAACTCAAATAAGTCAGAAATTCTGTAGAAACTATTTCATGCTTGACCAATTTATTTTCTTGAGTGATTATATGGAGTTCCAGTATTCTGCACTTTTAAATTGTGCGTAACTCCATGACTTGCATGAACCTTAGAACGAGTGTATATATACAAGTGTTCCTGATAAGTCTGTGTTATAATTATAGAAATAATACACAATGTATTAAGTATACATATATTGTATATTGTAACAGCAGAGCTCCAGATAACTTTATGAGCAATCTTAATTGGGTTATTACATTTTTGGGGGGGTAACCAATATTTCTTCACTCATCTATTCATCAATCTATTGGGTTTTTCGCAAAATAAGTGAACATTTTAAGATTTGAAAAAAAATGAAATAATGTTTTAGATGTATATAACTGTTCTAAATATATAGGCTTGACTTGGAAAGTAAATTAGCTCGTAATTGTGTTTCGGAAATTAGCTCCTTTGTATGCATGCTGAAAAAGCTTTATTGGGTATTTACGCATGGTGTTTTCAAACATTTGAGTTTTTCATTTAATGCATGCTTTTCTGTACGCAAGTTAATTGAAAGTAATTGGGTTTTGAACATTTTTGGGGGGTATTTTGCGCAAATACGCTTCTTATCTGCAGTTCTGTAATAGAACCGGTGGAATGTATGGGCATCATGTCATGCTCCGCACTCAACACTTTGTTCAAGATAAGCAGTTTGGTAAAAGTTAAAATAGATGCATGATATACAGCTCAAAAGAAGTGAAGGACCTACAATCTTTCATATTATATGACTTATCTGGGTACAATGTGTGAAGTCCATTTCTGGTGTCCCCCGCCGTGATATTGCTGGAATATTGCTAAAAGCGGCGTAAAATCAAACTCACTCACTCACTCACTCACTCACTTAGTTAATCTGTCGTAACTATATAGTAATATAAAAGTTTGGGTGGTCCTTAACTTTTTTTTAGTAGTATATTTCTATGGTTGTAGCATCTGCATTAATTTTTTAAATTTAACTAGAAAAAAAAGACTTTATCGTGAAAACGGCATGGTCCATTTTGTAGAACTATGAGAAACAAGACATGTCTGCTGCCTGTGCAAGACAAGTTGAAAGTATTTATATACTTAATAGGACAAGGCGATGTTTATCAGGGTTGATGGCGAACATGTGGTTCCGATGAGCACAAGGTGATGTGTATAGAGACACCTGGTGAGAAACTGCCTCAACAATAGGAAGGGGAATTATCGCCAATAGCAAACAGGTGAAATCTCCAACTGGCAAGGTGTTAGGTCTGCTTGGTGTTGTGTCTTGTGGGAAGGTGTTGTAGTGTGTGTGAGGGGAGAGGGAGATATGTTGCTGGGTCTGATACAGTTGATGAGGTTTTGTGTGCATGGGGGATGGTTCTTCGTGTTCTGTTACTGAGTGTCAGACTGACTGATGATCCCTGGTCTTTGGGTAGGTTGTAGACAATATGGTCTACAAAATCTTTTATTACACAGCACATTTCTCTCCTCCAAAATTGAAAAAAATACAAAAAATTCTGATGCTGATAGATTGACTGGACTTGCTTTTATATAAAAATAGATAGGTTTTGTTTTCATAAATTATATATATCGATGCTCATGATGTCAATCACTGGATTATCTGGTCCAGACTCGATTATTTACAGACCGCTGTCATATAGCTGGAATATTGCTGAGTGCGGCGTTAAACAACAAACAAGCAAAAACATATATTCCAAGTCATTGTGCAGGACTATGTCTGTTGTATTGATCTTTGTTGTTTGGGAGGGTTGGTTATAGGCCTCTTTGAGCACGACTCCATCCATGTCATGGCTAAGAATGCGATTCCCGCATATGACCTGTGTGTAGACTTGCACAAGTCTCTAAGGCAATAATTATTAGTTCAAATCGTAATTTCTAGATTTTAGTTACAAGCGTCCCTGTAAGAAACTGGAGTCCCTAGTCCACATATCTAGACTTGCCTATTAAGAGGATAGAATTACATCCATGGACTAATCTTTCAGTACAGCCTTTGAGCAAAGCTAATGTGTGTGCTTCTGACATGTCTGAACCAGGTTTTTGACATGAAGCAGTTTCAACTAGCCTTTCCGGTGAACGTTAATGGTGCCGTGGGTAAATTTGGTAATCTTTACATGGTTATCGAGATATACATACAATGTCAATATAGACCAAGGTAAGCTGTAGATCTGATGGTGCTAAATTGAATTTTGAACCAAACGTGCAGCGTGAGGTTTTGCAATGTTACCTGCATGTCGTCACGCCCTAATGGTCCGACTCTGTAACTTGGCTGTCAGACTGCATGTCGTCACGCCCTAATGGTCCGACTCTGTAGCTTGGCTGTCAGACTGCATGTCGTCACGCCCTAATGGTCCGACTCTGTAACTTGGCTGTCAGACTGCATGTCGTCACGCCCTAATAGTCCGACTCTGTAACTTGGCTGTCAGACAGCATGTCGTCACGCCCTAATGGTCCGACTCTGTAACTTGGCTGTCAGACTGCATGTCGTCACGCCCTAATAGTCCGACTCTGTAACTTGGCTGTCAGACTGCATGTCGTCACGCCCTAATGGTCCGACTCTGTAACTTGGCTGTCAGACTGCATGTCGTCACGCCCTAAGGGTCTGACTCTGTAACTTGGCTGACTGCATGTCGTCACGACCTAATGGTCCGACTCTGTAACTTGGCTGTCAGACTGCATGTCGTCACGCCCTAATGGTCCGACTCTGTAACTTGGCTGTCAGACTGCATGTCGTCACGCCCTAATGGTCCGACTCTGTAACTTGGCTGTCGGACTGCATGTCGTCACGCCCTAATGGCATTGATTGTTGTTCATGCTCTTAATCACTTGTTTGTCTTGTCCAGATTTGATTATTTACAGGCAACCGTGATCTTTCTAAAATAATGCTGACTTTGACATTGAAGAAACCAGTGTCTTCATAATAAGAATGTGTTCTGAGGGCATTATGTAACCATGGTAACAGTTAAGCTCAGATCTCGCCGGCGATTTGATTCTAACTGACCTAATAGTAGATATGGATTGTTATTTTTTCTAAAATTAAAGTAGATTAACTCTCGGTCTTGCTTCTGCCAAAAGGTGGATTTGTTTCTGATAATTGTCATTCAGTCTCATTCAAATACAAGTAGACTTAGTTTTTAATCCTTGGTTCCTTAAGCAGAGAAAGGATACACTACCTGATCTCGTTGAATAGCAAATTGAGGAAATTCCAAGTCAGGTCATAGATAATAAAATGTTGATATTTTGTTTATGAGAAGTGTAGAACGTTGATAAGCTTGTGCACAGAACAGGCTAACATTGTGATGTCTTCGCTGAGTCAACTTGTTTGAAATGTCAGTTATAAATATATGTATCACAGTTTGACATGCACTTAGAAAATATCATCCATGCACACGCTGTCAGATATGATGACGGCAGAAAATGTCAGAGCAGGGGGAGCTCAGTGCACACTCAGTGTGGATGTTGTGTGTGTGGATGTTGTGCAGATGTTGTGTGTGTGGATGTTGTGCAGATGTTGTGTGTGTGGATGTTGTGTGTGTGGATGTTGTGCAGATGTTGTGTGTGTGGATGTTGTGCAGATGTTGTGTGTGTGGATGTTGTGCAGATGTGTGTGTGTGGATGTTGTGCAGATGTTGTGTGTGTGGATGTTGTGCAGATGTTGTGTGTGTGGATGTTGTGCAGATGTGTGTGTGGATGTTGTGCAGATGTGTGTGTGTGGATGTTGTGTGTGTTGATGTTGTGCAGATGTTGTGTGTGTGGATGCTGTGCAGATGTTGTGTGTGTGGATGTTGTGCAGATGTTGTGTGTGTGGATGTTGTGCAGATGTGTGTGTGGATGTTGTGCAGATGTGTGTGTGTGGATGTTGTGTGTGTTGATGTTGTGCAGATGTTGTGTGTGTGGATGTTGTGCAGATGTGTGTGTGGATGTTGTGCAGATGTGTGTGTGTGGATATTGTGCAGATGTTGTGTGTGTGGATATTGTGCAGATGTTGTGTGTGGATGTTTTGCAGATGTTGTCTGTTTGGATGTTGTGGAGATGTTGTGTGTGAATGTTTTGCAGATGTTGTCTGTTTGGATGTTGTGGAGATGTTGTATGTGAATGTTTTGCAGATGTTGTCTGTTTGAATGTTGTGGAGATGTTGTGTGTGTGGATGTTGTTTTGAATTTTGTTCTTTTGTCATGTCCATCAAAACAAGTTGATCTGATAATTAATTTAGGGATGAATTTAAGTGATTTAACAAATAACATCTTTCTGAGGCAAGGGAGTCATCTGACTATAAATGTCCACTTTCCACCCTTGCCAAACTAGGCTGGAATTTTGGAGTTATATTTTGTCTAGGTTAATGAGTCTATTCGTGGTCCAATCAAAATGGCGTAATGAAATTGACATCCAGTTTGGGAACGCTGGGCAGATTTCGGTTGATTGCAGGATTTTCAAATCATGTGTACCGCCAACTTGGCGTCAATAGATATTTTCCAAGTCTTTTCGTGATATCTTTATCATTGTGCTCATGGGATTTGATGCACTACACAAAGTAAGACCTATTTTATCACAATAAAGATTTTGATTATCGATCTGATCGTCTTGACTGGGCACTGCCATTTTCTTTGAAGCAGATGCAAGTGATATGAGAGGTGGAATCTAATTGGTCAATAGGAGGGACATAACTTGTAATAGCCACTGGTGGTGCTACTGAGCTCAGAAATTCCAGCCTAGTTCGGCAAGGGTAGAAACTGGACTTTTACAGTAAGTTAACTCAATTGCCACAGGAAGTTCTTCATGAAATATTCTATCTCACGTGCATAGCTTCTATCTGATAAAGTATCATGGTACCATATGATTGTGCTTTGTCAGCAATGAAAACATGATCTCAACTGATCAGTTGTGACAAATTTTCATGGAAATAATCAGTGGTTTTATTAAGAAATAGGTTCTCAGAAGAAATAAATTCCAATAGCCACAAATAACCAAAAGAAACTTTTGAGTCAGCAGCTATTTTTGATTTGCAGCTTCAGAGAAATCAAAGCCAATGGCAAGAAACCTTTTTTAAACTAGGTGTGTCTGAATGTTGATGACTTGTGATGATCCTTAACGTGATATCAAATCGAAAAAACACATGTTCCATTTGCACATTTCAATAACAAACAAGCCCTTAAGAATTGTCGGTACAGTTGTTCCCAGATAAGCCAGCTATCAGTTTCACTGTCTGTTAAACAGTCAGGTGGAATGTTTATCATGGACATAAATACAGAACATCTTCGATGTTTATGACCTCACCTGTTGTAACTGTAGCAGGTTGTTCCACTTTGTTTTATTGTTGCCCGGAAAGCAGTATCTCCCAGAAACTGCTTTCCCACCCACTACTTTGATATTTTTTTCTGACGCTAGGGGAACAGCATCAAAAACGTTCTTCTAAAGATGAAAGATGAAAGGTTGGACAACAAACAGAAAGTACATATGTTTATTTCCATAGGGAATATGGAAAAGAAATATGGTATGTCTTTCACCACATCAGAAATAATAATTACTTTTGGAACATGGCAGAACAGTTTAAGATCAGCGTCTGATGTGATCATTTGTTGTGAACATGTCTGTCAGCAAATACCTCAGCTGTTATGACTATCTTCCAAAGGTTTGGAAAGATTTGGTAGAAATAGCTTTATTGCTGCCCACCTTGAATGGCTGGGTGTACAATGGAGTGTTCCAATCACCACAGTCATACCAGACAGATGGAGTGCTAATAATTACATTTGGGGCGGTCGGGTTGCCTAGTGGTTAAAGCGTTCGCTCGTTACGCCGAAGACCCGGGTTCCATTCCCGACATGGGTACAATGTGTGAAGCCCATTTCTGGTGTCCCTCGCCGTGATATTGCTAATATTGCTAAAAGCGGCGTAAAACCATACTCACTCACTCACTCACTCACTCACTCACTCACTCACTCACTCACACACTAATGATTACATTTAGTCAATAAAATATTTTCTTTATTTTGTTTGTTTGTTTAATGCCGCACTCAGTAATATTCCAGCTATGTGAAGACAGCTGCAAATAATCAAGACTGGACTTGACAATCCAGTAATGGCCATGAAAAATAATCTACAAATTTGGGTTAAAATGATGTGCGTCAACCAGGTCTGTGAGCCTGACCTCCCGATCACATTAGTTGCATCTTAAGACAGGCATCACCACGGTTGCTGAAGATCAATTCTCACCAGATCTTCATTGGGGCAATAACATCTATAATAATGCTCAACTTTTGGTAGGGATAATCAGATGTGTCAGATATTTTTAAGTATACACTTGACATATTGCGAGAATCCTTTTTGTGTGGAGAGACGAAAATATCCCTATTACAAGTAGTATACATAAATCATTTCACTGGGTCTCATTTGCATGATAATTAGGAATGGATGCCTATAATATCTCCTGCAAGTTCCTTTGGATGCCTGTGAAAATCTGGGGTATTCAGCAACCCATACTTGCCGTGAAAGGCGACTATGTTTGTCGTAAAAGGCAACTAACGGGATCGGGTGGTCAGGATGGCTGACTTGGTTGATGCATGTCATTGTATCCCAATCGTGTGGATTGATGTTCATGATGTCAATCCCTGGATTGTCTGGTCCAGATTTGATTATTTACAGACTGCCATCATATAGCTTGAATATTGCTGAGTGGGGCGTTAAACAACAAACAAACTTTGGATGCCAATGAGTATGGACATTGGAATGATTGAAACTAATTGAAATGAAGCATTTCAGAGTTTTGATATTTCGGTTCTGTTTCTGTCCAGAAAGTCCATGTCAAATTTTCTTAACTCAGTGACAAAGTTCAAACAAGAATTCTCCATTAATACAATACCCAGATGGAACCAGTGAAGCCTTTAATAGGCATAAGTCACACAATTACATGGAGTAAAAGCACTGAATGAAACATACCAAATTTGCACCTTGCCCAAAGGTACAGTACATCTTAATTCTTTTATCCCACAATGAGTGAGTGAGTGAGTGAGTGAAGTTTCCTCTTTTTCGATTGATTGATGTTGGTATGAAGAATTTTGGTTTGTTGCCAGGAAATATCATGGTCAGGATTGTTGATGAGGTTTTCTGAAAGGTCAGATTCCATGTCATCCAGACCATACCAACATCCATTACTGGAGACGGAAACTTCAAGAGACTATAGAAATCCAAACAAACAAGTCAGCCAATGGGTACTCTCCTTTAAATCCCATTGGCTTCTTCTGTTATCTTTGTACGTTAATCGTACCTTGAGTAAACACCTCTGCCTGTATATATATTCACTCAATACGCTTTCTCAGCACTCATGTGATGAAAGGGCAAGAAGTTGCCCTGAAACGTCGCTAGAAAGAATAACATAGCTTTCATCTCTGAAAGTTGTATGTCTCCAAGGTCTTCCTACTTATAATGTTTGTTTGTTTGTTTGTTTGTTGTTTAATGCTATATTTCAGGTATATGATGGTAGTTTGTAAATAATCGAGAAAACAACAAATACATCAATGTAATGGCCGAGTGTGAATGTGTTTTTTTTCCAGATGAGCCTAGTCTGCTGCTACTACTACTACTACTACTACTACTACTACTACTACTACTACATTGTTGTTTGTTTGTTTGTTGTTTAATGCTGCAATCAGCAATATATTCCAGCTATATGATGGCGGTCTGTAAATAATCAAGCACTCTGGACCAGACAATCCATCATGAGCATTGATCCATGCTATTGGGATATGATGACATGCATCAACCAAGTCAGCAAGTCTGACCACCCGATCCCGTTAGTTGTCTCTTACGGCAAGCACAGTCGCCTTTTATGGCAAGCATGGGTTGCTGAAGACCTATTCTAACCCAGATCTTCAGAAGTTACTTAAAAATGCCTGTCAAAGACTTGATTATGCAGAGCGGGCTGCAATGAATGTAGGCTCATTGATCCCATGATTCCTTTACTGCTAAGAACACAGGTGTCTTCATTTCCTGATACACTTGATGCAAGGTAGGACACCTGGCTCGACACCTCACTCAGGTGTCTGTTACATAAAGCCACATTGTAATATAAAAAAAACAACTCTGAAAGATGAGCACACATTCTTTTATATTTCAAGGTTCCTGCAGCCTTGTTGACTTGGTCAGCCATGAGACCAATCAGTATCTCCATCTAAGTGGAGCTTGCTCAAATAATTCCATGGATGAGATTACTTTGGGCATGTACTTTCCCTGCCATGTTACCTCTAGTCTGTCATTCAGACCCTGAAACAAATATATCCAATACCGTCCATGCAAGTCTATAGTATTTGGCAAGTCTAGTTTACTGCAGTGTTTGAAAATGAAGATATTCTCTGGGCTCCTTTTTAACAACTGTTTTTATGTGTAAAGTATGTTCATTACAGAGGCTAGATTAGACTAACATTTAGTCTCTGAAATGTTATATTACACAATATCCTCTAAAAATTATAAATAAAAATTCTCTATGCTGATTTCATAGTAGACTAACATCTAGTCTCTGAAATGAACATGTCATACTGAAAAAAACAACAGTTGTTCAATTATCTTAATGATACTGCAGAAATCTAGACTTGCCAAACATTATGGACTTGCATGGGCTGTATTTGATATATATTTGTATCAGGGTCTGTAAGACAGACTAATTTCATATGTGGAATAGAGCTAGCTAGAGCTGGCTAGACTTGCTTTTGTATGTGTTTCTAGATTGTTTTTTTTTATAAAATACATATATCCACCATCATGGTGCAGGATTAAGGCTAGATGTGAGTCTATGGTTTTTCTTTTGTTTGCTGTAAACTGCTTTCTATCACAGAATGAACCTGTGTTGAGTGTCTGGAACACGGAGAGTTGTCTTGTCTTACAGACCCTGATACAAATATATATCAAATATAGCCCATGCAAGTCTATAATGTTAGGCAAGTCTATATTACTGTAGTATCTGAAAATGAAGAGAGTCACTGGGCTCCCTTTTATTATATTTTTATTAAGATAACTGAACAACTGTTTTTTCTGTATGATATGTTCATTTCAGAGACTAGATGTTAGTCTACACGGAGAGTTGTCAGTGAGGTTACAGTGGCCTCATGTATTTTGTTACAGCTGTGATGGCAGACATCCCCCACCCCCTCCCGAACTGGAACCTGTCACGCCCATGCATATTGGTGACAGCTGATCCACAGTGGCAAACATTCATAGCTGTAGTACATGGGGACAAAATAGCTCTCTTGGGGGAAGCATGTATTGAAAACTATATACAAGTTTGTTGCAGCACATTGTTTAACGGCCATTAGCGTGTATGTCAACAACATATATGGAACCATAGCTTGTCATATTTTGAAACGGACATTTTGTGAAGTCTAGACTAGTTGTCTGTGTATTATTTCATGAATGATACGAAACTTCCTAGATTTGAAGATACATTAAGAATGTTTAAGAGCTTCAGGAAGTTACTGTTAATGGTGGAGGAGCCACATTGCCTCAGATTTTTTAAGGCACTGAAGAGGAAGCCTCAGGATACAACATCTCTTTGTTTCTGATGTTCATTTTTTCATGATGATTACATTTGGAGTCTCAATGATACGCAGACTGTGGCGTTAACGCCCTATGTGTTTTTCTGAAAACATTAATTAGTTTACGTTGGGTAAAATAACAAAGTAGACTAAAGTCTATATATCTCCAGCCTTTTAAATATGTGTATTCAATCTCAAGTCACAAAAAAGATATATACCTCATACCAAAAAAGGCTACTTCTCAAGTTTGTGAGTACAACTGACATTATCATTGATCACTAAATCAAGGTGATCACTCTATTCTTTAAATGCTTTCAATAACTTCAAGAACATGGATAAGTAATGGTACTTCTCAATAAAAAGTCATTTTCATTTGATAAAGCAATGTTACATATAGTATTTTCAATCATAATTCCATATCTCTATATCATAATTCCAAAATAGCCCCCAAATTCCTGAATTGATCTATGATCTGTGCCTGTGTTTTTAATAAGCTCGGTTTTATGAGCCACGGCCCTCTGTTGGGGTATGATGTTACACAATGAGCCACATCCCTCTGTTGGGGTATGATGTTACACAATGAGCCACATCCCTCTGTTGGGGTATGATGTTACACAATGAGCCACATCCCTCTGTTGGGGTATGATGTTACACAATGAGCCACATCCCTCTGTTAGGGTATGATGTTACACAATCAGCCACATCCCTCTGTTGGGGTATGATGTTACACAATCAGCCACATCCCTCTGTTGGGGTATGATGTTACACAATCAGCCAAGGCTCCAAGCATGACCACCATATCAATGTTGTTGCCTCTCAAAATAGACCTAGGTTACTGGGGATCTATCAACATGGCAGTCCCACAAGGTTGTGTCATATACATCTTCCTGAGGCAAGAGAGTTAACTGACTATAAAAGTCCAGTTTCCACCCTTGCCGAACTTGGCTGGTATTATGGAGTTACATTTTGGCTGGACTGACGAGTCTATGCATCATAGCCCAATCAAAATCGCGCAATTGAAATCCGGTTCTTAAACTGTTGTGCAGGTTTTGGTCGATTGCATGATTTGCAAAGCATGTGTACCGCCAACTCATTGTCAGCATATATTTTCAAGATCTTTTAAAGTTTTTAATCAAGGTGCACACGTGATTTGATGCATTTCTGGATGTAAGACCCCTTTTATCACAATATAGATCTTGATTATCGATCAGATTGTCCTGACTCGGCACCACCATTTTGTGTGAAGCAAACGCAAGTGATACGAGAGGTGGAATCTGATTGGTCCATAGGAGAGGCTTAGAAGGGACATAACTGGTAATAGCCACTGGTGGCGCTACGATCGAGCCCAGTAATTCCAGCCAAGTTCGGCAAGGGTGGAAACTGGACTTTTAAAGTCAGCCAACTCTCTTGCCTCAGGAAGATGTGTCATGTAGGATGGGCATACAAAGTTTCATCAAGAAATATTGAAAGGTTTATGAGTAATGCTCAATAAAATGTAACCCTCATTTCCAAGTCCAACTTATTTTTGAATACACAATGCCATTTAGAAAGTGGTCAAATACCTGATATGTATATAAAGTTTCATGAAGAAATTTTTTAACCTTTTTTTTCTCTCGTGTAGTTGTCCGATTTTCGATTACGAGCACTGATACTACTTAATTTTGTTTATCCGACATACTCGTTAATCCGACATAATTAACTGCAACCAACCATGTCGGATTAATGGGACAGTTGTTACTACTTATTATTGCCTTGGAAACGCGAATCTAGAAATTGCAATGAAGCACCTGAATAGAAAAAGACACGAGATCAGCACATGCCTGATGTGTTTTCAGAGTTTCATGAAGAAATAGGATTTTTTTATTGATCATGCTCCAAAAACAATCCCAACACACATATGAACTCAAGTCCAAATTGTTGTGGAAACACAATATTGTTATTAGAAATTGAAAATTCCTGAATAGCAAATTTAAACGGCAACCGTTCAATGCATGCCTGATGTATAAACAAAGTTTTCTGAAAATATATTGAATGGTTTATGAGTTCTAGAAATGAACCCTACCATCATTTTAACTAAATCCAAAGTATTGCCATGGAAAGCAAAATGTATAAATTTTGAATACTCCTGAAAAGCAAACAACATCAGTTCAATCCATGCCCTATGCGTATATAAAGTTTCCTGAAGAAATTTGGAACAGTTGGTAAGTTTTGCTCCGGAAACGAAATGTGAAAGATGGACGGAGATGGGCAGGGGTCACAACTCCACAAATTTGTTAAATTAATTTAAGAGGTAACCATTGCCATTTTGATTGTTTCTGCAGTTGAAAAGAAAATCACAGGTTGAGGTGTGAATATTTTATGTTCAGCCAGTGTCAAGGACACCTGCAAGTTGTTCCAGCTAGCAGAATCCATTTTCTTGAAATCTCAAGCTGTGAGGAAATGCTTTTTCCCCTCCCCCTGCAGATATATGTTTACACAAGATGAGAGACAGAAATTACACCTATTAGCCTGTTCAGACCTCCATGCTGGAGAAATACAAACAGACTAAACGTCAGAACATGGAGTCTGGAGGGATACTTTAGTGTGCCAACATATTGAGTCTGAATTACATCGCTACTGCTTGTTCGATGCCACACTTTATTATGTCTGCTCTTTAGACAGGAGAGAAGGAAATTTAATGAAAGATGGAGCTGCTTATAACTCTCAGGTTTTGTTTATCCGTAACAGATCTCTACAGATCTGAATCAGGTATGCTAGAGGGCAGACGGCATAGTTTAAAGTAGGATGTCCCTGACAACAGCTGTTGGTTATATTCTTGTGATGTATCTACCCAGAACGCTGCTGAAACACGGTGGAGCAGAGACTTTTGTTCGTCCAAGGCGATGCATCACAATTTCTTCAGTTCTCTTTTTTCCACTCTCAGTGAAAATCAGTGAAAGTTTCGGATGCTTAAATGATTATACCTTTACAATGGGGCAGAATGTTGAGGGCAGGAAATTGCCCAGCAAAACCTATCTCTTTAATTTAATATATGCTATTTAATTAAGGTTTCAACAATAGTACAAACTGAAATCTATTTTCGATTGAAGAAATGTATCATATTTAAGTGAGCAGTGCATTCAGGATATTGGTGCCTACTTCACTTAAAACTAGAAAATGAATTAGTCTGGCCATATCTAAACACATATAAAAGATGGAAGAGCTTAAAACACTTCAAATTTAAGGTGAGGTGAGGTGAGGTGAAATTGGGTTTAACGTCGCATCCAAGATTATTGCATTTATATAGCGACGTGCATGCACGTGGCTGCTTGTACTAGTCCGGACTGATGCCGATTTATAGTGCTAGCCCACTGAGATACCATGCCGCAGTTTAACATTAATACCCCACTCAGACACAGTATACTGACTCCGAGCTGACCAGTCCTTGTTTTAGCCTCTTAATGCCGAGTGCCAGACAGGGTAACAACAAGTACCATCTTTTAACGTCTTTTGGTATGACGCGGCCGGAGATCGAACCCCGGACCTTCTGTTCTCCGGGCGGACGCTCTACCACTCGACCACGGAGGCTGTCTCAAATTTAAGGAATCTGATGCAGTGGGACTCCAATTACCCTAGAATATAATCCCAGGCACTGTTACTGTCATGCCAACATTAAACATGTACAATGGGAAAAAACAACATTGCAATACATGTAAATGTGTATTCTAAGTGGAGCTGTGATTATGGACTATTTATTTTCTGAGTCGGTAATTCAATCATTAATAATCATAAACATGCACTACATATTTGAACTGCACTGCCCGAACACACAGGCTCTGTTTCCACAGCTATGTAAATGGAGGCCGGACCATCCATGATCATTATAATGAGGCCCATTACACTGACTATATATTTTCTCAGCAATTATGTTAAATGTCATTGGTACAAATTACACAGTGGAGCTAGGTATTGGCATATGTGTGGTATTTTATAATTGGTGTTTGTGCAGCAATTATGTTTGATTAATGTAGCAGATAATTAAATAACCGTTAAGATATTTGTGTTTGTGGATCAGTTTGGTTGAGGTTTCGGAGAGGAGGGATACCCCTCCTCGTTGCCACTGCTAAGAATAGATGTATGAACAAGATGCTGGCTACACATTCAAGTGACTGATTTCGGATGTAGCCGGCATGTGAGGCTGACCAGCTCTCCAGAGATTGTGAGTAGTTTTGTGGAAAATATGTTTAAATTTCAGTGGCAGCCATTTTCTTTTGCATCAATTTGAACGTAGGGATGACAGGAGAGTAGGTACTTGTGAAGTAATCTGGAGCAGTACTCTCATGCGTTCAGTCAGTGGCTTACATGGCATGGCAGTATTGCTGTGCGTCGTCAGGCAACAAACATATACTTTTTATGCAAATTGTGTGAGTGGTGGGTGCTACTGGTAGGGCAGGACATTCTTACCTTTTTTGCAAATACCTGGTGTCATCACTGATTTTCAGTGATCCATTCATATAATGTTTACTGTTGTTTTGCCTTTTGCGCCATATGAAATGTTTCACTCACTCACTCACTCACTCACTCACTCACTCACTCACTCACTCACTCACTCACTCACTCACTCACTCACAGAATAAACCTTTTTACCAATTAAGCTCTTGGTCAAATTGATTGGCTGAGTGATCTTGATCTCTTGAGAAACGGTATATTCCAGCGTTTTATTCACTAAAAAAGAGTCACTGAAATGATCCCCCTGCTGAATGCCATATTCCATGGATATTATGGTCAATATATGTCCAGACAGAGATCTTGATGAGTTCCAGTGACTAGCAGCTCTGTCTTCATGGCATAGTCAATCTAGATAATGGTTGGCACCTTGTCTGGGTTTCTTGCACTGAACAATGAAGACTTACTGTAACTCCAAAGTACTTTGGGTTGGTACTTTGTGGCAAAATGAGACGTTTGGACAGATTGTAGACTTAATTTTTTGCCTTTTATTATTCTTATTTTGAAGATTTTCATTTTGTTGCTTTTGATCCTGGTGTTGTGTCATTGTTGTGAATGTGATAGTAGAGGCAGATAACTAAACTTTACTTTCTTGTCTTCAAGGTATGATATGTAAACTTAGGTTTGATTCATGGTACCACTGAGATGGCTTGTCAAGGTATTTTATATATCAGAGCTCCAGATTGTGTTTCATATTGTCAATACGTGGAATCAGTGTTAGATCCATCATGTGGAGTATCCAAAGTATATACCTTTCTCAAAATATTGTTAACTGTTCACTAAATCTGAATTACATGTGCCTGCATAAAATTCTTTGAATGTTTGTAACTGGTATATAGCAAAAGTTCTTAAAAGAAGAATTTTCTAAAAGAAAGTATAAAGAATTCAAGGATAGTGTTAGATTCGAGGATAGTGTTAGATTCAAGGATAGTGTTAGATTCAAGGATAGTGTTAGATTCAAGGATAGTGTTAGATTCAAGGATGGTGTTAGATTCAAGGATGGTGTTAGATTCAAGGATAGTGATAGATTCAAGGGTAGTGTTAGATTCAAGGATAGTCTTAGATTCAAGGATAGTCTTAGATTCAAGGATAGTGTTAGATTATTTCCTTCTGGCTATTCCCCTTTCTTTGTCAAACATGTTAAAAAGGTAGGCCTTGGCAGTTTCACAGTCAGATGCCTGTTTCTTTTTATTAATTTTCATTTTCACAGCCCCAGGGTGTAGTGAGACCCAGATATGTCCAGCTGGGCAGGGGGGAGAGTCCATGCCAGGCTGTGGGCTGTGTGATCTAGCACTGCCTCGGCAGGGAGGGAGGGAGTTTCTATCACATATCTTAATGCTCCAGAGGCTTGCTGGAATATTGCCACTTCAATCAGTGTGCTGATAAAAAACACGGAAGGGAGAGGATTTAAGGCTATTTCTGACCCATGATTATCATTTGTGTTTTCAGGGTTTTTTTCATCTAGAGGAGACAGATAAAATGGTCATATATCGTTAAACGGGGAGGGGCATGGTTTGGGGTTTGGGGTTCTTTGAGGAGAGATGATAACTGTTATCCGTGCACTATGTGTCTCCCCTCTTGGGCTTTCCTATGTGACTGCAGGGTGTGTGATATGTTAGACTGTCAGACAAGTGGACTTGCATTTTTAGCTCACCTGACTGAAAGTGTCGTAAATATCTTCTCCCCAGAAACCACATACAGTAATCAATCAAATTGAAACTTTATGATAAGATAGATAATATTTATTGCAGAAATGTTCCATTACAGGGCAGCTGCAATTTTAAAAGACAAGACATTATGATTCATATATACATATATACAGACATACATAATTTACATTCCTATAGACACATACAAAAACAAAACAATCAATATTACATATTTGATGATATTATTGTACATAAAATGTCAACGGTTGATTATGAAGGGGTATTTATTGTTTGAAATGATATATATGGAAACAAATGCAGTTGATATTGACTGCTTCATTATTTGACAGGATGTAGTGAAATAATTTGTCTTCATGACTGGACATTTACATTTACATTTTGTCTGGATAATTTTTCAAAGAGTATATTTCTTTCTTGAGTGTGTTTAATACAGTGAAGTAAGTAGTGTTTTTCGTCATCAATGGTTGAACATGTAGAGCATAGCCTCTGATGTAGTGGGGTTGTCGGCTTTGTATGTCTTCCAAGTTCAATATTTAATTTATGGTTACTTAATCTTAGTTTAGAAAAGTGCACTCGATATTTTCTTACTTTACAGTGACTGAGATAGGGTTCTAATTTTATTTCATTTATGTGTGTGTTCCACACAGTTTGTTCTAGGGTCTGAATCGGGTTTTCAATATGGGCAGCAATATGAAAAACTGATTTATTATTCATGGTCATTTTTGTTCAAAATATATTGAAATTAGGTAAATATGTTGTCAGTAGTGAGGTTCAACATTTATATTCCATTTGTTGCGAGATTGTAATTTAATTTTTGCCTTGAGTTCTTCTATGTTTAAAATTTAATGAAAATAGGTACATGTTTAGTGAGTAGTGAGTACTAAAACATATTTTCCGTTTTTTCACGATATTTTGTATTGTAATCTTTCTTTGACCTTTGTACTTTGACCTTTGTACTTTGACCTTTGTACTTTGACCGTGCTTCAAACTTCTCTCAAAATTGTTTTCCCTTGCATGGTCAAACATCATCTCCTCTGAAACCACTGAAGCAATGTAGCTTTAACTTCACATGCAAGTTTCCAGAAAAAATGACAGTTGAATGTGTTCAAGAGGTTCTAATGCCAGTTTCAATATGGCGGCCTCATCAGCCATATTGTAAAAGCTATTTATGTCCATTTTAAAGTTCATATCCAGGTGAGCTACGGTGCTCATCCCTTGCTCATCTCTCAGTAGTTTTAACTTGGATTTCAAGGAAATTGCTATTTTTATGGATCATAGGTGATGTCGAAGTTGTGTGATTTGTGATTAGTAATACAACAATCCCTCCAGTCCAATCCAGGTGCAACACAGATAGCATGTAATTGACAAGTGGTAATATATTGTGACTGTTTGTCAAGACATCCAATAAGTTTTCTTTGCCCCAGCTTTCAAGATACATGCATGATATGAGTTGGGAGGTTCAGGTAAAAGAATATTAGTTTATGTTTTAGTTGTATCTAGTTAATGGTGAGATCGTGGGTCACAAGCCAAGTGTCACCAGTGGTGGGCCAGGTTACCGAAAGAAAGTGAAATTAAACTCTGTATTTGAGAAAGTAGTTTACAAAGAACCCAATCCGAACCTGTGGGTTAAAATTATTATAAAATTGCTGACAGGCAAATCTCATATTTAATCAAATGCTTTCAGAGAAAACTTGGGTTTCCCAAAATAATTGTTGACAGCATGGCTTCATTGACTTGGCGGCAAAGTTGGCTAATGCAGCTGTGTAAATGTGTAACGTGGTCGTAAGGGGCCTGCGGTTTGTGACATGGAATCATTTAATAACGGATTTATTTATAGTACTTTAAACCTAATGACTGGTGCCAAGGGTGTGCCAAGTGGAAAAAAACTAACAGATAACATTTGCCTTTTGTCTTTAATCAAGAGCTGAGGGTTTGAGTTTGTGTCTGGCCAACTGTTGAGGGATGACATTGTTGTGTTAGCAGCAGACATTGAACATAATGTGGTGAAGCTCTCATGTTTGGGGCTGGTTGTTCTGGATGTTTGTTTAAGGAAATGTTTCAACAAATTCAGTTGCTATGTTTTCATGCACCAGAATCAAATTTGTGAATTTACCAAAACTTTAAAAAACTTACTTTCTAAGAGTTCACACCTTCAATCCCTAGGCTTGTGGGATTGAGGGTTTCTGTGGGATTGAGGGTTTCTTGTGGGATTGAGGGTTTCTTGTGGGATTGAGGGTTTCTGTGGGATTGTGGGTTTCCTGTTGGGTTGTGGGTTTCCTGTTGGAATGTTTGATTGTAGGTTTCCTGTTGGATTCTGGGTTTCCAGTGGGAATGTTGATTTCTGTGAGATTGTGGGTTTCAAGTGGAATAGTGGCTTTCCTGAGAATTATGGGGGGTTTATTTGGCATTGTGGGTTTCCTGTGAACTTATTCCTCTGGTCCCAAAGAAATTACTGCATGGGAATTCCTGGGCATACAAGATCCCCAGCACACTATGCTAGTAAGGAAGCTGACATGGGGATGTGGTACTTACAGATTTTGCATGACCTACCTCAATGATGCTCATGTTATCAACCACTGGTTTAACAATGGCATTACTTGATTATTTATTGGTTCCAAAGCCACACCACTGTGTCCAGGAAGGATAACAGGAACTTGATGACTTCCCTCAAGAAATTGATACAATAAGAAATTTGAAGAAAAAAATGCAGAAAATGTTCTTTTTAGAGATAACATTTGGGCATATGGTTAGGAGATGGAATTCTTTTTGAAGATATATCTTTGGTTTGGTTTTGTGACTTATATTTGGGCTATAAGCAAAAGGCACCACTTAGAATTATTAAAACAGGCTGACATAAATGGGGACTGGATGGTCGGGTGACGACTGATTGTGTGTCATGTTGTACCCTGGTGGTCAACCATTGGTGATACAGCTGGAATATTGCTGATGGTGGCCATACAGCTGGAATACTGCTAAGGGTGACCATACAGCTGGAATATTGCTGATGGTGGCCATACAGCTTGAATACAGCTGGAATATTGCTGATGGTGGCGGTCGATACAGCTGGAATACTGCTGATGGTGGTGATACAGCTGGAATATTGCTGATGGTGGCCATACAGCTGGAATATTGCTGATGGTGGCCATACAGCTGGAATACAGCTGGAATATTGCTGATGGTGGTGATACAGCTAGAATATTGCTGATGGTGGCGATACAGCTGGAATATTGCTGATGGTGGTGATACAGCTGGAATATTGCTGATGGTGGTGATACAGCTGGAATATTGCTGATGGTGGGGATACAGCTGGAATATTGCTGATGGTGGTGATACAGCTGGAATATTGCTGATGGTGGGGATACAGCTGGAATATTGCTGATGGTGGTGATACAGCTAGAATATTGCTGATGGTGGTGATACAGCTGGAATATTGCTTATGGTGGCGATATAGCTAGAATATTGCTGATGGTGGTGATACAGCTAGAATATTGCTGATGGTGGTGATACAGCTGGAATATTGCTTATGGTGGCGATATAGCTAGAATATTGCTGATGGTGGCGATACAGCTGGAATATTGCTGATGGTGGTTATATAGCTAGAATATTGCTGATGGTGGCGATACAGCTGGAATATTGATGATGGTGGCAATATAGCTGGAATATTGCTGATGGTGGTGATATAGCTAGAATATTGCTGATGGTGGCAAAATAGCTGGAATGTTGCTGATGGTGGCAATACAGCTGGAATTTTGCTGATGGTGGCGATACAGCTGGAATATTGCTGATGGTGGTTATATAGCTAGAATATTGCTGATGGTGGCGATACAGCTGGAATATTGATGATGGTGGCAATATAGCTGGAATATTGCTGATGGTGGTGATATAGCTAGAATATTGCTGATGGTGGCGATACAGCTGGAATATTGATGATGGTGGCGATATAGCTAGAATATTGCTGATGGTGGCAATGTAGCTGGAATGTTGCTGATGGTGGCAATACAGCTGGAATATTGCTGATGGTGGCGATATAGCTGGAATATTGCTGATGGTGGCAATATAGCTGGAATATCTGCTGATGGTGGCGATACAGCTGGAATGTTGCTGATGGTGAAATACAACAAAAAATAACATTCCTTTCTCATGAATTCCTATTTTTCTCAAATCAACCTGCTGCAGACACCAAGTCAAAATACACGGATAAATCACTGCCTTATGTTTAATTGTCATAACTCATGCAAGCATCACTGTGAAGCCCCACGCTGATAGGGTTCTAATTTTATTTCATTTATGTGTGTGTTCCACACAGTTTGTTCTAGGGTCTGAATGGGGTTTTCAATATGGGCAGCAATATGAAAAACTGATTTATTATTCATGGTCATTTTTGTTCAAAATATATTGAAATTAGGTAAATATGTTGTCAGTAGTGAGGTTCAACATTTATATTCCATTTGTTGCGAGATTGTAATTTAATTTTTGCCTTGAGTTCTTCTATGTTTAAAATTTAATGAAAATAGGTACATGTTTAGTGAGTAGTGAGTACTAAAACATATTTTCCGTTTTTTTCACGATATTTTGTATTGTAATCTTTCTTTGACCTTTGTACTTTGACCTTTGTACTTTGACCGTGCTTCAAACTTCTCTCAAAATTGTTTTCCCTTGCATGGTCAAACATCATCTCCTCTGAAACCACTGAAGCAATTTAGCTTTAACTTCACATGCAAGTTTCCAGAAAAAATGACAGTTGAATGTGTTCAAGAGGTTCTAATGCCAGTTTCAATATGGCAGCCTCATCAGCCATATTGTAAAAGCTATTTATGTCCATTTTAAAGTTCATATCCAGGTGAGCTACGGTGCTCATCCCTTGCTCATCTCTCAGTAGTTTTAACTTGAATTTCAAGGAAATTGCTATTTTTATGGATCATAGGTGATGTCGAAGTTGTGTGATTTGTGATTAGTAATACAACAATCCCTCCAGTCCAACCCAGGTGCAACACAGATAGCATGTAATTGACAAGTGGTAATATATTGTCACTTTTTGTCAAGACATCCAATAAGTTTTCTTTGCCCCAGCTTTCAAGATACATGCATGATGTGAGTTGGCAGGTTCAGGTAAAAGAATATTAGTTTATGATTTAGTTGTATCTAGTTAATGGTGAGATCTTGGGTCACAAGCCAAGTGTCACCAGTGGTGGGCCAGGTTACCGAAAGAAAGTGAAATTAAACTCTGTATTTGAGAAAGTAGTTTACAAAGAACCCAATCCGAACCTGTGGGTTAAAATTATTATAAAATTGCTGACAGGCAAATCTCATATTTAATCAAATGCTTTCAGAGAAAACTTGGGTTTCCCAAAATAATTGTTGACAGCATGGCTTCATTGACTTGGCGGCAAAGTTGGCTAATTCAGCTGTGTAAATGTGTAACGTGGTCGTAAGGGGCCTGCGGTTTGTGACATGGAATCATTTAATAACGGATTTATTTATAGTACTTTAAACCTAATGACTGGTGCCAAGGGTGTGCCAAGTGGAAAAAAACTAACAGATAACATTTGCCTTTTGTCTTTAATCAAGAGCTGAGGGTTTGAGTTTGTGTCTGGCCAACTGTTGAGGGATGACATTGTTGTGTTAGCAGCAGACATTGAACATAATGTGGTGAAGCTCTCATGTTTGGGGCTGGTTGTTCTGGATGTTTGTTTAAGGAAATGTTTCAACAAATTCAGTTGCTATGTTTTCATGCACCAGAATCAAATTTGTGAATTTACCAAAACTTTAAAAAACTTACTTTCTAAGAGTTCACACCTTCAATCCCTAGGCTTGTGGGATTGAGGGTTTCTGTGGGATTGAGGGTTTCTTGTGGGATTGAGGGTTTCTTGTGGGATTGAGGGTTTCTGTGGGATTGTGGGTTTCCTGTTGGATTGTGGGTTTCCTGTTGGAATGTTTGATTATAGGTTTCCTGTTGGATTCTGGGTTTCCAGTGGGAATGTTGATTTCTGTGAGATTGTGGGTTTCAAGTGGAATAGTGGCTTTCCTGAGAATTATGGGGGGTTTATTTGGCATTGTGGGTTTCCTGTGAACTTATTCCTCTGGTCCCAAAGAAATTACTGCATGGGAATTCCTGGGCATACAAGATCCCCAGCACACTATGCTAGTAAGGAAGCTGACATGGGGATGTGGTACTTACAGATTTTGCATGACCTACCTCAATGATGCTCATGTTATCAACCACTGGTTTAACAATGGCATTACTTGATTATTTATTGGTTCCAAAGCCACACCACTGTGTCCAGGAAGGATAACAGGAACTTGATGACTTCCCTCAAGAAATTGATACAATAAGAAATTTGAAGAAAAAAATGCAGAAAATGTTCTTTTTAGAGATAACATTTGGGCATATGGTTAGGAGATGGAATTCTTTTTGAAGATATATCTTTGGTTTGGTTTTGTGACTTATATTTGGGCTATAAGCAAAAGGCACCACTTAGAATTATTAAAACAGGCTGACATAAATGGGGACTGGATGGTCGGGTGACGACTGATTGTGTGTCATGTTGTACCCTGGTGGTCAACCATTGGTGATACAGCTGGAATATTGCTGATGGTGGCCATACAGCTGGAATACTGCTAAGGGTGACCATACAGCTGGAATATTGCTGATGGTGGCCATACAGCTTGAATACAGCTGGAATATTGCTGATGGTGGCGGTCGATACAGCTGGAATACTGCTGATGGTGGTGATACAGCTGGAATATTGCTGATGGTGGCCATACAGCTGGAATATTGCTGATGGTGGCCATACAGCTGGAATACAGCTGGAATATTGCTGATGGTGGTGATACAGCTAGAATATTGCTGATGGTGGCGATACAGCTGGAATATTGCTGATGGTGGTAATACAGCTGGAATATTGCTGATGGTGGTGATACAGCTGGAATATTGCTGATGGTGGGGATACAGCTGGAATATTGCTGATGGTGGTGATACAGCTGGAATATTGCTGATGGTGGGGATACAGCTGGAATATTGCTGATGGTGGTGATACAGCTGGAATATTGCTGATGGTGGTGATACAGCTGGAATATTGCTGATGGTGGGGATACAGCTGGAATATTGCTGATGGTGGTGATACAGCTAGAATATTGCTGATGGTGGTGATACAGCTGGAATATTGCTTATGGTGGCGATATAGCTAGAATATTGCTGATGGTGGCAATACAGCTGGAATATTGCTGATGGTGGTTATATAGCTAGAATATTGCTGATGGTGGCGATACAGCTGGAATATTGATGATGGTGGCAATATAGCTGGAATATTGCTGATGGTGGTGATATAGCTAGAATATTGCTGATGGTGGCAAAATAGCTGGAATGTTGCTGATGGTGGCAATACAGCTGGAATTTTGCTGATGGTGGCGATACAGCTGGAATATTGCTGATGGTGGTTATATAGCTAGAATATTGCTGATGGTGGCGATACAGCTGGAATATTGATGATGGTGGCAATATAGCTGGAATATTGCTGATGGTGGTGATATAGCTAGAATATTGCTGATGGTGGCGATACAGCTGGAATATTGATGATGGTGGCGATATAGCTAGAATATTGCTGATGGTGGCAATGTAGCTGGAATGTTGCTGATGGTGGCAATACAGCTGGAATATTGCTGATGGTGGCGATATAGCTGGAATATTGCTGATGGTGGCAATATAGCTGGAATATCTGCTGATGGTGGCGATACAGCTGGAATGTTGCTGATGGTGAAATACAACAAAAAATAACATTCCTTTCTCATGAATTCCTATTTTTCTCAAATCAACCTGCTGCAGACACCAAGTCAAAATACACGGATAAATCACTGCCTTATGTTTAATTGTCATAACTCATGCAAGCATCACTGTGAAGCCCCACGCTGATAGGGTTCTAATTTTATTTCATTTATGTGTGTGTTCCACACAGTTTGTTCTAGGGTCTGAATGGGGTTTTCAATATGGGCAGCAATATGAAAAACTGATTTATTATTCATGGTCATTTTTGTTCAAAATATATTGAAATTAGGTAAATATGTTGTCAGTAGTGAGGTTCAACATTTATATTCCATTTGTTGCGAGATTGTAATTTAATTTTTGCCTTGAGTTCTTCTATGTTTAAAATTTAATGAAAATAGGTACATGTTTAGTGAGTAGTGAGTACTAAAACATATTTTCCGTTTTTTCACGATATTTTGTATTGTAATCTTTCTTTGACCTTTGTACTTTGACCTTTGTACTTTGACCGTGCTTCAAACTTCTCTCAAAATTGTTTTCCCTTGCATGGTCAAACATCATCTCCTCTGAAACCACTGAAGCAATTTAGCTTTAACTTCACATGCAAGTTTCCAGAAAAAATGACAGTTGAATGTGTTCAAGAGGTTCTAATGCCAGTTTCAATATGGCAGCCTCATCAGCCATATTGTAAAAGCTATTTATGTCCATTTTAAAGTTCATATCCAGGTGAGCTACGGTGCTCATCCCTTGCTCATCTCTCAGTAGTTTTAACTTGAATTTCAAGGAAATTGCTATTTTTATGGATCATAGGTGATGTCAAAGTTGTGTGATTTGTGATTAGTAATACAACAATCCCTCCAGTCCAATCCAGGTGCAACACAGATAGCATGTAATTGACAAGTGGTAATATATTGTGACTGTTTGTCAAGACATCCAATAAGTTTTCTTTGCCCCAGCTTTCAAGATACATGCATGATATGAGTTGGGAGGTTCAGGTAAAAGAATATTAGTTTATGTTTTAGTTGTATCTAGTTAATGGTGAGATCGTGGGTCACAAGCCAAGTGTGACCAGTGGTGGGCCAGGTTACCGAAAGAAAGTGAAATTAAACTCTGTATTTGAGAAAGTAGTTTACAAAGAACCCAATCCGAACCTGTGGGTTAAAATAATTATAAAATTGCTGACAGGCAAATCTCATATTTAGTCAAATGCTTTCAGAGAAAACTTAGGTTTCCCAAAATAATTGTTGACAGCATGGCTTCATTGACTTGGCGACAAGTTTGCTAATTCAGCTGTGTAAATGTGTAACGTGGTTGTAAGGGGCCTGCAGTTTGTGACATGGAATCATTTAATAACGGATTTATTTATAGTACTTTAAACCTAATGACTGGTGCCAAGGGTGTGCCAAGTGGAAAAAACTAACAGATAACATTTGCCTTTTGTCTTTAATCAAGAGCTGAGGGTTTGAGTTTGTGTCTGGCCAACTGTTGAGGGATGACATTGTTGTGTTAGCAGCAGACATTGAACATAATGTGGTGAAGCTCTCATGTTTGGGGCTGGTTGTTCTGGATGTTTGTTTAAGGAAATGTTTCAACAAATTCAGTTGCTATGTTTTCATGCACCAGAATCAAATTTGTGAATTTACCAAAACTTTAAAAAACTTACTTTCTAAGAGTTCACACCTTCAATCCCTAGGCTTGTGGGATTGAGGGTTTCTTGTGGGATTGAGGGTTTCTTGTGGGATTGTGGGTTTCCGTGGGATTGTGGGTTTCTTGTGGGATTGAGGGTTTCTGTGGGATTGTTGGTTCCTGTGGGATTGTGGGTTTCTTGTGGGATTGTGGGTTTCCTGCTGGAATGTTTGATTGTAGGTTTCCTGTTGGATTGTGGGTTTCAAGTGGAATAGTGGCTTTCCTGAGAATTATGGGGGGTTTATTTGGCATTGTGGGTTTCCTGTGAACATATTCCTCTGGTCCCAAAGAAATTACTGCATGGGAATTCCTGGGCATACAAGATCCCCAGCACACTATGCTAGTAAAGAAGCTGACATGGGGATGTGGTACAGAATTTGCATTACCTACCTCAATGATGCTCATGTTAACAACCACTGGTTTAACAATGGCATTACTTGATTATTTATTGGTTCCAAAGCCACACCACTGTGTCCAGGAAGGATAACAGGAACTTGATGACTTCCCTCAAGAAATTGATACAATAAGAAATTTGAAGAAAAAAAATGCAGAAAATGTTCTTTTTAGAGATAACATTTGGGCATATGGTTAGGAGATGGAATTCTTTTTGAAGATATATCTTTGGTTTGGTTTTGTGACTTATATTTGGGCTATAAGCAAAAGGCACCACTTAGAATTATTAAAACAGGCTGACATAAATGGGGACTGGATGGTCGGGTGACGACTGATTGTGTGTCATGTTGTACCCTGGTGGCGTGTTGGTCAACCATTGGTGATACAGCTGGAATATTGCTGATGGTGGCCATACAGCTGGAATACTGCTGAAGGTGGCGATACAGCTGGAATATTGCTGATGGTGGCGGTCGATACAGCTGGAATACTGCTGATGGTGGTGATACAGCTGGAATACTGCTGATGGTGGCCATACAGCTGGAATATTGCTGATGGTGGCGGTCGATACAGCTGGAATACTGCTGATGGTGGTGATACAGCTGGAATATTGCTGATGGTGGGGATACAGCTGGAATATTGCTGATGGTGGTGATACAGCTGGAATATTGCTGATGGTGGTGATACAGCTGGAATATTGCTGATGGTGGCCATACAGCTGGAATATTGCTGATGGTGGCGGTCGATACAGCTGGAAAACTGCTGATGGTGGTGATACAGCTGGAATATTGCTGATGGTGGCCATACAGCTGGAATATTGCTGATGGTGGCGGTCGATACAGCTGGAATACTGCTGATGGTGGTGATACAGCTGGAATATTGCTGAAGGTGGCGATACAGCTGGAATATTGCTGATGGTGGCGGTCGATACAGCTGGAATATTGCTGATGGTGGTGATACAGCTGGAATATTGCTGATGGTGGCCATACAGCTGGAATATTGCTGATGGTGGCGGGCGATACAGCTGGAATATTGCTGATGGTGGCCATACAGCTGGAATATTACTGATGGTGGCCATACAGCTGGAATACAGCTGGAATATTGCTGATGGTGGTGATAGCGCTAGAATATTGCTGATGGTGGCGATACAGCTGGAATATTGCTGATGGTGGTGATACAGCTGGAATATTGCTGATGGTGGGGATACAGCTGGAATATTGCTGATGGTGGGGATACAGCTGGAATATTGCTGATTGTGGCGATACAGCTGGAATATTGCTGATGGTGGGGATACAGCTGGAATATTGCTGATGGTGGTGATACAGCTTGAATGTTGCTGATGGTGGCAATACAGCTGGAATTTTGCTGATGGTGGCGATATAGCTGGAATATTGCTGATGGTGGTGATATAGCTAGAATATTGCTGATGGTGGCGATACAGCTGGAATATTGATGATGGTGGCGATATAGCTAGAATATTGCTGATGGTGGCAATGTAGCTGGAATGTTGCTGATGGTGGCAATACAGCTGGAATATTGCTGATGGTGGCGATATAGCTGGAATATTGCTGATGGTAGCGATATAGCTGGAATATCTGCTGATGGTGGCGATACAGCTGGAATGTTGCTGATGGTGAAATACAACAAAAAATAACATTCCTTTCTCATGAATTCCTATTTTTCTCAAATCAACCTGCTGCAGACACCAAGTCAAAATACACGGATAAATCACTGCCTTATGTTAAATTGTCATAACTCATGCAAGCATCACTGTGAAGCCCCACGCTGCAACCACCAACTCCTCCCTGTGAAACGTGCCTGCTCCTAAGTACTCTATTGCTGTGCTATGTCTGTAAGCACCCCAATTTCCCGTTCATTTAGAAAAATACCAGAGGTGCTCAAAATCCTTTTCTTTCTATGTGGAGTGGTTTGAATCATCGGAATGAGGATAATTTCCTTGATTCAATCCCTGACAGGCAATTATCACCTGGCTTTGATCTTCTCAGTGAATCTATGCTGCCATGTGTAGGTAATTATGTTACTCAGAGTTGAACAGGAGGGAGGAAGATCAAGTCTAGATGAAGTAATTGTAGATTCCAATGATTTGTCTGTCATTGGATTACATCGTAAACTGTGATTTAATGGAAATGGGAGAAGTTTACACCTGATCACTGGGTAACAATGTCTTAACAAAGATGGCTGTTTGCCCAAGTTGTACATTCCTACCTTTACTGGGTGCAGATGTTCGGGATAGAAAAAAAATCACTTGTAGAAAATACAAGCACCAGGCAGGGTTTGTCTGGTCCATACTTTATCGTAGACTGGGATGTAGCTGGGAGGATGCTGATGAAGCATAAAACAACAGATACATTTCAGAGGCATGGTTACATGAATTCTGTATCAAGGAAACCTTAAACAGTAAACTACAGTTATATCGAACTCAAAAGGGTCGGGTAGCCTAGTGGTTAAAGCGTTAGCTCATCACGTCGAAGACCCGGGTTCGATTCCCGACATGGGTACAATGTGTGAAGCCCATTTTTGGTGTACCCCGCCGAGATATTGCTGGAATATTGCTAAAAGTGGCGTAAAACCATACTCACTCATTCACTCCCCCAAAAGGGATCACAGAGTTTAGTTCGATATAAACATAGTTTGTTATACATGTATGAATAGCAAATGGTCAGGACCAAAAAATGTGTTCGTTATATTCGTCAGTTAGTTATAAGCGTGTTCGTGTTCCTTTTCTGTATCAGGATAAACTGAGTAAGAGAAACAGGCAGTGACTTTTAAGGTGACTGTTTAATCCAAAATTAATTTAAATATGAGCATATTCTATGGCCCCAAGATTAACCTGTGTTTTTATGCTGATGCAGGTGGGGGGGCACGGGTGGCCCAGTCGTCTAAGGCGCCGAGATTGGCTGTGCAGAGTTGCGTCCCTTGGGCACACCAGAAACCTATGATTGTGGGTTTGAATCCTGGTTCGCCCTGATTGTGTTTCTAGGTTTGTCAGCACCATACCCATGCTCGCGGGTTTCACCGAAGTGGTAAACGTCTGAGACCTGCTTCACTTCGGACTTTCCTCCCACATTAAGCTGATATGCCGCAATATAACTGGAATACTGTTAAAAGCGGCGTAAAACCCAACTCACTCACTCACTCACTCACTGATGCAGGGATGGAAATTAACCAAGAATGTCAACTTTTAATGGAGTTCAACTGTTGTATGTTTCTACCAAAATTATATATTTTCAGAGACAAAGCCTCAGTTTACTGCAAACCCTTAGAATACCTTTAACATTACCAAAACAGGTCGAGGCAAGTGGGATAGTGCTAATTTCCATCCCCTGTGATAAAAAGAATCTCTTGTAGACCCAAATAACCAAATTATGTATGTTACCTGGTAAACAAAAAACTAGCTATTTTGTTGCCATCCGTTAATGTCAGTGATTTGTCTTCTTCAAAGATGGGGTTTGTCTGCTGTGGTTCAGGAGTACCTTTGTAGAGGATTTTGTTTTATTCTATTGTCTTTCTGTTTGGCTCTCCATAGGAATTGTATGCATTGCTTTAGGGTTTGGGCATTGAAATACCATATGTAGCTTGGGGTGAATGCATGGTTAAAGAAAGGTCACCTTACCTTTGATCTTCAGTCTACCTGTTGTCTTGTGCAGCTCATAGTTTCTCTAGATATGGTTTCTTTTTGTCATAGATACAGTTATGTCACAGTCAGACGCTGACTTGTTTTCAGAGAAAAAGGTGTGGTTCCAGTTTTCTTTATCCCCTGCCTCGAAGTGGAAGGGGAATATAGGAATGGGTGCTGTCTGTCTGTCCTTTCATCAAGTTTTGTTTCCAGAGCAGAATTAAAAAAACATGAGAGATATCTTAAACACACTTGGCACATAGATAGGTCTAGTGGTGAACTGGTGCCTTTTGTTAATTTGGGATTTTTTCTTTTTAAAGTTCCGAATTTCCATGGCAATAACTTTGAATTAGCCTGAAAATGGTGGTATACGTAGTGCTCCTTTCTGGAGCAGATCTTGAAAACCATACTATATTTCGCCAGCAAACTTGGCACATTGATAGGTCTAGTGGTAAACTGGTGCCTTTTGATAGTTTGGAATGTTTTGAAATTTGTTTTTTGACTTTCCATAAGCAACGACTTTGACTTAGAATGAAAATGGCGGTAGTGGTCGCTTTTGGAGCAGATCTTGAAAAATGTACAATATTTCTTGCCTTGCACACAACAAAACATGTCATATTGGCGGGGAGTATGAGTATTTCATGCTTGTTTAAAAAGATGTGGTGCCTTCTATCTTCAAGACATGAAGTGAATGAAAACATGTACCAGGTTGACACATTAGGTGTCTGAAAAGAAACAGAGCAGAGTGCAATGTAAATTAAACCTGCTTCGAATCTTGTCAGAGGGGTACACAAAGTGCATGATCTAGACTACCAGTCAAACTTTAATTTTGTCGAGGCCTCAGTGGCTGAGTGGGTTGACCGCTGACTTTAACTGCTTCACTCTGGGTTTGAATCCCAGATGGGACTCAACTAAAAAAAGTACTAGAATTACAAAGAAAGTGTTATCCCAAACACAACATTTGCTGCTTCGATTTGTATTTCAGCTTAATGTTTGCGGAAGCCAAAATGATAAAGATCTGAGAGATGTTTACCACTGTAGTGAAATCCATGAGCAGAGCCATGGTGCAGACAGACCAAGATCATAATTGTGGTGAATCTGGGAGTCAAACCCAAAAGCAAAAGATACAGGCAGGTTTTTTTGGAATGTGTCTGTAAAGGTTTTTGACACCACTTGGCCATTTGGGCCACCAGGATCAGAAGATGAGTGAGAGTATGTCATGTAAAGTTATACCCTCACCGTGAAGATATCAGACATTAAACATCGGTCATTGCCAAAACAGACCCGTGAAGATCTGGTAGAATAGGTCTTTAGCAACCCATGCTTGCCGTAAAAGGTGACTATGCTTGTCGTAAGAGGCGACTAACGGGATCGGGTGGTCAGGCTTGCTGACTGGGTTGATGCATGTCATCGTATCCCAATTGCGTGGATCGATGCTCATGCGGTCAATCACTGGATTGTCTGGCCAAGATTTGATTATTCACAGACCGTCGTCATATAGCTGGAATATTGCTGATTGCGGCATTAAACAACAAACAAACAAACATTGCCAAAACATGTATCAGTGAAAAATGGATTTATCAAATGGAATCGGTCACTTCATATGATAATGCTGCAGCTACTCAAGCCAGAAGCAAGTCTATAAGACAAGGGTTGTAGCGGAGGTTGTGTTATGTTCAGGGAAAAGATCTCAGTGTGCACTAGTGTGGTAAATCAAGCTTAACTCTAAACTGTGACCTCGAGATCAGTCACATGTAAACTGAACTGAAGGAGAAATTGTGTGTGTTTGATTTGTATATGTAAACCATGCAGGTTTGAAAACATGTTTTTATTTATTCTCCATATGGTTTGAGATAAGCGATTTATAACAAATTTGTATGAAACTTTTGTGTAATAATGGTTTCGCTCTCAACAGCAATGTTGACGAAATGCAAATACCACTGTTGATGGATTACAGATGGCATTGTTGATGTCGTGTTGACTGTTAGCTTCTTGACAGAGTTCCCAATGTAGAAGGCACTTCATCACTGCTTAATGTCAAGTGGTAATCAAAATATCATTCTTGTATCTGCATGTTACAATGTTTATGAAAAGTGTCAGAATTCATGTAATTAAAGAATATTAATCCTTTTGTAAGATCAGTAAACGTACACTCACAGAGAAAACAGTCTCTGTTTATTGTGTCAATAAACATTTTTATCCACATCTGAAAAATATGTAGTTCATAGCCAAATATTACTCCTGATCCAAATCTGAGCAGACATCTTTGAGCAGGACTTTGGACCACGCAGACTTCTGACTTCTCATATGGGTATATTTTGTTGTTGTGTACATATAGGGTTAATGCTGACGCTGCAGGCAATAGGGTTAAAGTATGTTTCGGAAATGGGTATATTTTGTTGTATACAAAGGGTTAATGCTGTGGATGGAGGCGATAGGGTTAAAGTATATCCTGGGATATATGGGTATATTTTGTTGTTGTTTACAAAGGGTTAATGCTGAGGATGCAGGCAATAGGGTTAAAGTATATTCTGGGGTGTGGGTATATTTTGTTGTTATATACAAAGCGTTAATGCTGAGGATGCAGGCAATAGGGTTAAAGTATATTCTGGGGTATGGGTATATTTTGTTGTTGTGTACAGAGGGTTAATGCTGAGGATGCAGGCAATAGGGTTAAAGTATATTCTGGTGTATGGGTATATTTTGTTGTTGTGTACATAGGGTTAATGCTGAAGATGCAGGCAATAGGGTTAAAGTTAATGTTTGCAAGGGGCAGTTGCAGATGACTTTCAGGAACCCTGTATGTCCTCAAGATGGTTGCTGGGATAATGGATGTACAATGATGTTATTGATGGGCCAGATTGATGCAGTACATGTACAGATAAGCCAGATCCACCTGCCAGTGGTGGTTCCTTGGACCAGGGGAGGGGGTAAGAAAGGGGATGTGGAATCTGGGATATTGAGGAAAATTCCTGAGGGCTACATTTGCAGGATCGGTGTTTCAGTCATGATTGATACTGGAGATCCTTTCATGTCTCCTCCCTTCCTTACATTAAGTTTGTGTTACTATGGCAACAAAAATTGTTTGATTTACAGATTTGTTTTCCAAATATATAAGTCCAAAGTAAAAAAACAACAATAAATTTTCTTTAAGTAATGTTATAAATGTAGATTAATATTTTTTTGTGATCCTGCTTCTGTTATTTACCTACTTTGATTTTTTTTCATTATTGAAATTATAGCGTACAAACTGTATTATTTCTATATTTGTGAATTTTTGATTGGCTTTTCCTTATAAAGTAATGAAAATAATGACACGTAATGGTCACATGATCTTGTAACAGAATATTAACATTTGTTGAAGTTACCTGGTAAACACTTGCACTGACTGTAAGTGGTCAGGCTCGCTGACTTGGTTGATGCATGTCATCATATCCCAGTTGTGTAGATCGATGCTCATGATGTCAGTCACTGGATTGTCTGTCCCAACGTCGATTATTTCAGATTCTGGCGTTAAACAACAAAGAAACAAGGTAATTGGAGAAGATTGTTTCTGATTGTGATTGTGTCTGATCAACATTCCCAGCATGCTTCTCCACCAAATCATCATCAAAATTGTGAAACAGTTTTAGTGAAGACTTTCTCCATGTTCTTCTTCATGCATAAATATTGTACATGTATATGTGGATTCTTTTGAAGAAGTGAGTGAGTGAGTATAGTTTTACGCCGCTTTTAGCAATATTCCAGCAATATCACGGTGGGGGACACCAGAAATGGGCTTCACACATTGTACCAGTGTTCGAAATACCTGCCTGCCCGACCGTCCGAGACGGGTTGATTTCAACTCGGGCTGCCAGATTTGCAAATCCCCCTGCCCGACGGTCGGGTTATATTTCATATGTGACAATATTCTAAATATTTCCAGATGATAATCATTAATTCACATGTAAAGATGAATGATAAAATGTAACCAAAAAGAAATCCCGTTAGCTTATCCTGAGAAACATATGATTATAGTGGGCAGGCAGGTTTTGGTCAGGCCTGGCAAGTATTTCAGCTAGCCAGTCCTGTGGTCTGGCTGAAATTTTTGGGAGTTTCATACCCTGATTGTACCCATGTCGGGAATCAAACCCGGGTCATCAGCGTGACGAGCGAACGCTTTAACCACTAGGCTACCCGACCGCCCCTTTTGAAGAAGTGAAGTACTTCAGATTTGTAGGCTAGTGGACCCTGGGACCTGTTAGTTAGTATGTAGCTCCAGAATGATCATTACTCTCATACTTTATCATAGATGATATTGGCAGTGAGAATTACTGTGGAAGGAGGCCAGATGGCGTAGCTGCAGGGATGACCTTGAGGTGGCCTGCACTCAGCAATATTCCAGCTTTATGACGGCGGTCTGTAAATAATCGAGTCCGGACCAGACAATCCAGTGAGTGATATCATGAGCATCGATCCACCCTATTGGGATCAATAACATGCATCAACCAAGTCAGCAAGCCTGACCACCCGATCCCGTTAGTCGCCTCTTATGACAAGCATAGTCGCCTTTTACGGCAAGCATGGGTTGCTGAAGACCTATTATACCCCTGGTCTTCATGGGTCTGGCCTGCATGTGTATTGGGATGTCCAGCATATCAAGCATATCTCTCCCAGATGATGGTCAAGAGGCCCTACTTCATGTTGAGGAGAACACTTGGGGAACTTGTCCAAGACTGACCGCTACTTCCGTACGGGAGAGGTCGAGCTGTCACCAGTCCAAGATGAAGGAGTACTGTTATTGAAACCTTTTCTGCATTTGAAAAGCCGACCTCAATTTTTCATTTTCTTTTTGTGATTTTGATTTCATTTCATGTATAGATCATGGCATGAAGTTACTTCCTATTTGTCACTGGAGGCTTTTAATGTTTTCAGAATTTTAAGATTTTTTTGTTTGTTTTTTGTGTGTGTGTGTGTCTGTGTATGATGTAAAATAACTGTTTATATTTCAGAGCATTTAGTAAATTGTGGTCAACATGTCATTCTTTTACTCGCTCCACTCTCCCATAGAGATGTATTCTTTGATGTGGTCATTAGCTTGTAGCAGCACTGCTAAAGATGGTGAATATTGCCCATTTGGACAACTGGTCAGTTAGTTTATCACTGGGAGGTCAGTTGTATCCTGTATTTTGAGATCTCACTTTATGATCACTATTTTGTACAAATCGTTGTTCATCCTGTGATATGCATCTGTAGAAGTAGTAGAATATGTCACTTGAATGATTGCATCGTGTTATGCTGGTATCAGACTCATGAAAATCAGGGTTAGAATTGATAAACCCATGCTTGCTGAAAGGTGGACTTTGCTTGTCGTAACAGAATACTAGTAGGATTGGGGGTCAGACTCGCTGACTTGGCTGATGCATGTCATTGTATCCCAATTGTATAGATTGATGCTCATGACGTCAGTCATTGGATTGTCTGGTCCAGACTCGATTATTTACAGACCGCTGTCATATCACTGGAGTATTGCTGAGTGCGGTGTTAAACAACTATCATGATATAACATTTATACTATGTTTTCCTGTAACAATTAGATCCACATCAAGTGCTTTTATGAGTTATCATGGTGTAATTTGAGTTATCATGGTGTAATCATGATAACTCATAAAAGCACTTGATGTGGATCTAATTGTTATTGGAAAACTTAGTATAAATGTTATATCATGATACAACAAACAAACAAAGAGATATTATCACTTTTTAGTTGGTTTGATTGTTGGTTTGTTGTTCAACGCCGCACTAAGCAATATTCCAGGTATATGATGGCGGTCTGTAAAAAATCGAGTCTGGACCAGACAATCCAGTGATAAGTGATTAATAAACACATGATTATGATACATTTTTTGATAGGCATTTCTTAAAGTTGACGGATGACAGAGTAGACACAATTGATGGATACCAGCTTCTTTATTTACTGTAAAGGCGACGTTTTGGTGTAGATCCTTGTACTGTTGTCAAGCAAGGGTGAATAATGAACATGGTACAGAATATATACAGTAGGTGGAGGATTAACAGTAACAATTGCATACATGAGAGGGATAACTTGAGTAGGTTAAGTAATGACAACAGAAGGATAATACTGTAACAACATGATGGGCAGAGAACACATGATGAGGAAGCCAATTAGACAGGATAAGTATCCATTGGTGGGGTGATTATTGCTTTATGATTATGATGTAGTTGGAATCGCACAATGGACTAAAGATTATGGAAATGGTTAAGCTTTTATTTACATGATTTTTAATATATATTTTTGTATTTTTTCAGAAGGAAGATGAGTAATGGCGGTGCCAGGGCGGAAGCTTGAACGACAGGTCAGTGAAAGTTCCGTCGACAGTTTAAAAACTCTAAATGAAGACCTTCGTACCCACCTGGCCAAACTGCGTAGCCAACTGGACCTGCAGAAGGGCAATGTCAAGCAGGTCCACTGGCAGAAGGTGCTGGACATCCGGATGGTGCGAGAACAGGAACAGCAGAAACACATGGCCACCATAGCTGACCTACAGACCAAGCTACTGACTGAAAAGTCACGTGAACTTGAAAATCAACGCGAACAGCTTCAGCAGAAACATGAACATGACTTTCAGAAATTCACAAGGATGAAGGACACCGAGATCACCAAGTTGAGGCATGAACTGGAACAGAAGGAAGCACTTCTGCATCGGTACATCAACGAGACGAGGAGAGAATCTCTTCGCTTGTCTCAAGATGGCCGGAAATCGAAATTGTTGAATGAATTGAGTGATTTACGGAGTACCAAGAAGCAGCTTGAGGACTCGCTGACCTCGGCTAGTGAAGCAGAGAGACAATATTGTCGGGAGTTGCGCAAAACAGCAGAGCATTACCAGTCGGAAGTCGTGAGAGTCAAGCGTGAGGCGTACATAGAGATACGGCACCTGGTAAGTAGGATTCTCAGACATATGTATTATTATAGTTGTGCTCATTGATGATGATGATGACGATGACGATGATGTGGATGATGATGATGATGTGCCACTTATTAAGCTCCAACTCAACACCAGAGGGGCAAGTTCTATGCATATGACACTGTCCTGGTCAACAGATCAATGTGCATTCCCAAATTGTATACTCAGCTCCCTGCGGAGTATACAACCCAAGATGCCTGTTATGCTTTCTCGCTAGTGCATGTAAATCACCCATTGATGTATTCCGTAAATCAGACCAAGGGATAGCATCCATTTGTCCCTATTCAACAATTGAAAATAGAAGATAATCAATCGCTCCTCATGTCATGATTAAGTGACGTTGGTCGTGGAGAGAGTTGGATGGGTGACCGTGTTTGGTAGCTTGACTCCTCAAGTTTCTATGGCTTCGGTCGTGTCCCACATTGGAGCACATGCGGCAAGTGACTGCTCAAATATTCCTTTGACTATATCGCAATACAAATGTCCATTTATTTTCCCCTCCTGAGAAGTGGAACGGGGATATAGGAATGGGCGCTGTCTGTCTGTCCTTCCATCTGTCACATTTCGTGTCTGGAGTAGAACTCGAAAACCATGAGATATCTTAACTAAACTTAACCAGACTTGGCACATAGATTGTTCTTGTGGTGAACGGATGCCTTTTGATAGTTCAGGATTTAATTTTTTTTTTTTTTTGAGTTTCCATGGCAACGACTTTGACTTGGCGGAAGTAATACTTTCCAGAGCAGATCTAGAAAACTGTACAATATTTCTTCACCAAACTTGGTACATAGATAGGTCTAGTGATGAACTGGTGCCTTGGCAGGAATATGAGTATTTCATGCTTGTTATTATTGTTGTTGTTGTTGTTGTTTATTAAGTAATGAAGTTAAGGAGGCGACATTGCTTTTTTGGGGCTTTTCTCTTTGTTCTATGCTATATTGAAATACATAGTTTGTGTGCGAGCCATTAGATATGGTAAGTTGATTAGAGTATGCATCAAAAGTTTTCAGATAAATATATTGTAGATGTTTTAGGCCATTGCTAATAACCTTAGGTAGTAAGTAGATTGAGAAAATTCAATTTGCAGTGATGTTCTTCCACTGCATGGCATCAGTCAGCTCGGAGATAATTTTCTCATGAAGGATAAGACGATTAACTTCTCACCGTTAAGTTCATATAATGTTCATCAAACGGTTGGTTTAATAAACCCAAAGGGTATTACTTCTAACTCTTCTACAATTTCTTTGTGGCTAATAATCATCTTCAGGGAGCTAATAAATTTTATCTATATTCCCTCTTTAGTTGAAGGGAGTGGTCCAAATTGGAGTTTCTAGTTTCTCAGGGACGGATGGGTGATAAGGGTACAGGAATGATGGTGATGAACTATTGAAGATTTATGATAGATGTGTGAGTGATCAGGTCAAGACCAGACTGCAGTGGTTGATAGTGTCTGTGGTGAAGTGGACCGCCTCCGTGGTGTAGTGGTAGAGCGTCCACCCGGAGAGATGAAGGTCCGGGGTTCGATCCCCGGCCGCGTCATACAAAAAGACGTTAAAAGATTGTACTTGTTGTTACCCTGTCTGGCGCTCGGCATTAAGGGGCTAAAACAAGGACAAGAGGTTTTGCTTCAGGAAATTATTGTTAATTCAGTCTTGACATTTTTTTTTATATCTTCATGTTTAGGGGCTAATTGATGAAAAGAATTACTTAAATTGGTGTGTCCTTGAAGTCCATTAAAAATCATTGAAGAGATGTGAATACTCAGAGCAATAACCACACCTGGAATTAATTCACTCTAAGGTGTTACAACCATATGACATCGATCTTCACAATGTCTAATCAGTAAGATAAATTATGACCATCCTACTTCCTCCACAAAGTTGGCAGCAGGGGAAGACCACTTCCTCCACAAAGTAGGCAGCAGAGGAAGACCACTTCCTCCACAAAGTTGGCAGCAGAGGAAGACCACTTCCTCCACAAAGTTGGCAGCAGGGGAAGACCACTTCCTCCACAAAGTAGGCAGCAGAGGAAGACTACTTCCTCCACAAAGTTGGCAGCAGGGGAAGACCACTTCCTCCACAAAGTAGGCAGCAGAGGAAGACCACTTCCTCCACAAAGTTGGCAGCAGGGGAAGACCACTTCCTCCACAAAGTAGGCAGCAGAGGAAGACCACTTCCTCCACAAAGTTGGCAGCAGAGGAAGACCACTTCCTCCACAAAGTAGGCAGCAGAGGAAGACCACTTCCTCCACAAAGTTGGCAGCAGAGGAAGACCACTTCCTCCACAAAGTAGGCAGCAGAGGAAGACCACTTCCTCCACAAAGTTGGCAGCAGAGGAAGACCACTTCCTCCACAAAGTTGGCAGCAGGGGAAGACCACTTCCTCCACAAAGTAGGCAGCAGAGGAAGACCACTTCCTCCAGAAACTCCCACCATTCACTGAAGGTGTGCACCAAGGGAATCCCAGAGTATGAAATCAGCATGCTGCCTGTGGTATCTCCCACATCAATCACGGCATGGGCCTTGCCTCCGGAAACTGTACATCTCTACATCTTCATCTCTGACAGATCTATGTCACCCTTGACAGATCTACCTCAACTCGGACAGATCTCAATGCATCTACATCTTAGAACACTACATTAATTGCACTCGTATACTTTTGGAGATGGCCTTTGGTGCTGGTGTTGAGACCCCAACAGGTGGTTAGTTAAGGTTGAAGATGGATGGGAAACGTGTGTGATTCTTCATCATCTGTGTGCAGCCTCTTATTATATGGAGATGATCTGTTTACCATTCGTTCACATCTCTGGCAAATATTGATGTTTGGTTTCTAATGTTTTTTTATATTACAAGGCAGACAGGCACTGTTTGACGTGTGTGATGATGGTCATTATTATTATTATTATTATTATCATTATCATTATTATTATCATCATCATTATTATTATTAATTTTGACATGGATGTTGTTTTTGTCAGAAGTCTAAATAAATCTTAAGCATGTGTTCCATTAGTTAGGGCATCAATAGAGAAAACAAATTCATCTGATGTCATTGAAAATTATCTGTTTACCAAGGTATGTATGTCATAAAAGGCACTGCTAATTCTTTGAGTGCTATTTCTGGGAAAAGATTTATGGAAATACAGTCTGTGAGTGAACAACAGGGAGGTTGCAGTGTATTAAGAATCGACGTCAATATTTGTTGCATTTATCAAGGAATGAACATAAACAAACATGTGCACACTCTGTAAATCCATGTCAGTTCCTTTTAATAAACAAGTCAACAATAACTTCAGCCTGCTTATTTAATCATTACCACAATAAAAACTGTAGACCGAAATGCGAAATCACTGACATCATTGACACAAAAATACAACACAAACCAAACCCATTCTGTTATCAGCCAGTCAGGAACTAGTAGTCTGTAAGCATGCGTGGCTTACCTTTTTTTTGGTTTATGGAAACAAACACAAAAAAGATTGCTTGCTCATCCAATCAAAAAGCCATGGAATCACTTGCAGTTGATTTATTTTAATCTTTTAACACGTAATATTTCTGTCACATGGTAGAGGATGTTGTGTCTATATCTGATAGGTTGAAACCCTGCTAATGTGGGTCGTGGATTGAGGATAGAAGGGATGACATGAAGATTAATGTATGTCCGGATGTTTTAATTTGATCTTCATTACTTGAAAACCGTGAAAGATTTTTCATCCAAACTTGGTACATTTATTAACCAGTGGCTCAAGTGGGGCCTTTTACTTTTATGGGGGCCCGGGAGATTTGTCATCTTTTGATGACTCTTTATAGGAATTAAGAGCAATAAAGAAAAGGGTTATTGTACTTCCTGTGTTGACCTATGAGAAGGTTATGTGTCATTACATTGGTTGTTAAACAGCCCTGACGGGGAAATACCCATTCTGGAAAAAATATAATTACATCACAGTTGTGAAATTTAGATCAGCCGTTTACACTTGAGCATGTTGAGAATTGGATTTTATCAAAAAAATTACAAACGTTATCAACACTTTACAAGCTCGACATATGTCTCAGAAACACTGCATACTTAAGGTCTAACATACAGCTGTGATACCAGTATCAAATACAGCACCTTCAGGTAACACACAGCTGTGATACCAGTATCAAATACAGCACCTTCAGGTAACACACAGCTGTGATACCAGTATCAAATACAGCACCATCAGGTAACACACAGCTGTGATACCAGTATCAAATACAGCACCTTCAGGTAACACACAGCTGTGATACCAGTATCATATACAGCACCTTCAGGTAACACACAGCTGTGATGCCAGTATCAAATACAGCACCATCAGGTAACACACAGCTGTGATACCAGTATAAAATACAGCACCATCAGGTAACACACAGCTGTGATACCAGTATCAAATACAGCACAATCAGGTAACACACAGCAGTGATACCAGTATCAAATACAGCACCATCAGGTAACCACTTCTTGTTTGTTTCAGTTTCCGCCATCATCGAACATGGGTGTAGTGCTGTACACTTTCGTTAGCCTGGCAGTTTAATAAAACTTGACGCTGAAACCATGTACTATACTAAATATTCATTATTTGTTTTCCCAAGTGTCAAAAAATACATATCATCATCTGCTGGGCTAAACAAAGTTGTGTCGACTGTCAGGTTAATCCAAAGTTTGAACATCACCTTTGTGTCTCTCAGATGACAAAGGTGATGCATCTGGAAGGTACTGCGTAAACACCCTGTAGAGTAAACGCTGTAGAGTAAACGCTGGTTAACCACTTCAGTGTGTGACTTGTTACTTGCCAGCTAAGCTAGCATCATAGATAAATGTCGCCACGAAAGTTTCTAACATATCACCATGATAAGATTCAGGGGGCATTTTGTAAAGGCATTGGTAGCATTTTGTACAAATTCAACTTACTTTCCCAGGGTTGGCAATAGAAGCAGGCAAGCAGTAAATGGCATATTTGGTAGACTAACATCTAGTCTCTGAAATCAGCATGTTTTACAGAAAAAAACAGTGAACTTATAGTTATCAAACATAATAAAAAGGAGCCCAGACACTTTCTTCATTTTCAGATACTGCAGTAATCTAGACTTGCCAAACATTATAGACTTGCATTGGATTGGATATATTTGTTTCAGGGTCTGTATGACAGACAACATATTTGGGTGCTTGAAAACTTTCCTTTTTTCTATTTAGGATATGAAATATTTCAATTCAGTGACTGTAGCATCCTCAGATCTACTTATATTCAAAATAATTTTAGACCAATGACTGTTTTCACTTCCACACCTTAACATGGATGTACAAGGCCACATGTAAAAATATCACTTGTTTTATATTAATTTTGAAAAGAAATTTTTCAGAGAAGTATTCACAATTGTAGTATTTGTTCTAAATAGAACCAGAGATATAAGAACCAGAGAACATGTCCATATGACCTTTTATAAGAGAATAGATGATGCATAGCATTGCCGAACAGCATGGCTGCATCTAACTGTATCAATATGTTGTTTGATAACAGTAATTACTAAATGCATGCTTACCAGTTTACAGGGTCAAAAAAAGTTCGAAGAAAAAATTCATGGCAGACTCCAAAAATGATAAATGGCTAATGGGAATTGGACAGCTAAAAAGGTATCAGCTGAAAGGTATAAGAAGGTTCAACTTAAGGGTTGTGAAATGTATTAGCTGATTGAGCGCGAAAATCACGATGCTAATGAAGATATTTTAGAAATATTTTATCTTGAATGCAAGACAGTTCAGTCATCATATAGAAAACCACGAGAAGAGGCCAAATTTGCATTCCTTCATGATCCTTGTTGTACCAGCGGTTTATCGTGATTAACTTGGCGAAGGTGCGATGCTTACTCTAGGGACTCTCTAAACATGGAGGTCAACAGTGGCCCTTACACCTGGCTGAAGAGTTAGCCGTCACTGAACAATAACATTTACTCTCCTCTCTCAGTTGAGACACTGTAGACATGGCAATGTTGGATAAAGAAGTCGTTTGATTTCTTTGTAAATGCAGAGTACATCACTTTTCTTTCTCCCTCCCTCTGAGTCAGGGAGAGCTACTGAGACTGTGAGTATTAGTAGATATTGCTGGGATGTTTTTGTGGGGGCGTTAATACTTGTTTTTCTGGTGAATTATTAGCATATTGGATCTGTGATTGGTCCAAAGTAAATAGCAGAGAAGATCGGTGAGCATTTCTCACGTACCTGTTTATCACTTTGCTGACAAAATGTCAAGGGTTGGTGCACTAGAATAACTGTAATGCTATAAGTTCAGTGTAACTTGTATATCGTAGAAAATTATAATGGCTACTGGGCTTAAACCTTAAGGATTTGGATTAATTCAGTTTTCTATTGTTAAAACTTTAAATGCTGCCATGAGATGAACTATTTTAAAATATCAGTAGGAATAAATGTAATTTTTGAATTTTTCTCTTGAAAGTTAACATGGTTAGACTGGTGGAATTAAGGCTTCAGATATTGTGAGTATCCTGTCATTTTTCTGAAGTGTTGTAATGTGATTGATTGAGTATGTTTTACGCCGCTTTTAGCAATATTCCAGCGATTTCACGGCGGGGGACACCAGAAATGGGCTTCACACATTGTACCCATGTCAGGAATCGAACCCGGGTCTTCGGCGTGGTGAGCGAACGCTTTAACCACTAGGCTACCCGACCGCCCTGTTGGAATGTGAAGGATATGAAGGCAACTATGGATCAAGCCATTATCAATCATCCACCGAAACGCGCTGACTCAGCAATGGATCCCTGAGTGGGATGCTGATCACGAGTTTCTACTCTTCATGCTCATGATTGGTTGGGTGGCCTTAAAGGGAGGCTTGGCACCATGGTTTGCTGGCTTGCTGCCATCGTCCAGATATTGTAATTAATACCAAATGAAACTTGTATAGGGGGCACGGGTGACCCAGTCGTCTTAGGCACCACAATTCGCTGTGCAGCGTTGCGTCCCTTGGGCACGCCTGAAACCTATGATTGTGTGTTCTTATCCCGATTCTCCCCTATTATGTTTCTAGGTTTGTCAGCACCATACCCGTGGTAAATGTCTGAGACCTGCATCACTTTAGGTTTTCCTCCCACATTAAACTGACACGCCGTGATATAACTGAGAGAGAGAGAGAGAGAGAGAGAGAGAGAGAGAGAGAGAGAGAGAAGTATTTAGCACTGCCACTGAAATTTCATAAATGTTTGTTTTGTAAGCCACAAACTAATTTATCAGTTTCCACCTTTTCATGAGCAATATATAAAAAATAACGAAATAGTTCAACCTATTTACATGTTATCATGGGTAAAATCTATTTTTTTGCCAAGCCATCAATTTTGCAGGATGTATGTATTACCCAAAAGATAAAGACTATAGTAATAACCTTGGTGATAGGGTAACTACAGACTGCTGTTGCATAAACAGTGCATGTTATCTTCACACAGGAACTTGCAAGCACAGGATGCAAGTTTGCACTGGTATGTGCCTACTTAGAATAATGCCTGTCAGAACCATGAGAACCTTCATGTTTTTCCCAGCTGTGAATGTAAATTTTTCAATGTTAGCATCAAAAGAGTTTTGTTTTTAGTTCTTTGGTGATTTTTGTGAAATATCCTGTGTGGAAGATGTAAATGAAAAAGTCAATTCAGATCTTTTTATTTTATGATGATCTTCAAAATCTATCGGAAAATGTTGTCATGTTCTTCTTACTGTGGATTGACATTTTTAAATTTTAATTTTAATTTTAATTTTAATTTTAAACAGGTGAAGTCATTAAATTTATTGAGAAAACATCTAGTCCATCCAGATTTCTTGAATCTTGGTATTAGTGGACTAGCTGCTGTATCTGTTGCTGACTTCAGCAAAAAATAATACTTACATCAACTTTTAACCTAGATTTGGTCTAGAGGAATTGGTAAATCCCGGCTGTAAAATATAAACATGAGCAATTAGACAAAGCATGTGTGCTGTGCAGTGTCTACAGCCACTGTATCACCTGTAATTATGGCTGGTGGGATGTTTATAAACAGGGGGTTACTCGGGTGTTGAGGGATGTTGTCTTGAGCAATTACAGGCAGCCTCATGAAGGCTGATAAACCATCTATACACAGGTTTAGTCAAAACATTGTTAGAGCATTAGACTGGTGGTTCATCCTAGACTTGCCTGTGCACCTTAAACCATTGTTAGAACATCAGAGTGGAGGTTCATCCTATTCATCCTAGACTTGTCTGTGCACCTTTAACCATTGTTAGAACATCAGACTGGAGGTTCATCCTAGACTTGCCTGGGCACCTTAAACCATTGTTAGAACATCAGACTGGTGGTTCTTCCTAGACTTGCCTGTGGGACCTAAACCATTGTTAGAACATCAGACTGGTGGTTCTTCCTAGACTTGCCTGTGCACCTTAAACCCTTGTTAGAACATCAGACTGGTGGTTCATCCTAGACTTGCCTGTGCAACTTAAGAACATTGTTGGAGCATGAGAATCCAGGATATTGCCAAATCCTATATGTTGTGTTTAAAAGCAAACTGGATCACCTTCCTGAGGCAAGGGAGTTAACTAACTGTTAAAGTCAAGTTTCCACCCTTGCTGAACTAGGCTGGAATATTTGGGCACGTTCATAGCACTACAAGTGGTTATTATGAGTTATGTCCCTTTTATGTCCCTCCTTTTGACCAATCAGATTCTACCTTTCAAACAACTTGCGTTTGCTTCCAACTAAGTGGCAGCGCCCAGTCAGTATGATCTGATAATCAATAATCAAAATCTATACTGTGATAAAATGGGTCTTACTTTAGCGAAGTGCCTTATATTACGTGAGCACCTTGATTAAACACATGAAAAGATTTGGAAAATATCTGTTGATGCCGAGTTGGCATGCAATTGACTGAAATCTACACGGCAGTTTACAAACTAGATGTCGATTTCCGTACGCGATTTTGATGGGACTATGATTTTGACAGACTTTTGAGTCCAGCCAAAATATAACTCCATAATTCCAGCCTAGTTCGGCAAGGGTGGAAACTGGACTCTCATGGTCAATAAACTCCCTTGCCTTGAGAAGATGGTCTCAGTTGACAGCTCATGTTCCTTCATTGTTAGGCGCGGTCGGGTAGCCTAGTGGTTAAGGCGTTTGCTTGTCACGCCGAAGACCCGGGTTCGATTCCTGACATGGGTACAATGTGTGAAGCCCATTTCTGGTGTCCCCAGCCATGATATTGCTGGAATATTGCTAAAAGCGGCGTAAAACCATACTCACTCACTCACTCCTTCATGGTTACATGGGATCAGGGGCAGCTTAATTCGGATACGTTTGTCATCCGACTAGGGCTGGGACGGGTAACTCGGGTACTCGGGTCGGGTGGGTCCTGCGTAGGACGCGGGTACCCACAGGTCTACCCGGACCCATGGTTAGACGTGATATATTGTTTAATGACAAAATCTCACTGTAGCTCAGTGGTTACACTATAAGTTGCTAATGTTCGTAATTTCTTTCTGACAATGCACACATTCTTTTCGACTTGTATATGTTTGAGTAAAGATAAAGCTTCAGTCAACTTCAGTGAACGCATGATCTGATTGTTTGATACATGTATCTAAATAATTTTAGCCAGGGCTGTGGTAAAACAATTACCAATCAGACATTTTGTTCCCTACTCTTGCATGAGACTTGCAGTGGGTACCCGGGTAGGGTTGGGTAATAGGGGGTTGGGTACCCGGGTAGTTAATTTGGACTCGTCCCAGCCCTACATCCTACATACTGTTTGTTTCTATGGCTTGAATTTTTATCCCCAGCCGCGCCAAAGCGCGAAGATGGGGATATAGTATTCACGACCGTCCGTACGTACGTACGTCCGTCCGTACGTCCCACCTGTTTCTTGCCGCGATATCTCAAGAACTAAACACTGGATTGTCTTCATATTTGGAACTATGGTGTATATACAGACTCCGCAGACACCAGTCGGTTTTGGTGACCTTGATCCCATTTTCAAGGTCACAGCAGACAAATCTGCTTTTAGAGTTGGAAAACGGTGTTGCCGCGATATCTCAAGAACTAAACACTGGATTGTCTTCATATTTGGAACTATGGTGTATATACAGACTCCGCAGACACCAGTCGGTTTTGGTGACCTTGATCCCATTTTCAAGGTCACAGCAGACAAATCTGCTTTTAGAGTTGGAAAACGGTGTTGCCGCGATATCTCAAGAACTAAACACTGGATTGTCTTCATATTTGGAACTATGGTGTATATACAGACTCCGCAGACACCAGTCGGTTTTGGTGACCTGGATCCCATTTTCAAGGTCACAGCAGGCAAATCTGCTTTTGGAGTTGGAAAACGGTGTTGCCGCGATATCTCAAGAACTAAACACTGGATTGTCTTCATATTTGGAACTATGGTGTATATACAGACACCGCAGACACCAGTCGGTTTTGGTGACCTTGACCCCATTGTCAAGGTCACAGCAGGCAAATCTGCTTTTGGAGTTGGAAAACGGTGTTGCCGCGATATCTCAAGAACTAATCGCTGGATTGTCTTCATATTTGGAACTATAGTGTATATACAGACACCGCATACACCTGTCAGATTTGGTGACCTTGACCCCATTTTCAAGGTCACAGCAGGCAAATCTGTTTTTGGAGTTGGAAAACGGTGTTGCCACAATATCTCAAGAACTAATCGCTGGATTGTCTTCATATTTGGTACTATGGTGTACAGGCGGGGGATATTTCGTCACTCTGTGACAAATACTTGTTTTTTATTCTGATAAAGAAATAGGACCAGATTATATAGCTAGAATACTGCTGAGTGTGGCATTAGACAACAAACAAGCAAATATGTCATTATTTTTAATATTTTAATGACATAATTGTGAATAAACATGCATATAAAAATCATAAAATAAAATGGGATTGATACCTTGACATGTAAAAAAGTATGAATCAAAATATGTCTTTCACTTTAAATGACCTGTTCACATCATGCCATGAATATTCTACTTGTCAAAGCGTTGAAATTTAATGATGTTTTGCAATTGTCAAAAAAAGTTCAGCTGATTAAATTTATCAGTGTTTATGTCTAATGTGACAAATCTTATCAAAGTGTTGCATAAGCCTGATACAAGGAGGATACACAGAGGGGTGTGGTCCACTAGACGTGCAGTAGCAGCCTTGCAGTTCTTCTGAATGAAGGTTTTGTTCAAAATTTGAAGCAAACTGGCAATGTTTAAGATAGTTTAAAGAGATCAGCTTGTAAGTCAGAGATTTTAAGAACCTTGAAGTGGGTTTTGCACTGAGCATATATGGACAAATACACCTTGTTTGAAAGTATGATAACATAGTGCCTGGCTTATGAGAAAATTAGTTGAAGGTATTTTGTTTAAAGATAGGATTTAAATTTAGATTTAAAAAATGGTAAATGTTTTGGTGCAGGTCTTGTTTTAGCTCTGTATATGTGTTAGATGGTAAGTATTTTCATTATTTCAGGAGCCACGGCAGGTCCCTGGTTTTGTCATAGTTTGATGATTTGATCTTTCTCTGCTCTGATCTCAGGACTGTCCTTGAATGTCAGACTGTGAGATCAAGTGATTGTTTATAGGTTTTGTTAAACCCAGTGAGGAATTTGGGTTAGCACAAAACTGGGTTCATAGGTTGTGTACTTTGATGTATGAGTGAGTGAGTTTTATGCTGTTTTCAGCAATATTCTAGCAATATTGTGGCAGGGGACACCAGAAATGGGCTGCACATATTGTACCTATGTACAGAATTGAACCCAGGCCTTCGAAGGAACAAGCGGTTGATGCATGTCATCGTATCCCAATTGTGTGATCTGGTAGAATAGGTCTTCAGCAACCCATGCTTGCCGTAAAAGGCGACTATGCTTGTCGTAAGAGGCGACTAACGGGATCGGGTGGTCAGGCTTGCTGACTTTGTTGATGCATGTCATTGTATCCCAATTGCGTGGATTGATGCTCATGAGGTCAATCACTGGATTGTCTTGTCCAGACTTGATTATTTACAGAGGGCCCTCATATAGCTGGAATATTGCTGAGTGCGGCGTTAAACAACAAACAAAAAATCGAAGGAACAAGCATAGGTTTTAACCACTAAGCAACCCCAGTATATAAATAATCAGGGAGAATATGCATGTATATATTTTCCTGTAATAAGAATCAAAAGAATATAATGTCTAATTGTTTTCTTTATGTACAAAATTTGAAAAGGTGATGAAAAAATATTCTTACATCTTTAAACAACACATTTTTTTGTTTAAAAAATAAGGAAAGTCACAAGGTGACGAAATGTTCTTACACTTTAAAAAACACAGAGTGCAGCTAATCATGCCATGTGGAAATGTAGCTATGTCCCGTGTCAAGTAATACGTCCGGGAAGAAGCTGACAGTCTCAATGACCAGGCAGTGAACAAGGTGTGAGTTTAATGCGTCTTAACAAGAGAGCGAACAGGTAGGCCAGTGACCCTCCGACAAGACACAATACCACTATGACTGCTTGTACAAATACCAGGCTCACAATACAAGTTGTATTTAGAAGACTAATGTTTGTAGTTTCACTCACTGTTGTGTCCTTGATGTTATCTGGTTGTAGTGCTTAAAAGATTTGTTGTAGCTCTTTATGTGCATGTATTACTTGGATAGGATTGTTTCAGTTGAAGGATTTATGTGGTAAAAAAACAGGACATTATCACACAGTGTCAAGATCAAGTCACAAATGATTTCTGAAAATGTTTTGTAATTTTGTAATTGAATTTAGGCTTTACAGTGTTCTCTCGTTATTGCGCCCTTCAATATAGACTGTATAGCGCCCTTCAATATAGACTGTATTGCGCCCTTCAATATAGACTGTATAGCGCCCTTCAATATAGACTGTATAGCGCCCTTCAATATAGACTGTATAGCGCCCTTCAATATAGACTGTATAGCGCCCTTCAATATAGACTGTATAGCGCCCTTCAATATAGACTGTATAGCGCCCTTCAATATAGACTGTATAGCGCCCTTCAATATAGACTGTATAGCGCCCTTCAATATAGACTGTATTGCGCCCTTCAATATAGACTGTATAGCGCCCTTCAATATAGACTGTATAGCGCCCTTCAATATAGACTGTATAGCGCCCTTCAATATAGACTGTATAGCGCCCTTCAATATAGACTGTATAGCGCGCAGACTGTAAATATGTGAAGCAAATCAGTGGTCGACATCATGAGCAATAATCTTTGCCACAATCCATTGTTAACCAAGGCAACACTTGAGCTCTACCTTTCCTTATCCTTATAGATGTCTCTCTAATGGGGAAGCAAAACCACCAAACTTTTTTATCACAATAACTTCCTCACAGAATTTGATTTTAAATTGTTTAGTTTTTAATTGGTAAAAAAATCTTTAAAAGGATTATGGAAACCTTTAAAGCCAATTAAATACCAGTAAAACTTAAATCTTCAAATTAAGAGAAATATTATAATATGATTGATAGGTTACATTTTGAACATTACAGTTGCTATTGTCTTTAAATATACATAAAACCAGACAAAAGGGATAGAAGACGGAAATGGCTCGTCTAATTTTGTCATCACTCTGGCCACAGGCAAGCAGATATTTTGATCTCTGATTATCAACGACATAAATGAACAAGGAGGCCTATTCACTGAAAGAATACAACCATTTTCCCAGGAATTTACTGGCCATACATCTCCCTTGAGCAAATGTTACAAGATATATGAAGCTCTATCACCATGGCAACCTATATATTAGGATTTCCTGTGTTTGTTGTGTGGAACCTCGGGGGGTATTGTATGATGAACAGACATGGGGTGATGTGGAGGGTGCATCTGATGCTGCAGTGCATACACTGGAATATGGCGGGGATGGTGATAGACTGGCTTCATCTTAACTGTAAACAGGATAGATTTGTCAAACTTGAATGTTTCAGTGTTTTAATCTAAAAATTGTTTCCATTGGTGGGAAATGTATTTATTTGTCTTTGAATATGTTTATAATTCTGTGTGGGAACATTTTCTAAGTTGTAAAATCTTATGGGGTATTTTAAAAAAAATAATTGTAAGATAATTTGTTTTTGTATGGGAATTTTGTTTTTACAGTTGTAGTGAGTACAGACAAACTTTATTGCTTGTTTTTTTGTGTGTGTTTTTTTTAGTGATATGCCCAGTTACAGGCTCCAACAAATCGGGTCAGGATGTAAAAGTAATGTGTAATTACATCAAATAAAGTAACATTTATTTTTCATACAAAGTCAAAAGACCCAATAACTTCATGCTTTAAAAAAAGAATTGTGTTGCATTTATGTATATTTTTGACTGACCCAGCTAATTTTTAAAAATAACTCATAAATATATAAACTATTAAATGTAAATGGTGTGACCTCATCCTTGGGAACAACCATCCTACAACACTGGTCAATCAGAGTGTTCAAATGATAACAAGAACCTTTGAGTGAAACAGCTGATTTTATGGCTGCATCACCACAGAACCTGATGTTAATAGAAAAGTATTTCTTTCTCAATTGGTTGTAGGCATTTAGAAATCAAGACATGTACAATTATAGGTTACAGAGTTGCTGTCACCACAATATTCAAAGTATCCGTATTCAACGTAATAAGCGCCCAGGGCGCTCTCAATATTAGAAATAGGGGGCGCTTATTAGAATATTATTTTGAGTTGAAAGATCGTACATTTCGTGGTTAAAGCTAACAGCCTGAAATGTTTACATACAACAGATATATTTTTCAAGAATTTAATTGCCCATAATTAAGGGTGATATAACACACGAGTGCGTATTATACACGAATAAATAAGTCTTGTGTACATTGATCAATCGGAAGGGGTGCTGATTGGGATTGTTCACTAGCCAATATATTAGCAAATATCGCCGTTGGTCGCTTATTAGAGCGGGGCGCTTATTACGTTGAATACGGTATGTGTTGCAATGCATTTTGGGCAGATAACATGACAGAAATCAAGAGAGATAGAAGAGAGCTTAAAATTTGGTGCTTTTCTATATCGAACTGCGACAACATGTGTTTCTCACAATCAGTGGTGTGAAGTCATAATTGTGGGGGCGGTCGGGTAGCCTAGTGGTTAAAGCGTTCGCTCGTCACGCCGAAAACCCGGGTTTGATTCCCGACATGGGTACAATGTGTGAAGCCCATTTCTGGTGTCCCCCGCCGTGATATTGCTGGAATATTGCTAAAAGTGGCGTAAAACCATACTCACTCACTCACTCACTCATAATTGTGACCTTGAAAGGTCTGCTGAGTTTTAGGCGTGCCTACTCCACGGTGCCTATTTCATGTTTACTTACAAAACTTTCATTGCCTACAGTATGTAAGTAATATAATGCTATAAAACATGATGTAAAATCAGGTTTAAGTACATTCAGTGCTTAAGGGCTGTTATCCGTCTTTCCTTTATTAAGATCGACATCCCACAAGAAACACTGTAATCAACCTTTGCTGTTCACTCAATATCATTACCAACACCAACAATTTGTTATCCTGATAGAATTTTGAATAACATACTGTGTTTTCTTTGCTGCATATTTGGTTCCTAGTTACGGTTTGGTGGAGTGGGGTTGGGTTGGGTTGGGTGGGGTGGGTTGGGGTGGGGTGGGGTGGTGTGGTGTGGGGTGGTGTGTACATTTATTAAATAACCAACTAGGTATGAGGTATGGAAATTATGTCACAATGTTAATATTTTATTACTGAGAGCCACATTTTTTGTAATCGCAAGGACCAATAGGTTATTCTACTGATTACCAATTCTCATTCTAAACACATTAATTTGAAGTTACAGAGCTGTAAGGCAGCTTCCTTGTTTCCACCGAGATAAGCCATTACCTGTGTTGTAATTTGACGTTAATACATTACAAAGTGACTTCATTCAGTTTGATTGGTTCAAAATTGTCATTTCAAACTGACCAATCAGCATAACACATCACTGGGGTCAAATGAAGCAGGGCATCACTTGGATAACGCTTGTGAAATATTGTCAGCCTCATGAGGGATACAAGGGGTTTTATGCATCCTGCGATTGGTTTTACAGAGCTCCAGATAAGCTTTTGGTGTTGTGGGTATTTTACCCATGCATTTTAAAATCATTGGGTATCAGTAATTCTATCTGGGTATTCAAATTTCTGTTACCCACTAGTTTTTACACATGTGGGTATTTAAGTTAAATATTTAAACACTATTCATCTAGTCTATTCATCTAGTCCCTGCAAACTGGTGCCGTGTGAGAGCTTTACAGGACTCAAAAATACCACGATACTTCCACAAGAAAGTGTGATGGCAAATGATCATGATGTAACTGTCATCGTGGAGTTTGGCAAGGTTGATGGAATGCCCGTTTATGATTTCAAAATAAGTTGCTGATTTGCTAATCGAATACGCAGGGTTACTTCACAATATTTAGATGATACGCACAAGTTTTATTTTTGTAGTGTATCTGTAATGTTTGTTGTGTATTTGATACGCTTGGATTTTATTTTAATGCATCTTTCTGCATTTCTGATGCGTATTTCACGCAGATACGCAGCTTATCTGGAGCTCTGGTTTTATGCCATGAGCCGGAGGTGAGTGGTATAAAACCTAACGGGGGATGCCTTAAACCCCATGTACCCCTCGTGATCCTGCTACAACGAATTTGTGTTACCGACATGTATTAATATGACATTGTAAAAGAATTCAAACAAATTAAAAAATTGATAGTAAACAGCTCTTCAATTGCGTTGAGGTTAACTGGCGTTATGTCACGTGACTTCCTCTGACATGGAAAAGCGTGCAGCTTTTGGCTTTGAAGTGGGGCATAAGGGATTTATTCTGCTTCTCAGAGGTCCATTTGCAGCCTGTATTGCTCATGAAGGGGTACAGGAGATTTATTCCCCACTGAGAAATTTATTCCCTTCAAGGTGGGAGTGAGTGAGTGAGTATGGTTTTACGCCGCTTTTAGCAATATTCCAGCAATATCACGGCGGTGGACACCAGAAATTGGCTTCACACATTGTACCCATGTAGGGAATCGAACCCGGGTCTTCTGCGTGACGAGCGAACGCTTTAACCACTAGGCTACCCGACCGCCCCTTTCAAGGTGGGATATACAGTATTGAATCAAGATCATGTGGCTGTCGGGCAATGTTGTGACTTTGATGTTTATGTGTACGTCTTGGGGAATGTCATTATGTGAATACGAAAAAGGTTTGTAACTGATTTACTATTTCCGAGATGTATTTACTTTAATTTGTTTAATCATATTGGTTTGAGATTGCTGACTAACAGAAAGGATCCAACTGCCCTGTAACATTCTCACTACACTATTTACATGATAGTTTAAAAGAAATTGCATTTCAAATGGACAAACAAACAAATTAATTTAGCTGGGTGAAATGTTTTCGGCATCAGGACAGTCATCACTTTTTGTAAACTTACCGGTCAGTCAGTTGCAAGTTCAACTCCATGCATGGGTGTAGGCTGCCAGCACAGTGGGGAGCTGTGACTGGTGACAGCAAAAGTACAGAGAGCTCCACTGTGAGGAGCATGGAACATTGTGGAGCAAGGGAGAGAACTCTGTAAGTCATATCTTTTATTGAATTTGGGAGTTTGGGAGTTTGGGAGTTTGGGAGTCAGCCTGAATGGATGTCATGTTAGTTGACAGCTGGATAGTAAGAATACTAATTGTCTGAATAAACAGATACAAATATACTTATGAGGCTAAATAATTCAATTTCAATGAAGCTTTAATAACAAGTGTGTAGAAAAAGGGAATTTCAGTTGGGTAGAAGAAAAAAAAGATTCAGAAACTAGTCATTCCAACCTCATACTCATCGTTGGATGAGAAAAGGCAGTGTTTAAGCATTGAAGGGAGGTAACTCCGTCAGCACTATGGACCAAATAATGAGCAAGTGTTGGGATGCTATTTCCAGCCAAACACACAAGATAACAGTCAGATAGTGCAGAATGTCTGCTACATCCATTGGAACTCGCAGTGGAATTTAACTCCCCTAAACTTTACTCTGTTCATATGGCATTCAATCCGCATCTGTAGACCAGTTTCAGGAACTATGCCAAAGACAAAATACAGCACCTTCCACAGAGACAACTTAGACTGTTAGGGTACTGGATTATCTGTTATGAATACATATTTGCAAATTTAATTTAATTAAATGGGTCATTTATCATTATTAACTCTCATAACACTCATATTTTTTTAACAAAAAACCTGGACTGCTCCGCAAAACATATTATTTATGTTATTATATGCCAAGGGTGTCACTAGGAATACATTGGAAAAACGGAGTGCTGAAGGGACATAAACAACAGATAAACAACCCCAAAATAAGGTGCATCTCTAGGCTCTCACACCAACAAATGCGCAGCAGGAAAGGATATCACATGATATTCCCTTTCTTTCAAATGAATACTGCTGATGCTATGCAGCGTAAAAATAAAGAAATGTTTTTTATTAAAAAGTTGTGTCCTTCATTAAATAGGTAATGCAGTGTATATGCATTATGTTTGTTTGTATTGTGAATTGACAATTTAAGCCGCCAAAGTGACATGGCAACATCGAGTCATAGTATTCGTATACAGTTGCATTGTGACCCGTGAAGATTCCGGGGTAGAATAGGTCTTCAGCAACCCATGCTTGCCATAAAAGGCGACTATGCTTGTCGTAAAAGGTGACTAACGGGATCGGGTGGTCAGGCTCGCAGACTTGGTTGATGTATGTCATCGATCCCAATTGCATGGATCGATGCTCATGATATTAATCACTGGATTGTCTGGTCCAGACTCAATTATTATCTTTAATAATACTCAAGTTTTGGTAGGGATAATCAGATGTGTCAGATATTTTTAAGTATACACTTGACATATTGCGAGAATCCTTTTTGTGTGAAGAGACAAAAATATCCCTATTTAAAGTGGAGTAGTATACATAAAACTTTTCACTGGGTCTCATTAGCATGCTATTTAGGAATGGTTGCCTATAATATCTCCTGCAAGTTCCTTCGGATGCCTGTGAAGATCAGGGGTCTTCAGCAACCCAAGCTTGCCGTGAAAGGTGACTATGCTTGTCGTAAGAGGCGACTAACGGGATCAGGTGGTCAGGTTGGCTGACTTGGTTGATGCATGTCATTGTATCCCAATCGTGTGGATTGATGTTCATGATGTCAATCCCTGGATTGTCTGGTCCAGATTTGATTATTTACAGACCACCGTCATATAGCTTGAATATTGCTGAGTGTGGCATTAAACAACAAACCAACCAACCAACCAACAAGCATAGTGACATCATAACATAGTTTGAAACTGTGATCACTTTTCCCTTAAGATAAAGCTGATACATGTAGGAGAGCAATGCGTGTCATGTGATTATTTTGTGAATTTCCTTACACACACATATATAGATAAGCTCCACTGAGACTAATGTTAAATATATAGAAAGAAAAAAAGAGAGAATGTTGGGCCTTGCTGGAAGACAACAGAAGTGGATGTTGTTGGATCAAGAGCTGCAATACCTATGTTTAATGGTTTGATAGATGAAGTTTGTGTACATGGGGTAGGTATTAGTATCTTAAACTTGACGTTGTTACCCTGAGCTGAATTGAGCCTGGTGTAAAAGGTCTATTACTCAGGATTCTACACACCTCAAACACCCATACCTTTCCCCACCCCAACCCCCAGCCCAACAGACACGTACATACACCCCACCCCACCCCACCTCATCTCCCTTAGGGACTGGTAATGTATTTTGGGGGGTGGGGGCCAGTGGTTTTGGTCTTAGATCTGTACCATCATATTTTGCACACACACACGGCTTTATGTTACATTTTTCATGCCATCTCCCCTCCCTATACTAAATGAGCATTCCCTAAATAAGGTTCAAATTTTGAAAGAAAATTGTTTTTGGAAAAATAGAGCTGTGCCATTTTTTCATCCCCCAGTTTATGTAACATTTTTTCATGAATCCCATAAATAATGTTGAAATGAAAAAATAAAATACTTTTGGAAAAAATAGAACTGTGTCTTTTTTTATTCTCCCAAATCTCACTGTAAAACTCCCCCCTTATAATAACTGACCAGTCCTTTACATACAATCAGCCCTGTCCAAACATCCCCTTCCTACCTCATCCCAATGTATCCCATAGAAGGTATCTCAATGATACATGCAGTTACTTTTTAACTGCATCAGTTGTTGAAATATATGGCCCCCCTGTATTGGCAGGTATTGTGTCTAGACTGGTTCATTGCCAAAACTGGAATGAAATAACAACAGATTCATTTTCACATCCAAGTTTATGCATAAGATAAGATATTTTTTATTTACGTTTCACAAAGTGTACATTAAAAATAAACCAATTTATGAAATACAATATAAAAACACTTTCCAGCCATGACTGACTTATAAGACACGACAAACTTTGTCAAAATAATTCTTTATAGGATAATTAATTTGGAACACCATTTCTTTTTCATAAAAGACATAAAATAAACCACCCCAAATTCCCCACAAAACAAAAAAACAAACAAATTAATTTAAGAGCAACCATTTCGATTAAATTGCCCATTTGCAGAATGGAAAATATTTGACTTACATTATACATCACTGAAACATTCCTTGTGCCATGACAGACCCGTGAAGATTCGGGGTAGTATAGGTCTTCAGCAACCCATGCTTGCCGTTAAAGGCGACTATGCTTGTCGTAAGAGGGGATGAACGGGATCGGGTGGTCAGGCTCGCTGACTTGTTTCATAAATGTCATCGTATCCTAATGGCGTGGATTGATGCTCATGATATCAATCACTGGGTTGTCTGGTCCAGACTCGATTATTTACAGACCACCATCATATAGCTGGAATATTGCTGAGTGGGGCGTAAAACAACAAACCAACCAACCAACAGACTGTCTTGACTTTGATATTCTATTTATCCATCTGTTGTAATTGAGGAAGAGAACTGTTGTATTTAGGAACTGACCTTTACTTATGAAGACAGGTGGTTGGGTAGTTCATTGTTTCATAGGTACTCCCAGGATGCAGACTTTGACAAACTCCATGCAACTCAACTGTTCCAAGTGATCATAGAATTTTGTTCTACACAGGATTCATCTTCCCGAGGCAAGAGAGTTAACTGACTTTAAAAGTCCAGTTTCCACCTCTACTGAACTTGGTTGGAATTACTGGGCTCGATCGTAGCACCACCAGTGGCTATTACCAGTTATGTCCCTTCTAAGCCTCTCCTATGGACCAATCAGATTCCACCTCTCGTATCACTTGCATTTGCTTCAAACAAAATGGTGACGCCCAGTCAGATAATCAAAATCTATATTGTGATAAAACGGGTCTTACATCGCGAAATGCATCAAATCATGTGAGCACCTCGATTAAAAACATGATAAGATTTGGAAAATATCTGCTGACAATGAGTTGACGGTGCACATACTTTGCAAATCCTGAAATGACAGTTTATGAACTGGATTTCGATTTCGATGCGTGATTTTGATTTGACTATGCATAGACTCGTTAGTCCAGCCAAAATGTAACTCCATAATACCAGCCTAGTTCGGCAAGGTGGGAAACTGTACTTTTATAGTCAGTTAACTCTCTTGCCTCAGGAAGATGCACAGGATTAATAATGTCTTGAAAAGTGAATGAGGATAGTGTTACACTGAAGTTTAGGCGGTGAGATGCTTTAATCAGAGACATGATATTGTGATTTGAAACCTCTGAACATTTGTGTCAACCTCATGACACCATCTGGGCATGTACAACAAGAAGAGTCTCGCAGAATGTTTGGCGTTTTCATTCCCCCAAACACCGCAAGCCACCAAGATCCCACTCAGTGACTCAAATGGTTTTACAGTATTCCAAGTAATAAGAAAAGTCATTCTCTTGTTAGACATGTTGAAAAAAATCAACTGAGGATATCCTTGAGGAATGTTATTGTCCTAAATACCTTCATCTCACTTGTTATGGAACCATCACACCTGTTGATTTCTCCAGCGAATTGCAGTCAGCTAGACTTTCTCGTGGACAGCTTTTATATAAAATAGATGAAGCAAGGTAACACATTTCCCTGCACCATGTATAACATTGTGTCACTCCTTGAACAAAACGTCCTGTTTCCAATCATGTAGGTCGAGTAATCTTTGAAATGTATCTGGGAATTATTCCATCGACAGGTTGATAGGGAAGAAGTGGAATTTTGTAAAATAAATAGGAAGTCCTTATTTTGTTGAATTCAGAGGAATTTTGGCATATTATTCAATGTAAAACGAAGTATTGAAGACCTTTTCTCATTGGTACCAGTATGTAATCTTGGTATGCAATGGTACAATGGATGCTTTTAGTAGAGATTTCATATGATAATGGAAAGTATCTTGTCGCTGTTTGCATAGCGAATGCGTTACCCAAAGGATACTATGAGTTATATCCTGAATAGGGAAATTATTGATTCCAGTTTGTATTTTGAGTGACATTTGCCCCAGACCCAGCCTGAATATGAGACCCTGAGAATGCCTAGACAAACAATTCGTGCATGTTGAACTGCAGTATATGGCTGATGAACCTGCCTCAAGGAGACAGGAGCAAGTCTAACCTGGCAAGTCTGCTAGCAGACATCTCCAGGCTGCTTCCATCAGCGGTGGCCAGCTTCCAGATCAGGTAATTGCTCCCCCATCACTGCTGATGTATACTAATGTCTGGAGACTGGGCACAACCCTACACACATCAGGATGTTTATTGCCTGGCTAGTTGATCAAGTATACTGTATGGGGCTGATAGAATCATCGGAATGCCTGGACTGGTTAATATGTTAATTTATATTGGTGGTCTTATCCTTGGCTGATGTTATGGCTTGTGTGTTCAGTTTTAGAAGGTGACCAATATGAGTTTATTATTGTATTGGGTCAAATGGTATTGGAAAAGAAACCTGTTATCAACTGCAGTGGGATGAGGTAGTCATAACCTAAAGGAGACTCCCAGCACAGGTATTTGTTAAATTTAGATTTGTCAGATCTTTCTACAAGAAGGTCTTGCAGCAAATCATGCTTTGCACATTGAGTATTTAAGTTTTATCCGTCTTGAAATGAACAGTGGAGTTCTATATGTGAGGAGTGAGTAAGTGAGTTTGGTTTTATGCCACTTTTAGCAATATTCCAGCAATATCACGGAGGGGGACACCAGAAATGGGCTTCACACAGTGTACCCTTGTGGGGAATCGAACCCGGGACCTCGGCGTGATGAGAAAATGCTTTAACCACTTGGCTTCCCAACCGCTCCCAGTATGAGACGAGCTTGAGGATGTGCATTGCCCATCAGATGTGACATCAGCATGTTCACTTACATGTAACAGTGCTCAATGGTTTTGACATGGGCGTCACGTTGATTCTGATTGGTTGCCGATTCCTATATGCATGGGTCCTGAGTATTGTTCTCGATAGGAAGTGAGATCAAGTCGACAGCTTAAGATGGTGATGAGGATTAACAATGGAAAGTAGCATCTTATGAGTTTGCTTTTTATAAAGCTGCACTCAGCTGTATTCCAGCTGTGTGATTGGGTCTGAAAATAATAAAATCTGGACAGTGATTGACATTATGAGCATCGATCTATGCCTTTGGCATACAATGCATCAATCAAGTCAGCGAGTCAGAACCACCTGATCCCGTTAGTCATGTCATATGACAAGTTTGTGTTACTGAAGATCAGTTCTAACCCGCATATATAAGTGCAGATAATGGCAATCCTAGATATATATATGTCATGGCTACATGATAAAAGTTGTCCTGAATTGGTCTTAACCCGTGAAAATCTGGGGTAGAATATGTCTTCAGCAACCCAGAAAAAGCGACGATGCTTGTCATAAGAGGCCACTATTGGGATCGGGTGATACCAGTACCAGTACTTATATATGGTTGATGCATGTCATTGTATCCCAATTGCATGGAATATTGCTGAGTGCCGCGTTAAACAACAAACAAACAAACAAACAAACAAACAAACAAACTGAATTGGTAGGTATGACTCATGAGTGTCACTCACTCACTCACTCACTCCAAGGCCAACACCGACACGTTAGGCTTATTCTTGTATATAGTTTACACTTCTATGTATTACTCAGAGTTAAACATCACTAATTTCCATTCCACACTTTCATGATGCAACAGCCAGATGACCTTTCCGCTGTGCATATCTGAGCAGCAGGAAGTTCCACGCTGGAGGTTCCACCGTGGAGGCGGCAATGAAAGTAACACAAGTAGTGGCAGCATCACATAGTGCACCCTTTACCTTAACACAGAGCACATGGCATTTTATACTAACACTACACTTGTATTACAGTTGGGTAATGTTGTCATCCTAGTGTGTGTGTGTATGTGGATTTATTGGAATCAGCTGAGGAACAGAGTGGGGAATATGGTAAGGATATGAATATTTTGATAGGTATTATAAAATGTTAAACGATATTTGAGGATTTTGACATTTTCTTTATGGAGATCTATATCAAGGATTAGTTTGCTGAAAATACAATCTATTTTTGTTGGGGTTTGTTAAAAACATCTGATCTGATTATATTACTGTTAAGGAAAACTATATTGGTTGGAATGAAGAATTGAAGAGTTTTCTGGGACTCATATATCAGGAAGTGTACAGGTCTTGGTCAACTGTGAAGGATGCATGGCATCCGATGTGTGCAGCATGTTGGCAAATAGACTTGTGTGAGAATATATATATATATATATATATATATATATATATATATATATATATATATATATATATACACACACACACATACATATATATATATATATATATATATATATATGTATATATATATATATGTATATATATATATATATATATATGTATATATATATATATATATATATATATATATATATATATATATATATATATATATATATAGTCACAGGGAAAAGTAACTGGTCATGTTCTAATTGTAATATTGTGTGTTTCTTAAGTCAACTCCTTTAGGTTTCATAAAAGATTTGAGTGCGTTAGTGTTTTGGGGCTGCAGATGGAACCAATACACCAAATATTTTAATTGTAAATTCAAATCTGCCTGGAATTGTTTGTGTCCTCCCCATGGTTATTGTTGTCCAAATGTGAGATGTATAGTACTTTGAAAGGGACTGAAAACTGGTAGAGTTACTTTCTTTTTTTATCCCAATATTCATTAATAGGAAGAAATCTACCCTGGTCTTTCTTGAACTGTTGTTTGTTGTTTGAAGAAAGATTTATGTATTGAGCCATATAGTCTGTAACTTGATTATTAATTTTCACATATCAATAAACTTTTATGATCACGTTTACATTGGCATTTGAGTATATACAATATCTTTTTACACAGAATTCTAATTATGAGAGTGTATGGATTATTGACTGAGATTATTTCAAACGCAAATATGTCAACAGAAGTGGATATTCCCGCTGAGAATTTATGGAGAACATACTCTCCAAATGACGATTTGAGGGAGTCTATTCCACTTCTCATGCAGTGTCTGGTCAAGTTCAGCCAATGTGGTTGGCAGCCTATGACGTTGACGCTTGCGTTGTCCTGTTGAGTCCCAAACGTGTTTAGTGGGGGAAAGATCTTTTGGCCATGGCATTCTATGGATGTTGTGCTGCTGGAGGTGAGCATTAACGATTTGTGCATGTGGATGTCGTCGTCCTGAAAGACAAAACGTTGACCCATACACCTTGCAAATGGGATAACAAAGGGTGTCAGTATGTTGTCCTGATAGTACTGTCCAGTGACCCTTCCTTGCACAATATGCAGTGGGTTTCTGTCAGCCATGGTGATGCCACCCCTCACCATAACCGATCCACCGCCAAGCCTGTCCTGAGGTCTGTCTCATTTGCTTGATGTTCACCGCCAGACACGACCATGCCTATTAGGGCTGGGACAAGTCCAAACTTACTACCTGGGTGCCTGACTACCTATTAGCTGACCCTACCTGGGTACCCACAGTAGGTCTCAAGAGTTGGGAACAAAATGTCTGATTGGAAATTGTTTTACCGCAACTTTGGCTAAAGCTATTTCGTTACATTTTTCAAACGATCAAATCATGCATACTATGAAGTTGACTGAAGCTTCATATTTACTCAAGAGAAATGTATGCATCGTCAGAAAGAAATGCGAACATTAGCGACTTGTAGTGTAACCACTGAGCTACAGTGAGTTTTTGTGAAACAATATATCACGTGACTATAACCAAGGGTCTGGGTAGAACTGTGGGTACACAGGTCCTACTCAGGACCCACCCAACACGAGTACCTGAGTTGCCCGTCCCAGCCCTAATGCCTATCAAGGAAGTGCAAAGTGTACATAACTCATCTGTGTACATGACCCGTAATCCAGCGATGACCAGTCAATGGTGCACCGAGATTGATCAACCTTCCATGAAAGTGTCGAGATCAAGAATGAAGCCCTACGCATGTGTGTGGCGCTACTACATGCAGCATGTGCAAACTGTCGGATGTGTTTTGGTGTTAATTTTTACAGACATAAATGTTCTATATATAGAATGTTTGTCGTCAACACTTATCTTTGTTCTAAAACTTGGTATTGACATTTATATTTTGTGATTCTTTATTTTTCTTAAGATTATCTATATGGTTTTGTTGATTGTTGATTGGTCACATGGTCTGCCTATTGATTGGTTCTTGCTAGTCACATGGTCTAGCTCTTATTGGTTCGTGTTGGCCTCATGGCCTGGCTGTTGATTGGCTAGTGTTGATTACATGGTCTGACTGTTGATTGGTTTGTAGTGGTCACATGGTCTGCTTGTTGCTTTGATAGTGTTTTCAGTCACTGTCTGATCCAAACCCAGGTATTTAAACATTAATGTTAACATTTTCTTTTTTTTTGATAAACAACATCCTCAGATTTGCCAGAGTTCTCATTAACGTCATCCAGCAGCATCTGCTAGACACAAAATAGAGTATATCTGAAGTATTTGTTGTGTTAACCTGTGATTCCAGGGTGGTCACCATGGAGATTGATCTCAAGAGTTTACATTTGGAACTTTTGGAGGCACAACAGAGACAAGTACGGGCATTAACTATTGCGTATGTTTGAAAACTGTCTAACATAAAACCCCACATATGTTCCTTGCCCTTTCATGAAGACTGATACACACAAGCATTTGTGTGTGTACAGAGACCTGTATCGGGCCTAAAAATACCTGCACACACACACACACACACACACACACACACACACACACACACACACACACACACACACACACACACACACACACACACACACACACACACACACACACACACACACACACCTTCTTCCCTAGGCAAGAGAGTTAATGGACATTAAAAGTCCAGTGTCCACCCTTGCCGAACTAGGCTGGTATTATGGAGTTACATTTTGGCTGGACTAACGAGTCAATGCATAGTCCAATCAAAATCGTGCAACGAAATCGAAATCAGGTTCGTAAACTGTCATGCAGATTTGTCAGATTGTTTGTCAGAAAAGTGAACAAAATCCATCCAGAAAAGCTTCAGGTAAAAAAATAGAAGTGCATTTTGATATTTTTATGTGAGTGATTTGCCTCAACAATGTTTATTTTGCTTGATACTGTGTCATCGTACCTCTACCTGCTAGTTGCTCATGCCATCAACCAGTGGTCTGTCCAGCCCAGTTTTCATTATTATTTACGAGTGCTTTGATCTTGCTTTTTGCAGTGTAAAATATACTCCTCTCTCACAAAAAGTTTTCAACTCACATAATGATTTTTTTAAACTGATAAAAAAAATTATATAAATTTATAACAAATAAAATGCTCATCTTGATGAAATAATCAATGAGTTGAATTGCATCCATGAAAACCTCCTTCCTCCTGATGGACAGACACAGGCTGGGCTGTGAGACCGGTACCCGTGTTCTGCAGACAGATGTACAGCTCAGGTTATTATCACAATAGGGATGAGTGGAAGCGGCAGAACTCCACTGCAGTGCACAGCCGATGTCTTCATCTCCAGTTGCAAAACAAAAACCCTATTGAGAGGCATTGGCACTGATCCAAATGGCTGGCTTGTATTGGCACCGCTGCCAAATTCTTGAAAGGTATTGTGGGATAGGAGCATCTTCAGCCGCAGTCACCATCAGGCGTGCCTCCTGAACGCACAGAATGGAATCGTGTCATTCCCTGCCGCCGCGAGTCAAACTCCCAGCTCTAGGAAGTTCTTCCACAACGCAACATGGATTAACTTCGTACTCCACAATTGGCCATCTTGTCAACATTGTAAGTTTTAATTTAAAAAAAATTATTTTGTGTAAAAATGTGGTCAAATACTGACCAAAATGACAAGTGTTGATAAGCAGTGTTTGTGTACACTAATATATCTGTCTTGAAATAGTGAAAAACGTTTCTAAGTAGTCAAAACAATTTGTATTTTTCTTAGGACATTTGTACAATCGCAAAAAAACATGAGTAAGAAAATATTTATGTGAGTTGTCATAGGTAGTGATTAACTTCACTGTTCAGAAATGTATTCTTTATGTAGTTTCATTTCACAAAAAATGAAAAAAGTCGATTGTTTGGGCATGTAAAAATCTTTCTCATATTTCATATGAACCATGGCAAGTAACTATGTGCTTAATATAAAACAGCACTCCATTTCCAGGGTGTGTAATAAGAGTGTGGTATTACATTGTGAGTCAGAGTTCTTGCATGGAATTCCTGAGAACTGTTAACTCCATGTCAGCCTGACCAAACTGGTGCCTCACTCACATATACTGCCAGTATATACCGTGTACATGGGTATTCCAAGCGGCGCCATTACCTAGGCTGCCTGTGTACATTCTTGAGATTTGGTAAAAGAACGAATGACTCCAATAACGGCCTGATGTTTTAAAAGTTTTTCAGACAAACAGTTATATATTTTCAATATTTTTGTAGCTCTCTGTGTATGTTGTCCAAATGGCTGTATATAAATGTGAGAGATGCACATAAGAACCGATTTCTTGAATTCCTGGTGAGAACATTTTGTTTCTGTGATTTTCTCCAGTGGTACCTTTCGTGTACCGTTGGGTCGGCAGGACTATCGTTTTACAAGTTGATCTGCTTGAATGCATGGAACTTGGAGGGTTAAGCCGAATAGAAATGATAAGTTTTTGTATACAAGGAAGACACCTGAATATCAGAATATTGTATAAATATTTGTTTGGAAATCATTTGATCAGACCACTGAAGATCCGGAGTAGAATAGGTCTTCAACAACCCATGTGCTTGCTGTAAAAGGTGACTATGCTTGTCGTAAGAGGCGACTAACAGGATTGGGTGGTCAGGCTCGCTAGCTTGGTTGATGCATGTCATCGCATCCCAGTTGGGTAGATCGATGCTCATGATGTCAATCACTAGATTGTCTGGTCCAGACTTGAATATTTACAGAGGGCCATCATATAGCTGGAATATTGCTGAGTGCGACGTTAAACAACAATCCAACCAATCATTTGATCATCAAGACTTGAGCAGAGATAAAGTTAGTCCAATGTATAACCATTAGCTGGACTACAAGCTCTCTCAGAGAACTGACTTGCAGTGAACAGTAGCCTGTCTCCTAATCCCAGGAGAATATATTAAAAAATAAATCCAACTCAAGTCTAGAATGATTTGGTAAGTCTAGATTGCATCAACTGTAGGTTTGAAGTTAAGCATTGTTCTGGGCTCCATTTGGATTTTGTTTTGTATTTGTAGATATCTATTTATAAATGACATGACAATATTTCTGAGATTAAGTGGTAGATTAAGTGAAGAGCTCCAGGCAACAAGGATTCACTGTAGCCACAGTCAGCAGATGCGTAAAAGTTCCATAGAAGTAATAAAAACCAAAATGTACACATTAAAGGGTCTCTTATACGTGCCGTGAGGTCCAATAGAACAGCAGACGAAGTATCCTATGTAGGATGTATAATGGTCTGTTGAAGGAGGTGTACATACAGTTTAGGGGCTAGTTGCACAAAGCGACTTTAGCCCTGCGACTGTCGTAAGTCTATGTTGAAATAAGATACGACAGTGAAACAAATATATCCAATACAGCCCACTCAAGTCTATAATGTTTGGCAAGTCTAGATTACTGCAGTATCAGGTCTAACGTCCAGTTAACAAGCTATGATATAACTGAAATATTGTTTCAAAGCAGCATTTAACCCAACTCGCTCAATTTAGAAATTACTAAGATCTTCCTGATGACATATTTCACTTACACAGAGCTGGATTAGTGACTCTTATCAATGTCAGTCTTGTTCTGAACATGTGTGTTGATGCTGTTTTCACAGAAAGAAAGTTGTAGCTTTATCACTATAAGATAGACATAGCAGGATTACTAGGATAAGTTCTCCCAATCAGCTCCTCTCTTGATAGTATCAATGTACTTTGAATACACAATGCCATTTAGAAAGTGGTCAGATGTAACAAATGTTATATTTGGGATAACATTCACTTAGTAAAGTACAAATTCTAGAACTTTGTTTTTGTTTTGTTTTTAGGGTGGGGCTCAATCAAAAAAGTACAAGAATTGTATAACACTCTTATTGAAGTACAAATTCTAGTACTTTTTAATGTATTTTTTAAATTTTTAGGTGGGACTCAATAAAAAAGGTACTAAAATTTGTATAATACTCCCTTTGTTAAGTACAAATTCTAGTACTTTTTTTTTAGTCCCCCCCCCCCCCCCCCCCCAAAAAAAGTGCTAGAATTTGTACTTTACTAAGATAGTGTTATGCCAAGTATCACATTTGTTACTTGTCTTTAGGTTTTCCTCTCTCATAGAAATGCACCGATTCCAAGCACAATGTTTTTGCCATCTGGAAGGCTATATTCAGTGCAATATGATCCTTTCAGATTTTTGTATGTCACACCTGGAAATGAGTTACTTCGCAGATTTTGATAGCTTCAAGTTGTTTTGAGAGACCAGCAGTGTATTCCTGGAGTGATCGTTTGTTTTATTATAGAATCTCATCAGGGTCCTTGCAGAGAGCCATATATAGTTGTAGGAATTTCAAGCATCTTGAGAAATCAATATGATGGAAGCTATTCTTGTCCTCAGACAATTTCATTTGATTTATTTTAAAATTTTAATTTAAGAATTGAAAGGTCTATTTAAGAACTTTGCAGAGATAAGAAACTTAAAAGCATGAGAATATGTTGTAAGTTGCAGTGGCTATTAGGGACTGTCCATTTGATATTCTGCGGGGAGCCTGGGACTTCTACCAAAATATTGTCACAGAAAATGCTTGAAAAAAATAATTATGCTACAGATTGTTAAAAAAAATGTCTGTCTCAAAAAATACATTGTTGCAAGATGATTTAAAAAGAACAATATTTAGGCTCATAGTTTGATATGGATTGTACATGTTGAGCTGATCTGTGGGGAAAAAGAAAGTACACGTTCAAAACTTGGATTTGACCCAAAATGTCAAACGTTATCAAACTGTTCTGTTACTAAGCTGAAAACACTCACCAAAACACTGCAAACTTAAAGTCCAAAAGACATCTCAAATACATCACCATCAAATAACCATTTGTTGTTTGTGTCTTTCTTAGCCAACATCAAACATTGGTGTATGCTTTCTTTTGACCAAAAGTTTATGTTCTGGAAATATAATTTGATTATTACTAATGTACATCTTGAAATGTATTAAAAATGAATATATTAATGGGTAAAAAAAAATTAAGCATGACTTTTTTCATATAACTATGTCCAAATTGATAATGAAATATAACTATAACAAAGTTAAATTGTATATATCAAACAATCAAGAAAACTGATTTCAGGGTGAGTTATTGTTCTTGTAACATTGATGAATATGGGACAATCAGGTGATTATATCGTTGTTTGATGTGTTCAGAGTGTATGGCTTAAACTGAAAAAGCCACCAGGAAATACTTTAAGCCAGTTTAATATCCATTGCAGCTTTGTTTGTTGTAGGTAAGGTTTCGGACCACAATAGGTATTGCCTATGGTTAGAATGACAATGGATAATAACACACAGGTATCCAGCCAAGCATATCTACATGCATCATTTGGCTTGACTTGGCTTGTGTGACTACAGTCCTTGCTGGAGTCTTAATAAGGGATTAATGTGAACTACAGGGAGGACCAAAAATAACTCCCTCTACTTCTGATTTTACAACTGTGTGTATGCATGGTCCGTGGTGTATGTTAACATTTTATGATTGAAAAGTACCAACTCCATTGAGATTCAGTGTGCTCATGTGCGCTCAATAAGGTACAGAAAAGAATTAGAGTTTTTTAGATAAATGTTCAACAGGTTTTAATTATGTTATTTTAAGTAATTTATTTGTATTGACAGCAACATTCAATGAGTTTTTTTAGCGCTTTTTATTCCCATTTCAATTTTTTTAGCACAACTTTTTTTTTTACACATTTCAACGTTTTTTTCCTCCACATTTTATTATCAGCCAATCAGGAAACGGTAGTTTGTTATTGGAGTGGCCTAACTTTGTTTCGGTCTATGGAAGCATAAACACACACATTTGCTTGGTTACCCTATCAAATGTTAACAGAATCAATTGCAATTTATTTAAAACATAAAATATCAATGTAGAAATATAACATAAACAAACACTAGAGGTATCTCCTTTATGATGTCCAACATAATTATTGTGAACATTGTCTGCTACCTAAGGGGCTCCTGTAAGGTGGGTTGTTTTTGAGCCGGGGTGTAGAGCTGGACTGATGGTGTTGTGAATGTGGAGAGATGTGGTCGTGAATGAGAGCGTGTGATGTGTGATGTGTGTGAGAGGCCTGTGTGAGCACCCACAGAGATGCTGATGAGAGACAGCCAGGGGAGAACAGTTGCTATGTGTTGACAACAGGAGCATTTAGGATTTCCTCCTGGTAAGAAGTTTCTCAATACATTGTTGACGACCGATTGTTTTTTGTGAGGACTGTATTGTTGAATTTATGTTACAGGATTGTAATGCGACAATTATACAGGAATGTAATACCATGGGTATAGTTTACATGGGTTTATGTTATATGTGTAGATCATGTTTACATTGTTGATATGACTGGTAAAACAGTCATGTTTTTATGTAGGATAATTCAAAGACGTATATACGTGTATGTACGTCCGTGGATAATTCAAGATGATTGGCGAGTGATAAAAAACAAATCTATTATAGGTGTCTATTATTGGAGTTTGGTATTTTATGAAAAATGTCAGCATGACAAGATAATATTACATGTTCTCAAAATCAAATAGCAGTCATCGATTTTGTTGATAATTTATTGTGAATTTGTAAGGCAGAGGTGTTTCCAAAAATTTAAGCTTTTATTTTTTCCCCCAATCGTTAGATTTGTTCACAGACCACCATTGCACGGCAGGAGTATTGCTGTGCTTTATCCGGCAACAATCACTTACATTTTATGCAAATCATGCGATTGGCAGGTGCTTCATACCGGTAGGGCAAGACATTATCTTTTTCACAAAGACCTGGTGTCATCACTGATTTTCAGAGATCCTTTCATATAATTTTCACTGCTATTTTGCCTTTTTTTGCCAAGTGGAATCTGTTTTGAAAGATAAGCCAGACTGATTATTCTCTTGTGTTGGCGATTATTCACATGCTTGTATACATACTTACTAGGGCTGGGACGAGTCCAAATTTACTGACCCGGTACCCACCCCCCTATTACCCGACCCTACCCTACCCGGGTACCCACTGTAGGTCTCAGGAGATGTCTCAAAATGTCCGACTGGGAACATTTTTAGCATAGCCCTGGCAAAACGTATTTAGATACATGTATTAAACAATCAGGTCATTCATACACTGAAGTTGAATTAAGTTATATCTTTATTCAACCATATGAAAAATCAGAAGGAATGGGTGCTTAGTCAGAAAGAAATGCAAACATTAGTGACTTGTAGTGTAACCATAGAGTTCTTGATAATTTTTGTCATTAAACAATGTATCACGTGACTAACCACGGGTCCGGGTAGTCCTGTTGGTACCCGCGTCCTACTCAGTACCATCCCGACCCAGGTACCCGAGTTACCCGTCCCACCCCTAATACTTACAAGAATCTGTACAAGCCCTGGAAATATTGATGGTGTGTTATTGATGGTAGGGCAGGACATGCATATGAGGATTAGAATTATGGTGAAAACTTCTTCAGGAAGGTTTAATGATGTGTCCATCGTGTGAATGAATTTGTGGTACATTTTGCATCTATATCTGCTTGTTGATAGTGGGATTAAATCCTGCTCGTTCACTGTTAACTTTTAGCCTGAGGTTATGGTTATCTCATGAACGTCTTATGTCATCCCTTAGCTTCTAACCTCTTATGTTGGTGGTGATTTAGTGTAGATGAAAGACTTAGGGTAGTAGCTGAGTGGGAAGATTGCCAACAGACACATATAGCTTAAATAATCTAACCAGGGTACAGGCCGTGATAAACAGAACTTGATAACAAGCAGAGCTAGTTAAGCAATCGCCATGGAAACCAGTTATTTGAGATTACTGAAAAAGTAGGAAATGCGTTTTGGTAAAGGGTTTTGAGGTGAGCCATGTCAGTAGATCAGTTGGGTTTGTGAATGGATCTACTACAGCATCTTGGGTGTGTGATCAGGAAATATTTGTAAGAAAAACTAATAAGTACGAGGAGGTGGAGAGTAGTTCCTATTAGCCCAAGACTTATGGAGGGGACTGCCTTAGTGGTGAAGTGGATAGAGTGTCGGCTTGGAGGGCAGAAGCGTGGTTTGATTCCCTGGCTGTTTCAATATATTTTAAAAGATGCATCTCTTGTCCCAATGTGCTCCCTACTTGTTCTTGTCATACTACATTAAGGAAATGAAACATGGACTGGTTGGCTCGAAGTTAGTATAATGTGTGTGTGTAGGGTATCCATGTCAAATTGTACCATGGGATCTCTGTGAGCTAGTTATAAAATCGGCTCAAGTCCAGACTAGTACAAGCAGCCACTCACATGTCGCTATATAAGTTCAATAATCTTTAACTCTGTGTTACCCCTATTTGTCCTCACCTCACCTTGTAGCAGGCTTAGTATAAGGCAGTTTTAATATCAGTACTGAGTGGCTTAGTATAAGGCAGTTTTAATATCAGTACTGAGTGGCTTAGTATAAGGCAGTTTTAATATCAGTACTGAGTGGCTTAGTATAAGGCAGTTTTAATATCAGTACTGAGTGGCTTAGTATAAAGCAGTTTTAATATCAGTACTGAGTGGCTTAGTATAAGGCAGTTTTAATATCAGTACTGAGTGGCTTAGTATAAGGCAGTTTTAATATCAGTACTGAGTGGCTTAGTATAAGGCAGTTTTAATATCAGTACTGAGTGGCTTAGTATAAGGCAGTTTTAGTATCAGTACTGAGTGGCTTAGTATAAGGCAGTTTTAATATCAGTACTGAGTGGCTTAGTATAAGGCAGTTTTAATATCAGTACTGAGTGGCTTAGTATAAGGCAGTTTTAATATCAGTACTGAGTGGCTTAGTATAAAGCAGTTTTAATATCAGTACTGAGTGGCTTAGTATAAGGCAGTTTTAATATCAGTACTGAGTGGCTTAGTATAAGGCAGTTTTAGTATCAGTACTGAGTGGCTTAGTATAAGGCAGTTTTAATATCAGTACTGAGTGGCTTAGTATAAGGCAGTTTTAGTATCAGTACTGAGTGGCTTAGTATAAGGCAGTTTTAATATCAGTACTGAGTGGCTTAGTATAAGGCAGTTTTAATATCAGTACTGAGTGGCTTAGTATAAGGCAGTTTTAATATCAGTACTGAGTGGCTTAGTATAAAGCAGTTTTAATATCAGTACTGAGTGGCTTAGTATAAGGCAGTTTTAATATCAGTACTGAGTGGCTTAGTATAAGGCAGTTTTAATATCAGTACTGAGTGGCTTAGTATAAAGCAGTTTTAATATCAGTACTGAGTGGCTTAGTATAAGGCAGTTTTAATATCAGTACTGAGTGGCTTAGTATAAGGCAGTTTTAATATCAGTGCTGAGTGGCTTAGTATAAAGCAGTTTTAATATCAGTACTCTTGGAGTGGCTTGGTATAAAGCAGTTTTAATATCAGTACTCTTGGAGTGGCTTAGTATAAAGCAGTTTTAATATCAGTACTCTTGGAGTGGCTTAGTATAAAGCAGTTTTAATATCAGTACTCTTGGAGTGGCTTAGTATAAAGCAGTTTTAATATCAGGACTCTTGGAGTGGGTTAGTGAAGGATAGATATAACACAACCGTTATATCAGGACATGAATTTATAATCTGTATAGTATTGATCCTAAAATAGACATATGTAATTCTTAAAATGTATAAAAATATTAAAAACAAATTGTGAAAAATATGTAGGCATACAGATATCTAGTGCTTTTCTAGAAATCTGATTTTGAAAAATGAGCTAAATTAGTGTATTTTGTATCTTTTCATCAGGAAATAAGTTATGAAATTATTTAGAAATATTTAATTTGGAGCATAGTAAGTCCACTAAATGTTCATGTGTGCATATACCACTGTGTGGTAGTGGGGAAAGGTATGGGATGTCTACCCTGAGGTGGGAGTGCAGGGTGATAGAGAAATAGTTGTACCGGACAATAGCTCCAGCGGTGTTCAGAAGGTCTGTCTTGTCCCTGTATGTGGTGCTGTTGGACCAGCTTAGCAGGAGCTAGGCATTCCCTTCACAGAAAGATCTAAGCAGCAATTAAGATAGCTACCTGCCAGTAATGGTTTAGACAAGTGATCATTCAAGGGCACAGACTGAATGCCTGGTAATATTGAATCACTGATAATGAGGACATTAAAGTGTGATGGTATTTCTTCCTATATTAGTAAAGGAAATAGCACTGGTCGATTCAGACTGTGGTGTCGGGGGTGGACACCCCAGTTTTGTCTGACACCTAAATACTTTTATGAGAAACATGTTAACTGTGCCCTCAGCTTTTTCAAAAGCCTGGATCAGCCTATGAAGAGTTCTGCCTCAAACAGTCAGTTAACTCACTGATACTGATCAAGAAGTTGACCCGTGAAGATTCAGGTTAGGTTAGGTCTTCAGCAACCCATGTTTGCCATAAAAGGTGACTATGCTTGTCGTAAGAGGTGATTAACTGGATGGGGTGGTCTGAGGCTTACTGACTTGGCTGATGCATGTCATCGTATCCCAATTGGGTGGATCGATGTTCATGATGTCAATCACTGGACTGTCTGGTCCAGACTCGATTATTTTTGCAGAGTGTGGCATTAAACAATAAACAAATAACAAACAAACATCCAGAATTTACCTCTGCGAGGATTTTGATATTTTTGACTCCTCACATTTAAAAATGCTGGATTCGCCTTTTATCACATTATTCCTGAAATAATTGCTGCTTTTGAGATGGCGTCTGCTCCTGTCTATTACTGCAACAGAAACCATTTGTCTTTATTTCTGACCGACCATCCCACTCACTTCTGTAGAAATACAATACACAACAACTGCCTCGACTCAATATGGTGAACAGCTCGCTAGCAGTCAAGTGCACCAGAACTTGCTTGGCCTTGACCCAGGGGTTGTCTGTGCCAGCAACATTCAGACTAGAGGTGTCATGACACTGGGGTATGCCTACCTCCCATATCAATATACATATATATTGAGATTCTGTGATTGATCATGAACAATATATATTAGGATACCTAGTTTAGACTGATTTCTGGAAATTCTACATGTCCCATGTGGCCTGGCTAACAAGCAGTTAGTGCTATCAACTAGACTAACACTTATTTTAAAATAATTGTATTGTTTTTTTTTGTTTTTTTAAAAAAAACAAAAAACCTAAACAACGTTTCCTCTTCTGCTGTTTTAGTTTTATATGGGGGTTGCATAGGCTTTTAGTATAAAAATACCATATATATATTCCACAGTCATGCCGCAGGACTACTTTCAACCAGTTTGTATGTGTTGCATGACTGGTTAATTTAGTCTCTTTATAACAGAATCAGGAACTCAGAGTAAGCATTCTGTTTTGTGATAGGATAGGTAATGCTGGCTTGCATAGTTATTGGAAGACTTTGTCAAGCCGACTTTTTGGAGATGTCTACAGAATCAAAATGTACCGACTCAATACATGGTAGGTGTGTTGTGTATTGTATTGTATCATGTGTAATCCCTAATGACATGCCTTATTCAAAGACGAGTTGCTTTTGAATGTTAACTGTCAAAGAAACTTTCTGAAGGAAGAAATGTCTTTATATTAAACCCGACTAGGCTGCATGAGATGGTTAACTAAAGAATTTCAACACTCCAATTTCTTGACAAAGCCTTACAATAATTAAAACACAAAGTTTGTTTTGTGCAAGTTGTCATGGACTATGTTAAGTATTATTTCTTTCATTTTGGCTAATACTGCCTCAAATGATGTGATTTGGCCTAGTGGTTAAAGTGTTCACTTGTAACCGAGCACTAGGGTTTGATTCCCCACAAGGGTGTGCAGCCCATTTCTTGTATTCCTTGTTACATGTTGCTTAATGCAGTGAAAAAACTGACTCACTCATTCAGTAACATGGATGCGATATACTTTATTTACTTGTCTAGGAAATCTGAAATGTTCTTCTTAAGAATACTGGCTGAATTGCCACAGTAGAAATGGTAGGATAAAATCTAATGGTGGGACAATACACCGATGCATCGGTTGATCGATATTTTTTACTTCTTGATACAAGTTTTGGTCACATCGCACACTAAGTAAAAAATATTGATTCTTACCTTATGTGTTTGCTTTTAATTACTGCTACACTAAAGTATTGAAGCATTAGTATTGAACATGTAAATATTTTCACCCACTGTGCCATACTTGACACTGCCAACTGTAAATCATCAGTGTGCCAAGTATTTGGACATCCTGTCTGTGAAAAAGATGGTTTATGGACGACAGATAACAGCACATGCAAGTATCGTGATACATATCGGATCGTGAGTGAGGTATTGTGATACAAAGCAGTTCACACAGTTGGTGATTCGTCCCAGCTCTAATAAAATCTAATGCTGTCTTAGATCCCCAGAATCTGTAGCAATTTAAATATTGATGAAATCTAATTGAAACAATTTAGCCTCGAGGTGTTGTAATAGCCTTCAAAAAACTTCAAAGCAATCCTTGTATTGATACTGTTTTGGAACTATCGCCATGGTTACCAGAAGTTTTCTTTGCCTGCATGACATGCTGCCAAGTCGGGCACTGAGATACTACAGCTTATGTACACAGACATATGTAACCCACGAAGAACATTTCAACAAGAGACTTGATTCATGCTGTGTGTGTGGATGTTGATGGTAGAGTGTCAGCGATGGCACCAATGGCACTGATGGTATACAGTCATGTCAGAAGCATTCCTTCTTCAGTTCTTCCCTTCTGTAAATGTTGGTAGATCTCCAAGTCTACACACAGGGTCGTTGATAACTTACATCCAGCCAGAAATAGGTGCCAACTATCCTTCAGCTGTATATGGTAGACCAAGTCTTGTAGGCTTTCCTTTTCTCAAAACATGGCTGCTATAATGTATTTGTCTTTTTTTTTCAAAGAAAATTGGATTACAGCAATAACAGCCCTTGAATTTGCATTGCATTTCATCATATCAGTGTTTGAAATAATTTAAAACCCAACAAGCCAGTCAGGCAGTTGATCCATAAGTGTTGTCTGCCCATCTTCAAACTTGTCTGCCCGCATTCAGACATTATATATTTTGAAAAAGCACCAAAAAATAAGAGACAAACCATGTTTTGATTCAGTTGAAATAATATAAACAATCACAAGGGAGTCAACAAGGAGTTATGATAAAACTGAACACATAAGTAGTCTTAAAATTATCCACCAGATAGTCGGGCAGGTGGAGGAAACTAATATGCAGCCCGACAGAAAAGTTGGTGGCCACTGGCAGACAGGCTGGCAGTTATGTTGACACTGCATCATATAATACATTATGGCCTGTTAAGGTCACGACCATCAGTAATGGTGTGTAATTAAGAGATGAAACAGTTGTCAGGATATGGAGGACTTTTGGGGAATAATCATGAATATGCTGAGATGTGCATAGGCTGAAACTAACCATTATTTACTATCAATTCTAATAATTTGCTTTCAAATAGATGGAGAATGATTACAAATTGTTTGCAATTTATTCATTACTAAAAGCGGGGCGGTCGGGTAGCCTAGTGGTTAAAGCGTTCGCTCGTTATGCCTAAGACCCGGGTTCGATTTCCGACATGTGTACAATGTGTGAAGCCCATTTCTGGTGTCCCCCGCCATGATATTGCTGGAATATTGCTAAAAGTGGCGTAAAAACATATTCACTCACTCACTCACTCACTCATTACTAAAAGAGAGTAATCTGAAATATAACATACGTTACACAAATTGTTTGTTGTTTCAGAGAGAAATATTGTGGATCAGTGAAAGAGAAACTTTCTGTCTCCAGACCTTTTAGTTTTAATTAGATGGTTCATAGTTTCTTTTCCTAAAAAAATGTAAGGCCCTAACAAAGGTCCTATCCCCTGATAATATTATACAGTCCTCAAAGTGGATCTATAAAGTGCTTTATTGGATATAGTTTCTGGACCAGTTTTGTGAATCTCTGTGTTCTTCATCAGAGGTTTGTAAATTATTCATCTTCAACACATCCAGAAGTAAGAAGGGTCCTGCTGGAGCTCATGTTGGTCTCCGTGTCATCCACCCTGAGGCCGTCTCCCTGCCTCCATGCCTCCCAACATCCTTGCCTCCCAGTCTCCCAGCCTCTTGGCCTCCTTGCCTCTCAGCCCCCCAGTAGCCAGCATCCCAGCCTCAGCCTCTCAGTCTTCTCCCATTCTCCCAGTTTCCCAGCCTCCCAGTCTCGGTTTTCCAGCCCCCCAACCTCCCGGCTTCCCAGAATCCCTGCTTTTCAGCCTCCCAGCCTCCCATTTGAGATCATCCCTGCCTCCTAGTCTTCCAGCCTCCCAGTCTTCTCCAATCCTCCCAGCATCTGAGCATCCCAGTTTTCCAGTTTCACAGTCTCTAAGCCTCCTTCCCAGTTTCACAGTCTCTAAGCCTCCCAGGTTTGCAGCTTTCCAGTCTCCAAGCCTGACCAAGCCTCCCAGGCTTCCAGCTTCCAATTCTCCTAATCTCCAAGCCTCCCAGCTTCCTAGTCTCCCAGCCTCCCAGCCTCCTAGTCTCCAAGGCTCCCTCTCAGCCTCCCAGCCTCCCAGCTTCCTAGTCTCCAAGCCTCCAAGGCTCCCTCTCAGCCTCCCAGCCTCCCAGCTTCCCAGCCTCCTAGTCTCCAAGGCTACCTCTCAGCCTCCCAGCCTCCCAGCTTCCTAGTCTCCAAGCCTCCAAGGCTCCCTCTCAGCCTCCCAGCCTCCCAGCTTCCTAATCTCCAAGCCTCCCAGGCTCCCTCTCAGCCTCTCAGCCTCCCAGCCTCCCAGCTTCCTAATCTCCAAGCCTCCCAGGCTCCCTCTCAGCCTCTCAGCCTCCCAGCCTCCCAGCTTCCTAATCTCCAAGCCTCCCAGGCTCCCTCCCAGGCTCCCTCTCAGCCTCTCAGCCTCCCAGCCTCCCAGCTTCCTAATCTCCAAGCCTCCCAGGCTCCCTCTCAGCCTCTCAGCCTCCCAGCCTCCCAGCTTCCTAATCTCCAGGCCTCCCAGGCTCCCTCCCAGCCTCCCAGCCTCCCAGCCTCCTAATCTCATAATCTCCAAGCCTCCCAGGCTCCCTCCCAGCCTCCCAGCCTCCCAGCTTCCTAATCTCCAAGCCTCCAAGGCTCCCTCTCAGCCTCCCAGGCTCCCAGCTTCCTAGTCTCCAAGCCTCCAAGGCTCCCTCTCAGCCTCCCAGCCTCCCAGCTTCCTAATCTCCAAGCCTCCCAGGCTCCCTCTCAGCCTCCCAGCCTCCTAATCTCCTAATCTCCAAGCCTCCCAGGCTCCCTCTCAGCCTCCCAGCCTCCCAGCCTCCTAATCTCCAAGCCTCCAAGGCTCCCTCTCAGCCTCCCAGCCTCCCAGCTTCCTAATCTCCAAGCCTCCAAGGCTCCCTCTCAGCCTCCCAGCCTCCCAGCTTCCTAATCCCCAAGGCTCCCTCTCAGCCTCCCAGCCTCCAAGCCTCCTAATCTCCAAGCCTCCCAGGCTCCCTCTGCCTCCCAGCCTCCCAGGCTCCCTCTCAGCCTCCTAGCCTCCAAGCCTCCTAATCTCCAAGCCTCCCAGGCTCCCTCTCAGCCTCCCAGCTTCCTAATCCCCAAGCCTCCAAGGCTCCCTCTCAGCCTCCCAGCCTCCAAGCCTCCTAATCTCCAAGCCTCCCAGGCTCCCTCTGCCTCCCAGCCTCCCAGCCTCCCAGGCTTTCTCTCAGCCTCCCAGCCTCCTAATCTCATAATCTCCAAGCCTCCCAGGCTCCCTCCCAGCCTCCCAGCTTCCTAATCTCCAAGCCTCCAAGGCTCCCTCTCAGCCTCCCAGCCTCCCAGCTTCCTAGTCTCCAAGCCTCCAAGGCTCCCTCTCAGCCTCCCAGCCTCCCAGCTTCCTAATCTCCAAGCCTTCCAGGCTCCCTCTCAGCCTCCCAGCCTCCCAGCCTCCTAATCTCCTAATCTCCAAGCCTCCCAGGCACCCTCTCAGCCTCCCAGCCTCCCAGCTTCCTAATCTCCAAGCCTCCCAGGCTCCCTCTCAGCCTCCCAGCCTCCCAGCTTCCTAATCCCCAAGGCTCCCTCTCAGCCTCCTAGCCTCCAAGCCTCCTAATCTCCAAGCCTCCCAGGCTCCCTCTGCCTCCCAGCCTCCCAGCCTCCCAGGCTCCCTCTCAGCCTCCTAGCCTCCAAGCCTCCTAATCTCCAAGCCTCCCAGGCTCCCTCTCAGCCTCCCAGCTTCCTAATCCCCAAGCCTCCAAGGCTCCCTCTCAGCCTCCCAGCCTCCAAGCCTCCTAATCTCCAAGCCTCCCAGGCTCCCTCTGCCTCCCAGCCTCCCAGCCTCCCAGGCTCCCTCTCAGCCTCCTAGCCTCCAAGCCTCCTAATCTCCAAGCCTCCCAGGCTCCCTCTCAGCCTCCCAGCCTCCCAGCTTCCTAATCCCCAAGCCTCCAAGGCTCCCTCTCAGCCTCCAAGCCTCTGGAGATGCAGCTTAAATATTTTGCAGCCAGTATGCTCAGTGATGATTGCATTGAAAAATAAAGTAACTTGTATTTTTTTGTTTCAGATTGAGCAACTGAAGAATAAGGACAAGATAATTTCGCACTTGGAGCGAGAGCTGGGTCATCAGTCGGGGTATGCGCTGCACCTGGCGCTCGAGAGGGAGTCGACGTCACACGACGCCTCCCCCCACCCCGCCACCCTAGCGGTCACACCTAACATGGATCTCAGTCTCGGCAGCAGCGGCAGCAATGGGAAACTCGGTGATGGCAGTGGAACCAGGGCAACCACTTACACGGTGAGGACCAAGCTCCTCACAGTGATAGCCCCGTTGGAGAACTCTCCGTTCTCTTACTACTGTTAACCCAGATAAATTACTTTGTCAGTTGGAAATTCTATTTCATTTCAACTATCATGTAATTGGTTTAGTGAGAATGCAAAGGGGAAATTCCGTTAGTCTGCAATCTTGAAATAATCAGTTAACAAACATTATTTCATTTGGGATACAGTAAGTCGTAAACTTTTCTAAATTCAGTGTAGTGACATTCCCAACAGACATGTACACAAAAGTATAAATGTCACTACATTTGGGGCTTGAGTGACACTTTTTAAGATTCTTGTAATGGCTCCTTGCTCACTGGTGGCAGCAAAGATGTGACCAGGGCCCCGTTCCCCAAAGCGATCTTAGGGCTACGATGATCGTAAGCCTATGTTAAAGTATGGGACTTACGATCACCTTAGTGATAAGATCGCTTTGAGGACCGGGACCAGGAGGGTAACGGAGTTGTCACGCTCTGGGAGGGAGCTTGTGTAGGGACATGCTGTTGAATTTATCAATAAACCCAACTCACTGACTCACATACTCTACCAGACCCAAGGACCGATAGTAAACTGAAACATGGTTCTGCTACTGTTTTGTTGGGATTTAATTGCAGTCTAAACTGTCTTCTGTCCATGTCATGTTAATATAATAAATCCAGTTGAATACACTACAGGTAGCATCTCCTTAAGGAGTCTTTCATGGGTCACATTTAGTCTGTCTTACAGACCCTGACACAAATATATCAAATACAGCCCATGCAAGTCTATAATGTTTGGTAAGTCTGGATTTCTTCAGTTTCAGGAAATGAAGAGAGTCTCTGGCTCCTTTTTATTATTACAACTGTTTTTTTTCTGTATGTTCATTTCAGAGACTAGATGTTAGTCAAGGGTCACATTCAGAGATAAGACAATTTAAGTTTTTTGAAATTCAAGATCTAATAATCCATGAGCACAGCAATCATCCTGCTTACTGCAGTGAAAGTTTATCAAGGCTGAATCTGATTGTGGGGTTAACAAAAGCATCAGCAGAAAACGATTGTGTCTACCTGAATATTTAACAACCTTCTCATAGCAGCCCTACCAAGTTGAGAAGTAGGTGAATACTTACTTGTACAATCATTGTAACCGGTGATTAGAGTGTACAATGATGCTTGACATGTGAGTGGCATACATACTTACGTATTTATCAAGATATGTTGTGATTATTGTATACACTGTTATGATTTCATCAGAAAAAGATACTTGTTTGGATGCCTTCTATATAAAAATATGAACTTAATGACCTTTCTATCGTAAGACAGCAAAATGTACAATTATATGTATAATTATACATTTAATCATATCATGGATGATAAAAGTCTTATAGAAATATACCAATTTGAGTATCATCCATTCTGTAACATTGAGTCAATTGACTTAAGGATTTCAATTTATTTTATCATTTCAATAAACTGTTCCACTTTGAAAGAATAGAAGAAATTGAAATCTATGAGTCAACTCTGTTTTCATTGTTACTACAGCTTGTAAAATGTATAAAGATATTCTGTAAAATTGATAAGTTTTAAAAAGAGTATGTTATTAGTGGTGCTGTGTAAAGTGGGTCAGCATCCTTGAATAAAGGCTATTGTATTTAGAGTAGTTTGTGAGTCTGTCATCATGTTACAATGGAGGATTATTGATGACTAGGTCTGACTGCTAATTACTTTGATATGCCTAACACTCAATACATGGTTTGTCCTGACTGTTTTAACAATGGGCTTCATGAGCAGGTGCTTGGGTGTATGCAAGGTCTGTGAGGGGATATGCACTGTGTAAAACTGTTCTTATAGTCGGTGAATTAATGATTGAAGTAAGTATGGCTGTTGTCAAGGTGATATTTACCTCGGTGAATTACACGTGAAGATCTGGATTCGAATATGTCATCAGCAACCCATGTTTGCTGTGAAAGGTAACTGTGCTTGTCTTAAGAGTCGACTAACATGATCAGGTGGTTAGGCTTGCTGGCTTGGTTGATGCATGTCATTGTGTCCCAATTGCGTGGATCAATGTTCATGATGTCAATCACTGGATTGTCTGGTCCAGACTTGATTATTTACAGAACGCCGTCAAATAGATGGAATATTGCTGAGTTCGGCGTTAAACAATCAAAGCCTTGTTGAAGTTTGGAGGTATGAATTTAGTAAATTGTTATGGCTATTTAATTTATTGTGAAGTCTATATAGTGTTGTGTGGGTAACATATAGATATTGAAGACTTCTTTGTTCTTGCAGCTATCATATGAGGGCGAGGGCAAACGAGCTATCGAGGATTTAGCTCACCTAGAGACTGAGGTCCAAGAACTAAATGAGAAGTGTGACTGCCTGGTGCAAGACAACCAGGAACTGGTAAGGATGTCAAGTTTTGTACAGAAACATGTTAAAGCTGCAGTGTCAGGTGCACTCCTCAGTTCACTGTGCACTTTTCTCAGTTCTCCATGTACTTTGACAGGGGGGCACGGGTGGCCCAGTCGTCTAAGGCGCTGCAATACGCTGTGCAGAGTTGCGTCCCTTGGGCACGCCAGAAACCGATGATTGTGGGTTCGAATCCCGGTTCGCCTCGATTATGTTTCTAGGTTTGTCAGCACCATACCCGTGCTCGTGGGTTTCACCAAAGTGGTAAACGTCTGAGACCTGCATCACTTCGGGTTTTCCTACCACATTAAGCTGACACACTGTGATATAACTGAAATACTGTTCAAAGCTGCGTTAAACCCAACTCACTCACTCACTCACTTTGACAGCATTATGATAGATATTAATAATGGATTGTTTTTTGGGGCGATGGGGATGAATCTATTTTTAGGTGATAACTATTTTGAGAATGTACTTTTATGAAATGCCCAATATCTTCATGCATTGTTGGTAGAAAATGTCATTATTCACAAACCAAACACAGTTTGATTTGGGATAAACTGTTCAATATCTCTTCATGAAACCCATCAGGCTTTCATTGAACTGGTGCCTTTTGCTATTCAGGAAGTTTTAACATTTTCATTCGAGAGTAGGTATAATTTCTATGGCATAAACGGTTTCTCCTACATTGTACAAGCCTTTTGGAATTCAGTTAGAATAGGTTTGCAGGAACCTATGCTTCTTTTGAAAGACGGCTAAATGGATCAGTTGGTCGGACTTGGGGACTGATTATGTGACATTGTACCCTGACAGAGTGGGACGTTGCTCATAATGCAGTGTTAAAAAGGAATAGAGGGAATTATTTATTTAAGTCATCAATCATGGTGTCAGCTGTACTCACAAGCTTTAGGATTGACCTTTTCCAGGATAATGAGGTATATGACATTCCTTTTGTGATTTTATGCACATATTTAAAACAGCAGGGGGTATAGATGATTTTTGTCTTCTTGTTCATTTGGAATTTGTTTTTCCATGATATATAGAACTGTATTAAAAAGTGTGATTCCCCATCAAATTTGTCTAAACTGTCTTATCTAACAATCCCAGTTAGCACCCCTTCCGATTGATCAATTGTACAAGACCTATTTATTCGTGTATAATACGCACTCGTGTGTAATTTGTACCCTCAATTATAGGCAATTAAATTCTGGAAAAATGTATCTGTCGTATATAAACATTTCAGGCTGTCAACATAAACCACGAAATGTATCTTTCAGCTCTGTTTTTTTCACCAAAATAATATTCTAATAAGAGCCCCCTATTTCTTATTTTGAGAGCACCCTGGGCGCTTATTATGTCAAATATGGTATTTGTTTTAACTCGCTCGCTCATTTTAATGCGTCTCAATCTTCCCTGGACAAACTTATATGTTCATAACATTGAAATCTCATTAAAACCGTAATGGGATGTCCTCAGATCTTCGTTTAGCGGTAGCAAGAAGTAAGGTATGATTTTAATGAGATCTAATACTCTCGGCCCGAATGTGATTGATGCATCGGGCAATAAACATGAAGGTCAAATACTACAACATTGCCAACATGGCCACTGGCACTGACTTCCTCTGCCACAGGTCCTCTGTGTTATGTCTGCGTAGTTCTTTATGGTAAATCAGTCTGGCTTTGAAGGTTGTGAGTTGTTGTTGAATGGAGTGTCATTCGAGTAGGAAGTGTGAGAGTGAGAATATGTTTACTTGTTTACTGCAGTGTGAGTTTCACTTGAGGTATTGCAAGGTTATTTCTGTGTGCAGGTAAGCTGTCAACAAATATGTCAAAATGTGTTAGAATCTAAATCAGTGTCAGATTGTAATCCTGTGGTGATTCCGGGTCAGACTGGGCCCTCATACCCCCCTACTTCCAAGTCCATCAAACACAACTACCTGTGTGTCATTGCCACTGGTAGAGCAGGACATGCCTATGTATTCCCTTGCCATTCTGTTTCATCTATTTTGACTTTTAATCCCCATAGAATCAGTTTCGGCATATGTTCAAGAATATTGATTATTGATTATTATTGATTATTCTCTGGCTTTGACGTTTTGAATGTGTGATATAAGCTGGTCGATTAGTTACAAGCCTCATGAAATAGCTGGTACTTTGCTGAGAGGGTCAATAAATACAGTTACTTACTACAGATGTAAGCAGAATTTTAATCCAAATCACAACAAAACTTTGAGTATTCATATACGAGTCTACTGATAATATTTTAACTATGCAGTAATTTTCTGTTACCCATCTTTGAGCTGTTAATTGTTTCGATTATTTTCCTGGAATTATGTTTTTAACCCTGCCCATATATTTCCACCTCCACCCATACCACCCCCACCCCCACCCCCTCACATGTCATCCCACATCACACCCACAACCACCCACACACCATCCCACACCATCCCAGTCCACATCACACCCCTTTCCATCCCCATCCCCTCCCCTTACTACACCCCTCCAACTCCATGCCACATCACACCCACGACCATACCACATCCCACTCCTCCCCCTCCCCTTAGTACACCCCTCCAACTCCATGCCACATCACACCCACGACCATACCACATCCCACTCCTCCCCCTCCCCTTAGTACACCCCTCCATTTCCATGCCACATCACACCCACGACCATACCACATCCCATCCCCATCCCCTCCCCTTACTACACCCCTCCAACTCCATGCCACATCACACCCACGACCATACCACATCCCACTCCTCCCCCTCCCTTCCCCTCCCCTTACTACACCCCTCCATCTCCATGCCACATCACACCCACGACCATACCACATCCCACTCCTCCCCCTCCCCTTAGTACACCCCTCCAACTCCATGCCACATCACACCCACGACCATACCACATCCCACTCCTCCCCCTCCCATCCCCTCCCCTTACTACACCCCTCCAACTCCATGCCACATCACACCCACGACCATACCACATCCCACTCCTCCCCCTCCCTTCCCCTCCCCTTACTACACCCCTCCATCTCCATGCCACATCACACCCACGACCATACCACACCATCCCATGCCACATCACACCCACGACCATACCACATCCCACTCCTCCCCCTCCCATCCCCTCCCCTTACTACACCCCTCCAACTCCATGCCACATCACACCCACGACCATACCACATCCCACTCCTCCCCCTCCCTTCCCCTCCCCTTACTACACCCCTCCAACTCCATGCCACATCACACCCACGACCATACCACATCCCACTCCTCCCCCTCCCATCCCTTCCCCTCCCCATCAACTTCCCATCCCCTCCCCTTACTACACTACTCCACCTCCATGCCACACCCTTTCCCATCTCACCCCCTTCTTATACCACAACCCCTTTCACTCCCTCCATACCAACCCCTACCCCTTTCCAGCCTCTCCTTCAGCCTCCTCATCATCTTACCATACCCTACCCTACCCCAAACCCTCTCACAAACCCCACCCAGCACCCTCCCTACCAGAATCCACATCCTCCCACCCTCTCCCACACTACATCACACCCTCCCCTCCAATATTACACCACACCAACTTTCCATATTGAAGGGCAGTCCAAAAGTTTGCATGAAAACAGTTTAATGTCAGTGTTCACACTACATGGATAAAAGCCCTGTTGTGTGATTCGACCCAGGGCACTAACCAAGGGTGCATTCGCACCATGAAACAGTGATACATATATGATTTTATGTGAATTTATTATAACAGTGAAGGTTAGGAGATGTATTGAAATGAAGAAACATTGGTTTTACTTTACAAAATAGAAATGATTTTTTCTATGATGACGTAGCCTACTAGCCCTTATAATGCCTGTACGGCCTACAACCTACATATACTCATCAAGTTTTGACAGAAATAATTAAACTGAAATATTGCTCAACGATCTCTGGCACCATTATGCAAAGCATAGGTCGACCACCATCAATAGGTCATTTGCAAGTAGCCCATGTTCTGTACTGTCCGATGTACGAATATTTCAGTTGTAGTAATGGCAATAAAATTGAATTATTTCATAAGTTTGAATCCATGGGTCAGTGTTATATGGCTGTGTTGGCCACTGTGATGGATAGGTGTCACCTGGAGGCCTTTGAGACAGGAACAATGGCCCTGGGAACGGCCTGGTGGGTTGAGTGGAGGTAGTGACAGATTAATGTAATGGCCGGGTACTTGCTGGGGAAATCAATTCGTCAAACGTGTGGGAAAAATCATCAAAATGTTGGTGTTTATGAGAAGTGGAAGGTGTTTGAAAATATTCTGCAAACATTTCATGATTTTCAGGATTCAGAACTGTCGTGGGACTTACTATCGATATACGAGGGGGAGGCAGACGTGGATTTATTGTGATCAACCAGTCGTTGTGCATGTGTTTGTGAGAGTGTAACGAGAAGATGAGGATGTAATTCCTGGATAGATGTGTGTTGAGTTTATAGATAGGGGACTATATTTGGAGACATAATACAATGTAATGATGTTAGGCAGTAGGTAATGATTACACAATTTGTGTTCCCAAAATGTTTTGGGGAATGAGTGAAAACATGGGCCAGGATCGTTGTATAAACATACTATTCAAATTAAGATGGGATTTCGGTGAATGTGCTAAAAAGGTTTTAAAATATACGTTTGATTTGATTTTTCTTGTGTGTAACAATTTACGATGCAGTGTTTCCCAAAAGTCAAATATATGTGATTATGAAATGTAATTACAAGGGTGAATATAGGCCCTTTATGTTTTTCTGTTAGGGAAGATGTGGCAAATATTTCTATTTACAGTTATCAGTTTTGCTGTGACCTACAGTTTTCATTTTTTGGAACTCTAATTGGAATTTCTATGTTTTGAATATGCAGTTGTTACTAAGTCTTTGATTGGAACCCCGATATTGCTGGATTCTGGAGTTCCAGGAATCAATCATGTCAAAATGTGTTGGTGCCTGTTTGGTTTTCATGGATTTGCTTTGTAATGATGTGTTCAGCTGATGTACAGGGGTTGGGAATTACTGGTAGTATATTAATGCATTGATGTTACTTGTGACGAAGTAGAAATTTGACAAGGAACAAAAGTTGACTTCAATTGTGAAAGTAATGGTAGGCTGGGACTGGAATAGCTTTATGTGACTATAAATTGGAGAGTTTGGTCGATGGGCAATTACTTGGCACCAAGAAGTCTGTGGAAAAGATAGTATTATCTGTGCTATCGGCGCTACAGTCAGATACCATTTTGGCATCAAAGATAGACAGGTGCCAATCAAGGTAAAGCTGCCCACCTGTTGGATTTACCTGTTGATATACATTTAATCAGGTACAAATTGCTCGTCTTTGTTGATATGGTCGCTCACTGAGAGTTCATTGATGTCAGGAAAAGAATGTTTATGTCTGTGGAACACATATGTTTCATTAACAGCTACAGGATCTGTGTAATACTTATTGTGATAGAGTTTATATTGGGAAGTTAGTAACATTATTTTTTTATCAGTTATGTTCGTTTGATAGCAACAGGATCTATGTTATATTTGTGACCAACCATGAAATAAGGTACCTCATGGGTGAGTGAGTGAGTATGGTTTAAAGCCGCTTTTAGCAATTTTCCAGCAATATCACGGCGGGGGACACCAGAAATTGGCTTGACACATTGTACCCATGTCGGGAATCGAACCCGGGTCTTCGGCGTGACTAGCGAACGCTTAAACCACAAGGCTCCTCCTCATGGGTGAAAAATCACCAAAGTTTCTCAGGAACACAAAATACAATTCACACGCTTCGATTCATATTTATTATAAAGATACATGGCATCAAACATTTTGACTCATTGTCTTCAAAGTCCCATCTGACTTTTAACTGTATATGCAATACTGTATTTGACGTAATAAGCGCCCAAGGTGCTCTCAAAATTAGAAATAGGGGGCTCTTATTAGAATCTCATTTTGGTGAAAAAAACAGAGCTGAAAGATACATTTCGTGGTTTATGTTGACAGCCTGAAATGTTTATATACGACAGATACATTTTTTCAGAATTTAATTGGCCATAATTAAGGGTGCATATAACACATAAGTGTGTATATATACGCGAATAAATTAGTCTTGTGTACATTGATCAATCGAAAGGGTTGCTAATTTGGATTGTTATAGCCAAAATATTAGCAAATATCGCTGTGGGTGCTTATTAGAGCGGGGCGCTTATTACGTCGAATACAGTTTTTCAGATTTTAGATATGATGATATGATTAATTGTATGTAGACATGTATGCTGAACTATTTTGAAATAATGTTTTTATTACATAACAAACAAATGGGAGAAAAATTTGATATTTTTGTACTGTCTGTCGCACACATGGCGATTTTTACAGAAGTAATTAAGTTGATGTGAAACATCTTTCTTTGTAACATCACAGCACAATTGTGTCCTAGCACCCATGAGGTCCCTGTTCCCCTGGTGGGTCACATTTACTGATTGCTAGGTAATTAGTATGACCATGACTGAGGGATGGCCTAAAGTATTATTTGGAATATGTCTGCTGTGGCAGCCATGTTGAAAAGTACTGAAGTCTCAGCTTCATTGGTCCACTGGTTTCAGGAGAATGTGTTTACAGCTGCTGACGGACAAACAGGTCAAAACATATGACCTCACTTGACTTTCAGTCAGGTGAGCTACAAATAGTTCAGTCTGTGTTCAGTGGCTGCCAAATAGAATTATAATGTAACAATGATTGTAAACAATTTAACAACTTAAAATGGTTATTTTCTACACCTTGTTAAAAAAACACAGGTGTAAAAAAATATTTCCCATCATTTTAACTTTGAAGTGTACAAACATTACGTTGCTATTTATCTAATATAGAACACGTTTCATCTTTGTAAAATCCTATGCAGAAAATGACCATTTGAAGTTTTTGTATCATTGTTACATTTTCATTCCATTTGGCATCCATTAAATTGTGTTTTCTTTAGCTCACCTGACTGTGAGTTTGCATTATACCCTGTTTGTCCGCCATCGATTGTAAACAGCTTCTCCTATGGACCAATGATTCTGAGACTTAGGTTCTTGTTCCCACCAATGATGACACACCAATTTGTACAAAATGTACAAATCTGATTTTCAATATGGCTGCCAAAGCAGACATATTGAACATTATATATTTGTGGCCATTACCCTGCCATTTTTGTACAAAATGTAATATTTTGTGTTTGTTTAGTTAAATGTGTGGCTCACACATCTGTTCTTTTTTTTGTGCATTATTTTTAATTTTCATATTGTTTTTTGAACATGGTGTTGCATTCTCTCAAGATGCATATTTGGCTCTATAAAGAACTGCTCTGAAATGCAGGAGTTGAACATTTGGCATGTATGTTTCATTTTCATAATTTATTCAGATCAGTAGTTTAGTCCTCAGTAGTGATGCAGACTGTTGACTACATATCCAGGTGAGCTACAGCACCATGGCACTATTTTTTTAGAAGTAGTGTTTCTATAATCATTTTTTGTGAAATGGTGCTGTGTCTGTAGACTCATGTGTGTTTTAATTGCAGAGCAAGAAGCTCAAAGATATAGAACAGAAGAACCGGCAACTTAATGAAAAGAACAAGAAATTTCTTGACAAGAATGTGGAACTTACCTCTTTCAACCGAAACCTCAAGGACCAAACTCAATTGCTCACAGAGGATCACAAGAAACTTGTAAGTTTCCTCATAGAAACAAGTCAACTTATGGTTGTGTGTGAGTTGGGTTATCATTTCCTTGAAAAGTATTTGAGTTATATCACGGCTTGTCAGCTCGATATTGGCGGAAAGCCCCAAAGTGTTGCAAGACTTAGACGTTTTCACTTTTATGAAACCTAAGAGCATGGTATGGTGCTGTCATACCCGAGAAACAATGTCAGGGTGAACCGGGATTTGAACCCATGATTATAGGTTTTTGGCACACCAAAGGGATGTAACTCTGCATAGAGAACTGCATCACACGACAAATGGGCTACTCATATATTTGTAAAATGTTAAAAAAGAAGAAGTTTTCTATCAACATTTTTAGTAGACTCTGTAGGTCTGAATATCAAGATTTAATGCTACACATATGCGGTTTGTTATAGTGTGGTCAGGACATCCATAACGGAAACACAAATACAAAAATGAATCTTTGTTAGCCTATAATTGTGTTTTCTCAAAATTTGAAGTAAAGACCCAGTGAAGATCTGGGCAAGAATTTGTCTTCAGCAACTCATGCTTGTTGTAAAAGGCGACTATTCTTGTCGTTAGAGGCGACTAACGGGATCAGATGGTCAGGTTCGCTGACTTGGTTGATGCATGTCATCATATCCCAACTGCGTAAATCGATGCTCATGATGTCAATCACTGGATTGCCTGGTCCAGACTCGATTGTTTACAGACCACCCTTATATTGCTGGAATATTGCTGAGTGCGGCGTTAAACAATGAAGAAAATTTGCTGCACGTTACAATCATATGCCACATAAGGCTGCTAGTTAATGATGTATTGGGTGTGTCATGCGCGGACTATTTTCTCCTTCTGACTGTATGTTGACTGTCTTAACCTCCTCGCTGACACCTGTGAAGCACATAATAAGCACTGTGTGTGTGTGGTGTGTGTAATTGTCTGACTCACATACGTGAGTGCTGCTTTCAAGAAATCGATACTCTGGGACTCACTTGTTGAAGTCAAATTGTTTTGACAAGAATTGTCACTGAAAGGTTTATATAATAGGTGATTGTGTCTGCTGTATCATTATGTTGGCTGTGATTGTAGTATGTTTAAGTCCCTTGATGTGTTCCCACAACACACTCTAAAGCTTGAGTAATAGGTGGCCTGGGCCACTGTAATGACCGCTGCCTGACACAGAGGATACAAGGGGGCACTGCCAGCTGCCACAAGCAAGTAGGAGAACGATCAGGTTTATTTTTTTCAGAGGTTGTTTCTCACTGAAGTGTATGTCTTTTGGAAAAAGGAATCTAATTGTTCTAATGAACATAACATAATTTCTGGTTACCCAGCCAGTAGACCAATACCAGTAGATGGTGGTTACCCAGCCAGTAGACCAATACCAGTAGATGCCGTTTACCAAGCCAATAGACCAATTTCAGTAGATGCTGGTTACCCTACCAATAGATCAATACCAGTAGATGCTACCCAGCCAATAGACCAATACCAGTAGATGCTACCCAGCCAGTAGACCAATACCAGTAGATGCTACCCAGTCAGTAGACCAATACTAGTAGATGCTACCCTACCAATAGACCAATACCAGTAGATGCTACCCAGCCAGTAGACCAATACCAGTAGATGCTACCCAGCCAGTAGACCAATACCAGTAGATGCTACCCTACCAATAGACCAATACCAGTAGATGCTACCCAGCCAGTAGACCAATACCAGTAGATGCTACCCAGCCAGTAGACCAATACCAGTAGATGCTACCCTACCAATAGACCAATACCAGTAGATGCTACCCAGCCAGTAGACCAATACCAGCAGATGCTAGGTATCCTGCAGGCCACTAGGTTCACAATGAGACAGTACACAGCAGTGAGTGGATCCCTCAGAACACATCACCTGGTTCTCCTAAACCTGCCCACTGGCTTCCATTCCCTCTGTCCGAGGTAATACGAGATAGCTAGACCAACAAACACCCATGTATGAGGTGCAGAAGCCATTAGCTCTGGGATTCCCGGAATGTCCTGGAGGGGTTGTCCCAGTCCCCAGGCTGCCAGGCTTTTGGGGTATCATGCTGTACTTTGTTTGTTGTGGCTGGGGTCACTAGATGTGTACTTACAGTTATTCCGGAGATCAAATAGTCCCATCATTTATCTGTTAACAGCATTGCTTGCTTGTTAGTTGGCATCTGGGGATGCTGCAAATGCTGTTTGTCAGAAAGAATTGGGGTTGAATGTACATAATGGTTAATAAACACAGTGTGAATATGGCTTATGGCATGCATCTGTGGTCCGTCTCAGTGTCCCTGAATGATATTATTTTCCCTTTTGCTCAGCGCTGACTGTAGTGCTATAGCCCTAAATAAAGCAAGTCTAGATTTTCCCCAGGTTCAGGCTGAATCTCCCATCTCACTGTGGCTCCTTTACAGTTAACAAGGAGTTGCTTGTTTCTATAAAATTTGTATACTTTCAGAGACTAAGCGTTAGTCTAGCTAGCAAGCTTATACCCTGCTTCTGGTTGTTGTTCGTGCCCTCGTCTGTCTCACAGTCTCTGAAACATATCTATTTTTCTTTTCCACCCAGCCCAAACTGTAATACTAATAGCTCTAGATGAATCAAGTCTAGATTTTCCACCAGTTCAGGTTTTAGGTTCAGGAAACTCCCAGGGGCCATGGGTGGCCTTGGGCACGCCAGAAACCTATGATTGTGAGTTCGAATCCCGGTTCATCCGGATTATGTTTCTAAGTTTGTCAGCACAAAACCCGTGCTCGTGGGTTTCACAGAAGTGGTAAACGTCTGAGACCTGCATCACTTCAGGCTTTCCTCCCACATTATGGTGACACGCTGTGATACAACTGGAATACTGTTAAAGCGGCGTTAAACCCAACTCACGCACTCACTCACTCAAGAAACGCTCATCTCACTGGGACTCCTTTTCAATTTAAATGTAGTTGCTTGTTTCTATCAAAATTGTAGATTTTCAGAGATAAGTGTTAGTCAACAAATGCCCTTTAAGGCAGAATGAATTGGATCTAAATGTATCTACTGGTTAACTAGTAAGTATATATATATGTATGTGGCTTTTAGGCTTGCATCTGTGGTTGTTGCAAATGCTCTTTAAGGCAGACCATATAAAAATGGCATTTAAGGACAGTCCTTGTTCTGTTGACACTTAATTTATGATGCTGCCAACTTTTTCAAATCTTAACATTGGCATAAATTTTAACCTATCAAAAACTTAAAATCGATATGTTTCACTGCATCCAGATATATTTAGTCACACTTTTATGAAGGGTTGATATATTATTTATTGCAAACACCTGGTATCATAAATATGTGATAGTGATTCATAAACACATGGTCATGATATTGTGAGTGTGTGAGTTGGAGTTTATGCCGCTTTGAACAGTATTTCAGTCATATCATGGCATGGCATCTTAATGTGGGAGGAAAGCCCAAAGTGATGCAGGTCTCAGACTTTGGTCAAACCCACAAGCACGGGCATGGTGCTGACAAACCGAGAAACATAATTGGGCAAAACAGGATTTGAACCCACAATTATAGGTTTCTGGTGTGACCAAGGGACGCAACTCTGTACAGTGAATTGCAGCGCCTACTTATAATATAGTAGGAATCATACAATGTTATCTGCTTTTTAGGGCTGGGATGAGTCCAAATTTACTACCCAGGTACCCACCCCCCTATTACCCGACCCTACCCTGGTGCCCGCTGTAGGCTTCAAAAGATAGGTACAAAATATCTGATTGGGAATGGTTTGACCATAGCCCTGGCAAAATGTATTTAGATACACGTATAAAACGATCTGGTCATGCATATACTGAAGTTGACTGAAGTTTTATCTCTATTCAAACATATAAAGTCAGAAGGAATGCGTGCATAGTCAGAAAGACAGTAACCATGGAGTTCCAGATAATGTTTGCCATTAAACAATATATCTCGTGACTAACCACGGGTCCGGGTATTCATGTGGGTATCCGGGTCCTAACCCAAGTACCCGAGTTACCCATCCCAGCCCTACTGCTTTTGATATTGATTTTTAATGTGGATCTTTTCTAATAGATTTATTTGACTGCTGAATGCTTTACTATTGCTGCGTCAGTTCATATCTGGCTGTGAGTAGTTACAAGTCACAATGTGGCCAACTCTCATCCAAATTGAACCTAACCAACCACAACTGTCTGACATGAAGAATTATTCTTATCTGAACAATCAAAAAGCCAGCTTTTGCCAAGAAAAGCAAATTTGTAGGGAAAGTCCTAGTCAATTAGTCTGACCAAATACAACTGTGTAGGTATAACTTGTTGTTTCCCTCCCCGACTCCGACAGCCCACACTGCTGTCGGGCATTTCGCACAGTTCCATCAACGCTATTCCCCTACCACTAGGTATTGTGTTTACACAAGGGAGGCTATCTCATGCCCACCAGTGTATCCGCCTAGTAAGCTTGGGGCTTGAAGATACTTTTATTCCAGTAATGTGTAAGGAAAACAGTTTCTGGTCCAACTGGTTTCAGATTGAAGATAAGAAAAATATCAGGTGTGGATAAGGTGGGCCTGGCATCTATGTTTGTGATCTTGATGTAACATAGGAGTCTTTGAGATACCTGTGATTGTTACATACAACAGATGTTATATGACTGCATGAAGTGTTTTCATTAGCTGTGTGAATACATGTGTCCTTTTTATTCCATGACCACTTAATAACACCAGTATGAACCTTGTAGGGAGATTTGTTTGTTATGACCATTTATTATGTGATTTTTCTATCCCAGAATGATGTATACAAATATTCCAGACGCACATTGTTTCAACAATGTGTTTTCTCTATTCAAGAACTAGTACATTGATGCCCAATTGTCTAAGGTGCCGTTGTTTGCTGTGCAGTTATGTCCCTTAGGAGTGCCAGAATCCTATGATCACAGATTCACTGTGAATATTATGTTTGTCAGCACCATACCCATGCTCTTGGGTTTCACCAAGGTGGTAAATGTCTGAGACCTGACTCAATTTTCCTCCCACTTGACACTGACCCATAGGGATATGACTGAAATACTGCTTAAACCCAACTCAGTCACTATGATAAATATCATTCTAGATGAACCTTCAATCCCCACCAGGAATATAAACGTTCCAGATGAACATTGTTTTACAGATGTATCCCTCTGTTCAAGAACCACCAGGAATATGAACATTCCAGATGAACCTTGTTTTACAGATGTATCCCTCTGTTCATCAACCACCAGGAATATGAACATTCCAGATGAACCTTGTTTTACAGATGTGTCCCCTCTGTTCAAGAACCACCAGGAATATGAACATTCCAGATGAACCTTGTTTTACAGATGTGTCCCCTCTGTTCAAGAACCACCAGGAATATGAACATTCCAGATGAACCTTGTTTTACAGATGTGTCCCTCTGTTCAAGAACCACCAGGAATATGAACATTCCAGATGAACCTTGTTTTACAGATGTGTCCCCTCTGTTCAAGAACCACCAGGAATATGAACATTCCAGATGAACCTTGTTTTACAGATGTGTCCCCTCTGTTCCAGAACCACCAGGAATATGAACGTTCCAGATGAACATTGTTTTACAGATGTGTCCTCTGTTCCAGAACCACCAGTATGAACATTCCAGACGCAAGTGTCAACAGCTGATGAAGCAGCTGCAGCAGGAGCGTTGTGATCTCAGCTGCGCAGAGGAGAAAGTGCTGCAGATGGAGGGCATGAAGCAGCAGCTCACAGAGCAGGGCAAGTCCATTGCCGCGCTCAAACAGGCTTGCTCAGTAAGTACATAGGACTCAAACAGGCCTGCTCAGTAAGTACATAGGGCTCAAACGGGCTTGCTCAGCAAGTACATAGGACTCAAACAGGCCTGCTCAGTAAGTACATAGGGCTCAAACAGGCCTGCTCAGTAAGTACATAGGGCTCAAACAGGCCTGCTCAGTAAGTACATAGGGCTCAAACAGGCCTGCTCAGTAAGTACATAGGACTCAAACAGGCCTGCTCAGTAAGTACACAGGGCTCAAACAGGCCTGCTCAGTGAGTACATAGGGCTCAAACGGACTTGCTCAGTAAGTACATAGGACTCAAACAGGCCTGCTAAGTGAGTACATAGGACTCAAACAGGCCTGCTCAGTAAGTACATAGGGCTCAAACAGGCCTGCTCAGTAAGTACATAGGGCTCAAACAGGCCTGCTCAGTAAATACATAGGGCTCAAACAGGCCTGCTCAGTAAGTACATAGCACCCAAACAGGCCTGCTCAGTAAGTACATAGGGCTCAAACAGGCCTGCTCAGTGAGTACATAGGACTCAAACAGGCCTGCTCAGTAAGTACATAGGGCTCAAACAGGCCTGCTCAGTAAGTACATAGGACTCAAACAGGCCTGCTCAGTAAGTACATAGGACTCAAACAGGCCTGCTCAGTAAGTACATAGGACTCAAACAGGCCTGTTCAGTAAGTACATAGGACTCAAACAGGCCTGCTCAGTAAGTACATAGGACTCAAACAGGCCTGCTCAGTGAGTACATAGCACCCAAACAGGCCTGCTCAGTAAGTACATAGGACTCAAACAGGCCTGCTCAGTAAGTACATAGGACTCAAACAGGCCTGCTCAGTAAGTACAAAGGGCTCAAACAGGCCTGCTCAGTAAGTACATAGGGCTCAAACAGGCCTGCTCAGTAAGTACATAGGGCTCAAACAGGCCTACTCAGTAAGTACATAGCACCCAAACAGGCCTGCTCAGTAAGTACATAGGGCTCAAACAGGCCTGCTCAGTGAGTACATAGGACTCAAACAGGCCTGCTCAGTAAGTACATAGGGCTCAAAAAGGCCTGCTCAGTAAGTGCATAGGACTCAAACAGGCCTGCTCAGTAAGTACATAGGACTCAAACAGGCCTGCTCAGTAAGTACATAGGACTCAAACAGGCCTGCTCAGTAAGTACATAGGACTCAAACAGGCCTGCTCAGTGAGTACATAGCACCGAAACAGGCCTGCTCAGTAAGTACATAGGACTCAAACAGGCCTGCTCAGTAAGTACATAGGGCTCAAACAGGCCTGCTCAGTAAGTACATAGGACTCAAACAGGCCTGCTCAGTGAGTACATAGGACTCAAACAGGCCTACTCAGTAAGTACATAGGACTCAAACAGGCCTGCTCAGTAAGTACATAGGGCTCAAACAGGCCTGCTCAGTAAGTACATAGCACCCAAACAGCCCTGCTCAGTAAGTACATAGGACTCAAACAGGCCTGCTCAGTAAGTACATAGGGCTCAAACGGCCCTGTTCAGTAAGTACATAGGACTCATATGTAGCGAGAAGGGGGCACTGGAACAGAAAAATAAATAATTTCCTCAGGAAGAAGCAGCCAAATGGATGAAGTCACTAAATCTTAAGTACAATCATGGTGCAGACAGATCGCCAGTTATATTATAATAAAAAGATATGTTTGTATCATGTTGAGGGTTTAGAACATCATGATAAAGAAGTGTGTACTGGTGAGTGAGAAGTGTGGCACTTAGCATTGTTTCATTTGTTTCAGGAAAAGGACAGAAGAATAGAATTAATACAACACAGAAAGAAAAGAAGAAGGTTAATGAGATCGCAGGAGAAGGTAGTGTGTATGTTGGAGGGAGGGGAGGGATATGACAAGGGTAGGGGGTTGGTGCTGATGGGGTTGGGGATGTGATAAGGGAGACAGTGGGGAAAGGTTGGTGCCAGGGAGGGAATTGGGTGGTGCCAGGGGAGGGAGCTGGTGCATGTGGGGGGAGGAGGGAGGGGGTTGTGGGAAAGGAAGGGGTGGTTACGGGGAGGGAATAGGGTGGTGCCAGGGGAGGGAGCTGGTGCATGTGGGGGGAGGAGGGAGGGGGTTGTGGGAAAGGAAGGGGTGGTTACGGGGAGGGAATAGGGTGGTGCCAGGGGAGGGAGCTGGTGCATGTGGGGGGAGGAGGGAGGGGGTTGTGGGAAAGGAAGGGGTGGTTACGGGGAGGGAATAGGGTGGTGCCAGGGGAGGGAGCTGGTGCATGTGGGGGGAGGAGGGAGGGGGTTGTGGGAAAGGAAGGGGTGGTTACGGGGAGGGAATAGGGTGGTGCCAGGGAAGGGAGCTGGTGCATGTGGGGGGAGGAGGGAGGGGGTTGTGGGAAAGGAAGGGGTGGTTACGAGGAGGGAATAGGGTGGTGCCAGGGGAGGGAGCTGGTGCATGTGGGGGGAGGAGGGAGGGGGTTGTGGGAAAGGAAGGGGTGGTTACGGGGAGAGAATAGGGTGGTGCCAGGGGAGGGAGTTGGTGCATGTTGGGGGAGGAGGGAGGGGGTTGTGGGAAAGGGCGGGGTGGTTAGGGGGAGGGAATAGGGTGGTGCTAGGGGAGGGAGTTGGTGCATGTGGGGGGAGGAGGGAGGGGGTTGTGGGAAAGGAAGGGGTGGTTACGGGGAGAGAATAGGGTGGTGCCAGGGGAGGGAGTTGGTGCTGGTTGGGAGGGGGAGGGGTGGGGGTTCACAATGGACGGGAGTTGGGGTGAGGAAAGGGGTGGTGCCAGGGGAGGGGGTTGGTGGTGGTGGAGGTGGGTGGTGACTTGGGTATTGGCTATCGTGGGTTGTGGCTTTTTGAGGTAGAGTTACAACAGGGTGTGGCAGTGTTGGGGTAAGGGTGCACCAGGTGTGGAATTGCAGTCATGGCAGGAGAGGGCATGGTGATATATTTTTCATAACATGATGACTCCGATGGTGGATACACAACCTAAATGTATTGCAGTGTTGTCGTGGTTACATCTACCTCTTCTACCCTGCCAGTGTACGGGAGTAAAGGAGACCTTCTATGGATATGATGAAGACAGCAGATCAGAAAACTCGGAAAACTCTCTGTCATCTGTTTCCTTGACGATATCAGATGATGACCTTTGGGATGAGGTACAGCATTCTCAGGTTTCCATATTGTAAAAACTCACATGAAACATACAGTCTTGAAAATATAAAATTGCTTGTATTTATTGCTTAAGATTGAAATTCATATTGCGCTGCAACAAAGTACAGAGTGCTTTTCATTTGTCAAGGCCAAAACATGAAAATGTTAAATGCCAAGGGCGGTGACCTTTGGATAACACTGCTTTGAACAGTATTGGAGTTCATATTGCAACATCTTGTAAGGAAGTGACAAGGTCTCAGACATTTACCAAATTGTGACCATGGGTGTTGTGCTGACAGACCAAGGATCGTAATCAGGGTGAATCTGAACCCGTAACAGTGGATCCTGGAATGACTAGGGGAAGTAACTCCACGCACAATTTTTTCAGTGCCTGAGACCACCATTCCCAGTGCTGAGATAATGTGACGTACAATCATGTATATTGAAATAAAACTGGTTGTCCTTCAGAAGTGATTTCTGAAAAGTGGTTTTAGAAGAAGTGTTTTAACTTTGTAGCTGACCCGGGAGGAGGTCGAGAAGAACTACCAGAGATTGATGCGTGAACACCAACAGCTGCAGAAGTCCCATGCCTTGCTGCAGAGTCAGACTGACGGTCTGCTGGACCCGCAGAGGGAGGCCAAGGTAAGTCCTCCACCACCTTGCTGCAGAGTCAGACTGACAGACTGCTTGACCCACAGAGGGAGGCCAAGGTAAGTCCTCCACCACCTTGCTGCAGAGTCAGACTGACAGACTGCTGGACCCACAGAGGGAGGCCAAGGTAAGTCCACCACACCACCTTGCTGCAGAGTCAGACTGACAGACTGCTGGACCCACAGAGGGAGGCCAAGGTAAGTCCTCCACCACCTTGCTGCAGAGTCAGACTGACGGTCTGCTGGACCCACAGAGGGAGGCCAAGGTAAGTCCTCCACCACCTTGCTGCAGAGTCAGACTGACTGACTGCTTGACCCACAGAGGGAGGCCAAGGTAAGTCCTCCACCACCTTGCTGCAGAGTCAGACTGACGGTCTGCTGGACCCACAGAGGGAGGCCAAGGTAAGTCCACCACCACCTTGCTGCAGAGTCAGACTGACAGACTGCTGGACCCACAGAGGGAGGCCAAGGTAAGTCCTCCACCACCTTGCTGCAGAGTCAGACTGACGGTCTGCTGGACCCACAGAGGGAGGCCAAGGTAAGTCCACCACCACCTTGCTGCAGAGTCAGACTGACAGACTGCTGGACCCACAGAGGGAGGCCAAGGTAAGTCCACCACCACCTTGCTGCAGAGTCGGATCGATGCAAGCCCCACTCTTGGACACTAAAGTACCAGTAAAGTTTTGAAAACAAAATCTACATTAGGAATAGATATAATCAAGACAGCAACCATCAATGAAGGGAGGGGATACAGCTCAGAAAACATTTACAGAAAGATTTTGTTTTATGCTTTTACAAATAGTGTAAATTGGTATAAGCTATTAGAAATTTGAACGCAGTTAAACGAAACAAAATACTCTTGTATGAAATAGATTATATATTATAAATGTTATCTTAAAACAAGAAAAATCCTGAACCGAAATCCTGAAGATAAAAGCATTGGCACTTCCAATTTGTGTTATACAAACTTGATTTGAAACTATTTTAACGTCCCCAAGACTGGATGGTAACAGCCAGATGGTTATAAGCAGACATTATACAGATTTGTAGCAGTAATTTTATCAGTGCACATTGGTTGAATATTGATGGCAAACTTTCTTACAAAACTGAAACAGACTGTGATGAGAAATGAAGTAAGGGAGATAACTCTTCCATATCTGCAGTGGCTAATCCTAGGTGTGGTGGTAAGTTTAGCCTAAGTCAAGTGTCTCTTATGGCTATTATTAAGTCTTTAGCTGGGTGTTTATCATTTTGTTCTGATTGCTGCAGATGACGTGTGTCGGTCACATCTGGGAAATACAGTACACTGGCCATATATTGATTTTGTCTGCATGGAAGTAACAGCACTGAAACAGTACATGACTAGGGCTAGGGTGACATAAATAACCGAGAAGATATTACACAGGCTGCATAGGACTCTGACATATACTGGTAGAAAACATCAATATCATTAGCCATCTTCAATGACAGTATGTTTAGGTAAGGATTTGAACCCTATTCTACTGCTCCAGACAACAGGCCTAGTATCACTGGCTAGTATCACTGGGTAGGTGATATAAGAGGTTTAGTTACCCGACTCAGGACTACTGGATGGTGTTATTGAACTCATTGTCAGTTTCCATAACATTTGTTTGACTCACAGAATTAAACACAGACATAAGTGGGGTTGGAATAGCCTAGTGGTTAAGGTGTTTGATCGATATGTAGAAGACAGCTTTCGATTCCCTACATCAATGCAATGTGTGAAGCTGATTTTGGTGTCCCCACCATGATATTGGCAGACTCACTCACTCACTCTGAACACATGTCAGGTACACTAAGCAGTTAATCACACATCAATATCTAATATGATCAAAGGATATTTGTGACCCTCCTGGAGAAAAGGGACCTTATGGTTGCTAGGATACAATTGTACTATGACGTCATAAGACATTTGACGTCAACATACTCCAGTGAAGATCACTATGTGTGCAGGTTGTACAATAATATCTAACTTTTCTCTCATTAGTTTGTAATGTAATAAAAACATTATTTCAAAACGTTTCAGCATATGTGTCTACTTTTAACCCATCAGACATTATGTCTCAAAACTGCAATTATTGCTTAAACAGTTATACGTCGATAAATGAGTCAAAATGTTTAATGTCATGTATCTTTGTAATAAACAGGGGCGGTCGGGTAGCCTAGTGGTTAAAGCGTTCACTCGTCACGCCGAAGACCCGGGTTCGATTCCCGACATAGGTGCAATGTGTGTAGCCCATTTCTGGTGTCCCCCGCCGTTATATTGCTGGAATATTGCTAAAAGCGGCGTAAAACCATACTCACTCACTGTAATAAACATGAATTGGAGCTTGTGAATTTTATTTTTGTGTTCCGAAGAAACTGTAGTTTTGAAATATAATGAAAACTCAAAATGTGATTTTTCATCCAGATGGTCCCTTACCTCATGGTGGGTCATTTTGTTTTTTACATCATGTCTCCAGAATACGTCAAGGCAGGGTTTCTTTGTATGAATAGTTCTATAACATTAAGAAGGCACGTGAGACATTGCACGTGAGGACATAAATACACATAACAACATCAATACACGCGACATATAGTTCTGTTTGTGGATATCAGTGTTCACTCCCAGCATGTTTGTCAATACCGACTACATCCACACCCAGGTTTAGCATCATCTCCTGTACGATCAGTATATAAACACTGTAGCATGAGAACAGGTTTACACAGTATGTGATGGTGTCTTGGAGAGTTGCAGCTAGATTGGGAATGATGCTGTAGATATACAAACAGTTCTTGTAGCTCACAGATAGAGACCATACCATGTATATCTTAGTGTGTGATGTATCCGGGGGGCACTTGGAGTCTCTACGCTTGGGGTTGATCACGGTTTGTAGATACGGATTTAATTTACTTTAATTTTATTTGGTGTCTTGTAAATGTGTGAAAATGTGTTTTCTAATAATAATCTGAAAGTGCTTATTTTGAAAACATGTCTTGTGAAATATGTGTCATTTCTTGTTTACTTTTGGAATATAGATATTAGATCTTCAGCAACCCATGCTTGCCGTAAAAGGCGACTATGCTTGTTGTAGGAGGCGACTAGCGGGATCGGGTGCTCAGGCTCGCTGACTTGGTTGATGCATGTCATCGTATCCCAATTGCGTGGATCGATGCTCATGATGTCAATCACTGGAAGTCAGACTGTGTCATCAGTGTTTCCCCATGTCAACTCTGTGTGTGAAGGGACAGTTCAGTGAAGATGCAGTAAATGAACATGGACCTCCGACCTCTGGAAAAACCCATGAACAAGGATAGGGAGTTTACAGATCGTGTATCATTATCATTCGTGGGCTTCAAACCAGGATAGAAATAGGCCGTTTGTTGAGGAAAGCGACTCTGAATAGAAAGTTTCGGCATCTAACCATTGGGCAACCCTTGCCTTTATGATAACTTAACTCGGATATGGTTCATGGACATCTGGTTCATGGACATCTGGTTCATGGACCTCTGGTTCATGGAGATCTGGTTCATGGACCTCTGGTTCATGGTCATCTGGTTCATGGACCTCTGGTTCATGGAGATCTGGTTCATGGACCTCTGGTTCATGGTCATCTGGTTCATGGACCTCTGGTTCATGGACATCTGGTTCATGGACCTCTGGTTCATGGAGATCTGGTTCATGGACCTCTGGTTCATGGACATCTGGTTCATGGCCCTCTGGTTCATGGACATCTGGTTCATGGTCATCTGGTTCATGGACATCTGGTTCATGGAGATCTGGTTCATGGACCTCTGGTTCATGGTCATCTGGTTCAGGGACATCTGGTTCATGGCCACCTTATAAGGCTAATGCCAGTTAGTTTTCATTTATAACATGAAGATGTATGGAGTACATGTATATTGAGGACTGACTGTTGTTGTTGTTTCTGTAGATGAGGAGCCAGCTGGAGATGGATCTGTTCAAGAGTCAGTGTCGGATAGAGGAGCTGGAGAAATTACTGCAGGAGACAGGACAGGTGAGTGTGTCAGGGAGTGAGTGAGTGTCTGCTGGTGAATGAGTGAGTGAGTGTCTGTTGGTGAATGAGTGAGTGAGTCTGTTGGTGAATGAGTGAGTGAGTGTCTGCTGGTGAATGAGTGAGTGAGTGTCTGTTGGTGAATGAGTGAGTGAGTGTCTGCTGGTGAATGAGTGAGTGAGTGTCTGTGTTGGTGAGTGAGTGAGTGAGTGTCTGTTGGTGAATGAGTGAGTGAGTGAGTGTCTGTGTTGGTGAGTGAGTGAGTGTCTGTGTTGGTGAATGAGTGAGTGAGTGAGTGTCTGTTAGTGAGTGAGTGTCTGTGTTGGTGAATGAGTGAGTGAGTGAGTGTCTGTGTTGGTTGATGAGTGAGTGAGTGGATGTGTGAGTTTGATAGAGGACCTGGAGATACTTCTGCAGGACTAAGGGCAGGTGAATGTGTCAGTGAGTGAGTGAGTTGAAAATGATTTCAATATATGTTTGATTTTATTGGGAGTTAACAAGTTCGGAAACTTTGCAGCCCTATGGAGAAGTTTTAAAAGCAGGACAATCACATTGGGAGGGTTGAATAAACATTTGGGGTGATTTGTGGAAGGACAGTGAGTTTTTTGTCAATTGTGAAAGTTTTTTTACCTGCTCTATCAGAAATTTATTTATCTTTTTATGAAGAGACAAAGTAATTGCTTGGCAAATATCCAACAATCATGAAAATCTTCAGAAAAAAGGTCAACCCATCTAGGGAAGGCTTCCAAACCATTTTAGCCATGACTGTTTGTAACTAACAACTTGAGATGAACAGGCACAGTTGATGAAAATACAAGGTCTCACTTGTAATTGGGGTCTGCGGTTTAATACTACATTTGAGGAAATCAATTTCCTGTTCAGTCAGTCAATAAATCCTTCAGGGCTTCTCCCAGCTTGTATGGCCCCCGATGATATAGCAGCAGACGACACATATCATTGTATCTCCACCTGAGGGGATGCTGGGATGCTGATGCAAACAACATATATGATTGTATCTCTCACTGATTTTGGTGTAGTCGTATGTGTTTTGACAAGTCTTGGGGATTTGTGCAGTCGATAGTTGAACATTTTAGTTCTATATTAACTAGAAACAGAGGGAGATCTGATAGCTTCTTCCTCGCATGCTGCTAATTTTGTCACTCATCCACTGATTCAGGGTGAAGCTTGTGAATGGGTCCGAGAGAAAGAAAAGTTCTTCACGTCTAATGAAGAACTTCGACAACAGGTAAAGATTTTCTCCAAATACTTTTTTAATTATGAAATAAATATGAGTTTCCTTTTATTAAATTTGGTGAGATGGGTGTTTTCAGAAAAAGAACCTGACTTGAATTTGAAAAGTTAGTTCGGTGATGAACCTAGGTTTTCAATGAAGAGTGATGGTTCACGTGTGGGTCTTGTAATGCTTATTTTCATTTGAAATGTAAAGCATCACTTTGTTCAAGAAACTGACTGGTTATGTATAAATAAATTGCAAGTAATTCCATGGCATTTGATTGGCTAACCAAGCAATTTTTATCTCAGTTTTGTTTCAATAACTACTTTATCCTGATTGGCTATTAACAGAGAAGACGAACCTTGAGTCGTATTATTTGCGCTGACAGATATCACTGATAGTTGATAGTTGACTTATTCATAAGAACTGACTTCAATATTTTTTTGTATAAATGCAGGTATAAGACGTAAGAAGCAGTGATCACACGGTAAATCTGCTGTTTTGTGTGTTTATGGCGGTAATATAGAAACCAGTTTGCATACTTTGTATCAGTCCACTGTGCAGATTTACATAGTGTGCTAACCACTTTTTACATTTATTCCCTCGTAATTGGGGGGCATGGGTGGCCTAGTCTATGGCGCCGCGATTCGCTGTGCAGAATTGCATCCCTTGGGCACGCCAGAAACCTATGATTGTGGGTTCGAATCCCGGTTCGCCCCGATTATGTTTCTAGGTTTGTCAGCTCGTGGGTTTCACCAAAGTGGTAAACTTCTGAGACCTGCATCACCTCAGGCTTTCCTCGCACATTAAGCTGACACGCCATGATATACCTGGAATACTGTTAAAAGCTGCGTTAAACCCAACTCACTCACTCTCTCCTTCGTAATTGCAACAAATATTGAAGACTGTTCTTTGCACGTTGCAGGTACAGGTGTTTGAGAGTGAGACTACCAACCTCCAGCAAGACCTGTCCGAGAAGACGGAGCAGATCGAGGACCTGGAGTTCCGCATCCTTGAGCTGGAGGAGTGTGCACAGCCAAAGGTAGGTCCACCATGTTGGATTTTATATGTTCATCGGTGCTGAGTCTCATTGTATCCTGCTGATGTCAACAATGATCGCTTCCTCATAGAATTAGTTCCATCCAGAACAAATATCGCCAGTGTAAATGTGTCCTGGAAAGAGTTTCTTAGTAAAAACTGTTCTATGGGAATAATTCCCCAAGAGACAAATAGTACTAAGGAGCAATTTCACTACATCTACAGATACTTTTTGACACGACCACCATACCAACATTTTCAACAATTCACAACAAAAACTTGCGCAATATTTGTAGCCCTGTCACTAACTTAATGCATATCCTGATGTCGACAGTGAAAAGAACTTCTCCATTTACGCTCAGTAAATGATGCTTGTCCAATGTTGATTTGCTATGAAATAATACTATAAGATCAGCCAGGAAAGAGGTTATTCCGAGCGTATAATGCTTGTTCATGCTCGGAGATACCCATAGGGATTCTGGGTAAGAATATAGGTCCCACCCACCTCTGCTGGTCGTAACAGGCGACTAAGTGGATCATGTGGTCAGCTCGCTGACTTGGGTGATCGTATTCTGGATCGATGCTCATAATAATCACTGGAGTGTGTGGTCCAAAGAGGATTATTACAAGCCACTGTCATTTTGCTAGAATATTGCTGAGTGCGACGTTAAACAAAAAACAAAAGATCATTCTGGGAGAATGAAGGGAGACAACTCAGTGTGTTTCTGAAATCATAGACCTCTTCAAGCCATTGTTTAAGGTGAATCCAAACAACATGCAATACATACGGTACAACATAGGGAGTGTTGTGACAGCGTTAATGTATTCTTGTCATCAATGCAAGACAACTACTGTAAATCTTGATATTAACGCGAGCGTGAATTAAATGTGAAAAATGCGAGTGGTCTTTGCTCGCATTATTAAACATTGCATTTATATCAACAATAAGACATTTTGGATTGCAGAAATACCAACTTAGACATACGCTGAAAACAAACAACTATGTATTCCACATCAATGTTTATAAACAATGTCATTCAAACACTAATTACATCCTGTGAATTGTCACTGCTTGGGTCAAGACAAGCGTTCTACTCACTCATGTCGTCACTGATCACACCTGCAAGTCCAGACAGATGCCACCCAACACGGTGTCTTTGCTCTTTGCGACTGCATCAAAGGCCGACACGAGTCAGCGCGCACATATTGTTTTAGCTGAAGTACTCTACTCAGCGCTAATAAGCGGTGCTATTTGGTGTGTGATTGGATTAATGTAAGGTTGGATTAAGGTGAGGATTCTCCTGTAAACCTGACTGAGGACATTTTGTTTAGATATAAATCCACTGATGCTTGAGAGGAGGGGGGTGTCGCATTCATATTGAGTCGCATTTTTTGCTAGGGGCCAGCAGTCGCATTCTTTTGGAGACGCATTAATTTCACGTTTTACAGTATATTGTGAATGCCTTGTGCCAACCTGAGTATTGGTACAAACTATTCCCAGTTATGTCAACTTTGTCTACATCTTGGAGAGATTATAGACTGAATTAAGTCTACATCTTGGAGAGATTATAGACTGAATTAAGTCTACATCTTGGAGAGATTATAGACTGATAGACATGTGAGGATGATGGAGATAGGTTTAATAGAATTTCTTGGAGAGCAAGGGGGGTAACTCTTCATTCAGAATTATTGAGTGCAAATGGCCTACTAGTGGCTCAGGTTCACTCTTTATCCTTAAACAGCGTCGAAGTCAGCAGTATCCCAGATTTGTGATGCGAGTCTGTAAGTAATTGAATCCGGAAAAAACATTCCAGTGATTGGCATCATGAGTATCGATCTTTGCAATTGGGATATGATGACATGCATCGACCAAATCAGCAAGCCTGCCCACCCAATCCTGTTAGTCGCCTTTCGACATACATTGTTTGCTTATGGGTACAATGCCAGAGACTCTTGGTGTCCCCTACAGCGATATGGCTTGAATATAAATTAGCATTAAACCACACCCAACCAACCACCACCCAAAATATAAAACAATTCCAAGAGCTCCAGATAACTTTTTGAGCAATTGAGTTTTTACTCAAAAGTTTCTAGTTTTTTGGGTTATTACATTTTTCATTGGGTAACTGATATTGTTTCTGTTATCTATTCATCACACTATTTGTTTTTTTCCCAAAGTGAGGAAACATTTTGAGATTTTAAAAAAAGAGAATGTTTTAGATGTATAGAACGGTTCTAAATATAGGCTTGATCCGGAAAGTAAATTAGCTCATAATTGTGTTTCGGAAATTAGCTCCGTTGTACGCATGCTGAAAAAGCTTCATTGGGTATTTGCGCATGCTGTTTTTATACATTGGAGTTTTTCATTTGATGTATGCGTTTCTGTACACAAGTTAATTGAAAGTAATTGGGTTTGACTTTATTTTTGGGGTATTTTACGCAAATACACAGCTTATCTGTAGCTCTGAGTCTTGGCAGAACAACTGCCTCTTGGGTCTTGGGCATTACATCAGAAAGTGAGGGAAGGAAGTCAGTTTGACCTGTGTACCCTGCTCCAATGACCTGATGTGCACCAACAATCCCATTACGTTGACCTCAATGGCAGCCTTTACGTAGGACCTCTTTATCTTCCAATGACCAGTTCAATACTTATCTCCATTGATAATCCTTCCTTGCCCTCAAGGTACTTCTTTGTGGAACACACTCGTCATTGCACCTCCACACAAATGCTGCTCCAACTACTAGGTTAATGGCCTGTGGTGATCTGCCTTGTAGTGTCATTTGTCTATATGATAGATTCTCCGTAGTTCTGCATGGATGATTCCAATACTAATCAGAATGACCCCAGGGAATAAGGAGCAGAGTGATATGCCTGTATATTGGTCATTAGTCTTCTGTCGGGTCCTCGTGAGTTGATGTATGTTCGCTGGTGGAAGGGATTCTGTTTTCGCTGACCATGGACTCCTGATGGAGGAAGCGATCAAGGTGGGTGATATCATCCAAGAATTTCATCTCTTTAGCCACGATTTATTTCTGTCGTACATACCTGTGCCTGTTCTGATATTTTAATGTAGGGTGGTGCTGTTCTTACTGTATATAGAGCCTTCTTTCCGGGTTGTCCATATGCAACCATGTCTGTCCCATTGCTAGTGTGGTACAAGCTGTTAGTTGTTGGTAAGTAGTTGTTAGTGTGTAGATTCTATGATGATATTGACTTCTTAGTGGAGATTGTAAAGACCAGGTTTGGTGAAATCTCCCAAATATTTTCATGTTCATGTAGAATTTATTTCAAAATTATTCCATAACATCACTTACTTTTGTATGTTCAAATATTTTCTGGGTTCATGTAGAATTAATTTCAGCAATTATTGCCATATTACTGAAAATATTCTCAATTATCATTACTATAATGTCATGAAAAGGAAAATAATTATTTTGAATTTAAAATACAGCTATGACATCACTATTGTTTCAACTGTAGATTATCTGTAAGGAAATGACAGTTTATGACATACTCTCCTCAATACAAAATTGAAGTAGCATTTACTTTGATACTTTAAGTCAGATGATGCAACGTAACTTGACATGTGTTACAAATAGGATACTCGCCAATATCACTGACTGACTATTGGTAACAAGTGCCCAGTGATTTGTGCGTTATCTTTAACATACATGCTTTTATAATGACATCTTTATGTTTAGTGATTCAACGTATAGATCTCCATTGTACTGGCGATGTTGATATGGAATGTGTAACAATGTATTACATTTGACATTTAGTGAATTAGGTTATCACGTAATTCAAGAGGTAATATTCTTGTTTCCAACTAAATCTGTTTAAAGTTGTAGTTTTTAATCTGAAAATCTAAACATGACTACATTTCTAATGTCAACAGTTTGTACACATTACAAGAACCTCTGGTTCCATATTTAGTCAGACGTACCTCGGAAGAACAATGCACTGGGGTAATAGGTGACATGTTTGGTGCCGGCGTCGTTGCCTGGTAACAGAAGGGGTTGTTCTGTGTGTATTCTATACACACACTTTATGGTGTCCACATTGTACATATGGTTTTTGTTTAGACATTCATGTTGAAAGCATGGGCTATGTATTTATGTAACCTACCCATGGCTTCTGTCAAAAAGGTTTTAAAACAATAGCAGTATAAAATATAAAAATGCTTTTGAGCTTCTGATATGTATGAAGGATAGTTTAAGGTTATGTTACGATATAAATATACCAAAAATAGTAACTGTTTGACAGAAAGAAAATTGATATAGCCAGGCTGTATATAATCAAGGCTGTTAAACAAAGTGATCTTAGCGCTACGATTGTCGTAAGTCTATGCTGAAGTGTTAAGATTTTTGCGTGGAATGGGGCCCTGATTATTGGAATATACATGATTCGCTAAGTAAGGATTTTATCATTAGTTGTATGATAAAATAACAATACTTATGTCATTGGGGCAAAAGGTAAATAATGTATGTAATATCAGGTAGTATTAAGTGCTATAATGCTGTGTTTGGATTCCATTGTATATTCATCTCATTGTCATGAAAAAGATTTTTTTATAAATATTTTTGACAAGGGGTGTATTACACCTGAAAATATAACCACTGACTAGCGATGTTTGTTCACATCAATATTTACCTAGTGGCTGCACTTTGTACCTGTGTTTGATAGTTAGGCAGGTATGAATAATAAGCTCTGCATATCATGTAAATATTTATTTCGTCCATTGATTTTGGGACAACTGACTTTACTATTGTTCTCGGTGTCTTGACAATTGTTTCAGAGTATATTTTCAGTGAGGCCCTGTAAGGGTTGGATGGTTTTGATGAATGTGTGTTTAGGCATATGTATGCATAGTCGGATTCATACACAAGTTAGGAAAGTAATGGAAAATATCCCATTTGATATTCAGCTTTAGAAATTGGCACATATCATGGCTGTATAGTTCCAATGAAACTGTTAGTACTACTGAATGTGTATCATCATACGTACTAATGATTTCAACTGAATCAGTTCCAACCAGATAAAGTAAGTGAGCGAGTGAGTGAGTCTAACACCGCTATAAACAGTAAACCAATCACCCAAACCCTCTTTGCTGAATTTTTTATTTTAATCTGTAAATAATAATAATAATAATAATGGAAAATATGGGATTGAAACCTATGATCATAAGATCCTGGCTTCCAAAGGGACATGACTCTGTATAGCAGATTTTGGTGCCTTTGAGAAGGGCCACCATGGTCTTATCAGGTAAAAGTTATGTAACTGTGTTTGTAAACAGAAAAAGAGTATGTTCTTTTAGCAAGGCAAAATCTCACAAACAGGATTACTGTGTGCATAATGAAAGTAGCTATATCCTCACAGGTCTGAAAATTGGTACAATACTTAAACTGTCATTTGTCCCACAAGAGAGATTACATTAATTCAGCTAGATCCAATCCTGATCTGTAATCAGCTTAACTAGGCGTGTGTGCTCTGTGACGTTGACTCTGGCCGGGGCACAAGGAGAGACTATTACCGGAATGATTAAGGTTAACTGTATAGCAGTGTTATTTTGGTATTGATTACCTGGAGATTACTCAATCCTTCTGGGTGGCGATATTTAGCTGTTGGAGTGATACACAGACTGTTCCTGATTTCATTCACAGCCATATTTAGATGCACTGACCATGAAAATTAAGCTTTGCTGAGGTTCAGAAATTCGACATATTTGACTGTCAAGCAATGCATCAGTGATTTTTATTGAGTAGATCAGAGAATGTCTGACCAAGAGACCCATTTTTGGTTCAGATTTGTTTCTGATGACGACATGTTTTTTAACACAGAATAGAAATATTTATTGTTTGATAGACATTTATTGGAAGTTGACCGATGACAAATTAGACACAACATGGATAACAACTTCTTTGTGCCTACTTTAGAACTTTTATGTTTGAAATTCGAAACATTCCTTTCAGTATTTTTTGTTGTTTGAGGGGTGAGGGACCAGTTCAAAAGTTTGATGTCAAATTAAAGTCTCAATTCTTTAAGTTTAGGGGTGGGGTAGGGTTGGTAGGTGGCTGGTTGGCTGGTATAATTGCCTAACAAGTTTTCCATCCAATAAAATCAACTTACCATATTTCTCAATGTTTAATATGAAAACTAGACTAAGCGAAAACTCCCATCCTATTTCACTGAGCCTATTTTTATTTGTATGCTGTGAGTAGTCATTAACTACATCTGCTGTTTCCACAAGGTAACCATCCTTAGTGGTAAGTCCATCTAGTCCCATTTGTAATATAGAATGGCAGATTTGATCTATAAAAAAAACTACAATGATTTTTTTTCCCACCTTGTAAATAGTCTTCAGTCGATAAATGTTTTGAAAAAGCAGGGCAAAACATGAGAATGCGTTGCAAAAGAGGCCACACAGGAATTCAATTTTTTCAGAGTTAAGTTTGTTTTATATTTTTGGAGGGAGGGGGATGTTTCAAAACTTGAGGTGGGGTATGTCTCAAGACTTAAGGAATTGATATTTTTATACGATATCATACTTTTGATATAATAGAATTGTATTGCACAAATAAAGAAAATTAATAATTGTTGAATTATGTTTTGAAAAAAACCCAACGAGGTCTATTTTATGTTTAATTATGCCGTGATAAAGTGTTTAGAAGAAAATAATTAACAGTTCAATCTAAGTCATACAAATGTATAACAATTAAAGGTAAAAACTAGAATAACTGGAATTGATAAAAAAGGACAGTGATGTTTCATAAATATTTACTTGTATTATTAATTAATTAATTAAATTGCTGAGTCAGCATAGTTATGTCCACATTACTTATGATCAATTAATGGTGAAAACAGATATAGAGCTGTTATTTATTTTAAGAGAATATTCATCTGACTTTCTTTGATAATAATTCTAAAACAAATTTCAAAAACAGGAGACCATGTTTTCAGAAACACCTAAGTATACTTTGAAAGTAAAATTCAAATATTAGCATCACAGACAGTAAAATCATCTCTTAAAACTAAAGGGAAGTAATTCTACACTTGGCTAATCTTCAAGCAGGAAGATAAGATTTGTCCTCCCTGACAGGGCCTCAGCAGAAGGTGCTGTATTGTTATGTGTCTAAGGAGTTGACCTGGTGTAGTGCCCCTTCTAGCATTCATGTACACACTGGGCTGACAGCCAGTCACCGACCTCCATTGCTGGAGTGTGTCATACAACCTGTAGAGGTGGAATTACCTACACCTAGCTCCATACTCTAAACCCAGCCTCAACTAAATTTCGTGGATTCTCCTCAGGATCAATTTTCATGCTGGAAGTTCAGTCAGTTAGAACAATGATGGAATGTGCTTCTCTGACAAGTTGGAGTTTTCTTAGTGTCAGGTGAGTTAACGTCGTTATCAGGTGGGGTCGTTCAGGTGTGCCGATTTCAGGTGAAAGATATTTGAGTCATTGAGGTGTGTCTGATGTTAGTGATGTGTGAGAAGAAATTGCAAGGACAGGAGGAACAGGGACTTTCAGAGGTGATCCGACGCCTAGTATTAGTACTGTATACAGTGTTGAAAATATATGTGTGGTTAGATACTGTGACAGCATTCTGTAGATTACTGATTCATATGTAAATTGTCAGGCTTGACAATATGTGGATATGTATATTCACTAAGCTGGTTCATTGTGGCAACTTTATCAATATTATCGTACTAGCTTTCCGGATTGTCATGGGCTGTGGCACACATAATATGAGGCTGTGTGATAGATGGCATAAAAGTGACATGACTGTAGACTGACATTTGAAAGTTTGAATAACTCACAGCTTGTCTAGTCCTTGTGATTTGGCTACCTACATGGAAATAGTTAGTAGAAATAACAAATTAAAAGTCTAATAACAATAATTGTCGGAATAATATTGATGTCCATTTATAACTACAAGAATATATGTATTATTTGAGTATTAATTCTGAGTCATAATATTTCTCTTCAGTTTCAGTATACATAATAGGTAATCAGGGGAAATTGAATGTTTCGATCTTATTTAGTTAACTTTTGAAGTGTTCCATAATCACATGAATAAAAGTGATATCAAGTTTTGTTTTCATAAAAAAGGCCAAGTATGTTGTTTTAAGAATTCTTTTGGACACTTAGTTTATAGTGTTGTTTGGACACTTCATTTATAGTGTTGTTTGGCCACTTAGTTTGGCCACTTACTTTATAGTGTTGTTTGGCCACTTAGTTTATGGTGTTATTTGGCCACTTAGTTTATAGTATTGTTTGGCCACTTAGTTTATAGTGTTGTTTGTAAGTTTGAATTTGTTAAAAGATTTATGATGATTTATTCACAATGAAACTATTCCATTATTCAAGTTTCTTGATACAACTGGATCTCAGCGTGTAGTGTTTATTGTCGTGTCCTGTTGATCTGGAATACGTTTGATAAGAAATAAGTCCCACTTTGCCGGCCCATTTCCTGCACTGCAAGAGGTGGTACATATTGACTGTAACTCCGGTGCTTTGCGACATATTGTAAGTGTATATTCTCTCAGTCACCCAAGGAAGTAAATCCCAAACATGTCACATTTATTGAAGTGTCATGAAGTATATTCTATGATGAAGAAACATTGTCAAAGATATGTTACACTCTTCAATCTTTTTTTATCAAGACATGTATGTAATTTAATGAAGAAAAGTCAATACTGTTTGTGAAGTACACTGTTTCAGGTTTTCAATATGCCAAGATGCGAGAAGCAATATAATTGCAATGGTTGAGTTATTTTAGTTACGTAGAAAAATATAGTATTTTCAATTGTTTTCAAAAATGTCTGTTGATGAGAAACTTCTACTAATAAGCAGCCCTAAAAGATGACAAACCAGTATTCCTCTATTAATGGCAGACCTCTGATAAGGGATGGCCTAGGGGGTTTGAAGTATCGCGCCATGCAGTAACAAGGATAGTCTCAGTTGCAGCTAATCATATATTCCCATTATGTTTATATTTATGTATCATACAGTTGCTAAACTAAGCCGACCTTCCGTCACTTCCGAAAGTAATTACCACTGACCTCCAAGAAGGGGTGACCTCTAATAATATAATATAGACAAGGCCTGAAAACTGAAATTCAATAAATTACATTTAGAAGAACAGTTAGCAGTTGTCAATCATGACCCATTAATTGAAATTAGTGAAGGCTATTTGGACACATGAAATTTGGTGCGGCGTGTTCAACAAAGTATATGAATAAGGATGAGATATGGAATTTTTAGTTTGGGCCTCTGAATTTTCATATCGTTAATAGGGTCACTGTCCAATTCACACTGTAAAAATGATATGATTATATAAGATTTAAGTGTCACTTATGTTATATTGTACGAGAGGAGGTAACAGTTTAGCCATGTCATTCTATTCGATTTTTTCTTTCTCTACGAGCGTATTCATAGTCACATAAGTCGGCAAGAGATCACCGATGTGATGGTATATAATCTTCAGTACAAACATTTGGACAGCTTGTTATTGCTCCTGTCCTTCATTGAATAATATCAGCAGCTTGGAGCTGGTGGCATTGATACTCTCACTGTAAGGCCATAGGGTGTAAAATGTTAGATTTTCATCCCACCCACCTGACAATCAAATACCAGCCTTTCATCGTCTTATACCCTCCAGTATCTACAGATGAAGAAAGTTCCTTCGTGTGTTTCCTTCTTTCTTTAGGCCTGATGTTCTTTTTAGTTTCTTTTTGAGACCGACCGACCAAAAGACATTGAAAAAAAAAAGACTTTTGACAATTCACGTTTTTAACAGACATTTTTACAATTAGGTAAAATATATAAAAAAAACCATGAGAATATTATCACTGCAATTTTTAAGAAGTGCTGAATAATCTGCATAATAATCTTATTAAAAAAACAAACCCAATCAATTATCTTTAGGTGCCTTGCCATGTTAAAACTTGTTTGTTTTTCTTTCATTAGTAGCAGTACTAATTTGGATTTTTGAATTTTTAAAAATATTTTTTTTCCGATAATCTATAATATATTTTAGGCCCAATTTTTGTTAACCTACTAATAAAACTAAAAGGCCTTACTTGATGAGATACACTATATGCATCGTCATACCACACATCCCTACTTGTAAGTTTAAGCTTGTAATCCTTGTTAGAGTTGAAAGTCTTCAAGCTCATATTCTCTTTACGACATTCATAAACAAACTGGCTTTAGGATAGTTCTAATGTTTGTCCATTTGTCAATATTTGATATGTCTATCTGATCACAGTTGTAAAGAAATAGGAATACATCTTTTTCATCCTATATTCTTACAATGTATACATACAAAGTTTGAAATTCTTCAAGCCAATGAATTCCAGACACAAGATATTTATTGGCAATGTGGCTTAGGAAGGTGCTGATTTTGAACCCAGTATCTCCATTTCTGCACATATCTCTGATCATGTATTCCAATTGCTTGAAACAATTCTGATAATGTATTTAATGTGAATATTAAAATCTTGAAAACAATTCTGATAATGTATGGAATGTTAATATTAAAATCTTGAAAACAATTCTGATAATATATTTCATGTGAATATTAAAATCTTGAAAACAATTCTGATAATGTATTTGATGTGAATATTAAAATCTTGAAAACAATTCTGATAATGTATTTAATGTGAATATTAAAATCTTGAAAACAATTCTGATAATGTATGGAATGTTAATATTAAAATCTTGAAAACAATTCTGATAATATATTTAATGTGAATATTAAAATCTTGAAAACAATTCAGATAATGTATGGAATGTGAATATTAAAATTTTGAAAACAATTCTGATAATGTAATTAATGTGAATATTAAAATCTTGAAAACAATTCTGATAATGTATGGAATGTGAATATTAAAATCTTGACAACAATTCAGATAATGTATGGAATGTGAATATTGAAATCTTGAAAACAATTCTGATAATATATGGAGTGTGAACATCAAAATCTTGAAAACAATTCTGATAATGTATGGAATGTGAATATTAAAATCTTGAAAACAATTCTGATAATGTATGCAGTGTGAATATTAAAGTCTTGAAAACAGTTCTGATAATGTAAGGAATGTGAATATTAAAATCCTCCATGCTGATTCCATGTTAATGACGACATGTGTTGAGCAGGTCGGCACTAGCATCATGCACAGTGACTGGGTTGCGATCATGTTGGTGCTAGGGGGCGGGGAGCGAGCCTTTACCTGACAGTTTGCTCAACAAATACCGGGCGACCAGGTAGCCTACTGCTTGTTGACACACTTTGCTCACTCCCTGTGTCATCCCCATGTCATGTGTGTCTTACACCAGTCCTCTTTGGGCAGAAATAAAATGTGATAATTATTATTCTGTTGGGTTGGAGTTCCATTAAGAAAGGAAGAGGTAGAATAAGGGTTCTTTTAGGACTGCAGCATCTCCCCATAACTTGGAAAAAAAAATACAAAAAAATGACCATACTTGCCGTAAAAGGCATCTATGCTTGTCGTAAAAGGCGACTAACGGGATCGGGTGGTCAGGCTCGCTGACTTGGTTGATGCATGTCATCGATCCCAATTGCGTGGATCGATGCTCATGATATTAATCACTGATTGTCTGGTCCAGACTCGATTATTTACAGACCGCCGTCATATAGCTGGAATATTGCTGAGTGTGGCGTTAAACAACAAACCAACCAACCAAAAAAATGAAAATTGTTCGGAAAGTTATCATGTGTTAATATGAATCCGATCTAGACTCTGTACATTTCAACAATTGCATATATTGGACTTACGACAACACTCAGGGCTTATGGTAATAGGATAAGATGTGTCAAAAAGGTTGATTTTAGTTTTTTTCAGTGGTTTTTGTAATATTTAAAAAATATGCAAGTATAATATAAGACTTTGTTGATTATATTATATTGTAAAGGTGTATGCATTTGTATGTTACTGAAAGCATTCTTTAATTTTACAAATTCTTTATTTTCATGCATGTCAGTCTTAAAACTCAATTTCATTATTCAATAATTTGACCTATATGGGTTAGATTTCATGGATATGAAGTACATGCTTTTGGTAAAAAAAAATAAAATAAAAAAAAATAATAATAGTAATAATAATAATAATATAGTTTATTATAGTGTCTTGTGTTTAAAAAGTAAATAACATATGCTAAAAGGAGTGTTTTAGTCCTACACCAGGCCTCACAGGGCCTTTAAGACACCTTTATATTGAAATACAGTATTTGACGTAATAAGTGCCCAGGGCGCTCTCAAAATTAGAAATAGGGGTCTCTTATTAGAATATTATTTTGGTGAAAAAAACAAAGTTGAAAGATAAATTTCGTGGTTTATGCTGACAGCCTGAAATGTTTATGTATGACAGATATATTTTTCTAGAATTTAATTGCCCATAATTAAGGGTGCATATAACGCATGAGTGTGTATTATACGCGAATAAATAAGTCTTGTGAACATTGATCAATCGGAAGGGGTGCTCATTGGGTTTGTTCACTAGCCAATATATTAGCAAATATCGCCGTTGGCGCTTATTAGAGCGGGGCGCTTATTATGTCGAATACGGTACATGGTTTAGATACAAGTCAGTACACTGCGAGGGTTAACTGGCATAGTGAGTGGGCTTTGGGGGGTGGGGGAGCAGTTTTGTGTCTGGCCCTGTTTACTCTGTCACCTGTTTTTCATTAAATGTATACATGCCTTAGGAGGAAATTTAAACAAATACATGCATGGAATGTTTATTATTTCATGCATGTCTGTGCAAGTGTGATGTTTGGACGAAGCTGTTCGTTCGGCATGTTTGTGTCATGATTCACATTTCAAGATAAAAACCAAACACGAAGTATGTGTCTAGTCAGTAATACAAATGTGTCAGCAATGTCTCTCGGGTATGTTGCTGTGATCTTCCTGATGGATAGATTCTAGAGACTTAGGGCATTATCATAAGGTACTTGGTGGTGAAAGTGTCTGCTCTTCACACCGATAGTGGGGGCACAGGTGGCCTAGAGGTCAAAGCTCCGCCATTCGCTGTGCAGAGTTCCGTCCTTTCGGCACGCCAGAAACTTATGATTGTGGCTTCGAATCCCGGTTCGCCCTGATTATGTTTCTAGGTTTGTCAGCACCATACCAGTGCTCGTGGGTTTCAGCGAAGTGGTAAACGTCTGAGACCTCCATCACTTCGGGCTTTCCTCCCACATTAAGCTGACACGCCATGATATAACTGGAATACTGTTAAAAGCGGCGTTAAACCCAACTCACTCACTCACTCACACCGAAAGTCTGGGTTTGATTCCCAATATCATTTCTGATGTCCCCCATCATGATAATTTCTGGAATATTGCTGAAAGCGGTACACTCATTACCACACTGCTATTTCTACATGCTGGGGGCCTAAGGATCAGCAGTTAAGTCAACCTCAATATTTGAAAATTTTACACTACTACTGTTGTACTATGACATGTATAGGTGTAATTTAATTGGTCTGTTTTGAAAAAGGGAGTGGTAGGTTTAGCCTTGTGATAAAAGCGTTCGTTCATGACACCTAAGCCCAAGTTCGATTCCAAAGCCATTATCTGGTGTCCCTGTCTTGATATTGCCACAAGATGGTGCAAAAAACTCGCTCACTCACTCACTCACTCACTCACTCTCACTACCGAAGGAACGACTGACCAAAGGACTACTGACCGAACGAACGAACAGAACAAATGAACGAACGAAAGGAAAGCATATCTATTTACCAACATAATCTTTCAGCTATGTAATGTTTATACAAGTGTGTGCATGCACATGATCACTGTTACACATCTACAATCTTTACATGTGGTTTTTGTTCATCATAATGAGTGGAAAACTTGAAGTTACCACACAACAATGGAATACATATTGACAGTAAACACTGTCTGACGTTTGAAATCTTCTTTGATGGAAAAATTTATCAGTTTTATGTCAGCGATATGTTTGCCCACTAAACATAAACAGCAAAGCATGCCAAGCTAGCTTATCGTGAGCAGTGTTTACTTAACCCTTTAAGTGAGTTGTGCCAGGATCAGAAGGCTTGTTTACCCTGATATTATGCTGATAAAAGTCAAAGAAGCACTCAATTCTCATTGAGATATGTTGAAAATAGATATTAGGTATTTTGAGAGCATATTATTAATCCCCTTTGCTGCTAAACTGTTTAGGGTGGAATTTAATCCCGCTCATGTAAAATATGGAACACAATTGCAGGACAGTTTTTCACTAAGTGGACACAATTTATGGATAACAACTTCTTTATTTACTGTAAAGGCGACGTTTTGGTATATGTATACTGAAACATCGCCTTTACAGTAAGTAAAGCAGTTGTTATCCATAAATTGTGTCAACTTTGTGATCTGTTAACTTCTAAGTAATGCCCATAAAACAGTTTGACAGCTTTTCAGTTCTAAAAATTGATCTGTAAATTAGTGTACACCACGTTCCGAATTGTTCCCTTTTTGACATTGATGAGGTGACCCAAGCCGAAGTGGGTCAGAAACGATACAGATGTTGTCGTTAGAGACACTACAGATAAGACACTCGAGCCTTCCAGCACCTCATACATTCATGCATGCTCCCACACCAGCCCATCTGTCATACCTGCACGGTACACCTGGCTGGGACTTAATTAATCACATGTTCACCAGCTGATTTAGTGGGGAGGTCGTGCATGTTGAGGGTATTACTGGAATTTCGGCCCCTTCCAAGGTATGTGACTTTTACTCTTTCTGAATCTGGATCTGATCATTGCTGTGATTGATACTTTATGAGATGATTTTTCTCATATTTGATAATAATTGAGGCCCTGTTTGTGGAATGGGTGTGGTTTTAATAAGACGCAAAACGTGGAGATATTTTATACTGGATGTCAGTATTAAGGAAATCAGGAATCTGTGAAAGCAGGATACAAGTTACAGGTAGGTGTGCATCTGTTAATGGAATTTATTGTGATAAATAAATACCATATACATGTGATTAGATATATAATATCTTTTGACATGCTGATAATCCTTTAATATATCCTTGAAATCAACATGAACTCATTGTTTACAAAATGAAAGTTCTATTTTTGTGAATATCATTGTATGAAATGTATAGTTTATGAAAATAGTTTAAATATTTGAAGAATTGGAATTGGAAGAAAAGTTTAAATAGTTTAAACCTTCACAATATTGTAAATAGTTTCCATATGCTCAAAGCAATGTCAACAATAAAACTAGATGTCTCCATCCTTCAACCTTAGCGCTACAACCGCCATAAGTCTATGTTAAGGTATGGGAGTTCCGAACACCCGGTGTCGTACAAAACAACCTTAGCGCTACGACTGTCGTAAGTCTATGTTAAGGTATGGGAGTTCCGAACACCCGGTGTCGTACAAAACAACCTTAGCGCTACGACTGTCGTAAGTCTATTTTAACGTATGGGAGTTCCGAACACCCGGTGTCATACATACAACCTTAGCGCTACGACTGCTGTAAGTCTATGTTAAGGTATGGGAGTTCCGAACACCCGGTGTCATACATACAACCTTAGTGCTACGACTGTCGTAAGTCTATTTTAACGTATGGGAGTTCCGAACACCCGGTGCCATACATACAACCTTAGCGCTACGACTGCCGTAAGTCTATGTTAAGGTATGGGAGTTCCGAACACCCGGTGTCATACATACAACCTTAGCGCTACGACTGTCGTAAGTCTATGTTAAGGAATGGGAGTTCCGAACACCCGGTGTCATACATACAACCTTAGCGCTACGACTGCCGTAAGTCTATGTTAAGGTATGGGAGTTCCGAACACCCGGTGTCATACATACAACCTTAGTGCTACGACTGTCGTAAGTCTATTTTAACGTATGGGAGCTACAATCACCCTAGTGCGAAGATCACTTTGTACAACGGCACCCTGGACTATGTTAGAAGACAAGATGGTAGGTGTTAATGTTGGTGCTGACTCAAAGGACGTGTCTGTCACACAACCTAGCTGAGGGATCGAGGTTGCATCACGGTGTTGATGACGTATGGTTGAGAATGCAGGAAGTAATGTGATGAAGAAAGGCAGCAGATTTATGAGGCACTGCAGGTCGTTCACCTGGCTTGTTGTGTAACGGGCATGTCATCCCACACTGTTGTGCAAGGAAAGTACCTCAATCTGTCAGACATTGTGGTTAGACATGTAATGAGATGAAATAAAGATGTCAATATGGAGGCACTTTGGCATGAATATATAGCATGGACCATCTCACATAGACTTTGAGATGTACTTACTTTGGGGTAAAATAATGAGTATAGTGTTAAAAGGTTACCATACTTCATTTGTTATAAATTTCATTTCTAGTTAGCTTCCTGAAAGTGTGGATTTTGAATAATTTCAATTCAAACTTACTTGGTGTGGCAGTTGGCTTGTGGTGCTTGTGGATATTGTGCTAGGGGTTTCACCAAAGTGGTAAACATATAATTATCTCTTTGAGATATTCTGAGTATCTGAAATCCTGTTTTAAGTGGCATTATCCAACTCATTCGTTCCCTCACATTTCATGGATTCTGTGATGCAAAGCGATATTTACTTCGCTTTGAGAGATACAGAAGTTGACTGTGACCATAAACTATCAAGATGTAAGTGTACTATAAATGTTTGTTGGTTTGTTGTTTAACACTGCACTCAGCAATATTCCAGCTATATAATGGCGGTCTGTAAATAATCAAATCTGGACCAGACAATTCAGTGATTGACTTCATGAGCACCGATCTACGCAATTGGAATACGATGACATGCATCAACCAAGTCAGCGAGCCTGACCACCCAATCCTTTTAGAGGTCTCATACGACAAGCAAAGTCACCTTTTACGACAAGCATAGCCGCCTTTTACGACAAGCATCGTTGCCTTTGTGTCCTCAATCATCATTGCCAAAAAGATGCCCCCAAATGTTAATGATCCCTTTCTTTTCCTTTCAAGTATATATTTATATTGACATGTTGTATTATGACTACAATCCAGTGTCATGTGATAGCCTCTTTATTCCCAGATAAATGACTCAGTTGGTGATAAGACAAGTAAGAATCTGATAAGTGAAATAAGTTGTCTGGAAATAAAAAGGCCGAATACTGGATCTTGTTACAGTGAGTGGCCATCTAGGTAAGGAGAGACCTACCCTAATCATACTTATGCTGAATTAGGGCCAATTCTGCTGATATTATGGCCCCATTGATGTATAAAGTACATTATCCGGGTCATATTCAGCTGAATATATAGAGTTGTATGTAGGTGTCAATGTGTGACACACCTAGTGTACAATATTCTATGTGTCTACATTGAGATATTATATTGCTGGTGTAGGTAATTAAAGGCTTGGTGTTTGATTTCTGAAGCATTTTGATACAAATAATATATTAATATCTGTCCTGATGGTGTGTCAAAGTGGGATGAACTCAGGGTTCTACACTTGTCTGCTAGTCGGTGACTAGTGAAAGGTTTGAAGGACTAGTGGAGAGGTGCAGATTGATTTGAAAACTGATTGGTCAGGTTTATCTGTGGACTGAGGGGGCCATGTGATACAGGTTCGTTGTCAGGGGATCCAAGTTTTGGGTGGAAATGGAGGGTCAGTTTTGTTCAGTGGTCGTTGAGGTCGGGGGGAGGTCCTGGGAGTACTTGTTGTTTATTCCAGATGAAATGTCAATATGGAGGCAATTTGGGATGAATGTATAGCATGGAGAGTCAGTGGTGTTCAGTGGTCATTGATGGAGGAGGTCGGGGGGGGGGGGGGGGGGGGGGCAGGTCTTCCTTGGAGACTGAAGCAGTACTAGTTTTTTGTTCTTGATGTTTCTAAGGGGTTGTATTGTTTTTCATTTGTAACTCACTTTAGGGAGGGGTGGGGTCAGTGTTGTATGTGTGTGCTTGACAATACGCTTGAGTTATTTATTAAACAAAGCTTTCTTATTTTTGAACTTTTTTGTCACTGGGGTCCATCATACCTCTAAACCCCATTCATAAGTTAATTAAATTCTAACTATTTTAGTTTAGACCGACATTGCTATGACTTACCTTTGTTTAAGTTATGGGGGCAAGGGTGGCACAGTTGTTTAAGGTGCTGCAATTCGCTGTTCCACGAGTTTCAAATCCCGGTTCGTCCCATCTGCATTTCTAGGTTTGTCAGCACCATACCTGTCCCTGTGGGTTTCTCCAAAGTGGTAAATGTCTGCATCACTTTGGGCGTTCCCCTGTGATATACCGTATTCGACGTAATAAGCGCCCAGGGCGCTCTCAAAATTAGAAATAGGGGGCTCTTATTAGAATATTATTTTGGTGAAAGAAATAAAGTTAAAGGATAAATTTCGTGGTTTATATGAAATGTATATATATGACATATAATTTTCCAGAATTTAATTGCTCATAATTAAGGGTGCATATAACACACGAGTGCGTATTTTACGCGAATAAATAAGTCTTGTGTACATTGATCAATCAGAAGGGGTGCTAATTGGGATTGTTCACTAGCCAATATATCAGCAAATATTGCCGTGGGGGCTTATTAGAGCGGGGCGCTTATTACGTTGAAATACAGTAACTTGAATACTGTTCAAAGCAGCTTATAACCAACTCACTCACTCACTTGTAAGTTACAAATTGACATTTAGTAAGTGCACTAGCACTTTTAGAATCCGTCACCATGATGTGATTCGGTTGTATGTAAGTTATTAATTAATCACTGTTGTATCAAGGATATCAAGGTCACACAAAAAACACAGTGATAAGCAGAGCTGTTGCTTCAACAGGTTTCCCATCGCTAAATGGATAGCAAATTCGAAAGTAATATTTGCGTCATGCAAACAGTTGTACAAGGAAATAATGTGGACCTTTGACAGCTTAATGCATGCTTGTCAGCAGGAATGCTACACCTGTATGCGGGGATGACAGGTCACGCTGTCATCGCTGGTATGTATGCTGTGCCTGGTGGTGGCCGAGAGGGACTCTCCTGACTGGGTTGTGTGCAGTTTGATGTACAATAAATCTCCATGTGAACAGGCTTATGGGATCCTAAGATTAAGTCTAATGATTTGTGGGTCTGTTTATGCAAGTCATTAATTTAGTTTTATTATTAAATCTCACATAAGATGAAGTTTATGATGAATGTCAAGGACATTGGCTCAAGTGAGGTACCATGTAGTGTTATGTACACTTGAAGTTGATGTTGATGTTGTGTTGGTAAGTGGTATGTTACGCTTTTCACATAATACTGCCAATGTTTGAAGACTAAATGTATACATGTATACTGTTAGATGGTCTTTTTTAGGACAGATGTGTCCTGTTTTGGAGGTAACGGACTCCATGTTGTGGAAAATATGATGTTTTGGTAGTTTGATAATAATATAATAATATTCTGTGTTGTTATCCAGTGTTCACAGTGACTCATATAGTGACCAGGAAAGATATACATTGCTGAAGTGTTTTACTGCTTAATTGGGGTCTGTGAAAGGATGGGGCAGTCAGGTAGCCTAGTGGTTAAAGCGTTTGCTTGTCACGCCGAAGACCCGGGTTCGATTCCCGACATGGGTACAATGTGTGAAGCCCATTTCTGGTGTCCCCGGTCGTGATATTGCTGGAACATCGCTAAAAGCGGCGTAAAACCATACTCACTCACTCACTGTGAAAGGACATTATCCCTGGAGATTATTTGAACCTAACATGTCCTCTAAGTTTTAGATGTCATTCATTAACCTACTGGGCACAGATGTAGCAGTCCCATATGTATAGGGCACAGTTGTAGCAGTCCCATATGTATAGGGCACAGATGTAACAGTCCCATATATAAAGGGCACATATGTACCAGTCCCATATGTATAGGGCACAGATGTAGCAGTCCCATATGTATAGGGCACAGATGTAACAGTCCCATATATAAAGGGCACATATGTACCAGTCCCATATGTATAGAGCACAGATGTAGCAGTCTCGTATGTATAGGGCACAGATGTAGCAGTCTCGTATGTATAGGGCACAGATGTAGCAGTCCCATATATAAAGGGCACATATGTACCAGTCCCATATGTATAGAGCACAGATGTAGCAGTCTCGTATGTATAGGGCACAGATGTAGCAGTCTCGTATGTATAGGGCACAGATGTAACAGTCCCATATATAAAGGGCACATATGTACCAGTCCCATATGTATAGGGCACAGATGTAGCAGTCTCGTATGTATAGGGCACAGATGTAGCAGTCCCATATGTATAGGGCACATATGTAGCAGTCCCATATGTATAGGGCACAGATGTAGCAGTCCCATATGTATAGGGCACATATGTAGCAGTCCCATATGTATAGGGCACATATGTACCAGTCTCGTATGTATAGGGCACATATGTACCAGTCCCATATGTATAGGGCACAGATGTACCAGTCTCGTATGTATAGGGCACAGATGTACCAGTCTCGTATGTATAGGGCACAGATGTACCAGTCCCATATATATAGAGCACAGATGTAGCAGTCTCGTATGTATAGGGCACAGATGTACCAGTCCCATATATATAGAGCACAGATGTAGCAGTCTCGTATGTATAGGGCACAGATGTACCAGTCCCATATATATAGAGCACAGATGTAGCAGTCTCGTATGTATAGGGCACAGATGTACCAGTCCCATATATATAGAGCACAGATGTAGCAGTCTCGTATGTATAGGGCACAGATGTACCAGTCCCATATATATAGAGCACAGATGTAGCAGTCTCGTATGTATAGGGCACAGATGTACCAGTCCCATATGTATAGGGCACAGATGTACCAGTCCCATATATATAGAGCACAGATGTAGCAGTCTCGTATGTATAGGGCACAGATGTACCAGTCCCATATATATAGAGCACAGATGTACCAGTCCCATATATATAGAGCACAGATGTAGCAGTCTCGTATGTATAGGGCACAGATGTACCAGTCCCATATGTATAGGGCACAGATGTACCAGTCCCATATATATAGAGCACAGATGTAGCAGTCTCGTATGTATAGGGCACAGATGTACCAGTCCCATATATATAGAGCACAGATGTACCAGTCCCATATATATAGAGCACAGATGTACCAGTCTCGTATGTATAGGGCACAGATGTACCAGTCCCATATATATAGAGCACAGATGTACCAGTCCCATATATATAGAGCACAGATGTAGCAGTCCCATATGTATGGGGCACATATGTACCAGTCCCATATATATAGAGCACAGATGTACCAGTCCCATATATATAGAGCACAGATGTAGCAGTCCCATATGTATAGGGCACATTTGTACCAGTCTCATATGTATAGGGCACATATGTGCCAGTCCCATATGTATAGGGCACAGATGTACCAGTCCCATATATATAGGGCACAGATGTAGCAGTCCCATATGTATAGGGCACAGGTGTAGCAGTCTCATATGTATAGGGCACATATGTACCAGTCCCATATATACAGGGGCACAGCACAACAAGGGCTTCTCCCCAATAGGCCGACAGACAAGGGTGTATATGCTTGATGATTCAGATGCTAGCTCAGGTATCATTGATCCCACGTTGTATCTGACTTCTCATCAGGAATTAATCCCAGGTCTGTGCCCATCATTAAAATTTCATGCTGTCTTGATTGAATTAATCCCCGTCTGGGATAAGTGCTACACTGTACAGTGCTTAGCTGCAACATTCTAGCTCTGTTATTGGCTGGAAGGTAGAGGACACCAACTCTTCCAATACATTATGTCTAATTGGACTCATTGATTATCAGGCATTGTTTTGGTAACTGGTAAACAATGGATTAAAAAAAATTAGTTAATAATAATATATTAGATTGGCTGTGTGTCTCGTGGAATCAAAAGGTTGCTGTTTGAGTGATGATCATGAATAAGTAATGTCCATTGACCACGCCCTGGGATTAATCAGGCTAATGTGGATGAAACATCAGAGAGTCAGTCTTGTGTGTAGATATATGTACTACAAAGATATTTGCAGGAGGCCCATTTGTCTAGGTGTTGCAGGTCTCTGTGCCTCCATTGGTGTGCAGGATCCTGTGATCGAGGGTTTGAATCCCAGATTCGCCGTGGTAGGGTTCTTGGTTTGTCATTTGTTTCTCAGATGTTGTAAGCTCTGGGTCGTTCTCATTCAATATGCTATTGTGGAATTTAACTGAAATACTGTTCAAAGAGTGTTAATCCCAACTCACTCACTCACTCACTCCACGAAGTTTGAATATAGTGTCTCATGTCATTCAAACAGAATAGTTTGTGAACATTCTTCATGTGTATGCAAATATAATATTCAAAAGAAGTTACGGACCACCCAATTCTTTCATATTACTAGAGTTAATCTGTCATGGCAACCAGATGATTTTCTCATATTACTATAGTTTATCTGTAATGGTGTGACAGAGTAATTCTTGTAATATTGAAGAATTGGGTGGTCCTTAACTTCTTTTGAGTAGTATAGTTTTATACTATTCTGACAGTATTCCAATCTGTGGTAAATATCTGTCTGTCAAAGTCATCTTCAGTAGATGTTATAATAGCAATAACTTGCTCTTTCGTTTTCATGCCCAGAAAATGTTAACTAGACTGGGGCAGCAGCTAGTCATTTAATGAAGGGACAGACAGTCATTCAGTGATGTCATCTAGTTATTTTAAACTTGTGGGTTCAGTTGAAGTCTCAATAGTCACGTCGTTAATCATGGGCTGACACAGACACGTGTATCGAATGCCACCTGTCCGCCCAACGCTGCATGGCCGGCTGTGTGTTGCTGTAGTAGGACTTATACCTACCTGACAGGAGTGATGATGATGATGCACAGTGACTCACCATCAGTATCTAGGCTAGCTTGTGTTTAGTAACTTGCATGATATCATTTATGCTGACATACTTACACCTTGTCTGTCTACCAGATCCTCGAGAAAACAATTAGAAAAGGAGTCAAACTCAAGTATAGAATGATTTGGCAAGTCTAGATTGCCGCAGCTCTGAAATTAAGGATTGTTCTTGGCTCCATTTGGATTTTATTATTTTATTTCCTAGATATATATTTGGAACCAGAGACCATATAATAGAGGGACGGCCCTCCCCAACAGTTTATCATAAACCATCAGCGCTACGGTCTGGCATGTAACTGATACACCCCGACACCCTGCTGTTAACCTCTCTGTACCGCTGCAGATGCGCAATAGATGCGCAGACATTCACGACTGACCATTCTGGTAACCACGTAAACAATATTATATAATATCCGGGGTAAGAGTGAATTCCCTTATCCGTGATTTCTCCGACTACGACCAGCGACAATCCAATAAAAGGACGTCTCTTAGCGGATTACAAAGATTTTTTTAATGATATCTCTCATAAGCACATGTCAGTTGGCTGCAAATTATTTGCTGAACATGTGTGTCTTCCGTGTCTTCTTTATTTCAATTTACATTCGCCACAGCCATGGACGACTTCATTCACTTGGACGATTTCGTCTTGGACCTAGATATGCCACTTGAAGAATTCCCTCTCTTCGACCAGGGGTTGGTTTCGGATGACTCTTGGTCTAAATAGAATGACAGTGATGTTACCGCTACCAAGCCGTTGGTAAATACCTCCCAAAAAGATTCACTCAAAGAAAAAGATAGGAAATGAAAATATGACGTCTGTCCACAAGCGTAAGTTTTCGAGGGCGTATGAAGAAAAAGCCGTTCCGATATCAAAAGTATTTTATAACGTATTCTATTTGTTTTAAAAATCAGTTAAAATATCTAATTTTTATGCTGCAATTGTTAACTATTATAAATAAACAAATATACCAAATCTACTACGAACGCCACAGAAAACTACGATCCGGTAAACTGCACAGGAACTCAGGAAGTGTAAATAAAACTCATCCAGAAGCAGGGAAGACACTTGTAACATATCACCATATTCCCGATGTTCACAAAATATATCTCCATATTAACTTCATATCTTATAATAAGTCCAGACTAGATTTACTTGCAAAAATGCATGATCACCGACTGGTGTAAATGCTTTACTATTAGCCAGAAAAAAAATGACGCCATATTAATGTTTTTATTTCATGTAAATTCGCTACTATTTTATAATGCTAATAGTTCCAATGAATTAGAAATACACATTAAACTACGAGCGTTGTTAAATGAGTTTTCGATGTGTCCGACAATGGGCTTCGAAAGAATCAAAAGTTATTGGTTAATGCTAGTTTGGGGCTAGCAGTGATAATGGGGTTTGCTGGAGCGAGGTAAGTTTTTTTTCAAAGGGAGGCTACTGTTAAATTCCAAATATTCCGATATTACCCGATTAGATTGATATTTCAGCATACAAATAATTAGGTATTTCAGGTATAACAATATAGCTTCAACGAGCATGGTACCAGATATGTACTAGTATATGGTAAACTGTAGTAACGTTTGTTGTTTTCAAAATTCTTTCATCATAGTTTTCTATATCTGATCAATGATAAACAAACTTTAAACTCTAACCTGGAACAAAGCATGCAACTACACATGTATTACTATTAAAACAAAACAAAACATCACAAACTCTGACATATGTAAATGTATTTTTCACAGAAAAGGACAATAGACCATCTATATATTTTACTGAATGACACCTTCGACCTTGTTGTCTGGAACTTCTCTCCCGACGAGTGCCGATATAATCCTTCTTCTTTCTTGGCATTTACAAAGCAAATGATAATTTTATTATACAAATGTTTCATGTAACGGATTTTTATTTTTGTATGATGTTTTCATTGTTGTGTAAATACACAAAGTAAGTAGTACCTTCATCATATTTACATTATTATGATTGGGTTTAGGCCAATATAATTTTGCTTATAATCAATATTTACACGGCATAAAAACAATAATCGATAAAATGTAGTCATGATTTATACAGACAAAACCTACAGAAGATAACAAATATGTAGTATTGTAGTATGTAGTATATGCGCGATATGTGATTAGGCCTAACTGAAACAAAGTTAAACTTACGAAGAAATGGCGAAAGCAATGGTAAAAAAAATACGCGTTTTACAAAAACAATTCTAATATCATACAATATAAGTCACTTTGTAGAATGTTTCACAGGATATATGCGGATGATAATCACAGACAAAATGCATGTTATGTCGTCTGCTATATGGTAATTTAACTTAAAATATGTGACGTAAAATATGGCCTTGCGCCAAAAATCATACCAAAAAAACTACCGATCGTACCTAAATAACGTTGGTACCAAGCCATAGGGGAAATCGTGATGAATGTAAAACTATTAAATTCAGGACTGATAATAGGAACACATTCGTCTGAAAGCATGCGAAAATTAAGAGTTGTGGTGTAATTATTTCGGGAAAATTCAGATTTAGTCCCATTTCTGGAGTCAAAATCTGAAATTTCGGATCCGCCCTAAATTTGTTAATGGCACTAAGCCAATTTTTAACATATCTCCTTTTTATACACCTAGGTAACCAAGGACTTTCATTGCGAATTAGAGGCCGTTATTGAAAATCCAAATCTGCACTTTTGCCGATTTTACATGTGCGCCATTTTGTTCTCTCAGACAAAGACAAAGCGTGATCACAGTCATCAAATACAGTGACAACGACATGCTTTAGGGTACCAACAAATCTCAGTTGTAATGTTAACAATGTTAAGAAATATATGAGTGTAATTATGTATTGTGAAATATATCTTTTGCATGGGAAAAAAAGGCAACAACGATGACTGCAGTGAACGCGTTTCTGCTCGCTTCCGGACAGGCTGCGCAGTACAAGCCGTAGCACTGATGGTTTCGCGCATAGGCTAGAGGGCCGTCCCTCTATTATATGGTCTCTGTTGGAACTAAGATAACTATATTTCTGGGACTAAATGTCAGTCTAACTTGCACCATGTTGGATAACAGCCGAGTCAGGGATTATGTTTCATAGGTGTTTGCATTGTTGGTGCATAATATTTCTGTTTATACAATGTTATCTTAACGGACAGAATTGTTATAGGCGTGTATGGAAACGGCTCGGGGAAAACATTCATGTTTACCATGCATGGGTTGACGCACATAGTGTTCTCACAGTTGAGTGAGTGAGTGAGTATGGGTTAATGCCGATTTTAGTAATATTCCAACAATATCACAGCAGGGTCACCAGAAATTGGCTTCAAACATTGTACCCATGTCGGGAATCGAACTCAGGCCTTTGGTGCTGGAAATGATTGCTTTAACCAATAGTCTAACCCATCGTCTCTTAAGTTAAGCATAGAGTTCTTGAATTTTCTTATTAGCTGTTTCAACCTTTTGAGTTCTTAGATTTTCGAATATTGGCCATGGGTAGGTTAGACCACTCGGATTCGATGTTTTATTCATTGAAATGGTACTGAAATTGTACTGAAATTGTCAGAGAATACTTCGAAAACCCTTTTCCAGCCGCAGTGATCTGGACATGTGGATGGTGTACTGGTAGTTATCGCTGTTGATTGTGTCGACAATGATCTGGACTTGTACGAGTGCTGATGATGTACCCACTGGTAGTTATTGCTGTTCATTGTGTTTGGAGGATTGTGTCGACAATGATCTGGACATGCGGATGGTGTACTGGTAGTTATCGCTGTTGATTGTGTCGACAATGATCTGGACTTGTACGAGTGCTGATGATGTACCCACTGGTAGTTATTGCTGTTCATTGTGTTTGGAGGATTGTGTCGACAATGATCTGGACATGCGGATGGTGTACTGGTAGTTATCGCTGTTGATTGTGTCGACAATGATCTGGACTTGTACGAGTGCTGATGATGTACCCACTGGTAGTTATTGCTGTTCATTGTGTTTGGAGGATTGTGTCGACAATGATCTGGACATGCGGATGGTGTACTGGTAGTTATCGCTGTTGATTGTGTCGACAATGATCTGGACTTGTACGAGTGCTGATGATGTACCCACTGGTAGTTATTGCTGTTCATTGTGTTTGGAGGATTGTGTCGACAATGATCTGGACATGCGGATGGTGTACTGGTAGTTATCGCTGTTGATTGTGTCGACAATGATCTGGACTTGTACGAGTGCTGATGATGTACCCACTGGTAGTTATTGCTGTTCATTGTGTTTGGAGGATTGTGTCGACAATGATCTGGACATGCGGATGGTGTACTGGTAGTTATCGCTGTTGATTGTGTCGACAATGATCTGGACTTGTACGAGTGCTGATGATGTACCCACTGGTAGTTATTGCTGTTCATTGTGTTTGGAGGATTGTGTCGACAATGATCTGGACATGCGGATGGTGTACTGGTAGTTATCGCTGTTGATTGTGTCGACAATGATCTGGACTTGTACGAGTGCTGATGATGTACCCACTGGTAGTTATTGCTGTTCATTGTGTTTGGAGGATTGTGTCGACAATGATCTGGACATGCGGATGGTGTACTGGTAGTTATCGCTGTTGATTGTGTCGACAATGATCTGGACTTGTACGAGTGCTGATGATGTACCCACTGGTAGTTATTGCTGTTCATTGTGTTTGGAGGATTGTGTCGACAATGATCTGGACATGCGGATGGTGTACTGGTAGTTATCGCTGTTGATTGTGTCGACAATGATCTGGACTTGTATGAGTGCTGATGATGTACCCACTGGTAGTTATTGCTGTTCATTGTGTTTGGAGGATTGTGTCGACAATGATCTGGACATGCGGATGGTGTACTGGTAGTTATCGCTGTTGATTGCGTGTGGAGGATTGTGTCTACAGGAGAACAGAGTTGTAACATTAATGATCCATAATGGACTGTGAGGAGATTGGCAGTGATTATCACAATCTGTAAGTGCCAAGCATTGTGGAATTGTGGTATTATTATGTGGCTTAAATACCTGTGTCGTGCTGCCTGTAATGAGGTGGACATCCTGCTTTGTACATGGATGGTCTGTGTGGGATTTATTACAGAATGGCACCTCATTATTTCTGGGGTAAAGCGCGCGGTAAAGCATGCCTCCAAAAATTTACTGACATTTTTAATGAACTCAAGTTTTCCAATGACACAATGTTTTCCCCCATATCAGAAAACATTATCTGCAGATCACCGCGATCACGTAACACTAAAATATTGCATCAAAATTGGGTACATTTTAACTGAATCACCGGTAGATTGGGAGAGACGTGCACAGCTGATTGCTATTTCCGGCTTAGTTTACGAGAAAATACACACGGTAATCTCAATCTCTGCATATAAAACAATGCTTTGGAGAGCAGGAAATACATTTTAAATGGAAAATCATCATGTCTAGTGATGTTTTATATCAAATTTCATACTTTTATTGACCAAGTTTGTTATACCTGTTTATTCACCTGAATTTGCTGAAGGGATACGATAATCCTCATCAATTATTTTGACCCCAAAGGTAGCGTTGTTTGTTTTTGAAAATGATCGGACAGAATAATTTAAATGTCAGATAAGCAATATTTTAAACCAGATGTTTGAGATTCCCAATTGGACATGTCTGGCGCATATGACCGTTTCCTGAATACACCATTGCTGATCTTGCCCATGTTAAGTTTTAGAATATTTTGCAAAATAAAAGCATGATTTAAATGAAAGAGCAGTTAGTGTAATTCCTCCATAAAACACTTTATTCATTTTCACTATCTGTCAGTGCTTCGCTGACGGCAAATAATCCACATGATCATAGGAAGAAAGTATCACGGGGTGCTAACACATCCTCCATGTACTGCTTTGATAATGTGTTACTGTTGACTTTCAAGTTGTTATTATCTTGAAATTTATTCAGGTATTAACCGCAAGTTATTTCTATTGCCGTTAGTTGACATGCCATGAAAGAATATGGGTCATGCATGACAACTGGTTGGCCAGAGGTTTCGGTGCGTATGTTGATCACACAACGTAGGCCTTTGTCAGGGCAAGTATATGGGTCTAACAAGTGTGCTGGGTGCTTAGCATTGTAAACAGCAGTAGCTAACTAATACCAAGCTTCATTGTGGTACTCAGGGGTCAGGTGATGTGTGAACGGGGGAAGGGGGTGGTATAGGCTTGGGGTGTTGGGGCTAAAATGTTTTTGAAAAGAAAATTGTTCACAGGTACTACTCAAAATATTAGTTGTTAGATGGACATACTGGATGTCCTGAAACCAAATGTTTTGTGAATATTTAATTGTTTGGCATCTCCATTCCCAGAAAAAGTATGTGTCTTGATGTAGTGACTGAAAAAATGTCCAGTTTCTAACAAGAATCCCCCAATCTGGCTAGAACGGGACCCTTCATTTCTAAGCTTATGGTTAGTCCAGGGAAAAGTAATTTTAATCTTACAGACCCAGAGCTTGTTGAGGAACAGGGAGGCTTGGGGCTCCTTCTGCTGTATGCTGATTGGTACCCAGCCATTATTAGAAGACGGCGCCTATTAAGAGATTCTGTGTCTATTAGAGAAAATATGGTACCGTATATTGCAGGAAGTATACATTAGGGGTCCTTCATTAATGCACTTCGAGGTTTCTGTATTCAATCAGAATCAAATGCTTTTTTTTATTGAATATCTATAGAGGCAAGACATGTATGGGATGCAGCAATACATCAGTGAATGGTGACACCCTGTTTGTGAGGGTATTGCCTCTGAAACTGAGTATTTCTGACACAAGATGACAGGCTCCTGTCTTCATGAGAGCCATGAATGATGACGGAGTGACAAGTGACCTTGACTTCGGTAAACAACCACAATAGGAAGCTGCATGACCTTGGGATAGTCATATAATGTGAACTCTTCACCTGCGGGAATTTCAACAAATATGTCCAATCTGAACTATCCTTTACACAGGATTATGTCTTAGGTCCGATACAGTCCCCACTTAGTCTCCCACTGTTGTAAAACATATGCTGGTGTCTTAAACCTATTGGTCTCATATTCAGAAATATATGTCTATATATGACTTGGGTTAGTAGCAGTAACTCATGTATTGTTTTGTGCCTTTGTATAGGTCATAATGCATACATTTTTATCTCAGATGAAAATGGTTTATTCCTGCCCTTTTTCGTGAACACCTGGTGTCATCACTGATTTTCAACTTGTGAAGAGCCGGGTTAAAACAGGTCTTCAGCTACCCATGCTTGCCATAAATGGTGACCCTGCTTGTCGTAATGGGATCGGGTGGTCAGGGTCAACTTGGTTGATGGATGTCATTGTATTCCAGTTGTATAGATCGATGCTCATTATATCAATCACTGGATTATTGCTGAGTGTGGCGTTCAACAACGAGCAAACGAACTAACAAACATCACTAATTTTCAGTGATCTATTCATGTAGTCTTCGCTGCTATTTTGCCTTTTAAAATTAGAACACTCAAGTGTGTATTATATGCGAATAAATAAATCTTGAGTACATTGATCAATCAGAAGGGGTGCTAATTGGGATTGTTCACTAGCCAATATATCAGCAAATATTGCCGTGGGGGCTTATTAGAGCAGGGCGCTTATTACGTCGAATACGGTAACTGTAATTTGAACCGATATTGATGTTACATTCACGGAATAAGAGAGAACCTATCCCTGATGCTGAGGGTGTGTTGTGTCAGTGTTAAGTCATACAACCATCCCTGACCTGCAAGTCTGGTTTTGAGTTACAATAGACAGATAATTTGTAGGACAATGAAGTTAGGGCATCTTAAGCTGCCTCTGTTGACACATACGATATTTCAACATGATGACTGGGAAAAACAATGTTGTAGCCCATGATGTCCTCCCATTTATGACATCCCTATCTGTCCACATTCTGGCGTGTAATATACATACTTTCTGGCATGTAATAGACCAGGGTTCACACAGGCTTGTATTGTAGTGTCAACCTTGAAAAATAGCTTGAAAAGCCTTGAATTTGTACAAAATGACATATACTTGTTAATTAAAGCATTAAAGCACACACAAATATGTACCAAAGATGTTTAAGTGACATTTATCACAGTGATAGATTTGTGTGCCAAAGACCCTTGAGAATTCATGAGAGACTTAATTTATTTTGTTGGGTGAAAAATAAATCTTGTTGGAAAAAGTGTGATGGTCATGCTGCTTTCTAGGTCTTACGACTTACAAATAGTATGCTGGATTTAATCAAGTAATTACAGACTAAGGCTAATAACCCAACTAAAAAGGCCTTGAAAATGACAGTTGGTAGAGCTCCAACGATACAACTAGGTCACAATACGATACGTATCTCAATACTTAGATCACGATTTGATACGTATCTTGATACGCTATGATACACATAGTAACAAGAGAAGACAAGAGATAAATGAATTAAACTTAGTTTATTAAAATGAAAAATTAAATGAAAGTGAATGAATGTTCATGGGTCATAAAATGTATTGTAATGAGTATTTTAACTTAATGAATCATCTGCCATTTCCATGTAATGGCTAGCAAACACAAAAGTAACGGTCCTACATGGATAAGCACCAGTAACTTGCCATTTTCACAGTTCCTGGTGGTTTCTCTAGCAAAGGAAAAGCGACTGCTTTTTCCCAACATATTTGAGTTAGAGACCGCTCAGCCAATCAGAAAGCATGAACTGCTACTAAAATACAAAGCTAGCATAGCCATTGTATTTTCGAAGACGTACGTGTGTGTAGCGAAAATTATATTGTCCCTACGTCTTTATGACTCGGTTCGAATTTGAAATTCATTTAAAACACATTTAAAACGTATCTGTGATAAAAGTTTATTGAAAAAAAACATCGCGTGAAAAATTGAGATACAGCACCTCACAAGTCGCACACCGTATCGTATAGAATGAATCGCGATGTTTCGGTGCCCGGGATATCGTTGGCAGCCTTGAAAAGGTCTTGAATTTTAGTGTTCCATATCTGTATGAACCTTATAGACACATTTATTGGTTGTGAAATACACACACTTGCAGGCTGTGTAGTATAGCCAACATACTTGCTTGCTGTGAAATATACGTACTTGCTGGACAGGTAATGACTAGTGCTGGGTGTGAAATGTACATCCTTGTCATCGACAGTGTAATGTACATATTAGGTAGTTGTGTGTTATGGACACATTTGCTACGTGTGCTATATACACGCTTTTTGACTGTGTAATATTCAGTTAAACTTGCTATGAATGTTATTCAATTTTTCTGACAGTGAAATATACATGCTTCGCTTGAAGTGTAATATTCAAGCTCACTTGTCAGTGCAATCTTGCATTGGTTGATTGTGAATTTCCATGACTGTATGACTGTAAAATATATATGCAAGTACTGAAATAACCGACTTGCCAACTGTGAAATAAACACGCTTATGTTGACAGTGTAATACAAGTTTGCTGACTGGACTATACAAGCTTGTTGTCAGAGTTATCAAGCTTGCTAAGTGTAATACATGCATGTGATGTGGAAGGTGTTTTCAAGCCATACATGCAGAATGGGGGGGGGGGGCAGAAGGGGAATCAAGATGACATACTCTTATTCATACTAGTACATTCCTAGTATATTCCTGGGAGGAACCAAATACTGGTATTTTTTGCAAAAGGAAGGTTATTTGAATACACAGTGCTAGAACCATTCACAGCCACTGCGGAACAATTGTCCTAAGGATCTGATCAGTGAACATATTGTTCAGTGTGTTGTATGCCTCTATGACAGGTATTTACTCCTAAGCTGGTCAGTTATGAAAATGATTAATCATCCAAAACTCAGGTCTCCACTGGAGATATTGCTTTTTGATGAGGTGTCACTGCAATGAAATTGCATCACAATCAGAATCAGTTCCCAGCTGTGCTATTGCTGGAATATTGCTAAAAGCGGCATAAAACCATACTCACTCACTCACACACTCACTCACAATCAGAATCAAATGACGTTGCTGATCTCTCTGCTGCTAAAAGACCCGTGAAGATCCGGGATAGAATAGGTCTTCAGCAACCCATGCTTGCTGTAAAAGGCGACTATGCTTGTTGTAAGAGGCGACTAACGGGATTGGGTGGTCAGGCTCGCTGACTTGGTTGATGCATATCATCGATCCCAATTGCGTGGATCGATGCTCATGATATTAATCACTGGATTGCCTGGTCAAGACTTGATTATTTACAGACCGCCGTCATATAACTGGAATATTGCTGAGTGCGGCGTTAAACAACAAACCAACCAACTCTGCTGTTAAAATGTGGTGGCAGTACATTTTACACACATACTTGTTAGTATGGTTTACAAACTGAAAAAGGTGGAAGAATGTTGTTGAACAATAATCTCACCCACGTTTCTTTTGAGCCTTGGAGTTTTAAACCTTTATCAACTCATTTAGATACATTTCATATAAGAAACACTTGGGTGTGATTCCCTTTCTCTCCAAGTGACCTGACACTTTAACATGTCACTGAGGCTGCAGCATAAGACATTCCAGTACACAGAAGCCATTCTACCATCTTCTTGTATAATCCTGCTTCAAGCGGGTCCAGGTGTGATGTACAAGACGTATCACAGTGACTGAGAGGTCATCAACACCTGGTCAATGACTGATGGGTGAAGGTGCCATGGCAGTGACTGATGTCCAAAAATGTTTTGACCAACACATCATGACATTATCTTTGTGACTGAAGGAATTTTTTTCCCTTCAACGTTTTCAGCTATATGGTAAAAAAGATTTTACCATTCACATAAATTAGACCTTTGTGAATAGATTGTCATTCGTGATCAAGAGAGCTGAGCTATCAGATAGTATTTCTGCAGCGGAACAGTGTTTGTGAAATCACAACAGACAGTTGAAGCTGATGGCTGACAACACGCTCGGTACGAGTTCATATCATACCACTTGTCATTGACGTGTCTATTTGTGACAAGGTGAGATTCATGTGTTTGATATCTTCGTTATCTCGCCTGAGAGGTGTGATGAATGATGCAACAGCTGTTTACCTTTCTCATGGAGTGTAGATGGTAAGGGGTGCTATCTCTCGTACTGGACAGTCATTAAGATCAAGTTTAACCTTTCCATGGGCTCCTTCAGTTATTGTGAACTAGGAGCTTGTATTGTATGTGCGATGTTTGTGTTCGTAATGAGGTGTTTGTCCACCAAGGACCTGTGTTCTGCGTTTGTGTGCGTTGTCATGTCTGTTGGGCACTTAGCTGGTGACAGGAGCTTTGTGCTTGCTGTTTTATGGTTGTGTGGAATCATACTTTTAATGTACAACGCCAGGATGTCTTTGTCCTGAATGAATTCCTGTACGCCTCCTCATTAGCAGTAGGTGTTGTCAATACACCTTCAATGATGATGGGACTCCTTTTTGTGAGTAGTGAACAAAATTCAGTTGTTCTATTCAGTAACAGGATATCAATATGTCATATTTGGTGTTGGGAGGGGTAGCCCAGCGGTAAAAGTGGTTGCTTGTTACACTTTAAGGCTGGGTTCGATTCCCACATGGGTTCAATGTGCGAAGCAAGTTTCTGGTGTTCCTGCAATGATACAGATGGAATATTGTTAAATGCTTCATAAAACTAGATTCACTCACTCATTCATGTGGTAGCATAGGCGGATCAAGTGTGTGTGTGTGTGCGTGCGTGTGTGTGTGTGCGTGCGTGCGTGCGTGCGTGCGTGCGTGCGTGCGTGCGTGCGTGTGTGTTTGTTTTGTGTGTTTTGTGCGTGTGTGCACGCGTGCGTGTGTGTGTGTGTGTGTGCGCGTGCGTGTGTGTGGTACATGGTTCAGAAATCTGCTTGCCAAGACCATGTTGTGTGTGTCATGTAAGACCTTCCGTAGGCTAGCAGATCTAGGAAATAAATGTTTATGTCAAGTTTATAATTTATACAGTAAATGATCCCCCAATACATGTTGAGGTAGGAAGATTAAAACAGTTTTAACACAGTCTGAATATGCCTTTTTTATAACAAATCAGCCATTTTGTTTTGACCTTGGGACATCTCAGTGACCTTCATAACTCCACCTGCCATCGATGTAGTAAAGTGCGCCTATCAAGTCACTGCTACCAGTAATTCCTTTGTAAACTCACTGGAGTCTGAGATTTGCCCAGGTTGCCCTCATAGTCCACATAGAATACCTGTGTAGAATCTTCCATCACCAGTTGCTTGTCCCCACACAATTTATCCCCTGACATCAAAGTAGCTTGGGAAAGTGTTTGCAGGTAGATGTTTCACTAACATATTTAGTAGGCAAAGGCGTATGTGTTTAATGTCTACGGACCCAGTGTCAAAGTATGTTTGTTGAGAGATTCCTCAATCACAATTAATGGGGGCGATGTAGAGCAGCGAGAGGAGACAAGCCGAGAGACTCGCTTTTGCTGTTTAGAGAGGCTGTGTATTGCTAATGTGTGTGTTTAAAGGCACAGCAATGTCAGTATGATTGTATCCAGTCCGTGAGTCGAGTTGGAATGTCAGGGTTACCCTGCTGAACTGACGGTCTCAAATAGAAAACAAATTGTTTGAGAGGAAAAAATAAACTCTTAAAAAAGTAATCATTTGCCAGTGATTTCCTGAAATACCCTTTCTGTAGCTCAAGAGCTACGAGCATGTTTAATTGTGGATTTTAATACCGGAGGCTTTTAAGATGTCACTGATTTGGCAAGAAGAAGCATTCCTTTTGATATTTTTGGTGACTTCTATTTCATACATTTGTTGACAATACCTCCAATCTGATAAATGCTCACTGGAAAAATGCCATATGAAAAAAATATATCAATAGTTTTGTATGATATGTTAAGATGGTTCACCCAGATGTTTCTATTTGCAAATTAAACATTTAAGAACAGAACAGAATTTGTGTTTGGTGAAGTCTCTTAAAATCATGTTTATTTTGGACAGATATGATATTATTTGGTTGTCTCAAGGGTTGATTCCAAGATGGCTGCTGCAGCTGTGTCATACTAGGGGATGGAGTCGCGTCTTGTTTAAATGTTCAAAGATTCAATAAATAACACTGACAAAATCCTTTCCATAATCTCAAGGAATCTCTGAAAGAGTTCATTGTATGATTTTGACTATAACATAAGCATGTATTTATGAATCACTATCAAATAGTGATGACACAAGATGTTTGCAAAAAGATGTTGCCCATCACAAACACATGCAAAGGCTAGTCAAATGTTCACCTAAAAAACACGGAAAGATATGGTACAAATAAAAATAGGGAATTGAATCGGACATAATTTTTGTCACTGATGTGTCAAATTTGACTTTTTAAAAGTTTTACTCGGGCCTTGAATGTTGTTTGCCCGTTCTAACAACTTTTGAGCAAGAGTTTTGTGATGCGCTTTGAATTCAAAAGATGAAAAGCTGGAAAATGCAAGGGAAGCACTCATATTGATGTTTATGTCAAGATGGAGTATAATTATTTTCGGAATGGTCTTCTTTATGTCCTATTGTTTACAGCTTAACTGAATCAGAAATCCAAGAACATTCTACAGGTAAAGTAGCAGTCAGTTTTAGAAACTGATACTGGCTTATTGGCCAATGGCTTGTGAAATGTAGAAACACTCTACTGGAGTAGGAAAGCCCACACGCCCTTCTGGTTAGTTCAGTACAACCACCTGGGAGAAATGAATTTCTGGTCAGAATTACTCCAACCATTCCATTTAGGTGTTGCCATGACCATGAAACCAGTTTACCACCTCTATGTCTTGGAAATATGGTTCCAAACAAGGTTGATAGATGTTGCTGAGTGTTTGTCCAAATAGCTGATGTAGCTTTTGTGTTTCTATGAAAAGATTAAAATAGGTTGACTGAATGTTACAAACAGGGTTGATAGATGTTGCTGAGTGTTCATCCAAATAGCTTATGTATCTTTTGTGTTTCTATGACAAGATTAAAATAGGTTTACTTAATGTTTCAAACAGGGTTGATAGATGTTGCTGAGTGTTCGTCAAAATAGCTAATGTATCTTTTGTGTTCCTATGACAAGATTTAAGTAGGTTTACTTAATGTTACAAACAGGGTTGATAGATGTTTCTGAGTGTTCACCCAAATAGCTAATGTATCTTTTGTGTTTCTATGACAAGATTAAATAGGGTTACTTAATGTTCGATTCAGGGTTGATAGATGTTTCTGACGGTAAACTTGCAAAGCTAATGTAGCCTTTGTGTTTCTAATGTTTATCCTGAATTATCCTGAATGTCACAATGATGTTGTGTCTCTCCATACAAGTTTGTGTATTTCGTGTGTTTCTAAGGCTATAATTATCCTGAATGTCACAGTGATATTGTGCCTCTCCATACAAGTTTGTGTATTTCGTGTGTTTCTAAGGCTATAATTATCCTGAATGTCTAAGTGATATTGTGCCTCTCCATACAAGTTTGTGTATTTCATGTGTTTCTAAGGCTATAATTATCCTGAATGTCACAGTGATATTGTGCCTCTCCATACAAGTTTGTGTATTTCGTGTGTTTCTAAGGCTATAATTATCCTGAATGTCTAAGTGATATTGTGCCTCTCCATACAAGTTTGTGTATTTCATGTGTTTCTAAGGCTATAATTATCCTGAATGTCACAGTGATATTGTGTCTCTCCATACAAGTTTGTGTATTTCGTGTGTTTCTAAGGCTATGATTATACTGAATGTCTAAGTGATATTGTGCCTCTCCATACAAGTTTGTGTATTTCGTGTGTTTCTAAGGCTATAATTATCCTGAATGTCTAAGTGATATTGTGCCTCTCCATACAAGTTTGTGTATTTCGTGTGTTTCTAAGGCTATAATTATCCTGAATGTCTAAGTGATATTGTGCCTCTCCATACAAGTTTGTGTATTTCATGTGTTTCTAAGGCTATAATTATCCTGAATGTCTAAGTGATATTGTGCCTCTCCATACAAGTTTGTGTATTTCATGTGTTTCTAAGGCTATGATTATCCTGAATGTCACAGTGATGATGTGCCTCAGTACAAGCAAGTGTGATCCATGTGTTTCAGTATAGCACATACCGTCACAGTAATTATTTTAGTATTTAATCAGTTTATGGGAGATAAAGAAACCGCCATTAATGATCTGACTGTACTCCTGTGATCCTTCCTCTTTGGGATCTTGGCTCTTGAAGTTGGATGGGATTTTAACACTAGTCAACACATCAGTTGTTCGAACATGTGAAAAGGACAATTTAGGAAGTTAATTCAAAATTGGGCTTGGTGACAGGAGGAAATGGATTGTGAAAGGGAGGCTGTGTGATGTTCATCTGGAACCCAGGAAGTGTGTAAAATAGTCGGACATGTGTGCGACATTTGAAGGTCAAGGGATATAATACTGAGGTCACAGTGGACACAGGCGGTGTGACGGAGGCGTGTGAGGTCCGCCCAGGAATGAGGTCATCTGGTGTTCTAGTGGTCCATCAGAACCAATGGCTTCAGGTCTCATGGATGTGAGAAACTCACCGACATATGCACCTGTGATCGTGCGCGGGTGTGGACAGGGTTGAGAGTTGTGATCAGGTTGGTCAGAGCAGCCAGAATGTCAGGGATTCTGTGGTCAAGAACAATGCCTTGAATCGTGTTGAGCAGGTTTCAGAGGCTATGAAAAAGATTTTATTGTTTGCATTGGCAGATTGTGCCTTCCATTTTATAATTTTTGTATATTTCTGATAAATGATTCCAAATGGAGACTCGCGTCACCCGTGGTATAAGTCACTACAGAGATGCAGCATCTCCTTTGTTGATGAGTTCGAATCCAAGATTTGCCATGAGTATGATTCTTGGTTTGTCAGCACCAAACTCCACTTCACAGTGTTAACCAAATAAGTAAATATCTTCGACCTGTGTCACTGTCGACTTTCACCACTGATTAATCCTGTAATAAGACTGAAATGTTCATAGTGCGGACGATAGCTTGTTGGGTCACATGCTTTTCCTATGCCAGTTCAGGGACTGCTGGGTATGAAAAGCAGTTGAATTGTGCCTCTCAGGAAATATTCTTGCACTGGCTGACTGTATGGGGATGTTGCTTTTTACATGGATAGTTGCTCACACTATCAACCACGAGTTTGATTGAGCAGACCAGGAGATGTTTCATAATGCTGTAAACGTTGCCGACTTCCATCAACTAAATCACACACGTACATAGTCACTCTTTAGCATTCTAAAGGAAATGGCTGGCTGTACCACACTTTCACCAACATAAACTCTGTGACTCATTCACTCCTGTCACGGGGGGTGAGGGTGGCCTAGTCGTCTCAGGCGCTGCAATTCACTGTGCAAGTTGCGTCCCTTGGGCACGCCAGAAACCTATGATTGTGGGTTCGAATCCCGGTTTCGCCCCGATTATGTATCTAGGTTTGTCAGCACCATACCCGTGCTCGTGGGTTTCACCGAATTGGTTAACGTCTGAGACCTGCATCCCTTCTGACTTTCCTCCAACATCAACCTGACACTGTGATGTACCTGGAATACTGTACAAAGCAGTGTTAAGCCCAACTCACTCACTTACGCCTGCTTCAGTTAAAATGGGAACAGAAAAATACTTTCCTTTTTGAAGGGGAATGTGAAAATGAAACTCCATGTAGTGAACTAGTTTCAAAAGACCTGCTAGTTCTATTTCAGTTAACAGATCCTATTAAATGGCAGTGAGAAAAAAGAAAGATAGACACCGGCTCTTACTGTATGTTTGCCCAGCTAAAGTGTAGAACATTCTCACTAATTTAGATTGCAATTTTTCTTTTTCGTCTATTTATTTTACATCGTCCTAGTGTGCACAGGGACAAGTCTGCAGTTGAAGTACACAAAATAAATTGGATAGGTTTTAAGAAATTTCAGTTATAGCTGGCTACGTTGCAGAAATCAAGCTTCAAGACATGCCAAGGTAGTTGAGTTCTGGGGCACAGAGCCTTGACTTGAGATTTCATGTTGTATACACCTTGAAATAAGTGAGGCATCATTTACAATATATTGCCATATTAAATCGGCATTTGCTGAAATTGTATGTATTAATTTACTGATGAGACACATGTTGTTTTTGTTTACAAATGACGTACTCATGTTGAAATACAATACATGAAATCAGTGATCTCATTACATGTTTGTTACTGCTTCATGATAATAGTTGTTTGACGACGTTTCAATTACTTCTCTGCTTCTTTTGATTCATGTGATGACTCGGTATTTGCAACCATTTGGAGAAACAGTTTTTTCTTTTCAGCAAGACCATGCATAATTTTGATTAAAAAACACCACATTTTCAAAAAGAGGTTGGATTAAACAGCATACTGTCTTAAATGGATTAAACAAAACACTTTTGATAAGAAAGTTGGAAAAAACAAGACGGGTGTCTGAACCCTAATTTGACACACTCAAGACACTCTATATTCTTTGGATTAAAGAAACATCTGTGCAAAGGCTAAAACAAGACACTGTTTATTATAAAGTTGGATTAAAAAAGACACTGTCTCAACCAAGGTGGCTAAAACAAGACACTGTTTATTATAAGGTTGGATTAAAAAAGACACTGTCTCAACCAAGGTGGCTAAAACAAGACACTGTTTATAATAAAGTTGGATTAAAAAAGACACTGTCTCAACAAAGGTGGCTAAAACAGGATAGAAATCGGCCTAATTTACAAAGGATTCACAGAAAAAAGACCACTTCTCGCTTGGAACAGATAACATACATAGACATTAAAGTGATGTTCGAGCATGACAAATAGGCAAATAAACTACCGAGACCTGTAGCAGGCTTTCCTCCGTCATCAATCTGACATGCTGGGATACATCTGAAATCCTATTTAACGTGGAGGTAAACTCAACTCACTCACTCACTGATCATGACCGAGATCATGTCTACACAAGATCAATAATCACGGTACACACAAATCGAGAGGCAATCAGTCCAGGTAGTTCACAGTTTGGCATATGTGAGAACCTCCCAGGTGATCACAGTGAGTTCATACACTGTTCAGATGGCTTGATTGATTGATGATAGTGGTATCCAAACTAAGCCCTTATTTGTGGGAGAGTTGGCGAGATTCCTCTGCGATAACATGTAGGTAGAATTATAGACTCTTATCTGTTGGAGAGATTTCTCTATGATCATGACATTGAAACAGTTTCTGAAGGTTCAATAAAGTGGATTCCAGGATTGGGTTACAGTTTTGTCATTGTGGTCAGATTATCTGAGTGTCTTGATTTCTAATAAGGTTCAGTTGTGTTTGCCTTTCTTTATGTCCAAGGTCTGTTTCTGGTGTATTCTTCATGATAAAAGTTTAGTTCAGCCAAATGAACTACCAACACAAAGGTGTTTGTATTCGTATTTACATTCTCATTGTCATGTGATATGGTTTTTAATGACAATGAATTCCATACTTTTTTATATTTATGATTCTGAAGCATGTTAAGAGTGCAATGAATTTATGTTGCGGAAATGATGGCTATACTCTTTTTATAAACTGGTACGACTCAAAAGAAGTTAAAGAACACCCAATTCTACTAAACTATAGTTAATCTTATAGCTTTAAACTGCATGACATGCATAACACATTTTTTTCTTTCATTTTTCTTTCTTTTTCTGAAGTACCTTGACCTAGTGTCTGGCCTCATTGTCCGAGAGTTTCATGCCAGTATATTTCCAGTTGGTGTCTAGACATAAATAGTATAATTAATGCAGAGTCAAGCTGACACATTGTCTCCATGGGGATCATTAACGACGAGATTAGTATTTATCACACAGACAGGAAACATATACAATGATGGTTTAATTGTCTTGAATCAAACAATCTTCAAGTATTGCTCAAATCGTTTGTCACCATTTTGGATACACTCTCTGTTTAATACTTGCATCTGTTGTTTCAGTAATAAACATATAAGCCATCAACAAGTGGAAATATGGAAGCAACAATCTCTTGCCCGTTACAGTATCATTTCAAAGCTGTCTTTTTTTTTGCAGGTGTGTGAGTGTGGAGGAAGGGAGGTAACTCCAGCTGACAGCATGTCGAGGGGCCCTCTTGAGGTTGAGGCCCTGCAGGGGCAGTTGAAGGTGTTGCTGCAGGGGAAAGGAAAGGAGGCTGACACAGTGTTGAAGAAGCTGGATAAACTCAAGGATGCTGAACAGGTATGGTTGGTGTGTGAGGAATTCAGCCACGTTGATGTGGTCGAGATGTTATTTACAAATAGTGCTCCTAAATTCTAACTAAATAGCTGGTCATAAGAGGCGACTAATAGGATCGGGTGGTCAGGCTCACTGAATTAGTTGATGCATGTCATTGTATCCCAGTTGCATAGATCGATGCTTAAAACAACAAACAAACAAAACAAACGAAATAGCTGGTGGTATTTGAATATTAGCTACAGTGCTTTAAAGCAGTGAGATAGCGTAGTGATTACTAGTGGGATTGATATTTCCACTCAAGCGCAATGTGTGATGACTGTTTTGGGTGACCACAGCCATGATGGAATATATTGCAAAAAGCTGCATTAACTTCACTCACTCATGCCTCCGATTTGGCAATGACTGAAGAGCCAGTGCATGTGTGTGTTATGTTTGTGTTGACCCGACACAAGATAGTACTTGTTACCCTGTCTGGAGTCAGTATACTGTGTGTGAGTGGGGTATTCATGTTAAACTGTGGCATGGTATCTCAGTGTGCTAGCACTATAAAATCAGCACAAGTCTGGACTATTCAAGCAGCCACACACACACACGTGCATGCATGTTGCTATATAAGTGCAATAATCTTGAACGCGACGTTAAACCCCATTTCACCTCACCTCAATGTGCGTCTGACCATCACCTTTCCTCCACTCCAGACCGCCTCCGTGGTCTAGTGGTAGAGCGTCCGCCCGGAGAGCGGAAGGTCCGGGGTTCGATCCCTGACCGCGTCATACCAAAAGACGTTAAAAGATGGAACTTGTTGTTACCCTGTCTGGCGCTCGGCATTAAGGGGCTAAAACAAGGACTGGTGGGCTCAGAGTCAGTATACTGTGTCTGAGTGGGGTATTCATGTTAAACTGCGGCATGGTATCTCAGTGAGCTAGGACTATAAATCGGCATCAGTCCGGACTAGTACAAGCAGCCACACAAACACACACATGTACATGCACATCGTTATATAAGTGCAATAGTCTTGGACGCGATGTTAAACCCTATTTCACCTTACCTCACCTCCTCCACTCCAGCTATTTTCCCAGTACATCTCTCCTGACACACTACGTTTGCTCACATGCATTTACTCTTCCTTCAGCAAATCATCAATCTGGAGTGTACAGCCAAGGAACTTCAAGCCAAGGTCATTTCCCTCCAGCAAGAAAAGACAACTCTGGAGGAAATGTTGCTCTCCACCCAGCAGGGGACAGCACCCTCTCCAAACCGACACGAGTCTGTCGAGGTGCTGGCGCTCAAGGTATTGGAGTTGTGTGATCAGTATGAGACTTGCGCGGAACTGGCAAGGTGGCAAATGGTGTGGTTGATGGATGGATTAGTGGATAACTCTCCCTCCTATTTCTACCTTTCTTACCTCCCTTTGTTTATGTTACAGTCACTCTCTTGGTTCTTATTCTACACAGGACGTTGGTGCTGTGCCAACATTCTGTAATCACCTTTTGTAACATTTGAGCTAACTCTCTGTGTCTTTGTAGTCACCATTAACCTACTCACATCCTGTGATAAATATAGCCTTGACTAAGGTAATCATATGCTGAACAACAAGGGAGCACGGGTGCACGGCCCAGTCGTCTAAGGCGCTGAGATTCGCTGTGCAGAGTTGCGTCCCTTGATCACGCCAGAAACTTATGATTGTGGGTTCGAATCCCGGTTCGCCCTGATTATGTTTCTAGGTTTGTCAGCACCATACCCGTGCTCGTGGGATTCACCGAAGTGGTAAACGTCTGAGACCTGCATCACTTCGGTCTTTCCTCCCAGTGGCTCCCACATTAAGCTGACACGCTGTGATATAACTGGAATACTGTTAAAAGCAGCGTTAAACCCAACTCACTCACACTCACTGAACAACAATGCATGAATGCTATAACCACCAGTTTTTGGTACTTACACCTTTGTGTAGTTTATGATACATTTCCTTTAAAAGAATAATTAGCTTTTAATAAAGCCGTTTATTATTTGTATCGTTGTAGTGAAACTGAAATGACAAGCTTAAAATAATGTTTATTTTAAAATATCCAGTACATAATTAAATTTAATTCATACCTTTAATTTTTATGATTTTCTGAATATAAATGTTTTTTAAATAATATTTTTGAGACGGAAAAAGACACTGCATTATTTTTAACAGTTCTGCGAATCCACCATACATGACAGAAATAAAAGGACTGCTGAGTTTGGACATGTCATTGAATACTTTGTGAAGAAATTATGTTTTTGATGTCGGTTTCTTGAAATTTATGGCATTGTAATTCTTGGTGTATATTCAACCCTCAATATTACTAACAACGTAGAATGTAGACAAAACATCTATTGCATGGAAAAAAAAGTCTAAAGTGTAGATTTATTCCCAAAATACTAATCTTTTTACCCTATAGAGGATTAATGTCTTAACAGTTACTCCATTATTGTCAAGTTTTATTGAACTGAAATTGACAGCATGACGATTTGATTTAGACCCTGAATTGCAGTGAACACTTAACTGCATGAAAATTATCTGTTTTCTGTTTTTAAAAACTTGAAATACTATTTTGTACTGTTCAATGATGTATTTTGAAAGAAATCAGTTCAATAATATTGATATTATTTTTCACAAACAAATATTGGTATATATCTAAGCTCTGCATATTATGTTCAATGCTTTCAAATTATTTGCATACTATAACTCATCACTCTTGTTGAATATCTGTTCTAGTTTTGTTCTATCTTATTCCACTGTTTATGGAGGGAGAGTAGAGAGAGGATGTCCAACATGTATGTATGATGGATGTTATTTTATGTTTGTACAACAACTTTTCAGGATCAGCTTGTATTCCACGAAAAGTCGGAGGTAGAACTTATGGAGAAGAACATTAGACTCCAGACAAAGTTGGAGGAATGTGAAAGTCAGAACTGTAAACTGCTCAGGAGGATCGATGAGTTGGAAGATACGGTCGTCAAACTGCAGACGAAGCATGGGAAACCCATGAACAGGACGGACAGTGAGAAGGAGAAATTTCATGAGAAGTTGATCCGGACCAATTCCGTGGGGTCCGATAGTCCGAGTAAACGGGATAAGAACTCCCAGACATACACCAAGATGCTGGATAAGAGTGTAACTGCCAAATATGAAGAACTTGTTAAACACACAGAAGCTGATTTTGATGTCTTGGATCAAAAGATGCAGATCTTGTATGAGGAGAATCTGTCTCTTCAACAAAAGCTTGTTGAGAAGAAAATAATTGATGAGGAGTCGGACAAGAGTTTGGACATGTCTTATGATAGTCGGTTAGCAGAAATGGAAGAATACTGCGAAGATTTGCAAGATCGGCTTCACACTGCAGAAATGTCGGAAAGACAGTTAAGAGAAAAGCTGAAGCTTGCGGAGCACACCATCAATGACCTTGAGAGTAGTGAAAACTACTGTCGAGAGAAGGTCGAGGAGTTGACCAATCGTGAGAGTGAGGCAAAGAGGCAGACATGCCAACTTTACCACACAGTCCAGGAACTGAAAGAGATCGTACTGGACAAGGATGTTATTGAAACAGCTTTACGCGAGAAGGTAAAACATGGCCGCTTGAAGGGCATCATGGGAATGGATTGTTACTGCCTGCAATGCCGATCATGTTGACTGCTGGTGGAGACCTTGACCCTGTAGATTTTAGACCTATTCATCACCTACCTCACTGTCCTGTTGCATCATGGGATTGAAGTTGATTAATGATAGATTTCTGCAGACATGTGTTTTACTAATTGTAGAATTCGATCTAACAGCTTTAACAATCACAGTGATGTCATTATCATGAGATATTGTTTATTTGTAACATATTATTGATATTTAAAGTTAATATATTAGATCAATTTGTGTATATAAACTGCATTGAGGGTTAGATAAAAGAATCAAAGCATGGTTAATCTCTGTAGAGTTATTTCCCTTTATCATTCAAATACCTGTAAAGTTATTTCCCTTTGTCACTCAAAAACCTGCAAAATGTTTTTTCATCTGCATTTGTTGCTTCTTTAGATTCCCTTTGTCTTCATGTCGCATTAATTTGGATAAAAATGACTGAATGTTCCGTGACCAAATGAAAATGTATCAGTCCATGCTTCCTTGTTGACCTTTACACAGCAGGAGCTGTGAGAATGTGTCTTGTCCTGTGTGTCATGTGTGTGCTGGGTTTATGGATTAAGATTCATTGTACTAACAGTTCGGGATGAATACCCTTTGCTTGTTGGGAAATTTGGGACGATGATGCATGAAGCAGAAAATGTAGTGATGTTAATGTCTAAAGTTGGATTGTAACGGACTCACAGCATGTTCTTAGCTTTACAAAGTTAGATTGATATTAAGGGATCTGAGTGAGTATCCATCCCTTCTTTGTAGAGGTTGATGCAGGCTTCCAGCATTTCAAACTGAATGCAAGCACGATTCCATCTCTGACAAGAGGTTCAATAAACTTTTTCAAGATCATCTGTCCGCAACATTTAATTGATCTCTCCAGTGAGGAAATATATGATTCACAGATGAAATTGTAAATAGCATGCAACTAAGAATGAAATTTTAGAAATAATTTAATGAAATTGAGGGATTGCATGCTGTTGCCTTTCTTTTCAACTTCCGGAGCAAATATATCACTGTTAAAAAAATCAGATGTTAGATTTTGCATTTCTGCTTTACGTTGTTTTTTTTGTTAAAAACATGGACAAGTTGCATGATAACAGATTTTTTTATCTGCATGTGTAAAAGAAAATTACTTCATGTTGATCTATAGTTATAGTTTGAAACAAATCCTGTGTAATGGTATAATGTTCATCTGGGGTATCCCATCATGCTCCTGGTCAGAACGTACCGTGTAGTAGTGTCATGAAGTAGGTTGCATTAATGCCTGTGACTATGTTCCTGACACGTCTTTGTGTTCAACATATGTTGTCATGTTAACTTCTCTGTATTTCTGTAATCTGAGGTTATTGATTTTAGAAATAAAACTTGCTTTCATTTCACACTATGACATGAACACAGTGTGATATTCTGGTGATTACTAAATATTACCAGTACAGTACCCACGTCACCACCGTACTGATGTCATGAAGTTGCCTAGCAACAGTTTTCTTGTTACAATGTTAACTTTGTTATTACATGTGTAATGTTTGTAACAGACACTATATGCTGTACGTTCATTAGTCATAATGATATCACCTTGCTTTACCTTCATTTGTCATAATGGTGATATCACCTTGCTTAACTTTCATTAGTCATAATGATGATATCACGTTTCTTTATGTTCATTAGTCATAATGATATCACCTTTCTTAACCCTCATTAGTCATAATGATATCACCTTTCTTTACCTTCATTTGTCATAACGGTGATATCACCTTGCTTTACTTTAATGAGTCATAATGATATCACCTTGCTTTACTTTCATTAGTCATAATGGTGATATCACCTTGCTTTACTTTCATGAGTCATAACGATATCACCTTGCTTTACTTTCATGAGTCATAACGATATCACCTTGCTTTATCTTCATATGTCAAAACGGTGTTATCACCTTGTCATTTCAGGTGGACTTTCTGGAGAAGGCAGAACTGGCCTCAGCCCAAATCATTCAAGAACTCCAGAATTCAGAGAAGAGTCTTCGGCATCAATTGGAGCTGAAATCTGATATTGAGGGTGATGTAAGGTTTGCTGAGCGGCTGAAAGGCCGTATCAGTGTGTTAGAGAAGGACAACAAGAAGTTGAGTGTGAAGGTGTCTGAACTGGAGGAGGATGAGGAGGTGTTGAGGGAGAACTGGAGGAGGGTGGCGGATGAGGATGCCAACAGGATTGAGTGTCTGGAAGAGAAGGTAAAGATGTTGGAAGCTATGAACAAGCAGCTCAAAAATAGTCTTCAGGATGCACAAGACAATGTGTACATTCATAATAATGTTCCTCATTCTTCCTCTTTAGCCACTGAGTTGTCTGAGTCAGAAAGGAATAATGGTGAACTGACTCTGGCTAAAAGGTCTTTCTCAACTCCATTTCTCCATTCCGCGGGATATGAGGTGTCGATGCCTCAGAGGTCCCTGTCCCAGAGGGATTTGGACTTCATCACTGAATCTGAAGGGTTTGAAAAGATTCAAGAATTGGAGGAGCAGATAAATAATATTGTGGAGGATAAGAATTCCAAAATAGAAAATTTGCATGAAAAGATAGCCAATTTGCATGACAACGAGGTGAAATTGACAGAAACTCTAGTGGAAATGGAACAAGAGGAACGGGAACTGAAAGCAAAGATTGCCTTGTACGAGAGCAAGGCTGTTACAGTGGAGAAGATGCTTCAGTATGAGGACAAGATTATGGAGCTCCATAGTTCACAGGAGAACCTTCTGGATAGACTGGAGTCTATGGAAGATCATGAGATGACTCTGCAGGAAAAACTAGACCTGGAAGAACAGCAGACGAAAATCAAAGTTGGGACTCTGGAGAAACAGCTGAAGAATGTGCATGCCCAGTTGGAGCAGGCAAAGACAAGAGGCGAAGAGCTTGTGAAAGAGAAAGAGTTCCTCAAGAAGCAGATTGACAAACTGGAGAACAAGATCAGATTGTATGTGAGGAAGGGAGAAGAAGCCAAGGAGAAGGTGACTGAGTTGAGTGGACAGATTAATGTGTATGAACAGAGAGAGGAGTATGCTTCAGGGAAACTGAAAGAGATGGAGGAGACTTTGAGTGCTATTCAGGAGAGGGAGGGAGGTTTGAAAGCTAGAATTGCTGAGCTTGAGAGTCAGATTGAAGTTTTGCATCAGCGGGAGGAGAAAGCAAAAGCTAAATTGGTTGGAATGAAAGATGAGATGAAAAAACTTGAACAGAAAGATTCACATTCATCTGCTAGAATTGTGGAGCTTGAAAAGCATGAGAAGGAACTAGTGGAGAAAGTGTGTCAATATGCTAAGAGGGATTCCAAATCGAAACAGAAAATTAGTGAGTTAGAGAGTCAAATGAGTGAGAGTGCTTCTAAATCTGTTGTATTAGAAAGAGAGTTAGCAGAAGCGCAAGAGAATGACCAGGCTAGATTAGGAACAATAAAAAATATGGAGAAAGCCCAAACTGAACTGAGTGAATCTTTGAAAAAGATGCGTGTATGTGAAGACAGATATGTCCAGCAGATCTCAACCCTGGAACAAACAAAGTCTGTGGCTGTTGCTGAGCTTGAGAAAGAAAAACATGAGCTACTGGAGAAAATTAAGAAATTAGAGATGAGTGTGCGAGAACAGGTAGGAAGTGTTAAATACTTAGAACAGAAACTCTCACAATCTCAGGGATGTGAACGGACGGGTGCTGAGAAAATGTCGTCCTTGGAGACAACACTTGCAGATTATGAAGAGATCGTTGTGAGAAAAACATCAGAAGTAAAAGAATTACAGAAAGAAAAGTTGGAACTGTCCAAGAAAGTAGATGATCTTGTTAATGAAGGTGATCAGCTGGAAGACGAAAAGATCGAACTGAAAGACCAAGTGTGGAATCTTCAGCAGGAGAAAAACTTCCTTGAAAGTCAGTTGAATCAGTTGACAGGGAAGGAAGATGGACAGAAGGCAGTCCTTGAATCTTTGAGAGCATCTCTGAATCAACTTCAAGAGACAAATAAAGAATATGAGACCCAAGTTCGGACATTGTCTTCTGATGTTGAATCTTTTGAACAGAAAAACAGGAGTCTTTCTTCGGAAATGGACCAAGTGTTGTCTCTGAAAAGTGAATTGGAAAAGAACATTCAGATTTTGTCGGAACAAGTTTCCTCTTTGGAAAAGGAGAACCAGGATCTCAGGACTCAAGTTTCAAATATTTCATCAGAAAAAGAAGAAATTCAGTCATCTTTGGACAGATTGACATGTGATATAGACTTCTTAAATGGTGTAGTGGGTGATCTCAAATTCAGTGTGAAAACCTTAGAAAATGAGAAATCTGAACTAAAGTCTGAATGTGAAACTGCTCAGACTGAGTGTTATGATCTCAAACAAAAACTATCTGCTTCAAAGTCATTTGATGAGCAGTCTGAGAAAAAGACCAAAGTAATGTCTCAGGATATGGAAACACTTGAAAATGCTAAGAAAGAACTCCTGAAAAGTGTTCTTTCTTTGGAAAATGAGAAACACAATATCTTGGCAGAACTTGAAAAAACTAAGAGTGAATGTGAAAGTGCTAATGTGAAACTGAATGAGAGTTGTGAAAATGAAAAGAATCTCAGGGACAAACTGACCGTGTCAGAAGAAAAGCTGTTGAACCATCAGAAAAGAGAAGAGGAGTTGGAAGATGAAGTGTCTCGGTTGACGGAATCCGTGGAGTCAGTTCAGTCAGAGCTCGATACTGTCCAGCCTGTAGAGAATGTTGAAGACATAGTGAAGGAGAGAGACCAGTTACAGGAACATCTACAGCAGCTACACAAAGACCAGGGCAGGATGAGTCAGAAGATGGAAGTGTTGCAGGATGCGGAGACTAAGCTGATGGACAGGGTCATGGAACTAGAGCAGGTGGAACAGGATCTGCAGGAGAAGCTGGAGACCAGCTCCAGACTCTCCAGAGAAGGAACTCTCTGTTCTGAGACGTCTACTATCACTGATGTGTCCTCTCAGCGAGACATGTCAGACCAGTCAACGTCCACCTGTGATCTGGTTGGTGCTGATCAACCAGTACCTGTTAAGAAGGTATCTGGAATATTCCAAAGACTTCAGGAGCTGGAGACGGAGAACAAGGACATGTCCATAAAGCTGCATGATTATGATAGTGCTACAACCCAGGCAAAGCAGATGAAGGATAAGGTGAAGTTGTTGGAACGATCAGAAGATAAATTGATGGAACGTGTTATGGAACTGGAAGAATGTGAAGATAGGTTGAGAGGTGAAGTTCAGAAATTGAGGAGTAGTTCAAGTGTTGATGAGAGTGATAGTGGGAGAGAAGTTATGAGACAAGCTTCAACTGGTGCTGAATCTGATACCTCAGCTTTGATTACTTATGTGGAACAGTTAAAAGAAGAAAAATCAAATATTGAAACTCTGTTGGATGAAGAGAAGGAAAATGTGGAAAAGATAGCACAAGAGAAAATGATTCTTCAGGAAGAACTTTTACATTTGACTGAGGGTGTTCAGGAAGAGAAACAGACATTGGAAGATAAGGTGAAGACTTTGGAAAGATTGCATCAAAAAGAACAGTTCAAGGTTGACTCTCTTCAGAGTTCAGAGTTTGTTTTGAAGAAGGATTTAGAGACCCTGAAACAGGAGAAGAAGACAGTTGAGGATGAAATGAATGACCTGCAGAGTCAGGTCATTGACTTTCAAACACAAATTGTGGACCTTGAGAATCAGCTGCAGGAAGAACGTCACATGGTAGAAATTGTCACTGATAAAAAGATCAGCTTAGAGAAAAAAATGCAAAGTTTGGAGGAAACAGTTTCCCAACAACATCACCAGTCAAAAACATATGCCAGTGTTGAGGATCGGCTACTGAAGTCAATGACGGATGAGTCAAGTGTGTTGAAGGACTTGGAGAAGGAGTTGAGGACAACTCAGGTGCAGCTGGCAGAAGTGCAGACTGAGTATGAGAAGAAGATCTCTGATGTACAGTCTCAGAATCAGTCTCCAGATCAGAGTGAGAAACATGTGAAAAGTGCTATCAATGCCAATGTTCAAAAGGAACAGAAACTTCAAGAGCAAATAGAAACTCTACAAAGTGAGATTAGTGAAATCTGTGATAAATCAAAACAGCTTGAAGACAGAGTTATTGTGCTTCAGTCTGAAAATTCTAGTCTTGTGCTTAAATGTGACAGTCTTACAAAAGACAACGAAAAGTTGTGTGAATCTGTTAAGACCCTCAGAGAAGAGGGTGACCCAAAGAAGAAAAGTCCTACCCACCACCCAGTCTTGCCAAAAATCACCTCCCTTGCCACCGCCTCACCTCGTAGTAAAGACATTCTGAAAAAACCTCTTCCATTTGGTGCAAACAAATCAGTGCAATTTCTCAGGGAAAAAGACGTTCAAAGTCAAGTGACCGCTTTAGAATCCAAGCAGAAGGAACTATTAGACACTATTGGTAAACTCGAAAGAGAAAATGCCAAATTAAAGGATGGTTCATCCTCTACCTCAACGTCGACACTATACCTGACTCCAGCCAGTAAGAAGTACGGAGGTTCACGGTACTCGGGGACCAAGGAGTCCTCTAGTGAAGAGCTCCTGCAGAAGGTGCACAAGCTGGAGCAGGAGAAGGAGCAGGGACGGAGGAAGGTGGAGGAGTTGGAGAAATACATCACAGCATTCAAGGCTGAAGTCACGAACCTGAGGGATTTCATTGTTGAGGGGGAGAAAAAGGCGACAGATACATTCCATATGAAACCCAAACCAGTGAGTATTTTGAATTGACATTTACTTACTTTTACTCTGTTGTTGGTTAAACTATATCACAATCATACATCTGTTTGAATTCTTGGTTAAAATTGGTCCACATGAAATAGATAAATGTTTTTCATCGCTGTTTTGCTCAAATGGCATCGAACCCCGTAAAGATCTGCATTAGAATTGGCCTCCAACAACCCATGCTGGCTTCATCCGACCAAACAGATAGGGTGGTCAGACTCAATGGTTGATCGTGTGATTGCATGGATCACTGCGCTCAATATCAGTCTCTTGATTGTCTGGTCCATACTTGATTATTAACAGGTCACTGTCATATAGCCTGAGCAGTGCTGAGTGTAGTGTTAAATAACAAACTGGTCAAGGTCATGGTGTTTTATTACAGTTGTACTTACATTTCAATGTAGATTGTAATACATTTATCATAATGATTTAACATAATAACTGATAGGTTACATATGAGTCTGTTATGTCATGACTTTTGATCATAGACTTACAGTAGTTAATATGGTGAGAGTGCTTTATATATGGGCTCAGTTTCGCAATACAGTCCTAACACTGTGACCATTGTGAGATTGTGTTGGGATGTTCGGACATGTCAATCATGGCGCCAACAGGGTCTTGGTACTTGATCCGTCAAACCATACTGCTGCAGCTGTTGTGATTTTTTTCACAGATGGTCTAAATGCTAAGATTGCTTGGTGGAACAAAGGCCAGGATGCTGTTGTACAAAGAGATCTTAGCGCTAAGGTGATCGTAACTCCCATACCTTAACATAGACTTACGACAATCGTAGCACTAAGTTTGTTTTGTACAACGGCACCCAAGTCTTGCACAGTTTCAGGTACTTAATGAGGCATTGTTTTGATTATTTACTTGTTTAGTTATTTTGTAGATGTAAAGGATACGCTGAAGCATGTTTTATGATGTTGCTATTAAACCATCTGTGTTGATTTGCAGATGTCGCCTTCAGTGTCCCTACACCATATGGCAGAAATCTCAAATCTAGAAGTGGAATTACGAAGGAAGATGGCAGAAATACAACACCGAGAACAGACCGTCAGGTAGGGGCATTGTGTAGTACATAGCTGATTGTTGTGTGTGAATGGGCAGTTGGTGGGCATGTTCATATCCCACGTGTGAAGAGGAGCTCTTTGTCAGCTGTGATGAACAGGTGCTGAGATGAACATTGTATGCAGGACCCCCCCGGTGTGCAGGTCCTATACTGGTGCTCACCACTCAAGTGTACGCTAGATTTAATACATTGTTCAAATCAATATTGTCCTTGATATAATTCAATATACCCGGTATGTAACGATGGAGGACTCGCTCCAAAGTTTTGCATAAATTGCATTGGTAGATCACATTAAAATCAATATTGACGATGCTGACGTTGCTGCATGACATGACAGTTAACACTGTGCACGCTTTGAGGATGATCCATAGCAAGATTGATATCTGATAGAACAAGTGTTATTGATTTAATTTTCCAACAGCAATATAATATTTCATGTGATACTGGTTCAATTGATACATGTGTTACTTTTATATATTCCAATCGTAGTGTTACCTGTGATATTTGGGGTTACCAGTGATATTTGAGGTTACCTGTGATGTTTGGGGTTAACTGTGGTATTTAAAGTTACCTGTGCTATTTGGAGTTACCTGTGCTATTTGGAGTTACCTGTGCTATTTGGAGTTACCAGTGCTATTTAGGGTTACCTGTGCTATTTAGAGTTACCTTCGCTATTTGGAGTTACCAGTGCTATTTAGGGTTACCTGTGCTATTTAGGGTTACCTGTGCTATTTAGAGTTACCTTCGCTATTTGGAGTTACCAGTGCTATTTAGGGTTACCTGTGCTATTTAGAGTTACCTTCGCTATTTGGAGTTACCAGTGCTATTTAGGGTTACCTGTGCTATTTAGGGTTACCTGTGCTATTTAGAGTTACCTGTGCTATTTGGAGTTACCTGTGCTATTTAGAGTTACCTTCGCTATTTGGAGTTACCAGTGCTATTTAGGGTTACCTGTGCTATTTAGAGTTACCTTCGCTATTTGGAGTTACCAGTGCTATTTAGGGTTACCTGTGCTATTTGGAGTTACCTGTGCTATTTAGAGTTACCTTCGCTATTTGGAGTTACCAGTGCTATTTAGGGTTACCTGTGCTATTTAGAGTTACCTTTGCTATTTGGAGTTACCAGTGCTATTTAGGGTTACCTGTGCTATTTAGAGTTACCTTCGCTATTTGGAGTTACCAGTGCTATTTAGGGTTACCTGTGCTATTTAGAGTTACCAGTGCTATTTAGGGTTACCTGTGCTATTTAGGGTTACCTGTGCTATTTAGAGTTACCTGTGCTATTTGGAGTTACCTGTGCTATTTAGAGTTACCTTCGCTATTTGGAGTTACCAGTGCTGTTAAGGGTTACCTGTGCTATTTAGAGTTACCTTCGCTATTTGGAGTTACCAGTGCTATTTAGGGTTACCTTCGCTATTTGGAGTTACCAGTTCTATTTAGGGTTACCTGTGCTATTTGGAGTTACCAGTGCTATTTGGAGTTACCTGTGCTATTTGGGGTTAGTTGTGCTATTTGGGGTTAACTGTGGTATTTAGGGTTACCTTCGCTATTTGGAGTTACCAGTGCTATTTAGGGTTACCTGTGCTATTTAGAGTTACCTGTGCTATTTGGAGTTACCTGTGCTATTTGGGGTTAGTTGTGCTATTTGGGGTTAACTGTGGTATTTAGGGTTACCTTCGCTATTTGGAGTTACCAGTGCTATTTAGGGTTACCTGTGCTATTTAGAGTTACCTGTGCTATTTGGAGTTACCAGTGCTATTTAGGGTTACCTGTGCTATTTGGAGTTACCAGTGCTATTTAGGGTTACCTGTGCTATTTGGGGTTAGTTGTGCTATTTGGGGTTAACTGTGGTATTTAGGGTTATGTTCAGACTACCTCAGATGAAAAGATTAACAAACAATGATGTTTTGTGGGATATAATGGGCAGAGTGTGGATGATGCAGTCGGGGGCGATAAGCAAGGTCCTACCGCGGACTAGAAATCGCATACAGACCCTATCGCGGGTCAAGTTGTCCCTCCACCGTGCTTGGCAGACAGGACCCACAGCAAAGATACTGTCACTCCCCCCGCGGAAACAGCAGGCAGAAGAATTTGGGCTCCCGCTGTAATTAGCAGGCAGCCAGAGTATCATACACCCACCAGCATGGTGTTAAACCAAAGCCCCCGACTGCACCATGCCCACTGTACCAAATTTATTGAAATAGAATAACAACAATAAGAACGATACATTTATAAACTTGATAAGACTTTGTACAATGTTGTTCACTGTGGAAAGAAGGCGCAACCTGACAATTGGGGTGATTTGGGGGTGGAGGGTGGGGAAAGAGGTGAAATGCAAACCGCCGGACGCGTTGTGTTGTGTTGTTAGAATGACTTGACAGTTGGGGAGTAAAAGTAGTGACGTCACGAGACCACGTGTAGTGACGTCATGGGAGAAATGACGTATGTTGCCATGGGGAGTATTTTTGCGGGTCTTGTGAGAGGAGAATGTTTGTAAACAAATGGTGGAAAATGGTAAATGGGAATAGTTACTAGTATTGGTTATGCGGAGCTGACCATAAACCGATTTAGCTAAATAATGCTAAATCATATTAGTTGATTATTTAAGGTATTTGTGATATTTAGAACTGCCTGAGAATATTTTTGGGTTTCTGGAAAGTTTGTAACTGAAGAAGTCTTGATATTATACAATTTAGGGAACTTACCTCCCGAAAACTATAATCAAAGTTTATACAAACATACTGTAACACAAGCAAAACTAAAACTAAAAATGCTCATAAGATGCAACAATATTTGGCAAGTCATCAGCTTTATTGATGAATTTTTGGGTGGGTCAAATGTATGATCCCGTAAGCCAGTGACCTCGGACTTATAGATTTTTGAACTCTACTGACAGCTCTAGTGGAGTCTTGTTTGGCCTTGAGAAGTTTGTAGAACATGAAGACGTGAAAGGTTTTATGGATGACACCATCTTTGTTGTTAGTAGCAACGTTTCAGTGCTACCTGCACCTTCATCAGGTGACAAACGGAGAAGTGGCCTTGAAATGGGTGAAATGTGAGAAACAATGAAAGAGTTGTTGTCCATATAAAGTTTCACGGTGCAAGCAATAGCACTGTTCCACAATGCGATGTCAGTACTACCACTATCTATGTCTATTTGTTTGGAGGTATGACAGTCGTAGTGCTGAGATCGCTCTGTGAAATTGTCCCCTGAAACGTAGCGACATGCAGTAAGGGGGTTCATGTGTATAAAAGGTTTGATGTTTTAATACTAAGATCTAGGGTTTTAGAGGGAGTAAGCTTTAACTAAAACACAGCTTATCGGCTTATCCTTAGAACTAACTCACCTGGCCTAATGACCTAGAAGAAAAGATAACATTTTGTTTTCTTACTTAACCTATGTTTTTAGCTTGTAACAGAAATAAGATATTTTTTGTTTTTCTTTGTCCTTAGATAAATATATCTTAGTTCTATAGGGTTCGTGTTGGGATTGAGTTGTAATCTGCTGTCACAATGATTGCTTCATTTGTTCTCATGCATTAAGCTTTCTGTTCTGATCTTTGACCTAAATTGCACTACCTGTCTCCCCTATACAGAATAATGAGCTAGCTCCATGACAACAATCTTCACAGGTAACTGATGATTAAAAGATTACCAGAATAGATCAATCTGCTGATAGGGGTATCAGGTTGTATTGACAGAATAATCTTGGATCATACCCAGAATTAATCTGTCACAGTCCCTGTGGGTATGCTGTGTAAGGTCGCAATAACAGCTCTATGTGGGTCGGTTTCAATACATTCGTTCCACTTGATTTAACGAGCGTTTCAAGAAGACTTCTGGTGGTGTTTGTTCCGTGTTGTCGGGAAAGACAGGTCGGTCAGGTGAAGGCGATGTTTGCTCTGGCTATTGTAAGATCATCTCAGCGAATTGACGATCTTGACTTGATGTCGTTAGACACCTGTCCGCGTGTTTCTACCTGTTTGGGAATCTTGGATCTCCACATTCCTTAGCCATTCAACATATTATTCAGTCATGCTCGGCTTTGAAGAGTGAATAGTCAAGGGAAACGTGACATGATTTTGAGCTGTGATTACTAAATGCTGTGCAGTGATCATTTTGTCACTTGTCACAAGCATCATTTTGGATTAACTGGTTCGTTTTGAGGTAGGTTTTCAAAATGTGGTTTGTTTCTGTTTCTTGGTAGATTTACACAACATTAATTATACTGTCACATGGTTTTTTTAAACAAATGACCTGTTTAATCACGTTATTCTTTTGGTTATTTACAGAATTTATATCAGCTTGTTTCATCTTCGAAAGTCTTGACTAATTGAGATTTACTGTAAATGTACTTTGAGTCTTGATAATCTAACTATTGCAAATGATAGCCACTGGATCAATAAGCCTATTTCAATCCTCTTCACGGAGCAAAAATATGCTTGCTATTATTGACTTAATTAACTTGTGTTAACACTGGAAGTAGTTTGGTTATAAGCGAGTGCTGGCAATATGCAAATATGCAATAGTAGTGTTTGTTTACTATGCTGTTACTGCATTGTCTGGTAGTTATAATGTATGTCCGTTAAAAGGACGGAGACTTTGTTGGCATTTGTAACTTTCCATTGATTTCTTTATGAGGACCACTTAAAGCTGACCTCCTTCGGATGTGGTTAACCATGATAAATCAATGCCTTTTATCTCAGGTGCTTGGTTCAATGGTGGAGGAGAGATTGATGCTCTGTAGCAGTGTTCTTATCATGTTTGTTTTGTGTTTGGAGAGTAATGATAATTACCAGTATGAAAGGTCCGTATTTATTGGATATATCGGTTGAATCTTATTTAATGTCAAGTTACATGTGTAGGTAAAAAAATATCCAGTTTATTTTGGCAATACTGTGTATTGTTGGTTTGCTTGTAAGGCTTGTCATTTATTAACGACCACATTTTTACTTTATGTGATGCCATGTGGTTTATTATGATGATATTTAATGTGATGTTTATGTGATATGCTGCTTTTCGATTGGACAAGAGGCAGGTCACAAAACTTATACGAAGTGAATGAATGACACATTTTGATAGTGATACCTTTGTCATGAGACTGTATTCTTGAAATGACAAACACTGACAGACTACTTCCACATTCCTCTTGGAATTCCCGAGACAAATAAAATACAGAAACTTTGTTTCTGATTATTTAGACACTTTAATCTTGAGTTTTTGCGTAAGAAAAAGGCAGTGTTCGACTGCATGCCTGTGATCTGATATCTTCACTTCAACCCTGCCTAGAGAACAAAACAAAGAAATGCATACCAAAACTATTGACTTAATCCGTGCCAAGACTGACAGCGATTGTCAACAATCTGAATTTACTTCACTGTGTATGTGACATAAGTTTACTCAAATGAGCTCACACAAAGTGAAAGTCAATTCTTAAATGGCTAGGCACTGAATGTGCGTGCGTGCGTGCATGTCTGTGTCTGTGTGTCCGTGTGTTTCTGTTGTTTAACATCGCACACAACAATATTCCAGCTCTGTGGTTGCGGCCTGTAAATAACCAAGTCTGGACCAGACAATCCAGTTATTGATATTATGATCTATGATGCACAACATCAGGTACATTGACACACAATCAACCAAGTCAACAAGCCCATCATCCAATCCATTAAGTCGCCTCTTACGACGAGCAAAGATTGGTCAAGACCAATTCTAACCTGAATCCCAAGGGTTGTAGCTGATAAAATATGAGTGTATTACCTAATTGTTATAACAGCAGTGATTGTGGGAATGATGCACATAATTATGGACACATGATATTGGACATTGCATCTATTACAGACACGACTGTTGATAAATTGGTTTGAAGTTGCAGGAAATGAGAATAGAACACTATTGTCACAGTTGCCTGGCAACAATTTATTGATGTGGCAGACATTAAGTGAATCCCAACAGGGTCTTTCACATCTATGCACTCACATGCGTAACAGTCTAGACTGCATATTGATGAAATATTGCTAAAAGCGGTGTAAAACCATACTCACTCACTCATTCACTGGACTATTGCCAGTTTTATCGGGTTAGCCCACTGAGATTCAATGCCGCATTTTAACATGGATACTCTACTCAGACACAGTATACTGACTCTGAGCTGACCAGTCCTTGTTTTAAGCCCCTTAATGCTGAGCACCAGACAGGGAAACAAGTATCAACTTTAAATTGCCTTTTGATATGACACAGCCAGGGATCAAAGCAATGAGCTCCTGCTGTAGGTGCAGCCGCTCCATCCACTGGACTACAAAAGTGATCTCTGTCCGTACAAAGTTCTGTGGGGACAGAGTGTTCACTGGAGTATCTGTTGGTTGATCAAGGCTGGGAGTGCCTCCTGTCTGCTGGCTAGTTCATTATTGATGCATCACGACATAGTTTTCCACCTGGAGTAATCAACTCTGGTAGTTTGATTGTAGTACCTAATGAATTTCCTGCCCGAATGTCCTCTCGTCAGACTCTTGATTAACTGATGGATGGAGAGGTTTGATGGTGTATGCTCATCGATGTCATGTCACAGTTAATGGGGACATGTCAGTAAACATCATCTGGTGTATGTTGGAAGCGCTGTCAGCTATTATTGATGAATCTTTTTTCACTTATGGTCAGTAGGAATGGTGTATTGATTGAGTAATGGTCTGATTGTGTTTCTTATAATGTAAGGCATGTCTATGTTGTGTGACACTGACTTCATGGGGCTTTATGTGTGAATGAGTTAACAGTTAAGTCAGTTCAGCAATGTTTCAGCTATATTGGGAATTTAACAAATGATGCATTTATATGATTGTCCATCTTCTTTATGGGGCAGAATAGCCCTCCATGTTTGTTGAGTCTACTCAATACGGTAGGATTAATACAGTGTGTGACATAGCTGTTCTTGTGTCATTGTGCCGACATCATTAATGGTTGATATTGCCATCAACCACTCATGGCTTGGTCTAGCCATGATAATTTACAGACTACCTTGATGCAGTGGAAATATAACTGAATTATTGAGTCACATGGATTCTAATTATCATGTCTAACTTCGAGATATGTCATACCTGTGCTCATGGCTTTCACAATGTGGTAAACGTCTAAGTCACTTTGGGCTTCCTTCCACATAGAGGTGACACACTGTGATGAATTGAAAGACTGTTGACAGTGGTTAACCAAACTCACTCAATTGATTCTTGCTATTATCTGTAAATTGTCCTAATGTATCTTTTCTGAACACTGAATATGCTTCAGGTCTGTGATGATTTATGTGTAATCATTTTAGGAATTGACTACAAGATCACTCTCAACTTTGCCATGTCTGTTCCACAAAAGAATTCTGTTTTCATACTCTTCTTGCTTTTGAAATTAATGTAGATTAAGAACTCATTATTATCTTTTTCTCTTTCAGATCTGAAGTTAGCCCAATTGGTGTTGAAAAACTCAGGCACCAGGTCATTGAACTCCAAGCATCAGAAGCAAGACTTAAACAAAAGGTCGTTGACCTTCAACTTGTAGAAGATGATCTTAGGAAAAAATTAAAACACTCTGATAGGTCAGCCCGACCAGCATCCGTACCAGCATCGAAGTGTGATGGAAACCATGCGGAATTCTTCCATAAAATTGATACCTTGAAGAAACGTGAAGAACATTTGAAGCAGCAGATAGAGAGACTGGAACAAGATGCCAAGAATCAGGATCTGTCCCGAAAGGTGGACCAACTTGAGCAGTCAGAGAAATCTCTGAAGAGGAAAGTTGAGCGTCTGGAGACCAGCCAGGTGGCAGCACCTGTTGCCACGGAGACAGCAGACACCATGTTGGACAAACCAGAGGATGTCCTGCTTCAGCAGATCCGTGAGCTGGAGAAGCTTGACAAGCATCACAGAGAACAGGTGAGTGAGTGAGATGGGTTTAAGACAGTTTTGAACAATATTTCCTATCACCCCAGTTTCCATTCTATTGTACCCATGGAGATTTCAGGTAAGAAAAGCAGTCCCCAGCCAGCAATGCTTGTCGTAATGGATCACATTGTCAGTCTCGGTGACTTGTTTGATTCCATGTCATTGTATCCCAAATACTTGGATCAGTGCTCAGGTTTGTCAATCACTGGATTGTCTGGTCCATTATTTACAGACTGTTGTCATATTGCTGTAATATTGCTGAGTGTGATATTAAATAAAAACTCAAAAATGAATTTCCGAAGTAGTTAAGATAATATTTGGGTCATTTGCTGGAACGTTTTTGTGGACAGATATCAGAACTGGAAGCTGACAGAGAGGAACTCCATGAGATAGCACGGAGGGACAAAGCCACCATCCATGATCAGAATGTCCGCAACCGGGAGCTGCAACTGTCGGAGAAGGTGCTCCGGGAGCAGGTGGAGAAGATGGAGGCTGCAGAGACGGAACTGTACCGAAAGTGTGAAGATCTGGACTCTCAGAATTCCAAGATGGAGGACCAGACTCATCTCCTGCAGATCCATGAGAGGAGGCTCCGCGAACTTGTCAAGAAATTAAAACTGGATGAGGAATTATGGATTGCAAAATCCGAAAACATGGAAATGACTGTAGAAGAGCTTGCTGCTTCAGAGGTTAATCTCAGAAAGAGGCTGGAGGAGCTTGCCACAGAGAAGATGACTCTAGCGCAGAAGTCAGAATATCTTCGGCTTCGGTGTCAAGAGTTGGAAAGCTCTGAGACAGCTCTGTACGAGAAGGTGAAGAATTATGAAAATGTGGAAGTGAGTCTTCAGAACAAGTTAATGGTGTTAGAGAACTCTGAGGCAGCAGCTAATAGTAAGATATCCGAACTAGACATGATGAATATGGACATGTCCACGCGGCTGCAGAGAGCCGTGGAGGAGAATGCTGTCCTGTACAATCACATCCAGGGAATTCAGGGCAATGTGCAAGAGCTCAATAGACAGCTTCTTGTAGCCAAAGACTCAGAACTCAGTTTGAAACAACAGGTGGAGAGTTCAGAGAAGAACGAGGTTGTGTTGCAAAAACGTTTGAAGGAGTTTGAGTTGCGAGATATAGACTCTCAAGCCAAAGTGAGACAACTTGAGCAGACTGAGGCTATTATGAAGGACCGGATCAGTAATCTGCATCGGAGTGAGAACAAACTCAAGTACAGAATACAGGAGCTGGAGAGCACTGGCAAACAGGTGAGACACCAGAGAACCTTACTATTGGGCTTAACTAATGACATTGAAGTCAATCCTCATATTGCTCTGTTCTGCTGCATGATCTTTTGAGTACAGAGTTGCTTTGGCAGGGAACATCTAATTGGCTTTCTAGAGATAAGGTCTTCATAAGGACAGGATGATGCCAGCTTGAGTCATCTCGATATGCATCAATATCTATGTCAGATTAGAACAAATACAGAAAAGACATGAATTGATTATTTCTGTGACTTGAATGAACATTTCACAGTTTCATATTTGTTTTTATTCCGTCATCATAGTGTTTTGGCCAATGTCTGCAGATGTTCTCAAGCTTGTTTCACACCGTTATGATTACCATCAGGATGTTAGAGTGTCCAGATCTGTATTGTTGACTTCATTGGTATATTTTTCTGTAGTTAAAGTGTGAATTTAGCAAGTAAAACTATGCAAGAGTGTAAACTTGACATGTTTGTTGACCGGTTTTTATGATCTTGAAGCTGAGTTCTTTGATATTGTTCACTGTATGATACAGTTTATTTACCTTCCTGTTTATCATGAAGACCCTTAGAAAAGCTTGAGGTTTATGTTTTCAGTAATAATCTTATCGATGCAGTAAGAATCTTTTGAACCTGCGTCCAGAAGTAGAGAAGTGTGTCTTCCTTGTGTGATTATATACAGTGTGCATCATATAGGGCACAAAAAGATGACTTGTCCTTCAGCTTCTTACTCTGATATTTCCTTGTGTGATCATTAGGGCAGAAGACACTAATCTTTCTTTTGAGAACTAGGAGGGAGCACTGATTGTGAGCAGTGTTGTGGATGGTTACGTGTAAGCACTGAGTGTACTGACCTTGTGTTTCAGTCTCTCGATGGAGTGTCCCGGGAGAAACTCCCTCGCACTCTGGATGAGTGTCATAAGAGGATCGTGGTCCTTCAGAATCAGCTCAAGCAGACTGCCAAGTTTTCGGATGATGATGATGACGGAGCCATAGTGAAAGTGCCGAAAATGGAGTTGGCACAAGTGCAGGCAAAGATGGTTTTGCTCGAAGAATCTGAGCGTCAGTTGTCTGAGACAGAGAAACTCGTTTCTCATCTCCGAGACACCGTCGCACAGCTCAGACAGGGCAAGGTACGTCACAGACATCGGCGTTGTACAACAAGCGAACAAAACATATGTTTCAGGATTCATGGGGAATAGTTGTTGTGTTTCAGACTTCTAATTACCTGGGTTGCAGTTTGGTTATCATGTTTCAGGGTTCTAATTATATAGATTATAGCGTGTGTTATCATGTTTCAGGGTTCTAATTATATAGATTATAGTGTGTGTTATCATGTTTCAGGGTTCTAATTATTTAGGTTATAGTGTGTGTTATCATGTTTCAGGGTTGTAATTATTTCGGTTATAGTGTGTGTTATCATGTTTCAGGGTTCTAATTATTTCAGTTATAGCACCTGTTATCATGTTTCAGGGTTCTAATTATTTAGGTTACAACGCATGTTATCATGTTTCAGGGTTCTAATTATTCAGGTTATAGCGCGTGTAATCATGTTTCAGGGTTCTAATTATTTCAGTTATAGCAGGTGTTATCATGTTTCAGGGTTCTAATTATTTCAGTTATAGCGTGTGTTATCATGTTTCAGGGTTCTAATTATATAGATTATAGTGTGTGTTATCATGTTTCAGGGTTCTAATTATTTCAGTTATAGCATGTGTTATCATGTTTCAGGGTTCTAATTATTTCAGTTATAGCGTGTGTTATCATGTTTCAGGGTTCTAATTATTTCAGTTATAGCGTGTGTTATCATGTTTCAGGGTTCGTGTGGTCATGAGGTGGAGCTGGATGTATGTAGGAGGAGGATCGAATCCTACGAGAACATCTTGCAGCGTCTCAAACAAATCCTGCCGCCAGAGCAGGTGCCCTCTTTGTTGAACCCTGATTCAGGTGAGTGGAACGGACTTCTCTCTGTCATAAGACATCCCGGCATGCCTCCTATGTTCACTTCACAGCTTGGTCAAATAGTGGGAGTCTTTTAATGGCATTGAATTCTATGGAAGAACATGTCCCAAGTACCTCATGCTTGTTATAAGAATTGATTAATGACAACTGGTTTAAGTGTGTCATTTGGTTTGTCAGTGTGCTCATACTATCGACCACATGTTTTCCAGTCTAGATTTGAATTTTTATCTTGATGGTGTGGAGTGTTAAATATGTATACTGAACAAAAAATAGGTTAGGGATCATAAACTATTATTAGACGTCTATATACCATACACATTTAGGGAAACTCAGTCTTCACTGCGGGGCGGTCGGGTAGCCTAGTGGTTAATGCGTTCGCTCATCACGCCGATGACCCAGGTTCGATTCCCGACATGGGTAAAAGCCCATTTCTGGTGTCCCCCACCGTGATATTGCTGGAAAACTGCTATAAGCGGCCTAAAACCATACTCACCCTCACTCACTCACTCAGTCTTCACTGCGGAAAAAATATCCCCCAAATTCATGATCAGTAACTTTTCTTGTTCAGTATATTTCATCACATTCAGTTTCTGTGTAACAGTTACGTATCTGTTTTGAGGTGAGGCGAGAACTCAGAATGTGAAGCGTGACATTCTATTTTGCAGCACTGCATGTTCCCACATGTAATAGTCTGTTTATTATGTTGACCGCCTCCGTGGTCTAATGGTAGAGAGTCCTCACCTCACCTCACCTGTTTATTATGTTAGTATTTAGTACTAAACATTACCTTGTTTCTGATTTGTACTGGACCACTTACTGTGAAGGGTTGAAGAGCTTTTGTTTATCTCGCTGGGAACTGTATTTGTTGACATAAATGTCATGGTCTCATTAGTGTCAAAAACATCATTAAATTCACTAATTACATCAAAATATTATTTATTCAAGTAGGAAATGATAACCAAACCGTTTGATGTTTGTATTCTGAAGCATTTGAGTTGTCAGCATGAAATTAAAACAAACAAACATACAGATTAACTGCCTTTAAACAATTCACCTGTGAAACTGTCAGACACAGCGTTGTATTGCTGCATGGGTGATCTAGGGATAATGCCAGCTGACAACGATGTATCTGTGGCCGCTAAATCAGTCCAACCTGGTTGTGTGAGGAGACGTTAAGCGATGTATTGAACTCGGTATTATGAAACGTGATCAGTCTGGAGTCGATATGTCTCAAGCTGTCACTGTAGGCTAGAGCAACAGGTGGGATTAACCCTTCCGGGGCCAGGAAAATCAATAACACCGTGGAGTGCTTGAAATAGTTGCCTGCTTGTTATTGCTGTGGCAAGGGATCTTGTTATGAACTGACCATTTGATACAGGTTATCTTTTGACAAGGGAGGGATTACAAGGTAGACACAATTTTATGGATAACTTCTTTAATACTGTAATAAGTGACGTTTCGGTATAGATCCTTATACCGTTGTCAAGCAAGACTGAATGAGGGACGTGGCAATCAACACCATCAACAGCCTTACTCGACTGGAGAAGATTTTTCCCCCCTTATTCAGTCTTCCTTGACAACGGTATAAGGATCTATACCGCAACGTCGCTTTTTAGAGTATTAAAGAAGTTGTTATCCATAAAATTGTGTCTACCTTGTCATCCGTCAACTTGTAAGTAATGCCTATCAAACAATTTAAGGGAGGGATTGTGTTGGGGTGGGGGGTGGTTGTGTGCCTGGAAATAGTTAGTTCCAGACACATTGAAAAAGAGTAATTTACCTTAGAATTTACACGAACTTAACTTTAACTTTATTCAAGGCATATACGTGATCTGTCTAGATATGAATTTTACTTTCTGTGTGATTATTAGTTTGAATTACTTCTTGCGACTGTGCTTCTCATAAGAGGTGACTTAACTGATCATGTTGTCAGGCTTGGTGATTTGGTTGATGGTGTGTCATCGTATCCTGGCGGTATTGGTCAATGCTCATAATATCAATCACCAGTTGCCTGGTCGAGACTAGATTATTTATTGGCTGATGTCATGCAGCTGGAATATTGCTGAGTGGGTGTTAAAAAACAAACACACTGCTACATATTTTCATAATTTCCAAGTGATTGGTTTTGATCAGTTAAAGGGTTAATAGAACAGGCGTGTTTATAAGTATAGGCGTGACAGCGAGTAGCCATATTGATCAGGGCTGTGCAGGGAACTATGAATGGTGCAGGTTATTATGTCTGTGTTGAACCCATGGCTGAAATCACCATCTCAAAAGCAGGAAGATATATTTCAAGCCAATGATTTAATTCCATGTTTGGAAGCATGTTCAGTAGGACAGGATCAATACTTGTAAGGTGTTGGCGTGATACAGTGTGTAATGTATAGAAAGCTGCACAGATGGTTTCCCAAGGAACTATTGGATACGGAACACTCATGTGATAAACATTTCAGTCGGTGTGATACATGAATAGGAGTCTTTGATTTGGAATACTACATGTGGAAAATGTGTGAAGTTTCTTCTGTCATGGGTTTGTATAGTTTATGTCTATTTCGTGTGTACATTAAAAATGATGCAGTCCAACATCCCTTCCTTTAGGATGATGGAGGTACATCACCGCTTGGATGATGAGTAGTCGGTGACTGTATTTATGTATGGAAGTGTGGTGACTCTAGGGTACTGTGTAGCTCTAGCACCTTGCTTGTGACCAGGGGACCCGTGAAGATCCGGGGATGAATAGGTCTTCAGCAACCCATACTTGCCGTAAACTATGTTTGTCGTAAGAGGCGACTAACGGGATTGGGTGGTCAGGCTCGCTGACTTGGTTGATGCATGTCATCGATCCCAATTGCGTGGATCGATACTCATGATATTAATCACTGAATTGACTGGTCCAGACTCGATTATTTACAAAGCGCTAAGATGATCGCTTGAACTCCCATACTTCAACATAGACTCACGGCAGTCTCATCGCTAAGAATGCTTTGTGGAACGGTTCCCTGGTTGATAGCGTGTCATTGTGCCACAGTTTGTCAGACTTAAGTACTTGTACATGTTGTGGTTGTGAAATTTGTGACTGTACTCTGAATGACTTTTACTATTTTCACGCCAGTCTGAAATATTTCAACTTTCATTGCAGGCTGTAAATAGTCCTAATACCAAAATAATATTCTGATAATTGTGAGAAGATCAAGTTGTGAGACAAATATTTCAGTTACTCTAGCTATTTTACACCTGAGTCGGCAATATTACAGCTGTGGGAAGGTGGCTTCTAAATAACCAAATCTTGACCAGAGAACTAGTGGTTGACAGCATGAGCAACAGTCCCATTTCCATTTTCAGTTTAGCCCCATTTCACCTCTTGAATGTGATATAAGAAAACCTTTCACCAACCTCACCTCACCTCACGGTATCTTTCTGTTCCAGACCCATCTGTTCAGGGCTCATCCAGTGAGAACCTCCCAGCCCGAGGTCTTCAGTCCTTGGAGTCAGAGAGGGTTATGCAGACAATGAGAGGCTTGACCAGGCCAGTGGGGTCAGCAGCAGCGCAACCCCAGGCCATGCATGCTGAGGATCAGGTGCCCTCAGACCTCAGCAGTGTTGATGAAGAAAATATGCATCAGGTGAGCTACAGCTTGATATATCACAGTCGCAATATGTCTGCCTTTGAGAAGGAACTTGGGGACAGTTGTGTGGTATGGTCAGAACAGGGCTGGACCTTCAGGGTTAGAAACTAACAGTTTTTGTCCGCTAGTCCTTATAATGATAACATAGAACAAAACCCCTAAAATGGGCCAATTTCTACTAGTCCTTAGGATACCTTTACTATTGGGGCAGCTTGGTAAGGACTACAGGGCTCGTGCCAATTTCTAATGCTGACTATCATGCTGGACATTAGTCAGGATCAGTATTTTAGGAATCAAAGGTCAGATTTTGTTACGGGCACAATATGTCCGCCATGGAGAAGCAGTTTGGGACTTGGTGAGAGTAGGCATAAATAGCAATGCTTAATAGTGCAGGGCTTCTACAAATATAATGGTCACAAACTTTGACATTCAGACAGTTTTCGTCTTACTCTGTGAAGGTTCATTCTACAATAATCCGTTAAGCTACAAGAAAACATCATTCCTATGTGTTAGTGTCCTTATTTTGAAGCAAATGGATAAATATGTGCCCATATACGTATTTCCCTGATGAGGTTATACAGTGCTAGGACGTCACGAAACAAGGTTTCAGTGCTGTGTGTCGAGGTTAAAACAACATTGCTGCGCTACTCTTGTATCATTTTGCCGTAAGCAATATGCAACCTTGCGTAAAATTGGACTTAACTCACTCCTTGTTTGGTATGTTACTCCATGTACCATATTTGATGTAACAAACGCCCAGGGCGCTCTCAAAATTAGAAATAGGGGGCTCTTATTAGAATATTATTTTGGTGAAAAAAACAATAACAGTTGAAAGTTAAATTTTGTGGTTTATGCTGACAGCCTGAAATGTTTATATACAACAGATATATTTTTCCAGAATTTAATTGCCCATAATTAAGGGTGCATAAAACACACGAGTGCGTATTATATGCGAATAAATAAGTCTTTTGTACATTGATCAATTGGAAGGGGTGCTAATTGGGATTGTTCACTAGCCAATATATTAGCAAATATCACTTATAAGAGCAGGGCGCTTATTACGTCGAATACAGTATTTGATGGTTTGCAATTTTGTCTAGATTCTTGACTTCATCCCATCACACTGACGATAGTTTGACTTAAAATGTCAATAAAATCGCAAAATCGTACCAGCAGACATTGTGAGGTTTCCTCATTTCATCAGTCATGAAGTCCGACTCCTTATCATACTCCATCCTTTACATGTTTGTTCAGCGCCCAAACCAAACAAAACACATTGTCATATTGGTCAACTCTCCAGGTCTTTGAAGCTCCCGCATTTGTAGGCAGCCAACATGCGCCATTTGTTATTGAAAAGGCTGCAGAACTCACATTATCATGCCAACCATTTCATTTTCCATTGCGATGACAAAAATTGTTTAACAGATTTGTTATGAATTTGGATTCAGAGCTTTGCTCACCTCGAGTGCAAACTGGTGGTGCTTGATGGAGCAATATTAGCCCTGCATCCAGTCAAGGTATATGCAGTTGTCTCCCCTTGGATTCTGAGTTTACCTCCCCTGAATGCAGATCTTCGGTTTAGAACTGACTTCATAGAATGAATTAATTGTGTCAGGGTGACCTTCACACATAAATTTGGAGTTTCTTTATTAATTTAATAAATGTATTGTGTAGGATGTAAAATTCATACTGTACTTGAAAAAGAGAATTGCAATTTATAAGTTTTTACATTCAAAAGTGATTGATTGGTTTGATTGTTTTCCTGCATAATTTTACACAGATGACTACTGAAAAGAATTAACATTGTTTTGTTTATGTTGGTTAGACTTTAAGAGTCAGATAAGGTCACTTTGTCAATATTAGAAAAAGATTACTTGCACTTCTCCGTGGAAAGGGTAGATTAACATTTTTATTTTTCAAAATCCAAATGTTGATATATTTGACATTTCTTAGATTCAAAGTCAGATGGTGGCACTATCTCCTGAAAGTAGTTGTACTGAATCCCCTTTCTGTCTTGGGACTGGCACTTGAAACACGTGGTGTATTTGGTGGTAGAATGTCTGTCTTGATCGTTGGGTTTCTCTTGGAAGCGACCTGTCAGATATGTATTCGTAGTTTTATGAAGATGGATATATATAGTATTTCTACACAGTTCAAAAGTACACCCATTGTTGTCTTAATAATAATTTATGAAATTCAAATGACAAATGTAATATTGTTTTACACAATCATGTAAATATGTATTATGATGATTCTTCTATTTTCGTTTGATGAAATGTGGTATATTTTTTTGACAATGTTTTGTTTTGTGTTTTACAGGTGCAAGGAAGCAGAGTATACACTCGCCCTCGTGTTTCTGCTTCTCAAGATGGCCGAGGCGGCCATCTTGAATCTAGTGATGCAGAGTCTGTGATGGAGGAGCAGTGGAAGAGAATTGAATCTAAGAAACCACGGCTGGAGAAGAAAGCCGATATGTCTGGTAACTGGAAGAGTGTTGCCAAGACTGTTCCTTCCACCTCCCCCAGAAAAAACACAGACAGTCAGGAGGAATTGATGATAGGTCTCACCCTTAACTCGGAGAGTGAGCACAGCCATTACCGATCACAGAATGACACAGATTCCAATAGGTCAAGCCCTCAGCTGCACCGAGCTAGAGCATCGAAGGATGCTAGCTTTGAATCGCATGCTCCGCCTTTGCCAAAATCGCTTCCACCATCTTTGCCACAAAAGGTGGGAAATTTCGCAGAGAAATCCTACTACCTACCGAGCTCAGAGTTGAACACCAGCGCTGATGAGACTCAGAGGTCAGGAGGTCAGCGTGTCCCTCACCAGCAAACAGCACCCCCAGTGTCTGCCCAGGTTACACGAACAGTGTCGGCCGAGAGTGTTGCCGACAGTGGGCAGGGCACCCTGGGAACAGGGTCGATGTTCTCGATGTCCCGGGGGTCAGTCATCAGAGACAGGATAGCACAGCTTGAGAGACAATTGCAGGTGGGTTCTCAAACATAGATAAAATAAATCTCTTCTGATATCTCCCTCTGGAAAGATGTGACAAACCCTCAATAGGAGATTACCTCAGGGGACCTGTCTATTCAGCCAATCACCTTCGAGTCTTCTAATTCCTCGCAATAAGCATATCTGATGTATGTATAGTGAAAATGAATGTAAACAGGGAGTTCTGAATGGAGAAGAAAAGTAAGAATCTTTACCCAATGTAATATTTGTGGTTTGGTGGTTTTCTGTTGTTCAGACTGAAATTTCCAAGTTTGCTATTGTAACTGGTTCTCAGTCCTGTTTGTGTTAACCATATTTACACCATATGGGATAAATGTATTTCAGTCCAAGAGCTCGGGAGCTGAAAGTAGGACTGATGAGGAAGATAGTGTGTTTTCTTGGAAACAAAAGGTAACATGAGGTGCCACCTTCAGACACAGTTGTAGGTTCTGATTTTCATACATTATCATAAGCCGACTATGCTTGTTGTAAGAGGCGACTAACTGGAACATTTGGTCAGGCTCACTGACTTGGTTTATGCATGTCATTGTATCCCAATTAAATGGATCAATGTTCATGATGTCAATGACAGGATTGTCTGGTCCAGACTCGATCATATACAGAACGCCGTCATAGAGGTGGATATACTGCTGACTGCGGCATTTAACAACAAACAGACAAAGTGGCATTCAGCTAAAATCATCGAAGCAGCCATCTGCACTTATAAGAGGGGTCTTTCACGTGACGTGTTTGATGGCTTGTCCTTGACTGCCGTGGCAAATGGAAAAATCTTTTGATTACATTTTGGTATGTTTACGAACATATGTGCGTAGATCAACTGTATGTCTTTGTTTTTTCTGTTGTCTACTAATTCTGTTTTACTGTATCTGTATTGATGCGTGTTATTTTCCTTTCAGGCTCTAGAAAAACCACGACACATTGAAATCATAGAGAAGGAGAATAAGAATGTCAAAGATGAAGTAAGTTTCATGATATTTCAAATTATGTCAAATTTGTATTTCAATGAAACAGTATTCATTATCACTTATGTGCCTTGGATTACATGTTGAATTTTTAGCCCTTCAAGCAGACGATTATCCTTGGCCGATTAACCATTTGTTTTTTAATTAAAAGCAATTTTGCTGTCGATTATGTTATCATCAGAATTTGTCACCATGTTTTTCCACCTTATCATCATCATAGCCCTTTGGTTCATCTCGCATGTAAGGAAATAAATAACATGTGATTCTCTGTCATTTGATTGGCCAACCATGCAATTATTTTTGCGTTTATGCTTCCATAAACTGAAAAAACATTATGCCATGCCTACTAGAAGACTACTTTTACTTGCTTGGCTGATGATATGTGGTATAGAAATTATCATTCTTCAAATAGTCATTCTATGCAGTTTTTATGCTTTGTATAAACATCTCACAACAGGCAAGTTAGTAAGCTTGTGTTCAAGGCTGAGAGCTCATGTCATCATTGTCCAGATATATAGTCACCTGCTGAAGGAGCAATTAGTAGCCCTGAAAGTCTTTTCAAGCGATAATGAAGTTGTTTTCCATAAAAGTTTCATGTCTTTATGTTCTTCTGACTTCTAAGTGCCTATCGGTGGCCCGGGTGACCTAGTCGTCTAAGGCGCTGCGATTTGCTGTGCAGAGTTGCGTCTCTTGGGCACGCCAGAAACCTATGTTTGTGGGTTCGAATCCCGGTTGGCCCCGATTATGTTTCTTGGTTTGTCAGCACCGTACTTGTGCTCATGGGTTTCAGCGAAGTGGTAAACGTCTGAGACGGGCATCACTTCGGGCTTTCCTCCCACATTAAGCTGACACGCCGTGATATAACTGGAATACTGTTAAAAGCGGCGTTAAACAAACACATTCACTCACTCACTCTAAGTGCCTTTCAAACACTAGATTCTCCAAGTAGTCATCAAAACGTATAAACTATCATTATCATATAACTATGGACACCCAAGAATGATGTGGCCCAGAAACTGTAGAATCCTGTACAAATCATTAGTCTCCACGGAGTGAACCCAGCGAATAGCCATCGTATAAAGATGAGGTTGTCATGAGATACTGAGCTTGTGTTCTGGTCACCAGCCCCCACCGGCCACACGCCGTCGCCAGCGGGTAAGTGACGGGAAAGTGTGGCGCACGACACTTCAGTTTCAGTTCCAGTCCAACACCAAAGGTTCGGGGTATTTTCTTTTGTTCTCCATTTTTGGGCGGAATGCGGACACACATACTCGGCCTACTTGCGACATACTGGCCTTAGCTAGGACCAAGATGCATTGCTTTCCATTTTACCCTTTGCCTAATCATTAGTTTGCTGATGTTGTGTAACCTATATTAATGTGCAGTTTTAAAGGCATGTCCTTTTAAACAAGGACAATTTTATAATTTTGAATTTGTCACAATCATTTTTTTTTTCTTCCTTTTGAATAAATTATAACAATGAAGTTGAAATATACAAAATGCTTAAGTGATGCTCAGCAAAGTACTGATTAGCTGCTCCAATAGCAACGGCACCCTGGAGGCGGGACGCATAGCCTAAACAAATTATTGTTGTCAGAACAGCAAGATTCAGTGGTCAATGTCTTTATTTCAGTTATTTTCATATGGAGTATTTCATTTCATCAATTCAGTTTTATCTCACTGGTGTTGGAATTATCACATTTCATTTTTCATAATTTTTTAATCACAAAGTAGTCATCAAAATGCATGTAGATTTATTTCCATGTACATATTTCATCTTTTGTATAAACCTTTATACCAATGTAACACTGTATCAGTTCTGTGATTTATGTATTATGGAGTAGTTAGTAAATCCATCTGTTTACGATGTAAAGACACAGCACAGTGTAGCTGTAGAAATATATAAGACAATTTTAGGTATGTACTGAACATGTAGATATTCTAGTCACTGCATAACAGCTAAGCTTGAAGCACATCTTCATTTTACATGATGGTTTAAGGGTAGTTTGAGTATTTAATGGAGGATTCCTTGTCACACTGGTAATTGACCAACCGTAAAGTGAAGACTTGCTTCAACTAACACTCATTTGCGCAGTGCTCCAAGTTAACATTGGTCAGAGAGTGTCCTCAAGTGGCATGATAACTGGGAAAGCCCAATGAGGCAGGTTGTAGACCATTTTTTACTTTTGTAAAACATGATTCTGATGGACCACGGGCAAATTTGGGGTTCATTTCGGTCTCCTGCAGTTAAATGCATTACAAAGTATAGAGTTCTGGTGCCTGACCAATGTTGCTTGCCTTCATCTTCTTGATGCAAAGTCAATGCCAAACTGATGCAAAATCGGTGCAAAACCAATGCAAAATCGGTGCAAACTGTTGTCAAATTGATGCCAAAATGGTGCAAAAGTGATGCAAAATTGGTGCAAAACCGATGTCAAACTGATGCACAGTTGGTGCAAAACCGATGTCAAACTGATGCACAGTTGGTGCAAAACCGATGTCAAACTGATGCAAAACGGTTGTCAAACTGATGCAAATTACGGCAAAACTATTGTAAATCTGTTCAGCTGAACATGTAACATTCTTCAGCATTGTTAGCTATAGGTCATTGAAACTACAGACAGGAAATAATATGATTTCCCTAAGTAAAAAGTCATTGTGGAATAATTACTCTACTTTAATTCTTCTTTCTTAACATTCCGATGCAATACATAGAGAGTAATGCTCTGGTTTCAAGAATCACTTTCCATCAGTAGGATGTATGTATGGTATTTTCATAAAGGTATTTTGTATACATTAATAAACTGCTACGCTGTAAATGAATGGATGTGTGCTAAATGTTTCAATGCATTTGTTTGTTGTTGTAGATCAATAAGTTAGAGAAGGAGTTAGAGGAGAAGAGACGACACATTGATACGTTTACAACTTGGATGTCTGATGCAGAGGAACTACTCAGAAACCAGGTATGTCCATGAAGGCATCCATTGAAAATATGTCCATGTAGGCGTCCATTGAAAATATGTCCATGAAGGCATCCATTGAAAATATGTCCATGCAGGCGTCCATTGAAAATATGTCCATGAAGGAGTCCATGGAAAATATGTCCATGCAGGCGTCCATTGAAAATATGTCCATGAAGGGGTCCATTGAAAATATGTCCATGCAGGCGTCCATTGAAAATATGTCCATGAAGGGGTCCATTGAAAATATGTCCATGTAGGCATCCATTGAAAATATGTCCATGAAGGCGTCCATTGAAAATATGTCCATGTAGGCATCCATTGAAAATATGTCCATGAAGGCGTTCATTGAAAATATGTCCATGAAGGCGTTCATTGAAGGTATGTCAATGTAGGCATTCATTGAAGGTATGTCCATTAAGGCCATTCATTGCCAGGACAGTCACATTCGCATTATGTGTCCTACAACATGGCAGGCAGCCTGGTCACTGCTGTCTGAGGTTCAAGACCCCTTTCCTAGAAACATTATGTTCGTTTACTGGCATTCATTGTTATGTTGTCAGTAACTGCTTGATTTTAGAAAATCATTACCGTATTCGACGTAATAAGCACCCAGGGCGCTCTCAAAATTAGAAATAGGGGGCTCTTGTTTGAATATTATTTTGGTGAAAAAACAGAGTTGAAAGATATATTTCATGGTTTATGCTGACAGCCTGAAATGTTTATATACGACAGATATATTTTTCAATATTTTAATTGCCCATAATTAAGGGTGCATATAACACACGAGTGCGTATTATACGCGAATAAATAAGTCTTTTGCACATTGATCAATCGGAAGGGGTGCTAATTGGGATTGTTCACTAGCCAACATATTAGCAAATATCGCTGTGGGTGCTCATTAGAGCAGGGCGCTTATTACGTCGAATACGGTAGCTATACTTTTTTGTGTGAAAGATGATGTGGCAGACAAGGGTATGTCTTCTTTAGTGCTTGGTGGTGTCGTAAGAAGACTCAGTCGGTCTTGATGTTTGTTTGTTGTTTAATGCCACACTCAGCAATATTCCAGGTATATGATGGTGGTCTGTAAATAATCAAGACACAACGGTATCGGGTGGTCAGGCTCGCCGACTTGGTTTGATGCAGGTTATCGTATCCCAATTGCGTGGATCGATACTCATGATGTCAGTCACTGGATTGACTGGTCCAGAATGGATTATTTACAGCCATCATACAGCTGGAATAGTGATGAGTGTGGGTTAAACAACAAACAAAGAAACAGTCAATTTGCCAGTAAATGAGAGTTGACTGTCTTCCACTCAGCCATCATGGAACGACATTCATTCAGTACAGGATTTTTATGCAATACTGTGCAAGGGTTGCTTTGGTGAATATTGAGGGTGCCCACCCCATTTTGGAACTCTGGATGCTGAGCCCTTATGTGGTATTTCAATGTTGAAATTTAATCTTTTGTCTTTCTACTCACAAAGAGTGCAAATCAGTAACATATTTGCCCTAAGCTTATGAGCATGCATGGTCATGTGAAAATCCCAGTCTCTTGTATTTGTCCCAGCTGTGTACACAGGTCTGCGCTCTTAAATTGGATGCCTAGACAAGAAGTTTCCGAAGTTGAGAATTGTGATATTTTCATTGCAGATATTTCACTGCTGTGAACGTAACACTCTGATGGAACTATTGCCATACAAGAGTTACCTCCCCGCAAATTGTCACCCTTTATCTTAATTGTCTAACGCACACTAAACTGTTCCACATTGACAAGGCAAAATAGTGATAGATGGTCATTTTTGGAGTTAATTTTGCTTCTTGCCGTTTGTTGTTCTCTTGAAAATGTTTCGTTATAATCTGTAAATTTCTCATTTAACTTGTCAATCGAGACTTGTTGTATTCTTTTGCTTCCAACAGTTGTCTCATAGATTTCAAGAATATTTTTAGTTTAATGTTCTTTTGTATATAATCATATTCAAACGTATGAAAAAGAATGTCCGTGAACCTAAATATTTTTTGTTACTTTTGTTTATAATTTTTAAGATTTTGCAAACATGGAACTGCTTTGTGACTCGCAAATACCAGGGGTGGTGCACCGTCCCTGTGTGTTAGATAGGGAGAATTTACGTTTCAAGGTTTTACAGTTGTATTGAAATAATTTAATTTTCCAGTTTAGAACTAGACAAAAAGTATATAATAAACAGGATATACCATATGTCTTGTGAAATATCATGTTTCAACACGTGAAATATCCTCTGTGTATGCCGGATCCTTCTATATTGCTGAGTGTGGCTTTAAGCAAGAGTGAGTAAATGAGTTTGATTTTACGCCGCTTTTAGCAATATTCCAGCAATATCACGGCGGGGGACACCAGAAATGGGCTTCACGCATCGTACCCATGTTGGGAATCGAACCTGGGTCCTCGGTGTGACGAGCGAACGCTTTAACCACTAGGCTACCCAACCGCCCCTTTAAGCAAGAAACAAGCAAACAAACAGTCACTGCTTCATGATGATGTTTTGTTGTGTTGCAGAACAAGCACAGTGATAGGGACATAGTACAGAACTTACAGTCGCATCTAGTCAGCATCAAGTCTCAACTACAACACTCAGGTTATCGGAAAGAAGACATATTGGAAGACCCAGCAGCATTTAAAACAGAACTTTACAAACGGGATCGAGAAATAGCAACCAAAGTGAGTACACTACAATAGCACTTCCTTTCGTGCTCAGACAATAGCGGAGCACAGGTAGTCCTGGTGTCTAGGGCACCGCCATTTTCTTTGCAGAGATCAGACAATAGCATTGATGTTGAGTTGTGTAGCTGAGTTGTGAATTGGGATCTGTGGCATACTTCAACCAAGTCAGCGAGCCTGACCACCCAATCCCGTAAGTCGCCTCTTACGACAAGCATAGTCGCCTTTTTCGGCAAGCATGGGTTGCTGAAGACCTATTCCATCCCGGATCTTCACGGGTTGTAGTTTTTTGAGAAAAGTGTGCACTATGCTCAGGTTAATATGGTAGCGGAGACTATTGAAGAAGTCCAGCACTAATGGAGGACTATGCTCTTGGTGTAGACATTGTAATTAGCGAGGGGGGCATGGGTGGCCCAGTTGTCCAAGGCGCAGTGATTCGCTTTGCAGAGTTGCGTCCCTTGGGCACGCCAGAAACCTATGATTGTGGGTTTGAATCCCGGTTCACCCGCTTATGTTTCTAGGTTTGTCAGCACCATACCTGTGCTCGTGGGTTTCACCGAAGTGGTAAACGTCTGAGACCTGCATCACTTCGGGCTTTCCTCCCTCATTAAGCTGACACGTCGCGATATAACAGGAATACTGTTAAAAGCGACATTAAACCCAACTCACTGTAATTAGTGACTTCAGGTCAAACTGATTTATTTAGGTCATTGACAGTTTGATCGATGTACATCTTAAGTTTGGATCAGTAAATCAGCTTGTGAGTAGTCTCCCTTTAACTATGTGATTCTCCTTCCAGACTAGTGAGATAGAAACACTAACAGTGGAAGTCCTTCGGTGGAAGGAGGAATGTGATAGGACGGAGAAAATGCGTGCCAACGCACTTGATAGTCTACGAAATTTGGAGGTTGAAGTAACACATTTGGAGAATACTGAGGAGCAGCTGAAGGAATTAAAGGAGGAATACAACCAACTACGGGAACAGGTCAGTGTTCTTCCAACGCTTATCAAATCACGATATTTTTATCAGAATGGCATCAAGATTAATTTTGACTTCGTGATTTTTTAATACTTTTGTGGTTCATTTTTGAAAAGTAGAGATATAAATTTAAGTTGATGACTAAAAAAGACTGACTTCTGTATTTAAATGTAACACTGTGTGCATACTAACAGTCACATGTTTGTCAAATGCAAGATGGCGTATCTGTGATTGCATGCTTTCTAACTAGCAACAACAGTGTTGTGAACACTGTGTGCCCCACCTTGCCTCACTAACCCTGCTAACCCTTCCTCCCATCCCCACACACAGCTACACGATCTGAGGAGTGTCTGTGCAGAATACAAGCATGTTCTGTCCGAGAAAGAGGATCTGGAAGATGAGATTCAAAATTTGAAGCTGCGTCTAAAAGATTTTGGTGTGAAGGAAGCAGAAAACAGTGCCCTTGAAGGACAACTTGAGGGAGCATCAAGACTTCTCAGTGATCGGGTAATCAGTCAGATTCCATTGTTGCTGCCTTGGCTCATGGGGAATAGCTCTGCACTGTTTGCTGTGCATGGGAGGCAACTCTTCACTGACTGTTCATGATGAATTTTCACTCTGTTAATGGACGCCATGCTTCTTTTTATCAGATTCATTCAGTTTGTATTGGGTTGGTTTTGGTTTCTTTTTAACGCTGAGTTGAACCAAATTATGGTTGATGATGAATTTCCTTGTTTTGAAAGAAGTTTGCACAAATTCTTGTAGTTGAAGGGGCGGTTGGGTAGCCTAGTGGTTAAAACGTTTGCTCGTCAGGCCGAAGACCAGGGTCTGATTCCCGACATGGGTACAATGTGTGAAACCCATTTCTGGTGTCCCCCGCCGTGATATTGCTGGAATATTGCTAAAAGCGTCGTAAAACCATACTCACTCACTCACTCACTCACTCACTCTTGTAGTTAAAGGTGATGAATAGTTTTAAGATCTTTCCAGGTTCAGACTATTAATTATCAGCACTCTTCTGTTTCACTGCCGCATGTTGTTTCTCAATGCACAAGTACAGTTGTTACAATACCAGATGCTTTTTACATTTCATTTGTATATCAAGTATCCTCCATTGTCCCAATTGTCTCATTCCCCTATATCTGTGTCGGGCTGCCTTTCTTCTGGGAGTTCTAGGGGCGGTCGGGTAGTCACGCGTTCGCTCGTCACGCTGAAGACCCGGGTTCGATTCCCGACATGGGTACAATGTGTGAAGCCCATTTCTGGTGTCCCCGGCCGTGATATTGCTGGAATATTGCTAAAAGCGGCATAAAGCCATGCTCACTCTTGATCTTGGAGAGGCTTTAAATATTGCATGATTAATCATCATTTTGAAACAGTAATTTACAATATCTGTGTAACTAATGATATTGTTCCATTAAAAATTCTATACAATGAATTGTTACAGGTCATTTTCATTTAATCCATAGTTCCCTATCAATGATCACATCCTGTTTCATGGTGCATAAATCCTAATATATCCTATAGCTGCCTCTCTTAGAATCCAAGCTTATGCTATAGTTCCAAGCTTATATTCCCTTGTTCCATGCCATCTTGCACATCACTGTGGCTGCTTGTACATCAATCTGTGTGTGCGACGTGTCCCTTCTGCACATGCTCAATGCGTCTGCTTTTTCCAATATGGCCACCAGATGGAGCGAGTTGAACAGCTGAAGCAGGAGCTTGTGCACCTGCAGGACAGGATGGCTGACATTGACAAGGAGAACAGTCACCTCAAGACCATGCAGGATGACTATCATACCATTAAATCCAGGGCAAGTTCTCTACACGACATTATCTTTGCATTATGTTCAAGAGGTGTTAGACATTAGGTGCTTCTGTGGGTTTAATGTTTATGTATCAATGTTCATTTCTCGGTAATGGTTTGTCAGTTCTGAATCTGGATGTGTCTTTGCGAAGTCTTTCAGTTGATACATTTCTTTTCAGTCATTTTATTTCAACATTACAAAAATTCTTTATTATGAACCCTTCTCTTGAGATTTTTGTATTCTTTGGTCTCGTTTGTTTCTCCTTCTTGACTATGTTTCTTGTGTTTCCTAATACATGTTTCTTGTCCAGATTTCTTTGTAATAACTTGATAAGGACACCGGTCTGACTGAAAATGTTTTGCGGATATATTGGTTCTGTGATTCATGGAAACTAGTCTTCTTTTTCTATTAACAATTACTAGCTATTAACCTAAATCCTAGCATGTTAATAAAGTGGAGTAGATACGGCCATGATAAATAAATCTAAGCATGTTAATAATGTGGAGTCTACGCGGCCATGATACCCATGATAAATAATTTATTAGATTTTTACCTCAAGTCTACCTCCCATGATTGTTTTGTCCCCAAGTTCATATACAACCGAAGAAAATGGCTGTGTGTTGCCTTGATCCTTTACTTCTTTACACCATATATACTAAAGAATTTAGAAAAACACCCGATTCTTTCATATTATTATAGTTATTTCATGACAGATTAGCTATAGTGATATGAAAGAATTGTGTGTTCTTTAACTTCCTTTGGGTAGTATATATAGTCCTACCAAACATTGCTCCTTCATGTACATCACATCTGTCCGGTTCGCCGCAATTATGTTTCTAGGTTTGTCAGCACCATACCCGTGCTCGTGGGTTTCACCGAAATGGTAAAGGTCTGAGACCTGCATCACTTCGGGCTTTCCTCCCACATTAAGCTGACACGTCGCAATATAACTGGAATACTGTTAAAAGCGGCGTTAAACCCAACTCACTCACTCACTCACCTACCAAACATTGATCCTTCATGTACATCACATCTGTCAACATAAATGCACACAGAGGCCTTTTTCTTAAAAAAAATGATAATACAAAGCATGATATGGTTCCTGCCTTAGATTTTATGTATGTTTATAAAAAAATCAAATAATAATTGATTGTGGCTAAATGGAATGCTGATTTTTTTGTACGACAGAAGTTGATAATTTCTACTATTTTCTACCTGATTGTTAACTTCATAACTGAAGAATTCAAAGAAGCGGTGTTTACCTCATTATTTGGGTAGTGTCCGCCCTCCCATGTGATAGGCAGATCTAGAGGCGGGGTTCAGGGAGTCAAACCAAATGTTGTATGTTGTAGGCAGTAACATTATCTGAGAGAGGATTTTGATATTTTGGACCCCTCCCTTTTAAAAATGCTGGATCCAAACTTGCATGTTTCCTCAATTGTGGATCCACCTCTATGTTCCCACTACAATGGTGCTATTTGTCCAACAGTATGAGGAGGTGGAAAGACTGAAGAACAAGGCTGTGATGGCCATCTCCCCACTCAAGGCCCAGGTTACCCGGCTCAGCAGGAAGTGCAGGGAGAAGGTAGGTCTGGGGAACAGTGGAAGCACCTTACCTGGGCAGTGTTAGGGTGGCTCTATACACAGGTCTGGGAACAGAGGGGACATCTTACCTTGGCAGTGTTAGGGTGGCTCTATACGGGTCTGGGGAACAGTGGAAGCACCTTACCTGGGCAGTGTTAGGGTGGCTCTATACACAGGTCTGGGAACAGAGGGGACATCTTACCTGGGCAGCGTTAAGGTGGCTCTATACAGGTCTGGGGAACAGTGGAAGCACCTTACCTGGGCAGTGTTAGGGTGGCTCTATACACAGGTCTGGGGAACAGTGGAAGCACCTTACCTGGGCAGTGTTAGGGTGGCTCTATACACAGGTCTGGGGAACAGTGGAAGCATCTTACCTGGGCAGCGTTAGGGTGGCTCTATACACAGGTCTGGGGAACAGTGGAAGCATCTTACCTGGGCAGTGTTAGGGTGGCTCTATACACAGGTCTGGGGAACAGTGGAAGCATCTTACCTGGGCAGTGTTAGGGTGGCTCTATACACAGGTCTGGGGAACAGTGGAAGCATCTTACCTGGGCAGTGTTAGGGTGGCTCTATACACAGGTCTGGGGAACAGTGGAAGCATCTTACCTGGGCAGCGTTAGGGTGGCTCTATACACAGGTCTGGGGAACAGTGGAAGCATCTTACCTGGGCAGTGTTAGGGTGGCTCTATACACAGGTCTGGGGAACAGAAGGGACATCTTACCTGGGCAGTGTTAGGGTGGCTCTATACACAGGTCTGGGGAACAGTGGAAGCATCTTACCTGGGCAGTGTTAGGGTGGCTCTATACGCAGGTCTGGGGAACAGAAGGGACATCTTACCTGGGCAGTGTTAGGGTGGCTCTATACACAGGTCTGGGGAACAGTGGAAGCATCTTACCTGGGCAGCGTTAGGGTGGCTCTATACACAGGTCTGTGGAACAGTGGAAGCATCTTACCTGGGCAGTGTTAGGGTGGCTCTATACACAGGTCTGGGGGACAGAGGGGACATCTTACCTGGGCAGTGTTAGGGTGGCTCTATACACAGGTCTGTGGAACAGAGGTGACATCTTACCTGGGCAGCGTTAGGGTGGCTCTATACACAGGTCTGGGGAACAGAGGGGACATCTTACCTGGGTAGTGTAAGGGTGGCTCTATACACTGGTCTGGGGAACAGAGTGGACATCTTACCTGGGCAGCGTTAGGGTCGCTCTATACACAGGTCTGTGGAACAGAGGGGACATCTTACCTGGGAAGCGTTAGGGTGGCTCTATACACTGGTCTGGGGGACAGAGGGGACATCTTACCTGGGCAGCGTTAGGGTGGCTCTATACACAGGTCTGGGGGACAGAGGGGACATCTTACCTGGGCAGTGTTAGGGTGGCTCTATACACAGGTCTGGGGAACAGTGGAAGCATCTTACCTGGGCAGCGTTAGGGTGGCTCTATACACAGGTCTGTGGAACAGAGGGGACATCTTACCTTGGCAGCGTTAGGGTGGCTCTATACACAGGTTTTGGGGACAGAGGGGACATCTTACCTGGGCAGTGTTAGGGTGGCTCTGTACACAGGTCTGGGGAACAGAGGGGACATCTTACCTGGGCAGTGTTAGGGTGGCTCTATACACTGGTCTGGGGAACAGAGGGGACATCTTACCTGGGCAGTGTTAGGGTGGCTCTATACACAAGTCTGGGGAACAGAGTGGACATCTTACCTGGGCAGCATTAGGGTGGCTCTATACACTGGCCTGGGGAACAGAGGGGACATCTTACCTGGGCAGTGTTAGGGTGGCTCTATACACAGGTCTGGGGAACAGAGGGGACATCTTACCTGGGCAGCGTTAGGGTGGCTCTATACACAGGTCTGGGGAACAGAGGGGACATCTTACCTGGGCAGCGTTAGGGTGGCTCTATACACTGGCCTGGGGAACAGAGGGGACATCTTACCTTGGCAGTGTTAGGGTGGCTCTATACACAGGTCTGGGGAACAGTGGAAGCACCTTACCTGGGCAGTGTTAGGGTGGCTCTATACACAGGTCTGGGGAACAGAGGGGACATCTTACCTGGGCAGCGTTAGGGTGGCTCTATACACAGGTCTGGGGAACAGAGGGGACATCTTACCTGGGCAGCGTTAGGGTGGCTCTATACACAGGTCTGTGGAACAGAGGGGACATCTTACCTGGGTAGTGTAAGGGTGGCTCTATACACTGGTCTGGGGAACAGAGGGGACATCTTACCTGGGCAGCGTTAGGGTGGCTCTATACACAGGTCTGGGGAACAGAGGGGACATCTTACCTGGGCAGCGTTAGGGTGGCTCTATACACAGGTCTGGGGAACAGAGGGGACATCTTACCTGGGCAGAGTTAGGGTGGCTCTATACACAGGTCTGGGGAACAGAGGGGACATCTTACCTGGGCAGCGTTAGGGTGGCTCTATACACAGGTCTGGGGAACAGAGGGGACATCTTACCTGGGCAGCATTAGGGAGGCTGGATAAACCTACTACACATCATACATATCACAAATCCTAAGGCATGATAGTATATGTAAAGCAATACTTAAGTCCCTATATGATACGTATCACTATAATTGATTTGAGTGAAATTCTCCATGTTCCTTGTGGCCCATGTCACAGAGAGATCTTAGCACTACAACTATCATAAAACCTTAACCTTTACCTGCAAAAGTCATTGCGCTATGATTGCTTTAAAAAGTGACCCTGACTAACAAAAGGTTGTTGTTGTCAACAAGTTTAACTTGTATGATGTCAGTTATTGAATTGTCTGGTCCAGACTTGATTATTTTCCAGCTGCCATCATTTAGCTGGAATATTGCTGAGTGCAGCGCTAAAAAATAAACAAACAAATATGACAATCTATATGAGATGACTACTTGTTGCCCTTACTAACCTCTCCCTGCTTATTGCAGGATGCTTTGATACATCGGCTCGCAGAGGAGTTGAAGCGGTGCCAGACTGCAGAGAACCTGGCGTCGGTTCTGGAGGAACTGGAACAGTTTGAGCAGGACACTGAGAACGAGGAGTACTACCGCCCTCTCTCCCCCTACACACAGGCCAATCGGGTCTGTACCTTTGTCTGTGTTCATTCTCGATTGCAGCATTGCCTATTTCAGTTACAATGCAAGCATCACCATGCACTTCACAGAAACATTCCTGAAGATGCTCAATTTGCCTTTAAGTTTGCTGTTGGGATCTTGATAAAAAAATTCAGTGTACCAATTGCAGTATTTCATATGTGAAATTTGATTGTCTCTTTTCACTTACATATTGGTTAAAATAAGCTAACATGGCTAAAGTTTTCTAGTTTAAGTCTGAAAATTGACAAAATTATGGCCTTGTTTTCTGAATTAACTTTGGTGTGAATGATTCAGTCAAGCATTACTTTATGAGTTAAAGAGTCAAGTCATTGACTATCATTTTGGATTCTAAATAATTTGCAATTACATGCCAACGTTTCTAGATTTTAACTATAAATATCAGAAATACAGATATTAAGGATGAAAACTGGAATAACGAATTATTCTCACACATTCTAGCTGGCTCATGTTGTCATTTCTGTTTCTCTCAGGCTGACAGTCCAAGGGCAGGAAAGATCGATGTCAACAGTTTCATTCGCAACCAGAGGAATTCTGGGCGGTGGTCCTCCTCCTCCTCATTGTCGGACAGTCGAGATCTATCCAGCGACACCGAGATCGGGAGTGTTGAGTCCGCCAACAAGAGGCGGCCCAAATCAGCTGACCACCTGATGGGTCGAAGGTCACCATTCCAGGGAATTCTCCAACGCTCAATCAATGCCAACAATCTTAGTCCTCGGGGCAGTGGGGGACTTGTCCACAGTATGAGGGAAAAGTATGGACATCTGCCCGATGCCAGTCACTTTGTGGCCATCACAGACTGCATTCCAGATGCCTTGTCTACTACCGGTCATCCAAGTCTGCAGCTCCGACTGCAGGAAGGCGACAAGGTCAAGGTCACAGGTGAGATCTTTTGAATTGATACCTGCTTACGTGTCAGCGCATGTCTATAGGATTATTTTCATGAAAGAACTTTTGTTACTTAATTTCATGATTTCAAGATGGGAGAAATTCAGTGAACTTAAACATCTACAACAAACCTGCCCAGCATTGTAAATACATTGAAGCTATGTCCCTCTGCAATATGACTTGACATTGAAAGAGATAGTAGAATCTGAAGAAGAATCAGTAGAATTGTGTTTGACTCTAAACAAAAAATTGTCTTTCGATCTGGAAGCAACAAGGTTCCTTTCACCCTAGTCTGCATAATTGCATATAAGGAGTCAGGCCAGAACAGGTCCTCAGTAACCCATATTTGCCATAAGCTGACTGTTGTCATCTTCCCAAGGCAAGAGAGTTAACTGACTATAAAAGTCCAGTTTCCACCCTTGCCGAACCAGGCTGGTATTATGGAGTTACATTTGGCTGGACTAACGAGTCTATGCATAGTCCAATCAAAACCCGTTTTATCACAACATAGACCTTGATTATCGATCAGATCGTCTTGACTGGGCGCCACTGTTTAGTTTGAAGCAAATGCAAGTGATAGGGTGGTGAAATCTGATTGGTTCACAGGAGAAGCTTAGAAGGGACATAACTCGTAATAACCACTGGTGGCGCTACGATAGAGCCCAGGAATTCCAGCCTTGTTCGGCAAGGGTGGAAACTGGACTTTTAAAGTCAGTTAACTCTCTTGCCCCGGGAAGAAGACTGTTGTGGATGAAGTGGTTGCATCGTGTGACCTGGTTGATTATGGGTCTTCTTGCCCCGTCCTCATGGAGCATTGAATGTGTAAGCAAGGACAGGTTTGCCTTGTCATGACTAGATGAGTTACGAACCACCATAGTCTTACTGAATCTTGCTGACTGAATGGAAGTTCAGGGGCAATCTTCTGTTATGAGGGACATGATTGACCAAGTCATAGAAGGCTGCAATTCATGGAAAAGAGTTGCAACCGACTGGCGTGCCAGACACGTGTTGGTTCGATTCCCAGATTTTCCCTAGTTTTATTTCTAGGTTTGTTAGCACCATGGCCGTGCTTGTGGGTGTCACCAAAGTAGTTATCATCAGACATTCATCACTTCAGGCTTTCTTCCCACACATGAAGCTGACATGTCATGATATAACTGAAATACTGTTTAACAGCTTCAAACCCAACTCACTCACTCACTCACTTACTCCTCTGTTGCAGGTCCAATAGATGAGAATGGTTACTATGAGGTGGAGTGTAATGGGCGAGCGGGTCTGGTGCCTGCCACATGTCTCCAGCCGGCAGGACTGGGTTCTAACGGACACCATGGCACACCCAAAGAAAGGAGGTTAAAACATTTGAAGGTAACTGTGAAATAAATCCTGACATTCTTGCCACTGATTTTCAGGTTTTTTTCCAAAAAATGCAGTGAAAGATTTAACTCATGACTGAATATGTTTAAAGTTTTCTGTATCCGAATATAAGGAGTATGCCTGCTATTGTTTCACTCAATGTGTCATTATTGACATTGTAGAGATTAGACAGTCAAAATGGCAAGGCACCCACCATGAATTGCAAGAGAAATGATTTCAACTGATTGACACTCAGAAATTATCTCTGTATAACACATACAAAGTCTACCAAATTTGGACTGGTGGAACAAGTCAAATTGGACCCTAAATTTTAGGGGGGGCAAGGCCACACTGAAGCATGTATGTGTGATGAAGTTTTTGTTTAAACTGTGTCATGATACATGTCAAATGAAAGATTTTGTTGAGTTTCTGTTGCAATTTATGGTGGGTTGGGTCTATATATGGCTAGATTGACTGGACTAGTAGAACTGTTCCATACCAAGTATCCTAATACCACTGGAATTGTATTAAGCCGTTGATAGTTGTACATCTATCCCAACAGAGTCTCACCAGTGTTGAAAGATCATAACACCATTTTAATCGTATTATCCCCTCGATAGTAATCCCTTGTTTCTATCATCGCTAGAACCAGCCAGCTCACCAGGACAACAGCCCAGAGAGAGTGACCGAGATGTACCATCAGCTGCAGGCTCCTCACATCTCCCCCAGACATGGTACGTTGAGAGTGTGGACCTGTCCCAATCTTGAAAACATTCGTGTCTGGGATTATCGGCATGAAGACATGAAGTATATTAAATAGACTAATATCACTGTCTTGTGTTCTCTACTTGAATGAGAACCTATCATCCGTGACCAACTCGTGTTATTCCGGGACAAGCCGAATAGCGACTCGTGGCCATTTTTGCAACGGGGTTCCGTCTTAGCGCAAACGGGCATACCTAAAACAATTGTCAACTCGTTGCGCAATGGTTCACATATATTTCCCCATATATCATTTATATTTCAGATGCAATTGAAAGCACATCAGGACATGCGAAATTATACAGTATGATTGAACACATTTAACTGTGTCTTGGGTATATTTTTAGATGCAAGACATATGTAAAAACAGAAATTATTTCTGAGGGATTCTTTGACGAAGAACGTGAAATCATACGCGCATTCTGATTGGTTTGTCGTATTTTCGCACATAACATTCATCAATAGGGGGGACGAGTCTTCTTGCAGGTTACGGAAAGGGGCGAGTGGTGACGAATGGAGAACCTATGTGTCATGTCTCGGAGATTGATGTAAATCACATTCCGTATTGCATTCCACCTTTTATATATTTTAAGGGAGATAACTCTACATTAATAAGAATGAGTTAAGCTGTTTATGGGTTAAATCCGGATGTTATGATTGACAAACCTTAAGGTGATTGCACTGTATGTAGAGATACCCATTGTATGTGATTGAACTGGTTGAATATTTATGAGAGCCTAGGTGACTTATCCTCACAGAAAAAAACATTAATGCTGTCATGAGTCTCCGCTGCGTCTTCACAGGGTCTTTGCAGGGTCTTTTGTGGATGTTTAGCGTAAATGAAGGTCTTCTCTATACGTGAATCGCACGCTGTACCTGATGGAGGTTGGTAGGTTGATTAATTACAAGATGCTAGGTGACTTCGGATATCTCACTCACATGGTGATGAATGATGTGTTGAAGTTTCATCATTTCCATCCTGTAGGGGGCAGCAGCAGCAGCAGCAGCAGCAGCCGGTCCACCCCCACCAGTAGCCATGCCCATCATGGCACCCAGACACCCAAACACCTGGTGTCCTCATCGTCTGCACAAACTCGCTCACACAAGCCCATGTTCAAGACCGCCCCGAGGAGTGGTCAGTATATGATCTTTTACAATGTGACAATATTGGTGGAAATAAATGAGGGTGGTTGCTTAGGTGATACTTTTTGGAAAGTTTGTTTACGGGTCTGCGGTCTACAAGAACAGAAGAGAATGAAAAAGTTAAAATCTGCATAAAAAGCACTTCTTTTAATTCTGCCAAATGCAAACTTATGTCTTGACCCGGAAAAAGGTAGGATAGATAATATTTGAATTGCAAGACCAAAGAGACTGGGTTAACAATATATGAGATATGTTAGACCAGAAACTTTCTGTGTTCTTTTAAGTGTCTTTCTTCTTACTGACCATGATTTTCATAAAAATTCTTTAAATCAATAATTAAACAAAGCAGATGTTATAGATAATACATGAATTTTTTTTCACCCCTTGGTGCTCCTCGAACTGCAATACTTAAAGGTTGAAAATTGTTCCGTACGCAGGTCCACCTGAAGCTCCAAGACAGTTCCATGTGGAGCGTCTGGTTGGCGAAACCGGCGTCATGTTGTCATGGATACCACCAGACCTTGATGAAGTCGGTTGCAGCAACAACTCCCAGGTTGTGGGATACAGGGTGAGATGTGCAATGGTACTCATACATGGAGGATATGGAGTCATCATTGGGCCCAGATTGTCAGCAAAGAGGGGGGGGGGCAGTGTTGAGATTGGCCTCAGGACTGGACTGGAAAATGTTTCTCTCACACACACACACACACACACACACACACACACACACACACACACACACACACACACACACACACACACACACACACACACACACACACACACACTGACTGTTGCATCACACAACATACACACACACACTCTGACTGTTGCATCACACAACATTTACTCTCTGACTTCACTGTAGGTATTCAAGGGTAGAATGGGTACAAAAATCAAAAGTTGGATGATAATGTGGTAATGAATTTATACCACTGAATTGGATCAGGTGGATGGGCTCTGTGGATCGTGCTTAGATTGTTTCTCATGCTATGTCTTAGCCTGGCGGGTTCGAATCCCGGTTCGCCCCGATTATGTTTCTAGATTTGTCAGCACCATACCCGTGCTCGTGGGTTTCACCGAAGTGGTAAACGTCTGAGACCTGCATCACTTTCCTCCCACATTAAGCAGACACGCCACAATATAACTGGAATAGTGTTAAAAGCGGCGTTAAACCCAACTCACTCACTCTTAGCCTGGCCCAGAACCTTATTGACAGTCCCATTAATCCGTCTCTCGTTAATCCGACAATCAGATTTATCCGACACTAATGACAGGGTCCATTTAAATCAGTGCTATTTAGACCTGTTAATCCGACAGTCTCGCACTCCGACTCTGACACACCTAATTTGCAGCAGATTGCTGGATTGGCTTATTAATCAGTCTCGTTAATCTGACACAGTGATCAGCGTACTCCGTGGTCATCTGGCCATGAGTACACAGCCCCTTGTTTTGATGGGAGATGACTCGGCTTGTGGCTGCAAATTGCAATGGCTGTAGAGATATACTCGCTTAACAATTAAAATTTAATCCTTTACCAGAATGAAAATATGAATATTTCATTTTTTATGATTTAATTCCAACCTACATGTATCATTATCTATCGAGTAGTTGTCATTGGTTCATCACGAACTTTGATAATGCTCATTTTCGGTGATCCGACACTCTTGTTTATCTGGCATAATCAAATGCAACATGTCGGATTAATGGGACTTGACTGTATAGGGCAATTATTGCTAACTGGTGCTTTAAACAACATTCACTTGATTTCTATTTCCCAGATCTTCCTGAATGGCCGCCTGTGCCAGCAGCCCTCCAGCCCACACCTGGCCAAGTCTGTGGTCGAGAACATCGACCAGAGCCAGCACCAGCACTTCTCCCTGCAGACAGTCAGCAGTGCCGGGCAGACCTCCACCCTGGTGGAGACAGTGTACAAACCCACTGACCTGCCTCGCTGTGGGGGAAGTGAGAATGAGGCTGCCACCGACCCAGATCTGTCCTCCATCTTGTCCAGTCGCCATTATGACCAGGGACAGAAGAGACTGGTGAGTGAATGACCCTTCAGAGGATAAGGATCTTGTGCAAGATGCTTCCTTTCTGGTAGACTTGGATGGTGATTGTGAAGATGTGTCTATAATGAAGTTATAAAAATGTCAATAATATTTTACATTGATTAATAATGTAAATGTAACTGCAGTTTGGAAACAATTTGTTTTGGCTTTAGAGCTGGTTATACAATATTGGTAAATTATGAAATATTATTTATTGTACTTGACTACTGCCTTAAATTGTTTTTTAGATATTCAAATATATTGCTCATTTAACACATATATGGCTAAAAATTGTGAAAGAAATTGAAGTTTGTTGTGTGATTTTATGTTAGCCTTGTTTGTACTTGCAGTTTATGGGCGTGTACGACTACGACCCCCGGCACCACTCCCCCCACGACTACACAGGGTATGAGTTGGCATTCAGGGCAGGAGATGTGATCGAAGTATTCGGTCAACTCCGGCCTGATGGCTTCTATCATGGCCAGGTAACTACTCACTGTTGTATCACTTCAAAAAACTAGCCCAGACACTGTAACTGTACTGATGTACAATGAGTTTTAATAGATATTCATAAAATGTGCATGCTGAAAATAGATCAATGCGTAGTTTATTGTGCATTACTTGTTATAAAAAGTCACCGATGAAAGTGTATGTGATAAAAATCATTTAAAAGTGTTAGTTTTACCTTACCTGATGCTACACAGTGCTGTAGCTGTAGTGTGGGGTAAGTATAAAAACATTGCATTTAATCAGAATGCTCATTGTTTCATATCCTGTTTATGCTTCCTTTTTGAGTGCACCATTTATGGTTACAGAGACCTGACCAATTTATCTGTTTGTTTTGTGGACAAGCCTTCCCTAAATTTTGAAAAAGTTAAAAAATAATTAATAATCGTTTGATTAATATTTTCTGTTTTTTTCTGTTTGTTAACTTTAAATGATACATGTATGTTTTTAAAATATATTTTGCTTCACAGTTGGTATGCCTCTGGTTTTGTCACTTTGCTTCTGTTACATATTCAACAGGAATCTGATCATCTGAGGTACTTGGTTTGTTTCAGATTAGTGGCAAGAGAGGTCTTGTGCCAGCGAGTTTCCTCGAAGAAGTCCCGCCCCCTCACAGACCGGTGAGTTACCTACCTTTGCCCTGACAGCTATCATTTGTTATAAGCTGCATTCATCAGAACTCCAGCGATGTCATCAGACTGAATAATCTCATCCGGGCCTAGCAAACTGTGGTTGATGTCATGAGCCATGGTTCTAGCGTATTTATCGTAATGGATACAGATGGATGATGTGTGGTCTGTGGAAGTTATCTTGTGTTCAGAGATGTCAGGTTTTGTCACCCTGTGTTCACCCTGTGTATCAAGTACTGTTTTATCAAGGTCAAGTTTGGATTTGTTTTTGTTCAACCCGCCCTCAGCAATATTCCAGCTTTTTGGCAGGGGCCTGTATTTAATCTGGACCAGACAATTCAGTGATCGATATCTGGACCAGACAATTCAGTGATCGATATCGTGACCAACATTTCACGCTATCCACCAAGTCCTCCAGTCTGACCATCTGATCCATTGGTGCAGAGTTGCGTCCCTTGGGCACGCCAGAAACCTATGATTGTGGGTTTGAATCTCGGTTCGCCCCGATTATGTTTCTAGGTTTGTCAGCACCATACCTCTTCTCCTGGGTTTTACCGAAGTGGTAAATGTCTGAGACCTGCACCATTTGGGGCTTTCCTCGCACATTAAGCTGACACGCCGCGATATAACTGGAATACTGTTAAAAGCGGCGTTAAACCCAACTCACTCACTCTAACCTGGAATCCACACAATGAAGGTCAAGGCTTTCCTTATGTTAGTTTATGAGTAAGATCAGCTTTATCTCCAGTAGCATTGCATGGAGCTACATTTAATCAAAGTTTTGTTAGGATCAATTTGCCAGAATGTGTTATCTTTTATTTAAAACTTCAGGTTTCTTTTCAGGTGACATCAGGTTCTTCCTCCAATCTTCATACTCCACGGTCGACCAACAGCACACTGCGACGCACACCTCGCTCATAATATAGACATAGTCATGTTGACAAAACCTCACAAGTTTGCTTTTATCACCATTTTGCAGGTGGGCATGAGCCATGTACAAAACTTGCATAATTCACACCTTTCATTGCCTGCAATTTATTGGGACTGTTTGATTGGTGCTTTTAAACTCCACTGCTAATGTTTGGGCAACTATCAACAGGCAGTGCTCTCGTTGGACAGTTTTAGCTTTCACATGATTAAGGATGTCACTGTTTGGTTGAAATTTGCCTATTTTGTGAGGTGTTTGTTGAGTGGCTGTTGTCATTGGATACCCTAGTAAATACAAATGCCAAAAACAGTTTCACAATTTTGATACAAGGGTATAACATATGATAAATTATGTCTGTATTTGCTGTTTTTCATTGTGAAAAAAAGCTCACATCTGAAAAATTATGTCATTGAGTCACTCCTTGCAAATTGTATATTACTGCAAGGTGTTTCAACTCTCTGAATATCTTGATCTTCCAAAAAACATGAATGGTATGTTTTAAAAAATGGCAGCATTAGAGAAATGGCAGTTCTGTTTGAACGTTTCATTGCTGGGGATCAGCATCATTTAATTCTTCAGTACAATTTTGTCAAGGTATTGTGCCAAAGTTTTGCCAACATGACTTTCCTTAATTCGTTGGATTACTTTTGACTTTATATATTTACCGATCTTGTTGTAGGAGTTGCAACATTGATATTAGTCGTCTTCTTTCCAGATAAATGACTGTTATGTTCAGACAATAATTAATCTGGCTGTAGGGAAACTACGTGAAATTGTGTGTCATTAACTCGGCTTTGCTTATTTGTATGCTACTCATCTGTTAATATGAATTTATTTATTGAAACAGAATTCCACTGAAATGTTGTTAAAAAATGGTTGTTAACTCGTGTAGATAAATACTTTGTTGATATATTGCAGTTAATCTGTTTTTTGTTTCAAGTTTCATTGTACATGACTAGAATAATTGTGGACCATATTTTGTTGTAATTTGAAAATATCTATTCAAATATGCTAATAATCAAATTTGAAATTTTACAATATTATATTCTTCAGCATTAAATGTTTGTATTTGTTCCAACCAGTAAGTATATCACTATTCCAATATGTTATTTCAGTTACCTAAAATATTCATTTCATTCTTAACAGTATACATTAAAGTTTGACTTTGTCCAAATTGTGCATGGATACGTATAACCTTTGTGTTGGTGCAAAATTTATGCTTTAATTTTTAAGTGAAGATCCCATGTTATATTACTTGAGTTCATTTATTTCCTGAAAACTGTCAATTTCTTGGAATGTTGTAAACATTCAGTTTTAGCAGCTACTGTGTAATAAATAATAAAACACTACGAGTCAGGTCATTGTATAGTTGTACAGAGTTGTTAGGAGAATAGTAGCCCACTGAATGACTCTGATATTAGACGTCACTTGAATGTCTTCCCGAGGGGAAACAGTATCCCGTCATCTGCTTGTTGACAGATTGATGGTTCCACGAGTTTTGATATGTTTATAATCATACTGTAATATACGGTTTGTATTTTGTTGATGATGTAATTATGGATGCAGTTGATCTATGCAAAATAATTAGAGGCAATATGTATGTACTTATTTTTAATACAATGCTCATACAAAATTAAAAACAATGTAAACATTATGATGTGTTCTGTTGTGATAAGGGACTGGTCATTTATTGATTGGTGTGTGTTTGTGTGTGTATGTGTGTTTGTTTGTTTGTTTGTTTGTTTGTGTGTAAATAACACAGTGAAAGAGGTGGTGTTGCTAATATTATCACAACTTTATATGGGGGGAGAGAAGCAGGAAAAATGACAGGTTTGGGGTGTTTTTTCCCCCCTGTTTTGGAAAACATGACCATGATGTCCGTTCATCTATCTTCCGTCTGTTTTCTGTTTCCAAAACAGAACTATTATGGTGAATTTTTCAGGATGGAACTTGCTGTACAGATCAATCTAGTGGTGAACTGATGACGTTTGATGATTTGGGATTTTAATTTTTTTAACTTTTGGTTTTCATGATGACTAGTTGGACTTTACTGCAATTGAGGGGAGTGCTCATTTTGGAGGGTAACTACAGAATTGGTGAATATTTCTGGATGAAACTTGGTATACAGATCAGTTGAATGGTGAACTGGTGTCTTTTGATGAATTGAGATGTTGAAAAATATTGAACAGCATTATTCTTTTCTCACTGAACTGAAGGTTTCCAATGGCAGTGTGACAAAGGTGGGGTATAAGTAGCCAAACTCCATGTCCGAATGGCACCTGAATGGGGTGATATGTCATCTCGTGATGATTCTTGTTAAAATATAAAAATATGAATTTCAACATTATTTGTAATTAGGGACTGGTCATTACTCCGTGACCAATCACACAGCCCCACCCACCCCTATATTAAATGACCAGCCCCTAAGGGTGATGGAGTGGCCAAGTGGTTAAAGGGGAAGTGTACACGCAAAATTCACTTTCTTTCTTTTTCTAAACAAAACGCAATTTTAGAATTAGTTAATATCTGTGTTTGAAAATGTAAACTCATATTTTTCACAGTGAAAGTAGGAAGCTCACAATAGTGTGAAAATGATATGCCGTTATGAGGCCTTCGTTTTTCGAGCTAAACAGGCCTGAGTTATCCCCCTTAGATTATGACGTAATTGGTGCCAATTCAACTTGATCCCTGTCTATTCTCAACGCAAAAGATATCAAGTACCAGTTTTCGGTAAAACAACATGGCCTACGACACACTCTGGCGCAGTGATGACTCAGCATAACACTATGCTGGCTGGCATCTGAGACGCTAGAATCACACAGCTGTACCTACACCACGTGAAGCGGCTCTAACATAGCATGATGACGTCATAATGTTTATCAATTGGCACCAATGACGTCATATTGCAAGGGGCATAAGCCATGGTGTTTTCGTTATGGAAATAGAACACTTGGTAAATGTGAAAAATATAAATCGTTTTAATGCAAAACATATGTTAATTAATTGTGATATTTTTATATATTTGTCTATGACACTACTAGGTTAACACTTTTAATGTGGAAAAAGTACAAGAAAAATAGGTTCATTTCCGTGTGAACTTGCCCTTTAAGGCATTTGCTTGTCACTCTGCAGGCCCCACTGTGATGTTGCTGGAATATTTCAGAAAGCGGTATGAAACTCAATTCACATTGTGATAATGGAGGGATGAAACACATACCTAACCACTGCAATCCTGAGGAAGTGCAATATCAACCAATCTAGGGAGTGACAATTCAGTGTGCAGAGTTGTGTTTCTTTGTTGGACCAGGATCTGCTAAAGGTCGTTCAAATCCCAGATTCCCGCTGATTATGATTGATGGTTGCTGATTGCCATTAGACAAAATTTGTCCTGGCACAAGAGAAAAGAGGCTTGTTGGCACTGGCACTAGAGAACACAGACACCTGGTGGTACTGGCACTAGAGAACACAGACACCTGGTGGTACTGGCACTAGAGAACACAGACACCTGGTGGTACTGGCACTAGAGAACACAGCCACCTGGTGGTACTGGCACTAGAGAACACAGACACCTGGTGGTACTGGCACTAGAGAACACAGCCACCTGGTGGTACTGGCACTAGAGAACACAGCCACCTGGTGGTACTGGCACTAGAGAACACAGACACCTGGTGGTACTGGCACTAGAAAACACAGCCACCTGGTGGTACTGGCACTAGAGAACACAGACACCTGGTGGTACTGGCACTAGAGAACACAGACACCTGGTGGTACTGGCACTAGAGAACACAGCCACCTGGTGGTACTGGCACTAGAGAACACAGCCACCTGGTGGTACTGGCACTAGAGAACACAGACACCTGGTGGTACTGGCACTAGAGAACACAGCCACCTGGTGGTACTGGCACTAGAGAACACAGCCACCTGGTGGTACTGGCACTAGAGAACACAGACACCTGGTGGTACTGGCACTAGAGAACAGACACACGGTGGTACATGTTGAAAAGCCAAAACAAAAAGTAAAAAGTAAAGTTAATTATTTATTAGACAACAATGATGTACAATTATACATGATTTACCCTTAAACCTTATACTGCTCTTTAACATATAACAAAGTGCTTCTATAGTATGGGTGTAAGTAAATGCATTTGTAAGTACTGAGCCACAACGTAGAAGTACTGAACGCAGGTATAGAGATTTATATTACTTCGTAATCATGAATCAGACGATTTCAGTGGGGAATGCTCCCTTCCGGATAGTTACGAATTGACTTGAGTATTATTTTGTGTTTATTAAGTATTAACTGGTGTGTACACTGTAAATCCGTAGTGTATAACTGAATACTGTTCAAAGCAGCGTTAACTCACTCACTCTCTCACTGGTATCCATCCCCTTCTCTTCGTGTGCTGCTGAGTAGGTTATTCAGTTAAGGCGATCACTCACTCACTCATTCACTCTAGGATTGCTTGGAAAAAACCACTTGCTCTTGGCATGCTGGCGACTACTCTATTTGTTAAGGCAATACCCCACTCAATCACGCGGGTAAAACTCTTCTTGACTTCGGTACTGAAGGACAAGGAGTTTTACCTATTTAAAAGCTGCAGTGCAAGATATCTTTGAAATAAGCAGGTGAAATTCTGGCTTGGTGAAACTCAATAATCAAGCTACCCATATAATACTGGACTATAAACATGCATCCGTATTTCAATGTAACAGTGCTAGATATCTTGGATATAAAAGGTAAAATGCTGCCTTGGCGAAAGTCATTTATCAAGCTACCGATAGGGCACTGCACCAGAAAGATGCTTCCCACTTAAATGTAACAGTGCTAGATTTCTTGGATATAAAGATCTGAAACACAGTCTGAGATTTGTGCTTCAGTTGTCCGCACAGCGGACCATCACCTTGATGGCCACCCCGCTCGCCGTGGTCTTCAGGGCATCAAGAGACTTCTCCAGTGGGAATCTGTGCGTGATTAGGGGTTTTACGTCCACCTTACCACTGGCAACCAGTTTCACCGCATTAGTGAAACTAGAGAAGGAAAGAAAAGGTGACATAGAAGCAATTGATTATATGTACACGTGTAGGTTTAATCAATATTCGAAGATCACCTTTGATCACAGGTCCTCGGTCTCAAATTGCCGATACCCTCTTGCCTCGGTCTTACTTTCTCGACCATAACCTCAGAGTCGTGCTTTATCCCTCACAGGGAACCATGGCTCATGACATCAACCACAGTTTGCCAGGCCCGGATGAGATTATTCAGTCTGATGACATCGCTGGAGTTCTGATGAACGTGGGCGGTCGGGTAGCCTAGTGGTTAAAGCGTTCACTCGTTACGCCGAAGACCCGGGTTCGATTCCCGACATGGGTACAATGTGTGAAGCCCATTTCTGGCGTCCCCTGCCGTGAAATTGCTGGAATATTGCTAAAAGCGGCGTAAAATCAAACTCACTCACTCACAATTATCCCTCACAACAAAAGTCAGAGCTGCCCCTTAGAACAGGTTGTACCTGTGGTTATTTTATCGTAACAGTAGTTAATATCACCAGAGCACGTTTACTGTTGAAGTAGCCTTACTCATCGTGGCAGTATCTGAGGATTCCTCTGATGTCCACTTCCTTCATTGCAGCTGTGCCCAAGGGCACCTCCATACTGAGGTTGCCGATCCCAACCATGGTGACGTTGCCACCCCGGGTCGTCGCCTAGGTCCAAACATTGAGACATTCAGTTTTATTGTTTTAAACCTTTAAGAATATATGGACACATGTGAAAGAATTGTGCATTTGATAACAAAAGGGTGAATTATGGAACTCGAACCAACAACCAACGGATCCTCTGAAATATCGGATGCTGCTTTGAACAGTATTTCAGTGATGCTGTTCTCCGGCATTTGACGTTTATTTTAAACCTAGGGGCACGAGTATGATGCTGATAAACCTAGGAACATAATCAGGGCGAACCAGGATTCGAACACACAATCATAATTTTGTCATCCAAAGGGATGCAACTCTACATAGCGAATTGCTGCGCCTTCCATCCCCCCAGAAAGAAGACGCTGAATATTGTTGTTTGTTTGTTTTGTTTGTGTGTTGCTTAATGCCGAAATCAGCAATATTCCAGCTATATGACAGCTGTCTGTAAATAATCGCGTCTTGACCAGACAATCCAGTGATTGACATCAAGAGTATCGATCCACGCAACTGGGTGAGGTGAAATGGGGTTTTACGTTGCGTTACGTTTACGTCCATGCAACTTGGATACGATGACATGCATCAACCAAGTCAGCAAGCCTGACCCTCCGATCCCGTTAGTCGCCTTTTACGACAAGCATAGTCACCTTTTACGGCAAGCATGGGTTGCCGAAGACCTATTCCCTACCTCTATATTGATGTAAGAGTATTGAGGTGTTCACTCACATAGATGCCAGTGCTGACACAGGAGGTCATGCCTGTGCATTCCAAGGTCACGTCGACTGGTTCCCCGAGAATTCCTTCAATGGCGGCAGCCGCCTCCTGGGGAGACATGCCCTTGACATTCAGGGTGTGTGAAGCTCCAACCTTCTTTGCAATCTTAAGCTTTTCATCGGCGATATCTAAACCAAAGTTTGAATTGTGAAAAATATAATTATGTCATATATAATAATGATAATTATATTACCGTTATCATTACCATGAACACCAGAATCCTTCTCCTCCCTGTTGTCGAGGGCATGATGATGTTGATGGTGATGAAACATTAAAGCCCATTATACATCGCCCCAACTAACATGATACCCCTACAACAAACAACAAGATCATACTTTAATACCTCCCATGCCCACTCTTTAGTATGGAACTCACCTGTGACAGAACTGTAGTAGCACCTCCAGAACTCACCTGTGACAGAACTGTAGTAGCAACTTCAGAATTCACCTGTGACCAGAACTGTAGTAGCACCTCCAGAGCTCCCATGTGACCAGAACTGTAGTAGCACCTCCAGAGCTCACCTGTGACAGAACTGTAGTAGCACCTCCAGAGCTCCCCTTTGACCAGAACTGTAGGAGCACATCTAGAGCTCACCTGAGACAGAACTGTAGTAGCACCTCCAGAGCTCACCTGTGACAGAACTGTAGTAGCACCTCCAGAGCTCCCATGTGACCAGAGCTGTAGTGGCACCTGCATAACTCACCTGTGACAGAACTGTAGTAGCACCTTCAGAACTCCCCTGTGACCAGAACTGTAGCAGCACCTCCAAAACGCACCTGTGGCCAGAGCTGTTGTGGCACATCTGGAGCTCACCTGCGACCAGAACTGTAGTGGTACCTTCAGAACCCACCTGTGCCCAGAGCTGTAGCGGCACATCCAGTGATCACCTGCGACCAGAACTGTAGTGGTACCTTCAGAACCCACCTGTGCCCAGAGCTGTAGTGGCACCTTCAGAACCCACCTGTGCCCAGAGCTGTAGTGGTTCCTTCAGAACCCACCTGTGCCAAGAGCTGTAGTGGCACCTTCAGAACCCACCTGTGCCAAGAGCTGTAGCGGCACATCCAGAGATCACCTGCGACCAGAACTGTAGTGGTACCTTTAGAACCCACCTGTGCCCAGAGCTGTAGTGGTTCCTTCAGAACCCACCTGCTTCCAGAGCTGTAGTGGCACCTTCAGAACCCACCTGTGCCCAGAGCTGTAGCGGCACATCCAGAGATCACCTGTGACCAGAACTGTAGTGGTTCCTATAGAACCCACCTGTGCCCAGAGCTGTAGTGGCACCTTCAGAACCCACCTGCTCCCAGAGCTGTAGTGGCACCTTCAGAACCCACCTGTGCCCAGGGCTGTAGTGGCACCTTCAGAACCCACCTGTGCCCAGAGCTGTAGTGGCACCTTCAGAACCCACCTGTGCCCAGAGCTGTAGCGGCACATCCAGAGATCACCTGCGACCAGAACTGTAGTGGCACCTTCAGAACCCACCTGTGACCAGAGCTGTAGTGGCACCTTCAGAACTCACCTGTGACCAGAGCTGTAGTAGCACCTTCAGAACTCACCTGTGACCAGAACTGTAGTGGCACCTTCAGAACCCACCTGTGACCAGAACTGTAGTGGCACCTTCAGAACTCACCTGTGACCAGAACTGTAGTGGCACCTCTGGCCAACACTGTCAGCAGACACAGAAGTCCAATTGACCCTGAAATTATAAGTTCGAAAAAATGTACATCCATTACATGATTACTACATAATAGCTCCTTCTTCAGTTAATAAATCAGGACAGTGCCCCCCATTTGAACCCCCTCTCTAGTCCCCTCTCTCTGTCATCGCTGTCTACATACCTGAAAGAAATATCCCTTCATCATCTGAAGCCCCCCTCTCTCTTCATTTGAAGAGGGCGGTCGGGTAGCCTAGTGGTTAAAGCGTTCGCTCGTCACGCCGAAGACCCGGGTTCGATTCCCGACATGGGTACAATGTGTGAAGCCCATTTCTGGTGTCCCCCGCCGTGATATTGCTGGAATATTGCTAAAAGCGGCGTAAAACCACACTCACTCACTCACTCACTCATTTGAAGATGTCGACATACCTGATCCACCTATCCAAACTGTGTGCCCAATCTGAATCCACTCTGTTCCAGCTGTCTACATACCTGACCCACACATCAGCACCGTGCCCCCTTCTGAATCCACTCTGTTCCAGCTGTCTACATACCTGACCCACACATCAGCACCGTGTCCCCACCTGAATCCCCCCTGTAACCGCTGTCTACATACCTGACCACATATCAGCACCGTGTCCCCACCTGAATCCCCTCTGTTACCGCTGTCTACATACCTGACCCACACATCAGCACCGTGTCCCCACCTGAATCCCCCCTGTAACCGCTGTCTACATACCTGACCACATATCAGCACCGTGTCCCCACCTGAATCCCCTCTGTACTCGCTGTCTACATACCTGACCCACACATCAGCACCGTGTCCCCACCTGAATCCCCTCTGTTACCGCTGTCTACATACCTGACCCACACATCAGCACCGTGTCCCCACCTGAATCCTCTCTGTACTCGCTGTCTACATACCTGACCACACATCAGCACCGTGTCCCCACCTGAATCCCCCCTGTTACCGCTGTCTACATACCTGACCCACACATCAGCACCGTGTCCCCACCTGAATCCTCTCTGTACTCGCTGTCTACATACCTGACCAGACATCAGCACCGTGTCCCCAATCTGAATCCCCCCTGTAATCGCTGTCTACATACCTGACCATACATCAGCACCGCGTCCCCATCTGAATCCCCTCTGTAACCGCTGTCTACATACCTGACCACACATCAGCACCGAGTCCCCACCTGAATCCCCTCTGTTACCGCTGTCTACATAACTGACCACACATCAGCACCGTGTCCCAACCTGAATCCCCCCTGTAATCGCTGTCTACATACCTGACCCACACATCAGCACCGTGTCCCCACCTGAACCTTCTCTGTTATCTCTGTCTACATACCTGACCCACACATCAGGACCGTGTCCCCACCTGAATCCCCCCTGTAATCGCTGTCTACATACCTGACCCTGACATCAGCACCGTGTCCCCACCTGAATCCCCTCTGTAATTGCTGTCTACATACCTGACCCACATATCAGCACCGTGTCCCCACCTGAATCCCCTCTGTAATCGCTGTCTACATACCCGACCCACACATCAGCACCGTGTCCCCACCTGAACCCTCTCTGTAACCGCTGTCTACATACCTGACCACACATCAGCACCGTGTCCCCACCTGAATCCCCTCTGTTACAGCTGTCTACATACCTGACCACACATCAGCACCGTGTCCCCACCTGAATCCCCTCTGTAACCGCTGTCTACATACCTGACCCACACATCAGCACCGTGTCCCCACCTGAATCCTCTCTGTTACAGCTGTCTACATACCCGACCCACATATCAGCACCGTGTCCCCACCTGAATCCCCTCTGTTACCGCTGTCTACATACCTGACCCACACATCAGCACCGTGTCCCCACCTGAATCCCCTCTGTTACAGCTGTCTACATAACTGACCACATATCAGCACCGTGTCCCCACCTGAATCCCCTCTGTAACCACTGTCTACATACCTGACCAACACATCAGCACCGAGTCCCCACCTGAATCCCCTCTGTTACCGCTGTCTACATAACTGACCACACATCAGCACCGTGTCCCAACCTGAATCCCCCCTGTAATCGCTGTCTACATACCTGACCCACACATCAGCACCGTGTCCCCACCTGAACCTTCTCTGTTATCTCTGTCTACATACCTGACCCACACATCAGGACCGTGTCCCCACCTGAATCCCCTCTGTAATCGCTGTCTACATACCTGACCCACACATCAGCACCGTGTCCCCACCTGAATCCCCTCTGTAATCGCTGTCTACATACCTGACCCACATATAAGCACCGTGTCCCCACCTTAATCCCCTCTGTAATCGCTGTCTACATACCCGACCCACACATCAGCACCGTGTCCCCACCTGAATCCCCTCTGTTACAGCTGTCTACATACCTGACCACACATCAGCACCGTGTCCCCACCTGAATCCCCTCTGTTACAGCTGTCTACATACCTGACCACATATCAGCACCGTGTCCCCACCTGAATCCTCTCTGTTACAGCTGTCTACATACCCGACCCACATATCAGCACCGTGTCCCTACCTGAATCCCTTCTGTTACAGCTGTCTACATACCTGACCCACACATCAGCACCGTGTCCCCACCTGAATCCCCTCTGTAACCGCTGTCTACATACCTGACCACACATCAGCACCGTGTCCCCATCTGAATCCTCTCTGTCACCGCTGTCTACATACCTGACCCACACATCAGCACCGTGTCCCCTTCTGAATCCCCTCTGTAATCTCTGTCTACATACCTGACCCACATATCAGCACCGTGTCTCCCATCTGAATCCCCGCTCTGTTACAAGCATACACGGTCACAGCCAGGGGTTCAATGACCGCTCCTTCCTCATCACTGATGTTGTCGGGCAGTCTGTGTAGAGAGAGACCGATGTTAACAGTAACAAATACCGTATTTCGTCTATTAAACCCCCCCCCCCCCCCCCCCCACACCAGAAATGGGCTTCACACATTGTACCCATGTGGAGAATCGATTTGAACAGTATTTCAGTTATATCACGGCGTGCCATCTTGATGAAAGCCACTGTCATGGGTATTGTGTTTCCTAAAAATCTATGCATGTCGTGAGAGGCGCGGGAATAAGTCCTTCACAATCTATGCATGTGTTTAGAGGCGACTTAACGGATCGGTTGGTCAGACTCGATGACCTTCCGGTCTCCGGGCGGAAGCTCTATGCACTACACCGGGGAGGCAGTCTCCGGGCGGACGCTCTATGCACTACACCACGGAGGCAGTCTCCGGGCGGACGCTTCATCAACTACACCTCCGAGGCAGTATCCGGAAAGCCGCTCTATCCACTACACCACGGAGGCAGTCTCCGGACAGACGCTCTATGCACTACACCACGGAGGCAGTCTCCGGGCAGCCACTCTATCCACTACACCACGGAGGCAGTCTCCGGACAGACGCTCTATCCACTACACCACGGAGGCAGTCTCCGGACAGACGCTCTATCCACTACACCACGGAGGCAGTCTCTGGACAGACGCTCTATGCACTACACCACGGAGGCAGTCTCCAGACAGACGCTCTATCCACTACACCACGGAGGCAGTCTCCGGGCAGACGCTCTATCCACTACACCACGGAGGCAGTCTCTGGACAGACGCTCTATGCACTACACCACGGAGGCAGTCTCCAGACAGACGCTCTATCCACTACACCAGGGAGGCAGTCTCCGGGCAGACGCTCTATCCACTACACTACCGAGGCAGTCTCCGGACAGACGCTCTGTCCACTACACCATGGAGCCAGTCTCCGGACAGACACTCCATCCTATACACCAGGGAGGCAGTCTCCAGACAGACGCTCTATCCACTACACCACGGAGGCAGTCTCCGGGCAGACGCTCTATCCACTACACTACCGATGCAGTCTCCGGACAGACGCTCTATCCACTACACCATGGAGCCAGTCTCCGGACAGACACTCCATCCAATACACCATGGAGCCAGTCTCCGGACAGACACTCCATCCACTACACCAGGGAGGCAGTCTCCGGGCAGACACTCCATCCACTCCACCAGGGAGGCAGTCTCCGGGCGGACGCTCTATGCACTACACCACGGAGGCAGTCTCCGGGCAGACGCTCTATCCACTACACTACCGAGGCAGTCTCCGGACAGACGCTCTATCCACTACACCACGGTGGCGGTCTCCGGACAGACGCTCTATCAACTACACCACGGAGGCGGTCTCCGGAGAGACGCTCTATCCACTACACCACGGAGGCGGTCTCCGGAGAGACGCTCTATCCACTACACCACGGAGGCAGTCTCCGGACAGACGCTCTATCCACTACACCACGGAGGCAGTCTCCGGACAGCCGCTCTATCCATTACACCATGGAGGCAGTCTCCGGGCGGACGCTCTATCCACTACACCACCGATGCAGTCTCCGGACAGCCGCTCTATCCACTACACCACCGAGGCAGTCTCCGGACAGACGCTCTATCCATTACACCATGGAAGCAGTCTCCGGGCGGACGCTCTATCCACTACACCAGGGAGGCAGTCTCCGAGCAGACACTCCATCCAATACACCAGGGAGGCAGTCTCCGGGCAGACACTCCATCAACTACACCAGGGAGGCAGTCTCCGGGCGGACGCTCTATGCACTACACCACGGAGGCAGTCTCCGGGCAGACGCTCTATCCACTACACTACCGAGGCAGTCTCCGGACAGACGCTCTATCCACTACACCACGGTGGCGGTCTCCGGACAGACACTCTATCAACTACACCATGGAGGCAGTCTCCGGACAGACGCTCTATCCACTACACCACTGAGGCGGTCTCCGGAGAGACGCTCTATCCACTACACCACGGAGGCAGTCTCCGGACAGCCGCTCTATCCATTACACCATGGAGGCAGTCTCCGGGCGGACGCTCTATCCACTACACCACCGATGCAGTCTCCGGACAGCCGCTGTATCCACTACACCACCGAGGCAGTCTCCGGACAGACGCTCTATCCATTACACCATGGAAGCAGTCTCCGGGCGGAAGCTCTATCCACTACACCAGGGAGGCAGTCTCCGGGCGGACGCTCTATGCACTCCGCAGGGAGGCAGTCTCCGGACAGACGCTCTATCCACTACACCAGGGTGGCAGTCTCCGGGCAGACACTCCGTCCACTACACCACGGAGGCATTCTCCGGACAGACGCTCTATCCACTACACCACGGAGGCAGTCTCCGGACAGACGCTCTATCCACTACACCACGGAGTCGGTCTCCGGAGAGACGCTCTATCCACTACGACACGGAGGCAGTCTCCGGACAGCTGCTCTATCCACTACACCACGGAGGCAGTCTCCGGACAGACGCTCTATCCACTACACCATGAAAGCAGTCTCCGGGCGGACGCTCTATCCACTACACCACCAATGCAGTCTCTGGACAGACGCTCTATCCACTACACCACGGAGGCAGTCTCCGGACAGACGCTCTATCCACTACACCATGGAAACAGTCTCCGGGCGGACGCTCTATCCACAACACCACGGAGGCAGTCTCCGGACAGACGCTCTATCCACTACACCATGGAAACAGTCTCCGGGCAGGCGCTCTATCCACTACACCATGGAAACAGTCTCCGGACAGCTGCTCTATCCACTACACCACGGAGGCAGTCTCCGGGCAGGCGCTCTATCCACTACACCATGGAAGCAGTCTCCGGACAGCTGCTCTATCCACTACACCACGGAGGCAGTCTCCGAGCAGACGCTCTATCCACTACACCATGGAATCAGTCTCCGGGCGGACGCTCTATCCACTACACCACCGATGCAGTCTCCGGACAGACGCTCTATGCACTACACCACGGAGGCAGTCTCCGGACAGCCGCTCTATCGACTACACCACGGACGCAGTCTCCGGACAGCTGCTCTATCCACTACACCAGGGAGGCAGTCTCCGGACAGCCGCTCTATCCACTACACCACGGAGGCGGCCCGACAGACACATGCATGACAACATGACAACATACAGAACTCACTTGAAGCAGAAGTCGGCTCCGTGTATGGCGTATCGAGTGAGACTACCGCAGTACTTGGGGATGATCACCTGCATGTCTTGGCACAGGTTGTAGCGGCCGGCCTTACACTTCTTGCACTGGAGACACGGGACACCAGGCTCCGTCGCCACGCGGTCACCTTGACAACATACACATGCCTTATGGGTATTATGTCATCAACAGAATCAATAAACGTACACTACATTTCAAAAGTCACTTCCCCTGTTTCGCGAAACTATTTCGCAATACGTCCGTGATAGTGCCGTGAAAGTATCGCGAAAGTGATTCGAAAATGACGCGATAATTCCGCGTAAGTGCCGCAATAGTGGCGAGAAAGCTTCGCGAAAATAGGGGAAGGCCTACTGATCTTTAGTTGCTTTGTTTGTTTGTTTGTTTAACGCCACACGCAGCAATATTCCAGCTATATGTAAATCATCGCGTCTGGACCAGACAATCCAGTGATTGACATCATGTCTATCGGTCTACGCAATTAGGATTCGATGACATGCATCAATCAATTCACCCAATCCCGTTTGTTGCCGCTACAAACGGATAACCAATTATTATAGGAGTCATCAGGAGCAGTTCATGTAAAATGTCTTTAAGATGGGAAATAATATAAATACGGAGATTTGATATGATTACAATATTTGCAGCGTACATAGGTATCCATGTACGTTCTATATGAAGGTATGTGTAAGTGTAGACCTCAGCACTCTTTGTGTGTGCACCAGAAATTCGATTCACATTTTGTGCCCTTTATACCCGTGAACATCCGGGTTAGAATAGTTCTTCAGCAACCCATGCTTGTCGTAAGAGAGTGCATGGTCAGGATCAGGTTGTCAGGCTTGCTGACTTGGTTGATGCATGTCATCGTATCCCAATTGCGGGGGTCGATGCTCATGATATCAATCACTGGATTGTCTGTCCAAACTCGATTGTTTACAGACCGCCGTCATATAGCTGGAATATTGCTGATGCGGCGTCAAACAAACAGACAAACAAACAAACAAACCAACAAACAAACCAACCAACAAACAAACAAACAAACATTGTGCCCTTCAGAGAAGCCCAACACGGGCCATCGATGTGACGAGTTCACGCTTCAACCACCGACGGGCTTATTACTATCAACAGTTTTGAATGACCTTCAAGTTTATCAATCGAGAAACCTTGAACTGTGAGGTAGATAATGACAAAGAGCCTGGATGTAGCTCGTCTTGACAGATAACGCCTGCCCTTGTCTCATATACCTGATTCAGCACGCTGTTATCTGTGAGTGTTTCTCCTCCAGACCCAGGCAGGGAAACCGGGGAAAACTAAGGCACGCATCGATTTAAACAAAGCCATCGAGCGACACCCAAAAGGCTGGAAGACCTAAAGTAACACGTGACCGAAATGGGTCACAATAAATTTCTCTTTGCATACGGTGCATTTGCTCTTTCTCCCCGGGGAATGGTATGGTTCTATGTAAAGAAGGTCATCGTACAATTGCCAAAGGCTGGAAGAGCTGAAGGTAATTACCGAAATACGTCACAATATCTAAAAATCGTGCACACAACACCGGTGTTATAATTATCACTTAAAAAAAACGTGATTGCATGTATCTCGCGAAAAAATGCTTTTAGGTTGAAAAACTCGGCGACGCCAAAAATCTTTTTTTAAAATGATATTGGCCTCGTTTTTTTCATTAAGCAGCGTTTGGAATGAACATTCGATGGTTTCTTTAAATGTGGACATTGAATAATCACGAACGACAAACGAATGTACAATCAAGCCAAGAAACGTGGTTTGTTTGTTGTTTAACGCCGCACTCAGCAATATTCAAGCTATATGACGGCGGTCTGTAAATAATCGAATGTGGACCAGACATCAATCCAGTGATTGACATCATGAGCATCGATCTACGCGATTGGAATACGATGACATGCATCAACCAAGTCAGCGAGCCTGACCACCCGATCCCGTTAGGCGCATCTTAGGATAGGCACTGTATTAAAGGCAAATTGAATTAAACTATCACATATTGTCAGCACAGATTTTCCTCGTTGCATTCGAGATACCTCGTCCCGATATTTTGAAAACGTGAGATTCGAACCTAACCATCGGAACTATATGCAGTTGCTAACAATGTGTTTTCAACCTACTATACTTTGGGCAAAATCAAAAGCTGTAAAACGTACTTAGTGACAAAAAGTACAGCGTGCGTTTTTAATGCCTCTCAGTATATACCATTCCACCGAGTGATGTATAACGATGAACATAATAATGTATACTTTTAACTTTAATTCAGACAGGCATTCAGAGATACAGTCCCCGCTTTGTCTTAACGCTACTTACCCACTTTGAGACTAGTGACGCCTTTTCCCACCTTGGTGACCACGGAGCTGGCCTCGTGGCCAAGGATGACCGCCTCTGTGACTGGCAGCCCCCCAATACCGCCATGCTTCCACAGATGGACATCGGTGCCGCAGATTCCACAGCTAAGCAGCTTCAATTGGACCTCTGTGAGCGAGTAAGTGAGTGATTAAGTATTCCTCTACGCCGTTTTAAGCAATATTCCAGCAATATCACGGCGGGGGACAACAGAAATGGGCTTCACACGGCATACCCATGTGAGGAATCGAACCCGGCGAGACGAAGGGGCTACCCCACCGCCCCTCAAGAACCGATGACTTCCTGATATAACTAATAATTGCTGACTGTGACACAAAATGCACACATTCACTGACATGTTTATGATACACTCAAAGCCAAAGAAATTAGTTATATGGAATATTCGGCATAAACGTAACGGTAAAGTTCGAAAGATGTTTTAATGTACAGTGTGTTAAAATGTGTGTTTGATGTTTTGTTCAGCATGAGTTCAGGACTTGTGACCATTGACATACAGCAAAGTACGTTTATAACGAACACGCTTATAACGAACTGACGGATATAACGAACTATTTTTTTGGTCCTGTCTATTTGCTGTATATATTCCGTACATTTGCTTATAGCGAACTACGGTTACAACGAATTAAAATAAGTGGCCCCTTTGAGTTCGTTATAACCGTAGTTTACTATATGCATTGTGCAATTCGGAAAATACTTGTGCAAAATATTCCTTTGCCGACATGTGCGTGCTCTCATATTCCTATTTACAGGCTGCTCCACTGTCTTTTTGGGGCACGGGTGGCCATGTCGTCTAAGGCGCCACAATTCGCTGTGTAGAGTTGCGTCAGTTAGGCTGACAGAAAGATTGTGGGTTCGAATCCTGGTTCGCCCCGATTATGTTTCTTGGTTTGTCAGCACCATACCCGTGCTCGTGGGTTTCACCGAAGTGGTAAACGTCTGAGACCTGCACACTTCAGGCTTTCCTCCCACATTAAGCTGACACGCATGATATAACTGGAATAATGTTAAAAGCGGCGTTAAACCCAACCCACTCACTCACTCTAATGCAGATTGAAAAACAAAGCTCGTTTGACCGCAGTGCTATGTATCTCGTGAGTCCACTCATTCCTTTCCCTGTTGCTCTGCTGTAGGTACTTATTTGTTGTAAATAGTTACAATACAAAGAAGACTTTACCTCGATAAACCGAATACAAAGTACATCTTATCTCTAAACCCGATACAAAGCAGAGCTACCTTCCATAACCCGAATACACGCCGTCCTTATCTTAATCACTCGAATACAAAGTCGATCTTATTTCTATAACCCGAATACAAAACTGATCTTATCTCTAAAACCCGAATACAAAGTAGATCTTACCTCCATAATCCGAATACCAAGTAGATCTTATCTCCATAACCCGAATACGAAGAAGATCTTACCTCCATAACCCGAAAACAAAGTAGATCTTATCTCCATAGCCCAAATACGAAGAAGATCTTACCTCCATAACCCGAAAACAAAGTAGATCTTATCTCCATAACCCGAATACGAAGAAGATCTTACCTCCATAACCCGAAAACAAAGTAGATCTTATCTCCATAGCCCAAATACGAAGAAGATCTTACCTCCAAACCCGAAAACAAAGAAGATCGTATCTCCATATCCCGAATACGAAGTAAATCTTATCTCCATAGCCCGAATACGAAGAAGATCTTACCTCCATAACCCGAATACGAAGAAAATCTTACCTCCATAACCCGAAAACAAAGTAGATCTTATCTCCATATCCCGATTACGAAGAAAATCTTACCTCCACAGCCCGAAAACAAAGTAGATCTTATCTCCATATCCCGAATACGAAGTAGATCTTACCTCCATAACCTGAATACAAAGTAGATCCTATCTCCATAACCCGAATACAAAGTAGATCTTATCTCTATAACCCGAATACAAAGTAGATCTTATCTCCATATCCCGAATACGAAGTAGATCTTATTTTCAAAGTCCGAATACGAAGAAGATCTTACCTCCATAACCCGAATACAAAGTAGATCCTAATTCCATAACCCGAATACAAAGTAGATCTTATCTCCATATCCCGAATACAAAGTAGATCTTACCTCTATAACCCGAATACAAAGTAGATCTTATCTCCATAACCCGAATACAAAGTAGGTCTTACCTCCATAACCCGAACACCTCTATAACCCGAATACAAAGTAGATCTTATCTCCATAACCCGAATACAAAGTAGATCTTATCTCCATAACCCGAATCCAAAGTAGGTCTTACCTCCATAACCCGATACCTCTATAACCCGAATACAAAGTGCACCGTTCAGACACAACTCGAATACAAAGGTAAAGTGAAATGGTGTTTTATCGTCGCAATCAAGATTAATGCACTTTTATAGCGACGCGCATGTGTGTGTGTGTTTGTGCGTGCGTGTTTCTGTGTCTGTTCGTCTGCGCGTGTGTGTCTGTGTGCGTGTGTGCGCTCGCGTGCGTGCGTGCGTGCGTGCGTGCGTGCAGATCTCACCTCCATATTCCGGCTCCGGGATAGGAACATCTTCCTGTGAGGAAAACACAATGACACGTTTCTTCACTCACTACATAATGACATAAGACGCAGTTGTATGTACACTACATATGCATTACCAAGAAATCTAATGGCGTTACAAGCAATTCAGTTTGATATAGACAGATGAATGTCTGTAGCAGATGACTGTGATGTATGCGGCGATTTTCATACCAACAGAACAGAACACTCACCATGCGCAGGTCATTGAGGCCTTGTAAAACGGCGGACAAATTATTACAAGTCTTCGCCATGTTGTTTCAATTTGTGAAACTGATGTCTCGTGGATCGGGGTCTCTTATATGTCGGCTCGGCGGGGACGTGAACTTTGCCTTGCGGTATCTGTCATGTCCTTGAAACAACTAGAAGGCAATTCACATGGTACGATTTGTCGTATACAACTTGTCGCATGCAACACATTGCATAGTGCAAACATACGACACGCCCTAATGCGAGGTCACTTTTATTCAACTGACCAATCTGCTTTAGGAAACGTTGAACTAGATGAATGCAAAAATGAGAAATATATTACACTCAACATTTTAACTATACGAGAAAGTATGAGCGCATGGAATCTTGTTTAACGCCACAGTAGCCAATATTCCACTGGTATCAGTGCGGCCTGTAAAAAACGAGTCTGGATCAGGCAATCTAGTGACTGAAAACATCAGCAACTATCAAGGCCATCGGGCTAGATGATACATATTCAAGTCACAGAGCCGGTCCTTACGATCCAATTCAGTCGCCTCTTACGACAAGAATCGGGTGCGATCTATCCTAATCTGGGCCCCTCTGGGGTTCCCCGAGGCAACTGAGTTATCGTAAATAAATCTTATAAGAAAGGGTAGGTAGTTTTCGTTGACATTTGAACAGTCTGTTACATGCTGGTATTGAACGTGGGGCAAGTAAAATTACAGCACGCCTATATAATTTAAAGCCAGTTGAGTTGAGTGAGTGAGTGAGTGAGTTGGGTTTAACGCCGCTTTTAACAGTATTCCAGTTATATCACGGCGTGTCAGCTTAATGTGGGAGGAAAGCCCGAAGTGATGCAGGTCCCAGACGTTTATCACTTCGGTGAAACCCACGAGCACGGGTATGGTGCTGACAAACCAAGAAACATAATTTGGGCGAACCGGGATTCGAACCCACAATCATAGGTTTCTGGCGTGCCCAAGGGACGCAACTCTGCACAGCGAATCGCGGCGCCTTAGACGACTGGGCCACCCGTGCCCCCCCAGTTGAGTTGAAGCTGATTTGGGCGTATTTCAGTTGTATCACGGCGTGTTAGCTTATTGTGGGAGGATGCAGACCCTACACGTTTATCACGTTGTTGAGCACATGTATGGTGTTTGCAAACCAACGTTAATAATCCCACGACCAGCGGATCCTGGCAGCTAGGGGAGACAACTCTGCATGGCGATGCTTTAAACCACTAGGACATGTGTACCCAATTTTCATTTTGAAACAAAAACGTGATGTGTCATGAATCAAGTCCACTGTTGCATGTGTGCCACTGGTGCAGGTGCATGCGCAGGTGCAGGTGTGGCAAACAAGGGTCATACACCTTAATGGTTTAGCTGATCACAATTGCTGCAGATGATCAACAGCTATTCACGTACATCACAATCAGCGCCCTGGACTCGCCTTGGTTATGTGGGTAAGGCATCCGACAGCGGATCAGATAGTACGTGGTTCGAATCCCATCACTACATTGGCGCCCAACGTGCCGCTGAACAACTCCATATCAAATTGAAGCAAAATTATCCGAAGTATCTTACTGTGAGGCAAAGGACGTGCATACGCTACAACATTTACAAAAACATGTTCTGTTCCGGCTTTAATAATTATCTTACACGCCCTTGTCTTTGTAAACGATCTTTTAATGTCAAACATCTAGAGGTCTATTTTTGTCGAGATACATACGAGATCGTGCATTATATGACCTCAGTAAACAAAAGAACTTCACTGTGTTAAGGGTCACCCTGACACGATGGCGGATTAATGTTTCGCCCATGTCTTTGTAAACGATCTTTTAATGTCAAACATCTAGAGGTCTATTTTTGTCGAGATACATACGAGATCGTGCATTATATGAACTCAGTAAACAAAGAACTTCACTGTGTTACGGGTCACCCTGACACGATGGCGGATTAATGTTTTCCACCGCCACCTGTGTACATGCGTGTAGCGTTACACAGTCAATACCAAAACTAGCTTGCCACGAACTGAATAATATCAACTTTCCTCTATTACTTTAAAACTCGACAGAGAGGTGACAAGAACTCCGATATGCTAAGAACAAGTCCTTACCACTTGAAATAAAATCATGAAATAGTGCGATTAATAATTAACGATTATAGCTGCATGTGTGTCAATACTTGAAAACAAGTATTCCGGCGATAAGAAATATTACTTATAGCAAAGACAAAGATTGCAGAGTGCGCTTTTCAAAAGATAACCATTTTGCTAGCGATAAACATTATCTTTGAGCATTGATCACGTGGTTATTATCCGGGTATCCATTAGATACTCGATTATATTTATATTTTGACCAATCAGAATCAAGCATTCCTCAGCGTCCCGGTGGAATTTGTCATTTGAGTTTGAATTGTATGTGATGAGAACATTATCCAATATAGTGGAAAGTTGCTCTCGGTATTTGTATTTGCATATTTTGTGAAACATGCTTAAGATTTTAGGGTTATTGGCGATGTTTCAGAAGGATCATTTGTGATTTTTAATTCACAGATACCCGTGATCGCGATTATGTCATTTTTGCTATTACGTTCTCAGAGTAAATATCCAATATTAAAATTTCAAAACATACACGAAATAACGCAAGAAAGGTGATTTAGTCAAATTGCGATATCTAAAAGTCCAGTTTCCACCCTTGCCGAACTAGTCTGGAATTTTTGGGCCTCGGTCGTAGCGCCACCAATGGTTATTACGAGTTATGTCCCTTCTACGTCCCTGCTATTAACCAATCAGATTCCACTTTTCAAGTCACTTGCATTTGCTTCAAACAAAATGGCAAAACGATCTGATCGATAATCAAGATCTATATTGTGATAAAACGAGTCTTAATTTGCGAAGTGCATCATATCACGTGAGCCCATGACAAGATTTAGAAATATCTGTTGACGCCGATTGGGCGGGACACATGCTTTGCAAATCATGAATCGACCGAAATTAGCAAGGCAGTTTACGAACTGGATGTCTAGTTCGTTACGCGATTTTGATTGGACTATTGGACTCGCCAATATATTACTCCATAATTCATACCTAGTTCGGCAAGGGTGGAAACCAGACTTTTATAGTCAGGTAACTCCCTTGCCTCGGGAAGATGGCTCATTCTTCAAGTCCCCTCCCCTCGTAATGTGGCTGAAATATTGCTGAAGTCGCCTTAAAATCAACCTCACCCGCTCACTCATATAAGTGAGTTTATGGGCGGAGCTGAGTTACATATACTACTCAAAACAATTAAAGAACACTCGCAATAGGAAGGTTGTGTGTTGTAATATCCACCAGCCATGACAGATTAACTAAAGTCACCTGAAAGAATAGGGTGTTCTTAACGTTCTTTTGAGTAGTACATCCATCTATCCATCCATTCGTCCGTCCGTCAAACGTCCGTCCATCCATCCATCCATCCATCCATCCATCCATCCATCCATCCATCCATCCGTCCGTCCGTCCGTCCATCCATCCATCCATCCGTCCGTCCGTCCATCCATCCATCCATCCATCCAGCCGTCCGTCCGTCCATACATCCATCCAGCCATCCAGCCGTCCGTCCGTCCGTCCGTCTATCCATCCATCCATCCATCCAGCCAGCCATGCACTACATGTGTTACCAATTACTAAAATAAGCTTACATGATGTTTGATATTTATGAAGAACGTAATAATAGGCTTTACTTTAATACAACCTTACAGAATACAACTTAAACCGAATAATAAGAATTCAGAGCTCCAGATAACTTTTTGAGCAATTGAGTTTTTACTCGAAGGTTTCTATTTTAATTGGGTTATTACATTTTTCATATTGTAACCAATATTTTCACTCATCTATTCATCACTCTTTTGTTTTTTTCCCAAAATGATCCTACATTTTTAGATTTAAAATAAAATAAAATTATGTTTTAGATGTATATATGGGTTCTAACTAAAGGCTTGACTCACTAAGTAAATAAACTCGTAATCATTGTGTTTCCGAAATTAGCTCCATTGTACGCATGCTGAAAAAGCTTCATTGGATATTACGCATGGTGTTTTTATACATTTGAGTTTTTCATTTAATGCATGCGTTTCTGTACGCAAGGTAATTGAAATTAATTGGGTTTTGAATATTTTTGGGGGTATTTTACGCAAATACGCAGCTTATCTGTAGCTCTGAGAATACACATATGTGAATATAAAATTTCAATCTGCTAGTTGAATAATATGACCACATGTTTCATATCTGAACTAGCATAAATTACAACGAAACATATGCCGAACGGCTTGTTTTTGAATGAGTACAATTTATACATAAATGGAACTTAAAAATACTGATAATCTAGCAATAATAAACAACTGAGTTAAACGACAAGTGTAATGCGGGCGCACGGATTTTGCGTGTAGAGTGAGTGGGTGAGTGAGTGAGGTTTTACGCCGCTTTTAGCAATATTCCAGCAATATCACGGCGGGTGCGTGTAGAGTATATTAGTTACCTCGCTGAATAGGTACATTATTTAAACATTAATTACATCAAGTGTAGTTTGAATCAATTGAATTGAACACACGCAGTATACATTCATTTACATACACTTTGATTGCAAACATGCAATAAAATATGAAATTGACAAAAGGTGCACATGAATTACACTGCTTGTAACTTTAATTTGCTGAACCTAGAAATGTCTAAACGTTATAATATATTCTGAACAACAAAGGTTACTGTGACATTGAATACGATTTAATGCAATGTTTGTCATTTACAGCTTATATTACAACCTGAAGTTTCACGTGTCCCATTAACTGAGAAAGACGCAGATAGATTCAAGCACCCTGGCATGTCCCACTAACTGAGAAAGAAGCAGATAGATTCAAGCACCCTGGCATGTCCCACTAACTGAGAAAGAAGCAGGCAGGTGTGTGTGCACCCTGGTATGTCCTATTTCTCTCGGGAAGGCATTTTATTATCACAAAGTCGTGTTGACCCTTTATCTTCACTCGTGGTTGGGGAGAAGTTTTCATTGTTTTATAAATATCGTGATCATGAAACGGTGCTTAATCAACGATGAAACACCGCTGTTTTTGTTTGTTGTTTTACCCCGAACTCAGCATTATTCCTGCTATATGACGACGGTCTGTAAATAATCGAGTCTTGACCAGACAATCCAGTGACGGTTCATCGAGCATCGAGCCACGCAATTGGCAGCGAGCCTGACCACCCGATCCCGTTAGTCGCCTCTAACAACAAGCATAGTCGCATTTTACGGCAAGCATGGGGTTGCTGAAGACCTATTCTACCCCGGATCTTCACGGGTATTGCTACTAGTGATAAACACATGCCCATAATCAGTACAGGAGAATTTAAGATTGATATGGGTTGGAATTACCTTATAAGGAAAGAGAATGAGAGTAACTGATCCGTTAGAACTGTGCCCTTTTACAGAAATGATCGCTATATCGTGCAACATTAGATTTCAAGGGGATTTAAGGTGGCATGGTAATCCCTGCTCTTAGGATTGGGAGAGGGATGAGGGGGAGAGATGAGGGAAGGGGGGTGGTGGTGGTGGGTTATATGATTGTTATGTTAGAGGGTGATATTATAAGTATTATAGGTGATAGTGAGAATCGTCAAGGCAAATCTTCTGATTTGTATAGTACCTTATGTGCCGGAAAGCAGGCGATCAGATCTAATGGGTTTTAATGGTTAGTGCGATGAGATGGTGGCGCATGAGGTCGTTAAAGAGATCGGGGGTTAAATTACAAATTTGTAGCCAACGTCACTAATATCGGGTATTGGCCAGAATTCATCGAGGCGTGCCTCTGATGAGTCGACTCATGTCAGTTGACCCATGTTGCTCTACTCAAGTGTTCGTATCACTGAAGTGAATAAACAGATGGGCATCCTTGAGATGCAGGTCTCACGACAGCCTTCTTTTAGTATATTTGTCAAATACAGAAAGTATCAAATAATACCTCCTACTAAGTATATATTTACCAACATCTTCAAGTTCTACATAAATAGTTAAATCGGAATTTAGGATTTGCAAACAGCGTTGAAACTATAATGTATCCTTTGCATGTTGAAATAAATTCAAATGCACGTCTTTTGTCACAAATACGGAAATCTACAGGAACATATACAGGTGCAAATTGAATAATACGACACTATCACTGCAAACACGAAAACGTCAGTAACACGTCCCCTTTTAATTCTGGAAACCCAATAGTCCAGAAACTTTGCCGACTCTCGGTCAAAGGTATTTTCAAAATTAAACATGCTGTTTTCATGGGAACATACCAAGGAAGAAAATATGAAAAAACAATTGTTCAAAAACTCAATATTTATACTATGTCGCCCATTGGAAGATGAATTGGTGCCTTGATATATGTATTCAACGAGAACGAATCTTGTATTTTCTCCGCGATCCTGATGTGAATCATCGTTTAATGGGTCATTCATTAAAAGTATGTTGTGAGGCGATATCAAAGGAGCCGCTCAATTTACAGTGTCGTCCGTTTCGCGTGAACTACCACCCCGTCCTGTTAGTAATAGTTATGGCCTGTCCTCATTTCGCCTACACCTCATTACGGCTACAGCCTTATCAAAACAAATTTACAGCTGACTGCACACAAGTCAAGTGCTGTGTTACCGGTGTCCTCCCATTAGTTAGACGTCCCAATAGTTAGACAGCTTATAACAACCCTTTAAACGGTTGAGTGCACACTAATCCTTATGCTTGTTACCTCAGACTTTAAAATGGAATAGTCCAGATAAGATCTGACAAACAAAGCAAAGCAGCTTTAAATAGATACTTTAATAATATACTTAACATTTAACGACACTTTACATTTGATAAATTTAATACAGTTTGTAACAACACTTTGTGCAAGTTTTTGGTAATGTACACTTTACATTTAATAACTTTTACAGTTTATTTATCCCAGACGAAATATTGATAATGATTTCATTAACTTGAAATGTTTAAGAGCAAAACAAGTTATGTGGGACCTAAAAAAAAAGTAAATTCTAACCAAGTCAAAAATACGGGATGATATTTACCTGTAAAGTGCACTTTTCACGCTCTGAAATGATGGCATCGCTGGCATGTTGGCTTCATCTACTTGAGTGACTTGCTCCTCGTACAATGCCTGCATCTGTGTGGTTACTTCTCGTGCTCTTTTACGAAGATTGCTGACAAAGTTCACTCTGGTTTCATCTTCAGGCGGATGGTTATGTTCCGACTGATTGCAAAGAAAGTCACCGACAGTTGTACATTTCCCATTGCACGTCTTGACGACACATCTCCAATGTGTGTAGGTTTGCCTCTCGCGGTTTCTGTTGTAAATATATCCATCTAATATCAACTGCTCACTTCCTTAAACCAGCCAAATCGATACTGATAATGATACGTACCCCAAGATCATTTTTTATTTGTTGGATGAGTAGATAATCTAAACTCAACTCCTTCAACTGATCATACAGTAAGACAATTAAGCTACTCCATAGTTTACATAGTTAATCTCATGCCTATTGAACCTGTGCTGAGAGTAAGGTAATTTAGGTTAATTAAACGAAATTATAACACATATACTCCCTAAACTGTGAGTCCCCTATCCCTACTCAGTACTTTAATCTAATTAGGACTGATCCATTACACCTGTAGGTATATTCCCTCTTTGCCTTATTACAAATGTCTAACAATTGGGACGTCTAACTAATGGGACGTCTAACTAATGGGATATAACCGTGTTACCTCTAAAATAATGAACTGACCCAAAAGAAGGTTAAACAGACAAGACAATCTTGAAGCTTCATACATTGTTTAATAGCTGATATTTACATTATGCAGTAATAATAATAATGACTCATGATTACTGTAGCTTTATTACATATCCAACGGCATCAAGGAATTGCATTACAGTTTTTCTTGTGTGGACACACTTCCAGTGAACAGCAACTTGACGCTTGACATCCAGTCTGTATCTATAGCCTGCATAAAGTACTTGCTGGCCACGTCTTTGTGATGTTACAAACTCCGCTCTCTGAAGATTTGCCATTTTGATGCTGACTAGTAAGCTTACTTACTTATTTGGAGATTTAACGTGCGCTTTCCGACTGCAAGCGTATGTCGCACACGGATAGTAAGCTTACTTACTTACTTACTTACTTTGGAGATTTAACGTGCGCTTTCCGACGGATGCGTATTTCGCACACGGGCCCGGCCAGGCATTTTAATGTGTTTCCGAAAGGGGCGAAAGTGGTCTGTGCAACCCAAGAGGGGGGTTTTAGGGGTTGCTTATATAGAATTTGGGAATTTTGAGATTTGGAATAGATGCCGATGGGATTGGGGAGGAGAACTAAGGGAGCTGGGTATGGTAAGCTGATAGTAAGCTGATAGGTCAGGTACATATATACCAATGCAATAATAACAACAATAACAGTTCAACAATTGAGCAGACATCTAATTTCCTTTAATTAAACCAATACTAAGAACTAACCAATTTGAAACAATAGAGACAAGAGATAGTGGGGGCCTAGTACCTATTACAATTTATTTAAGTGTATATCATAGTTTGGTAATAATATGCAGTTAGGCTGCATACTGTTAACCATAGGGGGTAGTAATAAAAAAGGAAAAAGGGTTTAAAGAGCCTAAGGTAAGTCTAGATAACCGGGGTAGGGGTGGGCCGGGGGGAGACGGTCAGCGTGGGTTATGTGTGATGTGCAAGTGGGGGCCTAGTACCTATTACAATTTATTTAAGTGTATATCATAGTTTGGTAATAATATGCAGTTAGGCTGCATACTGTTAACCATAGGGGGTAGTAATAAAAAAGGAAAAAGGGTTTTAAGAGCCTAAGGTAAGTCTAGATAACCGGGGTAGGGGTGGGGGAGACGGTCAGCGTGGGTTATGTGTGTTGTGCAACTCGCTGCTATGGGGTTGATGACCTTATAGGCTGGCTGGTTAATTGGTATTATGTTTAGTTTGGCTGGATATTGGAGTTAAATGCGCGGACGTCGTAGAGGACGGTTCGCGCTAGTAATTTGGATCCCGATCCTAAACAGGGTTTGTTTACATATATTTTGATTTAGTGGGGTTTACTTGGGAAACTAATCTCAGATTGGATAGAGGCTAACGATCTCGTACTTCTAAATAACAACCAAGCTACCAGATATGATAAAAACAACAGAGACATGTCGGCTATCGACCTAACTACATGCACAGCAGATCTAGCTCAAAGTACCCAATGGGAAGTTCACGACGCCCCACTAGGAAGTGACCACTTCCCAATAAATATAACCATAGGCAACACTAACGTCCCCAACCAAACCGAAAACTCAGAACCTAAATTTAACTATAACCAGGCTAACTGGGATAAATTCCAAAGTATCTGCAACCAAGCTAATCTACAAGAATTAGAAAATAGTGACCCAGAAATCTACTGCAAAAACTTAACAGACTACATAATTAACGCAGCCAAAAATTCAATCCCCTTTAAAAAACCCCAATAAAACAGGTAGGTCCTCTGTACCCTGGTGGAAAGAGGAAATAGAATTAACTAGGCGAAAACAGCCTTCAATAGAGCCAAAGGTAGCACACCAACTAAACCACCAAGTCCAAAAACTAGTTAAAATAGCCAAAACCAGAGATTGGAAAAAAATCTGCGAGGGACTAAACAACCACACAGATGCCAGAACGGTCTGGCGTAAAATCCACGCCGTTAGAGGCCTAAAACGTCATAAAAAAACACCTAACATAAACAACTCAACCAACCCCAGCGAAAAAGCAAATAACCCTCGGCTTGGACACTCGCCCTGCGAACACGTCCTCCTGAGCTCTCAAAACTACAAGCCGACTATGAAAGACCTCTCAAAGTCACTACCGAGGGAGCTTATCTCCATCCTGGAGCCCCTGCTGGCGTACCGGGTTGGGGACTACTCCCTCAGGACTTCCTATAAGTCCAAAACCTCCACGCTCTCCATCTCCTTTGACCTAGGTCAAAGGAAGAGGCCTATGGTCAAGGCTCCGGCCAAAACCAAGCCTCAGATGGCCCGCATCCCGGCCCCAAATCCTCCTGCACCCCGCTCGGTGCAGAAGAAGAATCTCCTCGACATGGAGATTGAGACTTCCCTCCCCACCACCCCGCCTCCCCCGGCAGCTGCGTTGGAACTCGCTCCCCTCGAATCCAGAGGGGAGGAGCCCTTCCGCTCGCCCGAGGGCACCGGCCACGGGAGGAAGAAGAGAAAGAGGAGAGACATCCCCTCACCTCAACCTTCCCCCCGACCAACCACCACCACCGCTACGACAGAGTCACAGACCATGGAGCCCGCCCTAAACGACTCCAGCGTCCAGACCACAGCGCCACAACCCACACCCATCGCTGAAGCCCAGACCCAAACCATACCGGTCGAGCCCCCCCCCCCCCCCCCCCCCCCCCCCCCGGGGTCAAAAGCTTCAGGGACGTCTTAGTGGAAAAATCAGACATCCTGATAAACCACTACAAGACGCACCCGGACCTCCGTGTTGAGCTCATCTCCACCCCCCGGGAGCAGCTCTTCGCCAAGCAAGGAGTTCCGTTCGCCATGATCCACAAGAAGTCAGGAGAAGAGCATGAATACGATATTCATGGCTTCACGGACCTGTATCACTTTTTTAAAAGTTACAGCTCTCCAATCTCTGAGCACTTCATCGCCAACACCACCGCCCTCCTTGCCAAGAGTCTCTTCCGAAACCCCAACCCCCAGGAAGAGAAGCTAACAAAGAGACTCCTTCAAGGACACCGCCGCTAGTCTTCTAGCCACACGCTCGCCCGCCGACACCGTGCCTTCCCACGCTTGACCCCCTCCCCTCCAACCCACGCCCAACTTTTTCCATATTATTGAGTATTTTTTTACCACCCACTCCCACCCAGCCAAACCCCCACCCCCCGCAGCTTTACTAGTTTAGCTCTGTAAAAGTTACATTTTTTGGGGTCGCACTTCTTTATTTATTTTCTCCCAATAGTATAAAGTGGTTCCCCGTGTGCGAAATACGCTTTTAGTCGGAAAGCGCACGTAAAATCTCCTAGAGTCACTCACCCACTCACTTACTTGGGAGGTTCTAAAAGGAGATGATTAAGGTGATAATTGTACATGGTACATAGTAATAATTGTGGCAGAGGAGGGTGGTAAGGCGGAAATGGTGGGCATCGTCCTATTTAGCTGGTATATCCGTTTTAAGGTGCCGGGGACCAGAGTGCCCGCCAAGAGGCGTTTAGCTATTTTGTAGTCATGGCCTGACAGGGGATGAAAGGATTTTGTGATAAAATGAGCAGTAGTGTTTTGTATAAACTGTGGGGTGAGTTGTAGGCCCTGGTCATGGATATCTGTTAGGAGTGAGTTAAGGTCATAAAGGCTGGTGATTTCATGCGCGAATCTTTCTTGTTCGAGATATTGGATTACCGTAAATTTGGGGCGTTCCTGGGTGCTTTTTGTAAACACGGTTATCAGGGGCTTGAAGAGTGAAGGGGGTTGGGAGAAGGTAATGATCAGTTAGTATCTGTGCTGCACATTGGATAAAACCTGTGTTGAGCTGATGTTCAGGAATGTAAGTGGTAGGGACGGGGTCAGTTTGGATTTGAGATTCTGATAGAGAGGGGTAGGGCTGGGGGGAGGTACTAAGAGGATTGGGGATGGTTGAGCTTCAGGAGCTTCCAAGTGTTCGGGGGTAGCAGTGGTTGAAGAAGTTACAGATGCAATGACCTTATTTACGTTTTCAACATCCAGGGCGAGGGCTTGAGCTGTTTGGTTGACCTGGTTTTGCCGGGGACGGGATAGGCCAGGTTGATCAAGTCGGCGTGTCACGGGCTGTGTCCTAGTACGTTTCGGGTGGTTGGCGTTGAATGTGATAGAAATGGCCTTTGTGCAGCTGCCATGTCCGTATGTAGTGTATAGTCCGAGACCCGGTAGTGGTAGGATGACTCCTACAAGTTCCCTGGGGAGGGATTTATTGATAGATCTCTCCATGTTTGAGCGAGAGCGAGCAAGGTGAATTGAACGAACGACTGAACGTGAACGAACGAAACCGAACCACTGACTGAAACTCTGAACGACTGACTACTGACTGAACGACGAACGAAAAATTATACTCAATGTCTCCTCAAAGTAATATAGTGAGATTATACTCAGGTTATGGAGATGTTTAATCTATATAACGTGTTATTATTTTACCTAAAAATGTATTTAATGAAATGAATGCAAAACAAACTCAACGGCTAAAAGGTTTCATTGAAAAAACTACCCCTGTAGTATAGAACCCTGGCCTAAAATGCGTCATTACTCTCATAAATGTCATGACGGAATTTAGGCCAGGGTTCTATACTCGCATTAATGTGCTGACTTATTATTGCGTTAATTTCATGATTTGCAGTAGTCATGAAGAACATTTCACGTAGGACCGACAGAGGAAATTATGGCTATCGACTTGCTAATTATTTTTGATATTCATGCTAGCTCAAACGATCTATTGGTTTGATTTATTATGGGATCCACACAAAAAATCCGATTTTTTTCCGTTTTTGTTGAAAAAAACCTTAATTATATTTGCACTTTACATATCAAAGTTTGCCAAATTGTTGGCCACAGCATATTGTGCTAGGGACAGTATAACTGGACTGAGGGAGGGCCGTATTCCTCCTTGTGGTTGACCTGCTTGGCAATGTGGGACGGGAAAACTGCAGGGGGTGAGGACAGTTAAGTTGATGTTACAGACAGATAAGAGAGATCATTTTACAAATGTGAAACCTCATTCTACCCTGCCCTTAAGGCGGGGAAGTATACGGGAAACGTTAATTTTGTAGCATGTATGTCGACATGTTGGTTTATTTAAAATTTCAAGCCACGCAATTACGGAAAGAAAACATACAAATCATGTGGGTGGAATGTTGATGCTATTCTTTTCCAGCAATAAGAGATACTTCAAAATCATCTTTATGTAGTTAATTGATGCATCTGACCGTAACTGGTCATTAGCTGACATTATTAAACCATTCATGTGTAATCCGATGTCCTTTTTTCCTCAAGGACTAATTTTCTGATTTTCACGGTGCATACAAAAGAAGAACTATACTCCGGAGATCATAAATATCAGCATAATATAAAATATGTTCTGAATATGCAACGACGACATCTCAATTTAAATGTAATATGGCTGAATTCCACATTCTACATACTAAACTTTCGATTGTTTGGATGCTCACGTTCACTGGAAAAATTTGGAATAGTTATATTCCGTATTTTGAATTAACCCAGTCCCCGTGTTTTTTTTTATCAGTGCACCGCACATGGCCACAATGTGAAACGTTTGGTAGCAAAGTCAAAGCAAAATCGGAGTAGTGTGACGGCGAATTTGCATCAAGGCTGTCGTATTTTTCAACCGTTTAATGGAATTTAATGTACAGCCGTAGCTCTGATCGCTATCATATATATTGTGTCCCATGGCTCGCATCTATTTGCGTCTGTACGGTGTTCCACTGACCCCGATAATCTGTTGGATGAAGGCACAGCTCTCTACAGTCACATAGTTAACACCGAAGGGGTATTAAGGTCATAATCAGCTCCCAGCAGCCACTGCCTCAAGCGATATTGTCTACATAACAGATCAGTTTTATGGCCCCGTCACATGTGCTCCAAATATTGATGCAGGGAAAACAAATTTCATAGAATCATTTCAACAAGCAATATTGATATCCCAGTCACTTTTGGTAACTTCTAATGATGTCTCTTTTGCAATTTTTACGGATTTTGATTCGTATGCGTTATTGGACTCTCCTCAGCGGAATGGTTTGGGTCAGACTAATCCGAATGGACAAGCAGTTTTACTTCTGTTTAGTATTATGGATGAATTGTTATGTTACATCTTACAACTACAGTATATCAGGCGACTATGCTTGTCGTAAGAGGCGACTAACAGGATCGGGTGGTCAGGCTTTTGTTGATGCATGGCATCGATCCCAATTGCGTGGATCGATGCTCATGATATTAATCACTGGATTGTCTGGTCCAGACTCGATTATTTACAGAAAGCCGTCATATAGCTGGAATATTGCTGAGTGCGGCGTTAAACGACAAACCAATCAATCATCATCATACGAACTCAAACCAGTAATTGTTACAAGTAAACCACATTCCACAACAGTTACTGACACTGGATAAAAAAAAACAGTACATAGAAAAAGACCAAGCAACTCAACTCATCATGATCACAATTACTATTCTTTGAAAGAAAGAAATACAGAAAGGAAACTGACCAAAAAACGTAAAACAAGAGACGAGGAATCTCCGTTATTGATTAGTCCCGGTATTGAAATGTTCTCCAACTACGTGATAAAATTTTGAGTATGTTCACCTGTGGTTGTGACAAAAATGTGATCTATTATTTGAGTATGTGCATCTGCCAATGTTGTTGGCAGTTTTGATACTATTTCAACATATTTACATTTGTGCCCGAAATTAAGGCTAGAATAGGTCTTCAGAACCCATGCTTGCCGTAAGAGGCGACGAAGAGGATTGGGTAGTCAGGCTCGCCGATTTGGTCGATGCATAACATCATATTCCAATTGCGTAGTTCGATGCTCTTGGTGTCAATCACTGGATTATCTGGTCCAGACTCACGTCTTCATATGCTGGAATACTGCTGAGTGCGTTTAACAAGAAACTATTTTTAAATAGACCTGCCCTATGCAAATGTATCAACTGTATTGCCCAATACTCAAAACAAATAAAAAAAATTTTTCCACAACCGCGTTGTGTTATTTGTGGTTAATATAATTATGCTCCTTCATGCCTTTCAGTAACATCATAATTATGCGTTTGTGAGGCATCACATATGGCGGGGAACTTTGATGCTCTGCGTCAATGTTTTCTTGTTCCGCAAAGGAAGAGGCGAAAGCTGAAACTTGGTGAGATTTACAGAACAAAGGCAGTTGTTTCTAGTTTCTTACTGACTCTCGAGGATACATTTAATAAAACAATTAATGTGTGTGTGTGTGTGTGTGTGTGTGTGTGTGTGTGTGTGTGTGTGTGTGTGTGTCGCATTCTTCTTTCCCCACCATTATGTCCACGTCAGCCATCATGGATCCATGCGCATGCTTTCATACATAATCCATTCTCTCACCATTCCCCAACATCCATCGAACTATAACTATATCCGCCCTCATGTATCGGTATTCGTACTTACATACATACACCCTCCTACCATTCCCCTATATCCATCGCGCTATAACTATGAGTATAACTGCCTTCGTGCATCCGCACTTATGTTCACATTGCATTGCATGCATCGAATTACACGTTTAAAAAATCGTAAATATTTTACAATATGTACATATTAAATATCAGCAAACGCAATTATAACGCAATAGATTTCATCCGACAAAACATCACAGAAAGAAGGGCAGCCTGGAATTTTACAATCATGGCATCAGAATGCACTGATTTTCACGGTGCATACAAAAGAAGAACTATACTCCGGAGATCATAAATATCAGCATAATATAAAATATGTTCTGAATATGCAACGACGACATCTCAATTTAAATGTAATATGGCTGAATTCCACATTCTACATACTAAACTTTCGATTGTTTGGATGCTCACGTTCACTGGAAAAATTTGGAATAGTTATATTCCGTATTTTGAATTAACCCAGTCCCCTTTTTTTTTTTTATCAGTGCACCGCACATGGCCACAATGTGAAACGTTTGGTAGCAAAGTCAAAGCAAAATCGGAGTAGTGTGACGGCGAATTTGCATCAAGGCTGTCGTATTTTTCAACCGTTTAATGGAATTCAATGTACAGCCGTAGCTCTGATCGCTATCATATAAATTGTGTCCCATGGCTCGCATCTATTTGCGTCTGTACCGTGTTCCACTGACCTCGATAATCTGTTGGATGAAGGCACAGCTCTCTACAGTCACATAGTTAACACCGAAGGGGTATTAAGGTCATAATCAGCTCCCAGCAGCCACTGCCTCAAGCGATATTGTCTACATAACAGATCAGTTTTATGGCCCCGTCACATGTGCTCCAAATATTGATGCAGGGAAAACAAATTTCATAGAATCATTTCAACAAGCAATATTGATATCCCAGTCACTTTTGGTAACTTCTAATGATGTCTCTTTTGCAATTTTTACGGATTTTGATTCGTATGCGTTATTGGACTCTCCTCAGCGGAATGGTTTGGGTCAGACTGATCCGAATGGACAAGCAGTTTTACTTCTGTTTAGTATTATGGATGAATTGTTATGTTACATCTTACAACTACAGTATATCAGGCGACTATGCTTGTCGTAAGAGGCGACTAACAGGATCGGGTGGTCAGGCTTTTGTTGATGCATGGCATCGATCCCAATTGCGTGGATCGATGCTCATGATATTAATCACTGGATTGTCTGGTCCAGACTCGATTATTTACAGAAAGCCGTCATATAGCTGGAATATTGCTGAGTACGGCGTTAAACGACAAACCAATCAATCATCATCATACGAACTCAAACCAGTAATTGTTACAAGTAAACCACATTCCACAACAGTTACTGACACTGGATAAAAAAAAACAGTACATAGAAAAAGACCAAGCAACTCAACTCATCATGATCACAATTACTATTCTTTGAAAGAAAGAAATACAGAAAGGAAACTGACCAAAAAACGTAAAACAAGAGACGAGGAATCTCCGTTATTGATTAGTCCCGGTATTGAAATGTTCTCCAACTACGTGATAAAATTTTGAGTATGTTCACCTGTGGTTGTGACAAAAATGTGATCTATTATTTGAGTATGTGCATCTGCCAATGTTGTTGGCAGTTTTGATACTATTTCAACATATTTACATTTGTGCCCGAAATTAAGGCTAGAATAGGTCTTCAGAACCCATGCTTGCCGTAAGAGGCGACGAAGAGGATTGGGTAGTCAGGCTCGCCGATTTGGTCGATGCATAACATCATATTCCAATTGCGTAGTTCGATGCTCTTGGTGTCAATCACTGGATTATCTGGTCCAGACTCACGCCTTCATATGCTGGAATACTGCTGAGTGCGTTTAACAAGAAACTATTTTTAAATAGACCTGCCCTATGCAAATGTATCAACTGTATTGCCCAATACTCAAAACAAATAAAAAAACAATTTTCCACAACCGCGTTGTGTTATTTGTGGTTAATATAATTATGCTCCTTCATGCCTTTCAGTAACATCATAATTATGCGTTTGTGAGGCATCACATATGGCGGGGAACTTTGATGCTCTGTGTCAATGTTTTCTTGTTCCGCAAAGGAAGAGGCGAAAGCTGAAACTTGGTGAGATTTACAGAACAAAGGCAGTTGTTTCTAGTTTCTTACTGACTCTCGAGGATACATTTAATAAAACAATTAATGTGTGTGTGTGTGTGTGTGTGTGTGTGTGTGTGTGTGTGTGTGTGTGTGTGTGTGTGTCGCATTCTTCTTTCCCCACCATTATGTCCACGTCAGCCATCATGGATCCATGCGCATGCTTTCATACATAATCCATTCTCTCACCATTCCCCAACATCCATCGAACTATAACTATATCCGCCCTCATGTATCGGTATTCGTACTTACATACATACACCCTCCTACCATTCCCCTATATCCATCGCGCTATAACTATGAGTATAACTGCCTTCGTGCATCCGCACTTATGTTCACATTGCATTGCATGCATCGAATTACACGTTTAAAAAATCGTAAATATTTTACAATATGTACATATTAAATATCAGCAAACGCAATTATAACGCAATAGATTTCATCCGACAAAACATCACAGAAAGAAGGGCAGCCTGGAATTTTACAATCATGGCATCAGAATGCACTGATTTTCACGGTGCATACAAAAGAAGAACTATACTCCGGAGATCATAAATATCAGCATAATATAAAATATGTTCTGAATATGCAACGACGACATCTCAATTTAAATGTAATATGGCTGAATTCCACATTCTACATACTAAACTTTCGATTGTTTGGATGCTCACGTTCACTGGAAAAATTTGGAATAGTTATATTCCGTATTTTGAATTAACCCAGTCCCCTTTTTTTTTTTTATCAGTGCACCGCACATGGCCACAATGTGAAACGTTTGGTAGCAAAGTCAAAGCAAAATCGGAGTAGTGTGACGGCGAATTTGCATCAAGGCTGTCGTATTTTTCAACCGTTTAATGGAATTTAATGTACAGCCGTAGCTCTGATCGCTATCATATAAATTGTGTCCCATGGCTCGCATCTATTTGCGTCTGTACCGTGTTCCACTGACCTCGATGATCTGTTGGATGAAGGCACAGCTCTCTACAGTCACATAGTTAACACCGAAGGGGTATTAAGGTCATAATCAGCTCCCTGCAGCCACTGCCTCAAGCGATATTGTCTACATAACAGATCAGTTTTATGGCCCCGTCACATGTGCTCCAAATATTGATGCAGGGAAAACAAATTTCATAGAATCATTTCAACAAGCAATATTGATATCCCAGTCACTTTTGGTAACTTCTAATGATGTCTCTTTTGCAATTTTTACGGATTTTGATTCGTATGCGTTATTGGACTCTCCTCAGCGGAATGGTTTGGGTCAGACTGATCCGAATGGACAAGCAGTTTTACTTCTGTTTAGTATTATGGATGAATTGTTATGTTACATCTTACAACTACAGTATATCAGGCGACTATGCTTGTCGTAAGAGGCGACTAACAGGATCGGGTGGTCAGGCTTTTGTTGATGCATGGCATCGATCCCAATTGCGTGGATCGATGCTCATGATATTAATCACTGGATTGTCTGGTCCAGACTCGATTATTTACAGAAAGCCGTCATATAGCTGGAATATTGCTGAGTACGGCGTTAAACGACAAACCAATCAATCATCATCATACGAACTCAAACCAGTAATTGTTACAAGTAAACCACATTCCACAACAGTTACTGACACTGGATAAAAAAAAACAGTACATAGAAAAAGACCAAGCAACTCAACTCATCATGATCACAATTACTATTCTTTGAAAGAAAGAAATACAGAAAGGAAACTGACCAAAAAACGTAAAACAAGAGACGAGGAATCTCCGTTATTGATTAGTCCCGGTATTGAAATGTTCTCCAACTACGTGATAAAATTTTGAGTATGTTCACCTGTGGTTGTGACAAAAATGTGATCTATTATTTGAGTATGTGCATCTGCCAATGTTGTTGGCAGTTTTGATACTATTTCAACATATTTACATTTGTGCCCGAAATTAAGGCTAGAATAGGTCTTCAGAACCCATGCTTGCCGTAAGAGGCGACGAAGAGGATTGGGTAGTCAGGCTCGCCGATTTGGTCGATGCATAACATCATATTCCAATTGCGTAGTTCGATGCTCTTGGTGTCAATCACTGGATTATCTGGTCCAGACTCACGCCTTCATATGCTGGAATACTGCTGAGTGCGTTTAACAAGAAACTATTTTTAAATAGACCTGCCCTATGCAAATGTATCAACTGTATTGCCCAATACTCAAAACAAATAAAAAAACAATTTTCCACAACCGCGTTGTGTTATTTGTGGTTAATATAATTATGCTCCTTCATGCCTTTCAGTAACATCATAATTATGCGTTTGTGAGGCATCACATATGGCGGGGAACTTTGATGCTCTGCGTCAATGTTTTCTTGTTCCGCAAAGGAAGAGGCGAAAGCTGAAACTTGGTGAGATTTACAGAACAAAGGCAGTTGTTTCTAGTTTCTTACTGACTCTCGAGGATACATTTAATAAAACAATTAATGTGTGTGTGTGTGTGTGTGTGTGTGTGTGTGTGTGTGTGTGTGTGTGTGTGTGTGTGTGTCGCATTCTTCTTTCCCCACCATTATGTCCACGTCAGCCATCATGGATCCATGCGCATGCTTTCATACATAATCCATTCTCTCACCATTCCCCAACATCCATCGAACTATAACTATATCCGCCCTCATGTATCGGTATTCGTACTTACATACATACACCCTCCTACCATTCCCCTATATCCATCGCGCTATAACTATGAGTATAACTGCCTTCGTGCATCCGCACTTATGTTCACATTGCATTGCATGCATCGAATTACACGTTTAAAAAATCGTAAATATTTTACAATATGTACATATTAAATATCAGCAAACGCAAGTATAACGCAATAGATTTCATCCGACAAAACATCACAGAAAGAAGGGCAGCCTGGAATTTTACAATCATGGCATCAGAATGCACTGAGAAGTTCAACTGGCCAAGGGGGCGGTCGGGTAGCCTGGTGGTTAAAGCGTTCGCTCGTCACGCCGAAGACCCGGGTTCGATTCCCGACATGGGTACAATGTGTGAAGCCCATTTCTGGTGTCCCCCGCCGTGATATTGCTGGAATATTGCTAAAAGCGGCGTAAAACCATACTCAGTCAGTCAGTCAGTCAACTGGCCAGGAGGTGAGAGTTGCGGAAGTTTACGATTAACTTCCGTTACAGATCTCCATTACGAATATCTAAAGTGTGAATAAAGGTCACAGCTTGCTATGATGTGTACAGCATTCCAGCAGATTTAGCAATCGATTAGCTATAAAATTTATGTCTAAATGCTCATGCAGACAAAGACCCAAATGTTTATAGGCATGACCATATTATATTCTACGCAAATGTCACCACATTTAAAAACAAAGCTAGATTGATTCTTTGAAGGGCATTAAGAAGTGATACACATAAGGAAAAAAGTATGGAAGTCAAAGTCTTTATTATGAGGAACACAACGTTTCGGAGTATATACTTACTCGTTCATCAGGTGAATAAATACTTTGAGGCAGAGAACGTATATATGTACATGTACCTGTAAGAACAACAAAAGTAAAAAGATAGCAAAGAAGGAAACGTAACAAGGGAAGCCAACATATAATTGGCGCTGATTACCCCGGCCTCCCGTTTGCCCATTGTCCATTGCCCATTACCAATCATTCATAAGTTAGGTTTTGGCTTTAATTTGTCCATTGATCATCAACCATCAACGTCTATTATCTCAACCCTAAAAAAGTACGAAAATATGTAGTTATCCAAATATGATGTGTTACAGTTGACCACTTTCTTAATGGCATTGTTGGTTCAAAGCTCTCGGCCATGGGAGTCGTGCCATTTTTCACTTGTCAGAGGGGTACACAAAGTACGTGATCTGGACTAACAGTTATCGGACTTTTATTTTTGGTTCGGTGGCTGGGTTAGATCGCTGACTTTGTGTGCTGGTGATTGGGTGCTTCACTCACAGTGTAGGTTCAAATCCCGGACGGGACACAACCCCAAAAAAGTATGAGAATCTGTACTTTACTAAGAAAGTGTTATCCCAATTAAAACATTTGTTGTCAGGAAAGCACAATACATGTATATTCGGCTTTGGATTGGGATTAATATCACATACATTTACGGATATTGATGACAACTTGGAGGAGCTTCGTAACGCACGACTTCTCAATTCATGGACTGGTAAATCAAAATGTGTTTGTGTGAGTGTGTATGTGTGTGTGTGTGTGTGTGTGTGTGTGTGTGTGTGTGTGTGTGTGTGTGTGTGTGTGTGAGAGTGTGTGTGTGTGTGAGAGTGTGTGTGTGTGTGTGTGTGTGTGTGTGTGTGTGTGTGTGTGTGTGTGTGTGTGTGTGTGTCTGTCTCTGTCTCTGTCTGTCTCTGTCTGTGTAAATGTGGGCCTGTTGGATTTTACATAAAACATTCATCTTGAGCGGGATGGTAGTTCGAGTTTGATAAGCGTGTTAACTATATGATCTTCTTGAGGTAGAGAATGCCGCGTATGAATGTATTAATGAGATTCCTAGGTACATTGGGCCTTTTCGTCACAAGGAATATCCTCAGTGGAGCCTTCAATGGGGATAGGGTGTACACAATGTGCTACCTGGTAGATTGTGTGTCATCAAACCGGACTACGTTGGTCTTTGACTGATTGTGGCGTAAAACACACTTATCCATTTACTTGCATCTGAAATTGAATGTTCACCTTAATTGTTATTGATGAACACGTAATATATTTTTAAAGAAATAAAACAGTGACATGACAACTACAACTTTTGTGAGCACGAGTAGCTGTATTGGAATGAGATGAATAAGTGTTATAAAGCTGTAAGCTTCTTCACAACCCTGTTACTATGAATTGACTTTATTGGGTAATCAAAAAAAAGATAGCGATCTAAAGTAGCCAAATTTCATACGATTTCACTTGTCCACCATCATGGATGCAAGGCGAAAACATTTCAGCGCGTTTGAAGCCACCAAGAATGCCCCCTGCAGAGTTGGACGACCATTCTGCGGTAGCGCGGCTGAGTTGACCAAAGGCTATCAGCAGTATTTCCTGTCAAGGTTATTTAGGTCCGTTGTGTGTGTGTGCGTGCGTGTGTGCGTGCGTGCGTGCGTGCGTGCGTGCGTGCGTGCGTGCGTGCGTGCGTGTGTGTGAGAGGGGGGGGGGGGGGGTAGATGATAGATTTAGCAACAAGTTAGGTCATCTTGAGCGGGACGGTATTCGCAGATGGATTAGCATATGAACTATGGTTCTCTTTAGGTAGAAAATGAGGATCCACGATGTTCGACCTGGTAGAAATGTGTAATCAAACCCCACAGCATTGGTTTTTGACTGACCGTAGCGTCAAAACTAAATCATTCATTTACTTGAACTGAATGTTCATCTTAATTGTTATGGATAGTCACGGAGCCGTGATCAAGAGAACAGGGTGTCATTAGATAAAAGTAAAGTAATAATAGGATTACAAGAAAAACGAGGTATAACACCCAAGCCAATAAACTTCGCTCAGGAACACCAGAGTAAGTCAGTACAAGATTGAAAGCTGCCCCATAATTAGGTATGACAGGCTAGTCGGGTATTGCTACATGTATATGTGAAAACAATGTTATTAAAATGAAGAACAAAACTGATGAAAATTACCAATAAACGTGTATAAGTGTTATATCGTCACTGCAAAAATAATGAGTGTTTGTCTTTAGTATTAACATTCAATAACATTGTCTTAGTTCCACCGGTGAGTAAGCGTCAGCCTTACTATCTCGTAGTATAAATAATGAAAGAAATTGTATTTCTGAAGACATCACGATACAGTTTTTACGATGCATCACGTGTGCACTCGCCCTTGATAACAGCCTTTTGTTTGGGTGTTTCAGTAGTTTAAATCGCTGCTCTTGATTTTGTTGATTAAACGTTGATATGATGAACAATATAATGTTATATGAGAGTATGACTTTAGAACGGTAACATGCGTTAATGTATTTAAAGGATGACATGAATAGAACAATGAGTAGTACGTCCAACATTTGATAATTAAATTCATCAACTCCCCTTTTAAGTCTTTTTTCCTGACTTAAAAGTAAATGCAAGAACACAATCGGCCGGAATTCAATGTATAATTCTGGTCCACTTCCATATGACTATATAGCATACACTAAGCTTTCGGGTCCCGTTTGGATCGGTTTGGGTGGCAGCCTAGATAGCCATACAATAGGTTCATCTCGGAATCTCCCATATCACTGGGGCTTCTCTTCAATTTAAATGGAGTTACTTGTTTCTTTTAAAACTATACAGTTTTAGAGACTAAGCATTAGTCTGAATAGACATCACCCGTTTGGAATTTTAAGATTCCGAACTTATCACGAGACTGTGTTTATGAATCGTTGTCAAATAGTGGTAACATTAAATCTAGGAAACAATACGCGAAATCGCGCCTGCACAGAACGGAAAATTTGGACAAGGCATTAAGTAATCCGCATGCGCAGAACGATTGATTTCAGTACTTCCGCTAAGCGCTTTAAGGCGCCAAAGACGACTGGGCCACCCGTGATCAAAGAGAATGAGTAATGTCGCAGGTAATGAAGATCTTACCTACAATAACCTTAAATTTACACTGAGGTTCTCACACCCTTCATAGAGCCAGTTCCTCCTTGGAATTCAAGTATCAACAATCTTCTGAGCAGTAAGAGATCTGAACAGACAACTAGTCAGTAGTAATTAGGGAATCATCTTGTGACATGTTTATGGCTAGTGTGTCAAGTCAGTGCTAGCAGTAGCTCGCCTGTATTCAGTTGTTTGAGCCCTCAACAGACCAATGAACCCCCCAGTATAAACTATCAATTTCCACTTTCCCCAGTTTGGCTTTAGCAAGTCTAGAAATAGACAGATACACACTTCCAAGGAAGGTTGTAATACATCAATCTATACAGATGTTCACAGTTCAACCTAGGACATTTTATACAGAATATCATCATACAATCTACACTTAATGGAAGGTTAAGATTTGTTCTTGACTGTTGATAGTAAATCACATTTCAAACTTGTGAGCAGAACCTGAGTGCCATGGGTCAATATTTCTAATTTTAAGATATTTTTGACTATATTATTACTCATCTTGCCTTGACCAGAAATGGGATAACACCTTTAAACTTTACAATTAAGGTAATCTTAATATTTTCTTTTGGCTGCGGATAGTATATCACATTTCTAGCTTTTGAGCAGAATCTGAATGCTATGGGTCAATATTTCTATTTTTAAGAAATTTTCTACTATATTATTACTCATATCACCTCGACCAGAAATGGGATAACACCTATAAAATCTACAATTATTGGAATCTTAAGATTTCTTCTTGGCTGATGATAATAAATCTCATTTCAAACCTGTGAGCAAAGCCTGAACACTATGAGTCAAGATTTCTAATTTTAAAAGATTTTTTTACTATATTATTATTCATATCACCTTGACCAGAAATGGGATAACACCTTTAAAATCTACAATTAATGAAACTTAAGATTTCTTCACTGATGATAGTATATAACATTTCAAACTTGTGAGCAAAATCCGAATGCTATGGGTCAATATTTCTAATTTTAAGAGATTGTTGACTATATTATTACTCACATCCCCTCGACCAGAAGTGGCATAAATGTAATGCTTTCAAGAATGAAAGGAATCTTGAGAGTTTTGTTTTCTGAACATTGTCATCCACATTTACAACCTTTGAGAAACATGTACTTTGACAATAAGCTTTGCATATAAAACTACACAGTTTGAAAGAAAGCTTCGTCCCCTTCACAGCTGTAATAGGCTAACTGATCATCATGGAGGGACTGACCGCACAATGTATGACATTGTGCTAGGTCTATACCTGCCTTGATAGAAACCACAGAAAAAAAGTAAAAAGTAAAGGTATAATGACTTACCTACACATTCTCGTCTTTCAAAGATAATTATCTTAGAAACTTCAGCCACTTGGCCTTCAAAAGCAATTACCAGACGACCATTTTGATCAAGTTGTGAAGGGAGGATAACTCTTACTGTTGCTTTGTCTTGCAAATATTCATGTCAATGATGACAGAGTATGAGATAACAAGTTCAGTTCTCTATTAGTAATGGGTTTATTAAATATATGTTATCTGTCTTAAGTTGGTAATTTTGAAACCTTTCTAAATATTTCAATCATATTAAATAATATCATTTAGATTCAATATGGTCTCCCCAGAAATCTGAGGACATTTTGCTGGCAAAACGGCTATGAAAGCTTCAACGTATATATGTCAATAAGCTACCAGGAATGGTTCAATGAGTTTCCCAGTTATTTTAATGCTGACCAGGAAGGAGATTTTGTCATACCGGGTATTACATATGGTATTTTTTCCTTTAAAACAATGAGAAAAAGAACAGGGTGGTAGGTGAATCAAAGGAACATTAAAGAAATTTTTTTCAACAAGAGAAATCTTTTTCAACAATTTCTACTCTAATATTTCTATATGTAATTATTTTCTTTTATTTTTTAAGTTAGACTTCTCAGATGAAGCACAAACTCTCTCACATCCTGCATCTGCTATGCGTGGAAGCAGTTTCATACACCTCCACCATTAATATAAAAAATAGTTCCTTTTATCATCATGTACACAATAATCAAATGGAGTGATTTTGAATAATTGTTACCACTAAAATCTAACATGATAATGATAGTAATATTTACAAAAAATGACTTTGGGACTTGAGAATACAAACAAAAACACACGCATCAGTTGCCAGAGGGCTGTGAGGTGTTGGTGCTTAGAAATCCCTTGAATAGTACAAATTTAACTGTACCCCTTTCAACTCTGACATGTTGAGTAGTCATTGTTTGATGTTAAATGACACACTTAGTTATATTCAAAATACTTAATATTATTATATTGATGTACATACCCTCCCAAATATATTTTGTGAACATCATCGCCTATTGTACAATGTCATGAGTATTTATTCCTAGATATTTACCTGCTGTGTTACTGTGTATGAGAAGAAATATGTCCAACTCTCATAACTCTTGAAAAATAGCATAACACAAACATCCTAGGAACTTGAATTATTACACTTGTATCCCCACCAATGAGTGGCAAAACATCTTTAAAATACATAAATTAGAGAATAATTTTATTTTCATTTGGCTTTTGCTATTTTGTAGGAAAACACTGTGTTCAGAAGTGGCCAAGATAGCTATTTAACAGAAAACTTACTCTGTTATTAAACATGTCTACACCTCACCAAGGTTATGATGTGATAGACAATTAAATAATACATTTGGGAGTGATATCATGGTTAGAAATTAAACATGGCAATGGGCAGTAATTACAGATAATAAGCAACACGACCATTTTTATAGGAATTGCATTTTTTCATGAGCGATCTGCATAAAACTATATATATATTTAAAATTATAAGAACCACAAGTGTAGCATTTTGGTACTGGTGATTGCTGTTGCAGGATATTTTCACGTATGGAACAATTTGACCAGTCATCCTAGGGACTTCCCGTGCTACATGTATTTCGATTGCGAAAACGTTATGTTGGCATATATTAGCCAAATTGCCACAAATATGACTTTTGACGAGTGAAAGTAGGGCCTTTTTTTCATATATGTATCCATTCTCTAGCAACTAAAATTCGTTTCAATGCGTCAAAAGCGGTAATCTGACCGTGGTTGCTGTATCTCTTCACACACGATTTCACCTAACTTAATGAAAACAATATTAAATGAAATTTTGAGTAAAATTAATAAAATATATTACCAACACAAGTCAAGATATATAATGAACACGTTTTAATAACAAGATAGTATAATAATGGTATTGAATTGCGTTCTTCAGCTCGGACTTGCTGACTTGTATTTCCATTGTTATGTGCTTGCGGGGATCAGCTGATAATGTTTAATGAGATGGGGAAAAACATCTGTCGGTGTAAAACCTGAGCTTATTTAAAATGTAAGTACGTTTTTGGGAGCCATGTGTTACCGCGCGCTATAACAAAGTTAGCGGTTTATTGAAAGGCACAATAGCGAGGAAACGCTGTACTTGAGATTTGCGTTCCGTATCGTGGCGTATCGATAAATGGGCCCACGTTTATCGTATATCGTATCGTGGGTCAAGTATCGCGATGCATCAGAATATCGGTGTATCGTTTCACTCTTAATTATTACACTTGTATCCCCACCAATGAGTGGCATAACATCTTTAAAATACATAAATTAGAGAATAATTTTATTTTCATTTGGCTTTTGCTATTTTGTAGGAAAACACTGTGTTCAGAAGTGGCCAAGATAGCTATTTAACAGAAAATTTACTCTGTTATTAAACATGGCACCACCTCACAAAGGTTATGATATGATAGACAATTAAATAATACATTTGGGAGTGATATCATGGTTAGAAATTAAACATGGCAATTGTGAGTAATTACAGATAATAAGCAACACGACCATTTTTATAGGAATTGCACTTTTTCATTAGCGATCTGAATAAAAAGAAGCATTTGTATTCCGCTTTAGTTCCGCATTACCACTTTTATACGCTGCTATATTTAGCTGCAAATGTCGGATATCGAGTCAGTAGCATTACCATTGGCGCACTTTGCAGAACGGAGTAAAAATACAAAACAGAAGAAGTGCAGATGATTTTGCTCTTATTAAATGTTTGTGAATTAAACACATAGTTGCATGCCAGAGATATAATTCTCTACGGTGTTTATCCCAGTTCTGGTCGTATCCCAGTTCTGGTCGCTACACACGTCTCGTCCTGCTTTCTGTTCGGACTAACTTTCGTTCCGGTCCGTTGAATATTTAGATATTGTTACGACGCACGTTTGCAGGTTGTTTGAAAGACTGTTAAGTAGGTCAGACTGCTTATTTTGTGCTTGCTGGTGGAGCAGTCTGGTTGTGTGCATTTGGAGGAGCTGCACTTATAGAGAAAACGCCTTTGAATGTAAGTGTATACGAATGTGTGTTCATGCACGTGTTGATAGACAGGGAACTGTTCACCTGAAAAAACAACACGGAATCATATAAGCAAAATAGAGAATTGGATCGGACATAATTTTGGTCCGGGTTGCTTCAAATTTGGAAATGTCCTCTTTATGTTTACCATAGAACTTTGTGGAAGCCTTACCAAGGCATTGACTGTTATCATGATCAAACGACTTTTGAGCAAGAGTTGTATGGCGCTCTTTAAAATCTTCGTACAAGAGCATGCTTTACCTCAATGGAGATTCTTGAGGTTCTTGAACAACAGTCGAGATAAAGGGAAAATTGACTTTTGGAAAGATAAAGTCATCCATCTTGTCATACAGTCTTGTGGGGAGGGGAGTTTTCGTCACTCCTTACAATGATAAATATGATGCAGATGTGACAGCTAGAACGCCGAGGTTCAAGAAAACTATTGACTTTTTATTGACTATTTATGTTAAAAACACGTCCCATTTTAATTCTGGAAACCCAATAGTCCAGAAACTCTACAACACGTCCCATTTTAATTCTGGAAACCCATAAGTCCAGAAACTCTACGGTCTTTGCCCAGTCTCGGTTAAAGGTATTTACAAAACATGCTGGTTTCATGGGAACATACCAAGGAAGAAAAAAAAAAATTGTTCAAAAACTCAATATTTACACTGGGCGAAGACTGGCCCATGGGCAGGCCCATGGGCGAGAATATGTTCCTTTACTCAAAACTCATGTTTTTGTTTCGCAAATACATTAAATGTATTTATTCAAGTATCATGACACAAAATTTAACTCCTTTTAACTTAATTCAACGATTTTATAGCGATATTGAAATATTTCGCCCATGGGCGAGAAAAAGGTAGAAATGTTCCTTTACTCAAAACTCATGTTTTTGTTTCGCAAATACATTAAATGTATTTATTCGAGTATCATGACACAAAATTTAACTCCTTTTAACTTAATTCAACGATTTTATAGCGATATTGAAATATTTCGCCCATGGGCGAGAAAAAGGTAGTAAAGTTCCTTTACTCAAAACTCATGTTTTTGTTTCGCAAATACATTAAATGTATTTATTCAAGTATCATGACACAAAATTTAACTCCTTTTAACTTAATTCAACGATTTTATAGCGATATTGAAATATTTCGCCCATGGGCGAGAAAAAGATAGAAATGTTCCTTTACTCAAAACTCATGTTTTTGTTTCGCGAATACATTAAATGTATTTATTCGAGTATCATGACACAAAATTTAACTCCTTTTAACTTAATTCAACGATTTTATAGCGATATTGAAATATTTCGCCCATGGGCGAGAAAAAGGTAGAAAAGTTCCTTTACTCAAAACTCATGTTTTTGTTTCGCAAATACATTAAATGTATTTATTCAAGTATCATGACACAAAATTTAACTCCTTTTAACTTAATTCAACGATTTTATAGCGATATTGAAATATTTCGCCCATGGGCGAGAAAAAGGTAGAAATGTTCCTTTACTCAAAACTCATGTTTTTGTTTCGCAAATACATTAAATGTATTTATTCAAGTATCATGACACAAAATTTAACTCCTTTTAACTTAATTCAACGATTTTATAGCGATATTGAAATATTTCGCCCATGGGCGAGAAAAAGGTAGAAAAGTTCCTTTACTCAAAACTCATGTTTTTGTTTCGCAAATACATTAAATGTATTTATTCAAGTATCATGACACAAAATTTAACTCCTTTTAACTTAATTCAACGATTTTATAGCGATATTGAAATATTTCGCCCATGGGCGAGAAAAAGGTAGAAATGTTCCTTTACTCAAAACTCAAGTTTTTGTTTCGCAAATACATTAAATGTATTTATTCAAGTATCATGACACACAATTTAACTCCTTTTAACTTAATTCAACGATTTTATAGCGAAATTGAAATATTTCGCCCATGGGCGAGAATATTTTCCTTTACTCAAACCGTATGTTTTTGTTTCGCAAATACATGCAGGTGTTCTAACCATTTTCATGGCACATGATGTAACTCAATTTTACTTAATTCAGCTATTTTATAGCGTTATTGAAATATTTCGCCCATGGGCGAGAATATTTCCCTTTGCTCAAAACTTGTGTTTTAGTGTCGCATATATATAAAGGTGTTCTTAGAAGTTTCATGTCACATAATTTAACAAATTTAAACTCAATTCAACTATTTTACGGCGTTATTGAAATATTTCGATACATCACACTGGGCAATTACGTGACACTAGGTATGCAATATACAGGTACGCGTGCACGTATTTTAATGGAAAAACTATTCGTCTTTTAATGCATAAAGTTTGGCTGAATATCTTACATTCTAACTAACGAAATAATTATTTAATTACATGCGGTGTCCGTAGGAGTAAATTAACACCTTCAGCGCTTTCCGCGGAAGGCGCCCTATGAATATTCATGAGCCTATTGTTATGCTGATAGACATGCATGACGTCACAATGAGAACGGAGTCATTATGCATGCATGTTAAGAATGTCAAGAATGCGGCCTTTGTTAAGAATGTCAAGAATGCGGCCTTTGTTAAAATGTCATAGTTGAGGAATTCTTTAGGAATGCCAGCTATGTGGAATTCTTTAGGAATGCCAGCTATGTGGAATTTAGTCGGGGTAGAATCCTTCAGATTTATACTAGAATGATCCTCATCAAATGGAATGTCATCCCTTTCGTAAAGAAATTTGGAATTCTTTAGGAATGCCAGCTATGTGGAATGTAGTCGGGGTCGATACTTTCAGATGTATACTAGAATCATCGTCATCAAACGGAATGTCACCCTATCGTGAAACAATAGCTACTCATTAATAAGTAGAATGTCGTCATCGAGACGAAGAGGAGAATGTACGAGTTCATTCACCATTTGATCATCACAGTCGACTGCGAGGAAATATATTTTTTTGTCTAACAAAATACAGACGGACCTTTCATTTTTGGATGGAAAAAAGCTGATTCAACCAATACCATCAATCATGTTCACTAAAATAAATGAATAAAAAATAGTAGAGTTTTATAAAATATTTCTCTATTTTATTCACGCCGTGATATATTTCGTTGTAAAAAGTCAGTCTTATTCTTATTTTCAATCTTAATTTTCAACTTTGTGATATATTTCGTTGTAAAAAGTCAGTCTTATTCTTATTTTCAATCTTAATTTCCAACTTTGTGATATATTTCGTTGTAAAAAGTCAGTCTTATTCTTTTTTTCAATCTTAATTTCCAACTCTGAAAGATTTCCTGTTTAGAGATAATACGTTAGTATGTACTCTGAAAATAATGTTTACCTCATCCGACATCTGTATGAATAAAAAATAGTATAGTTTTATTAAAAAAATCTCTACTTTAAAGTCGTAGTAAAAAACTAGTATATGGTCAGAACAAAGCCCAAAACCTCCCGTTGTGGTAATAGGAATGTCTGGAATGTGGGGAAGGGTATGGCACGTCTGGTCTATTATGGAATGTTTGGAATGTTGTAGAATGTCTGGAATCGTATGGTACGTCTGCTCTGTTATGGACTATTGAGAATGAGTATTGGCATGTCTGGAATGTTGTAGAATGTTAGAATCGTATGGTACGTCTGCTCTGTTATGCTCGGAATATTGAGAATTGGTATGGAACGTCTGAAATGTTATAACACGTCTGATCTTTTATGGAATGTCTGCAATGTTCTAACGCACCTGATTTATTATAGAATGTCGCAAATATGTACCCCCAGTTTCATTACACAGATATATTCAACAAAAGCTTTGTACGTTAATTTCCAACTCTGTGATATATTTCGTTGTAAAATGTCAGCCTTATTCTTATTCTTATTTTCAATCTTAATTTCCAACTCTGAAAGATTTCCTTCACTCATATCGTACCCTAAGTTTCCCATCTAAACCCTAAATCCGACCATACACGTTCTTCTTAATTTATATCCGGTTCACATCACATATTATTCACCGAACATGTGATAAATGAATGTAAGTATGTTGTAAAAGCTAGGTTGAAATGAAACACCCCCAGTTCTTTTTAAGGATACATGAACAGTTTCCAAATCCTATTGAAATTCACGAAACACATATCTTCCGTGTAGCATGTATGGGCTTTAAGAATTTTTACCCACCTCAACCCTACGCTGTGATATACCACCGTACATGGTCTTATAGAAATTGCGGGCCTTCGTCTCAAGCAGTTACATGTAACACCTGTTCCAAAAGTTTCAATCGTAAAGACAATTTAGATTCGCATACGAAAACGTACCATTTACATGACAGAGATAATTTGACGTGTCAATTTCTGTCATACCTTTCTTCCGAACTATCCCACCTATAGAAGTCATGTTTCTCACAATCATTGTGGTTCAAACAGTACTCAATCTGCAAGTACTAGCTCTGCTTCTACCAATTAAACGTTTAATTGTAGAACGTGTTCCAAATCTTTTCCTTCCACGAAAGCTCTCACGTCGCACTTAAAACGAAACCATCTGTCTTCTCAAACTGGTCGTGGGGCAGACTCGGCAGCCAAACGCCGGAGACCCAACGAGGCTTTGCAGGGGTGCTATTCTCGACAAGCATAAGGAGGCCGGGCTAGGGAATATGATTTCATTCCTCATGGTAGGGAAGGCCACGATCCATATTTCAGTTTATTGAAAATTCAACCCATTGTTATTCAACATTTAGAATCTGAATTGGCGCAAAAACGAGCCATCAAATGGGGCTTATGCGTCAATTTTAAACTGAGTAAGACTGGACCAACAGGCGAGAAAACTTATATCACGCCTTATTTCAGAACTAGAATGGAACCGACTACTGTAGCCGACGATTTAGACACGCAATTCTTATCATACACGAATAAAATCATGAGAGATTTAGACAATTTTGAAGGGGATAGTTCCAATTTAAACTTTGAAGAGGTCATCAGTGTGAAATTATCCGTTGTGAAATTTCAACCTTTTCGCGGCTCTTCCTACATTCCCCTTCCCAGTCAGCTGCAATGGAAACGTTCTCTGTTGAATATTAAAAACACAGAGGACGAGAAATGTTTTCTGTATTGTGTACTGGCTCACCTGCTCCCTGTTGGGTCAGAGCATGTGCGAGAACAAGTGCATTTTTTCACGGCACATGAGTCTAAACTTCACGTCAAGGGCTTTAACTTTCCCATGCCGTTGAACGATATCGGTCGTTTTGAACCAGAACTAGGATAAACACAATAGAGAATTATATCTGTCACATGCAACTATCTGTTTAATTGTCAAACATTTAATAAGAGCAAAATCATCTGCACTTCTTGTGTTTTTTATTTTTACTCCGTTCTGCAAAGTGTGCCAATTGCAGTGCTACTGACTCGATAACCGTCATTTGTAGCTAAATATAGCATCGCATAAAAGTGGTCATGCGTAACTAAAACGGAATACAATTTCTTCTTTTTATACAGATCGCTAATGAAACAATGCAATTCCTATAAAAAAAGGTCGTGTTGCTTATTATCTGTAATTATTACACATTGTCATGTTTTATTTCTAACCATGATATTACTCCCAAATGTATTATTTGATTGTCTATCATATCATAACCTTCGTGAGATGGTGACATGTTTAATAATAGAGTAAAGTTTTTTGTTGAATAGCTATCTTGGCCACTTCTGAACACAGTGTTTTCCTATGAAATAGCAAAAGCCAAATGAAAATATAAATTATTCTCTAATTTATATATTTTAAAGATGTTATGCCACTTCTTGGTGGGGATATAAGTGTAATAATACAAGTTCCTAGGATGTTTGTGTTATGCTATTTTTGAAGATTATTTTAATTATTCTTCTCATACACAGAAACATAGGAGGAAAATATCTAGGCGTATACACTCATGACATTGTACAATAGGCGATGATGTTCACACTATATATGCAGGAGGGTATGTACAGTAATATAATTATATTATTATTTTGAATATTACTGAGTGTGTCATTAAACATCAAACAGAGAATATGATACACAACAGAGTTAAAAGGGGTACAATTACATTTGTACGATTCAAGGGATTTATAAACCCCAATGCCTCACAGCCATCTGGCAACTGATGCGTGTATTTTTGTTTGTATTCTCAAGTCCAAAAGTCATTTTTTGTGCGTAAATATGATTATTTCTATAATGCAAGAATCTTGTGGTAACAATTATTCAAAATCACTCCATTTGATTATTATTTTTTATTATTATGATGATAAAAGCAACTATTTTTTTTATTAATTTTGGAGGTGCATGTAACTGCTTCAAGGCATAGCAGATGCGGAATGTTAACGATGAAACTCATTGGACCATTCCTGGTAGCTTATTGACATATATACATTGCAGCTTTCATAACCATTTTGCCAGCAAAATGTCCTCATATATATGGAGAGACCATTAAATATTTTATGGTCTCTGATACATATGGAATCTAAATAATATCATTTAATATGATTGAAATAATTAGAAAGGTTTCAAAATTACCAACTTAAGGCAAATAACATATATTTCATAAAACCATCACTAATGGAGAATTGAACTTGTTATCTCATGCTCTGTCATCATTGGCATTACAATTTGCAAGACAAAGCAACAGTAAGAGTTATCCTCCCTTCACAACTGTAATAACCCGCAATTTCTCTGATGCCTAACTAAAGCTCGTTTGGAGCTGTATACCTTTTGACAAAACACACAGGTATAAACAGGGGTGGTAAAAGGGGACGACATGATGAAGTGCAATAACAACCAGATAAGAAACCTACAAAATTGTCTAGTTGCTGAAACAGACAAACGTAAATATCAAGGACAAGAAAACGAGGGAGATCGTATGTTACAAAACGTCGTGAACAGTAGACAGTGTTTCACGATTTACATAATTTTCTTTGATTACAATTTCATATTACTAATACCATGACAATGTTTCTTAAATTTGAGAGAAACTAAGATAAATAAACGTGATTTACTGTATCGTTTACGCCTGAATGTAAACTGAGAGTTTTGTTTTTCCTGTCTATTTTCATAGGTCTTATCAGTAGCAGTGCCCACATGCGCATGTGTTACGAGCCGAGATCATTTCGCCTAAAGCTGAACTTCTTGTGAAATACTATGGGTTCGCGCGCTCTTTTAACACTTGAAACGTTTGATGCGTGTCATTTAAATGCATTATAATATCGTTGGATGAAAAGGGTTAACCTCACGATCATTTGCTACCAACGAGACAAGCCTGCGTGGTTGACTGGTCAACACTTCAGTCTAGAGAGAACTTAAGAATTCCTGATAAACTATTCAAAGTGACATTCCACTTCGCTCAGCCACTCAACATGAAGAGAAAGATGGAAGTTTGGATCAACTATCCAGTGCGACATTCCAATCCATTTAATGAATACCATTTTCAAAATGATAAAACTTTTTTTCGACACGGGTGACCCACATCGTCTCCCAAAGTGGCAGCCTGTATCAGCCTCAATCAGTACAAAGGGTGTCCCGCCCATTCATACAGCCGGATATCGGATGAGGTAAACATTATTTTCAGAGTACATACTAACGTATTATCTCTAAACAGGGTACTGTAACTAAAACAAGGGTTATCATAAGGTATGTGTGTGTGTGTGTGTGTGTGTGTGTGTGTGTGTGTGTGTGTGTGTGTGTGTGTGTGTGTGTGTGTGTGTGTGTGTGTGTGTGTGTGTGTGTGTGTGTTTGGGGGGCGGTTATTACTATAAGACCATTTACGGTGGTATATCACAGCGTAGGGTTGAGGTGGGTAAAAATTCTTAAAGCCCATACATGCTACACGGAAGATATGTGTTTCGTGAATTTCAATAGGATTGGAAAACACTATCGGTGAGATAACGTGTTATAACATTTCAGACGTTCCATACCCATTCTCAACATTCCGAGCATAACAGAGCAGACGTACCATACGATTCTAACATTCTACAACATTCCAGACATGCCAATACTCATTCTCAATAGTCCATAACAGAGCAGACGTACCATACGATTCTAGGCTTTCTACAACATTCCAAACATTCCATAATAGACCAGACGTGCCATACTATTCCCCACATTCCAGACATTCCTATTACCACAACGGGAGGTTTTGGGCTTTGTTCTGACCATATACTAGTTTTTTTACTACTACTTTAAAGTAGAGATTTTTTCAATAAAACTATACTATTTTTTATTCATACAGATGTCGGATGAGGTAAACATTATTTTCAGAGTACATACTAACGTATTATCTCTAAACAGGAAATCTTTCAGAGTTGGAAATTAAGAGTGAAAATAAGAATAAGACTGACTTTTTACAACGAAATATATCACAGAGTTGAAAATTAAGATTGAAAATAAGAATAAGACTGACTTTTTACGACGAAATATATCACAGAGTTGAAAATTAAGATTGAAAATAAGAATAAGACTGACTTTTGCAACGAAATATATCACAGAGTTGGAAATTAAGATTGAAAACAAGAATAAGACTGACTTTTTACAATGAAATATATCACGGCGTGAACTATACTACTTTTTATTCATTTATTTTAGTGAACATGATTGATGGTATTGGTTGAATTAGCTCTTTTCCATCCAAAAGTGAAAGGTCCGTCTGTATTTTGTTAGACAAAAAAATATATTTCCTAGCAGTCGACTGTGATGATCAAATGGTGAATGAACTCGTACATTCTCCTCTTCGTCTTGATGACGACATTCTACTTATTTATGAGTAGCTATATCAAGAGATCGAGGACTGTTTCACGATTCAGATATACAACCGGTATAAAACTGAGAACTGAGATGCCAAGTACAACCTGCATTCACACACGGGAGCAATATACTTGTGTGTATGCCCTCTCCTCTGAAAAATGTATCACAAAAGTATTTGCATTGTAATAAATATAGTTTATAGTTTAGATAAAACTTGGTAATTTGGTAGGTCTCCGACAGATATGATTTTCAGTTTTTTTACACCTTTGATTGATACGGATTACGTACATGTAGTCTAGTCACTGTCTCTAATGTATCTGCTTGTTAGAAATTTCAAATGTCCTGTTATAGCACTGTTCCTAATATAAGGCAGTTTCTTTTATCGGGTATAAATAGTTGATTCGTCTTGTCACGCAGTCATTTTTACTTGATCGAATGATTTCCACAAAAAATTCCGGCAGAGAGTTTTGTATTTTATTATATACTTGTATTGTTATTTGTAGAAGATGCTTACATCACTGTATCTCAGAACGCAAAACTGATAACATTCAAACATGTAATTAGTACACAGTTAATTGTTACATATAATTTCCTTCATATTCCTTTTTGAACAAAAAGCCTACATGTATACTGAAATCGGTGTCAACTGTTAAAAGACTATTAGTGCAGTTAGCCATGGTAAATGGAGAGACAATAATAAGGTGATTAATTATACTCTGTTGCAGAATATGCGGTATAAGTGTAGTCATTTATACATATACACATTATACATATACAGATGAAATACACGATATGATACAGTGCAAGAACAAATTAAGATACGGGTAATATTAAAAATAATTATACGATTATGAATTTAATTAGCATGTTTAAATTTTCAGGCCAACACGGTTGAGATACAGCATCGGCATACTCAACTGGAGTTGTTTTCTGCAGGTCGTAAGTTCATTGTTTGACTGAGCACACTTGTGTCGGGGTTGCGATATTTTCTTCTCTTTGTTGGCATTCTGCCACCGGCCTGAATTTTGAGAAAGGTCTCAGCATGGGACTGTTAATTTCTTCTTAATGATGTCTACAAGCTTACAAACTTGTAGATGTTGGGGCGGTTAGGACCAAACTTGTTCAGCTCAGAGTGTTAGTGGCCCTGGAACCCATAGTGTCAAACAGGTTCTGCACAATACGTCCATCAGATTCTACTGTTCAGCAACATTGTCACTGAAGCTGTCAATCCCTTATAACAACGGTAACAACAACCAGGGTGAGGACACAGTAAGGTTAAACCGTGTCCAACAGACAATCTCAGGTGGCTAACGCCATATCTCCCATCAAGTCAGCTCTGTTTTTAAGCGCATAATTATGTTTTTACATATTGAGATAAAAGGAATTAAAAAAATCATATTTAACAAACCTACACATTACCAAATACAAAACTTTATAACCCTTTCTAGACTTCGTTCCAATTAACCTGGATCATTCAACACGCTCGCGAAGGTCGTTACGACTTTAAAATGAATACGTCTAAAGTGTACAAGTAAATTTTAACTGTATCATATATACTCATGATAAGCAATTATTTTCGTTCCTAATTCGAATGAGCACATTCTGACGCTAAATCTGCAAAAGGACAGACAAAATATTTTTTGTACAATGCAAACGATACAAACGTAGCGGCTGATAATAGAGACAATGATTTAATAATCTGCAATATATCATTTGTTCTCGTTCAATCTATTGTACAAATTGAAGTGATTATAAAGTTTCAAGGAGTACTAAAATGTTGTGGTATTATGAATGTATTTAGAATATGAATAGCGAAAAACAGTCACCATATCGGATGTACATGTATAACTTGTCTTCCAACACCACGCTTGTGCCGAGGCCCACGGACATAAAACTAATGGGTCCCATAAAAGGAGCAAATAGTTTCGCAGATACTACTTGCTATGGTTCACTCGGAATTGTCAGACGACATAATCATCAGTCAGACCAGTCAAGTGTGACCAGCGTGCCTGCCTGGTTTTACCTCCTCATTACTGAGCTGCCCAATACTGTCATACTGTGGGCAGTGTAAGCGGCTCTAACTCGTTGAGTGTTACAGATTAACCAGATTATGATTGTGTTTGTAAGTTGCGTTTAATCTGTGTCGGGTTGCAGTTGTTTTATAAGGCAAGATCAGGGGTAATTTTTTCAATGAAACCTTTTAGCCGTTGAGTTTGTTTTACATTCATTTCATTAAATACATTGTTAGGTAGAATAATAACACGTTATATAGATTAAACATCTCCCTAACCTGAGTATAATCTCACATGTACTCTAAGTACCGTACTATATTACTTTGCGGAGACACTGAGTATAATTTTTGAGTTGGCATTGCATGCTGTCTGAATGACTTCACACAAATCCCTGCGTCAATGGACCCGTGAAGATCTTCAACAACCCATTCTTGGCGTAAATGGGCGACAGCGCTTGTCGTAAGAGGCGACTACCGGGATCGGGTGGTCAGGCTCGCTGACTTGGTTGATGCATGTCATCGTATCCCAATTGCGTGGATCGATGCACATGATGTCAATCACTGGATTGTCTGGTCCAGACTCGATTATTCACAGAGGGCCGTCATACAGCTGAAATATTGCTAAGTGCGGCGTTATACAACTAACAAACAAACAAAACTTTAAAAATTTGAGGAATTCACAACAATCACTATGACGAGGTATGCATATCTTGCAATCAACCTGAATCCAGTTACTGGAATGTCAAACCCGGGCTTGGTTAAAACAAGAATTGCAGTTAGATCCGCTATATGCTGTAGATCTCCTGTAGTCAAGAGATGCAATAGCGAGGCAGAACTATGTAAATTTATGAGGGACAGACAACTACTCGAACATATATAAACATAGCAGCCAAAGATAAAAACGAAATCATATCATGTACGAAAAAAGAAATCATATCAACACAAAAAGAGAAAGTGTATGAGTACTAAAACTTGCAATAGATATGCGTACCCTACGTACACACATGAGTCCCATTCGACAGTCTACAACACACGAATAACTGTCAAACAAGTTTGGGTACCCCTTCTGTTCAGGCAAGTTATTTAGTTCAATAATTTTGTATTAATATCCTTTTCAATTTGTTTTCACCATTTTCCCTAATCCATGCATGTTTATGTTGCTACATCTTATTGCTCATGTTTCCAAGTAGTGTAAAACACTTTAATGTTTCTCCTTCTTAATCTAACGTTATAACATTTCAGGTCATTACCATCATCTAATACACAAGAGATGATACCAAGACATATTTTATTCGGTTTTATGGTCTATGCGGTCTTACAATTGATTTTATTAGTCTTTAAACCTTATGTCTAGTAAATATTTTCACAAACAGGGCTGTTAGCTGATACAAGGAATGTAACATCCAGTTGAGGACTGAATACGACGTACGTTAGTCTGTTAACGACGTATCTACAATTAATATTTTGAATAAGCCGATAATACGCCAGTTGTGACAGGGATGATGGTATGGTAGCTGTTGCAGACAGATTGACAGCCGTTGTTACGTGAGTCACTAGGTTATTAGTACGGCATTGGCCTTGTTGATTGTTACTATACTTTGAGGATTTCTGTGGCCAGTGGCGGACGTAATTCAAACTCCTTCCACACTGACATCGCACCAAATATATTTGTGTACCGATGACATAACTCTTACTGACAGGGTAGGGTGGTAGTTCACGCGAAACGGACGACACTGTGTAAATTGAGCGGCTCCTTTGATATCGCCTCACAACATACTTTTAATGAATGACCCATTAAACGATGATACACATCAGGATCGCGGAGAAAACACAAGATTCGTTCTCGTTGAATATATATATCAAGGCACTAATTCATCTTTCATAAACTTTTTGTGTCGTTGTGCTTAATATATCCACATATCAACGAAAATAAGTAATACATGTATCCACAAAAAAATATACATGTACAGGCTAGGTATTTGCCCACAGCAACACATGCATAACTGTTTATTCACGCGTGATGTGGCAGATTGTAATTGACCGAGAGCAAGTATTGTAGAATCACCTGTAAATAAGGCCGACACTGTCATTAGACAAAACGTACTAATGAGAATATGAGAATTATCATAAGAAGGCTGTTGCGTTTTTCTTAACTATTACCATTTTCATACCAAAAGTGACAATGCAGTTTAAAGGTGCTTTAGTGTCACAATATTCACTCACGTTTTCCTCAATCGCATTGAAACATAATTGCCACTGGTCAGTTCGACACCGCATGTAATTAAATAAATATTTCGAGATTTCGTTAGAATGTAAGATATTCAGCCAAACGTTATGCAATAAAATACGTATAGTTTTTTTCCATTAAAATACGCGCACGCGTACCTGTATATTGCATACCTAGTGTCACGTAATTGCCCAGTGTGATGTATCAACGGGACATAAAATGGGAAATGAAATAGAAACTAACTAAACTTTAATGTTGTGGAAAATAACTCCAATGAATTTGAGTACACGCACATGAAATCGTATGATAAACTGTCAAAACGTTTTGAGAGGTAAGGCCGGGTTCATTAAAGATCGCTATAATATGTAAAACAGGTGAAATTTGTAGAACTTCTATAAAGGAAACATCCAACCAAATGCCCTTTTTGAATAGTAATGTAATGATATAATATAAAGTATATTTCACATGATACAGTACACTTTGCACACAGTTAGTTGATGCTTTAAAGGGACTGACGAAAACATGGGAGAAATATTTTAATAACGCCGTAAAATAGTTGAATCATGTGTCATGCTTGTAGATACACCTTTATGTATTTGCGAAACTAAAACTGTTCAGCAAAGGAAAATATTCCCGCCCATGGGCCAATCTTTCTCGTCCAGAGCGAAATATTTCAATAACGCCGTAAAATAGTTGAATTAAGTTAAAATTTGTTAAATTATGCGACACTAAAACACTAAGAAATCTTTTTCAACAAGAGAAATCTTTTTAAACAAATTCTGCTCTAATATTTCTATATGTAATTATTTTCTTTTATTTTTTAAATTAGACTTCTAAGATGAAGCACAAACTCTCTCACTTCATGCATCTGCTATGCGTGGAAGCAGTTACATGCACCTCCACCATTAATATAAAAAATAGTTGCTTTTATCATCATGTACACAATAATCAAATTGAGTGATTTTGAATAATTGTTACCACTAAAATCTAACATGATAATGATAGTAATATTACAAAAAATGACTTTGGGACTTGAGAATACAAACAAAAACACACGCATCAGTTGCCAGAGGGCTGTGAGGTGTTGGGGCTTAGAAATCCCTTGAATAGTACAAATTTAACTTACCCCTTTCAACTCTGACATGTTGAGTAGTCATCGTTTGATGTTAAATGACACACTTAGTTATATTCAAAATACTTAATATTATTATATTGATGTAGATACCCTCCCAAATATATTTTGTGAACATCATCGCCTATTGTACAATGTCATGAGTATTTATTCCTAGATATTTACCTGCTGTGTTACTGTGTATGAAAAGAAATATGTCCAACTCTCATAACTCTTGAAAAATAGCATAACACAAACATCCTAGGAACTTGAATTATTACACTTATATCCCCACCAATGAGTGGCATAACATCTTTAAAATACATAAATTAGAGAATAATTTTATTTTCATTTGGCTTTTGCTATTTTGTAGGAAAACACTGTGTTCAGAAGTTGCCAAGATAGCTATTTAACAGAAAATTTACTCTGTTATTAAACATGGCACCACCTCACAAAGGTTATGATATGATAGACAATTAAATAATACATTTGGGAGTGATATCATGGTTAGAAATTAAACATGGCAATGGGCAGTAATTACAGATAATAAGCAACACGACCATTTTTATAGGAATTGCACTTTTTCATGAGCGATCTGAATAAAAAGAAGCATTTGTATTCCGCTTTAGTTCCGCATTACCACTTTTATTCACTGCTATATTTAGCTGCAAATGTCGGATATCGAGTCAGTAGCATTGCTATTGGCGCACTTTGCAGAACGGAGTAAAAATACAAAACAGAAGAAGTGCAGATGATTTTGCTCTTATTAAATGTTTGTGAATTAAACACATAGTTGCATGCCAAAGATATAATTCTCTACGGTGTTTATCCCAGTTCTGGTCGTATCCCAGTTCTGGTCGTTACACACGTCTCGTCCTGCTTTCTGTTCCTTACTAACTTTCGTTCCGGTCCGTTGAATATTTAGATATTGTTACGACGCACGTTTGAAGGTTGTTTGAAAGACTTTTAAGTCGGTCAGACTGCTTGTTAGTGCTTGCTGGTGAAGCAGTCTGGTTGTGTGCATTTGGAGGAGCTGCACTTATAGAGAAAACGCCTTTGAATTTAAGTGTATACGAATGTGTGTTCATGCACGTGTTGATAGACAGGGAACTGTTCACCTGAAAAAACAACACGGAAGCATATAAGCAAAATAGAGAATTGGATCGGACATAATTTTGGTCCGGGTTGCTTCAAATTTGGAAATGTCCTCCTTATGTTTACCATAGAAGCCTTTGTGGAAGCCTTACCAAGGCATTGAATGTTATCATGATCAAACGACTTTTGAGCAAGAGTTGTATGGCGCTCTTTAAAATCTTCGTACAAGAGCATGCTTTACCTCAATGGAGATTCTTGAACAACAGTCGAGATAAAGGGAAAATTGACTTTTGGAAAGATAAAGTCATCCATCTTGTCATACAGTCTAGTGGGGAGGGGAGTTTTCGTCACTCCTTACAATGATAAATATGATGCAGATGTGACAGCTAGAACGCCGAGGTTCAAGAAAACTATTGACTTTTTATTGACTATTTATGTTAAAAACACGTCCCATTTTAATTCTGGAAACCCAACAGTCCAGAAACTCTACGGTCTTTGACCAGTTTGGGTAAAAGTTATTTACAAAATTAAACATACTGTTTTCATGGGGATATAAAAGGAAGAAAAAATATTTAAAAAAAACTCAATATTTACACTATGTCGCCCATGGGTAGGCCCATGGGCAGGAATATTTTCCTTTGCTCAAAACTCTTGTTAGTAGTGGAAAATGTATAACTTCGAATTCATGAAAAGAATAGGGGAATCCTCTAAACAAATAGACCGATGAATAGACAGACGACGGGGTACAATGGAGCGGGTAAATATTGACGGAGGGTTTGGGGAGGATTTAGAACAATGGCCGGTGACCTCACCGTGGCCTATATAGATAGCCCGCGTCGTGTATCAAAGCCGCTGACTTTCCGCACTGTACACACGTTGAAGTTTATAGGTCACCAGTGTCATGAAGGAAACGGGTGAATGTGGTAGCCCTTACCCGCTGTGTAAACAGTCAGTAGTTTATTCAGTAGTACGACCACATGACCTACTCAGTGCTGGTAAAGCTGTAGTGAGGTAAATATCTTAATCTAATACTTGAGTACATTGTTGCGTATGCTTGACACGGAGTGTGTTTACTGTCGAGAATCAGCGACTATTCATGAACAGCTGTAAGTTGACTTTCACTGGTTTTTAATATGATAAAACAGTCGTCTGAAAACCTTTTTCATCGTCACAGAATGAGACCACGAAGAACTACAGACCGTACGTAATGCAGTTATGTGCAGTTGATAATGTTAACTGTTTATTTCGAGTACTACGGATACAGTTATTTTCCAACCCTGAACAAAATTTGAAAAGAAGGAATCTCGATCATACATACATAACTTAGGGTAAGTAGTACCAACTTATACCAATACAAACGTACACACACACACACACACACACACACACACACACACACACACACACACACACACACACATACATACATAATAATATATATATAGTAATAATTTAATAAGTGGAGTAAGATTGAACACAGTTTTAATTGGTTAGCGCTTTCACCTCATACTACGTTCGAGTCTCATCAGGCCATAACTGAATAACGGACATGAAGTAGTAACATATAGTTACGTGACGTCATAACATTTAGGAGAACTATGGCGTCACAATACCAAGGTGACAATGGACAAATAAATTACGCCTTTACATTTCACTTAGGCGCGTATTTATGAATGAAATGTTGCTCTTTTTGAAACAATGTAGGTTCATGATCAAAATTTAGCTTATATAGCGGGAAAACTAAAAAGTTGCCACTTCCACATGTATCTAAATGTTCACTGAGTGGAATCGTGCGGTTGTGTGGCTGCTTTATTTGTGAACGGTGAAGATTCATTCTTCTTTTTAATTTAAGTTCTGTCTTTCCGATATACTTTTGATTGCATCCACTACAAACAATCAAGTAAATAACATTTCTAGTATCACAAGTCATATTTTGTTTAACAGTAAATTTAGTGTCCTTTGAACAGCCTTCAATTATATTGCTGCAAGTTAGGCAACGTTTGTCGCCGCACTTAGAAACCTGTGGAGTGATGACAACAGAATCAAATTTAGAACTTGTCAAAATCTTTCTAAGATTTTGGGGTTGTCTTTGGCTGTTGATAATTTTGTATTTGCTCAATATCTTCTCCATTTTAACACTTTGATTCAAAATAGGCAGGTATCGTTGAACCATTGATAATGATTTTTCATGATTAGGGTTGAAGGTAGATACTAGAGTTAAATTATTCCCCATATTGTTTTCTTCAAACTTTTCTCTCAGTTTTAGTTGCTCAATACTTAGCGCCTTCAGTATGCTATCTTCAATTAGCTTTGCGGATAATTTTGATGCAGTAGGAAACTCTTAAGTTCTGCAAGGGGGGTAGTTTTAACATCATTCCCAGAAACAATGGTACAAATACGTCTTCCGAGACAGTGAGGGATATTACGTTTTGTATGATACGGGTGACATGATCCAAATTCCAAATATTGGTGCGTATCAGTATCTTTATAAAAGATATCAGTTTGTACAAATCTCCCAGATATTAAATTGATTCTTACATCGAGAAAGGTAAAACTGGATTTGCTTTTTTCCATAGTGAAATTGAGTGACGCATTAAGTGAATTTAAAATTTCATGAACAGCTGTAAGTTGACTTTCACTGGTTTTTAATATGATAAAACAGTCGTCTGAAAACCTTTTTCATGAATATTCAATTTGTTCTTTCATAGATTCACCAAGAGTATCTCTCACCTTACCATAAAACATATTCTCTAAAAATCCAAACACAAGGGTGGCATAAGTAGGGGCTACCTTAGTACCCATGGCTACTCCTTTCTTTTGTGAATAATAAGATCCATCAAAATAAACCATGTTATTGGTAATAACCAACTTCAATGCATCAATGACTCAAAATATATATATACAGGTTAGGTATTTGCCCACAGCAACACCTGCATAACTGGTGCATAACACGCGTGGTGTGGCAGATTGTAATTGACCAAGAGCAGGTATTGTAGAATCACCTGTAAGTAAGACTGACAGTGTAATTAAATACAACGTATTAATGAGTGAATGAGTAAAATGAGAATTATCATAAGAAGGATGTTTTTTGTCTGAACACATTTTTATACTAAAAGTGGCAACGCATTTAAAAGTTGCTTTTGTGTCAAAATGTTCACTCAAAATTTCTTCAATCGCCTTTATTGGTCAGTTCGACACCGCATATAATTAAATAATTATTTTAGGATAATGCTTTAGCAGAAGTAGATGCTGCACCATTGCAAGAAAAAACACAAAGACTTGAGTTGGATGTAAGGCCACAGGTTTATATACAGAAAAGTACAAGGACTGGAGAACTCTCCAGGGCTGGGAAACGCTAAACACGGCTGACTGTCAATCCGAAGGTGCCCGGACAGAACAGCAAACGCGGCTCCGAGGGTACAAACCATACGGAGCCAAATGATCGGACCCCCTCAGGGAAAAGCACATAGGGGGTCTGCTGTAGGCTCTACAACCACCATTATACAATAGGGCCTAGAGGGTAAGCCTCAAATACCTCCAAAACACCAAAATCACTACTCCCAGCCCAAAAGTGTTCCGCGACGCATACAAACCAATTGTCGTGCGATGTTATGTGTAGAATGTGCTAATCCATGATCTTCACCTGTTGTGCACATACAAACCCCTGTGACTTGTTCGACGCATGTTTATGCCAGGACAGCTCTTGCCTCGCATATACTGAATTGTCCAAAACTTGCCACAACTACAATATAAAGGTAAACAAGCAGCAGTACATGTTACCGACACATACAAATACTTGAAATTAGATTAACTATCAACTGAGGAAAAGTTATACAGATACATTGGCGGATACAGAGGGCGCGGGGTGTATGGGTGGTGGTGGGGGTGGGGGTGGGGGTGGGGGTGGGGGTGCGGGGGTTCGCACACACCCCTTTTTATTTCGAAAAAAATCTTTATTTCTGTATAAATTACCACCAAAGAAAATAAATAGATCTTAATTGTGCACCCCCCCCCCCCCCCCCCCCCCCCCCACCACCCAACCCCCCTTTTCAAAAGAGCTGTATCCGCCCATGAGGTATATATGTTTAAAAAGAGAAGTAATGGGAGGGATGGGAGGGAATAAACGTGTTACCGGTGTGGTTGTGTGGATGAAAAAGAGGATGTAGCAACTAAATTCAGCTGCAACACGGGTTACTTCCCATGTGAAGAACAATTCCTTGATAGTACACTGATAAGGTACCTTGCACTATTAAACCAGGAAGAGTAGCTTCCCTTGCACTATTAAACCAGGAAGAGTAGCTTCCCTTTGACCGTGGAACACAAATGCAGGGGGAGAAAGCCCCTTGAATTGGAATAATGTAAGATTACCAAAATAATGCATTTTATTAATTAATAATATATTTAGTTATTTCGAGATTTCGTTATGCAATGAAAGACGAATCGGGGTTTTTTTCCATTAAAATACGCGCACGTGTACCTGTATATTGCATACCTAGTGTCACTTAAATTGCCCAGTGTCATGTATCAACGGGACATAAAATGTGAAATGATAAAGAAACTCACTAAACTTTAATGTTGTTGAAAATAACGCCAATGAATTGGAGTACACGCGCATGAATTTGTATGATAAACTATCAAAACGTTTTGAGAGTTTGGGCCGGGTTCATTAAAGATCGTTACAATATAAAAAAAGGTAAAATTTGTAAAACCTCTATAAAGTAAACATCCAACCAAAGGCTCTTTTTAAATAATAATCTAATGATATAATATAAAGTATATTTCATAAGATACAATATACTTTGCACACAATTAGATAATGCTTTAAAGGGACTGACGAAAGCATGGGAGAAATATTTTAATAACGCCACAAATTAGTTCAATTAAGTAAAAATGAGTTGAATCATGTGTCATGCTTGTAGACACACCTTTATGTATTTTTGAAACTGAAACTGTTGAGCAAAGGAAAACATTCTCGCCCATGGGCCAAACTTTCTCGTCCAGGGCGAAATATTTCAATAACGCCGTACAATAGTTGAAATCAAGTTAAAATGAGTTAAATTATATGTCATAAAACTTCTAAGAACACCTTTATGTATTTGCGAAACAAAACCACGAGTTTTGAACAAAAGAAAATATTCTCGCCCACGGGCCAAACGTTTTCTCGCCCATGGGCGAAATATTTCAATAACGCTATAAAATCGTTGAATCAAGTTAAAATGAGTAACAATAACATTATGGGTCATGAAACTTGTAAGAACACCTGTATATATTTGGGAAACAAAAACATGGGTTTTGAGCAAAGGAAAATATTCTTGCCCATGGGCCAAACCTTTTCTCGCCCATGGGCGAAATATTTCAATATCGCCATAAAATCGTTGAATTAGGTTAAAATTAGTTAAATTGTATGTCATGAACTTGTAAGAACACTTGTATGTATTTGGGAAACAAAAACAAGAGTTTTGAGCAAAGGAAAATATTCTCGACCATAGGTCAAACCTTTTTTTCGCCCATGGGCAAAATATTTCAATATCGCTATAAAATCGTGGAATTAGGTTAAAATGAGTTAAATTTTGTGTCATGATACTTATAAGAACTACATTTATGTATTTGGAAAACAAAAACATGATTTTTGAGCAAAGGAAAATATTCTCGCCCATGGGCCTACCCATGGGCCACACTTCGCTCATGGGCAGGCCATAGTGTAAATATTGAGTTTTTGAACAATTTTTTTTCCATGTTTTCTTTCTTAGTATGTTCCCATGTACAGCATGTTTATTTTTGTAAATACCTTTGACCCAGTTTCTGGACTATTGGGTTTCCAGAACTTAAATGGGACGTGTTAAAATGAAATACAACGTGAAAACGTCACTGCTACACATACAAGGCGGTTTCACTGATCTCTTTCATTTCCAGGTCAGATGGATAAAACAGTGGAAGGGAATGATCTGTTTGAACATTATTGAACAAAACGTCAGGAAGCCAGTATACAATCATGTAAAGTCAACTTCGAAATGTCAGAAACCTGAAAATGAAATCAGATCAAAATACATTTAGCAACACCTAAATTTGGTAATTAATATCCAATCAAATAATACTATGTATATCATTATTCAGTATCTACAATCATCCTCAACAAGATCACTAAGACTAACCAGTCATCTTCAGCACATGTAATTACTTATCCCTCATCTAAGAAGGGACAGTCGTGTGGTGATATGCATAATTCTTCTTATCAATAATCATCCTCAAATTCATACTCATGTAGGACTGTATGTCTTTGTTTGGTAACATAAATACAGGCTAATTGTGCGCTATATGTGTCCAAGTAAGCCCTCAGTCAATGACAGAAATGATTGAGTTGCATTAGTGAACATACACCTTTATATTTTCCTGTACAGGTTCGAAGTTCCTGAAGATGTGCATTTGAATCTTTTGTACCTAATCTAACATAAAGAGAACACATAATAGTGCATTTACATTAAATGCTGTTTGCAAATCCTACCTTCTAATTTTATCATTTACATAGAACTGGAACATTTTGACAAATATATACTTAGAAGTGTGTATTTGTTCTACGCATGAAATTTGTTATGCTATTTTATACTTTCAGCATTTTTACAGATAAAACAAAAGAAGGCTGACGAAAGACCTGCATCTCAAGGATGTCCGTCCGTATACTCTCTTCAGCGATACGAACACATTTACATATTCACAAAATACATACAGCTGTATCTGTGAGATACTATGCAGGTCGCCCAAGAGCATATGTGCCATATGGAAAAACAGGAGACGGAAATTATGGATCAACACTCGGAAAGCAGAATGCTGGCTACATGGAACCAGTACGAGACAAGATCCTTAACTTGGTCAAATCCATTCCATTCACTGCCAAAGACTCAGTGTTCAACATAGGCGACTATGGCGCAGCTGATGGCTCTGCTTCCATGGTCTTCATTGGGCAGATGTTGGCAACTCTGAAAGATCAGCACGGTCCAGAGGCACAATTCCAGGTCATCTATGAAGACTTGGAAGTGAATGATTTCAATTCCCTGTTCAAACGTATGTCAGGAATCATTCCCGAACCTCCTTCATACCTTCTGGAAATGGACAACGTCTATGTTTTCGCTGATGGGACAAACTTCTACAAACAATGTGTACCTTCAAATTCAATGCATTTCATCATGAGTATGATCTCTGTTCACTGGCTGTCGAAGACTCCAACAAACTTTAAGGACTCAATTTACAAAACCCCTGAGAGTAGTGCTGAGGAGAAGATGGCTTTAGAAAAACACTCTGAGATCGACTTCGAGACCTTCTTACTTTGGAGAAGTCGAGAAATGAAAAAGGGAGGCCTGCTTATTCTTGGTGCCGGATGTGAGACTGTAGACAAGAACAGTGGAAAAATCAAGTATATTGTTGAGACGTTCATAACGTTACTCACTAAGGTTTGGCAGGAATATAGAGAATCTGGGAAAATCTCAAAAGAAGAATTTTTGAATACAAATCTTTCATTTTGCCTTCACAGCATGGCTCAGCTGAGAAAACCATTCGATGACAAAATGTCAGCAGTTTCCAAATCCGGACTCTGTCTCTTGTCAGCTGAAACGGTTATCAACCCTGACATATTTTACACAACATGGAGGGAAAAGAAAGACAAGGAAGGGATTGATGACAGTGAGGAGTTTGCTCGGATGTACACATCGGCCCATAGGAACTGGAGCAATAGCACCTTCATGAACGGCCTCTCAGACTCCCGCTCACAGGAGGAGAAGAAGAAGATAGTGGATGAGTTCTATGACAGTGTTGAAAAACGAATTTCAAAGCTGAGCCCCGAAGAATTCAAGGATGATTTGCGATTCACATATCTTGTGATCAGAAAAGAATAGCCAGCTTACAATCCTCAAGAAGAGCAAGACTTTGTATCATGTCCACATACATACATATAAATGCATAATAACTAATACTATGTTATCGATTTTAATTCTTTAATGTCCCACAATACTTGAAATTTCAAGAAGCACGTTTCAATTTCGAACACCACACGAACACCATTTCACCCAAGTTGTTTAACTTTAGGAACAGGATATGGATTTGGCATCTTGTGATGTAATTCCACTACTTGTGGCTGCCAAGACTGATTATACTGCTTCCAACACGTTGGTCATGCATACAAACTGGTGACTTCTCTAATATTGACAACCTTCGTCAGTTATTCAAATGTGAATCAACATGTCGTAAGGAGCCTCCTGTCCGTTGAGATTACAACTTTAAAATAATGATGGATACTGTCAAAGAATCTGCCAACACATTATTCCCAAGAGCAGAGGAACCTGTTTTTCAGAGTGTGTTAGGTCAGTACGTGATGTTGTCATTGGGAGAATGAAATTGAAAAATGGGAACCAGAACTGGAGTAAATATATTCTGTTCCAACCAGATGTCATCTAAAGTCTGGTTTCCCTCCCTATATGAAATGTTTGCAGTTTGTCCCACTGCAAAGGTCTCAAATAACATAACCATTATATCTTATGTCATTACAATTAATAACATTAGAGGAAAATATGAAGAGTGTATATCATTTTATTGAGGACAGAGCAGGATTACATGCTTCTCATCTTCTAAAACAGAGCATTTAATACAAAGAATATCATTAATATGTACAGTACTTCAACGTATTCGTAGTTTCTGTAAGCTAATACATTATACCCACTTCCAGATTGTTAATTACTTCTATGTGATATGTGCAAATATCAATAGACAGATATGTCACCGACATATTGAGCAAACCATAAGAAAGGCAGAGTAGCCCAATTTGGGTATGTTCTATTGCAGGTTTGTTGCAGCGTATCATATTATTGAAATATCTTGTGGCAGTGAAACCTGATTGAGTCAGTCCCGAATAAGACTCACTGAACTTTCGGTTGACTAATTCCGTAATATCTCTTTGTGTAAATTCTCATATCTCACTTCCATAAGTACAATTTCCTGAATAAATTTTCGAAAGCATTTATGAGTTACATTTCCTCCAATACGTATTACAATTAACAACACTAACACCACAAACATTGGAGAAGTACTATCAGACCCTATTTAGTGTAATCTTCAGTTTTAGAAAACCGATTTCATTATAAGAAATTATTTTAAGGGAATTTACACTATGAAAGATCTCTGTAATGAAGATGAGATAGTGCCCTTTAGTGAACTGAAAACAAAATACTAAATTAAAATTAGTGACTATTACCAAGTTCTATTAAACATACCAAAATCCTGGAAAGATACTATAAGAAATAATCACATTATCTTATATAATCAACATTTAAATACAAATTTGATGGACTTGTTTGTAGCGCCTAAAGGCTCCAGATATTTTGATATGCGTGTTTTAGTGCTGACATTGATTTAATTTTGTTGATATGACTCATGTCATTTGAATTGTTAGTGCTGTAAATAAACATATGAGTAACAGTTTGTGGTGTTCTTTCCTTACTCCTTACTGGCTGACAAATGGATGAAGAAAGGACTGAGTCGTAGGTAACAGGCATGGGATTAGTAATGAATCAACCATTACTAAAAGTGTCTAACAAATGGGATGTCTGACAGATGTCTAACAATGAATGTAAAGACACAAGACAACGACGACCACCGGACTTTGTCGGATGGTGCCGGAAGACAGACAATTAAGCGAGAGGGAAACGGTACGGTCACTAGACCGTGACTGTACTGTTTTTCTCCTTTTTTCCAACATTTGAAATAATTGGTTCACGTTTCTTTGTTCCCACATATGTTGATACCTTTGCCATCAAGGCTCATATGACCCCACCCCCCGTCATAAAGTTGTCCTTTGTAGTGAATTCAATATGAAATCGGCTGTTAACTCAAGGTGTGAAAGTCTTTCTTGTTTTATTTCCTGAAAGATGAGGATAAGTTGTCCTGCTTTTGATTTAATAGAAGTTAGATCAATAGTTGAAGTCAAGTTTTTGAAGATAGCAAATGGTAGTTTTCGATCGAACTGCCACCAAAACTACATCATAGAATTCTAAGTCGACAGTCTTGGTGTTTTCGTTGCTGGTTAGCTTTTACAGGTCAAAAGCAAAGTTAATCGCATTACTTTCGTAGCGCATTTTAGGCTGTCATACAGTTCCTTAACCAAATATATCCGATACAGCCGATGCAAGTCAATAATATTTGGCAAGACTAGATTACTGCAGTTATATATTTTATTAATATAATTAAACAATTGTTTTTTAATTTTTGTAAAATATGTTCATTTCAGAAACTAGATGTTAGTCTAGCCAGCGGTCTAAACTCGCATTAATTTGGTTACACGTTTCATGATTTACAGTATTCGTGAAGAATATTTAACAATTAGCCACAATTAGAGCCTTTGGTAGGAGTAGAGGGAATGATAAGCATAGACTTGCTAAGTATTTTCTGATATTCATGCTAGCTCAAAAGAAACTTTGATTTATGATTGTAGTACACCCCCCAAAACAGGGATTACACAAGTGATATATTAAGATGACATACAACTTATACATACTTACGTGTATAAACTACTATCAAACAGTGAGGATGACAGGTGTTTGCAAAAAGGTGAGCGTATCCTGCAAACACATGCAAAGGCAAGCAGAGAATTTCATCGGACATAACTCCATTTGCTACTTCTGTGGTAGTCACCAATCAACCCATTTATACTTCCAAAAATAGCTTTAAACAAAAAAAAGCTTTTGAGAAATTCAAAAGTATGGGTATGGTCTGACAAAGCAAGAAGCACACATGGGGCATGTTTCGGCCAATGATAAGGAGTTTTCTTGCAAGTCTAAGGGTCCAACTGGAGTTATTTCTGCGACATGCTATTTGAAAACCCAAAATTCAGAGTGCTATTTATGAAACGAAAAAATGAAATAATACAAGTATAAATTCCTTCCAGGTGAAGGCTATCGATTGAAATCAAAATAACAAAGCAGATTTTAGTCAAAGACACATCTCTTGTAATTGGGGTAGAAGTTCATCTCTGTCACCATTCTATGGTATTTCTGGAAAGGAAAGTTAACATACAAAGTTGTAATATACGTGAAAGGCTGAATGTTGCTGATTAAGCGCAAAGATATAAACTCTCACTGACTGCTCAGTAACATTCATGTAATATTAATAATATATCCCGGGCTGTTACGTTTGGGATATCTGTCCTTCAAACACAGGAGTCCATCAGTAGGTCCACAACACTTTATTTGTGATATAACAGTTACAGCATGAGCATAATCACGATTGTGGTAATGGGACAGACATGGCCAGGCAGCATATCAGAGGCGTCAGAGAGCCAACCTGCCTAGCCGCTGTCCGAGGGACAAGTCCCGACTCACAGAAAGCGTACTATCTTTAACCCTCACTGTCAGACTGTAATGTATCGTGTTACGTTACATACATGGTCAGCCTGCAGTATCCCGCACCTCATCCGCAAAGTTAAGCTTCAGTGGCCAACCGGCCATTCTCTGGCACTAATTAGGAGCCACTGACCTGCACATGACTCTGTTCTGTTGGCCATAGTAATAATAGCCCAGCTGGTGTTATAATTTGATTTGGGCATCGATGTGAATATTTATCTATATATATATTTAACTTATTTAACTCAGGGAATATATAAGACATATATATATTCGCTGATAAAACCTATACTCTGCCAAACTGCCTACGATAAATATTCAAATAATTGTACCTGCTCTTGGTGTGTGTGACGTGGATACATATATATGTAAGCAACCAATGTATTATGATCAGGGTCCATTGGTATCCCTTCAGCAAGTGCGAATCAGGTCCTGACATATCTGTTTTGTCATGTATCACGCGCTATACAGTCAAACCTCGCTTATCCGGACAATTGCTTTTTCTAAAATGATGTCCGGATAAACGAGTTTCTAGAGATCTGAATACCTTGTGAACTGACCAGAAGTCCTTCCCCTACCTCAATTCTACCGAGGCATATGTGAAATGAATGGCCAAAATATGATTTATGAAGGATCGACCAATAACTAATAAAATACATTTTTACTGTACAGACCTACGCAGCATGCTGTGACAGCGCACTGCATTATTGAAACAGCTGAAGAAATGCATATGTGACCTAGTTTAGACAATGCACTTGTTTGTACGGATGTGACGGCGAGGTTAGGGCAACCTGACACACATGAGTATTAATAGCCACGTTTACCTGTACGAGTGGACTGCCAAGGTTGTTTCGCAGGTAGGTTTTGTTAAGATTTGTTATCTTGTCCTCTCTCTACCCTCTACTTCCTTAATCCCAATTTAAATCCTAAATAGACTTTCGGGCTTAACACTGTCGCTATTTTAGACCCTCTGTTTCTGTTTTTACTCGAGCTCATTTCCCCTAATGTTTACATCATATCATAAGACTAAGTCGTCAATGATGTCAAAGCTGCCTGACATGTTTCTTATGAGCAGTTTATGAAGCTGAACAATGTCCAAGTGACTGAGGCAAAACAATACGCGCTATCTATTTGATCGACGTTTGTATGTGCTTATTGGGGAGAGGAGGTGCTGACTACTAGTTAAAAACAGAGATCATATTAGATTACTAATGAGATGGTGATAAGGCTCGGGTTTTGAAACAATCTGAACTCACAGTCTTGAATTACTACACAATACGCTGCCTGGGACCCCAGCTTCGATGGCTAAAGTGTGCAAAGATTGTTTGTGAATGAGATAAGCTATAAGCTATATTCTCCGGATAGTAGTCCTTGAAATGCATGACGTAGCAGTCCCCCCATGTACTCAATATATGCTATTTCAGTATCCAAGTATATTCAGGCGACATTTCCCAGACAGTGGAAAATATTCATCCTTATTCAAACACAATATTTACAAGCAAATGAGGAAAAGAGACAAACGATTTCTGTGATGAGTGAAGCACTGTATGTGTGTGTGTGTGTGTGTGTGTGTGTGTGTGTGTGTGTGTGTGCGTGCGTGCGTGCGTGCGTGCGTGTGTGTGGCTATGTTTGTGTATGTGTGTGTATATATATATATATATATAATTCTTGCAAAATACTACACCTCTATCACATCATTGCCGTAAATTCCTGTTTATGCTGAGAACCACACTATAAATTTTTATAAATTTTCAACAGACGTCCACTACACTGCCAACATATCCATAGTTGTGAGGAAAACCCTATCACTTGCCATGGACGCTACCGCGCATGCGCAAGGCGGGAATCTAATCACTTCTTTCCTGTGTGTCTTGATGACAACAAGGAAAAATATTTTGGTTGCACATCAGTACATGTGATTGAGTTCCACACTACTAAGCAAATTGATCTTCAAGAATCACAGTCTGCAAGCAGTGAACAGTTCTACTAGAAAGGGGGTATAAGAAGATCGGACGATCTCGTAAGTAATTAGTTTATGGGAAGTGTTGTGGGATGAAATCCTCATCTCAAAAACAGACACCCGTCTGTTCGGGCTGTGGCCAACACCAAGTCCCTGGTGACCCTCACCCCAGATGTCTTGCTTGCAAGAAAAGCAGTTGTACACAGAAGTCTAGATGCATCTACTGCGAACCTCTATCAAAAGAAAAATTTGATAAGCTCGCCTAGGCATGGGCCAATAATCCGGACTATAAAAAGTGTACTAGAGCGTCTACTTCTATTAAAAGGAAAGTGATTAAACCATCGGGGTTTTTGATCACGTGGGTGACAAGAAAGTGTCGCGAGAGGATGAGGTTAAAAGACCTCGTGCCTCATCCCACTCACCCACTCAAGTTAAGGAGCAGATGTATTTTACCGAGTTCGAAGATCTCCCTAACTTACATCCGGCGGCGTTAGGCATGGCTGATCGTCGTAAAAACGACGTTCCCCCGCTGCCGCATCACCCCTTTAACTTAAATGAGTTCACGGACAAGCTAACTAATTCAATGTCTGTTATGATTGACAATCGAATGCAATCTATGTCTCAAGAAATATCAGAGCTAAAAGATTCTTTGTCTCAAACCCGGCATGGCCAATCAAGGGTTGATAATGAATTTAGACAAAGATCTAAAGCTGTTTATGAGCACACCTTCATACAGCAGAAATACACAAGGCTACGTTAAATCAGATTATGAGGACAATAGGAGAGTCATTCATAGAGACAGAGAGTATCAGAGATTATCTCCCTACCATGAACATCATAGGGCGCACCGTGAATCACGGACTAGGCATAGAGATACCATCAATCTCCCTCTAGCTCCTATGACAAAAGATCTGACATAGACCGTGCATATCAGCATAGAAAACCTAGGCGTTCGCCTTCCCATACGGTATCTAAATCCAGATCTAGGGACAAAAAAGCGAGACAAGGATTACGTCACCTTCCTCCAGTTACAGAACACGTGACTCCCACTTAGCTTATAGTAGGTCCGACAGTCGGGATTACGCAACCCCCAGCCATTCGTCTCACCCCCAGCGCAATCAGAATAGGGGGTGCGGGTCTTTAGGTCTTACTGACTTTTCAAGCTATGGGGACACTACTATTGATGATGAATTCAGACCTAACAATTATTCTCTTATAGACATCGTTGCTGAACTTTATGAGCTAATTATAATGCCGTCATTAAAACCAGAAACGGATAAGACTACTAAACCCTTGTTAGAACGTGCAGGATATGAGGAGCCCGGCAGGGGGACTGTGACGACGTTATCAAGAAAACAGAACATTCTTTGAATTTTACTACGGGCACTAGCTCAAAATTGAGGTCTACGTACAACAAATATGCGTACAAAATTCATGATGATCCCTTTGCAGAACAGATTAGCATTGATGATGAATATCATGAGTTGGTTAAGAAACCTAACCCCATGATGCGCACTGAAATGTCCAAAATCAAGTACTTAGACAAAATCAACAAACAGATGATTAATGTCAGCTCTTACATTAACTGGTTAGCAGCGGGCAATCGCCACTCTTTACCCTCGTACAACCAGACCACTGATCTACCATTAGACGCTCCCTTGGAGATGTCACATCACGAGGCTCGTTTCATACACAGTTCATTGGACCACATACTGAGGATGCAGGAAGAACTACAAACTTCACAGGTATGGATGTCAGCAAAGTTTCTGACCAAGCAAAGAAAACACTTAATACATCAAATTAATCATGCTATACCAGAACCGTTAAAGAACTTATTGATGGCACAGTCTATTACTTCACCTAAGATGTTCAACGGTAGATTGGAATCAGTGAAGGAAGCCATTGCCTCTTCTACCAGTCAGAAATTTCAAGAATCCACCATATCGTTAGCCTCCAGTTTGCATAGACGTCCTACAGAGATTCGTCACCAACAGAATCCTAGACGTCGACGTGTCCAGTCTGACCGGGATTCTTTTCGTCCCTCTACGCAGAAGTACAGATCATATCAACCCAGGTACAGGAACTCCAAAGAGCATTATCCCACTTCACAGAGAGGTGTTAGCAAAGGAAGAAGCAGTCGCGGAAGGGGCCTCCTCCGGAGATGACTCAACCAAGATTCTACAGACACGCCCAGACCCTATCGACATCGCCTGCCCAATGGACAACGATTTAGATTTACGGAAGATCAAAGACATGACCACTTTAGATCCAGTCGAGCTAGCCGGTCTCACAGACATCGACCCAAGACTACCCAAGTTCAGCATTCATCCTTCTCCGGGTACAGTAGGAGGCAGTCTTATGAAGTACGCAGACGAAGCAAGTTGTAAGAAGAGGCTACAAACTTCACTTCTTAAAAAGGCCAAGGCTAGTCACCCATCCTACCGGACCTAGATATCACCTATCAGGACCGAAATTGATTGCAGCAGAAGTGGCCTTAGGAAAACTTCTTGCAAAAGGAGCTATCAGCATCCTAGAAGAATCAGACACCACTCTCGGATTCTACTCCCCAGTATTCCTGGTACCAAATAAAAATACAACAGAGATGCGACTTATCATAGACCTGAAAGTTCTGAACAAAGGATATCTGGAAAGACCACCCGAGTTTCAGATGGAGTGTATAAAGAAGTTGAAGAGCTCTTTAAGACAAGCAGATTGGATGACAAGTATAGATCTTCAAGACGCGTATCTTCACGTATCTATCCATCCAAGTCATCGGCGGTACCTACCGTTGCTGTCAACGGCCAGAGATACCAGTTCAGGGTACTTCCATTCGACATATCCATCGCCCCATGGCTATTCACCAGGATCACCAATCCCGTCATCGGTTTCGCACATCTAAAGCTCATAAGACATCACGGCTACATAGAAAATTTTCCTATCGGCCGATCAGGACAAATCGCAAATCAGCTTAAACACAATGTGTATCATCCAACTTCTCACTCATCTAGGATTCCTGGTTCATCCCCAAAAATCAGAGCTAGTACCTACTCAAGACATCACCTACATAGGCGCAAGATTTATACTCAACAAGGGCAGAGTAGCACCTCCAGAGGACAGATATGCAAGAGTAGAACACATGATAACAAACGCTCTCGATCAACCCATTAAGTCAAGACGCTGGTGGATGTCATGTCTAGGCACGCTCACATCTATCCAAGATCTAACCTACAGAGGCAGAATACAGTTACGACCTCTACAGATTTGGATGAACACCACCACACACCTAGAGCTGGAAGTATTAATCCATCCTCCACAAGATCGCATATCAGAACTCCATTGGTGGCTAAATCGTCAAAATGTCATGCCAGGCATTCCACTCTATTACCCCACCCCTCTACATCAACTCTACACAGATGCGTCAGGAGAAGGTTGGGGTGCCCATATGGACGATGTTACCATTCAGGGAAAATGGTCCTCCCAAGAGAAAGAATTACACATCAATTGTCTAGAAATGAGAGCGATTTATCTAGCATTAACAGCATGGCTAGATCGACTACACCATTCGTCTGTAAAAATCGCCACAGACAACTCAACCGTGGTCGCTTATATTCAGCACCTAGGAGGCACAAGATCCCTATCTTTACTGAAGGAGGTTACACGTTTATATGCCTTGGTAGACTCAGTAAATTGCAAGATCGAAGCAAGACACATACCCGGGCAAGCTAAATATCCTAGCAGATTATCTATCCCGACAGAACAAGATAGTACCCACGGAATGGTCACTACCTCCCGAGGTGTTCAAGTGGATAACCCATCTATGGGATACTCCGAACCTAGATCTTTTCGCCACAAGTCTCAACAACAAATTACCAGTCTACGTCAGCCCAGTACCAGATCCACTAGCACTCCAGGTTGATGCGCTCTTCATGGAATGGGAGGGGATGTTCGCGCACACATTTCCCCCTTGGGCTCTCCTAGACAAAGTAGTGAAGAAAATAGAGGAAACAGACTGCGTCATTATCCTCATAGCCCCGGCATGGCCGAACAGAACTTGGTTTGTGAGATTACTACAACTACTGATAGATTTACCTCTGAAACTCCCAGTACGTCACGACCTATTGAGACAACCAAAGACGGACATATTGGGGTGGTGGTGAAGATTTCAGAAGTACCTCATGAACTCAGGGTAAGTTGACCTTTCTTACTGTGCAAAGCTCAGGGCAGGCAACACTGAAATCATAGATCGTAGGATTAAGTGATATTCGGTAGCCACCGGAAGTGACGGAAGAGACAACCCACCGGTCTAACGTCAGGATACGTTAATATCACTATCCACAATGGAAATAACGGTAAATTACGTCATTGTGATATGGAAATGGAAGACACATACCACAAGAAACACCGGAAGTGACGTCATAGATAACGTCATCAACGGAAGTGACGTCACAGATGACGTCATCACAGGGAATGACGTCATTATATGTCTAAATATCACAAGGGAGTATATATTATATACCCTTCATATGACGAAATTTGAAAATGATATATGTCTAGTCTTGTAAGTGTCCATTAGACACAGCCGTTTACCCCTTTTTTGGGCATATAATCCTTAAGTTTTACCACTTCACTAGCCAAATATCTAAGGGATGCTAGATACCAGAACCCACCGGTCCCTCTGGTGTATACTGACAATGATGTGATGGAGGTGTAGTATTTTGCAAGAATTATCAAACAATAGTTATCATTGTGAAAAATTCTAGGAAATACCACCTCCATCACATCAGGAATAATCCCTCCCACCTCCCCAAATAAAATATCTGCATCTAGTTGATGAGAAAAATGGGTTGAAAAGAAGTGATTAGATTCCCGCCTTGCGCATGCGCGGTAGCGTCCATGGCAAGTGATGGGGTTTTCATCACAACTATGGATATGTTGGCAGTGTAGTGGACGTCTGTTGAAAATTTATAAACATTTAGTGTGGTTCTCAGCATAAACAGGAATTTATGGCAATGATGTGATAGAGGTGGTATTTCTTAGAATTATTCACAATGATAACTATTGTCTGATATATATATATATATATATATATATATATATATATATAGTGCACTATGTTTCCCAAATGACTTCAAGTGTAAAGTGTTCATTTCCGATGCGAGATATTATGTTTAATTGTAATTAGCGTGGAAGTGGCAATATGTATGGCGCTTGTGCCCCATCACTCTGTCTCCTTGGACAATAAAATATATTTGGAACAAATAAAAAAAACCCACATACATCATACCATATTACATGTCTCTTATTCCTGCGTGTAGTATATTAGACACACTGCAAAAAAAACAGAACAAGTAAGTGTGTAGACTTTATGGTCAAATGCACGGAGCGGATGAGCAGTCGGAGGTGATTGCATTGGCGGTGACTTCTTTATTATAATCACTTGAAAGTGTTGAAATCGATTTGTGCTGAGCTCAGATTGGTTTGTACGGGATGCCGCGAAGTGATTTGTAACATGCTCTCGTGCGCATAGCAGATTAGCCAACTGAGTGGATTGCACAGAGGATGAGAGCTATATCATTATTACTTAAAGGTGTTGAATTTGGTTTGTACGGTTTAATTGTACGGTAAATATTGTTATAATGTGAAATCTCCGCGGAAAATCGCGTTTTTTGAAACAGCAGTGCTCGGAAAAATCATCTTCCGCGTAAAAATATAATCAAAGATGTAAAAGAAAATACTCCGAAAAACCGTCGCGGATTGTCCTGTTTTTGATCAGAGCTTTCAGCACCAAACATGCCTTTATTATTATTCATAACACAATACTATTATTATCTGATCTTAAGTTTCCGGATATCATACGTTTTCTATCACGAATACTTGCACTATAACGAGGGGTGTAGCACACAGAAATTGTAAATACTCCGATCATGGCTTGTTTTTTTATGATAACGTTGTCTTTTATAAATGAATGAGATGTTTTACAGTTGATCATGTGAAAAAAAATATGAATGTTTATTCAGCGTCCGAAAACTCATAACACGGGGATATATGTTGTATTAATGTCTTATGTTTTACAAAAGGTCAGTAAGTACAAGGTAAGCTTTTCTCAATATGCTTTAACATGGGAAAGGGTCAGACATTGCACGTTTGCAGCAGTACTGCTCGCAGGCCTTGGCGGTGCGCTGAAGCTATTCCCAATTTTTTTAAAGTTCTGATTTAACTTGGAAATTTTACTGTATCCGCCATCTTTGTTTATTTGACTTTTGCAACTGACTTATCACATTTGTTGGTATGAATATTGTCCAAACGGCACGAAATTGCTAAAAATGCAATGTTTAAAAAATTTCTGGGGGCTCAGTCAACAAACTACGACCGTAAATGTATTGTACAACCGATGCAATAAAATAAAAATAAAATAAAATGTTACAAATCCAAACTATTAACAAGTGGAATATGAATACTAATACCTGTACTTTCTAGAACAAGAAATTTACAAATAGACGTATTCAGATTTAATTGATATTTTGCTTTACTTATATCAATGCGAATTGTATTTATTGTGTTTCTTCATCTACAATTCCACGAGGCACAAAATTGCTTAAATATAAAACAAATAATACTCTGGTTATTGCGCAAAGAAGAATCCAGTACCAATGAAAGTACCAAAGCAATCATATAACATATCGCAACTCATTGTTGTTAACAATCAGGCCGTCAACATAATGACGGTTGTTTAGGCACATCGTAGTATTTGAAGTTAAAAAAAGATAACTTCATATTTATACTCATACAAAATGAACTCTTATATTTGTACAGTAATTGAGTACATGCTTTCATTGGCAGCTTCAAGAGATATATTTTGTATGATTAAAATAGATGAGAGAACAACAGTATCGCTAAATGATTCCCCGTTCCGTACCATTTCCAGGAAACGGGTGAACAGTTTGGTATCAACTTTTTTGTTTCGCAAGGTTCATAAAACATGGTTTTACACATAGGCTCGTTTCGTATTTTATTAATCGCCTCTTTTATGCAAACCCAATTATCTAAAACGAACGGATGGACAATGAAAAACATTATTTATATTAAAGAATTATAAGTTATAGATTTGCAAAACCCGATAAAAATGAGTTACAGTTTTAAGTAAGGATATGTTGCCTACGTGCAAACATTTTTGAGATAAGTGCGGCAAGAGGTTTTATATATGTGTTACAGTTCATTAAGAACACTGTCTGGTCCACAGGAGAAAAAATAAATATAGGATCAGACTTTATAATTCTCGACCATAAATCATATCTTAAGGCAGAATAAAATGGAAAGTTAATGAGAAAATGTATCTTCTACAGCTTTATTATCACATAATTTACAAATTCTATCCTGTAAAGGCGTGATAGGTTTAGCAAATCTACCAATTTCAACTTGTAAGGGTAATGTGCCGCAGCGTAACTTGCTTAGGATACTACGATGAGACCTGTTCATAATACATGTAACATAGGGTTCAGCAGACAGCGAGGGTTTGAACAATCGATAAGTACAAAGCTTATTTCCATTTTGTAAACCTCTATCATTCCACAATTCTGAATACAAATTATGCTCATCTAACGCTAATAACTTATATTTTAGACGGGTAAATTCGAATTGGGTTTAATGCAGACCGTCAGAGACAGTAAGATCTAAACTATTAGGCAAATCCAAAATATTGTTTACCCAGGATTTACGGAATTTTGTAGACCATTTACTAATCGAACAAAGAAGTCTATTGGGATCGACCGCTTGAATTCGCCGCCAAAAACGAAATATTTCAATATGCTGTTTTGTAAGTGGGCTTGTTCATCATGATTTGCCACGGACTGATAGATTTGGAGTTTTGTAATTAACCGCAAAGTAGAAACGAGCAGCTCTGTTTTGAACAGAATTAATACAGCTGAATTGCCTGAAGCCCCTGATAGCCGAACCGTACGAAAGTATTGGCTGAACAAGATTATCATACAGTTTATTAAAAACTGAAAATGACAAACCACCCGCTAATTTAAATTTAAAGATAAAAACACCAAGAGCTCTATTTGCTGACATGTAAATATATTTCCGATTATAGTACTTGTTGTTCATGCATATGTTCTAGCAATAATCAATTTGATAAATATTCGGTTTGCTTAATTTCTACTTTGAAAAGCTTCGTTGGTCTGTATAATTTAGCACGCGCATGGTTGGGTGCAAACCAAATTATGTTTATTTCTCATAAATTAATCCACTAGCGGCGGTACTGGAGCATATATCTAATGTCATACAATACAGAGTAGTACATCAAGGATGCAGTTTCCATGTAAAGATTATATATTTTTCTGAAGCTATGTACAATATATCTTGATAACTGTGTTTAATCTTAAATCTTTTGTGACAATAATAGTGGAAATGGTTGAGTACATGAACTGGCTGAGTGACGTAATTTACGTGATTTACAAATGTACATCATTAAAATATAAAACAATCTACACAGTGATACAAGTATAAATGGCGAGTTGTGATTTATTTAAGAAGGAAGTCAGTAATTGGGGATTTAACCTGCGCTTTCCGACATTATGAGTTTTTCGCACACGGTTAAGAACGAATTGTAATTCATCTATTCATACCAAGTACGAATGCATCAATCCCCCCGTGTTGTATCAACTTACATGTTCATTAATGCCAAAGCTTAAGGGCACCAACATCACAGGACTAAGTAAATAGTTTGTTGAATGTTGTTTCGTGAATACACATATTGCGTAACACATTCCCAGAGCACAAGCACAAATGGGCCGTCCCTTTGTGACAGGTATTAATTGGGGAATGTATTGCCACCACATTATGTCCCGGCACTTTTATGACATGTAATGAACCTACTGAACAACTTTATAACATCAAAGTAACATGAATGTTACGTAATTCGTATTAAATAAAAAATCGACTTCAAAACGACACAGAGTATAGTCTTTTTCTTACTTTGTGGAGCCCCAATGGTTCCCGAACAAGAGGCAATGACTCTTCCAAATCAATGGTATTATTTGGCCTTGATCTTTTCTTTTGACCATGGCTGCGTCATCATGTTTTGGTGTGAAATGGTGTTGGTATGAGAAAATGAAACTTTTTGTGTTTCCTGAAATTTGGAGTATTGTGGGAAATTAACATAGTTAAAATCGATAACATAGTATCAGTTATCATGCATGTATGTGGAGCTGTTTCAGAGTCCTGCTCCTCTTAAGGATTGTAGTTGACTATTTTTTTCTGATCACAAGATATATGAATCGCAAATCATTCTTAAATCCTCGGGGCTCATCAACTAACTTCTTCTCCTCTTGTGAGCGGGAGTCTGAGAGGACGTTCATGAAGGTGCTGTTGCCTCAGTTCCTATGGGCCGATGTGTACATCCGAGCAAACTCCTCCCTGTTATCAATCCCTCCTACCTTGTCTTTCTTTTCCCTCCATGTTGTGTAAAATATGTTAGGATTGATAACGGTTTCAGTCATGGTTTTGAAACTGCTGACATTTTATCATCGAACGGTTTTCTCAACTGAGACATTATGTGAATTTGAAGGTACACATTGTTTGTAGAAGTTTGTCCCAGTAGCGAGAACATAGAACGTGTCCATTTCCAGAAGGTACGAAGACGGTTCAGGAATGATTCTTGACATACGTTTGAACAGGGAGTTGAAATCATTCACTTCCAAGTCTTCATAGATGACCTGGAATTGTGCCTCTGGACCGTGCTGATCTTTCAGAGTTGCCAACATCTGCCTAATGATGGCCATTGAAGCAGAGCCATCAGCTGCGACATAGTCGCCTATGTTGAACACTGAGTCTTTGGCAGTAAATGAAATAGATTTGACCAAGTTGAGCATCTTGAGCATCGTACTGGTTCATGTAGCCAACTGTCGGCTTTCCGATTGTTGATCCATACTTTCCGTCTCCTGTTTTTCCATATGACATGTATGCTTTTGGAGGACTTCCATATTATCTCACAGGTACAGCTGCATGTATTTTATGCAAATGCAAATGTGTTCGTATCGCTTAAGAGAATAAACGGATGGACATCCTTGAGTTGCATGTCTCATGCATGCCTTCTTTTAGTATATTTGTTAAATACAGAACGTATCAAATAATACCTCCTACTAAGTATATATTTACCAACATCTTCAAGTTCTACATACATAGTTAAATTGGAAGTTAGGATTTGCAAACAGCGTTGAAACTATAATGTATCCTTTTCATGTACAAATAAAATCAAAAGCACATCTTTTGTCACAAACACGGAAATCTACAGGAACATATACAGGTGTATATTGAATAATACGACACAATGCTCCCTGTCATTGAATGAGAGCTCACTTGGACACATTTCGCGCACATGTAGTGGTAGCCCACTGAGATATCATGCTGCAGTTTAATATGGATACCACACTCAGAAACAATATACTGACTCCAGTCCTTGTTTTAGCCCCTTAATGCCGAGCACCCTGAAAGGTAACAACAAGTACCGTCTTTTAACGTCTTTTGGTATGACGCGGCCGGGGATCGAGCCCCCGAGTTTCCGCTCTCCGGGCAGACGCTCTATCCACTGGCCCATGGAGGCAGTCTTCCTGTGGTGTATGTGAATGGTCGTCTCTAATATATACATCAGCATTGTTCAGGACGCTTGTAGATGTGTATTAATGTTTGAACAACAAAACACCTATAATTTGATAAGATATTGATTTGGGTGTTGCTAAATGTATTTTGATCTCTGTTCATTTTCATATATCTGGTGGTTCGACGTTGAGCTATGACTCTATACAGGTTTCCTGACGTATTGTTCATCAACGGTCAAATGGACCATGCCCTTCCACTGCTCTGATCTCCATGTATGTAGAAATAAAGGTGACCAATGAAACAGCGTCATCTGGTTCATATTTAGATCTATGCCGCAGGACTGACAAACATATTATCCACAAGACCGTATGACAAGAGGGATGATTTTTCTCACGTGTCGGTTCTTCTCATTTTGACAACCACCCTCTTGCTACTCGACCTCAGTAAATGGATGGCAATGCCATGCTTCATCGTTCGCATGCAGTCGTGGATTACATGAGGGCCAATGCAATAACGACTCTGCCCTGGCCAGCAATGAGCCAAGATTTGAACCACCTTGAACATGTTTGGGATATTCTGGGGCGTCGCATACAGGCACGAGATCCTTCTGTACAATATTTACGCCAATTGGAAGCAGCATTGCATCAGGGGTGGTTGTTGTTGACCCATCAACAGATCCAAAGTCTGACTGGAGGCATGAGACGTAGGTTGGAATGCGTCATCCGGGCACGGGGTACGTCTGATCTGTTTTACGTGTCATGTCAAGTCATGAAACATCAAACGTAAATCGTTTACTTAATCCTGCAGCTCCATACGTTTTTGAGGTGTAGTCTAAGGTCAAAAACAGTACCTGTGTTACCATCATGTTTTTTTCAGTAAATTTCAATCACAACTCACCATTATCGTCTTTATTTATTGTCAAATGTTTGTTCTATCCGATGACATTGGTATATATATGAACACACATTCTTATAAACTTACATTCAAAGGCGTTATTGCTATAATTGTGGCTCCTCCAAATGCGCACAGCCACACTAGGTCAGCACAAAGTACAAATATAACCTTTCAGACCTAGATAACATTCTGACCTTGACAATCTTCAAACGATCGTCACAACACTATCTAGAGGGGGCAAACGAATGTGGAACGGAAAGCAGGATGGAACCTGCATACTACTCATAATAATGTAACCCTACACAAATAGGTTTGTCATATAACGAGGTCTCCATTCAACCAACTTTATGCTTGAAATAAATACATGGCTGTTTACACGTTTAGCAGTCATGCCCATGTGCTTGACTCTCCCAACCCATACCAGTCGGCAGGCGGTATAAATCGGAATGGAGAAGCGCTCAATAATTTTGCCAGTACATGACATATCCCCCTTTTATAGAGATTGTTAAATCTTACACCATGTTCACATGATCATCAGGTCATTCCAAATAATCCCTAAAACTTATGAAAATTGTGAATTAAATCTTTAAGGGTGTCGTTGAAATTTTCATATCACTGCCTGTAAAAGAGTAAAGAACTTTCCCAACAACACATCTCTATTCTAACTTCAACACAGTTAAATGTTGATTAGAACTCCACGTAACAACTGAAAGGTATTTCCTCATAATGTCCCTGTCCATCAGTAATATTACACTCATTAAGAAAAATGCTTTGATGCATTGATGAATCAACCTGATCTGGTTGTTAGTGTCTCAGTAATCTGGTATCAGTGGGGTTAAGTCCTGAAGTAACCACTGAACTTGGAGTGTTGGGCTTGGCTGGCTTGGTAGGGGTTGCTGGGACAGGCAACTTGTTTTCGCCTGTTGTGCTGTTGAGTGACCTATCTGGAAGAATATGACAACGATATCTCCTGTAGGCTCCCCGGGGAGTAGCAACAACATATTTTCTCTTCAGCGGGTCACCGGACAGCACAACACCCTGAGCTGACCACTATTTCTCATCGTCCAACCGAAGACGTACTGGCATTCCTTGTTCTGATACTGGTAAGGTCTGTGTAGAATGTCTCAGGTTATAATATTTCTCATACGACTGCTTCATCGCATCTTCCCGAGGCAAGGGAATTTACACAACTATAAAAGTCCAGTTTCCACCCTTTCGAACTAGGCTGGAATTATGGAATTTTGGCTGGACTAACGTTATATAAAAGTAGAAAACAAACTTACTTTTAAAATGTTTTCACAACAATGACTTCCTGAAACGTTTGTTATTGTTTTTAAGGAACATGGGGAATTAAGTTGACACAATCATAGTGGTATACATGATACTGTTGACATTGATACATCTACAGTGGTAAAGTTCTTAATAGTTTTTCATAATAAATCTTTTCAAAGTAACAATGTTGTAATATTGTTTTATAATAAAGAAGCTCTGCACATGGAGCCATGCGGATATTGTTAAAATTGAAACCAACAACGTTGTGAGTGCGTTTGTTATTTATAACCATAGACAATACTTGTCTATGAGAGTGACCTCCCTGATGGTAATATGTGTACTCCTGTAGCCTGACTCGCCAATTATTCACACTGTCCAAAAGTGCTAATATCTCGCTACACGGAAACTGGGTCAACGTTATCCGCATAGCGATTGGACTGTTCCCGACCCTCTCATATGTTTCCCGCATATCGATATGCTGTTGGCCTGTCCCCGTTCCGCTTGACAGTCAGACCCGATTCACAGAAATGGGTCAACGTTAAATCCGTAACATAATGTTGTATGGGGAAAAAGGTCGGATGCGCCGGACTGGTAGCCTGCATATGGCCTTCTAGCGGCTGCAGGCGAGGATCGCAAGCGCTCTAGTGCAGGTAAACCAGTCTAGGACAGGACGTGACTCCCTGTTATGAATGTTGCCGAATAACCTAAACATGTTTAGTGTAATAATTTACAGTTAGGAATGTTTTAGAAAATATTTTCAGAATTATTTACTTTTGTATTTCGTATGTACGCATATCTTTTTACACATGTGAGACAAATATATAGCTTCTTTTAAAAGTTTGGTTACATCTTTCCAAAGATTACTCATCCCCATTGCCCCCATGTACTTTTCTCAAACCCATAACAAACAAGAAAACTTTGATGCATCTGAGTTGACAGTCCATTACATGATATGTCCAGGTATTTGAGTATCTCCATTCGCACTTGGAGTGGATCATATATAATAATGGTAGAATCGATCTATCACAATCTATTAACGCCAATACCAAAAGAGACATAAAAATGCGCATTACTACCATAGCTTTAGTTAATCCACAAACCATTGAACAACACTCACTGCGCACATATGTGTCTCTGACTTGCGATACTATTTGTCCAGTTTGTCAGTGTCACGTGGAATGAGATATCACTTGCTTGCCAGTTGTAACACATATGGTTTGTTTATGGGTAAACAAAAATCACCCTTTCCCTTTAAATATGTACGAAAGCACATATTTTTCCACTTTCCATACACCGTACTTGTTTCGGAAACATAATTGAATTTGCATAACTATTCTCATTATTTTGAACAAATAAAATGCAGGCTGTAAATGTGTATATCCTAAGTGTTTTTGGCTGACAGTTATGATCACATAAGTTAAATCTATAACAATGTAAAAATATTACACATTTGGTGAGTCATCTGTAGGACATGAAGTTAAACGTATACATAACAAGGAAATATCTGGACTTTATGTATAAAGACATAAATTAAGAAGTCTAGAAATATACTAACGGAAAAAGTAACTGTGCTTCATATAAAGATACAAATACATAGAGGTTATCACGCAATGTATTTAGCGAGCCTTGGCGAGCTAAATACATAGTGTTTATTCCTAATGCAGGATATTTACCATCCCCAAACACACGAGCGTGATAACCTCTTTATCATATAATGTCATTCTTAACTTTTACCGTTGAAAAAAGTATTCTCATCTCCCACAAACATTGCAAGTTTTCCTGAAATGTGCGCATTAATATATTACGTCACACAGTAAGTGATAAGTCACTTAGACTGGTTCCCGTTCGTTCAACCGGACATAGACAACAGACAATATAGTTCCAACAGAAACTTGTATTTTTAGACACTGATTATTGGCATCTGAGACTAATTATTTGATAATGAAAACAAAAACGCGTTATGAAGGGAGAATGTGCTTCAATGAACGTTTGAAAATAACAACAAAGGTTTGTTTTGGTTCAAATTTCTGCACGTGGGCAGTGTAACGGGTCATCAAGTTAGGAGGCGAAACAACGACATCAGTCAAGAGTTTCCTGGCTACTGTCTGAGTCAATTATTGCCAGACGCCGGTATTTTCGCGGTGGTGAGGGTTTCTGCTCAGGAACAACATTCACAGTGATTTTTCCCCCCATGACAGGACCTGCGAACAAAGTGTTGACACCGCCTGACACATTCACAGTCATTTCGTTTTGTGACCTAGTTGTGGAAGTCGCACATGGCGCGGCCAAGCTAAAGGTGCCGATCGGTGGGACAGGATAGCACAAGACAGGATTGAATGAACTGAAACTGGGTCTAGTTGTATCTGACAGAACTCGGGAGATGTCACGATGTTGCTGTTCATTTAGTTTACTGTAATTGTTTATTGATTGCATGTTTTTGTGCCCCGAAAGCTGCATTATTTGATTGGGAGGGACGTTGCAGTCTGACAGTTTTTGAATCAGATATTTCCTTGCGCTGTGGTTTGTAAGGCGTTTGGATGTTTCGAGTGCTGCCGACTCATTCATGGATTTCATAAGTGAACACAGTTTTCTATCTCCAATTGGTTGGCGACGAAACCATGTGTTGGAATCACCATATTGTGCGTTTGGACCAAGAGTGTTTGTCGAAATGTAAAAAGGATCATTTGGTTCATTATAATCAAGCGGACGTTTTGCTGCATACACCTTGTAGATTTTAACAACACACCTATCAGGATCCTCAAGATTTTCCCACATTTTGGGAGTAACATCCCGGATATCCTTTGGATTTGTACCTGGACGTGTCTTGGTTTGTTTTTCATTGAAAGTGAGAAACTCCAACCCGTTTGAATCACGTTTCAACAACACATCTCCCCAACACATGGATCGATGCTCGTCCCCACCCCTGAGGCCAAAGTGGACTGTGTTGTGAAACCACAATGTGTTTATGATTGCATGGGGAGAGTGTGCGCCAAACTGACCCGTTTCCCAAAGTTTATTCACTTCTTCGTCGGATAACGGATCTGATCTGTTGGGTAAGTTGCCTTTCCCTTTCTTTTTGAGAGCTATTTGTCGACATTTCAGAACTTCCCGTACTTTGCCAAACTCTGGGGAGTGGGAAAGTGTACTTCCATATTCTTTTCGCTTCAAATATCTGTCAATGCTTGAAATGTATGTCCGAAGGGTTAAAGGTTCGGGGTCAGAGCCGTCTTTCTTCGTTATGCCAACGAGAAATTTGCATATGTAAGGTGAAAGTTCACATGGGGGGATGGTGTCAATAGGCCTATGTTCATTTTGAGAGGAAAGAAATTCGCCCACAAGGTTCATTGTGTACAAAGTCTTTTTTGCGGTGTTTTTGTTTTCGTTTGTCTCAATGATTTCATCGATATCCTCATCTACAACTAAACGAAACCTTGTATTCGTCTGCTCGGATACCGGCATTATCGGAGGTGTGACTGGACATGGAATCTTACTTAAACGATGTCGATCAAGTCGTCCTTCGTAATCAGTCCCATCGATCAAAACAAAGAAGGACTTCTCAATTGAACTTCGATCTATAATTCCAGTAACGACTCCACATCCGCGATTATCAATTCTGACTCGATCGCCGATTGCCAAGAGCGACGCCATGTTTGTTTGTAAACCGTGAAAGTAGTCCCTACTTAACCTTTGATATTTGCATCTTTATCCGCATATGACCCCAACGGATATCGTTTTTATCCGCTAGATTTATCCTGCCGAGAAACCTACCCATTATATGATAAATATAGTTATTCTGAAATTAAATAATTCATCTTTTAATACATATTCATGAAGACATCTCCACGACATGAATGCCATATTCGGTTGGTGCATCTACGGAATCGATACCAAACTGGAACGTTAACTAACATCTCGGGCAAGTCCTGGGTTAAGACCAATTTGTGTCAGAGCCGTACGCAACTTCCGACCACGACGTCCAGTAATGCGCCTAATTTTGAGTCCAGGAGAAGGGTTTGCTCTCGTCCAGGAGAACTTTTCGAGAAGCTTGACTTACTCATCTTCGTCAGTTTTGTGGTGGAAGTGTAACAGTATGGGATGGGATCACAACTCAACGCAAGATCATGTTCTGCCCTTTGTTCTAATGCAGGGACGTAACGTCACATTGCCAAATATGACACGCCAAATATTGTGTTGCTACTTCCAGAACATAACATCTACACTAACTTATATAAAGCACAGTTACTTTTTTCCACCAGTATACGTTTCAAGCGTTAAATTTTAGAATTATTCTCAGAAAGCCAGTACGCAGACATTCAATGTTAGCGTCAAACGTGTAGAAATAGAGAAAATACGTATTTACAAAAAATTCACACAGTGCACGAAAGATTACATATGAAATCTAACTGGTGCACAGGCTTTTCAGTGATATGATACTATCGCGTGCTTGTCGAAATAGAACAGGCTTTACAATTGTTGACCTTGTTGACTGTGTGTTATCTGACCCTGATGGCGGGCATGTTGTACGTGTAATCAGACGTTTTCTCGCTATTCCTGCACCATTGTTGAATTGCCACTCTTACGAAAGGACGAGCTTCGTACTGCTTTCTGTTCGTCCCGGTCCTTTGAATATTTTGATATTGATACGACGCACGTTTGAAGGTTGTTTGAAAGACTGTTAAGCAGGTCAGACTGCTTGTTTGTGCAGTCTGGTTGTGTGCATTTGGAGGAGCTACACTTATAGAGATAACGCCTTTGAATGTAAGTATATACGAATGTGTGTTCATGCATATAGATAGACTAATGATGAATTGTCACCACTACTATTATATCAAGCTCATTTGCGAGCGAACATATTCACGAACACGACGTCTTGTATCTTTGATGTGGCCTCATTGTGTTCCATTTTTTATTTGAGTGTGTCATATGAAGATGTGTTGCCTGCTTTATGCTTCATTTGCAGCTGTTCTGGTGCGATCTTTTTTTTTTTCATGTGACATATCACTATAATGAACGGTTGCCTATATACATGTTTTAATTCAGTTACATGTTATATAGCACAATTATATGTTCAGACTTCACATGAAGTGTTTAGAAAAGGTACTACTAGGAACATTTCAGACATTATAGCTGTGTTGTGTCGCGGTTATACATTTCAAGGTTTAACTTGTCAAATAATTTCATTTCAAATTTGTTTCTCCAAATTGGCTGATTTGCTAATTTCATTTTCGAATATCAGTTTATGAATCTTTATTGTAGTTGGAGAAAACATGTTAATGATAAATATAGGCTAAACATATTTTCCAAAATCAGTGTAAGTGTAAGTCAATTGTCCGATTCCGTCTATACCATAAACATGTGTTCATGAATTGTTGTTAAATAGTGATTGTGACGGATCTGGGGGGTTCGCTTATTTATACATGATGCCACAGTTAGCCTTTTCCAAATAACCACAGAACAAGATATCTTTGTTCAACAATACAACTGTAATTTATTTACATGAATTAACCACTCAAACTATATTAATAAAGATTTATATATATATCCTATTCTACTTAATACATACATGTACACAATGTATTATCTCCAACAGTGCCAAATATGAATTGGTGGCAGCGTGTTAATACATACTTACAATCTCATGCGACCGACTCCGTTCAGTCCTCCTCTCAGTCTCACTCATCTAACCGTAAAAAAACAGCAAAGGACGTCACAACCAGCTGATCGGCTCTAACGGTAAACAAAACGTGACGTCACAGCTGGTCACTGAACGAATAACTGAGATATTATTTTATAACACAAAGCATACGACTAATATAATAAATTAAGAAACTGACTGAAGTAAAGGAAATTAAAATACGGCACTTTATGCAATAATTGTAATGTAACCGAGGGAACACAAATATCGATGACGTCATGATCCCAAAATGGCGCGGCCAGGTAGCCTGGCATGTCGCTCTGTGCAGTCCGTCATCGAAATACAAACTTACGGTAATTTACGGCAAATAAACATAATCCCTACGTCAATTAAATTGTTACTCACGTAAACACAAATGTTATACACAAATTAACTTGGAATAGTGCCTATAACTGGAGATGAACGAAAACAGGACAATGTTACGCGCGATATATGAGAACTCTTGCACATAACAATACCCCTTCTTTTTTAAATCTTAACTCGTCCGCGAGTTTATACTAATATACTATCAGGGCATATCATTTACAAGGAGAATTATCTGAAACAAGTACAAAATATCTGTCATAAACACTGAACATGCTGGAGATTGAAATTATCAGTTTCACCCGATGATGACTCTAGCACACATGAATAATCTGATGTTATCAGAATAAGATATATTGTAACGGCGATAATGAGACACATATAAGAGAACGGTTGATTTTATACTTACACTTATTATACAAAGAATACTAAAGAATCACGTAAATCACAACAATATCACATACAATCAATTTTACAATCACCACTTAGAACATTTCAATTTCCTGATTTCATTGTCTGCTGCCCGTGTCTGCTCTCTCTCTCCTCTCAATCTCTTCGCCTCTGCCGCCTGCAACACCCTCATACTCTCCCAACCGTCTCTCACAAACTCGTCTATCCTCCTGTCTGGTATGTCCTCGAACTTGGGCCATCTAATGCTGACTTCCATAGTAGCCGCCCTTGCCTCTGCTGGAGCACTCTCCAGGGCCACATTGTGCTCTTCAAGAGCAGCAATGCGACCTCGGAGGCTCGCTTCCAGAGATGCTGAACTTGGAGTCCCTGGAACAGGCGCTTTGGTGACAGTGCTGATAGGTCTGTTGGTTTTCTGTTCCGGCTTGGCCACTTGCTTGGTCCCACCTCTACCCCCTCGTGGCCTCCACTTTTGCCAGGACAGGGCAAAGGTCCCAGGGTCAATACAGTTCTCATTTGTCTCCATTGTTATCTCGGCCCCCGAACAAAACTTTTCAACTTCCGCATTTATTATTCTTGTCTTCATATGCACATTTGCGGCATGGAATTTTAGGGCCCTTTTTGTTGATTTAATTGTTCGGCAACCACTCTGAGGGCAGGCAAAGTGCTTCTGAAATATCAGATTCACCTGCGCCCGGTGAGAATCGAGGTGGTTTTTCTCCTTGTTGTTTCCCATCCTGCACACAGGACAGGTCATGCCTGGACAAAAATTTAATGAAATTTGTCCCTGCCCCCCCCCCCCCCCCCCCCCCTCAATGTCTCCATCTAACTCCCCGAACTCCCTGTCGTCTACCTTGACCTCAAGGTCTTCCATATTCCTGTTAGAATAATAGGGATAAATCTATTGTATCATATTGACACAATCCAACATCAATAAAAATATTTAAAAACTATAAGTTATCATAATTCCTAGGTTTGGTCCAACTCCAAAAATATCTAGTAATTATCTACTCAAAATAGCTACACAAAAGTTTAGTGGGGAAAGCTTCCGACAAGCACAAATTTTAAATCTCCCACTAACACGTTGATGGTACTATCTTGACTAATTAACTTTTCCATCATCTGCATACTTATATGTACCATGCATCCAACATGCATCTCTACTATTGATGTAGTAAACAAGCTCAAATCTTTCATAAATCTCTAAAGAGATTAAAAGAACAGGCAAGGCAAATAAGGTCAGCATCTTTAGTGCGACCATTTTTGAATTTTCAAGTTTATTTTATGTAATTATGTCTATCAGAAATAATCTGTAATTGATTTTGTCATAACTCTTTCATTATAATTCTTAACAGATCCACCAAGTTGGCGGATCGTTCCCCTGGCATGGCATTAGTCTATCAACATGTACCACCCTAGGTGTATTGTCTGGACACTCTTGGAACCTAAAGGTAATGTCATCAATTTTCTTTGTAATGACCAAACCTTTTTTCCAACAAGTGACAAATTTCTTCCTTTTTGACAAGTCTTGTTTGGGTTGTATAACCAAACAGGTTGACCAACTCGCAGGTTTGATTGTTTTAAATGAAGGTCATATCTCGAGCGGTTGTAAAAGCATGATCAAACTTTTCCTGCAAGTCAGAAACATACTCATCAACCCCCATGTTGGTAGAGTTAGGGTTCCCTGTTAACGCATGAATGGGAAATAGTACCTCCCTACCAAGTACTAGCTCATTCGGACCGGAATGAGTAGACTCATGTTTTGATGACCTATAAGCAGCCATTACAAACGGAAGGTGTTGATCCCATGTTCTGGGTTTCCCATCTGCATAAATGCTTAGCATGGCGCTCAGTGTGCGGTTGAACCGCTCGACCTGACCATTGGCTTGAGGTCTTAGAGCTGTGGTTCTCGTTTTTACCACACCCAGCAATTTGCACATCTCTTGGAAAAGACGAGCTTCATATTGTCTCCCTTGATCACTGTGCAGCAAAGCTGGAGCAACAAATCGGCACACCCATTCCTCAAAAATCTTGGCGGCTATTGTTTTTGCCTCAATGTTTGGCACTGCATACGCCTCCGTCCAACCACAATTGTTATGTGCAAGAGTTCTCATATCTCGCGCGTAACATTGTCCTGTTTTCGTTCATTGTTTATCTTCAGTTATAGGCACTATTCCAAGTTAATTTGTGTATAACATTTGTGTTTACGTGAGTAACAATTTAATTGACGTAGGGATTATGTTTATTTACCGTAAATTACCTTAAGTTTGTATTTCGATGACGGACTGCACAGAGCGACATGCCAGGCTACCTGGCCGCGCCATTTTGGGATCATGACGTCATCGATATTTGTGTTCCCTCGGTTACATTACAATTATTGCATAAAGTGCCGTATTTTAATTTCCTTTACTTCAGTCAGTTTCTTAATTTATTGTATTAGTCGTATGCTTTGTGTTATAAAATGATATCTAAGTTATTCGTTCAGTGACCAGCTGTGACGTCACGTTTTGTTTACCGTTAGAGCCGATCAGCTGGTTGTGACGTCATTTGCTGTTTTTTTACGGTTAGATGAGTGAGATTGAGAGGAGGACTGAACGGAGTCGGTCGCATGAGATTGTAAGTATGTATTAACACGCTGCCACCAATTCATATTTGGCGCTGTTGGAGATAATACATTGTGTATGTATTAAGTAGAATAGGATATATATATATAAATCTTTATTAATATAGTTTGAGTGGTTAATTCATGTAAATAAATAACAGTTGTATTGTTGAACAAAGATATCTTGTTCTGTGGTTATTTGGAAAAGGCTAACTGTGACATCATGTATAAATAAGCGAACCCGCCAGATCCGTCCCAGTTTTTGGTGTCACAAGTGGGATTAATTAATGAATAACAGTCTTGGGCAATTCATATTTTTGAATAAATATTGATAAATAACATATTTTTTATTCTTCAACTATCAACAAATCTTGGCCAATCATACTTAATACATTACTTTGTTCTGCCATGGATAAAAATTACAATCTTAGGTCACGCTCAGTTGTAGCAAACGCTCCTGAGAATGTCGAACCTCAGGAGATTCCTACTAGTCAGGCTTTTCAAAGTGATGACGTTGGTGGTTTGCCTGGTCCCTCTAGATCCTATAGTGAAGGATATATTGGTGAACCTAATAGGCAGTCCTATGATCATCCAGGAATTCAGCATGGCTGGTCTAATCGGTACATGACTACTCCAAATACAGAACCATTCATGGCGACTATTTTAACCCAATTGTCTAAATCTGTTTTGAGCTTGGCGGACCGTGTAAACGCAATGCCAGTCAATTCAAACACAAACTCTGCTGCTGGTGTAGCGCGGGTTTCGTTGCACTTACCAAAGTTCAATCGAAAAATGATTTTGCAGCTTTTGAAGCGCAATTTAAACTTTTAGCCACTCAGTCCAAATGGGATGATTTTCAATCAGCCCAGATGATGGGATGTGCCATGGAGGGTATAGCCCAGGAGTTCTATGCTCGTTTACCTGAACATGAGCGTCAGAATTACCAGTGTTTGTGTAGAGCTTTGAGACAGCAGTATTGTTCTGTGCTGCCTGATGTGCGCAAGGAACAGTTACTCAATCGCGTCCGAAAATCAAATGAAAAAATTGAGGATCTAAGTGATGATCTTTGGCGTTTGTCTTGTGAGGCATATCCAGATCTTCCTTATGAGTTGCAAGAACGCATGGCTCTTGATGCTTTTAAGCGAGCAGTGAGTAAGGAACTTCGTCTGCGACTTGTCGACCGTGGAGTTTCTACTCTACGACAGGCAGTTGAAACAGCACAGTTGTACGAGTCTGTTGTTGGCACTTCGGGGTCACATCACTCTGTTCGGGCTGTCACTCCTTACCAATCTGCTGAGCGTCGTGTCAGATTTAGTTCTGAAAATGAAAGTAAAAATAATGAGCATTTGGGAACAAAGTTGGATACTCTGACAACTCAAATACAAGAATTGCAGAAAACAGTCAGCCAACTGGCTCAGCTGAAATTGAATCAAGGCGCTGAACAATACAACAGAGGTCGCCCTCATTTGCGGCAGACCGAAAGCTCGCTATCAAGAAGTCCCAGTGTTGGACGATCTCGTTCAGCAAGTCGCACACGATCCAACTGTGTGTGTTATAGTTGCGGACACCCGGGCCACTGGGCAGCCGAATGCCCTCAGAATAGATCTGGCTCCCATTCGGGAAACGCCAAGCCACCAGGTCAATATTAGGCCTTGTTTTCAGATGGGTGATGAAGGTCATCTGATCAATATTGATATTAACGGGAATTATTTTACCCTGTTAATTGACACAGGAAGTGAAATATCACTTATCTCACCTTCTTCTTTCCGGCGACTATCGAGAGGCATTTCCCTCAGTCCCGTTGATCTGAACTTGCGCGCAGTGAATGGAACGCCCTTTCCGGTTAATGGCATTTTTCAAGCTCCAGTCAGGTTATCTGAAAAGACAAACCCAGTTAGGGAGGAATTTATAGTGGAAGAAATTGAGAATAGTTATGAGATGGATGGTATCTTGGGCATAGATATAATGCGCAAAGCTGGTGCCGTGGTTGACTTAGCCAATAATAAAATAAAATTGTACGAAAATTGCCTACCTACATTTCAATCACAAAAAACAGCAAATGACGTCACAACCAGCTGATCGGCTCTAACGGTAAACAAACCGTCACGTCACAGCTGGTCACTGAAAGAATAACTTAGATATTATTTTATAACACAAAGCATACGACTAATATGATAAATTAAGAAACTGACTGAAGTAAAGGAAATTAAAATACGGCACTTTATGCAATAATTGTAATGTAACCGAGGGAACACAAATATCGAAGACGTCATGATCCCAAAATGGCGCGGCCAGGTAGCCTGGCATGTCGCTCTGTGCAGTCCGTCATCGAAATACAAACTTACGGTAATTTACGGCAAATAAACATAATCCCTACGTCAATTAAATTGTTACTCACGTAAACACAAATGTTATACACAAATTAACTTGGAATAGTGCCTATAACTGAAGATAAACAATGAACGAAAACAGGACAATTTTACGCGCGATATATGAGAACTCTTGCCCATAACAGTGATGATGCCAGGTGTCTGCCAAAAATGGGACAACACAGAAGCATATAAGCAAAATAGGGAATTGGATCGGACATCATTTTTATCCGGGTTGCTTCAAATTTGGAAATGTCCTCCTTATGTTTACCATAGAACTTTGTGGAAGCCTTACTAAGGCATTGAATGTTGTCATGGTCAAACGACTTTTGAGCAAGAGTTGTATGGCGCTCTTTAAAATCTTCGTACAAGAGCACGCTTTACCTCAATATTAAAGGCTGGAGATTCTTGAGGTTCTTGAACAGCAGTCGAAATAAAGGGAAAATTTACTTTTGGAAAGATAAAGTCATCCATCTTCTCGTACAGCTTTGTGGGGAGGGGAGTTTTCGTCACTCCTTACAATGATAAATATGATGCAGATGTGACAGCTAGAACGCCGAGGTTCAAGAAAACTATTGACTTTTTATTGACTGTTTATGTAAAATGAAATAGAACGTGAAACCGTCACTGCTACACGGATCTCTTTCATTTCCAGTTCAGATGGGTAAAACAGTGAAAGGGAATGATCTATTTGACCATTATTGAACAAAACGTCAGAAAGCCAGTATACAATCATGTAGAGTGGGCGAAATATTTCAATATCGCTATAAAATAGTTGAATTAAGTTAAAATGAGTTAAATTTTGTGTCATTATACTTGAATGAATACATTTAATGTGTTTGCGAAACAAAAACATGAGTTTTAAGTAAAGGAACATATTCTCGACTGGGGCAAACCTTTTTCTCGCCTTGATATATATATTTAACGAGAACGAATCTTGTATTTTCTCCGCGATCCTGATGTGTATCATCGTTTAATGGGTCATTCATTAAACGTATGTTGTGAGGCGATATCAAAGGAGCCGCTCAATTTACACAGTGTCGTCCGTTTCGCGTGAACTACCGCCCCACCCTGTCAGTAAGAGTTATGTAATCCGTACACAAATATATTTGATGCGATGTCAGTGTGTTGTAAACTGTCGAATGGGACTCATGTGTGTACGTAGGGTACGCATATCTATTGCAAGCTTTAGTACTCATACACTTTCTCTTTTTGTGTTGATATGATTTCTTTTTTCGTACATGATATGATTTCGGTTTTATCTTTGGCTGCTCTGTTTATATATGTTCGAGTAGCTGTCTGTCCCTCATAAATTGACATAGTTCTGCCTCGCTATTGCATCTCTTGACTACAGGAGATCTACAGCATATAGCGGATCTCACTGCAATTCTTGTTTTAACCAAGCCCGGGTTTGACATTCCAGTAACTTGATTCAGGTTGATTGCAAGATATGCATACCTCGTCATAGTGATTGTTGTGAATTCCTCCAAGTTTTGTTTGTTTGTTAATTGTATAACGCCGCACTGAGCAATATTTCAGCTGTATGACGGCTTTCTGTAAATAATCGAGTCTGGACCAGACAATCCAGTGATTGAAATCATGTGCATCGATCCATGCAATTGGGATACGGTGACATACATCAACCAAGCCAGCGAGCCTGACCACCCGATCCCGGTAGTCGGCTCTTACGACAAGCGCTGTCGCCCTTTTACGCCAAGAATGGGTTGTTGAAGATCTTCACGGGTCCATTGACGCAGGGATTTGTGTAATGTCATTCAGACAGCATACAGTGCCAACTCAAAAATTATACTCAATGTCTCCGCAAAGTAATATGACGAAAACATGGGCGAAATATTTTAATAACGCCGTAAAATAGTTGAATCATGTGTCATGCATGTAGACACACCTTTATGTGTTTGCGAAACTAAAACTGTTGAGCAAAGGAAAATATTCTCGCCCATGGGCCAAACTTTCTCGTCCAGGGCGAAATATTTCAATAATGCCGTAAAATAGTTCAATTAAGTTAAAATTTGTTACATTATGTGACATGAAACTTCTAAGAACACCTTTATGTATATGCGACCCTAAAACAAGTTTTGAGCAAAGGGAAATATTCTCGCCCATGGGCCTGCCCATGGGCCAAACCTTTTCTCGCCCATGGGTGAAATATTTCAATAACGCTATAAAATAGTTGAATTAAGTAAAATTGAGTTACATTATGTGCCATGAAAATGGTAAGAACACCTGCATGTATTTGCGAAACAAAAACATAAGTTTTGAGTAAAGGAAAATATTCTCCCCCATGGGCCAAACCTTTTTCTCGCCCATGGGCGAAATATTTCAATATCGCTATAAAATAGTTGAATAAAGTTAAAATGAGTTAAATTTTGTGTCATGATACTTGAATGAATACATTTAATGTGTTTGCAAAAGAAAAACATGAGTTTTAAGTAAAGGAACATATTCTCGACTGGGGCAAACCTTTTTCTCGCCCATGGGCGAAATATTTCAATATCGCTATAAAATAGTTGAATTAAGTTAAAATTAGTTAAATTTTGTGTCATGATACTTGGAGAATACATTTAATGTGTTTGCGAAACAAAAACATGAGTTTTGAGTGAAGGAACATATTCTCGCCCATGGGCGTACCCATGGGCCAGTCTTCGCCCATGGGCCACACTTCGCCCATGGGCAGGCCCATGGGCGAGATAGTGTAAATATTGATTTTTTGAACAATTTTTTTTCATTTTTCCTTCCTTGGTATGTTCCCATGAAAACAGCATGTTTAATTTTGTAAATACCTTTGACCGAGAGTCGGCAAAGACCGTAGAGTTTCTGGACTTTTGGGTTTCCAGAATCAAAATGGGACGTGTTTTAACTGTGTATATCATTATTCAATATCTACAATCATCCTCAACAAGATCACTAAGACTAACCAGTCATCTTCAGCACAAGTAATTGCTTATTCCTCATCTAAGAAGGGACAGTCGTGTGGCGATATGCATAATACTTCTTATCAATAATCATCCTCAAATTCATACTCATGTAGGACTGTATGTCTTTGTTTGGTAACATAAATACAGGCTAATTGTGCGCTATATGTGTCCAAGTAAGCCCTCAGTCAATGACAGGAATGATTGAGTTGCATTAGTGAAACACCTTTATATTTTCTTGTACAGGTTCGAAGTTCTGACAAAAGATGTGCATTTGAATCTTTTGTACCTAATCTCACATAAAGAGAACGCATGATAGTGCATTTACATTAAATCCGAACTTCTAATTTTATAATTTACATAGAACTGTTCTACGCATGAAATTAGTTGTGCTATTTTATACTTTCAGCATTTTTACAGATGTAACAAAAGAAGGCTGATCCAAGACCTGCATCTCAAGGATGTACGTCCGTATATTCTCTTCAGCGATACGAACACATTTACATTTTCACAAAATAGATGCAGCTGTATCTGTGAGATACTATGCAGGTCGTTCAAGAGCATATGTGCCATATGGAAAAAAACAGGAGAAGGACATCATGGATCAAGACTCGGAAAGCAGAATGTTGGCTACATGGAACCAGTACGAGACAAGACCCTTAACTGGGTCCGATCTATTCCATTCACTGCCAAAGACTCAGTGTTCAACATAGGCGACTATGGCGCAGCTGATGGCTCTGCTTCCATGGTCATCATTGGGCAGATGTTGGCAACTCTGAAAGATCAGCACGGTCCAGAGGCACAATTCCAGGTCATCTATGAAGACTCGGAAGTGAATGATTTCCTGAACCTCCTTCATACCTTCTGGAAATGGACAACGTCTATGTTCTCGCTGCTGGGACAAACTTCTACAGACAATGTGTACCTTCAAATTCAATGCATTTCATCATGAATATGGTCGCTGCTCACTGGCTGTCGAAGACTCCAACAAACTTTAATGACTCAATTTACAAATACCCTGAGAGTAGTGCTGAGGAGAAGATGGCTTTAGAAAAAACAGTCTGAGATCGACTTCGAGACCTTCTTACTTTTGAGAAGTCGAAAATTGGAAAAGGGAGGCCTGCTTGTTCTTGGTGTAGGATGTGAGACTATAGACAAGAGCAGTGGAAAAATCAAGTATCTTCTTGAGACGTTCGTAACGTTACTCACTAAGGTATGGAAGGAATATAGAGAATCTGGGAAAATCTCTAAAGAAGAATTTTTGAATACAAATTTTTCAGTTTGCCTTCACAGCATGGCTAAGATGAGAAAACCATTCGATGACAAAATGTCAGCAGTTTCCAAATCCGGACTCTGTCTCTTGTCAGCTGAAACGGTTTTCAAACCCTGACATATTTTACACAACATGGAGGGAAAAGAAAGACAAGGAAGGGATTGATGACAGGGAGGAGTTTGCTCGGATGTACACATCGGCCCATAGGAACTGGGGCAATAGCACCTTTATGAACGGCCTCTCAGACTCCCGCTCACAGGAGGAGAAGAAGAAGATAGTGGATGAGTTGTATGACAGTGTTGAAAAACGAATTTCAGAAATGAGTCCCGAAGAATTCAAGGATGATTTGCGATTCACATATCTTGTGATCAGAAAAGAAAAGTCAGCTTACAATCCTCAAGAAAAGCAAGACTTTGTATCATGGCCACATACACACATACATACATACATGCATGCATGCATGCATGCATGCATCCATCCATCCATCCATCCATCCATCCATCCATCCATCCATCCATCCATCCATGCATACATACATAATAACTAATACTATGTTATCGATTTTAATTCTTTTATGTCCTACAATACTTGAAATTTCAAGAAGCACGTTTCAATTTCGAACACAACACGAACACCATTTCACCTAAGTTGTTTCACTTTAGGAACAGGATATGGATTTGGCACCTTGTGATGTAATTCCACTACTTGTGGCTGCCAAGACTGATCATACTGCTTCCAACACGTTGGTCATGCATACTAACTGGTGACTTCTCTAATATTGACAACCTTCGTCAGTTATTCAAATGTGAATCAACATATCATAAGGAGCCTCCTGTCCGTTGTGATTACAACTTTAAAATAATTATGGATACTGTCAAAGAATCTGCCAACACATTATTGCCGAGAGCAGAGGAACCTGTCTTTTAGAGTGTGTTAGGTCAGTACGTGATGTTGTCATTGGGAGAATGAAATTGAAAAATGGGAACCAGAACTGGAGTAAATATATTCTGTTCAAACCAGATGTGACCCAAAGTCTGGTATCCGATTCCATTACTCACGGAGGGCAACGATCAACGCTTGTCTCGTGAAGGGGGGATGTTGATGTTTCCGAAGACAACGCCCCAGCTGGTCCCAGAGATGTTCTATGGGTGACAGATCTGGTGATCGAGCTGGCCACGGCAGGAAAGTCACGTTGTTGGCGTTGAGGAAGTCTCTAGTAATACGGGCTCTCTGGGGTGTGGCGTTATCTTGTTGGATGAATTGAAGAACCACTGGCCATAAGATATTGTCAATGTAGCGTTGTGCTGTCAGATTGTCTTCGATGATGACAAGTTCCGTCTTCTCGTCCCCGCAAATGCCGCCCCAGACCATCACACTTCCGCCCCCGTAAGGTTCCACCTCCTGGACACAACAAGGAGCCGTACGTTCACCACGTCGTCGATAAACTCGCGTCCGCCCAACAGGTTTGAAGAGTTGGAACCTGCTCTCATCACTAAACAGCACTCGCCGCCATTCCCTTTGTTGCCATCGCTGAGTTTGCCTGCACCACGTCAATCTGGCAAGTCGATGTTGACGGGCCAAGGTCATGCCCTTGGCGATAAGCCCGGAGACCGTAATGTCGTAGTCGTCTGGTCACTGTTTGTCTGCTGACCGGATGTCCTAAGCTGTTGGCAGCTGATTACGTCACAGTAAGAAATCTCTTCCTCAGATGAATACCCGTAAAAAGCGGTCATCCTGCGGGGTCGTGACCTTTGGTCTGCCACTCCGTGGTCTGTCTGCGGTTCTGCCAGTCTGTCGGAGACATGCGACCAGTCTGGTAATGGTCATCTTGGAGCAGTTCGTGTAAATGGCAACCGCTCTCTGTGTCGCTCCCATCTGCAGCATACATGTACCTATGGCTCTCTCACTCTGGACAGCGGTCAGTCTTGGCATGTTCGTTGGTGTTAATCATCGCAACCAATGATAGGACACAGATCCGTGCGTAATTTATACCCGGAAATTGCACGATAATTTTGGAAATAATGTTTTAAAAAATTGCTGACAAACACCAATATCTCCCAAAATCCGCAAAGCACGTGCAAAAGAACGACAGAGAACATGAAGGCTGTATTCGTGAGATGTGTTCTTTACTGTTTTTGAACAGGTTGGCATCTTTGTTTCAAAGTGGCAAATCAGTTAATGTTGGTAACGTTTCTTTTGGCCCTCAAAGCCTGCACCTTGTTGCCTTTGAGAGAGTCTGTGTCTGTAGAGCTGATTTGGTCCTTGTCTATTTGGTATTCACTCGCTTGAACACAAATTTAGGATATTAGCATTGTATTGTGATTTTAAGCATCCGGGTGCATATATCACATGTAAATATATTTCCGATTATATCACTTGTTGTTCATGCATATGTTCTAGCAATAATCAATTTGATAAATATTCGGTTTGCTTAATTTCTACTTTGAAAAGCTTCGTTGGTCTGTATAATTTAGCACACGACTGGTTGGGTAATTCGTATTAAATAAAAAATTGACTTCAAAACGACACAGAGTATACTATATGAGTATAGTATATGAATCTACACAGTGATACAAGTATAAATGGCGAGTTGTGATATATTTAAGAAGAAAGTCAGTAATTGGGGATTTAACTTGCGCTTTCCAACAATATGTGTATTTCGCAAACGGTTAAGAACGAATTGTAATTCATCTATTCATACCAAGTACGAATGCATCAATCCATCCGTGTTGTATCTACTTACTTGTTCATTAACGCGAAAGGACACCAACATTACAGGACTAAGTAAATACTTTGTTGAATGTTGTTTCGTGAATACATATATTGCGTAACACATTCCCAGAGCACAAGCACAAATGGGCCGTCCCTTTGTGACAGGTATTAATTAGGGAATGTATTGCCACCACATAATGTCCCGGCACTTTTATGACATGTAATGAACCTAGTCAGTCCATGGGTCTGTAACAACTTTATAACATCAAAGTAACATGAATGTTACGTAATTCGTATTAAATAAACAAATGACTTCAAAACGACACAGAGTATAGTCTTGTTCTTACTTTGTGGAGTCCCAATGGTTCCCGAAGAAGAGGCAATGACTCTTCCAAATCAATGGTATTATTTGGCCTTGATCCTTTCTTGTGACCATGGCTGCGTCATCATCTTTGGATTTGAAATGGTGTTAGTATGAGAAAATGAAACTTTTTGTGTTTCCTGAAATTTGGAGTATTGTGGGAAATGAAGATAATTAAAATCGATAACATAGTATCAGTTATCATGCATGTATGTGGACATGTTTCAAAGTCCTGCTCTTCTTGAGGCTTGTAAGTTGACTATTCATTTCTGATCACAAGATATATGAATCGCAAATCATCCTTAAATTCTTCGGGGCTCATCAACTAACTTCTTCTCCTCTTGTGAGCGGGAGTCTGAGAGGACGTTCATGAAGGTGCTGTTGCCCCAGTTCCTATGGGCCGATGTGTACATCCTGGCAAACTCCTCCCTGTTATCCATCCTTTCCTTGCCTTTCTCTTCCCTCCATGTTGTGTAAAATATGTCAGGACTGATAACTTTTTCAGTCATGGTTTTGAAACTGCTGACAGTTTATCATCGAATGGTTTCATCTAGTACATGAACTAGTTGAGTGACGTATTTTACGTGATTTACATCATTAAAATATAAAAGAATCTACAAACTGATACAATTATAAATGGCGAGGTGTGATATATTTAAGAAGAAAGTCAGTAATTGGGGATTTAATTTGCGCTTTCCGACATTATGTGTATTTCGCACACGGTTAAGAACGAATTGTAATTCATCTATTCATACCAAGTACGAATGCATCAATCCACCCGTGTTGTATCTACTTACTTGTTCATTAATGCCAAAGGACACCAACATTACAGGACTAAGTAAATACTTTGTTGAATGTTGTTTCGTGAATACATATATTGCGTAACACATTCCCAGAGCACAAGCACAAATGGGCCGTCCCCATTGTGACAGGTATTAATTAGGGAATGTATTGCCACCACATAATGTCCCGGCACTTTTATGACATGTAATGAACCTAGTCAGTCCATGGGTCTGTAACAACTTTATAACATCAAAGTAACATGAATGTTACGTAATTCGTATTAAATAAACAAATGACTTCAAAACGACACAGAGTATAGTCTTGTTCTTACTTTGTGGAGTCCCAATGGTTCCCGAAGAAGAGGCAATGACTCTTCCAAATCAATGGTATTATTTGGCCTTGATCCTTTCTTGTGACCATGGCTGCGTCATCATCTTTGGATTTGAAATGGTGTTAGTATGAGAAAATGAAACTTTTTGTGTTTCCTGAAATTTGGAGTATTGTGGGAAATGAAGATAATTAAAATCGATAACATAGTATCAGTTACCATGCATGTATGTGGACATGTTTCAAAGTCCTGCTCTTCTTGAGGCTTGTAAGTTGACTATTCATTTCTGATCACAAGATATATGAATCGCAAATCATCCTTAAATTCTTCAGGGGTTCATCAACTAACTTCTTCTCCTCTTGTGAGCAGGAGTCTGAGAGGACGTTCATGAAGGTGCTGTTGCCCCAGTTCCTATGGGCCGATGTGTACATCCTGGCAAACTCCTCCCTGTTATCCATCCTTTCCTTGCCTTTCTCTTCCCTCCATGTTGTGTAAAATATGTCAGGACTGATAACTTTTTCAGTCATGGTTTTGAAACTGCTGACAGTTTATCATCGAATGGTTTCATCTAGTACATGAACTAGTTGAGTGACGTATTTTACGTGATTTACATCATTAAAATATAAAAGAATCTACAAACTGATACAATTATAAATGGCGAGTTGTGATATATTTAAGAAGAAAGTCAGTAATTGGGGATTTAACTTGCGCTTTCCGACAATATGTGTATTTCGCACATGGTTAAGAACGAATTGTAATTCATCTATTCATACCAAGTACGAATGCATCAATCCACCCGTGTTGTATCTACTTACTTGTTCATTAATGCCAAAGGACACCAACATTACAGGACTAAGTAAATACTTTGTTGATATTGTTTCGTGAATACATATATTGCGTAACACATTCCCAGAGCACAAGCACAAATGGGCCGTCCCTTTGTGACAGGTATTAATTAGGGAATGTATTGCCACCACATAATGTCCCGGCACTTTTATGACATGTAATGAACCTAGTCAGTCCATGGGTCTGTAACAACTTTATAACATCAAAGTAACATGAATGTTACTTAATTCGTATTAAATAAAAAAATGACTTCAAAACGACACAGAGTATAGTCTTGTTCTTACTTTGTGGAGTCCCAATGGTTCCCGAAGAAGAGGCAATGACTCTTCCAAATCAATGGTATTATTTGGCCTTGATCCTTTCTTGTGACCATGGCTGCATCATCATCTTTGGATTTGAAATGGTGTTAGTATGAGAAAATGAAACTTTTTGTGTTTCCTGAAATTTGGAGTATTGTGGGAAATGAAGATAATTAAAATCGATAACATAGTATCAGTTACCATGCATGTATGTGGACATGTTTCAAAGTCCTGCTCTTCTTGAGGCTTGTAAGTTGACTATTCATTTCTGATCACAAGATATATGAATCGCAAATCATCCTTAAATTCTTCAGGGGTTCATCAACTAACTTCTTCTCCTCTTGTGAGCAGGAGTCTGAGAGGACGTTCATGAAGGTGCTGTTGCCCCAGTTCCTATGGGCCGATGTGTACATCCTGGCAAACTCCTCCCTGTTATCCATCCTTTCCTTGCCTTTCTCTTCCCTCCATGTTGTGTAAAATATGTCAGGACTGATAACTTTTTCAGTCATGGTTTTGAAACTGCTGACAGTTTATCATCGAATGGTTTCATCTAGTACATGAACTAGTTGAGTGACGTATTTTACGTGATTTACATCATTAAAATATAAAAGAATCTACAAACTGATACAATTATAAATGGCGAGTTGTGATATATTTAAGAAGAAAGTCAGTAATTGGGGATTTAACTTGCGCTTTCCGACAATATGTGTATTTCGCAAACGGTTAAGAACGAATTGTAATTCATCTATTCATACCAAGTACGAATGCATCAATCCACCCGTGTTGTATCTACTTACTTGTTCATTAATGCCAAAGGACACCAACATTACAGGACTAAGTAAATACTTTGTTGATATTGTTTCGTGAATACATATATTGCGTAACACATTCCCAGAGCACAAGCACAAATGGGCCGTCCCTTTGTGACAGGTATTAATTAGGGAATGTATTGCCACCACATAATGTCCCGGCACTTTTATGACATGTAATGAACCTAGTCAGTCCATGGGTCTGTAACAACTTTATAACATCAAAGTAACATGAATGTTACTTAATTCGTATTAAATAAAAAAATGACTTCAAAACGACACAGAGTATAGTCTTGTTCTTACTTTGTGGAGTCCCAATGGTTCCCGAAGAAGAGGCAATGACTCTTCCAAATCAATGGTATTATTTGGCCTTGATCCTTTCTTGTGACCATTGCTGCGTCATCATCTTTGGATTTGAAATGGTGTTAGTATGAGAAAATGAAACTTTTTGTGTTTCCTGAAATTTGGAGTATTGTGGGAAATGAAGATAATTAAAATCGATAACATAGTATCAGTTATCATGCATGTATGTGGACATGTTTCAAAGTCCTGCTCTTCTTGAGGCTTGTAAGTTGACTATTCTTTTCTGATCACAAGATATATGAATCGCAAATCATCCTTAAATTCTTCGGGGCTCATCAACTAACTTCTTCTCCTCTTGTGAGCGGGAGTCTGAGAGGACGTTCATGAAGGTGCTGTTGCCCAAGTTCCTATGGGTCGATGTGTACATCCTGGCAAACTCCTCCCTGTTATCCATCCTTTCCTTGCCTTTCTCTTCCCTCCATGTTGTGTAAAATATGTCAGGACTGATAACTTTTTCAGTCATGGTTTTGAAACTGCTGACAGTTTATCATCGAATGGTTTCATCTAGTACATGAACAAGTTGAGTGACGTATTTTACGTGATTTACATCATTAAAATATAAAAGAATCTACAAACTGATACAATTATACATGGCGAGTTGTGATATATTTAAGAAGAAAGTCAGTAATTGGGGATTTAACTTGCGCTTTCCGACATTATGTGTATTTCGCACACGGTTAAGAACGAATTGTAATTCATCTATTCATACCAAGTACGAATGCATCAATCCACCCGTGTTGTATCTACTTACTTGTTCATTAATGCCAAAGGACACCAACATTACAGGACTAAGTAAATACTTTGTTGAATGTTGTTTCGTGAATACATATATTGCGTAACACATTCCCAGAACACAAGCACAAATGGGCCGTCCCTTTGTGACAGGTATTAATTAGGGAATGTATTGCCACCACATAATGTCCCGGCACTTTTATGACATGTAATGAACCTAGTCAGTCCATGGGTCTGTAACAACTTTATAACATCAAAGTAACATGAATGTTACGTAATTCGTATTAAATAAAAAAATGACTTCAAAACGACACAGAGTATAGTCTTGTTCTTACTTTGTGGAGTCCCAATGGTTCCCGAAGAAGAGGCAATGACTCTTCCAAATCAATGGTATTATTTGGCCTTGATCCTTTCTTGTGACCATGGCTGCGTCATCATCTTTGGATTTGAAATGGTGTTAGTATGAGAAAATGAAACTTTTTGTGTTTCCTGAAATTTGGAGTATTGTGGGAAATGAAGATAATTAAAATCGATAACATAGAATCAGTTATCATGCATGTATGTGGACATGTTTCAAAGTCCTGCTCTTCTTGAGGCTTGTAAGTTGACTATTCATTTCTGATCACAAGATATATGAATCGCAAATCATCCTTAAATTCTTCGGGGCTCATCAACTAACTTCTTCTCCTCTTGTGAGCGGGAGTCTGAGAGGACGTTCATGAAGGTGCTGTTGCCCCAGTTCCTATGGGCCGATGTGTACTTCCTGGCAAACTCCTCCCTGTTATCCATCCTTTCCTTGCCTTTCTCTTCCCTCCATGTTGTGTAAAATATGTCAGGACTGATAACTTTTTCAGTCATGGTTTTGAAACTGCTGACAGTTTATCATCGAATGGTTTCATCTAGTACATGAACTAGTTGAGTGACGTATTTTACGTGATTTACATCATTAAAATATAAAAGGATCTACAAACTGATACAATTATAAATGGCGAGTTGTGATATATTTAAGAAGAAAGTCAGTAATTGGGGATTTAACTTGCGCTTTCCGACAATATGTGTATTTCGCACACGGTTAAGAACGAAATGTAATTCATCTATTCATACCAAGTACGAATGCATCAATCCACCCGTGTTGTATCTACTTACTTGTTCATTAATGCCAAAGGACACCAACATTACAGGACTAAGTAAATACTTTGTTGAATGTTGTTTCGTGAATACATATATTGCGTAACACATTCCCAGAGCACAAGCACAAATGGGCCGTCCCTTTGTGACAGGTATTAATTAGGGAATGTATTGCCACCACATAATGTCCCGGCACTTTTATGACATGTAATGAACCTAGTCAGTCCATGGGTCTGTAACAACTTTATAACATCAAAGTAACATGAATGTTACGTAATTCGTATTAAATAAAAAAATGACTTCAAAACGACACAGAGTATAGTCTTGTTCTTACTTTGTGGAGTCCAAATGGTTCCCGAAGAAGAGGCAATGACTCTTCCAAATCAATGGTATTATTTGGCCTTGATCCTTTCTTGTGACCATGGCTGCGTCATCATCTTTGGGTTTGAAATGGTGTTAGTATGAGAAAATGAACCTTTTTGTGTTTCCTGAAATTTGAAGTATTGTGGGAAATGAAGATAATTAAAATCGATAACATAGTATCAGTTATCATGCATGTATGTGGACATGTTTCAAAGTCCTGCTCTTCTTGAGGCTTGTAAGTTGACTATTCATTTCTGATCACAAGATATATGAATCGCAAATCATCCTTAAATTCTTCGGGGCTCATCAACTAACTTCTTCTCCTCTTGTGAGCGGGAGTCTGAGAGGGCGTTCATGAAGGTGCTGTTGCCCCAGTTCCTATGGGCCGATGTGTACATCCTGGCAAACTCCTCCCTGTTATCCATCCTTTCCTTGCCTTTCTCTTCCCTCCATGTTGTGTAAAATATGTCAGGACTGATAACTTTTTCAGTCATGGTTTTGAAACTGCTGACAGTTTATCATCGAATGGTTTCATCTAGTACATGAACTAGTTGAGTGACGTATTTTACGTGATTTACATCATTAAAATATAAAAGGATCTACAAACTGATACAATTATACATGGCGAGTTGTGATATATTTAAGAAGAAAGTCAGTAATTGGGGATTTAACTTGCGCTTTCCGACAATATGTGTATTTCGCACACGGTTAAGAACGAAATGTAATTCATCTATTCATACCAAGTACGAATGCATCAATCCACCCGTGTTGTATCTACTTACTTGTTCATTAATGCCAAAGGACACCAACATTACAGGACTAAGTAAATACTTTGTTGAATGTTGTTTCGTGAATACATATATTGCGTAACACATTCCCAGAGCACAAGCACAAATGGGCCGTCCCTTTGTGACAGGTATTAATTAGGGAATGTATTGCCACCACATAATGTCCCGGCACTTTTATGACATGTAATGAACCTAGTCAGTCCATGGGTCTGTAACAACTTTATAACATCAAAGTAACATGAATGTTACGTAATTCGTATTAAATAAAAAAATGACTTCAAAACGACACAGAGTATAGTCTTGTTCTTACTTTGTGGAGTCCCAATGGTTCCCGAAGAAGAGGCAATGACTCTTCCAAATCAATGGTATTATTTGGCCTTGATCCTTTCTTGTGACCATGGCTGCGTCATCATCTTTGGGTTTGAAATGGTGTTAGTATGAGAAAATGAACCTTTTTGTGTTTCCTGAAATTTGAAGTATTGTGGGAAATGAAGATAATTAAAATCGATAACATAGTATCAGTTATCATGCATGTATGTGGACATGTTTCAAAGTCCTGCTCTTCTTGAGGCTTGTAAGTTGACTATTCATTTCTGATCACAAGATATATGAATCGCAAATCATCCTTAAATTCTTCGGGGCTCATCAACTAACTTCTTCTCCTCTTGTGAGCGGGAGTCTGAGAGGACGTTCATGAAGGTGCTGTTGCCCCAGTTCCTATGGGCCGATGTGTACATCCTGGCAAACTCCTCCCTGTTATCCATCCTTTCCTTGCCTTTCTCTTCCCTCCATGTTGTGTAAAATATGTCAGGACTGATAACTTTTTCAGTCATGGTTTTGAAACTGCTGACAGTTTATCATCGAATGGTTTCATCTAGTACATGAACTAGTTGAGTGACGTATTTTACGTGATTTACATCATTAAAATATAAAAGGATCTACAAACTGATACAATTATACATGGCGAGTTGTGATATATTTAAGAAGAAAGTCAGTAATTGGGGATTTAACTTGCGCTTTCCGACAATATGTGTATTTCGCACACGGTTAAGAACGAAATGTAATTCATCTATTCATACCAAGTACGAATGCATCAATCCACCCGTGTTGTATCTACTTACTTGTTCATTAATGCCAAAGGACACCAACATTACAGGACTAAGTAAATACTTTGTTGAATGTTGTTTCGTGAATACATATATTGCGTAACACATTCCCAGAGCACAAGCACAAATGGGCCGTCCCTTTGTGACAGGTATTAATTAGGGAATGTATTGCCACCACATAATGTCCCGGCACTTTTATGACATGTAATGAACCTAGTCAGTCCATGGGTCTGTAACAACTTTATAACATCAAAGTAACATGAATGTTACGTAATTCGTATTAAATAAAAAAATGACTTCAAAACGACACAGAGTATAGTCTTGTTCTTACTTTGTGGAGTCCCAATGGTTCCCGAAGAAGAGGCAATGACTCTTCCAAATCAATGGTATTATTTGGCCTTGATCCTTTCTTGTGACCATGGCTGCGTCATCATCTTTGGGTTTGAAATGGTGTTAGTATGAGAAAATGAAACTTTTTGTGTTTCCTGAAATTTGGAGTATTGTGGGAAATGAAGATAATTAAAATCGATAACATAGTATCAGTTATCATGCATGTATGTGGACATGTTTCAAAGTCCTGCTCTTCTTGAGGCTTGTAAGTTGACTATTCTTTTCTGATCACAAGATATATGAATCGCAAATCATCCTTAAATTCTTCGGGGCTCATCAACTAACTTCTTCTCCTCTTGTGAGCGGGAGTCTGAGAGGACGTTCATGAAGGTGCTGTTGCCCAAGTTCCTATGGGTCGATGTGTACATCCTGGCAAACTCCTCCCTGTTATCCATCCTTTCCTTGCCTTTCTCTTCCCTCCATGTTGTGTAAAATATGTCAGGACTGATAACTTTTTCAGTCATGGTTTTGAAACTGCTGACAGTTTATCATCGAATGGTTTCATCTAGTACATGAACAAGTTGAGTGACGTATTTTACGTGATTTACATCATTAAAATATAAAAGAATCTACAAACTGATACAATTATACATGGCGAGTTGTGATATATTTAAGAAGAAAGTCAGTAATTGGGGATTTAACTTGCGCTTTCCGACATTATGTGTATTTCGCACACGGTTAAGAACGAATTGTAATTCATCTATTCATACCAAGTACGAATGCATCAATCCACCCGTGTTGTATCTACTTACTTGTTCATTAATGCCAAAGGACACCAACATTACAGGACTAAGTAAATACTTTGTTGAATGTTGTTTCGTGAATACATATATTGCGTAACACATTCCCAGAACACAAGCACAAATGGGCCGTCCCTTTGTGACAGGTATTAATTAGGGAATGTATTGCCACCACATAATGTCCCGGCACTTTTATGACATGTAATGAACCTAGTCAGTCCATGGGTCTGTAACAACTTTATAACATCAAAGTAACATGAATGTTACGTAATTCGTATTAAATAAAAAAATGACTTCAAAACGACACAGAGTATAGTCTTGTTCTTACTTTGTGGAGTCCCAATGGTTCCCGAAGAAGAGGCAATGACTCTTCCAAATCAATGGTATTATTTGGCCTTGATCCTTTCTTGTGACCATGGCTGCGTCATCATCTTTGGATTTGAAATGGTGTTAGTATGAGAAAATGAAACTTTTTGTGTTTCCTGAAATTTGGAGTATTGTGGGAAATGAAGATAATTAAAATCGATAACATAGAATCAGTTATCATGCATGTATGTGGACATGTTTCAAAGTCCTGCTCTTCTTGAGGCTTGTAAGTTGACTATTCATTTCTGATCACAAGATATATGAATCGCAAATCATCCTTAAATTCTTCGGGGCTCATCAACTAACTTCTTCTCCTCTTGTGAGCGGGAGTCTGAGAGGACGTTCATGAAGGTGCTGTTGCCCCAGTTCCTATGGGCCGATGTGTACTTCCTGGCAAACTCCTCCCTGTTATCCATCCTTTCCTTGCCTTTCTCTTCCCTCCATGTTGTGTAAAATATGTCAGGACTGATAACTTTTTCAGTCATGGTTTTGAAACTGCTGACAGTTTATCATCGAATGGTTTCATCTAGTACATGAACTAGTTGAGTGACGTATTTTACGTGATTTACATCATTAAAATATAAAAGGATCTACAAACTGATACAATTATAAATGGCGAGTTGTGATATATTTAAGAAGAAAGTCAGTAATTGGGGATTTAACTTGCGCTTTCCGACAATATGTGTATTTCGCACACGGTTAAGAACGAAATGTAATTCATCTATTCATACCAAGTACGAATGCATCAATCCACCCGTGTTGTATCTACTTACTTGTTCATTAATGCCAAAGGACACCAACATTACAGGACTAAGTAAATACTTTGTTGAATGTTGTTTCGTGAATACATATATTGCGTAACACATTCCCAGAGCACAAGCACAAATGGGCCGTCCCTTTGTGACAGGTATTAATTAGGGAATGTATTGCCACCACATAATGTCCCGGCACTTTTATGACATGTAATGAACCTAGTCAGTCCATGGGTCTGTAACAACTTTATAACATCAAAGTAACATGAATGTTACGTAATTCGTATTAAATAAAAAAATGACTTCAAAACGACACAGAGTATAGTCTTGTTCTTACTTTGTGGAGTCCAAATGGTTCCCGAAGAAGAGGCAATGACTCTTCCAAATCAATGGTATTATTTGGCCTTGATCCTTTCTTGTGACCATGGCTGCGTCATCATCTTTGGGTTTGAAATGGTGTTAGTATGAGAAAATGAACCTTTTTGTGTTTCCTGAAATTTGAAGTATTGTGGGAAATGAAGATAATTAAAATCGATAACATAGTATCAGTTATCATGCATGTATGTGGACATGTTTCAAAGTCCTGCTCTTCTTGAGGCTTGTAAGTTGACTATTCATTTCTGATCACAAGATATATGAATCGCAAATCATCCTTAAATTCTTCGGGGCTCATCAACTAACTTCTTCTCCTCTTGTGAGCGGGAGTCTGAGAGGACGTTCATGAAGGTGCTGTTGCCCCAGTTCCTATGGGCCGATGTGTACATCCTGGCAAACTCCTCCCTGTTATCCATCCTTTCCTTGCCTTTCTCTTCCCTCCATGTTGTGTAAAATATGTCAGGACTGATAACTTTTTCAGTCATGGTTTTGAAACTGCTGACAGTTTATCATCGAATGGTTTCATCTAGTACATGAACTAGTTGAGTGACGTATTTTACGTGATTTACATCATTAAAATATAAAAGGATCTACAAACTGATACAATTATACATGGCGAGTTGTGATATATTTAAGAAGAAAGTCAGTAATTGGGGATTTAACTTGCGCTTTCCGACAATATGTGTATTTCGCACACGGTTAAGAACGAAATGTAATTCATCTATTCATACCAAGTACGAATGCATCAATCCACCCGTGTTGTATCTACTTACTTGTTCATTAATGCCAAAGGACACCAACATTACAGGACTAAGTAAATACTTTGTTGAATGTTGTTTCGTGAATACATATATTGCGTAACACATTCCCAGAGCACAAGCACAAATGGGCCGTCCCTTTGTGACAGGTATTAATTAGGGAATGTATTGCCACCACATAATGTCCCGGCACTTTTATGACATGTAATGAACCTAGTCAGTCCATGGGTCTGTAACAACTTTATAACATCAAAGTAACATGAATGTTACGTAATTCGTATTAAATAAAAAAATGACTTCAAAACGACACAGAGTATAGTCTTGTTCTTACTTTGTGGAGTCCCAATGGTTCCCGAAGAAGAGGCAATGACTCTTCCAAATCAATGGTATTATTTGGCCTTGATCCTTTCTTGTGACCATGGCTGCGTCATCATCTTTGGGTTTGAAATGGTGTTAGTATGAGAAAATGAAACTTTTTGTGTTTCCTGAAATTTGGAGTATTGTGGGAAATGAAGATAATTAAAATCGATAACATAGTATCAGTTATCATGCATGTATGTGGACATGTTTCAAAGTCCTGCTCTTCTTGAGGCTTGTAAGTTGACTATTCATTTCTGATCACAAGATATATGAATCGCAAATCATCCTTAAATTCTTCGGGGCTCATCAACTAACTTCTTCTCCTCTTGTGAGCGGGAGTCTGAGAGGACGTTCATGAAGGTGCTGTTGCCCCAGTTCCTATGGGCCGATGTGTACATCCTGGCAAACTCCTCCCTGTTATCCATCCTTTCCTTGCCTTTCTCTTCCCTCCATGTTGTGTAAAATATGTCAGGACTGATAACTTTTTCAGTCATGGTTTTGAAACTGCTGACAGTTTATCATCGAATGGTTTCATCTAGTACATGAACTAGTTGAGTGACGTATTTTACGTGATTTACATCATTAAAATATAAAAGGATCTACAAACTGATACAATTATAAATGGCGAGTTGTGATATATTTAAGAAGAAAGTCAGTAATTGGGGATTTAACTTGCGCTTTCCGACAATATGTGTATTTCGCACACGGTTAAGAACGAAATGTAATTCATCTATTCATACCAAGTACGAATGCATCAATCCACCCGTGTTGTATCTACTTACTTGTTCATTAATGCCAAAGGACACCAACATTACAGGACTAAGTAAATACTTTGTTGAATGTTGTTTCGTGAATACATATATTGCGTAACACATTCCCAGAGCACAAGCACAAATGGGCCGTCCCTTTGTGACAGGTATTAATTAGGGAATGTATTGCCACCACATAATGTCCCGGCACTTTTATGACATGTAATGAACCTAGTCAGTCCATGGGTCTGTAACAACTTTATAACATCAAAGTAACATGAATGTTACGTAATTCGTATTAAATAAAAAATTGACTTCAAAACGACACAGAGTATAGTCTTGTTCTTACTTTGTGGAGTCCCAATGGTTCCCGAAGAAGAGGCAATGACTCTTCCAAATCAATGGTATTATTTGGCCTTGATCCTTTCTTGTGACCATGGCTGCGTCATCATCTTTGGATGTGAAATGGTGTTAGTAGGAGAAAATGAAACTTTTTGTGTTTCCTGAAATTTGGAGTATTGTGGGAAATGAAGATAATTAAAATCGATAACATAGTATCAGTTATCATGCATGTATGTGGACATGTTTCAAAGTCCTGCTCTTCTTGAGGCTTGTAAGTTGACTATTCTTTTCTGATCACAAGATATATGAATCGCAAATCATCCTTAAATTCTTCGGGGCTCATCAACTAACTTCTTCTCCTCTTGTGAGCGGGAGTCTGAGAGGACGTTCATGAAGGTGCTGTTGCCCCAGTTCCTATGGGCCGATGTGTACATCCTGGCAAACTCCTCCCTGTTATCCATCCTTTCCTTGCCTTTCTCTTCCCTCCATGTTGTGTAAAATATGTCAGGACTGATAACTTTTTCAGTCATGGTTTTGAAACTGCTGACAGTTTATCATCGAATGGTTTCATCTAGTACATGAACTAGTTGAGTGACGTATTTTACGTGATTTACATCATTAAAATATAAAAGAATCTACAAACTGATACAATTATAAATGGCGAGTTGTGATATATTTAAGAAGAAAGTCAGTAATTGGGGATTTAACTTGCGCTTTCCGACAATATGTGTATTTCGCACACGGTTAAGAACGAATTGTAATTCATCTATTCATACCAAGTACGAATGCATCAATCCACCCGTGTTGTATCTACTTACTTGTTCATTAATGCCAAAGGACACCAACATTACAGGACTAAGTAAATACTTTGTTGAATGTTGTTTCGTGAATACATATATTGCGTAACACATTCCCAGAGCACAAGCACAAATGGGCCGTCCCTTTGTGACAGGTATTAATTAGGGAATGTATTGCCACCACATAATGTCCCGGCACTTTTATGACATGTAATGAACCTAGTCAGTCCATGGGTCTGTAACAACTTTATAACATCAAAGTAACATGAATGTTACGTAATTCGTATTAAATAAAAAAATGACTTCAAAACGACACAGAGTATAGTCTTGTTCTTACTTTGTGGAGTCCCAATGGTTCCCGAAGAAGAGGCAATGACTCTTCCAAATCAATGGTATTATTTGGCCTTGATCCTTTCTTGTTACCATGGCTGCGTCATCATCTTTGGATTTGAAATGGTGTTAGTATGAGAAAATGAAACTTTTTGTGTTTCCTGAAATTTGGAGTATTGTGGGAAATGAAGATAATTAAAATCGATAACATAGTATCAGTTATCATGCATGTATGTGGACATGTTTCAAAGTCCTGCTCTTCTTGAGGCTTGTAAGTTGACTATTCTTTTCTGATCACAAGATATATGAATCGCAAATCATCCTTAAATTCTTCGGGGCTCATCAACTAACTTCTTCTCCTCTTGTGAGCAGGAGTCTGAGAGGACGTTCATGAAGGTGCTGTTGCCCCAGTTCCTATGGGCCGATGTGTACATCCTGGCAAACTCCTCCATGTTATCCATCCTTTCCTTGCCTTTCTCTTCCCTCCATGTTGTGTAAAATATGTCAGGACTGATAACTTTTTCAGTCATGGTTTTGAAACTGCTGACAGTTTATCATCGAATGGTTTCATCTAGTACATGAACTAGTTGAGTGACGTATTTTACGTGATTTACATCATTAAAATATAAAAGAATCTACAAACTGATACAATTATAAATGGCGAGTTGTGATATATTTAAGAAGAAAGTCAGTAATTGGGGATTTAACTTGCGCTTTCCGACAATATGTGTATTTCGCACACGGTTAAGAACGAATTGTAATTCATCTATTCATACCAAGTACGAATGCATCAATCCACCCGTGTTGTATCTACTTACTTGTTCATTAATGCCAAAGGACACCAACATTACAGGACTAAGTAAATACTTTGTTGAATGTTGTTTCGTGAATACATATATTGCGTAACACATTCCCAGAGCACAAGCACAAATTGGCCGTCCCTTTGTGACAGGTATTAATTAGTGAATGTATTGCCACCACATAATGTCCCGGCACTTTTATGACATGTAATGAACCTAGTCAGTCCATGGGTCTGTAACAACTCTATAACATCAAAGTAACATGAATGTTACTTAATTCGTATTAAATAAAAAAATGACTTCAAAACGACACAGTGTATAGTCTTGTTCTTACTTTGTGGAGTCCCAATGGTTCCCGAAGAAGAGGCAATGACTCTTCCAAATCAATGGTATTATTTGGCCTTGATCCTTTCTTGTGACCATGGCTGCGTCATCATCTTTGGATTTGAAATGGTGTTAGTATGAGAAAATGAAACTTTTTGTGTTTCCTGAAATTTGGAGTATTGTGGGAAATGAAGATAATTAAAATCGATAACATAGTATCAGTTATCATGCATGTATGTGGACATGTTTCAAAGTCCTGCTCTTCTTGAGGCTTGTAAGTTGACTATTCTTTTCTGATCACAAGATATATGAATCGCAAATCATCCTTAAATTCTTCGGGGCTCATCAACTAACTTCTTCTCCTCTTGTGAGCAGGAGTCTGAGAGGACGTTCATGAAGGTGCTGTTGCCCCAGTTCCTATGGGCCGATGTGTACATCCTGGCAAACTCCTCCCTGTTATCCATCCTTTCCTTGCCTTTCTCTTCCCTCCATGTTGTGTAAAATATGTCAGGACTGATAACTTTTTCAGTCATGGTTTTGAAACTGCTGACAGTTTATCATCGAATGGTTTCATCTAGTACATGAACAAGTTGAGTGACGTATTTTACGTGATTTACATCATTAAAATATAAAAGAATCTACAAACTGATACAATTATACATGGCGAGTTGTGATATATTTAAGAAGAAAGTCAGTAATTGGGGATTTAACTTGCGCTTTCCGACATTATGAGTATTTCGCACACGGTTAAGAACGAATTGTAATTCATCTATTCATACCAAGTACGAATGCATCAATCCACCCGTGTTGTATCTATTTACTTGTTCATTAATGCGAAAGGACACCAACATTACAGGACTAAGTAAATACTTTGTTGAATGTTGTTTCGTGAATACATATATTGCGTAACACATTCCCAGAGCACAAGCACAAATGGGCCGTCCCTTTGTGACAGGTATTAATTAGGGAATGTATTGCCACCACATAATGTCCCGGCACTTTTATGACATGTAATGAACCTAGTCAGTCCATGGATCTGTAACAACTTTATAACATCAAAGTAACATGAATGTTACTTAATTCGTATTAAATAAAAAATTGACTTCAAAACGACACAGAGTATAGTCTTGTTCTTACTTTGTGGAGTCCCAATGGTTCCCGAAGAAGAGGCAATGACTCTTCCAAATCAATGGTATTATTTGGCCTTGATCCTTTCTTGTGACCATGGCTGCGTCATCATCTTTGGATTTGAAATGGTGTTAGTATGAGAAAATGAAACTTTTTGTGTTTCCTGAAATTTGGAGTATTGTGGGAAATGAAGATAATTAAAATCGATAACATAGTATCAGTTATCATGCATGTATGTGGACATGTTTCAAAGTCCTGCTCTTCTTGAGGCTTGTAAGTTGACTATTCATTTCTGATCACAAGATATATGAATCGCAAATCATCCTTAAATTCTTCGGGGCTCATCAACTAACTTCTTCTCCTCTTGTGAGCGGGAGTCTGAGAGGACGTTCATGAAGGTGCTGTTGCCCCAGTTCCTATGGGCCGATGTGTACATCCTGGCAAACTCCTCCATGTTATCCATCCTTTCCTTGCCTTTCTCTTCCCCCCATGTTGTGTAAAATATGTCAGGACTGATAACTTTTTCAGTCATGGTTTTGAAACTGCTGACAGTTTATCATCGAATGGTTTCATCTAGTACATGAACAAGTTGAGTGACGTATTTTACGTGATTTACATCATTAAAATATAAAAGAATCTACAAACTGATACAATTATACATGGCGAGTTGTGATATATTTAAGAAGAAAGTCAGTAATTGGGGATTTAACTTGCGCTTTCCGACATTATGTGTATTTCGCACACGGTTAAGAACGAATTGTAATTCATCTATTCATACCAAGTACGAATGCATCAATCCACCCGTGTTGTATCTACTTACTTGTTCATTAATGCCAAAGGACACCAACATTACAGGACTAAGTAAATACTTTGTTGAATGTTGTTTCGTGAATACATATATTGCGTAACACATGCCCAGAGCACAAGCACAAATGGGCCGTCCCTTTGTGACAGGTATTAATTAGGGAATGTATTGCCACCACATAATGTCCCGGCACTTTTATGACATGTAATGAACCTAGTCAGTCCATGGGTCTGTAACAACTTTATAACATCAAAGTAACATGAATGTTACGTAATTCGTATTAAATAAAAAAATGACTTCAAAACGACACAGAGTATAGTCTTGTTCTTACTTTGTGGAGTCCCAATGGTTCCCGAAGAAGAGGCAATGACTCTTCCAAATCAATGGTATTATTTGGCCTTGATCCTTTCTTGTGACCATGGCTGCGTCATCATCTTTGGATGTGAAATGGTGTTAGTAGGAGAAAATGAAACTTTTTGTGTTTCCTGAAATTTGGAGTATTGTGGGAAATGAAGATAATTAAAATCGATAACATAGTATCAGTTATCATGCATGTATGTGGACATGTTTCAAAGTCCTGCTCTTCTTGAGGCTTGTAAGTTGACTATTCATTTCTGATCACAAGATATATGAATCGCAAATCATCCTTAAATTCTTCGGGGCTCATCAACTAACTTCTTCTCCTCTTGTGAGCAGGAGTCTGAGAGGACGTTCATGAAGGTGCTGTTGCCCCAGTTCCTATGGGCCGATGTGTACATCCTGGCAAACTCCTCCATGTTATCCATCCTTTCCTTGCCTTTCTCTTCCCTCCATGTTGTGTAAAATATGTCAGGACTGATAACTTTTTCAGTCATGGTTTTGAAACTGCTGACAGTTTATCACTGAATGGTTTCATCTAGTACATGAACTAGTTGAGTGACGTATTTTACGTGATTTACATCATTAAAATATAAAAGAATCTACACAGTGATACAAGTATAAATGGCGAGTTGTGATATATTTGAGAAGAAAGTCAGTAATTGGGGATTTAACTTGCGCTTTCCGACATTATGTGTATTTCGCACACGGTTAAGAACGAATTGTAATTCATCTATTCATACCAAGTACGAATGCATCAATCCATCCGTGTTGTATCTACTTACTTGTTCATTAATGCCAAAGGACACCAACATTACAGGACTTAGTAAATACTTTGTTGAATGTTGTTTCGTGAATACATATATTGCGTAACACATTCCCAGAGCACAAGCACAAATGGGCCGTCCCTTTGTGACAGGTATTAATTAGGGAATGTATTGCCACCACATAATGTCCCGGCACTTTTATGACATGTAATGAACCTAGTCAGTCCATGGGTCTGTAACAACTTTATAACATCAAAGTAACATGAATGTTACGTAATTCGTATTAAATAAAAAATGACTTCAAAACGACACAGAGTATAGTCTTGTTCTTACTTTGTGGAGTCCCAATGGTTCCCGAAGAAGAGGCAATGACTCTTCCAAATCAATGGTATTTTCTTTGGCCTTGATCCTTTCTTGTGACCATGGCTGCGTCATCATCTTTGGATGTGAAATGGTGTTAGTATGAGAAAATGAAACTTTTTGTGTTTCCTGAAATTTGGAGTATTGTGGGAAATGAAGATAATTAAAATCGATAACATAGTATCAGTTATCATGCATGTATGTGGACATGTTTCAAAGTCCTGCTCTTCTTGAGGCTTGTAAGTTGACTATTCTTTTCTGATCACAAGATATATGAATCGCAAATCATCCTTAAATTCTTCGGGGCTCATCAACTAACTTCTTCTCCTCTTGTGAGCGGGAGTCTGAGAGGACGTTCATGAAGGTGCTGTTGCCCCAGTTCCTATGGGCCGATGTGTACATCCTGGCAAACTCCTCCATGTTATCCATCCTTTCCTTGCCTTTCTCTTCCCTCCATGTTGTGTAAAATATGTCAGGACTGATAACTTTTTCAGTCATGGTTTTGAAACTGCTGACAGTTTATCACTGAATGGTTTCATCTAGTACATGAACTAGTTGAGTGACGTATTTTACGTGATTTACATCATTAAAATATAAAAGAATCTACAAACTGATACAATTATACATGGCGAGTTGTGATATATTTAAGAAGAAAGTCAGTAATTGGGGATTTAACTTGCGCTTTCCGACATTATGAGTATTTCGCACACGGTTAAGAACGAATTGTAATTCATCTATTCATACCAAGTACGAATGCATCAATCCATCCGTGTTGTATCTACTTACTTGTTCATTAATGCCAAAGGACACCAACATTACAGGACTAAGTAAATACTTTGTTGAATGTTGTTTCGTGAATACATATATTGCGTAACACATTCCCAGAGCACAAGCACAAATGGGCCGTCCCTTTGTGACAGGTATTAATTAGGGAATGTATTGCCACCACATAATGTCCCGGCACTTTTATGACATGTAATGAACCTAGTCAGTCCATGGGTCTGTAACAACTTTATAACATCAAAGTAACATGAATGTTACGTAATTCGTATTAAATAAAAAATTGACTTCAAAACGACACAGAGTATAGTCTTGTTCTTACTTTGTGGAGTCCCAATGGTTCCCGAAGAAGAGGCAATGACTCTTCCAAATCAATGGTATTATTTGGCCTTGATCCTTTCTTGTGACCATGGCTGCGTCATCATCTTTGGATGTGAAATGGTGTTAGTAGGAGAAAATGAAACTTTTTGTGTTTCCTGAAATTTGGAGTATTGTGGGAAATGAAGATAATTAAAATCGATAACATAGTATCAGTTATCATGCATGTATGTGGACATGTTTCAAAGTCCTGCTCTTCTTGAGGCTTGTAAGGTGACTATTCTTTTCTGATCACAAGATATATGAATCGCAAATCATCCTTAAATTCTTCGGGGCTCATCAACTAACTTCTTCTCCTCTTGTGAGCGGGAGTCTGAGAGGACGTTCATGAAGGTGCTGTTGCCCCAGTTCCTATGGGCCGATGTGTACATCCTGGCAAACTCCTCCATGTTATCCATCCTTTCCTTGCCTTTCTCTTCCCTCCATGTTGTGTAAAATATGTCAGGACTGATAACTTTTTCAGTCATGGTTTTGAAACTGCTGACAGTTTATCATTGAATGGTTTCATCTAGTACATGAACTAGTTGAGTGACGTATTTTACGTGATTTACATCATTAAAATATAAAAGAATCTACAAACTGATACAATTATACATGGCGAGTTGTGATATATTTAAGAAGAAAGTCAGTAATTGGGGATTTAACTTGCGCTTTCCGACATTATGAGTATTTCGCACACGGTTAAGAACGAATTGTAATTCATCTATTCATACCAAGTACGAATGCATCAATCCATCCGTGTTGTATCTACTTACTTGTTCATTAATGCCAAAGGACACCAACATTACAGGACTAAGTAAATACTTTGTTGAATGTTGTTTCGTGAATACATATATTGCGTAACACATTCCCAGAGCACAAGCACAAATGGGCCGTCCCTTTGTGACAGGTATTAATTAGGGAATGTATTGCCACCACATAATGTCCCGGCACTTTTATGACATGTAATGAACCTAGTCAGTCCAAGGGTCTGTAACAACTTTATAACATCAAAGTAACATGAATGTTACTTAATTCGTATTAAATAAAAAAATGACTTCAAAACGACACAGAGTATAGTCTTGTTCTTACTTTGTGGAGTCCCAATGGTTCCCGAAGAAAAGGCAATGACTCTTCCAAATCAATGGTATTATTTGGCCTTGATCCTTTCTTGTGACCATGGCTGCGTCATCATCTTTGGATGTGAAATGGTGTTAGTAGGAGAAAATGAAACTTTTTGTGTTTCCTGAAATTTGGAGTATTGTGGGAAATGAAGATAATTAAAATCGATAACATAGTATCAGTTATCATGCATGAATGTGGACATGTTTCAACGTCCTGCTCTTCTTGAGGCTTGTAAGTTGACTATTCATTTCTGATCACAAGATATATGAATCGCAAATCATCCTTAAATTCTTCGGGGCTCATCAACTAACTTCTTCTCCTCTTGTGAGCGGGAGTCTGAGAGGACGTTCATGAAGGTGCTGTTGCCCCAGTTCCTATGGGCCGATGTGTACATCCCGGCAAACTCCTCCATGTTATCCATCCTTTCCTTGCCTTTCTCTTCCCCCCATGTTGTGTAAAATATGTCAGGACTGATAACTTTTTCAGTCATGGTTTTGAAACTGCTGACAGTTTATCATCGAATGGTTTCATCTAGTACATGAACTAGTTGAGTGACGTATTTTACGTGATTTACATCATTAAAATATAAAAGAATCTACACAGTGATACAAGTATAAATGGCGAGATGTGATATATTTGAGAAGAAAGTCAGTAATTGGGGATTTAACTTGCGCTTTCCGACATTATGTGTATTTCGCACACGGTTAAGAACGAATTGTAATTCATCTATTCATACCAAGTACGAATGCATCAATCCATCCGTGTTGTATCTACTTACTTGTTCATTAATGCCAAAGGACACCAACATTACAGGACTAAGTAAATACTTTGTTGAATGTTGTTTCGTGAATACATATATTGCGTAACACATTCCCAGAGCACAAGCACAAATGGGCCGTCCCTTTGTGACAGGTATTAATTAGGGAATGTATTGCCACCACATAATGTCCCGGCACTTTTATGACATGTAATGAACCTAGTCAGTCCATGGGTCTGTAACAACTTTATAACATCAAAGTAACATGAATGTTACGTAATTCGTATTAAATAAAAAATTGACTTCAAAACGACACAGAGTATAGTCTTGTTCTTACTTTGTGGAGTCCCAATGGTTCCCGAAGAAGAGGCAATGACTCTTCCAAATCAATGGTATTATTTGGCCTTGATCCTTTCTTGTGACCATGGCTGCGTCATCATCTTTGGATGTGAAATGGTGTTAGTAGGAGAAAATGAAACTTTTTGTGTTTCCTGAAATTTGGAGTATTGTGGGAAATGAAGATAATTAAAATCGATAACATAGTATCAGTTATCATGCATGTATGTGGACATGTTTCAAAGTCCTGCTCTTCTTGAGGCTTGTAAGCCCCAGTTCCTATGGGCCGATGTGTACATCCTGACAAACTCCTCCCTGTTATCCATCCTTTCCTTGCCTTTCTCTTCCCTCCATGTTGTGTAAAATATGTCAGGACTGATAACTGTTTCAGTCATGGTTTTGAAACTGCTGACAGTTAATCATCGAATGGTTTTCTCAACTTGGACTTTCTGTGAAGGCAAAATGATTTTGTTTTAATTCAATCATTCTTCTTTTGAGATGTTCCCAGATTCTCTATATGCCTTCAATACCTCAGTAAGTAACACCGTGTCAGAAAAGTGCTTGATTTTTTCCACTATTTCAATCTTAACACTCACAGCTGGCACAAATGACAAGAAGGCCTCCCTTTTTAATTTGTCTACTTCTCACAAGTAAGAAGGTCTCTAAGTCGATTTAAGACTGTTTTCGAAAGCCATCTTCTCCTCAGCACTACTCTGAGGGTATTTGTAAATTGAGCCATTATAGTTCGTTGGAGTCTTCGACAGCCCGTGAACAGCGACCATATTCTTAATGAAATGCATTGAATTTGAAGGTACACATTGTTTGTAGAAGTTTGTCCCAGCAGCGAGAACATAGACATTGTCCATTTCCAGAAGGTATGACGGCGGTTCAGGAATGATTCCTGATATACGTTTGAACAGGGAATTGAAATCATTCACTTGAGTCTTTGAGTTGCAGGTCTCACGACAGCCTTCGTTTAGTATATTTGTCAAATTCAGAAAGTTTCAAATAATACCTCCTACTAAGTATATATTTACCAACATCTTCAAGTTCCTCATAAATAGTTAAACTGGAACTGAGGATTTGCAAACAGCGTTGAAACTATAATGTATCCTTTTCATGTTGAAATAAAATCAAAAGCACATCTTTTGTCACAAATACGGAAATCTACAGGAACATATACAGGCGCATATTGAATAATACGACACAATGCTCCCTGTCATAGAATGAGAGCTCACTTGGACGCATTTCGCGCACATGTAGTGGTAGCCCACTGAGATATCATGCTGCAGTTTAATATGGATACCACACTCAGAAACAATATACTGACTCCAGTCCTTTTTTTAGCCCCTTAATGCCGAGCACCCTGAAAGGTAACAACAAGTACCGTCTTTTAACGTCTTTTGGTATGAAACGACCGGGGATCGAGCCCCCGAGTTTCCGCTCTCCGGGGGGACGATCTATCCACTGCTGTCCACTACTGTCTTGCTGTGGTGTATATGAATGGTCGTTCTAATATATACATCAGCATTGTTCAGGACGCTTGTCCCAGTTCCTATGGGCCGATGTGTACATCCTGGCAAACTCCTCCATGTTATCCATCCTTTCCTTGCCTTTCTCTTCCCTCCATGTTGTGTAAAATATGTCAGGACTGATAACTGTTTCAGTCATGGTTTTGAAACTGCTGACAGTTAATCATCGAATGGTTTTCTCAACTTGGACTTTCTGTGAAGGCAAAATGATTTTGTTTTAATTCAATCATTCTTCTTTTGAGATGTTCCCAGATTCTCTATATGCCTTCAATACCTCAGTAAGTAACACCGTGTCAGAAAAGTGCTTGATTTTTTCCACTATTTCAATCTTAACACTCACAGCTGGCACAAATGACAAGAAGGCCTCCCTTTTTAATTTGTCTACTTCTCACAAGTAAGAAGGTCTCTAAGTCGATTTAAGACTGTTTTCGAAAGCCATCTTCTCCTCAGCACTACTCTGAGGGTATTTGTAAATTGAGCCATTATAGTTCGTTGGAGTCTTCGACAGCCCGTGAACAGCGACCATATTCTTAATGAAATGCATTGAATTTGAAGGTACACATTGTTTGTAGAAGTTTGTCCCAGCAGCGAGAACATAGACATTGTCCATTTCCAGAAGGTATGACGGCGGTTCAGGAATGATTCCTGATATACGTTTGAACAGGGAATTGAAATCATTCACTTGAGTCTTTGAGTTGCAGGTCTCACGACAGCCTTCGTTTAGTATATTTGTCAAATTCAGAAAGTTTCAAATAATACCTCCTACTAAGTATATATTTACCAACATCTTCAAGTTCCTCATAAATAGTTAAACTGGAACTGAGGATTTGCAAACAGCGTTGAAACTATAATGTATCCTTTTCATGTTGAAATAAAATCAAAAGCACATCTTTTGTCACAAATACGGAAATCTACAGGAACATATACAGGCGCATATTGAATAATACGACACAATGCTCCCTGTCATAGAATGAGAGCTCACTTGGACACATTTCGCGCACATGTAGTGGTAGCCCACTGAGATATCATGCTGCAGTTTAATATGGATACCACACTCAGAAACAATATACTGACTCCAGTCCTTGTTTTAGCCCCTTAATGCCGAGCACCCTGAAAGGTAACAACAAGTACCGTCTTTTAACGTCTTTTGGTATGAAACGACCGGGGATCGAGCCCCCGAGTTTCCGCTCTCCGGGGGGACGATCTATCCACTGCTGTCCACTACTGTCTTGCTGTGGTGTATATGAATGGTCGTTCTAATATATACATCAGCATTGTTCAGGACGCTTGTAGATGTGTATTAATGTTTAAATAACAAAAACCTACTATTTGATAAGATATTAATTTGAGTGTTGCTAAATGTATTTTGATCTCATTTCATTTTCATATATCTGATGGTTCGACGTTGAGCTATGACTCTACACTGATTTCCTGACGTATTGTTCATCAACGGTCAAATAGACCATTCCCTTCCACTGCTCTGATCTCCATGTATGTAGAAATAAAAGTGACCAATGAAACAGCCTCATCTGATTCATATTTAGATATATGCCGCAGGAGTGACAAACATATTATCCACAAGACCGTATGACAAGAGGGCTGACTTTTCTTACGAGTCGATTTCCAAATTGAAACAATGTGTTAACCCAGAAATCTGCACGTAAAAGAACCTAGGGTGAAAACCAACCAACAACCAACGACCAACAAATGGTATACAATTAACCACTGTATTATAAAAAATCGCTAGGTTTACAAATCAAAACAAATTACTACAGTCGCTGTTAAACAATAACATACACTGCCACGTAACACTTTAACTTTCCAATAGTCAACTTTCCAGTTAAATCTTGAAATATATAACTATGACACAACACGACTATTATGTCTTAGTGTCATATCATAAACTGTCAACATATAATATTGTATATATATTCCTAAACCTGTCAACACACCTTGATATGGTTCATATATTGTAATACAATGAGACCATACTTACGACACAAAACATCATTTGGAGAAGGAAAGCCCAGGGAATGTAAATTTCAGGTTTTACCATGCAATGAATGAGTGAATGAGTGAGTATGTATGTACGGCGGGGGAATGACGTCAAATAGAAATGACGTCACAGCTGAAGATCATTCGACATTGACGTCATTCGACAAATTGTGGTTCCGCTGCTGTTGCGACTTGCTGTCTTTACACATGTATGTAAACACTAAAATTCGTCTCTGTATGTAGCCATCTGGTTCATGTCATACTATATTTACGACACTCGTGCCTAAATACCGGAATTTAGACACTCGCGTCGTAAACGTAGTATTGCACGAACACTCATGTAATCATGTAAGTTAAGCACACCCTAATATATTTCATTATTGTTTGGTCCAAATATTTGTAACAGTCGTGAAAGATATAATTATGGGAAGAATTATGTTTTCTCGAGATGATGTTATCAGTCATGCGTGACGAAAGGTCACGTGGCATGCATGGTATGCCCGTGCAGCATGCTACCCTCGATTTTCTCTAAAAGCAGTATATCCAAACGTTAAAATTGCTTTCTTACGGTCGGTTTTAAACAGTTATTCCATGACATTGTATGACCACGACACGAAGGCGATTGTCAAACGCCACGAGATGGCAAATAATCGGCATGCACAACACAGGAATGTCGCGTAATGCCATTGGTCGGAATTTGGGTATTATCACACTGTCGTAAGCCGTTTAGTCGAGAAACATGCTCAGACCGGTGAGGTACAGGACCGTTCCATATCCGGAACAACTCCTGTGACGACACATCGCGAAGACAGGGACCTTCTTCGTCTCATACGCCGAGAACCCTTTTAACAAGGACTCGTCTGAAACAGCTGTGGTTGCCAAATCGTCGTTTCAGCACCAGAGCTGTCAGGAACCGGCTGAAAGCAGCAGGACTGAGGGTTAGACGAGTCATAAAGCGTCCCTTGTTGAGAGATCACCAAAAGCTGCTCGTTTAGCATGGTGTATTGCGCGACAGAACTGGAATCTTGGAGAAGGGTCAATTAGTCAGACGAAAGTCGCTTTCTGCTCCACGTCACTGATGGAAGAACGAGAGTTTAGAGGCACCGGAACACGGCCTACAACACCAAGAACATTAAACCGACTGTTGCATTGGGCGGGGGCTCGGTAATGGTTTGGGGCTGTATCTCTCACGATTGCAGGTTGGATTTAGTCACCATAAGGTCACAATAAGTCACCAGTGTACGTTTCAAGCGTTAAAACGCCGTGATATAACTGGAATACTGTTAAAAGCGGCGTTAAACCCAACTCACTCACTCACTCACTCAAGCGTTAAATTTTAGAATATTTCTCAGAAAGCCAGTACGCAGACAACAATGTGAGAGTCAAACTGGAAGAAATAAAAAAATAGGTTTATACAACTATTTCACAAAGTGCACAAAAGATTAAATATGAAATCTAACTTGTGCATAGGCTTTTCAGTGCTATGATACTATATATAGTTTTCATGACTTGTATCGCTTGCTTGTCGAAATAGAACAGGTTTACACAATGGTTGACCTTGCTGACGGCGTATTTTCTGACGCTGAGGTCGTGCACTGTTGTTCGTGTATTCAGACATTGTTCTAAAGCTTTCTCGTGCCCCTGCACCATTGCTGAATTGCCACTCTTACGAAAGGACGAGTCTCGTCCTGCTTTCTGTTCGGATCAACTTTCGTCCCGGTCCGTTAAATATTTTGACAGCGATACGACGCACGTTTGAAGGTTGTTTGAAAGACTGTTAAGTCGGTCGGTCAGACTGCTTGTTTGTGCTTGCAGTCTGGTTGTGTGCATTTGGAGGAGCTACACTTATAGAGACAACGCCTTTGAATGTCAGTGTATACGAATGTGTGTTCATGCATACTGATGTTGATAGACTAATGATGAATTGTCACCACTACTATTATATCAAGCTCATTTGCGAGCGGACACATTCACGAACACGACGTCTTGTATCTTTAATATGGCCTCATTGTATTCCAATTTTTATTTGAGTATGTCATATGAAGATATGTTGCCTGCTTTATGCTTCATTTGCAGCTGTTCTTGTGCGATCTGTCTTATTTTTCATGTGACATGTCACTATAATGAACGGTTGCCTATATACATGTTTCAATTCAGTTACATGTTATATAGCACAATTATATGTTGAGACTTCACAGGAAGTGTTTAGCAAAGGTACTAGTAGGAACATTTCAGACATTTTAGCTGTGTTGTGTCGCGGTTATGCATTTCAAGGTGTAACTGGTCAAATATTTTCATTTCAAATTTGTTTCTCCAAATTGGCTGATTGGCTAATTTCAGTTTCGAATTTCAGTTTATGAATCTTTATTGTAGTTGGAGAAAACATGTTAATAATAAATATAGGCTAAACATATTTTCCAAAATCAGAAAAAATCTGAACATAAGTGTAAGTCAATTGTACGATTCCGTCTATACTATAAACATGTGTTCATGAATCGTTGTTAAATAGTGATGGTGCCAGGTGTCTGCAAAAAATGGGAGCGTATCCTACCCGTCACAAACACATACAAAGCCAAGGAAACTGTTCACCTGAAAAAACAACAATACAGAAACATATAAGCAAAATAGGGAATTGGATCGGACATCATTTTTATCCGGGTTGCTTCAAATATGGAAATGTCCTCCTTATGTTTACCATAGAACTTTGTGGAAGCCTTACTAAGGCATTGAATGTTGTCATGGTCAAACGACTTTTGAGCAAGAGTTGTATGGCGCTCTTTAAAATCTTCGTACAAGAGCACGCTTTACCTCAATATTAAAGGCTGGAGATTCTTGAGGTTCTTGAACAGCAGTCGAAATAAAGGGAAAATTGACTTTTGGAAAGATAAAGTCATCCATCTTCTCGTACAGCTTTGTGGGGAGGGGAGTTTTCGTCACTCCTTACAATGATAAATATGATGCAGATGTGACAGCTAGAACGCCGAGGTTCAAGAAAACTATTGACTTTTTATTGACTATTTATGTAAAAAGAAATACAACGTGAAACCGTCACTGCTACACAGATCTCTTTCATTTCCAGGTCAGGTGGGTAAAACAGTGGAAGGGAATGAGCTATTTGACCATTATTGAACAAAACGTCAGGAAGCCAGTATACAATCATGGAGAGTCAACGTCGAACTATCAGAAACCTGAAAATGAAATCAGATCAAAATACATTTAGCAACTACTAAATTTGGTAACTAATATCCAATCAAATAGTACTATGTTTATCATTATTCAGTATCTACAATCATCCTCAACAAGATCACTAAGACTAACTATAACCAGTCATCTTCAGCACAAGTAATCGCTAATTCCTCATCTAAGAAGGGACAGTCGTGTGGCGATATGCATGATACTTCTTATCAATAATTATCCTCAAATTTATACTCATGTAGGACTGTATGTCTTTGTTTGGTAACATAAATACAGGCCATTTGTGCGCTATATGTATACTTAGAAGTGTGTATTTGTTCTACGCATGAAATTGGTTATGCTTTTTTATACATTCATCATTTTTACAGATATAACAAAAGAAGACTGACGTAAGACCTGCATCTCAAGGATGTCCGTCCGTATACTCTCTTCAGCGATACGAACACATTTACATATTCATAAAATACATACAGCTGTATCTGTGAGATACTATGCAGGTCGCCCAAGAGCATATGTGCCATATGGAAAAACAGGAGACGGAAATTATGGATCAACACTCGGAAAGCAGAATGCTGGCTACATGGAACCAGTACGAGACAAGATCCTTAACTTGGTCAAATCCATTACATTCACTGCCAAAGACTCAGTGTTCAACATAGGCGACTATGGCGCGGCTGATGGCTCTGCTTCGATGGCCATCATTGGGCAGATGTTGGCAACTCTGAAAGATCAGCACGGTCCAGAGGCACAATTCCAGGTCATCTATGAAGACTCGGAAGTGAATGATTTCAATTCCCTGTTCAAACGTATGTCAGGAATCATTCCCGAACCTCCTTCATACCTTCTGGAAATGGACAATGTCTATGTTCTCGCTGCTGGGACCAACTTCTACAAACAATGTGTACCTTCAAATTCAATGCATTTCATCATGAGTTTGGTCGCTGTTCACTGGCTGTCGAAGACTCCAACAAACTTTAAGGACTCAATTTACAAAAAAACCTGAGATTAGTGCTGAGGAGAAGATGGCTTTAGAAAAACAGTCTGAGATCGACTTCGAGACCTTCTTACTTTTGAGAAGTCGAGAAATGAAAAAGGGAGGCCTGCTTGTTCTTGGTGCGGCATGTGAGACTGTAGACAAGAGCAATGGAAAAATCAAGTATGTTGTTGAGACGTTCATAACGTTACTCACTAAGGTTTGGCAGGAATATAGAGAATCTGGGAAAATCTCAAAAGAATTTTTTTTAATACAAATTTGTCAGTTTGCCTTCGCAGCATGTCTCAGCTGAGAAAACTATTCGATGACAAAATGTCAGCAGTTTCCAAATCCGGACTCTGTCTCTTGTCAGCTGAAACGGTTATCAACCCTGACATATTTTACACAACATGGAGGGAAAAGAAAGACAAGGAAGGGATTGATGACAGGGAGGAATTTGCTCGGATGTACACATCGGCCCATAGGAACTGGGGCAATAGCACCTTTATGAACGGCCTCTCAGACTCCCGCTCACAGGAGGAGAAGAAGAAGATAGTGGATGAGTTCTATGACAGTGTTGAAAAACGAATTTCAAAGCTGAGCCCCGAAGAATTCAAGGATGATTTGCAATTCACATATCTTGTGATCAGAAAAGAATAGTCAGCTTACAAGCCTCAAGAAGAGCAAGACTTTGTATCATGACCACATACATACATATATGCATAATAACTAATACTATGTTATCGATTTTAATTCTTTAATGTCCCACAATACTTGAAATTTCAAGAAACACGTTTCAATTTCCTTCAGGAACACCATTTCACCCAAATTGTTTAACTTTAGGAACGTGTTGCAGGATATGGATTTGGCATCTTGTGATGTAATTCCACTACTTGTGGCTGCCAAGGCTGATTATACTGCTTCCAACACGTTGGTCATGCATTCTAACTGGTGACTTCTCTAGTATTTGACAACCTTCGTCAGTTATTCAAATGTGAATCAACATATCGTAAGGAGCCTCCTGTCCGTTGAGATTACAACTTTAAAATAATTATGGATACTGTCAAAGAATCTGCCAACACATTATTCCCGAGAGCAGAGGAACCTGTCTTTCAGAGTGTGTTAGGTCAGTACGTGATGTTGTCATTGGGAGAATGAAATTGAAGAATGGGAACCAGAACTTGAGTAAATATATTCTGTTCAAACCAGATGTCATCCAAAGTCTGGTTTCCCTCCCTATATGAAATGTTTGCAGTTTGTCCCACTGCAAAGGTCTCAAATAACATAACCATTATATCTTATGTCATTACAATTAATAACATTAGAGGAAAATATGAAGAGTGTATATCATTTTATTGAGGACAGAACAGGATTACATGCTTCTCATCTTCTAAAACAGAGCATTTAATACAAAGAATATCATTAATATGTACAGTACTTCAACGTATCCGTAGTGTCTGAAAGCCTAATGCATCATACCCACTTCCAGATTGTTAATAACTTCTATGTCATATGTGCAAATATCAATAGACAGATTTGTCACCGACGTATTGAGCAAACCATAAGAAAGGCAGAGTAGCCCAATTTGGGTATGTTCGATTGCAGGTTTGTTGCAGCGTATCATATTATTGAAATGTCTTGTGGCAGTGAAACCTGATTGAGTCAGTCCCGAATAAGACTCACTAATTGCGTAATATCTCTTTGTGTATATTCTCATATCTCACTTACATAAGTACAATTTCCTGATTAAATTTTCGAAAGCATTTATGGCGCACACATCGTGTTTACATAGTAAAGTTTTTTTCAGAATGAGAGCTTTGCAGTGCGACGAAAGTGTGCTTACATGCCTGTGTCAAAACAATTTTTAAGAGTTGTAATTAATTCCAGATATGTGTGTGCGTTAAAAACTTTAATTCCCCTCCCATTATATGCATAATGCTCATATTCTGATAATTATCCCCTGTTTCTAAATACTATAATCTTTGTTTACCATGATTTATTTAAATTCCCCACTTAAGTACAATACTGGTGCAAACAGTCTAAATATCTTTGTAAGCTTTTTGTAGAATCAACTGTAAGTATCAGCTCATCTGCAAATAATTGAGGAATAATGAGTTACATTTCCTCCAATGCATATTACCATTAACAAAACTGACTGCACAAACATTGAAGAAGTACTATCAGAACCCCTTTGGTGTAACCATCAGTTTAAAAAACCGATTTCATTATAAGAAAATATTTTAAGGGAATTTACACTATGAAAGATCTCTGTAATGAAGATGAAATAATGCCCTTTAGTGAACTGAAAAGAAAATATTAAATCAAAGGCACAATTATTGACTTTTACCAAGTTCTTTTAAAAACATACCAAAATCCTGGAAAGATACTATTAGAAATAATCACATTATCTTACATAATCAACATTTAAATACAACTTTGATGGACTTACTTGTAGCGCCTAAAGGCTCCAGATATTTTTGTATGCGTGTTTTAGTGCTGACATTGATTTAATGTTGCTGATATGACTCATGTCATTTGAATTGTTAGTGCTGTAAATAAACATATGAGTAACAGTTTGCGGTGTTCTTTCCTTACTCCTTACTGGCTGACAAATGGGTGAAGAAAGGACTGAGTCGTAGGTAACAGGCATGGGATTAGTAATGAATCAACCATTACTAAAAGTGTCTAACAAATGGGATGTCTGACAGATGGGAGGATCACCAAATTTACGGGTCACCAATTCTCCAACAATGAATGTAAAGACACTGGACAACGACGACCACCGGACTTTGTTGGATGGTGACGGAAGCCAGACAATTAAGCGAGAGGGAAACGGTACGGTCACTAGACAGTGACTGTACTGTTTTTCTCCTTTTTTCCAACATTTGAACTATTGGGTTCACGTTTCTTTGTTCTGACATATGTTGATACCTTTGCCATCAAGGCTCATATGACCCCACCCCCCGTCATAAAGTTGCCCTTTCTAGTGAATTCAATATGAAATCGGCTATTAACTCAAGATGTGAAAGTGTTTCATGTTATATTTCCTGAAAGATGAGGATAAGTTGTCCTGCTTTTGATTTACAAGAAGTTAGATCAACAGTTGAAGTCAAGTTTTTGAAGATAGCAAATGGTAGTTTTCAATCGAACTGCCACCAAAACTACATCATTGAATTCTAAGTCGACAGTCTTGGTGTTTTCGTTTGCTGGTTAGCTTTTACAGGTCAAAAGCAAAGTTAATCGCATTACTTTTGTGGCGCATTTTAGGCTGTCATACAGTTCCTAAAACAAATATATCCAATACAGCCGATGCAAGTCAATCATATTTGGCGAGACTAGATTACTGCAGTTATATATTTTATTAATATAATTAAACAATTGTTTTTTTTAATTTTTGTAAAATATGTTCATTTCAGAAACTAGATGTTAGTCTAGCCAGCGGACCGAACACGCATTAATTTGGTTACACGTTTCATGATTTACAGTATTCGTGAAGAATATTTAACAATTAGCCACAATAAGAGCCTTTGGTAGGCGTAGAGGGAATGATAAGCATAGACTTGCTAAGTATTTTCTGATATTCATGCTAGCTCAAAAGAAACTTTGATTTATGTTTGTAGTACACCCCCCAAAACAGGGATTACACAAGTGATATATTAAGATGACATACAACTTATACATACTTACGTGTATAAACTACTATCAATCAGTGAGGATAACAGGTGTTTGCAAAAAGGTTAGCATATCCTGCACCACCGGTGGAACAAACACATGCAAAGGCAAGCAGAGAATTTCATCGGACATAACTCCATTTGCTACTTCTGTGTTAGTCACCAATCAACCAATTTATACTTCCAAAAATAGCTTTAACCATTTTAAAGCTTTTGAAAAATTCAAAAGTATGGGTATGGTCTGACAAAGCAAGAAGCACAAATGGGGCATGTTTCGGCCAATGATTAAGGTGTTCTTGCAAGTCTAAGGGTCCAACAGGAGTTATTTCTGCGACATGCAATTTCAAAACCCAAAATTCAGAGTGCTATTTATGGATAGAAAATTTGAAATGATACAAATATAAATTCCTTCCAGGCGAAGGCTATCACTTGAAATCAAAATAACAAAGCAGATGTTAGTCAAAGACACATCTCTTGGGGTAGAAGTTCATCTCTGTCACCATTCTATGGTATTTCTTGAAAGGTAAGTTAACTTACAAAGTTGTAATATACGTGAAAGGTATAATGTTGCTGATTAAGCGCAAAGATATAAACTCTCACTGACTGCTCAGTAACATTCATGTAATATTAATAATATTCAAATAAGTGTACTTGTTCTTGGTGTGTGTGACGTGGATACATATATATAAACAACCAATGTATTATGATCAGGGTCCATTGGTATCCCTTCAGCAAGTGCGAATCAGGTCCTAACATATCTGTTTTGTCATGTATCACGCGCTATACAGTCAAACCTCGCTTATCCGGACAATTGCTTTTTCTAAAATGTTATCCGGATAAACGAGTTTCTGGATATCTGAATACCTTGTTAACTGTCCAGAAGTCCTTCCCCTACCTCAATTCTACGGAGGCATATGTGAAATGAATGGCCAAAATATGATTTATGAAGGATCGACCAATTACTAAAAAAATACATTTTTACTGTACAGACCTACGCAGCATGCTGTGACAGCGCACTGCATTTTTGAACGAATTTAAGAAATGCATATGTAACCTAGTTTAGACAATGCACTTGTCTGCACAGATGTGACGGCGAGGTTAGGGCAACCTGACACACATGAGCATTAATAGCCACGTTTACCTGTACGAGTGGACTGCCAAGGTTGTTTCGCAGGTAGGTTTTGTTGAGATTTGTTATCTTGTTCTCTCTTTACCCTCTACTTCCCTAATCACAATTTAAATCCTAAATAGACTTTCGGGCTTAACACTGTCGCTATTTTAGACCCTCTGTTTCTGTATTTACTTGAGCTCATTTCCCCTAATGTTTATATCATCTCATAAGACTAAGTCATCAATGATGTCAAAGCTGCCTGACATGTTTCTTATGACTAGTTTATGAAGCTAAACAATGTCCAAGTGACTGAAGCACAAAAATACGCGCTATCCAATTGATCGACGTTTGTATGTGCTTTTTGGGGAGAGGGGGTGTATTAGATTACTAATGAGATGGTGACAAGGCTCAGGTTATGAAATAATCTGAACTCACAGTCTTGAATTACTACACAATACACTGCCTGGGACCCAAGCTTCAATGGCTAAAGTGTGCAAAGATTGTTTGTGAATGAGATAAGCTATATTGTTAGATTTAATTCTCAAGATAGTAGTTCTTGAAATGCATGACGTAGCAGTCCCCTCGTGTACTCAATATATGCTATTTCAGTATCCAAGTATCTTCAGGCGACATTTCCCAGACAGTGGAAAATATTCATCCTTATTCCAACACAATATTTACAAGAAAATGAGGAAAAGAGACAAACGATTTCTGTGACGAGTGAAGCACTGTATGTGTGTGTACGTGCGTGTGTGCGTGCGTGCGTGCGTGCGTGCGTGCGTGTATATATATATATATATATATATATATATATATATATATATATATATATATATTGTGCACTATGTTTCAACAATGACTTCAATTGTAAAGTGTTCATTTCCGATGCGCGATATTATGTTTAATTGTATACATGTATAGCATAAGTGTGTGAGTTGGGTTTAACGCGGCTTTTAACAGTATTCCAGTTATATCACGGCGTGTCAGCTTAATGTGGGAGGAAAGCCCGAAGTGATGCAGGTATTGGACGTTTACCTCTTCGGTGAAACCCACGAGCATGGGTATGGTGCTGACAAACCTAGAAACATAACCGGGATTCGAACCCACAATCATTGGTTTCTGGCGTGCCCAAGAGACGCAAATCTGCACAGCGAATCGCCGCGCCTAAGACGACTGGGCCACCCGTGCCCCCACATGTATAGCGTGGAAGTGACAATAAGTATGGCACTTGTGCCCCATCACTTTGTCTCCCTGGACAATAAAATATATTTGGAACAAATAAAAAAACCCACATACATCATACCATATTACGGTTAGGTCTACTAATGCCTACAGTGACAAATGCCTACAGTGACTAATGCCTACAAAAGTTGTTGTTTTAGTGTACACACTGTTTCACGCACCCCTGCACTCCAGTGGTCTACTCTACTTAGTGTTCACTAATGCCTACATTGTAAACACAGACTAATTAATGCCTTAGAAATGTTACTGGGATTGTGAAAATATTTGACCTTTGTATAAATATATTTTCTTAGATGGTATTGTACTTTGATAACAGGAGCAGGAAATATGGATTTTCTGTCAAATGAGAGAAGAAGAATAATGTGCTAAAGTAATTGATGATAACTTTGAGAAGGAAATTTTCCAGTATAAAATATAGTTATCGAGATCTAGACATGGCAAACCTGAAGAAGGTCCAGTATCATATGTCACAAAAAGGTGGTCAGCAAGTCCTACTAGATGGCTACAGGTACAGATTCAACATGAATACTTGAATCCATACCAGTATTATATAAAAAAACCACAGGTCTCCCAACAATATTTTTATTCTGGGTAGTATTCATTTTATCACAAACCTGTCATACAGTTTCATTATATGCTTTCCTTATTATTAAACTTTGTTGATCTTCATTTTTTATTGTACTCATAATAGTTTAAATGCGATTTGCAATTGTTGATGCAGCAAGAAGGGCCGAGCATGATCTCGAACGATGTGGTCCCGGCAGCATACGCCATTAAAGTTGTCATAAGTTGTGATGCAACCATCTGCCATTACACTTCCACCCCCAAACTGACGACGTTGAGTAACGCAAGCGTCGCTAAAACGTTCTCCTGGACGCCTGTATACATATCCTTACACGATCAACAGAGTTGTAATGAGTGTTGCTCGGCTGTAGATAACGTCTCAAAAGAGATCATATTGTGATTCGATGTACATTAGCTTGTCTGGCAACTTCGTTTTGACACATTCCTGTTTGCAGCATACCCGCAGCCCGCAGGCGTTGCTTATCAACAAGCCGTTTCAACATTGCGTAAGCGTTATTTACGGTTGAATATAAGTGTTTTTATGAGCACGCAAAGTCATCGATCTAACACACTCAGCCACCACAATGTGGGAGTGGGTGTCACATGGTCGTAAAACTAGTTATAGTCACAGTCTAGTGCCTGCACCGCTTTAATTATCAGGTTGCGGACACTGTTTGGCAAAGCCCAAACCCTTCCAATACTCATCCCGTTCCACATCTTTTAACCACAGTAAACTACGGTTATAACGAACATGCTCTAACGAACTGACGGATATAACGAATATATTTTCAGTCCCGACCATTTGCTGTATATATGTTGTATATATGCTTATAACGAACTACGGTTATAACGAACTAAATTAGCCACCCCTTTGAGTTCGTTTTAACCGTGGTTTACAGTATTCCATCATTTTGCCAATCAGTACATACATGTGTGATGCAGGACATATTTCAGTTAGGTACAATAACAATAATATCCAGTCACTGATAACATGAGCATCGATCCACGCAGTTGGGATACGATTACATGCATCAACCAAGTCAGCGAGCCTGACCAACCGATCCCCCTGATAGTCGCCTCTTACGACAAGCATAGTCACCTTTTACGGCAAGCCTAGGTTACTGAATACCTATTCAATACTTGTACATGTACTTGGGTAAAAAACACATACAAATACAAGCAGAGTAAGTGAACTGAGAATGACTATAGATATAACTCAGGCCAGCCACAGCATAAGAACAAAGCTGTCGGGATACCTGAGGTCATTAAAGTTCAGTTCACAGACAAGGGCAATATTGAATAGATAATCGAAGTGGATAAGTGGGGTTGGGCAGAGGCAATCATATTGTCCAACTTATACAAAGGCATCTTCTTTAAGGCGATACCGCTCTATATGTGTACATACTTGGCAAACGTAATATATTCGTATTTCCAATTACCTCAACCCGATTTTAAGCCTATATGCCTTCATTGTCACGACATCTAAATTATCGAAGGTATGGTCTTGAATAAACATTTCGCTTGATTCGAATCACGGATAACTCGATAGGGGCAAAAGAAAGGGTACCGATTTTCTTATTTCATGAACTGAAAGAAATGTTATTTCTAACCACATGACCTCTACTATGGTTGAAATGTTAATGTGTGCCGAAAAAGGCAATTGTACTGATAAGATGTCTAAGATAATCAACAGCAGTTATTTATTATTGATTTCTTTTTTAATTTTTAAGAAAATTTTTAAATCCAATAATAATAGATATGTCAACCAATCTTTGATTAACATTAGGAAGAACATCCTCAGACTATTTTCAGCTATCAGGTGTCTTCAATGCGCCGCCGCTTACTCGTCTGTATCAACGCAAATGGTGGTCACACCCGTTACTGACATTGTTAATAGAGTTGTTACAGTACCCCAGTTCTAGGGCGTGTCGCTCTGTTCCTTGCTACCAGGTGTGGGTTTTGGCGATGGATTTGTTATGATAAAACATTGATCAAACAATTGACCAAATATTATGTTGATATTTTGAATAAAATATTAACATTTACACAATTTTGTATGAACCATAGTCACCCCCACCCCCCACCCCTGCAAGTATACGTTTCCAGCTTTACATTTTTGAATTGGTTCTCAAAATGCCAGTACGCAGGCATTCAATGTCAGCATCAAACTGGCAGAAAAATAAAAAAGGTGATACATGGCAGTGTATGTAAATGTTTGACAATGATTGTAACTGTGTTACATTGTTTCTGTTGAGATTCGATAGACGCTCATTGTATTGTGTTTGGATAGTGATTAATCGTCAGGAATTTGCTATATTTAGAAGCTGGTGTGGTGTGTAAAGGATGTTACCGAAGTTTATATGATTGTCTATGTTGTGAGGGCACTGTGAGGTACTTTCCATTAGCTAGTTAGACTATATAAGGACACAAAAGCGTGTTTGCGTATCTTTCACGCATATTGATCACATCGGATCCAGCCTTCGTGTGAGGATCGCTCATCATTCCCTGCCTAGACCATCCTGGTAGCTTGACCACTGTCGCCGCTGGGTGAATATATATAATTTATCGCTGACTTTTTTATAACCACTGTATTTTTGTATTTGATACTGACCACTGTCTTCATATTATATACTGTCGTTGAATATTGTACTACGTACCGCTCTATTGTTTACTGTTATTGTAATTGATGTGCTGTAATTCGTGTTGATTTGAAAACCAAGTTAAGTTTGTAATACATTTGTTGATTGTATACGTTCTTTTACGTACATATTTCAGGGTTAACATATTGTTTCAATTTGGGAATCGACAAAGGCGTAAACAAGAGTTCCACACAGTGCACAAAAGATTATATATGAACTCATAAGGCCTCATTGCTATGATATTTTGTTATCAAAGGGGACAGAAGAACCAGTTGGTATTGAGAAGTGAATATTCTTTAGATTATCAGAAGGGGTGTTATTGGTGTGTCACCAAACCCAACAATGTCAATATCGGACTCACAGGGCAAAAGAGAAGACTTGTTTCCCTTATATGTCGTTATAGAACGGGCGGTTAAAGTGCTTCACCTTGTTGACTTGGTGTTATCTGACCCCAAAGGCGTGCACTTTTAGTCGTGTAATCAGATGCTGTTTTAATTGGTTCTCGCTTTTCGCGCATCATCGTATATATGTCAGTCTCACAAAGAACGTGCTCTTTATATATAGATCGTGTTGCGTCGCACGTATGAAGGTTGTTTGAAAGACTGTCATCTCGGTGGGGCAGCTTAAATGTGCTCAGAGATAGCGATGTATGGTTGTGCTCATTTGGTGTAGCTACGCTGTAAGAGATAACGTCTTATAATGTAGGTTTATACAAATATGGTTTCATATATACTGATGTTGATGGACTAGTAATTAATTGTCACTACTACTATATCAGATCAAGCCCAGTACTTCATGCATTGGATTATATAATCTAGAATTTACATTCTCCGGGCTTACATTTCTCTAAACGATGTTTTGTGTAGTTGATTTGGTCTCCTTGAATTCCAATATTTATTTGAGTGAGCCATATCAAGGTAGGTTGACCGTTTTATGCTTTTTTTTGCAGCTGTTCAGATGCAATCTGCCTGTATAAGACATGTAATCATATCCGGATAAAGAACGGTTGGCTATGTCGACGTTTAAGTTTAGTTACATGTTGTCCAGCCCGGTTATGTGTTCAGAGTTTACATGAAATATTTTGAAAAGATGTTACTAGGAAACATTTAGGCACGATAGTTGTGATGTGTCTTAGGTGTACATTAGAAGGTTTAACTGGTCATCCAATATTTTAAATTTGTTTCTCAAAATTTGCTGAATTGCTTATTTCAGTTTCGAAAGCATTATTTTTGAATTGTTGCTGTCGTTTTCAGAAAAGAAGTATTGATAATGCATTACGCGTAATAATAGTCAATTCGACGATTCCGACTATGTCATATACACGTGTTTATGAATCACTATCAAATGTTGGTGATACCAGGCGTTTGCGAAAAATTGGAACGTAACTATCCTGCCACAACGGTCACAAACACATGCAAAGTCAAGTGAACTATTCACCTGAAGACAAACGACATTTAAAAATATGGTACAAGTAAAAAAATAGCATAATTTTGGTCACTGTTGCGTCAAGTTTGGTAATGTCCTCCACATGTCTAAGATTAAAATTTTGAAAGCTTTACTGAGGCCTTGAATGTTGATCTGTTGATGCGCTCTTTCACATGCGCTCTTTGAAATTTTTTTAAAAAGGGCATGCTCCATTGTACCTCAAAAGTTGTGTCGACAGCAAAGGCTGGAGCTGTTGGAATATTGCCATCATGAAGGGGAAGTTGACTATTGAACAATTTCTTTTATTTCCACTTCAGAAGCGTAAATCAGTGGAACGGAATGGCCTGTTTGGCCATTATTGAACAATACGTCAGGGCGTCAGTACACACTCATGTAGCGTCAACGTTGAAATATCAGAAATATGGAAATAAGTTCAAAATACATTCAGCAACACCCAAATTACCTAACTAAAATCCAATAAAATAGTAGTAGGTATTTTATGATTCAATATCGTCCTCACCAATGATGAATAAGACCATAGAAGGGACAGTCTTGTTGCGATATGCATAATGCTTCTTATCAATAATTATCCTCACATTCATACTTGTGAACTGTGTGTGTTCGTTTCGTAACATGAATTAAATCTAATTGTTCGTAACCTTTCATTCAATGACAGGTATCATAGTGCTGTATTAGTGAACACGCACATGTATATTTTCCTGAGTTATGTAGTTGTGACAAAAGATGTGCATTTGAATTAATTTCAAAATGAAGAAAGTACATTAAATTTTAATGCTGTTTGCAAATCCTAACTTCTGGCTTAACTATTCATGTTGAACTTGAGCTGGAACATTTTGATAAATATATCCTTATTAGTAGGTACATTTTTCTATGTATGAAATGAATTATCCTATTTCAGCACTTGACAGATATAAGAAGAAGGCAGACACGAGACCTGCACCTCAAGAATGTCCATCCGTGTATTCTCTTCAGCGATACGAACACATTTACATATTCACAAAATACATGCAGCTGTATCTGTGAGATACTATGCAGGTCTTCCAAAAGCGTATATGCCATATGGAAACACTGGAGACGGAAATTATGGATCAACACTCGGAAAGCAGAATGCTGGCTACATGGAACCAGTACGAGACAAGATCCTTAACTTGGTCAAATCCATTACATTCACTGCCAAAGACTCAGTGTTCAACATAGGCGACTATGGCGCAGCTGATGGCTCTGCTTCCATGGTCATCATTGGGCAGATGTTGGCAACTCTGAAAGATCAGCATGGTCCAGAGGCATCTATGAAGACTTGGAATTGAATGATTTCAATTTCCTGTTCAAACGTATGTCAGGAATCATTCCTGAACCGCCTTCATACCTTCTGGAAATGGACAACGTCTATGTTCTCGCTGCTGGGACCAACTTCTACAAACAATGTGTACCTTCAAATTCAATGCATTTCCTCATGTGTATGGTCGCTGTTCACTGGCTGTCGAAGACTCCAACAAACGTTAAGGACTCAATTTACAAATACCCTGAGGGTAGTGCCGAGGAGAAGATGGCTTTAGAAAAACAGTCTGAGGTCGACTTCGAGACCTTCTTACTTTTGAGAAGTCGAGAATTTAAAAAGGGAGGCCTACTTGTCATTTATGCCGGCTGTGAGTATGAAGATGGAAATAGTGGAAAAGTCAAGTATCTTTCTGAGACGTTCATAACGTTACTCACTGAGGTATGGAAGGAATATAGAGAATCTGGGAAAATCTCAAAAGAAGAATTTTTTAATACAATTTTTTCAGTTTGCCTTCACAGCATGGCTAAGATGAGAAAACCATTCGATGACAAAATGTCAGCAGTTTCCAAATCCGGACTCTGTCTCTTGTCAGCTGAAACGGTTATCAACCCTGACATATTTTACACAACATGGAGGGAAAAGAAAGACAAGGAAGGGATTGATGACAGGGAGGAGTTTGCCAGGATGCTCAAGTCGGCCCATAGGAACTGGAGCAATAGCACCTTCATGAACGGCCTCTCAGACTCCCGCTCACAGGAGGAGAAGAAGAAGATAGAAGAAGATAGTGGATGAGTTGTATGACGTTGAAAAACGAATTTCAGAAATGAGTCCCGAAGAATTCAAGGATGATGTACGATTAATATATCTTGTGATCAGAAAAGAATAGTCAGCTCACAATCCTCAAGAAGAGCAAAACTTTGAATCATGTGAACAGACATACATGCAAAACAACTGATACCATGTGATCCATTTTAATTCTTTAATGTCCTTAAAGACTTCAAAATTCAGGAAGCACAAACAATTTCACATACTGACACCATTTCACCCAAGTTGTTTAACTTTAGGAACGTGGATTTGGCATGTTGTGATGTAATTCCACTACATGTAGCTGCTAGACTGATCATACTGCTTCCAACACGGTGGTCATACATGATAACAAGTGTTTTTTTCTATTGTTGACAATGACAAGAATGACAACCTTCATCGGTTGTTCAAGTATGGACCAATATATCGTGAGCAGCGTTGTGCCGATTGCTTTCTCAACTTTAAATAATTATGGATGTTGACGAGGCATATGCCAAAAATGGGCACAAAAAGAAGAGGAACCTGTCTTTCTTGGGGTCAAGTCAGTGCGTGATTTCACTGGTAGAAGCACAAACTAATAAAAGGGAACCAGAATTGGATTTAACATATCCTGGCTGCCCGATATGAAATGTTTGTAGTTGTTCCCAAAAGCAAAGGCCTCAAATAGCATTACCATTGTATGTTAGCATCACTATATTAATGACAATGGTAATCGTGAACTGTTCTTAGGCCAAAATACCCATAATACAAATGGTTTTACTTATATAACATGGTTTTAACTTCTTGTTGTATATTTCCATGGATGTTGTGTTGAACATAGTATACACGAATTTAGTAAGCATTAATATTGTTTTCTTTTTATTTGATAAACAAATGGTTCTAATGTCATGACAATTAATGATATTAAAGTAAATGAAATGAAGAGTGTATATCATAATATATTGGGGACAGAGCAAGACCTCTTGTTCTTCATCTTCTAAAACATCATTTAATGCAACAGAATTATTTTGCAATTGGTGCCACTGCCAAGGGCCTCAAATCACAACCATTAAAACTTTTGTCATGACATGAGAGGAAAATATGAAGAGTGTGTATCATTTTATTGAGGACAGAGCAAGAGTACATGCTCCTCATCTTCTAAAACATAGCATTTAATACATTTAATACAGATCCTTTTATATGTACAGTACTTCAACGTTTCCGTAGTTTCTGAAAGCCTAATGCATTATACCCACTTCCAGATTGAAGCAATACCTTCTTATAGTTGATTTATTCTATATCATATTTGCAATCTTCTCTATTAAAATCACTTCTTCAAAGTAGAATAGAATGCTAACGATGGACTATTTATGAGTTTGTAATGCCAATCTTGATTAGAACCATCAATCAAAATTTGTTTAAAGATGCCAAGAAACAGATTTGTCACCAACGTCTTGAACAAACCACAAGAAAAGCAGATTTATAATATGTGTAGCCCAAATTGGGTGTATTCTATTGCAAGTTTGTTTTAGCGTGTCATATCATTGAAATGGATATCTGTCATGTGGCATTGAAATCAGACGGAGCCAATGCCGAATACAATTCACATGAAGAATAATCAACATATGTGGCAAGATTTGGTAACTGGAAACTAGTATTTAGTACACATTTACAGAACTTTCAGTGAACAACTTCGATAATTTTACTCCTCATATCTCACCTCCATAACCCAAAATTGGTACAGTCCTCTGATCAAATTTTCGAAAGCATATCTGGCAGTCACATTGTGTTTTATATTAAAGTTTTTGTCAGAATGAGAGTGTGACGGAAGTGCACTATATGCCTTTGTCCAAATACTTTTATCATTTTAAGTCATTATTGATCCTAAATATTTATGTGCGTTAACAACTTTCATTACTCCTCCATTATATGACCACTACTTATAATTTGATCTGGTTGTTTAATTAATTTTCAAAACTTTTATAATCATGTTTTTTATGATGCCTTTGCTGTTCTGGCCGAATTGTTCTGGAAACTGGCTTTAGAGTACGAGTTATGGGTCAGATGATTAGATATCATTTACATGGAAATCATCTCCATGCTCAACGTCCCCATGTTGCACGGCCTCTTACAAATCGTCATATTGCCAACATACGTCATTGGTGTACCCAACGTCGAAACTGGGGTAATCGTTGCTGGTCACGTGTCATGTTTTCAGATGAGTCCCGATTTACTTTGCACTTTCTAGATAGGCGAGGTCGCATCTGATGACAGATATGGCAGTGGATCCGTTATGGTGTGGGGTGGCTTCAGAATAACTGAGCAAAACCTCACTCATTGTGCAGTCCCCATGAAGAATCCGGGTTAGACCCATGCTTGTCGTACGGGATCGGGTGGTCAGGCTCGTTGACTTGGTTGATGCATGTCATCATATCCCAATTGCGTTTATCGTTGCTCATATCACTGGACTGTTTGGTCCAGAAGGCCGCCATCATATAGCTGGAATATTGCTGATTCGGGTGTTAGGCAACAAACACTGACTTTCGTCATGGGAATTGTGCTGGAGACGGGAGCCATCAGTAGGACAGGACATGTTTAATATTTTCATTAACTTCTGGTGTCATTTTCAGTGACTTCATATTTTTGGTCACTATTTTGCTTTTTACGCCCTAAGGAATCTGTTCGGTGGTTATTCAAGACTGATCATCTCTGTCGTTGACGTTTTGAAACAGCTTTACTACCGACAGTAAACTCCCTCTAAAAGTCTACCTATGCTGTTCGGGACGGTCGGGTAAACTAGGAATTAAAGCGTTCGCTCCCTACGCTGAAGACCCGGGTTCGATTGCCGATATGGGTACAATGTGCAGCCCATTTCGTGTGTCCCCCGCCGTGATATTGCTGGATAATTGCTAAAAGCGGCGTAAAATTATACTCACTCACTCACTCACTCACTCACTCACCTATGCTGTTCATTTTGGAATAATTTATAATTTGAAGTTTACACGATATACGGCCTTTCCATTGTACGAGAGGTCGGTCACATGACCGCGAAATTGACGTTCATAAGTGTATGAACGACACAATTTGACGTTCATACGTTTTTCATGAGACCGTGTTCTTGAAATGACGTAAACACTGACGGACTACTTCCATATTCCTGGGGAAACCCCTGGGAATTCCCTAGCACGAAAACATACATAAGCGTTCTTTCTGATCATTTAGAACCTTTATTCTTGGTCTCAGCGTTTCAGTATACATTGAGAAGTGTCAGAGAGCGTGACTGCATAATTGTTCACGAATATCCTCTCTGCGGCCTACCCTAATGAACAAACGATGAAATGCACATCTAAACTATCGTTGTATCGACTCGATCCGTGCCTAGGCTGACACTGACCGTCTCCAGCAATCTAAGAATTTGCCTTGGTGTCTGTTTGACGCATCTTTATTCACCTTTCAATGATCAGTCAGTTGATCAATGGTGACTAACACATGTAACCGCCATAGGTTCATTAACAACTTCGGAAATCTCTCCCGTCACGTTTATCGTGTCGGCCATTTTGACGTCTTGTACTTGATGTAAATGTATTACGACGCGCTGTCATTGTGACTGACTTACTCAGGTAGTTCTTTACAGACCTTTCTCATCTAATGAGGATATGATTTGAACACATGTGCTGCGTGAGATAGTCCTGAAGAGCAAGTTGTGCATCCATACGCCCATGTCACCTCTCTTTTTGAGTAACTATTTTACTCCGCGATATAGCTGGTTGTTGTATGGCTGTCAGTGTAAACATGAAGTCACATGTACTAAATAAAATTGTGTTTAGATTTTGGCCTACCTCCTTTGAGGTAAGAAATTGTGATAAAAAATTTATAAGAATTGACTTTCACTTTGTTTGAGTTCATTGGGGTATGAACCTTCATAGAGTGAAGGCCAAACATTGTATGAACGTCGTCGCAAGCTCCGACGTTCATACAGTTTGGCCCTCACTCTATGAAGGTTCATACTCCAATGAACTCACACAAAGTATAGGTCAATTCTTAAATAAACTATAGTCAAGCTGCGGCTTTTGCATTGAACTAATGTTCACAGAAGCTAATAGAATGACATGTCAACATACAATGTTGTCATTGTCACCGTGTCCCATGTAGGTGTGACGTCTCTGGTGCAATGTGGTAACATACGGATGGTTTTGCTACATCGATAGAAATAACAGTCATGCATGTCTACTGATGTAGGTTAAGATGGTACCATTAATATATCACTGTTGTTACTGTTACGTACAATCTTGGGATAACAAAAACAACAACAACATCTTAATTTTTTTTCTGTACAATCTTCGAATGTGATGTTTTCTCTGTTAAGGACCTTTCTTACCAACTGTCAGTCTATCAGACCACGGCAAGCCCGTTACGGCCGTTCTTACTGCTACCTGACTGTGGGTGGCTTACTAACTTCTAGTCCCTAAAAAGAAAACATTTATCCGAAAATACAGTTAAGTTATCTAAATAAAGTATAATAAAAATGAGCCCAGAGACTATTTTCATTTACATGACCTGAGGTAATCTAGGCTTGCCAACTATTTTACTTGGGATGTCTAGTGTTTATTTGTTTCAGGGTCTGTATGACAAGGGTGCACGTGCGTTTTGATAGGTTATGTTTGTGTGTGGTTTAAGTTTGCTGGCTTATCCAGGGTATTGTCCATTCATAGTTTCTTTAATGGCCGCAAAAACATTCAAGTCGTAAGTTATGAATAGGAGATTATGTCTCTCTTTGCTTCAATATATGTCTTAGCATAAAATCGTGTGTACAAACTGGTCTCTATCTACAAAGTCATTACGTAAGTTGGGGCGGTCGGGTAACCTAGTGGTTAAAGCGTTCGCTCGTCACGCCGAAGACCCGGGTTCGATTCCCGACATGAGTACAATGTGTGAAGCCCATTTCTGGTGTCCCCCGCCGTGATATTGCTGGAATATTGCTAAAAGCGGCGTAAAACCATACTCACTCACTCACTCCATTACGTAAGGTTCAGCAAGGGACAGCTTATTGAATGTCTTGAGTATGTTCGCGTATACTCCGGCTAATTCATGGCTTATTACTGATGTTGTTTATATTATTGGACCGAATATACCTTTTACAAATTCATGTTCCTCATATTGTTAAACACATTTTTGAGAGAATTAGAAAACACAACTTTATGGATAACAGCCTATGGTTTACTGCATTGAGCAAAGTTTCGATGTAGATTCTGACGCCATTTCAAACTGGAGTGACTACAACCAAGTGATGAGAGGTATATTTCATAACGAATTTATTATGCCGAAAAGTTTACACTCTCTGGTGTCCATATCGCACGTGTCATGTCAAAATGAAAACTTGACGCTTTCAACCGCACGTTGACGTGAACGGTCAAAGGGAGGCTACTCTTTAAACCTTAGAGGCCAAACCTTGTTGAACATTTTAACTATAATATTTATCAATAAAGTCACGAACGTGATCTAAAAACAGATTAATGTCCTTGCAGATCACAATTAATGACAGTAAAACACAAAACAATGTCAAACAAGAGTTTGCCACTAACGTGGCTATATCCCCCGCCCCTGTTGCATAATTTATGACATAATTAAATCTAAACAAACCCTTACCTTTTTTAACCGAGGCGGAACTTGTCATGGAAATTGTAAAAAAGTCCATCTTGTTGCCATGGAAACGTAAAAAATAAAAATTTCTAAAATTTCTAAACAGCAAAAAGCACCAGTTCAGCATGTACCTGACAAACCTGCAAAGTTTCATGAAAACATATTGAACGGTTTATGAGTTATGCTCCGGAAACGAACCCTACCCTGACAGAACCTAAGTCCATCTTGTTGCCATGGAAACGTAAAACATCTAAAATTTCTAAAAAGCAAAAGGAACCTTTTTCAGCATGTACTTGACAGACCGGCAAAGTTGACGGACGTACGGATTGACGGACGGAGCCCGTTTCTATATGCTCCGCCAACTTTGTTGGGCGGGGGATAATAACGATTTTCGGTACCAGAATTTCCACGTGAAATATGTGAGGTGGGTGTTGGAAAATCCAAGATGGCTGTTACTGACGGTATACGGGCTCATGTGGGGTCAGTAGATCTGCTCACTGATTCGTCAATCTCACTTTGAGGCATAATAGATGCATGATATGTTGTGATAAGCAGCCGATATGGATTGGCAACAATTGACTTGATTAGCTCGTCATAGGCAAACGGGATGTTAAAAATGAGGAGGTTAAAATACAGGTCTGGCCAACACCCAAGAAACAGAAAAAGCTAACTATTTTTGAATCACCCCAACCTTATACTATAATGCTGATTAGCTACAAGGTTCACTTGTGACATAATTACTTAACCCGCTCAGGCAGCCAGCTCCCCAGGTGTACTATTCAAGCAAAATTACGCAAACCCAAGCCTTCTTGTTTCAATTCAAGTCTAAATGCATCTGATATACAAACAAACATATAAAAGCATACACATAACACCCTTGATCTCTGTTGATCAAAGGTTTGTGACGGAGGATTTATGGCTTCCGAGAGTTTTCGTTTTGCGAAGTCCTGATGTTTGTAAGAGAGGATTTGGACTTTGTCAAACTGAATTTGATGGCTGGGGAACTTCTTGTCTGCTTTGGCCGTTTAGGATTTATGTTCTTTAATGGACATTTTGTCAGTTTGACATAAATACAATGTACATGTACCTCACTCAGACACAGTATACTGACTCCGAGTCGATCAGTCTTTGTTTTATCCCCTTAATACCGAGCGATTGAATGTTTACTGGATTGTATGGTCAAGACTCGATTGTTTAAGAAGCCTGAGAATGTCAAGTGGTGCCGGGGCTTTCGGAGTTAGAATATGGCACCAGTTACCTTCAATGTATCTTTGTTTGTTTGTTTGTTGTTTAACGCCGCACTCAGCAATATTCCCAGCTATATGACGGCGGTCTGTACATAATCGAGTCTGGACCAAACAATCCAGTGATTGACATCATGAGCACCGATGCACGCTATTGGGATACGATAACATGTATCAACCAAGTCAGCGAGCCTGACCACCCGACAAGCATAGTCGCCTTTTATAGCAAGCATGGGTTGCTGAAGACCTTTTCTACCCCGGATCTTCACGGGTCTTCAATGTATCTTGTAGTAAGAGGCGAACAAATGGATCGGGTGATCAGATTTGTTGACTTGACTGATTGCATCACATGATACCAAGACGAAGTGGATCGTTGTGCACAATGAATTGTCTGGTCCAGACTCATAAATCTGGAATATTGCTCAGAGCGGCGTTAAACAACAAACAAACAAAGTCTGAACGTATGAATAAATTCTGGAATTTTCGTGATGTTATCGCTCAAGTATATTTTTAGGTTGCAGTATATGCGGTAGGAACTGTTTGTGTCGGAGGGTAAAGTTTACGTACCCTTTGAAGATTTACCATTGTTATACATGATGTTCAAAAGACAATGTAACAGAGCTATCTTTGAACCTTGGCACCAGTCAGTAACAATTATATTTCAAATTGATTCTTATTTCACTGACCACATCTGTGTGATTCCGTTTCTGAAACCAGTTTGTCTTTGATGTGTCTTCTAAAAATAATTATATTAAATAAATTAGGAAGAACAAAATTTGTTCACGGTTGACGGTCGTAGATACAAAAATATCACCACACTATGAGCCACTACAGCCACGTCCATGCACGTGTGTGTGTGTGTGTTTGGTGTGTGTGTGTGTGTGTGTGTGTGTGTGTGTGTTGCTGGCAGGGTATCAACAAGTACGATCTTTTAACGTCTTTTGGTAAGACGCGCCCGAGGATCGACCCAGCGAACGACCTTCCGCTCGGGCAGATGCTCCATCCCCTGAACAGCATTGAATTTGGAACCAAACACTTTCGCGACAAAGCTCCACATTTCATGCTCACTGTGGTCACAAAATTTTTGGAATACACTGAGTCTCTCTTGATCAATTTCTAGCATGGTTTCTACGAAACCTAGGGGGCACAGTCGTCTAAGGCGCCGCGATTCGCTGTGCAGAGTTGCAGAGAAGTAGTTTTCTAGAAATATTATCTTCCGAACTAATGAGGCCGTCAAGTCAGCTGATTCAATCAGAGCTGGTGATTTGATAATACCGATTGACAATCGGAATCGAACAATTATTGTTATTTCAAATCTAATCTTAAAATGTTACAACGTATTTTGTTCGTTTTCGCCGCAAAGACGCGTAATCAATACGAGTGAGTGAGTTAGGTTTAACGCCGCTTTTAACAGTTTTCCAGTTATATCACGGCGTGTCAGCTTAATGTGGGCGGAAAGTCCGAAGTGATGCAGACGTTTACCCACGAGCACGGGTACGGTGCTGACAAACATAGAAACATAATTTGGGCGAACCGGGATTCGAACCCACAATCATAGGTTTCTTGCGTGCCCAAAGGACGCAACTGCACTGCGAATCGCGGCGCCTTAGACGACTGGGCCACCCGTGCCCCCTAATACGACTCAATGTCCAGTCAATCCTGACCGTGTATGCCTCGTAACTAAATGAAATAAACATTTAAAACCTGAATTAGGCGCGAATCAACTTGGGCGCGACGATTTTCATATAAACATTGTACCACAGTGTAGCTATAAAATAAACAACTGCTTTGTTGATCAAATGAGTTTAAATCATTTGAAAAACCCACAGTTCATTCTTAATTTACAATCTCCCAGTAACGGAAGCCAGTCAAACAAACTACAATCGTTTCGTCAGGCAGCGTTGACATCTGTGAATTAAAAGTTTGTTATACATAACTGATACTGTATACGCTAAGTAAGTTACAGGTGAGGTGAGGTGAAATGGGGTTTAACGTCGCGTCCAAGATTATTGCACTTATATAGCGACGTGCAGGTATGTGTATGTGTTTGTGTGGCTGCTTGTACTAGTCCGGACTGATGCCGATTTATAGTGCTAGCTCACTGAGATAGCATGCCGCAGTTTAACATGAATACCCCACTCAGACACAGTATACTGACTTCGAGCCGACCAGTCCTTGTTTTAGCCCCTTAATGCCGAGCGCCAGACAGGGTAACAACAAGTACCATCTTTTAACGTCTTTTGGTATGACGCGGCCGGGGATCGAACCCCGGACCTTCCGCTCTCCGGGCGGACGCTCTTCCACTAGACCACGGAGGCGGTCTTAGTAAGTTACAGAATAACGCGAGGCAATCCTAACTGGTTCAAACACCAACACATACACTCGCTCTCTCACTGCAAAGTTTTAAAATTTTGGCCATGAAACCTCAACCTCACATGTGGTCACAACATATATATCTAAAGAAAGATGAATCTAAATACTACATATTATATCTGCATGTGTAGAGGCCACACCATTTCGGAGTCCCGTGATGGGATTCGAACCATTGAGTTTGTTATGATATTGGATTTTCTTGTCGTTTTCGCGGAACAGCAGTCGACAGCGGCGGGAGGATATTTCCAAAATGGTTTGTACTGGAAGTAGAGTTATCTGCCCTTGTTGTGTACATGAACATGGCAGGATTGGTGGTACGAAAAGTTCGGGATGGGCCAGTGTCTAAAAGGCAGATTGCACACATACACAACAAATAGAGGGCGATTCGAGGCATTTTCAACCTGATCTGCTTCTTATCTCCTAGCCAAGTTCGGCTGTTTTCTTCCGTTTTGAAAATCAAAGTGCCCTTAAACCCAACTCATACACTCACTCCATTGTTGGCAACAAATTTGAAATGGCGAAAAGAGTATTGATGAAATTATTGCTTAGTGTACAAAAGGGCAACGCTCATGAAGTTTATTTAGCGCTAACATTTGGTGTCAGTTCAAGTTATGATGAGGTTGAAAAGACCATGTTGGAGGTTTGTGAGTTGGTCCTTGGGGCATTTAGGCAAACATTTAGGCAGTCAAACAACAGGGGTGCTAATACTGATATCGAGTTTGCACGGAAAAAGGAGACTTTGTTTGATTGGTTGCGCTGATCGAAAGATGTTGGTTAAAATTTTGACAGGCTGAGGCAGCTGATTTTTTTGGAAGATTTCAAGCAGTGTTTGTATGCTGATATTCGGACTTATTTGGGTGAACAGTAGACGGATCAGCTGCACTGGACTGCAGCCTTGGCAGATAGTGACTCGGTTACTCACAAGAGTAATTTCAGGCAGTGCAGTTACTCTACCAGGAATACATCTATAGGGGTAATTTCAGGTCAGGTCAGTCTGGCAATTCAGGTCAGGAGAAGTCAGCTACTTGTGTTGAGGCAGGTTCGCATCTTAGGAAATCGGCTTGTTCATTCCTCAGAACATCCGATACCCCAGTTGGTTTAAAAGAGGATTCAGCTTTATTGGTTGGTACTAGATACAGATATTTACAGAAGCCAGGTAATTTGATTTCTGATTAAAGCAAACTCAAGGACGAAAATCAGCCATGAACCTCTCTCCATGCAATTAGAGTCCCAGCTTATGTCTGATGTCAGAAACACCGAGAAGTATTTTTGACTTGTGCATCTACCCATTGTTCCGGATGCGGAGTACTTGCCTTTTTCAAAAGGATTTGTGTCGCTTAAAGTTGACGAAATAGAGAATCCATTTTTATCAACGAGTGTTGCTTTTTTTGATAACAAAAGACACGAGGGTGAGATTTTATTTATCACCGAACATCATTCTTTGTAGGCAGTAATAAGCAGTGTCTTCGGTGTATAAAGTACTGCTAACAACTTTAGTAGCAGAGACGTTGTTGATGTCCTTTGATTGTGACAACCTGGTAACACTGACGTCACAATGGTCTGCAAAGCATTGTGATGCAATTTCTTTGCAGCGATATCTCCTGGGGGAGCCAGTTTGGATGATATTTTAGAATTGACCTTCACTTTGTGTGAGTTCATTGGAGAATGAACCTTCATAGAGTGAGGGCCAAACTGTATGAACGTCGGAGCTTGCGAACTCACACAAAGTGAAAGTCAATTCTTATAAATTTTTTATCACAATTTCTCACCTCAAAGGATGTAGGCCAAGATCTAAACACAATTCTATTTAGTACGTGTGACTTCATGTTAACACTTTCAGCCATACAACAACCAGCTACATCGCGGAGTAAAAAAGTTCCTCAAAAAGAGAGGTGACATGGGCGTATGGATGCACAACTTGCTCTTCAGAAACATCTTACACAGCACATGGATTCAAATCATATCCTCATTAGACGAGAAAGGACCAGTAAGTAAGTCACAATGACAGCGCGTCGTAATACATTTACATCAAGTACAAGACGTCAAAATGGCCGACACGATAAACGTGACGGGAGAGATTTCCGAAGTTGTTAATGAACCTATGGCGGTTACATGTGTTTGTCACCATTGATCAACTGGCCGATCATTGAAAGGTGAATAAAGATGCGTCAAACAGACACTATGGTAAATTCATAGATTGCTGGAGACGGTCAGTGTCAGCCTAGACACGGATCGAGTCGATACTACGATAGTTTAGATGTGCATTTCTTCGTTTGTTCATTAGGATAGGCCGCAGCGAGGATATTCGTGAACAATTATGCAGTCACGCAGTCTGACATCTCTTAACGTATACTGAAACGCTGAGACCAAGAATAAAGGTTCTAAATGATCAGAAAGAACGCTTATGTATGTTTTCGTGCTAGGGAATTCCCAGGGGTTTCCCCAGGAATGTGGAAGTAGTCCGTCAGTGTTTACGTCATTTCAAGAACACTGTCTCATGAAAAACGTATGAACGTCAAATTGTGTCGTTCATACACTTATGAAAGTCAATTTCGCGGTCATGTGACCGACCTCTCGTCCAATGGAAAAGCCGTATATCGTGTAAACTGCAAATTAATAAATCATATACATTTGAATATTCTGAGGAACACACGGACACTTTAGTTATGCTGTTGGAGGACGTCCTCCTTTTGGGGGAACAGTCTTATGTCACTGCCAGCAGGGTTGTTGTATTAGAGATTATTCAAAAACTTCTCCCCATTGTTTTTTATGAATGTCATGTCCCAGCCTCTTGCTGATGTCATTAACTGGAGGATGAGAATGTTTGTGGTGTTCAACTACCAAAGTCTGCTGTTGTAAGGAAGGAGTAGCTACCTTATATTTCAAAAGGTATAGTTTCGCTTCTGAACATCCAGTGACGTAGGGGCGGTCGGGTAGCCTAGTGATTAAAGCGTTCGCTTGTCACGCCGAAGACCCGTGTTCGATTCCCGACATGGGTCTACTGTGTGAAGCCCATTTCTGGTGTTCCCGGCCGTGACATTGCTGGAATATTTCTAAAAGCTGAGTAAAACCATACTCACTCACTCCAGTGACGTCATCCTATAGTTCTTTAGACGCGTTAAATCTCATAAAAAAGGGATCCCGGGATAGTTGCAATATACGAGTATATGTTATAATATCGCCGGGAGTTCATATAATATCACGGGGATTTTATGAATACAACTTCCATTTATAATTGTAACACATGTTTCTCGCAAGAAATTTATTTTGCATTTGGACATAATGTAATGAAATGTAAAATGACAAATGTTTTCTTCATATTCCCGCGGATCGAACACGCAACCTTTGTTGCTACAGACGCACTTATAAATCACAATGCTTTTAAGAATATATATTTTCAAGTAACCATTCTCCACCAACATAGTTTACGCCCGTTACCTGATGTTCATGGAAAGTATGTATGAATCATAAAACTGTTGATAAATGTTGTTTTAAGTTTCTTTCTTTTTCGGTTTATAAGTTAGATAAAAAAAGACGCCATCCTGACGAGTTTTATCCAACATTTATGTGGGATAATTCAACATTCCACCCATTGGTATTCTGAGGGTCACAGGTTCTCCGGTTTTTAATGCTAGAGGGGGGCCTGCCATTTTTGGCGTCTTTCGCTAACTCAGATTTATTATTAGAGGGTACTGGTGGGGTTACTTGTGCGCCTGTCCATTGGGGTGGTTTGCAGTCAGATCTGGTGTTGGGTTCAGTGGAAGTTAGTTCCAGATGTTGATTTGCTTGTAATGGTTTAACGGGGTCCAAGGTGATCCATGTGTGAGCATTGAGCAAAGCAATTCCGAGAGCACTGGATCACTTCAAGAAGACATTCAAGGTATATTTCCTTCGTGTGCTTCATGTATTATTCAATATTTGTCAAAAATGTATTTGTTTTCATGTCATTGTTTATTTTAACGTTGCGAACAAATTTGGATATATCATGATGCTAGACATCCCCCTACAGATTCTAGCTCATCTCTTCAGAGAAGTGTTGGACATTAGAGGGCAGTGAGGGGACGGGTGCGCCACAGCATGGGATGCCAAAGCTCACATGGATTTTAATTAAACATGACAAAATGTGTGTTTATACCCAATGGTGTTTTATTTCCTTGTGATGATACATTAACTTGAGGGAGTAACTATCAGCCACCAGACAGCCATCGCACAGATTGGGTTATCCAATCTACAAGAAAAGATAAAAACCAAACATAATAGTGAAATAATATTGCAATTTGAACACCAGAATAACCTTGTCCAGGGGTTATCATTAGTCATTTAAAGATGTGCAGGTGACTATTGCTTTCATTTATTTGTTAAATTGATATAACATTAATTGAAATGTACACTGATTTTGATTGTACATGTAGACTAAGAGGGCTTCTTTTTTATTTGTATGGGGATTTGAGAACAATTCCCTGCTGTAACTAACAAAGTATTTATTTACTGAGAACAATCAAACAATCCATTCATTTTCACTATTAACACAATAAATTGGGTATTTTATAAATAGAAGTTATCTTACACCTCAGCACCACTAACCCCGCCCTTCCACCGCCTAATGGATGCTCCTTTAGGTAGTTGGCTTAGATTATGTCACTTAATTTTAATACAAATGTTTTCAACATGGTCGTCCGTCAGAAGGTGTTTCCAGATTAGAAGGTCTGGAAGAACATGGGTTCTCTGTATACGTCTGGCATCTGAAGCTTTATATCAACAAAAATTACCTGATATTTGTAATTTATTATCCTGTAGCCTGACGAAGTTATCTGAAACACAAACAAAACTAGAAGTACTTTCGAAGGAAAGAGAAATAGTAACAGGTAAATGTAGCAGTCGGGATAAAAGAGAGTAAGTTACAACGTCACAGCTCAAAGTGTGAATAGAAATCGATGGCGACTGTTGGTATATGAAGTTTACATACACATGCTAAAACAAAGGTATTAGTTTGATTGTAATGTCCCATTAACAGAGATAGAAGCAGACAGATGAGTGCATCCTTGCATGTCCCATTAACTGAGAAAGAAAAAGAAAGATGAGTGCAACCTGACATGTCCCATTAATAGAGAAAGAAGCAGACAGGTGTGTGCACCCTGGCATGTCCCATTAATGGAGAAAGAAGCAGATGGGTGTGTGCACCCTGACATGTCCCATTAATGGAGAAAGAAGCAGACAGGTGTGTGCACCCTGGCATGTCCCATTAATAGAGAAAGAAGCAGAGAGATGTGTGCACCCTGGCATGTCCCATTAATAGAGAAAGAAGTAGACAGATGTGTGCACCCTGGCATGTCCCATTAATGGAGAAAGAAGCAGATAGGTGTGTGCACCCTGACATGTCCCATTAATGGAGAAAGAAGCAGAGAGATGTGTGCACCCTGGCATGTCCCATTAATGGAGAAAGAAGTAGACAGATGTGTGCACCCTGGCATGTCCCATTAATGGAGAAAGAAAAAGAAAGATGAGTGCAACCTGACATGTCCCATTAATAGAGAAAGAAGCAGACAGGTGTGTGCACCCTGGCATGTCCCATTAATGGAGAAAGAAGCAGATGGGTGTGTGCACCCTGACATGTCCCATTAATGGAGAAAGAAGTAGACAGATGTGTGCACCCTGGCATGTCCCATTAATAGAGAAAGAAGTAGACAGATGTGTGCACCCTGACATGTCCCATTAATAGAGAAAGAAGTAGACAGATGTGAGCACTGTTGCATGTCCCATTAACAGAGAAAGAACTAGACAGACGTGTGCACCCTGGCATGTCCCATTAATGGAGAAAGAAGCAGAGAGATGTGTGCACCCTGGCATGTCCCATTAATAGAGAAAGAAGTAGACAGATGTGTGCACCCTGGCATGTCCCATTAATGGAGAAAGAAGCAGATGGGTGTGTGCACCCTGACATGTCCCATTAATGGAGAAAGAAGTAGACAGATGTGTGCACCCTGGCATGTCCCATTAATAGAGAAAGAAGTAGACAGATGTGTGCACCCTGACATGTCCCATTAATAGAGAAAGAAGTAGACAGATGTGAGCACTGTTGCATGTCCCATTAACAGAGAAAGAACTAGACAGACGTGTGCACCCTGGCATGTCCCATTAATGGAGAAAGAAGCAGAGAGATGTGTGCACCCTGGCATGTCCCATTAATAGAGAAAGAAGTAGACAGATGTGTGCACCCTGGCATGTCCCATTAATGGAGAAAGAAGCAGATGGGTGTGTGCACCCTGACATGTCCCATTAATGGAGAAAGAAGCAGAGAGATGTGTGCACCCTGGCATGTCCCATTAATAGAGAAAGAAGCAGATAGGTGTGTGCACCCTGACATGTCCTATTAATAGAGAAAGAAGCAGAGAGATGTGTGCACCCTGGCATGTCCCATTAATAGAGAAAGAAGTAGACAGATGTGTGCACCCTGGCATGTCCCATTAATGGAGAAAGAAGCAGATAGGTGTGTGCACCCTGGCATGTCCCATTAATGGAGAAAGAAGTAGACAGATGTGTGCACCCTGGCATGTCCCATTAATGGAGAAAGAAGCAGATGGGTGTGTGCACCCTGACATGGCCCATTAATGGAGAAAGAAGTAGACAGATGTGTGCACCCTGGCATGTCCCATTAACTGAGAAAGAAGCCGGCAGGTGTGTGCACCCTGACATGTCCCATTAACTGAGAAAGAAGCCGGCAGGTGTGTGCACCCTGACATGTCCCATTAACTGAGAAAGAAGCCGGCAGGTGTGTGCACCCTGACATGTCCCATTAACTGAGAAAGAAGCCGGCAGGTGTGTGCACCCTGACATGTCCCATTAATAGAGAAAGAAGCAGAGAGATGTGTGCACCCTGGCATGTCCCATTAACAGAGAAAGAACTAGACAGACGTGTGCACCCTGGCATGTCCCATTAATAGAGAAAGAAGCAGAGAGATGTGTGCACACTGGCATGTCCCATTAATAGAGAAAGAAGTAGACAGATGTGTGCACCCTGGCATGTCCCATTAACTGAGAAAGAAGCAGATAGTGGTGTGCACCCTGGCATGTCCCATTAACAGAAAAAGAAAAAGAAAGATGAGTGCACCCTTACATGTCCCATTAACAGAGAAAGAAGCCGGCAGGTGTGTGCACCCTGACATGTCCCATTAATAGAGAAAGAAGTAGACAGATGTGTGCACTCTGGCATGTCCCATTAACAGAGAAAGAACTAGACAGACGTGTGCACCCTGGCATGTCCCATTAATAGAGAAAGAAGCAGAGAGATGTGTGCACACTGGCATGTCCCATTAATAGAGAAAGAAGTAGATGGGTGTGTGCACACTGGCATGTCCCATTTATGGAGAAAGAAGCAGATGGGTGTGTGCACCCTGGCATGTCCCATTAATGGAGAAAGAAGCAGAGAGATGTGTGCACCCTGGAATGTCCCATTTATGGAGAAAGAAGCAGATGGGTGTGTGCACCCTGACATGTCCCATTAATAGAGAAAGAAGCAGAGAGATGTGTGCACTGTTGCATGTCCCATTAACAGAGAAAGAAGCCGGCAGGTGTGTGCACCCTGGCATGTCCCATTAACAAAAAAAGAAGCAGATAGGTGTGTGCACCCTGGCATGTCCCATTAATAGAGAAAGAAGCAGAGAGATGTGTGCACCCTGGCATGTCCCATTAATGGAGAAAGAAGCAGAGAGATGTGTGCACCCTGGCATGTCCCATTAATAGAGAAAGAAGCAGAGAGATGTGTGCACCCTGGCATGTCCCATTAATAGAGAAAGAAGCAGATGGGTGTGTGCACCCTGACATGTCCCATTAATGGAGAAAGAAGTAGACAGATGTGTGCACCCTGGCATGTCCCATTAATGGAGAAAGAAGTAGATGGGTGTGTGCACCCTGACATGTCCCATTAATGGAGAAAGAAGTAGACAGATGTGTGCACCCTGACATGTCCCATTTATGGAGAAAGAAGCAGATGGGTGTGTGCACCCTGACATGTCCCATTAATGGAGAAAGAAGCAGAGAGATGTGTGCACCCTGGCATGTCCCATTAATAGAGAAAGAAGCAGAGAGATGTGTGCACCCTGGCATGTCCCATTAATGGAGAAAGAAGCAGAGAGATGTGTGCACCCTGGAATGTCCCATTAATAGAGAAAGAAGCAGAGAGATGTGTGCACCCTGGCATGTCCCATTAATAGAGAAAGAAGCAGATGGGTGTGTGCACCCTGACATGTCCCATTAATGGAGAAAGAAGTAGACAGATGTGTGCACCCTGGCATGTCCCATTAATGGAGAAAGAAGTAGACAGATGTGTGCACCCTGGCATGTCCCATTAATGGAGAAAGAAGCAGATGGGTGTGTGCACCCTGACATGTCCCATTAATAGAGAAAGAAGCAGAGAGATGTGTGCACCCTGGCATGTCCCATTAACTGAGAAAGAAGCAGATAGGTGCGTGCACCCTGGCATGTCCCATTAACAGAAAAAGAAAAAGAAAGATGAGTGCACCCTGGCATGTCCCATTAACAGAGAAAGAACTAGACAGACGTGTGCACCCTGGCATGTCCCATTAATAGAGAAAGAAGCAGAGAGATGTGTGCACCCTGACATGTCCCATTAATAGAGAAAGAAGTAGACAGGTTTGTGCACTCTGACATGTCCTATTAACTAAGAAAGTCGCAGACAGGTGTGTGCAACCTGGCATGTCCCATTAACAGAGAAAGAAAAAGACAGGTGTGTGCATTCCTGGCATATCCCATTTACAGAGAAAGAAGCAGACAGATAAGTGCACTCTGGCATGTTCCATTAACAGAGAAAGAAAAAGACAGATATGTGCATCCGTGGCATGCCCCATTTACAGAGAAAGAAGCAGTCAGATAAGTGTACCCTGGCATGTCCCATTAACTGAGAAAGAAGCAGATAGATGAATGCACCCTGATATTTGGGCAGGACTTACCTGCCCAACGTCGGCGTTTAGAGCTGCATAGGCACAGACAGGGAAGGAAGCGAATGTGACCGTATTGTTTGTTCTCAGCACGCTTTTGTCAAAGAGGAAGACAACGCTAGTCATGGACGACATGTCATTGCACATTGAGTAGGTCAGTGCTCCCCCGTTGATGTCAAGCGCCCCTATGTAGTCGTTCACCTCCACAAAGATCTCACTCAGGCCGCTCAGGTGCACCACGTTGACCCTGTCCGCGTCGCATTCTGTTTCTGTCACCCCTACTACGAAGGCTCTGAAAGGCCATGCACGATATCGCATTTTAGTTCCTCTCGAATACATGAAACACACATGTTCTCCTTGTGACAAATGAGTATAAATATATTATTAAAATCTAATTATATACGTCTGAATATTCTCCTGGTGAACTTCAGGACTTCAATAGTGTTTTACGTTACGGGGTATAGACGAAAAATAAGGTGTGCTCACAATGTACAGCATCGAAACAATGCTGAGTACCCAGACTGTTTCTTTAAAAAATAACATAAAAAGACAATGAAACGAAATCGATGTCATCGTTAAGTGCAATAATGCACCACAAGCCCCGCATATTCTTAAGGGACAGGTGCCATGAAGATCCGGGGTAGAATATGCAACCCATGCTTGTCGTAAGAGGCGACTAACGGGATCGGGGGGTCAGTCTTGCTAACTTGGTTGATGCATGTCATCGTATCCCAATTGCATGGATCGATGCTCATGATGTCAATATCTAGATTGTCTGGTCCAGACTCGAACGGGGAACACGGGTGGCCCAATCGTCTTAGGCGCCGCGATATAACTGGAATACTGTTAAAAGCAACGTTAAATCCAACTCACTCACTCACTCACTTTGTGGAACGGGGTCCAGGTCTTTTACTACTAGGTACCCAAGTAAACAAAATATCTCCAATTACCCAACTGACGTATCTCGAAACACTGCCAACTTGACCGGGCCAGCCTTGACACAGTAGAAGTACCAGGTTTTCAGAGCTCCGGCCCTTGTGATGTTAGTGTTAGGAGTGTTAGCAATGAACGCCCAGGCTGACAAGAAGCTGAGCTGGTACTGCTTCACCTCAAGGTCACTCACCGGAAGTGTCTCCTTGTTTTCACCTTTCAAAAAGGTAAAGGACTGTAATGTGTTTCTACACAAAAATGGAAGAATATTCCCGTAATATTTCACAAATGAAGTTGAATTACATTTTTTCATGAGTGAGTGTTTACATAGCCAGTGTCGTAAAGGGGTAATTAATATCGCCATGTCTTGATTTTCGACAACCAACCAATCAATCGAGCAGGAACTTTATCGTTCATTTACCTCCACAGACAAGCATTTCACCGAATAAGGTCCCATCCATCAAACATGCGAGTTCCGTCTCGCCGGACTGTTTGAAGAATCCTGTGCTGCACTCATACTGAACAAATTGTCCTTGGCTAACGGTCGGATCTTTAGTGACCAACACAGCCCTTGAAGATGACTTGGGAGATTTCACACTGCATGTAGCCTCTGAGATAGAGAACATAGATTAATAATATCGACACAAATTTCGTCAACGTTGGGACGTACTGTAACCATACGGTTGTTCTCCATACCCGTAACCGTAACATCCGCAAAACCACCGTCTACATCAGAGTCTCCCAGTGAAGATCCTGGTTGGAATTGGTCTTCAGCAACCCATATTTGTCGTAACGGGCTCATGGTGTCAATCACTGGAGTTTTTGGGGCAGACTCTATTTTGTACAGACCGCCGCCATACGGCTGGTATATTGATGGGTGCGGCGTTAAACAACAAACAAACAAACAAAAAAAACCAAAAAGGGAGCAGTTAATAGATAATTGTCAAAATCCTGCATCATTTACGTACCCACAGCAAGCTGACACGTCGTGATATAACTGACATACTTTTCAGTACTACATACAAAAAGAACAATGAAATTTTAGCCTTTTACACTCTGGTAGTACTTTAACCATGTCTGACAATTTCATGACCAATATTTCAAAGTTTCCTGAACATTTCAGATTCACAATTTTAGTTGGCCCAAAAGGTCCTCATCATGCCCATGCCCTTTCGTCTTGACATATTACTTTAAAGAACAAAGGACAAATATAAATATACAAATGATGTTCCTAACTCACTCGACCCTGCGCACTTCCCGCAGGTTGCAGCACAGTATTTGTTGCTGTAAGTTTGGGATGTGGAACACATTGTGCGGTTGTTCTTCAGCAGGTTTTGACACATGGTTTTCTGGTCAGCACACTCTGGAAAACATGTACACATCATATATTGCCTGCCTTGGAAAGGCCCACGTGCACAAAGCATGTTTTATACAAAAAGTAAAAGGGAACGAATTTGCGAGGACTTTCAAATCATAAGCAACTCCTTCACTGCCATACATTTATTTCCAGAATTGAAAAAACCCCACAAAACTAAAATAGTCCAACTTTAATCAGAAAGTCATATGGCTCCAGCGTCCTAATAAGAAAAATATATGTAATTCTGGTCTTTTGACCTTGACCCTCAAATTGAGGTCAATCACGTGCTAGAAATTTCAATTTACAAACATGAGACCTGATTCATCCCTACCCAGAAGGTTGCTTCAGTATGCATCTACTTTAAGAAGATGTGACTTTGACCGTCAATTGAGGTCTGTCTAAACCTAACTATTTCAGTGACTTACGCTGAGGTTTATATGGACTAAGTTTAATCTTTTTACTATAAACACTTATTGACCAGGGTACTGTTGTAAAAACAACCTTAGCGCTACGTCTATGTTAAGGTATGGGAGTTACGATCACCTTGGCGCTAAGATCGCTTTGTACAACGGCACCCTGTAACATGATAATATCATTTCTTATTATAGTTATAGCGCGTATGACCTTTCTTTGATTATGACCTTAAATATCAGTTTAAGAATATCCGATAGAGATAAGCGGTATATTGATGAATCGGAAATCAGTTATTGCGTACGCTACTTGTTGAAGGTTGGTCAAAGTGACCTATCTACTACCTAGGGTATGACCTCAAAACTGACCTTGACCTATGAAATAATTGATTAATGGCTTACATAAAATCACAAAGCATATTTTGTGTGAGCTATATAATCGGTCGTCAGTAATCCATGCTACCTGTTATTTGATGGGGCTGGTAGTAAATTCGGTCAGGTAACCACAGACGTTCCAATTCCAAACACCGTAGCGACATATACAGTCTTTACATCAAATTGTGCCCGGTCATAACACTCCTTTGAATAAAGAATAATATAGATGACTATTTAGCACAGTGCATGGCACTGACCTATTCAGTATAAACACCAAAAATATAACATATTGAATTATCACGCAATTTTAAGGGTTCATTAAGGTTGCCATGTCATGATCCATCATTTCCTTCCCACGGTGTAACAATATGAACTGGTATCGTAACATTACCTCCACAAACTCCTTGAAGGTCGGACCACACACCAGTTGAGAGACACCATCTGGATGACATCTTGGAGCTGTCGCCAAGGCACTGGTATATGACGACGTCGTTGGTGTTGTAGCTGACCCCGGGTGTCACCGTCAGGCGAGCACCATTGATTGGAGGGGGAGAACCACATTTAGCTGGAAATGAAATCATTTAGTGTGATTTTATTTAAAACAAATTTGGAGGAGCCTCAATTCACTGTGCAGTGTTGCCTCCCTTTGCCATGTCGGGATCCGTTAATTGTTCGTTCGAATTTCATTTTATTTCACCGATGTTGGAAGGAAGCCCGAAGTGATTCGGTTCTTAGAACTTACCACAGTGACACAAACGAGCAAGTACTGCCAAAGACTGGGTCTGGCTGTTTTGTTGTGGCATGGCGCAGTTTTCATGTCATCGACACTTTGTGCTTGTGACTAAAAACGATTGGCGTCGCGATGATACACGCACAATGATTGTGTGCGTCGCGCATGCATGGTTTGTATGTCAGTACACACCGAAAACACGTGTCAGTACTTCCCTAATAAGCTACTTCTTTCCTGTCCAGTTCAGTTTGCAGAGTATGCATGCTATTTACGAACCGTATGTCTAGATCGTTACGCGAATTTGAATGGACCATGCATGTAAGTCCAGCCAAAAGTTAACTCCGGAATTCCAGCCTAGTTCGGCAAGGGTGACGACTGGACTTTTATAGTCAGTTAACTCCCTTGCATCAGGAAGATGCTACAGTCGGTACATTTATCCACTTGCCTGTCTCAATCTTTGGCGCCAGAATACCACACGTCTTCCTGCAGCCCTTTTCAGCTTCTTCGTCGTCACAGAACTTGGGATGTCGTCTTAAGATATCGCCGCAGTTGTCGTAGACGTCGTAGACGTCGCCTGTTGAGAGAAGCATCACTGGTACCAGCAATGTATGTGATATTTGGCACATGATAAAGGGCAGATAACATAACAATTGATGTGACACCATGTCAGTCCTAACTGATGGAGACCAACTCTATGGTGTAGTGGATAGACCATATCCCGGAGAGCCGAGAGTCGGTGGTCCGATCCCGGCCGCGTCATACCAAAGACGTTAAAAGATGGTACATATTATCCAGCCTGGCGTTCCTCGTTATGGGGATTTAATAAGGACTTGTCGGTTTGGATCATGTATACTGTGTCTGAGTGGGATATAGAGAATCTCACCCGAGTGTCTTTTGATATCAAATATATCAACACGAGTTGATAAAAGTGGAAAAATTCCGAAGCTTGCCGAGGATTTTTGCTACTTTTATCAACGAGTGTTGATATATTTGATATCAAAAGACACGAGGGTGAGATTTTATTTATCATCCAACATCATTCTTTCAACTTTTTCAATTTGTAGACAGTAATTAGCAGTGTCTTCAGTGTAAGAAGTACTGCAAACGGCTTCAGTAGCAGAGCCATAAGTGATGTCATTTGATTGTGACGTCATGGTAACCAGTGACGTCACAATGGTTTGTAAAGCATCGTGATGTAATTTCATTGCAGCGATATCTACAGTGTAGATATCGCTTGATCTCATCCAAGCGATATATCCTGTGGGAGCCAGTTTTGGATGATAAATCTATGTTACACTGCAGCATGGTATCTCAATTGGCTGGCACTATAAAAAAACGGCCTCAGTCCGGACACGTATACACATCGCTCCATAAGTGCAATGACCTTGGACGCGACGTTAAACCTATTTTCATCTCACCTCATGCACCTCGCCTTACCTTACCGTTTGGAAATAAATTATTGTTGCTGTTACAGTTTCCAAATACTCCAGCTGACACCAGTCTCCATGTCTACCCTACCTTTCTGGCATGGCTCGCAGTATCTGATGGTACAGCTTGATGGCTTGACGTCGGTGTAGCACCAGGGTCTGTGGAGGACCCCACCGGGATTGCGGCAGCTGTTACCAGTATAGTCAGCCTTCAGGTCACTGAAACACAGGAACATGGTCTCAGAGACTCAGACAGCTGGGAGATCACCACATATACTGAACAGTAATTGTTAGTTATCATATATTTTTGGGCCTAATTTTTGAAATCGTGAAAATTTTGAACTGGAATGTTTTTGAAATCGTGTGCTCAGTCTTCGCTACAAAATAAAAATCCCCAAAATATTCATGATTCCTAACATATTTTGTTTAGTATATTACCGATGTCTATAAATATGGTAGGTAAGTGAGTTGGGTGATACCGTCGCTGTGAACATTATCTCAGTCCTATAATGGCTTAATGTGGGAGGAAAGCCGGGTGTGACCCACATTTTAGCTATAGCCGTTTACCAGTTTTGTGAGAATCATGAGGGCAGCTAAGGTGCTCAGATGCGAAACTTCGACCTTAACACGCCTAAGGGACGCAATACTTTATTAAATATAATATGAAAGTGATGCATATCTTAGACCTACGTCAAAGTTTTATTAAACCCAACTCACAAATTTACTTTAAGTTACGCTTCAGGTTCAGTGGGACATGTGATATCTATCTTGTGAGCCATAATTCTCCTTATATTCACATATAATTTAAACGTCACCTTAATGCCTCGGATAAAACCGTCGGACACTTATACCCGTGATAGAACTGATCCCATCACTCTCAGAACAGAACAGAGAACACAGAACAGATTAGAACAGTGCTGAGCAGAAGGGAACAGAGAACAGAACAGAGAACACAGAACAGAACAGATCAGAACAGATCAGAACAGAGAATAGAACTGAGCAGAACAGGGAACAAAGAATGGAATAGAGAACACAGAAAAGAACAGATCAGAACAGGGAACAGAACAGATCTGAACAGAACAGAACAGATCAGAACAGGGAACAGAACAGATCAGAACAGAGAACACAGAACAGATCAGAACAGGGAACAGAACAGGACTGAGCAGAACAGGGAACACAACAGGACTGAGCAGAACAGGGAACAAATAAAACAGGACTGAGCAGAACGGAACAGAGAACACAGAACAGAACAGGGAACAGAACAGATCAGAACAGAACAGAACAGATCAGAACAGGGAACAGAACAGATCAGAACAGAGAACACAGAACAGATCAGAACAGGGAACAGAACAGGACTGAGCAGAACAGGGAACAGAACAGGACTGAGCAGAACAGGGAACAAAACAGGACTGAGCAGAACGGAACACAGAACAGAACAGATCAGAACAGGGAACAGAACAGAACTGAGGAGAACTGAACAGAACAGAGAACACAGAACAGAGTGCGGCGTTAAACAACAAACTAAACAAACAAATCCTTTCGGAAGAGGTGACTATTTCTGATCGGGTGATCTGATTCGGTGAGCTACGTGTAATTATGTCCCTGCAGCGTGGTACGCTGATCCTAAAAACTGGCCCTGACTCGACCTTCTTCAGGCCGTAATGGTAAAAGCACGGACAATGATGACTGTGGAATTAAACAACACTGGCCTAGTTGCACATGTACATGGACATCCTGATTCGGAATTGAAGCCTGATAATTGAATGATAACATAACTCACGCAGTCATTGAGAACGGGCTATGGTTACAGGTCGTGGCTTCTGACCAATTGACACACTTGTAGTACTTCTCGGAGAACTGGAGATCAGCGTTGTAGGTCTCTCCCCTATCATCCCAGTTGTAGCAGCTGTCCTCGGCTGGAGAAGTAGAAGGATATATAGCGGACCCGTTGTACATTAGAAGGATATATAGCGGACCCGTTGTACAAGTAGAAGGATATATAGCGGACCTGTTGTACAAGTAGAAGGATATATAGCGGAACCGTTGTACAAGTAGAAGGATTAATAGCGGACCCGTTGTACAAGTAGAAGGATTAATAGCGGACTCATTGTACAACCTCATTTCACCGACTGAGGTGGTACTTTGGTAATTCCAGATCATAGACGATGATTTTGCTTATTCAATATCATATCACAGACCAAAGTTCTTTTGTGGCAACTCGTAGCCTTAATTTTCGGAAGATCCGGTGTTCGGTCCCCGGCGGCGTCATACCAAAAGACGTTAAAAGATGGGACTTGCTGTTACCCTGTCAAGCGCTCGCCATTAAGGGGCTAAAACAAGGACTGGTCGGCTCGGAGTCAGTGTACAGTGTCGGAGTGGGGAATTAAACTTCGGCATCGTATCTCATGATCAGTGCTGGCACTATAAATCGGTATCAGTCCGGACTAGTACAAGCATCACACACACATACACACGCACGCATGCACGCACGCACGCACGCACGCACGCACACACACACACACGCACACACGTACACACACACACACACACACACCTCACCTCACCTCACCTCACCTCATCTTGTTACACTACACATTACAGGCTAAGTTGGAACCGTGACAACGTCATCGCTCAGAGTATGACTTATCTGTGACACCTCAATGTACATGAACCTTGTCTGAAAGGTAACTTACGGAACAGAGCCTCGGCTGCAGCTACAAACAGGCTTGTCAACGTCTGTTCAGTGGATAGAGTAACTGCCATATAGTTGCCGGTGGAAAAAATAGACCTCTCAAAACCTTTACCACAGTACCTGCAGAGGTGATGGGAACACATTTCATAAAAAGTTCATACACACTAAAAAGATGTCCGTAGTGCAATGGTTGCGGTATCGAAGTTGGGACACCAAGTTTACGAGAATTGAATTTTTTCAGAGTTTTTCCTTTGTAGATAACAGACAGGGACGATATTTGAAGCGTGAAATTCGTTTGTTTTTTTCTGAGCCAAATTTTAATTACCCTTGCCGGCGAACAAAGGTTTCATTAATGAGATGGAAGGAAGTTAAGGATGAAATACAACATCCCCTTGACTCGTCATTTCCTAAACCCAGATAAGTTATGGCTCATTCAAGCCGAACGGTATTTTCGGGGTGTTTAAAGGGTTTCGCTGTACACAAATTTATACACTTTCTGCAAGATTATATCAAGACCAGATCAGCTTCATACCCATGTTTACACTTTCTGTAAGGTAACACCAAATTGAGATGAGCTGTAAACAGATGTATACACTTTCTGTAAGGTAACACCATATTGAGATGAGCTGTACACAGATGTATACACTTTCTGTAAGGTAACACCATATTGAGATGAGCTATAAACAGATGTATACACTTTCTGTAAGGTAACACCATATTGAGATGAGCTGTAAACAGATGTATACACTTTCTGTAAGATAACACCAAATTGAGATGAGCTATAAACAGATGTATACACTTTCTGTAAGGTAACACCATATTGAGATGAGCTGTACACAGATGTATACACTTTCTGTAAGGTAACACCATATTGAGATGAGCTGTACACAGATGTATACACTTTCTGTAAGGTAACACCATATTGAGATGAGCTGTACACAGATGTATACACTTTCTGTAAGGTAACACCAAATTGAGATGAGCTGTACACAGATGTATACACTTTCTGTAAGACAACAGCAATACGAGTTGAGCTGTATACTCACGTTGTACCCGACTGACCAAGAAGATTTCGGCGGATTCGCAGGGTAGCTTCACATTTGTCTGTGGATCCAGCAAGGTTCATGTCTTGGATTTTCAGCATCACTTTTCCGGGCGACTGATGTAGATAGACATCACTATAGAGATCTACATTCATACCCATCTCACCTTACATTAAAATACTGGCTTCCTATTGGTTAAGGAGTGGGCAATAATTTTCCGTGTAGCCCGCTCATGTACCTCGATCAAACGGAACACACCTTAGATACCTTCTTATCTCGCATTAGTATCGTTAAGGTGCATTCGTCACCACTCGCCCCTTTCCGTAACCTGCAAAAAGACTCGCCCCCCTATCGATGAATGTTATGTGCGAAAATACGACAAACCAATCCGAATGCGCGTATGATTTCAAGTTTTTCGTCCAAGAATCCCTCACAAATAATTTTGGATTTTACACATGTCTTGCATCTACAAATATTACCAAGACACAGTTAAATGTGTTCAATTATACTGTATAATTCCGCATGTCCAGATATGCTTTAACTTGCATCTGAAATATATATGATATGTGGGGATATATATGTGAACCATTACGCAACGAGCTGACAATTGTTTTAGGTATGCCCCTATGCGTTAAGACGGAACTGGTCGCAAAAATGGCCATTAGAGGGACACGAGTCTCTATTCGGCTTGTCCCGGAATAACACGAGTTGGTCACGAATGGTTCAGGTGAAATGAAGCGATGTTTCTGCGAATGCATTGAGTAAAGGGAAGTAACTCTGTTAATTTCCGTCGGCTGCTCGCCGTCAAAATAGCTGAATCAAAGTGTTTTACTCAGTGAAACTTCGGACATACATATGTATAATGTATAATCCGGGTTTGTATGAATGAGATACATTCGTTGTCAACCGATCCCTCAGGGCATATGGTGTGATGTACCCTGGGGTACATAGGCTCACACACAGGGTACATCACAATTAATACTCCTCGAGATCGGTTGATAACACAAAATGCACCGACCGCGTGTTACTGACAAGGGCTAAACGGATTTTCTTGTACTACAGATTCTACTACCCATTTAAATCAGGACCAGATGTGAACAAGATGAGAGTCCAAAGATGAAGGTAACAAATATGATTGGACACGAATTCAGGTAAACAACAAACAATCCACTTACCTTGATAATCCAGGTACATACTGACGAGGATGGGGCGGGGAAATTATAGCCTGGAGACTGGATGGTTTCCCTCGGCTTGTCACGGGATAGCTCTATGACCCCCCCGCAATCTAAGATTCACCAGAAACAAATTAATCATAATTATATATTAAGTTTAAACAATGGCTATGAAAATACGTAATTATGCTCGAATAAAATAAAGTAATAGGATAACCAGTAACCAGTGTGGAAGACTTTTGTAAAGTACTGTACTTACGAATGATTTCAGTGTACAGTAAACTACGCTTACAACGAACACGCTTATAACGAACTGACCGATATAACGAACTTATTTTTTAGTCCCGGTCATTTGTTGAATATATGCATATAACGAACTACGGTTTTTACGAACTTAAAGTAGTGGTCCCTTTGAGTTCATTATAACCGTAGTTTACTGTAAATGTAATTGGTAAACATTCTTGCAACATAATCCCACCCTGTGCAATGTGATGCTTAAAACACCAAGATCCCAGGACTTTATGTGCATTCAGAAAAAGGCACCATTCATAAATACGATTGTAGATGTGGAACCATATGCTGTTTGGCTGACACGTATGCCACTGGCTGACTCGAGAATAGGTCAAACCTCGAGATGTAACGAGTAGGAACTTGTGTATCAGAACATAGAGCAGACAACGACACTGATGGGAGATCATGTCTTATTCCAGAACATTGATTCCTTTGGAATAATAATCCTTGGACGTTGCAAACTGCTCCTGTACACTAGGTTTTCATTGTCCAGAACTACTGATCTTAAGATAAAATGTCCGGCGGACAGAGTTTGTTAGACTGTGACATCTGCTACACCGGTTCTCGAGCATCCGGTAACCGTCCATTTCTTCTAGGTAGTAAATGTTTGGCCGAATTACTGTTGCAACAAAGGCATTGTTATTACGTATCCCTGGGAGACCGTTACTTCCTTTCCGCGCTGTACTGGCGAGTGCTCAGGTCACATGCCAAGAATGACTGGTACGTAACGGGTTAGGCCGTCGCATCAGCTGTTGCAATCAGAGGTAGTTGTTCGAAACTTCTGATCGCATACTCCCATCGGAATGACGCATTTTCCAGCTTCATTGTAACATTGGTAATATACTCAGCGTCAAAAGAAACGCGAACCATAGAAACATATAGAGAAGTATGTACGTTAAGAAGAGATGTTTCCAATGTGTACCAATTAATGTCAAAACTAACAATCAGTCAAGTGTTACCATAGAGTGTCTTTATTCTTATCACGATACGCTGCATGTGATTTCCTAACTTTACACGCTAATCCTGCGCGAGACGAATGGTGCATCTCGAGTCATGGATCTATGACGTCATATGTGATGCTTTTATGAGTATCGGTTCACACGACAAACCAGTATGTGCGTTTGTGCATCGAACCAATCTAATATCTCTTGAATATGAGTAAGTCTTTATATATTAACCAACATGTATGGTATTCGCGTTTCTTTTGGCGGTGGGTAAATGTTTAATGGGACACTGACCTCCAGGTTTGACTGTTGTGCACTGGGTTGTGGGGTCCAGTCCGGCTGGGCAGACACACTGGCATTTATCCTCGTAGTACGAGACATAACCTTCGTTAGCGCAATTCAGAGTGACTGAAGAACATTTCATTTCTGAAAATACAGACATTCGCAACAGCGTGATGAGGTCAGAAATATGTTTTGTCTTTTAGCAATATTTCTACAATGCCACGGTGGGAGATTCACGGAGTATTATGTGAAATAAGTTTTGTTTGAACAAAAACAACAACAAGGTGAGCTTAGAAAGTCCGATATTTAGAAGTTTACAATAAGCTAACATAAAATCACTCAAATATAACCAACATCAAACGTTTGTGCACGCTTCCTTTTACCCATCAAAGTTATTATATTCATGACATTTAACTGCTGAGACATTTTTAAGCATTAATTTTCAAATTCTATTTCAAATTATATGATCATTACCAGAATGAACAGCTTTTTCATGTGTGTGGTCTTACCTACACACTTGTACACTTTAGAGGTCTCCTTCATCAGAAGCCAGTAGTCATCGGCAGGCTCAGCAAAGTCTCGGTACAGAGGGTCCAAGGTCGGCAGCCCATTGGAAGAGAAGTCCTAGAGCGAAAAAATAGCTGTCGCCAGTCTCGAAGGGAACATTATAACTTCTCCACTGTTTGGTTGATGTACCCTCTCTGTTAGTTCATGTTCCCCGACCCCGAATGTGTCTTACCGCACAACTAATTATATTGCAGGTATGTTTTATGCATGAAATGGTCCGAATTGATAAGAATACCACAGTTAGGCATTTATAGCAGATATTTTTAGTTATTCCCCCTAGACCTATTGCATTCGGAAAATATCGTAAATATCCGGAGAAATGCGTCTTGCATTTATTAATTCGAGATACAAACTTGCGGTTGGTATTTTGCAAATGTAATGCCAACAGTTTGGCAATTGAAGCGGGGAACATAAGAATGTACTTTACATTAGGGGTGACTATTGGTCTGGAAATCACTGTTGCGATAACTATTGATATTGAAAGAAACTATTGCGGTAACTATTGATATTGCAAGCAACTATTGCGATAAATATTGATAGTTTTCAGTGTATCATTTTAGATGGATTGTGGAGTTGAATTAAGCCTTGGAACTGAACTGATTTGTTTTTTCTTTACCCTAATAATTTAGAAGAAGAAACTTCCACATTACCATGTGTAAATAACCAACACTCACACAAGAGTTATCGCCCTTACATTACAAATGAACATGCTCTGTTCAAATAAGTTCGTTAAACTATATTTGATAGGTGTCCAGTTTCGAAGTTGTCTATTCATATAATTTTATTCGCCTTGGTAAGAAATTCGGCATCTCCCAGAGGAGATGTTAGCGGGGTACAGGGGGAAAAATTGCCCAATCAGTTATCTGTGTTAGCAGGGTTTGGCGTGATGTCCTCGATATATAATAGCTATCTATGTTACCAGGGTTTGGCATGATGGCCTCCAGTTATGATCATAGCTCTCTGTGTTATCGGGGTTTGGTGTGATGGCCTGAAGCTATAATAGCTATCTGTGATACCGGTGTTTGGCGTGATGGCCTCCAGCTATAATATGTATCTGTGATACCGGTGTTTGGCGTGATGGCCTCCAGCTATAATAGGTATCTGTGTTACTGGGGTTTGGCGTGATGGCCTCCAGCTCTAATAGGTATCTGTGTTACTGGGGTTTGGCGTGGTTGCCTCCAGCTATAATAGGTATCTGTGTTACTGGGGTTTGGCGTGATGGCCTCCAGCTATAATAGGTATCTGTGTTACTGGGGTTTGGCGTGATGGCCTCCAGCTATAATAGGTATCTGTGTTACTGGGGTTTGGCGTGATGGCCTTCAGCTATAATAGGTATCTGTGTTACTGGGGTTTGGCGTGATGGCCTCCAGCTATAATAGGTATCTGTGTTACTGGGGTTTGGCGTGATGGCCTCCAGCTATAATAGGTATCTGTGTTACTGGGGTTTGGCGTGATGGCCTCCAGCTATAATAGGTATCTGTGTTACTGGGGTTTGGCGTAATGGCCTCCAGCTATAATAGCTATCTGTGTTATCTGGGTTTGGCGTAATGGCCTCCAGCTATAATATGTATCTGTGTTACTGGGGTTTGATGTGATGGCCTCCAGCTATAATAGGTATCTGTGTTACTGGGGTTTGGCGTGATGGCCTCCAGCTATAATAGGTATCTGTGTTATTGGGGTTTGGCGTGATGGCCTCCAGCTATAATAGCTATCTGTGTTATCTGGGTTTGGCGTAATGGCCTCCAGTTATAATAGGTATCTGCGTTACTGGGGTTTGGCGTGATGGCCTCCTGCTATAATAGCTGTCTGTGATATCGGGGTTTCGTGATGGCCTCCAGCTATAGTAGCTGTCTATGTTATCGGGGTTTGGCGTGATGGCCTCCAGCTATAATAGCTATCTGTGATATCGGGGTTTCGTGATGGCCTCCAGCTACAGTAGCTGTCTATGTTATCGGGGTTTTGGCGTGATGGCCTCCAGCTATAATAGCTATCTGTGTTACTGGGGTTTGGCGTGATGGCCTCCAGCTATAATAGTTAACTGTGTTACTGGGGTTTGGCGTGATGGCCTCCAGCTACAATATCTATCTGTAATATCGGACTTTGGTGTGATGGCCACGAGATATTGTATTGCACGAGTGACTCTATGTCCACAGCTGATAATGGCAAAAGTAAAGGTGTTTGTGTCCTAGGCGTTGGTTTAGATTTTGTTTCAATAGCCAACGGGGTATACATGTATGTTTGCAAGCTTATCAGAGCATTAATAACACTTTAAGACTTCTCGTCAGTGCATGATCGACTCTTCGATGTGCAGTGTAACTTTCCAAATGTCAGCTTTGCAGTAGTAAGAGCTACTTACGTGGGGTTCGTAGTGCATCAGCGACTGCAGATCGTACGTGTCTGTGTTGAATAAGCTCTTGTAAGCGGGATCGCGTTTCTCAAAGTTGTTCTCCGCACCTGGAAATGAAGAATATCATCTTGCAGCTACTTTATATTTCTTATACTTTCAGCGCTGTCAAATACATACACCTTATCTCAACTTGTGTTTTATTGATTTTCATTTTACATATTTCAATGTTGTTTTTTCATCTCAGTTTTGTATGATGTATTACATTTTATCTCTTTAACTTTCCAAGGGACTGGCTATGTTTCAAATAACTCCGCTTATATCGGTAGCCAAAACATATTCTTCAATGAAACGGGGCGGTCGGGTAGTCTAGTGGTTAAAGCTTTCGCTCGTCATGTCGAAGACCCGGGTTCGATTCCCGACATGGGTACAATGTGTGAAGCCCATTTCTTGTGTCCCCCGCCGTGATGTTGCTGGAATATTGCTAACAGAGGCGTAAAACCATACTAACTCACTATTCAATGAAACATAAGGATCGAATGATCGGATAGTAAGGATCGAAAATGGCACTCACACTTTAAGTGTATGGCGTCAAAGAGTACCTACCCTTCTGTATATTTTGGGGGTTCTCCTCAACGTTACCATTTCTATTGTAGCTGATGTGTTCATGGAAGGCGCCCAACGCGTGGCATATTTCGTGGAGGGATGTCAGCTTAAACACATTAAACATTTACTTTAGTGCATATGGACCTCCGTGGTCTAGTGGTACAGCGTCAGTCCGGAGAGCGGAAGGTTCGGCGTTCGATCCCTGGCCGCGTCATACCAAAAGACGTGAAAATATAGTCCTTGTTGTTACCCTGTCTGGCTCTCGGCATAGGGGCTAAAACAAGTACTGGTCGGCTCGGAGTCAGTATACTGTGTCTGAGCGGGGTTTTCATGGTATCTCAGTGTGCTAGCACTATAAATCGGGATCAGTCCGGACTAGTACAAGCAGCCACACACACAACCACACACACACACACACACACACACGTGCATGCACGTCGCTATATAAGTGCAATAATCTTGGACGCGACGATAAACCCCATTTCACCTCACCTTATATGGTTCACTTGTGGTCAGCGAAAGTGGTACACCTTTAAGATCTGCATCACTTAGAATTTTTTAAACAAATTTATTGCATGGTAAACCGCAAAATACTTTCAAAAGCGGAGTTAAACTCTACTCACTCGTAGGCAACATTGAAAACGTATGTTTAAGTAGCCAATTAAGATAGCAGTTCAAATAATAACGCCGTCATTAAGCAAGTGACACACACTATCTTGTCTCCAGCTAGATATCCGACATTTAATGTCACTCAAAAATCATATCAAATTTGAAGAATCTATCTTCTAAATACTCCAGGAAGTAAGGCGAAAAGTCAATAATTATATCGACCCGTGAAGATTCCGGGGTAGAATAGGTCTTCAGCAACCCATGCTTGCCGTAAAAGGTGACTATGCTTGTCGTAAAAGGCGACTAACGGGATCGGGTGGTCAGGCTCGCTGTCGTCGATCCCAATTGCGTGGATCGATGCTCATGACATTAATCACTGGATTGTCTGGTCCGGACTCGATTATTTACAGACCGCCGTCATATAGCTGGAATATTGCTGAGTGCGGCGTTAAACAACAAACAAACGAACCAACCAATAATCATATCAGTGGTATTCAACTTCAACTTTCGTCCCATTTCTGGTGTCCCCCGCCGTGATATTGCTGGAATATTGCTAAAAGCGGCGTAAAACCTTACTCACTCACTCAACTTTCGTCCGAGGTAGCGAGTTTTGGACCTGAATAGGTTCATTTTCGTCTTTCGCATGAAAGTGGCCGGACCTTGTTCAGTCACAACCGGCATGTTTGCACTGGAGCATTATTAAGTATGTTTTGTCAAAAAATATTTGTATAAAATAATGTATCATCCAAAACTGGCTCCCACAGGAGATATTGCTTGGGTGAGATCAAGCGATATCTACACTGTAGATATCGCTGCAATGAAATTGCATCACAATGCTTTACAGACCATTGTGATGTCATTGGTTACCATGACGTCACAATCAAATGACATCATCAATGGCTCTGCTACTGAAGCTGTTAGCAGTCCTTTTTACACTTAAGACACTGCTTGTTACTTTCTACAAACTGAAAAAGTTGGAAGAATGATGTTGGATGATAAATAAAATCTCACCCTCGTGTCTTTTGATATCAAATATATCAACACTCGTTGATAAAAGTGGAAAAAAATCCTCGGCAAGCCTCGGAGTTTTCCCACTTTTATCAACTCGTGTTGATGTATTTGATATCAAAAGACACTCGGGTGACATTCTCTATATAATTCGAAGATCGTCGTTACATTTTGAATTATCCGATGCAATATTGTTTTGACAATTCAATCATCTGAAATTTCTTTTCACCCCAAAGAGTCACGAAAACAGTTGATCGGTACTCGTAGCAGTGTGGCTTGTTTGCAATGGTGCCAGTTTCAATGGCACGTATGTTTTAGGACATTAAATGGTAAGGAATGTGCATATGAACATGCCAAGCATGAACTTTTATTCCGAAAACTGAAAACCACTTGCACGACCAGTTGCATCGTCAAAATCGGCGTCGTTTTGCACGTCATGAGAGAGACAAGTGTAGTTATCCTGGGTTGTGTGTGATCCGACAGTCTCACACTCCGACTCCGATACACCTAATTTGCAACGAATTACCGAAATCACTCATTAATCCGACACATTGATCAGCGTACTCCGTGCCGATCAGCCCGCGAGTCCACAGCCCCATGTTTTGATGCGAGACGAATCGGCTGGTAGCTGCATATTAAAACGGCTGCAGAGATAAACTTGCTTAATAATTAACATTTCATGAACAATAAGTGTTTGTATCGTTATCTATCGTGTAGTTGTCCGATTTTCGACCACGAACGTTGATACTACTTAATAACGTTAATCCGACATAATCATATGCAACCAACCATTTCGGATTAACGGGACTTGACTGTACATTCCGGCGATGTCTATATCAATAACACATATATATATAGTTTGTAATCGAACGTATGGAAAACGAGGAATAAAACAATAATGTTTGTGCTTCATTTCAAAGCTAAGCTGAAGAATAAATAGACTTCGATCAAACACAGAGTGTGTTTTGGTGTCATTACATTAAACTTGTAATTGCAGTAGGAATAATGATCGTGCGGCCGGGTATAGATTAACGAATGAATGAAATGTAGTGCCGTCTAACTTTTCAGCCTGTCAAAATATTTAACAAGCTTTTGAGCCAATCACATTGCTATAGAGTTAAATTTTCTCACCGAGAAATTACCGAAAATTTAACTATCCCCATCTCTCTACACCTGGGTAATAATTTCCAGTAATTCTCACTGAGCATATTTATTTATGCTTCATATCGATTGGCTAGTTCCAATTGGACCATTGTTTGTATTGGTTGCGAAGAAACCCTTTGCAACGTGATGTCATATGTACGCATTGTCGCAAAGAATTGAAGATGATATCCATTATTCATGACGTCACAACGAGTTTATGTGACGTCGTTCTCGCAATCCCGTCAGGGTAATATAAAGAATAACCAACTCAGAACAAGGAATTAAGGAGAACCTAGAATCAAATGTTGAAAGTTCCGGTTATTGTTACAAAATCAATTCACTCGGGGCAGATAATCCGTACCACATGCGAACTAATAGGCTATTCAATACTTATAGACTTACGGGGGCACGGGTGGCCCAGCCGTCTAAGGTGCCGTGATTCGCTGTGCAGAGTTGCGTCCCCTGGACACGCAAGAAACCTATCATTGTGGGTTCGAATCCCGGTTCATCCCGATTATGTTTCTAGGTTTGTCAGCACCATACCCGTGCTCGTGGGTTTCACCGAAGTGGTAAAGGTCTGAGACCTGCATCACTACGGGCTTTCCTCCCACATTAAGCTGCTACGCCGTGATATAACTGGAATACTGTTAAAAGCGGCGTTAAACCCAACTCACTCACTCACACTCACTTATAGACTTACAAGTATACTGCATGCACTGATGTCCTGAACGCCGCTCGGTTTCTTTCCAACACGTGACCAGCACCTGGAATTATACATGACCGTGTTTATTTGACATCTGGCTGACAAAGGTATCTGTAGCCAAACATAACTCAAAATCTAGAAAATTTAGAATGTAGGCTGCATTGGTTTAATTGAGCTGAAGATGACCTCATTTTCCATAGTTCTGCTTCTAGGCCTCTGCGTATTTGGATTGCTGCCATTTAGAACAGTTAAGTTTGGTCGACATATTTCCGAAATGTTACCTTGTTTCATTTTCTCTCTGTCTGGGATATCTGAGTGCATGGCAAATGTCGGAACGTTATGATACGTCACGTAGACGTGACACAATGTGACACTTGCTGGATAACCTCTTTGTCTAACGTGCATATCGGAGGCGATTCCACAATATGATAGTCAATACTTCATTGCTGTTGTTGTTTAACGCCACACTCAGCAATATTCCAGCTATATGACGGTGGTCTGTAAATAATCGAGTCTGGACCAGACAATACAGTGATTTACATAATGAGCATCGATTCACGCAATTGGGATACGATGACATGCATCAACTAAGTCAGCGAGCCTGAGCACCCGATCCCGTTAGTTGCCTCTTACGACAAGCATAGACGCCTTTTACAGCAAGGATAGGTTGCTGAAGACCTATTCACCTACTGGGTTAAAAAACCCACATACAATGTACATGCATGGATGATGTCTTGATTAGTATGGAGATCCCAACATATGATAGCCAGTACTTCACTGTGACTTTGTGACATGTGTAGATCGGAGGAGATTTCAACGTAAAGGAAATTACCCCTGGGATCCTTGCTGGATGAAGTTTAGAGTGGTGGTATGAGAAAGTCCCAGTTTTCTGTTGAAATCAGGAGAACCGTCACTCAAGACGAACCGAAGACAGGTATACTTATGAAGAATGTCCATAGCTCCTGTTGCAGACTTTTGCTCCTTGGCCGCTGAAACATTATTATTCTTGTATAATAGTGTTGTTATTTTTTAACTCCAGTTTAACGGGTATCACCACCCCTAGCGTACAATACATGCCCCTTTGTGCAGGTCCTATATCCAATTAAGGGTGGTGAAGTCCAGTGTAAGACCCGCACAGGGGTGGACAACTCCAGTATGTGACTTGCACACAGAGGTATGTATTGCCCACTAGGGGCGTATAACTCCAGTAAAGGACCTGCATACAGAGGTCTGTATTGCACACTAGGGGTGGATAACTCGAGTAAAGGACCTGCATACAGAGGTCTTTATTGCACACTAGGGGTGGATAACTCCAGTATGTGACCTGCACACAGAGGTATGTATTGCGCACTAGGGGTGGATAACTCCAGTAAAGGACCTGCATACAGAGATCTGTATTGCGCACTAGGAGTGGATAACTCCAGTAAAGGACCTGCATACAGAGGTCTGTATTGAACACTAGGGGTGAATAACTCTAGTAAAGGACCTGCATACAGAGGTCTGTATTGCACACTAGGGGTGGATAACTCCAGTATGTGACCTGCACACAGAGGTATGTATTGCGCACTAGGGGTGGATAACTCCAGTAAAGGACCTGCATACAGAGGTCTGTATTGCGCAATAGGGGTGGATAACTCGAGTAAAGGACCTGCATACAGAGGTCTGTTTTGCGCAATAGGGGTGGATTAATCCAGTATGTGACTTGCACACAGAAGTATGTATTGCGCACTTGGGGTGAATAACTCCAGTAAAGGACCTGCATACAGAGGTCTGTATTGCGCACTAGGGGTGGATAACTCCAGTAAAGGACCTGCATACAGAGGTCTGTATTGCGAACTAGGGGTGGATAACTCTAGTAAAGGACCTGCATACAGAGGTCTGTATTGCGCATTAGCGGTGGATAACTCCAGTAAAGGACCTGCATACAGAGGTCTGTATTGCACACTAGGGGTGAATAACTCCAGTAAAGGACCTGCATACAGAGGTATGTATTGCGCATTAGGAGAGGATAACTCGAGTAAAGGACCTGCATACAGAGGTCTGTATTGCACACTAGGGGTGGATAACTCCAGTAAAGGACCTGCATACAGAGGTCTGTATTGCGTACTAGGGGTGGATAACTCTAGTAAAGGACCTGCATACAGAGGTCTGTATTGCACACTATTGGTTGATAACTCTAGTAAAAGACCTGCATACAGAGGTCTGTATTGCGCACTAGGGGTGGATTAACTCCAGAAAAGGACTTGCATACAGAGGTCTGTATTGCACACTAGGGGCGGATAACTCCAGTAAAGGACCTGCATACAGAGGTCTGTATTGCGCACTAGGGGTGGATAACTCCAGTAAAGGTCCTGCATACAGAGGTCTGTATTGCACACTAGGGGTGGATAACTCGAGTAAAGGACCTGCATACAGAGATCTGTATTGCACACTAGGGGTGGATAACTCCAGTAAAGGACCTGCATACAGAGGTCTGTATTGCGCACTAGGGGTGGATAACTCCAGTAAATGATCTGCATACAGAGGTCTGTCTTGCGCACTAGGGATGGATAACTCCAGTAAAGGACTTGCACACAGAGGTATGTTTTGCACACTAGGGGTGGATAACTCTAGTAAAGGACCTGCACACAAAGGTATGTATAAGACAAACGGCACTACTATCTGGATAACTGAGGTCAGGTAGGTTAAGTGAATGAACAAGGACAATACTGTCTGGATAAATGAGGTCATTACGACTAAGGTTTACTCAGACTAGGACAGTGCTGCATGGATAACATGTCAATCAGGCTAAGGGCACTTTCAGACACGGACGATCCTGTATGGAAAACCAATGTCAGGCAGGTTAAGTGATCAAAATAAGGACTGTGATGTCGAGATAATTGATGTCATTAGGGTAAGTGAACAGTCAAGGGCAATATTGTCTGTATGGCCGAGGTCAGGCAGATTAAGTGCGCAGACAAGGACACCAATGCTGTCTGGATAACTGATGTCATTAAGGCGAAGTGCAACGACAAGGAGAATACTCTCTGGATAACTGACGTCATTAAGGCGAAGTGCACAGACAAGGAGAATACTCTCTGGATAACTGATGTCATTAATGCTAAGTGCACAGACAAGGAGAATACTCTCTGGATAACTGATGTCATTAGAGTAAGTGCACAGACAAGGAGAATACTCTCTGGATAACTGATTTCATTAAGGCGAAGTGCACAGACAAGAAGAATACTCTCTGGATAACTGATGTCATTAAGGCGAAGTGCACAGACAAGGAGAATACTCTCTGGATAACTGATGTCATTAAGGCGAAGTGCACAGACAAGGGGAATACTCTCTGGATAACTGATGTCATTAAGGCGAAGTGCACAGACAAGGAGAATACTTTCTGGATGACTGATTTCATTAAGGCTAAGTGCACAGACAAGGAGAATACTCTCTGGATAACTGATATCATTAAGGCGAAGTGCACAGACAAGAAGAATACTCTCTGGATAACTGATTTCATTAAGGCGAGTGCACAAACAAGGAGAATACTCTCTGGATAACTGATGTCATTATGGCGAAGTGCACAGACAAGGAGAATACTTTCTGGATAACTGATTTCATTAAGGCTAAGTGCACAGACAAGGAGAATACTCTCTGGATAACTGATGTCATTAAGGATAAGTGCACAGACAAGAAGAATACTCTCTGGATAACTGATGTCATTAAGGCGAAGTGCACAGACAAGGAGAATACTCTCTGGATAACTGATGTCATTCAGGATAAGTGCACAGACAAGGAGAATACTCTCTGGATAACTGATGTCATTCAGGATAAGTGCACAGACAAGAAGAATACTCTCTGTATAACTGATGTCATTAAGGCGAAGTGCACAGACAAGGAGAATACTCTCTGGATAACTGATGTCATTAAGGCGAAGTGCACAGACAAGGGGAATATTTTCTGGATAACTGATTTCATTAAGGCGAAGTGCACAGACAAGGAGAATACTTTCTGGATAACTGATTTTAATAATGCTAAGTGCACATATTAATCGTTTTTTTATGCATACCAACCTTCTCCCATTTGTGGCCAATATCATTAAGCAGCCTCATGTCCTTAAAGGGCAAGTTCACACGGAAATTAACCTTTTTTTCTTGTACTTTTTCCACATTAAAAGTGTTAACCTAGAAGTGTCATAGACAAAAATATAAAAATATCACAATTAATTAACATATTTTTCGCATTAAAACGATTTATATTTTTCACATTTACCAAGTGTTCTATTTCCACAACAAAAACACCATGGCTTATGCCCCTTGCAATATGACGTCATTGGTGCCAATTGATAAACATTATGACGTCATCATGCTTTGTTAGAGCCGCTTCACGTGGTGTAGGTCTAGGTGTGTGATTCTAGCGTCTCAGATGCCAGCCAGCATAGTGTTATGCTGAGTCACCACTGCGCCGGAGTGTGTCGTAGGCCATGTTGTTTTACCGCAAACTGGTACTTGATATCTTTTGCGTTGAGAATAGACAGGGACCAGTTGAATTGGCACCAATTACGTCATAATCTAAGGGGGATAACTCAGGCCTGTTTAGCTCGAAAAACGAAGGCCTCATAACGGCATATCATTTTCACACTATTGTGAGCTTCCTACTTTCACTGTGAAAAAAATGAGTGTATATTTTCAAACACAGATACTAATTAATTCTAAAATTGCGTTTTGTATAGAAAAAGAAAGAAAGTGATTTTTGCGTGTACACTTCCCCTTTAACGTCTGATATTCAAAAGGAGTCCGTGTAGTATATTCAAGTAAGTTACATTTTCCCCCGTTTAATTAACCACGCATTAAAGTTTAATTGCTAATATATTTTTTAATTTGAAGTTTACACGATATACGGCCTTTCAATTGGACGAGAGGTCGGTCACCTGATCGCGAAATTGACGTTCATAAGTGTATGAATGACACAATTTGACGAGACCGTGTTCTTGAAACGACGTAAACACTGACGGACTACTTCCACGTTCCTTGGGAAACCCCTAGGAATTCCTCACCACGAATACATACAGAAGCGGTCTTTCTGATCATTTAGACCCTTTAATCTTGAACTCAGCGTTTTAGTATTATACACTGATAAATGTTAGATTATTTGACTGCACGATCGTTCACAAATATCCTCGCTACGACCCGTCCTAGTGAACAAAACGAAGAAATGCATATCCAAACTATGGTAGTATCGACTCGATCTGTGTCCAGGCTGACAGTGACAGTCGACAGCAATCTAAGTTAGTGTCTATTTGACACATCTTTAATCACCTTTCAATGATCGTCCAATTGATCAATGATGACTAAAACATGTAACCGCCATAGGTTCATCAAATCTCTCCCGTCACGTTTAACGTGTCGGCCATTTTGACGTCGTGTACTTGACATGACTTGATTTTGACTGACTTACTGAGGTAAAGCTTAACAGACTTTTCCCATCTAATGGTGATATTATTTGAATACATGTTTTGCGTAAGCTGTTTCTGAAGGGCAAGTTGTGCATCCATTCGCCCATGTCATCTTTTGGAGGAACTATTTTATTCCGCGATATAGCTGGTTGTTGTACGGCTCTCAGTGTAAACATGAAATCACACGTACTAAATATAATTGTGTATAGATCTTGGTCTACATCTTTGAGGTAAGAAATTGTGATAAAAAATACAAGAAGTGACTTTCACTTTGTTTGAGTTCATTGGAGTATGAACCTTCATAGAGTGAGGGCCAAACATTGTATGAACTTCCAATGAACTCACACAAAGTGAAAGTCAATTCTAAAGTAATATCATAATTATGCATTTCTGAGGCATCAGATGGAGGGGAACTTTGATGCTCTGCATCAACGATATCAAAATACATACTGCTGTTGCCCCATGTATATGGCACAATCCCTTTTTCCCACAGCATCCATGTCCCGTAGAATCTCTTGCGACGAATGTTGCCGTGGGGAACTTCAAGGCTTGCTGAGCGTTTGTCCCGCTTGGTGCTGCTGTCTGAATCACGTTCATTCGTCCGTTTATGGCTGGCACGCTCTTTCTTTCTGACGTTATACGTTGCCAGGAACTCGTCCAATTCCTTTGAAAGATGTTACGATGGTGTTAGTATTTATTAATTTTTTTTTATTGAATTTTTACAACTTTCTTTATTCGTGTCAATGAGTATTGAGGGCATGTATTGTTCATGTGAGATCTCATCTTGTACGATGACAAATTTATAAGTAAGGAAGACACATTGCTGGAATAATGCTAAAAGCGGCGTAAAACCATACGCACTCACTCACTACATCTCTTTAAAAAAACAATCAGTTTGGTCAAAGTCATACGGAACATTTAGTGTTGTTATGAATACCCAAACTAGTTTTCATTCGTGAACATAATAATTATTTATTGTTTTGGTTTTTTTAAAATGCGGATATTATATCTTGTCCTTAACATTGACCGCTATCTTCGGATATATAGAAATCTGATATAGCGATTGGTCGGACACTATCTAATCTCGAATTAGTGGGAATAAACGTCCATGCTTGCGTAAATAGCAAACTTCGTATTGAAAGAACTGATTCTTAGGTTCCTGAGTTCGTTATAAGCAATGTTGACTGACAAGGTTTCCGGGCTACGGTATTTTGGGGTCGTTTTTACTGTGGAATGGCTTCGATATATCCAAATTTTGTGAACGCTGCAATCGACTAAACAATGCTATCTCAGATTAATAAATGTAATGTTCAAATGATTAACTCGCTGATTACCCAATCATGTATACAGTAAACTACGTTTATAACGAACACGCTTATTACGAACTGACCGATATAACGAACTTAATTTAGGTCCTGGTAATTTGTTGTATATACGCTGTAAATATGCTTATAACGAACTATTGTTATTACGAACTAAAAATAGTGGTCCCTTTGTGTTAGTTGTAGGGAAGTTACAAGGCTATCTACATACCTCCTTCTGGATTTTAGCTTCAACGTCACCATGGCCTTTGTGAAGATCGTCTATCTACAAAAAAAGACAAAGTTCAATATTTTGTTGTTTGTCTTCAAAGTTTTCCTTTAAAGAGAGGGGGCGGTCGGGTAGCCTGGTGGTTAAAGCGTTCGCTCGTCACGCCGAAGACCCGGGTTCGATTCCCGACATGGGTACACTGTGTGAAGCCCATTTCTGGTGTCCCCAGCCGTGATATTGCTGGAATATTGCTAAAAGCGGCGTAAAACCATACTCACTCACTCACTCACTCACTCCTTTAAAGAGTATGATGGTCACAGGTCAATGAATGACCTTAAATGTCAATACGTGTTGAAACGTATGCATTGATTGTCACGTGTCACGCCACCATGGCCTTTGTGAAGATCGTCTATCTACAAAAAAAGACAAAATTCAATATTTTGTTGTTTGTCTTGTTCCGTATATTATAGCCGTGCAGTTTGCTTTTCATGCCCATGTGTTTGTTTGTTTAACGCCGCACTCAGAAATATTCACGCCATGTGACGGCGGTCTGTAAATAATCGAGTCTGGACCAGACAATCCAGTGATTGACATCATGAGCATCGATCCACGTATTTTGGATACGATGACATGCACCAACCAAGTCAGCGAGGTTGACCACCCGATCCCGTTAGTCGCATCTTACGACAAGCATGGTCGCCTTTTACAGCAAGCAGGGGTTGCTGAAGACCTATTCTACCCCGGATCTTCAGGGGTCTCGTGCCCTAATGAATTTATATATATATAAGTACATTCTTTTGGTATGATGAGGCCGGGAATCGAAATCCAACCTTCCAGTCTTCGGGTCGACGCTTTACCACTAGACCACGGAGGCGGTCATACCAAAATAACGACTTGATATATGGCTTTATACCAACGGAATATAGAAATGATGAACAGTGAACATTTCAAACAATTTTGTATATTAATTGTTGCACTAACTGGAACAATTAATCGATAAATACTCTCACGCATCTATATAGACTGCAGGACAACAGCTAGTACACCGAGTTTGTTTTTTATGTACCGTATTCGACGTAATAAGCGCCAAGGGCGCTCTCAAAGTTAGAATATTATTATTCGAATATCATTTTGGTGAAAAAAAAACAGAGTTGAAAGATCGTTAATCTCGTGGTTTATGCTGACAGCATGAGATGTTTACATACGACAGATATATTATTCCAGAATTTAACTGCCCATAATTAAGGGTGCATATAATATAACACACGAGTGCGTATCACACACGAACAAATAAGTCTTGTGTACATTGATCAATCGGATGGGGTGCTAATTGGGATTGTTCACAAGCCAATACATTGGCAAATATCGCGATGGGCGCTTATTACGTCGAATACGGTAATTGAAAATTGAAAGAACTGTTTGGTTTGGTTATGTCTATTTAACCAACTCTCATTCTTGCAACAGTTTGTTGAGTAAAATACATTGGTTCAAAGAAGAGAATGAAGAAAATGAATTTGCAATCACATGACTCCTACCATTTTAGCAATGTTTTTTTGTGAGCACCAAACTTTGTTTAAAGGCTTTTATCGATGTAAACCTTAATTAAGATCGATATTATAGTCCCTATATTAATCAGTCCTACAACTACTAATAGGAAATAATAGACGCCGCTATTTTGCAGCCTGGCTTTTCAAAGTTTTCCTTTAAAGAGCATGGCGGTCACGGGGAAATGAATGACCTTAAATGCCAATACGTGTTAAAATGTATGCATTGATTGTGCTACAGCCAACGAAAGACTCTATCAGAGATGTATGCTTTACAAACACCGCGTGTTGTCCGTCAATAGTCGTATACAGACAAGCAGCACGATGACTGAATGGTGTTATAACATGAACAGCTTGCAATGAGGACAGCGATGAGAGCCTATTGAACGCGCATGTATGTGTACATTGGTGACACTTTCTGTCAGCGAAAGGTCAGAATCCATTGTTTCTCTCGTCTAGACACAAACGTCGGAAACAGGACTTGGAGGCGTTATACTGTATGACATATTTCTCACTCATTGACAATGTGTGGAATGGTAAAGGTAGAAACGCGTTCTTGTACATGTGTTATAGAGTTGCATCCTTAAAATGAATGAGTGGGCGAGTTGGGTTTTACGCCGCTTTTAAAAGTATTCCAGTCATATCGCGGCGTGTCAGGTTAAAGTGGGAGGAAATCCCGAAGTGATGCAGGTTTCAGACGTTTACCACTGCGGTGAAACCCACGAGCACGGGTATGATGCTGACAAACCTAGAAACATAATCGGGGCGAACCGGAATTCGAACCCACAATCATTGGTTTCTGGCGTGCCCAAGGGACGCAACTGCACAGCGAATCGCGGCGCCTTAGACGACTGGGCCACCCGTGCCCCCGCGTCCCAAAAGCATGTAAAAAAGCGATGATCGCGGGTCGAATCGCAGATTTGCATTGGTTATATTTCTAGGTTTGTCAGCACCATGCCAGTATTTGTGGGTTTTACCAAAGTGGTAAACGTCTGAGACCTGCATCACTTTGGGCTTTCCTTCACATTAAGCTTACACGCCGTGATATAACTAGAATACTGTTCAAAGCGGCGTTAAAACCCAGCTCACTGACTTACTATTATTAACGATGCTTCTTTAACTTCCTACCTGTGCTACTGGGTTTCATGAGATAGAAGGGGGCACGGGTGGCCCAGTTGTCTGAGGCGCCGCGATTCGCTGTGCAGAGTTGCGTCCCTTTTGGCACGCCAGAAACCTATGATTGTGGGTTCGAATCCCGGTTCGCCCCGATTATGTTTTTAGGTTTGTCAGCACCATATCCGTGCTCGTCGGTTTCACCAAAGTGGTAAACGTCTGAGACCTGCATCTTCGGGCTTTCCTCCCACATTAAGCTGCGCCCCGCGATATAACTGGAATACTGTTAAAAGTGGCGTTAAAACCCAACTCAATCACTATTAGTTAGGCAGTTTTGGATATTAATAATGTTTAATGTACGAGTAGCGGAGACACAATAGTAGTCAATTGTTTTGTTCTTTTTATGTTCAGACATCCATGTATTTCAGGTTTCTTGCTAATGTTTAACGTTGAACAGATCTCATAAACACACCTTTGGCAATGTTTCTGGTAGTGAAGCGTATCTCATGAACACAACCAGCACGCTTTTCACAAGGTTTTTTGACGGGTTCATTTGATTGGGTGGCAGAGTTAAAATATAGTTTGATACTGTGACCACTTGATCACTCTGCTTTACTCTCCATCTGAGTACATCCATTTGTCAGAGTCTTCAGAGACGTTTCTGCTGTGGTCACATGTTGAGTTTTAAATAATTTATTACATTTGAATTGGGTACTTGACAGTGGTATGTTTAAGGTTTGAAGTTTATTCATTCCTTTGTTTGGTAATGTGCATTACATATATTTTAAAGCTATGTTTATGAAGTGATGTAAAGTTTGGGAATTAAATGTAGAAGGTTTTACTTGTGTAAATCGTATTTGTATTTACTTACTGGTATTTAAGTATAGCTTATATTGTTGGTTGGTCTAGTCAAGCTTATATGTTTATATGAGTAAAGTGTATAATTTTACTTGTTCAAGTCGTGTCACTGTGATATCTCGATGGCAACAAAGCATATAATATGCTCATCCGTAAAAGAAACGCAAGTCAATGTTTTGTTTATGAAATGCACAAAAAAGTAATTTGTGGAAGGAAATGTTTACAAACGTAAAGAGAAACATTAAAAAAACACTGTTCACTATTTACCTCATTCATTTTGAACACGCCGTTGGAACACAGTCGTTTCGTCTCCGTTGACGTTTTGTGCACGTGCAGCGGAAATCACGTGCTAAAATGTTGCATTTACCCCCTTGTCCATCCTTTATAAGCCATCATCGAAAAAAAAACCACCAAGCATTTCACACTCGACTTTGAAAAAGGACAGGCAACATGGTTCGATTAACTGAACACCAGAGAGGAGTTGCCATTGGGATGCTACAGGCCGGATCAATGTCAACTGCAGTGGTGCGGCACTTTGTATGTCATGTGCCTTCCATCACCTAGGGACCGTCTCCGTGGTCTAGTGGTAGAGCGTCCGCCCGGAGAGCGGAAGGTCCGGGGTTCGATCCCTGGCCGCGTCATACCAAAAGACGTTAAAAGATAGTACTTGTTGTTACCCTGTCTGGCGCTCGGCATTAATGGGCTAAAACAAGGACTGGTCGGCTCGGAGTCAGTATACTGTGTCTGAGTGGGATATTCATGTTAAACTGCGGCATGGTATCTCAGTGAGCTAGCACTATAAATCGGCATCAGTCCGGACTAGTACAAGCAGCCACACAAACACACACGTACATGCACGTCGCTATATAAGTGCAATAATCTTGGACGCGACGTTAAACCCAATTTCACCTCACCTCCATCACCTAGGCATCACCAGACAGGCAGTGTCCAAGACCGGCCTCGTTCTGGGCGGCCGAGGGTCACTACTCCAGGGCAGGACCGTTACATCCGGGTGACACATCTGCGTGACCGACAGCGACAATCAGCTGCAACTATTCAAAGTTGACGTCAGCCGACACATTCAGCTGCAACCGTTCAAAGTTGACGTCATCCGGTGTCAGCCGACACAGTTCGTCGTCGTCTAAGACCGGCGGGAATCACATGTCGTCGTCCTTGCACCTGTGTCGTCGTCCTAGCACCTGTGTTTGAGACGTGACCAGTGGCAACAAGTTGTCTTCTCGGACGAATCAAGATTCAACCTTTCGCACGCCGAAGGCCGCATCAGAGTATGGAGACGACGAAATGAGCGTTACGCTAACTGCTGTGTCTTACAGGCCGACCGGTGGGGAGGAGGGAGCCTCATGGTTTTGGGAGATTTTTTGTATCGTCACAGGACCCCTCCATACGTGTCCCGTCAGGGATGATGTTCTTCGTAATCACGTCAGACCTCTCTTCTTGGGTCAACCTCAACTCCAGGTCTTTCAGCAGGACAACGCTCGTCCCCAAAACAGCACGGGTCTCTATGGATTCCTCAGAGAGAATAACATTCCTGTGATGCCCTTGGCGTCTTTGGCACCGAACATTGCGCCAATTGAGCATGTCTGGGACGAGATTGGGAGACGTCTACGGGCTGCGAGGCAGCCACATACACTTCAGGAACTGGAAGCCTTTTTGGTTCGGTAAGGGAACGGGATTACACAAGCCTTCTTCCAAAGACTCAATGAGACGGCAATGTGCTGCCTGTATCGCAGTCACACACACTATTGATGGACAAGACTGACACTTTTCTGATTTTCAATGAACAAGGATGTTTTTCATCTAGCAATCAAAGCCCGTTTGTTTTAAAATGTTTTCTCTGTTATCATTTCTCAGTATTATCTACATATCGTTCATAGTCTTTACCTTTTGTACAATTTTGTCAAACCGAGCAAATTTTGTGCCCATGGTGATGCCTATTTCCTGACCTAAAATCCCTAAATTTAACAGTCCTGTAAATCCCCCAAAAGCTAATAAAATGAAAGACAGATTTTGAAACTACTTTCTCCCATTCCTTCAGTTTTCACAAATCCAACTTTATTTGCAGGGTCCAATTTATTTTTTCATTAGACCACCGACCCAAGAATGAATACGTCGGATAACAAATAAAAACAGCGCTCACAGTGGTTAACCTACTGTAACATCCAACAAACGCATCCTACCTGATCACATGCCTCTCTCTGTCCCACTAATTTAAGGGTACACTGTTGGAACAGAGGCTTGTGTTACTAAGGGCACATTGGTGGTCCAGTGGATTAAGCCTCAATAGCTGTACTATAAAAAATGTTCGAAGCCGCGATTTGCCTTAATAATGGTCGTTACTTTGTAGCGTTTCACCAACTAGGGAAGCATCAACAACATGCGTCGTGTCGGGAGCTCCTCCAGCAGTAAGATGACAACAGCTGAAATCTCCTCACGGCGGCATCACCGAACATAACCAATGCATGTAAGAAGATGTAACAATTAAGGCCTAGTATGGTTGCTTTTTAATTCATTAGTGGCCGTCATAAACACTTGCAAAGCTAAGTCAACTGTTCACATAAAAATGGACATTGCATTGGACATCAGTTTATTCACAAATGCGTCAAATTTCCTCCTAAAAGTTTTGAAAGCTTTTCCAAGACCTAGAATGTTGGACTGCTGATCAAATACCCTTTGAGCAAGAATCATATAAGGCTCTTTGAACTATTTGTGAAAATGAGACATGACTCACACATGTACATCTTGCCATACAGTTTATTGGTGCTTTTTGTCACTATGAATCTTTATGCATAGATATAAACATGAAACAGATGAGTTTGTTTCACTGGTGTCTTTTGTTATTTCTAGTTCAGGTGGGTAAACCAGTTGAAGGAATTGACTATTTGATCAATAGTGAAAGATATCAGCGTGAGTGAGTTGGGTTTAACGCCGTTTTTAACAGTATTCCAGTTATATCACGGCGTGTCAGGTTAATGTGGGAGGAAAGCCCGAAGTGATGCAGGTCTCAGGCGTTTACAACTTCGGTGAAACCCACGAGCACTGGTATGGTGCTGACAAACCTAGAAACATAATCGCGTCGAACCGGTATTCGAACCAACAATCATAGGTTTTTGGCCTGCCCAAGAGGCGCAACTCTGCACAGCGAATCGCGGCGCCTTATTTGACTGGGCCACCCGTGCCCCCTGAAAGATATCGGATCATCGATACACATGAAGCATTGAACTATAAAACATGGTTCTTTTGGAGGAAATTTGACGCATTTGTGAATAAAATTATGTCCATTGCAATTCTCTCGTGTGACTTTTACCATGTATTCTTGTGTTTGGTTTCATGTCAACACTTGACCTTTGCAAGTGTTTATGACGGGTACTACCGGTGAGCAGGATACGCCTACCTTTTCGCGAAAAATCGGGATTCATGACGAGTGATTCATAAACACATGCTTATGATAGTCGGAATAGTACAATAGACTGCTTTTAGCTGAAATTTCTTATGATTATGTCAAGTGTTTTGTTGCCCTATTATTATAATATCAATGACGAGTTTGTCTGGTGCAGGCTCGATTATTTACAGGCCGCAGTAGTTTAGTTAAACTATTGCTGAGTGCGGGTTAAACAGGCAAAATACGACACGTAATCAGCAACCTTTTTATCCAAAAGATGAAAAGAACGTAGCTGTACACAAAGTACACAAATTGATTATTGACACTGACATATTTTTGTATCTGAAGTAATAGATCAATCATATACAGGTGTTACCACATTGTCTATCCTAATTGTCCTTGAATATTACTGTAACGTGTGATATGACACGGCAACAGTTTTCATGAAACCGACTAGAATCGATAATGATGTCCGTAATATTATTGAGTATATAACGCATAGTATCAAGTACAAAACGAAAGCAAATAGTGCGTGATATGAATTACTGAACGAGTCATCGTCAAATACTATTGACGTTACAGCGTGTGTATTTCACAAGGTATCTAGCGACCGAAACATTTGTATTTCTCAAACTGCTCACATTATCTAAACCAAACGCTTCTTCAGTTGTTGGTATACGTGTGGCGCCGGAATACAACATACATTGGTAGCTAAGTCGACTACAGACTGTTTTCTCTGGGTTCAATCTGGCAATAAATGCGCCGCTTTTATAAGAAACGATAAGACGCCGATTCTTGAATTCTTTATATTTCCGAACTTCACCAAGCTAGAAACATCAGCACCCACTTTATAAATTTATATACAAGTAAACATTATTAATACAGTTTTAATAAATTATATTAAATAAAAGCATGATAATTATTTAGAGTGTTTTGCATCTTTGTTGTTTTGTGATAAAAAATAGTGTCAATCGGGAGTAGATTATCCGTCTAGGAGTAGACCTTCAGAGTACAGTTGCCCAGTGCTACCAAGACCCGTGAAGATTACGGGCAAGAATAGGTCTTCAGCAACCCGTGCTTGCCGTAAAAGGCGACTATGCTTGTCGTAAAAGGCGACTAACGGGATCGGGAGGTCAGGCTCGCTGACTTGGTTCATGCATGGCATTGATCCCAATTGCGTGGATCGATGCTTATGATATCAATCACTGAATTTTCTGGTCCAGACTCGATAATTTACAGACCGCCATCATATAGCTGGAATATTGCTGAGTGCGGCGTAAAACAACAAACCAACCAACCAGCCAGTGCTACCGGCGCCCCTAATTGAATAATCAGTTAATGTAAAAAAACCGTCCTATCCGCATGTCATGTTATTAAACACTGTTTAATAAAGCTTTATTGTTATTAAACGGGATACCTCTTCATGTGTGAATAATAACGTTAACAGTAGGTTCAGTCTAATGTCAAGCAGATGCAGGAGGAAGTAGAGGTCTCTGTTTTCAAAATCCTAATCCCAAATAATTGGAAGATTTTGTTGAGTCAGCGAAATCATCAACACGTTTCAGCACGTGGAAGGTCTTTTAAAGAGCATCCCAGAAACAGGTAGGCTGCCACAGCTTACATGAAATTGATTGCGTGAACTCCATTCAATACCTGCAGGGGAAGCTGAGATACTTAAAGAGCCAAGAGTTTCAAATTCCGACACGCTCCGTTCTCAAATGTCGCATTGTGAAGCACAGTTGATAGGGAAAGCCCAGCAATAGATCCGGGTTAGAATAGGTCTTCAGCAACCCATGATGATGTCGTTAGAGGCGAGTAAGGAGATTGGGTGGTCAGGTTCTCTGGCTTGGTTGTTCGATGCTAACATCGTATCCCAATGGCGTCGATCGATGCTCGTGTTATCATCACTGGTTTGTCTGCTTCATATTCGATTATTTACAGACCGCCGTCATACAGCTGGAATATTTCCGAGTGCGGCGTTAAACATCAAACTACTTAAAAACTAAGTGTCATCATACCTCCATGTCATCACCCGGATCTTCACGGGTCACATTTTGGGAAGCCACATGGAGGACACTTCCAGATTTGACGCATCAGTGACCGAAACTGTCCGATGCAATTACCTGTTTTCACTTATATGAAACATATGCTTCCGTGTCTTTTCAGGAGAAGAATTGACTTGCCTTTGCATGTGTTTCAGATGGGTGGCATCGGTGGAGCAGGATGCGCTCACCCTATCGCAAATACCTGGTATCATTGCTATTTGATAGTGATTCCTTGACATACACTACAAAGCAAAAATCGTTTACTTTATTTCGCAAACTTTCCGCAGAATCTTTGTAAACATTTTACGTAAAATGTTTGCAAAAGTTTTGCGTAGCTACGCAAACACTACGCGGAGCTACTACAGAGTATCTGCAAAACTAATTGCCCCTTTCATGGGACCAATTAATTTTATGACCCCGGGGGTCGGCACAAGCGTGGTGTTGGAAGACATGTTATACATGTACATCCAATATGGTGACTGTTTTTCACTATTCATAATACCACATCATTACAGTACTCCTTGAAATTTTACAATGACTTCAAAAGTTGAGTACAACAGATTGAACGAGAACAAATGATAATGCACTGTACAGAGAAGGATTGTGTCTGTCGCCGTGCAGATTTAGTCTCAGAATGTGCTCATTCGAATTAGGAGTGAGTTAGTGAGTGAGTGATTCGGGTTTAACGCCGTTTTTAATAGTACTCCAGTTATATCGCGGCGTGTCAGCTTAATGTTGGAGGCAAGCCCGAAGTGATGCAGGCCTCAGACGTTTACCACTTCGGCTAACCCTCGAAAAAGGAACGAGACTAATTGATTATCATGAATATGTATTATGCAGTTAAGAATTATATATACATGTGTAAACTATAAAAATGTATTCACTGTAACGTCGTATACCACCTTCTCCCTTCGCGAGCGAGTTGAATGGTCCATGTCCATTGGAGCGAAACGTAGAATGGGTGTGTAAGTTTCTGTATTCAGCAAAACACGTGTTAAATGTGAGTATACAACGAATTTCATTTTAATTCCTTTCATTCAAAATGTCTTCGGAAATTACATAATGCTTGAAAAAAAGAGCTGACTTGAATGGAGATGTGACGTTAGCCAGCTGAGACTGTGCATGTGGACACACATTGCACCAATTACATAACATGCAGGCTCTTTGTAAAAGCAGGAATGTACAGGAAATGAAAAGTAACAATTCTCTGTGTACTAATTACATGTTTCAATGTTTTCTGTTCTCGTGCTGAGATACAGTGAAGTAAGTATCTACTACAATTAACAACAACTCTCTGCTGGAATGTCTGGTGCCTATCATTCGATCGGGTACAGTATCCCTATGAATCAAAGCTTAATATATTAGTACATAAAGTACAGGATTACTTTTCTTCTTTTTTTTGCTCACTCCATTCTAATTCTTAGGTAACACAGAGTAGACCAGTCAGTGCCTTCAGCCATGACCTATGTTGTTTTAAGGTGTATGACAAATGGGGCGTGTAACTAATGGGCGGATACATTGTCAACGAGACTTGTCATCACTAGGTTATTTTTTACTGTACTTTAAGGACTTCTGTGGCCACTGACGGACGTGATTCAAACCCCCTTCTACACTGACACTACATCAAAGTTATTTGTGGACCGATTACATAACTTTTACTGACAGGGTGGGAAAATGGGGTGGTAGTTCACGCGAAACGGAAGACACTGTCTGTGTTTGTTGGGCTGCGCCTTTGATATCGCCTCCAAACATACATGTAACAGAATGAACCATTAAGGGATGATACACATCAGGAACGCGGAGAAAAAACAAGAGTCGTTCTTGTTGTTAATCAAGGCACCAATTCATCTTTCATAAACATTTTTGTGTCTTTGTGACTACACAAAAAGTCCTCTATATAAATTGGATATATCTAGGTGTGTGTGTGTGTGTGTGTGTGTGTGTGTGTGTGTGTGTGTGTGTGTGTGTGTGTGTGTGTGTGTGTGTGTGTGTGTGTGTGTGTGTGTGTGTGTGTGTGTGTGTGTGTGTGTGTGTGTGTGTGTGTGTGTGTGTGTGTGTTATTCTCCGGGGGGTGCACGGGTGGCTCAATCGTCTTAGTTGTCGCGATTCGCTGTGCAGAGTTGCGTCCCTTGGGCACACCAGAAACCTATGATTGTGGGTTCGAATACCATCCCCGTGCTCGTGGGTTTCACCAAAGTGGTAAACGTCTAAGACATGCATCACTTCGGGCTTTCCTCCCACAATAAGCTGACACGCCGTGATATAACTGGAATAATGTTAAAGGCGGCGTTAAACCCAACTCACTCACTCTATTGTTATATCACTATGACGCTTAGCATACGTTACGCACAGAGAGATCCATATGTTATAGTTTAGTTGTTTTTGTATTTAAATAACATAGGAATTGAAGTATATGCGTCTAATGCAAATGCGTATATAATAATCCGTTTTGTTATCAATGTGTGGCCACACTTATCAGGTCATCCTCCATACATGTAGATTCATTTTGTATGTGTTGTTTTACCAAAATACATGTACAGTAAACTACGGTTATAACGAACACGCTTATAACGAACTTACGGATATAACGAACTTACTTTTTGGTCCCGACTATTTGCTGTATATGCTGTATATATGCTTATAACGAACTACGGTTATAACGAACAAAAATTAGTAGTCCCTTTGAGTTCATTATAACCGTACTTTACTGTACATGTATCGAACAGGTCTTCAGCAACCCATGCTTCCGGTAAATGGCGACTATGTTTGTCTTAAGAGGCAACTAACGGGATCGGGTGGTCAGGCTCGCTGACTTGGTCGATGCATGTAATCGTATCCCAATTGCATGGATCGATGCTCATGATAGCAATCACTGGATTGTCTGGTTCAGACTTGATTATTTACAGAACGTCGTCATATAGCTGGAATATTGCTTAAACAACGAAAATACAATACATGACTCAACCGTGATACAACCAGTGTTAAAGTGGTATTCATCAAACCACTACATAAGAATATGCTAGTACATAAATGTATACATGTAGATTTGTACAAGAAAAGATACACGATGCAATCAAATATACATGTCAGTAAGGATAACTAGTGACAGCATTATTATAGCAGGAATATTTTACATGTATTTATCAAACATTGCCTGCAATTCATTCACAGTGTAGCATCATTGTGTACATTGTATGTATTGATACTATTGCCATGGCTCCCCACGCGTTGATGGCGCGATAGTCACATAAAACTCTTAGTCCCGTAAAGCAATACAATAGTGTTTATTCGCGAATTACTTGTAACTTATTCGCAACTTATTCGCGAATTATTTGCAACTTATCGGATTATTCTCAATTTTACTGCAGAACAAACATTTGCGTCGAAGTGTTTGCTCATGACACAGTCGAAATAATACAATGGGCTCTACTTTGAGCAGAGATTTCTTGTAAATACGGAAAGGTTTTTGTTCTTTTTATCATGAGTACGGAAATGGCGACCCTCGTATTCTCTAGATATGTAAACTTACCGCGTTGAAGTAGGCATCGTCAACGCCGTCGAACATGAAATGAGGCGCCATTTTCGGAGGGGTGGCATCCTGTAAAGTCTTCAGAGGCACCTGGGATACAGAGAGATGACGTGTATGTACAGTTCCAAAACAAATTATTAATTTGCTATACAACCATTTCCCGGAATGTAAATATGGTTAGTTTGTATCGTGGAAAATAACACACCAACTGTAATATATCCATGTCCATTTACAACATTCGTAAACAGCTGAATAAAACTCTTTGTTTCTTTGTTGTTTAACGCCGCACTCAGCAATATTCCAGATATATGACGGCGGTCCGTAAATAATCGCGTCTGGACCAGACAATCTAGTTATTGACATCATGAGCATCGATCCACCCAATTAGAACACGATGACATGCATCAACCAAGTCAGCAAGCCTGGCAACCCGATCCCGTTAGTCGCCTTTTACGGCAAGCATGGGTTGTTGAAGACCTGTTCTACCCCGGACCTTCACGGGTCTAAAGCGCATGACCCCAGTTCACTGGTTAATCTGCATTGTTTGTGTTTTAACGCCGCACTCAGCAATATTCCAGCTATATGACGGCAGTCTGTAAATTATCGAGTCTGGACTAGACAGTCCAGGGATTTATATCTTGAGCATCGATCCGAGCAATTGGGATACGATGACATGCATCGACCAAGTCAGCGAGCCTGGCCACCCGATCTCGTTAATCGCCTCTTACGACAAGCATAGTCGCCATTTAAGGCAAGCGTGGGTTGCGTATCTTAATTCGTGTATGGATTTTGAATTATATTGAGTTGGATGATTAATATAACTTGCGTATTGAATGGTGCTATATTTTTCACGAGGAGTAGATACCATACCACTCCGTGTATACATAAAGTCCATTGCCAACTACAGTGAATCCTTTGTCATTATTAATATGTAATATTATTTCAGGATTAGGTCTGCGGCCTTTGGTACAAGAAACATTTAAATTTAATAATTAACATGTTGCATACTTGATGGTAACAGTGTTCATGTCTGCATGATGTTTGTGTGTTTTGCTTGCTTGCTTAACGCGCTCTCAGAAATATCCCATCGTGACACCCCGACCATGGATCCACGCAATTTGGATATGATGACATGCATCAACCAAGTCAGCGAGCCTGACCACACGATCCTGTTAGTCGCCTCTTACGACAAGCATAGTCGCATTTTACGGCAGGGGGCAAGGGTGGCCCAGTCGACAAAGGTGCCGCGAGACGCAAGACACGGCACCGCCAGACTTGACATGATTGTGGAGGCTTACACCACCAGGAGGAAGCCTTCTAGAGATACTAGAGATACTGTTTTGTTTGTTTGTTTGTGTGTGTGTGTTTTTTGTTTAACGCCGCACTCAGCAATATTCAAGCTATATTTCGGCGGTCTGTAAATAATCGAGTCTGAACCAGACAGTCCAGTCATTGACACCATGAACATCGATCCAAGCAATTAGGTATCGATGACATGCAACAATCAAGTCACCGAGCCTGATTACCCGATCTCGTTAGTCGCCTCTTACGACAAGCAGAGTCGCCTTTTACGGCAAGCATGGGTTGCTGAAGACCTGTTCTCCCCCTGATCGTCACGGGTCTACTAGACATGTAAACACACCTGTCATGTACTTTTCGATATTGTTGTCACCCTATTCGTTAAAGGTTATACAACTTCGTATTCAAAGAGGGGACCTTGAATTTAACGCAATAAAGAGCAATAGTATATCCTGTTCGATTAAAATTAACACATAACTCCTCACTTTACACACGGGACTCTTGTAATTGATAGTTTCTCTTCCCAATCCATTTACCTTGATAAAGTACAATCACGTCAAATTGGGTTAAACATCCAGCCCCGGTACTATACTACAATGTACGTCTCAAAATGCTATGATCACCAATATGTTCCCGAGACCAGGGTTAAAACTTGTCTTCAGCAACCCATGCTTGCCGTAAAAGTGAGTGAGTGAGTTGGGTTTAACACCGCTTTCAACAGTATTCCAGTTATATCACGGCGTGTCAGGTGAATGTGGGAGGAAAGCCCGAAGTGATGCAGGTCTCAGACGTTTACCAATTCGGTGAACCCAACGGGTATGGTGCCGACAAACCTAGAAACTTAATTGGGGCGAACCGAGATTCGAACCCACAATCATAGGTTCTGGCATGTCCAAGGGACGCAACTCTGCACAGCGAATCGCGGCGCCTTAGACGACTGTTATAATGTTCTATCTTTTCAAAAGAATTATGTGGCAGAGGCAGCTAACAAAAGCACAAAGTGTCATTCGCTTCAGTAATGAACAAGTAGTTTACAAGGGAACTCTATTTTAACAGTGTCGTTATTTTAACCGAGCCATTGACACTCTTTTACAATTAATTTGGAACCCAAACTCTAGTTTTTACGACATTTCAATTCAATTTTAGTTAAAACATATCCATGCTTTCATTAGTAAACATATAATAGAAATACAATAATGCTGTCAGCCATGATGAATTTGACAAACCCAATCTTATCCCATAATATCTAAACATTTATGTTTTTAGTCAGCTGTAGCAGAATAAATGTCAAGTCTCCATAAAAGAAATACCAGTCCCTCAGAAGTAAACAGATTTTCAGTTGACTGAATATACAAGCAGAAAACTTATTATTTTAGAGTTATGATTTAATTTTTTAACATAATCATAAGTGAACATCGTCGTGATTGAGTGACTCACCGGCTTGAGTTGGACGGTCTTAACCTGTGTGCCGCATTTCACCAGGAGAATACCACTGACTATCAGAGCCACGTTCAACCACATCTTCATGCGACCAGAGGGAATGCAATATGGGGACAACCCGTCGAGTATACAAGGTGTTGAACAATCAATCAGTGTAATATGACGATACACTTTGCGGCCTCCTACGTGCAAAGGGGGCGATCAATGACTTATGATATAGTCAGAATCATACAATGTTCAACGCTTCTAGTCAGATTTCTTAGTGTGGAAAGGGTTTTGTCGATTTTATTTGTCATCTTGTCATACCTCCTCCATACGACTTTTGCCAGTTGTTTTCAAAATACCTATTGTACCCACATCTGTAGTCTTTTGTATTTGTCCTTCCATTTTAACTGCTCCTAAGGTTTTGATGTATTTGTTTTTTTAGATATATATGCATTTCATATTTTTATTAGGACATTCATCCGCACGTTATGTGATTTAAGATTTGCCCGTATTCTTGTGAATTTGTTACCCGTTAATTTATCTTTAAAAACGACGGCTTTGTGGATGACAACTGATCAGTCTGGTTATGAATTAGAAAAATTCGAGTAGCACAATTATATTTACTGCGGTGTCCACTTCGTTAAACCGAATGACACGTTGGAAAGTAGGGATTGAGTAAGAACAGATTTTACTCGTCAAGATGGTCTTCATGCGCATATTACCGGAATCAAATCACATTTATCTTTTTTCAAACCACTCAGACTGCATCAAATACATTTTACAATACATGCATTGTTGAAAAGGTGAGGTGAGATTGGGTTTAACGTCGCGTCCAAGATTATTGCACTTACATAGCGACGTGCATGCACGTGTGTGTGTGTGGCTGCTTGTACTAGTCCGGACTGATGCCGATTTATAGTGCTAGCTCACTGAGATACCATGCCGCAGTTTAACATGAATACACCACTCAGACACAGTATGCTGACTCCGAGCCGACCAGTCCTTGTTTTAGCCCCTTAATGCCAAGCGCCAGACAGGGTAACAACAAGAACCATCTTTTAACGTCTTTTGGTATGACGCGGCAGGGGATCGAACCCCGGACCTACCGCTCTCCGGGCGCTCTACCACTAGACCACGGAGGCGGTCGCTTGAATAGGTAGTTTGTACAGAGACTTTAAACAGTATCCTGGTCATGCCAGAGGTCATGCCAGCGTTACATCAGCATGATGGCGTTTGACGCTACTACTTCGGTGAAACCTGAGACCACTTGCACAAAGCGATCTTAGCGCTAAGATGATCGTAACTCCCATACTTTAACATAGGCTTACAATAGTCTTAGCGCTAAGATCGCTTTGTGCAAGTGGGCCCTGGACCCGTCCTGGCACTGAAAGGCCAGGAATACCTCATAAAATTGTGGTTCTATGAGTGTTTGGAAGCAGTTGCGTCACTTGTTTTCTTGTAAAAAAGTATAAACATGTTGAAAGTGTGTCAATTGATCAGCGTTATCTCTACGTAAATTTGAAACGTCAAAGCTGAAGAATAGTCTTTATTTGTTGGAACAGTTTTATTTGGGCGTAAAAGGCAAAATAGTGATGCAAATTAAGTAAATGAATCACTGAACATCAGTGATGACATACAAATGCGGCTCAAACGGTAGCACCCGACACTCTCACAATTTTCCGGGGCACGGGGGCCCAGTCGTCGAAGGCGCCGCGATTCGCTGTGGAGAGTTGTGTCCCTTGGGCACGCCAGAAACCTATGATTGTGGATTCGAATCCCGGTTCGCCCCGATTATGTTTCTTGGTTTGTCAGCACCATGCCCGTGCTCGTGGGTTTCACCGAAGCGGTAAACGTCTGAGACCTGCATCACTTCCGGCATTAAGCTGACACGCCGTGATATAACTGGGATACTGTTAAAAGCGGCGTTAAACCCAACTCACTCACTCACTCACTATCTAACTCACAACTTTCATTGAAACAGTAAGTGCCACAGAGTTTGGAAGTATGAAAACTCTATTTAAAGGTCAACGTTCCTGGTGTACCGCTTCACCTCATTAGTGGTGCCAAGTCAAACCTGTTATCACCGTTTTCAGGTATAAGGACATCTCAAACGAACTGTGCATCTATCTGTCTCTGTCTATCGATATAATGATACGATAGAATACATAAATAATCTCGTGGTATTAAATTTACTTTAGATACATGTACATGCATGTATGCTTCCGAAGTTCGTCAGATTCGTGTACATTTGACAAAAATAATTGGTTAATATTAATAATAAGATATTGACAATATGTTAAACATAGAACAAACACAAAATATTAAATTTCAAAAGAGACATTTACCAATGGTCCAGTTCACCTTTTGTATAATTTTGGATTATTAACAAAGACTACACTTCAAATACATGATGTGATATACCTAGTTAACAGAATTAACGTCCACACAGCATTTGGTAGAATAAATCGTTGACCCAACCTCGGTGAAAGGCGACATCAGTGCATCCTAGTAAGTCTTTATCAATACTCGTAAACATACCGTAGAAATATGACATATCTGTACACAAGTTATTATGCATGGCCGCAACATGTTCACGCGCACCAGATGCTTGTATTTAATTCCAATTAGGCGTAAGAGTGGACAGTTTGCCTTGTTGACCGATGCTTTATGAGCATTTGTCATCTCCACTGTGACACTGCCGTCGTGCAAAGTGCATTGATGGGCCTTCGGAGGAGGACAAACTATTGATTCGGAAGCAGCATTCCTATTTATTGTGACACCATATGCTGTATGCCAGGTCAGTGCCCTCGGTTCTACTTTGCTTCTTTCAGAAAAATGTATGTTGCGTGTAAACGTTGTTGTCATTTGATTCTTGATCAAAAGTAGTTTGATAAGGGTTACAAATTTCTAGGCCTTAGTAAAATTTGTAAACGGTTTTATGATAGACATGTAGATGATGACAAAATGATGACAATGGCGTTTCCCATTTGCTCCCACGTTGTTTTCAGGTGACCAATTGACTTGCCTTTGCATCTGTTTTGGACAGGTGCCAACAGTGGTGCAGGATACACTTCCCTTTTTGCGAAGATATCTTATAATTATAGAAAGGGTTTTGTCACTTTTATTTAATGGCACCAGTAGTTTTACAATATACAAATTTCCCTACATATATATGCACGTGATAAATATTTATTTCGACATGTGTTACTATTTAGGTATAAATGTATGTTACAGCTGGTTTACATATATCTTATAATATCTTTTCATATCGGTTGTAATTGCAAAGTGTAACTGTGTCTTATTGTAATAATATTCTGATGAAGTGATGGTTCAAATTGACCTGAGGGATTTACGTCATTTTGAACCGCCTAATGCGTGAGGAAAGCCGGCGTCATGCGAGTCTAGTCATGTACGTACTACGTTGGTTAAACCCTCGATGTCAACAAATCAGGACATTACAAACGTTCATAGGATTCTGTCACACCTAAGGGGCGATAATCGTCATAGCGAATTGCGGAGCCACAGACAAAATGGGCCCCTTGTGCCCGTTTTCATGTTATAACATTTTCACATGACAGTACACTGGTGTCATAACGCGATACATAGTTATAGTCAGATATTGTGTAATTGCAGTTGATTCAGAACAGAACCCAACAGGACAAGCCTCTGTGGTGAAAGTCCCTTGATATGACATATTACTGGACAAGAAACCCGTTAAGGTCGAAAAGTAACCCGTCTAAGTCTACATCCACGTTTACGTTTGTGTCTAAATCTACGCCTACGTCTCTGGCCATATCTACGTCTACGTCTCTGACCATATCTACGTCTACGTCTCTGACCATATGTACGCCTACGTCTCTGGCCATATCTACGTCTACGTCTCTGGCCATATCTACGTCTACGTCTCTGGCCATATCTACGTCTACGTCTCTGACCATATGTACGCCTACGTCTCTGACCATATCTACGTCTACGTCTCTGGCCATATCTACGTCTACGTCTCTGGCCATATCTACGCCTACGTCTCTGACCATATGTACGCCTACGTCTCTGGCCATATCTACGTCTACGTCTCTGGCCATATCTACGTCTACGTCTCTGGCCATATCTACGTCTACGTCTCTGGCCATATGTACGCCTACGTCTCTGGCCATATGTACGCCTACGTCTCTGGCCATATCTACGTCTACGTCTCTGACCATATCTACGTCTACGTCTCTGGCCATATGTACGCCTACGTCTCTGGCCATATGTACGCCTACGTCTCTGGCCATATCTACGTCTACGTCTCTGACCATATGTACGTCTACGTCTCTGACCATATATACGCCTACGTCTCTGGCCATATCTACGCCTACGTCTCTGACCATATGTACGCCTACGTCTCTGGCCATATCTACGTCTACGTCTCTGGCCATATCTACGTCTACGTCTCTGACCATATCTACGTCTACGTCTCTGACCATATCTACGTCTACGTCTCTGGCCATATGTACGCCTACGTCTCTGGCCATATCTACGCCTACGTCTCTGGTCATATGTACGCCTACGTCTCTGGCCATATGTACGTCTACGTCTCTGGCCATATCTACGCCTACGTCTCTGACCATATGTACGCCTACGTCTCTGGCCATATCTACGTCTACGTCTCTGACCATATGTACGCCTACGTCTCTGGCCATATCTACGTCTACGTCTCTGGCCATATCTACGTCTACGTCTCTGACCATATGTACGCCTACGTCTCTGGCCATATCTACGTCTACGTCTCTGGCCATATCTACGTCTACGTCTCTGACCATATGTACGCCTACGTCTCTGGCCATATCTACGTCTACGTCTCTGACCATATCTACGTCTACGTCTCTGGCCATATCTACGTCTACGTCTCTGACCATATGTACGTCTACGTCTCTGACCATATCTACGTCTACGTCTCTGACCATATGTACGTCTACGTCTCTGGCCATATCTACGTCTACGTCTCTGACCATATCTACGCCTATGACTGTATCTGCAACTACGTGTACGTCTACGACTGTGGCTGTTTCTACGTCTACGTGTATGTCTACGTGTATGTCTATGACTGTATCTATGTCTACGCCTATGACTGTATCTGCATCTACGTGAACGTCTACGTCTGTGGCTGTTTCTACGTCTACGTCTATGACTGTATCTACGTCTACGTCTCCGTATGTGGCTGTTTCTACGTCTACGTCTATGACTGTATCTACGTCTACGTCTCCGTCTGTGGCTGTTTCTACGTCTACGTCTATGACTGTTTCTACGACTACGTATATGACTGTATATGCATCTACGTGTACGTCTCCTTCTGTGGCTGTTTCTACGTCTACGTCTATGACTGTTTCTACGTCTACGTATATGACTGTATATGCATCTACGTGTACGTCTACGTCTGTGGCTGTTTCTACGTCTACGTCTACATCTATGACTGTATCTACGTCTATGTATAAGTCTGTGGCTGTTTCTACGCTTACGTCTACGTCTATGACTGTATCAACGTCTACGCCCCGTCTATGGCTGTTTCTACGTCTACGTCTATGACTGCACCTACGTCTATGTCTTTGGCTGTTTCTAAGTCTACGTCTATGACTGTATCTACGTCTACGTCTACGTCTACGACTGTATCTGTATCTACGTGTACGTCTACGTCTGCGGCTGTTTATACGTCTACGTCTATCACTGTATCTACGTCTACGTCTTCGTCTATAGCTGTATCTGCATCTACGTGTACGTCTACGTCTGTGGCTGTTTCTACGTCTACGTCTACGTCTATGACTGTATCTACGTCTATGTCTACGTCTCTGGCTGTTTCTACGTCTATGACTGTATCTACGTCTACGTCTGTGACTGTTTCTACGTCTACGACTGTATCTACGTGTACGTCTACGTATGTGACTGTTTCTACGTCCACGTCTATGACTGTATCTACGTCTATGACTGTATCTGAACCTACGTGTACGTCTACGTCTGTGGCTTTTCTACGTCTACGTCTATGACTGTATCTACATCTACGTCTGTATCTATGTCTACGTATACGTCAATATCTAGATCTACGTCTACTTCTAAGACTATATACACGTCTACGTCAGTGCCTGTACCTATGTCTAGATCTACATCTTCATCAATGACTATATCTACGTCTACGTGAGTGCTCGTCTATGTCGACGTCAATGTCTAGATAAACCTCTATGTATATTTCTTTGTCTACATCTTTAACTACTGCCTATGTACATATACTTCTACGTCTACATCGGCGTATACGCCACTGTTGTACGTGTACGTGAATGTTTACGTTTACGTGTAGGTTTACATCAACATCTCTTTGGAGTGATTCGACTCTTCTCTGACAGTATATGTTGGTCCTTGGTCCTTGGATCCATGGTCGTTCAATCCCCGTGGGTCCCCGTCTTCAACTTAAAAAAATAAGGGACTTTCTACTTGACTCCAACATTAAGCGGTCACCCCGTGATATAACTTAAATGCTGTTCAAATCTGCGTTTAATCTGTGCGTCACAAATACCATAATGCGGCAGGTCTATGACGTACACTATTCATTTGACACTGTGACAAACTTCCCAAACAATAGATCCCAAATATCGCTTTGTTTTCTATCACATTTGCTTTTCAAATGCAGTTTGAGCCCTTATATTCATAATTCTTCAAAAATAACAAACAAAAAAACACAATACAATGTGAAACGAAACATCAATGCTCTGAACCGCACTGAACAACAGTCAAACCCGTTAATAATTCATGACTCACTTCTTCACGTATCTAGATCGCGAACACATGGTGTCCCCACCGATTTTCAGTTGTACATTTATATAATTTCATCCTTGTTTTGCCTGTTACAGTGGAATCTGTTTCGGCAGATAATCGAGATTGATTATTCTCTTGCGTTGACATTTTATATTATATACTCATACATAGACCGACATCTGCTTCCTGCTCTGGAAATTCTGTATGAAAGGAGGACTTTACTGGGCTTGTGGCAAAAGGTATTTTATCAGTGTAAATGGATTATTTTGTTTTTTTACCAAAAGCGTTGAGGGTCTATCGTAGTACTCGGACATACTTTCATTGTCAGCTTGTATGAGAGAAATACTTTTAGTCATAAAGCGCTAGCAACAACACATTTAAGGACATATCGATTTATTAACCTTTGCGTAATACGAACCTGCAACCTCTTGATTTGTAATCCTTCACGCTACCACATGTGCTACGGTGCTGTTGTCGTCATAAGTGTTAATTTTCCTAGTCATCATTAACCTAGTTTGGGTGAGTTGAACGTTAATATGTTAATATTGTACCACGTTTGTTGCAAATCCTGGTGTTACGTGTCGTGCAAGTGCCTGTGAATCAGATTTGCACATCTAATTTCAATTTAAATTAGAGATTATATCCATATTTGACATATTGCCTGATGGTAATGCACTTTATTCAAACAGGATTAATTTCTTAACATGTTTAAATGTGTTTAAATTCTAAATACACTCTTCAAAAAAAGAAACGCACAGGTAGATTTTTAGTAAGTTTGTTGTACCTAATAAAAGATATATATATATATATATATATATATATATATATATATATATATATATATATATATATATATATATATATATATATATAATATTGGAGCTCGATAGTCACATGTTGTCGCTGTGCAAAGGCATTTAAAACTGTTCATTGTCATGTCACATAAGGCCACAAGGTTGCGCTGACCTCAGTATCTCGTGTGACCGCCCCGGGCAGCAATCACGGGTCTGCATCTCCTCTGACTGACTGGATAAGTGTACGACATCTGTCCTGCGGAATTATTGCGGATTTCTGTTTGTAACGCGTTGGCCAGTTGTGGGAGTGTCTGCGGTCGATCGATTTCATACCAGAGGTGTTCGATTGGGTTGAGATCTGGGGAATTTCCCTGACACCCCCTCCTCCCTTCACACACACACACACTATGACACTACCGCCACCGAAATTATCGAATTCACGTACACAATGTGGAGCAAAACGCTCATTTCGACGATGATAAACACATTGTCTTTCATCTCGCCGGTGAGGAAGAAATCGTGATTCATCGCTAAACCACACTCGTCTCCAGTTTCTCAAATTCCAATGCTGTAAGGTATGACACCAACACAAGCCTCGCTCTCGATGGTTCTGTTGCAAAACAGGAACGATAACTGGTCTTCTGGGTCGGATTTCAGCCTCGCGAAGATGTTTCCTGACAGTCTGGTCCGATATCCTCCTGAAACCATGGATGCGTCCTGCAGTCTCGATTGCGATGACGTTTGTGGAACAGTCGAATGCAGCGATCCTGTGCAGAGGTGGTAACTCTTGGTCGGCAGGTTTTCGGACGGTCTACAGTCGAATTGAACTGTGTGTATCGGTCCCAATTGCGGCAAATGGTGCTAGCGTGCAACAGAAGACTGCGATTCCCCTCTTTGGATACGTCCTATGGCGATGTTCCGATCTGCAGCGCTGAGTCTCGTCATTTTCAGAAATGGGCTTCAGAAATGGGCTTCACACATTGTACCCATGTCGGGAATCTCACCCGGGTCTTCAGCGTGACGAGCGAACGTTTTAACCGCGTGACTACCCGACCGCCCTTCATGTGTTTAGACCTTTTAGATAGAACACACCATGGTGCTACATATATTAAACGTACGTCAGTGTTAGTGGGTCATGTACATAAAAGTGACAAAACCCTTTCCATATTCAGGACATATCACCCAAAAGAAGAGTCCGTTGCACAGCTTTGACCATATTATAAGCATGGGTCTATGAATCACCATCCAATAGTGATGATACCAGTTGTTCGCGAAATGGTGAACGTATACTGCACCACCGGTATTACCCGTAACAAACACATGCAAAGGCAAGTTAACTGTTGACCTGGGATCGTATGGTACAAGTCTAAATATGGAATTGCATCTGAAATCATTTTTGTCACTGATACGTCAAATTCGGAAATGTCCTCAACATGTCTACCATAAGACTTTTTGAAAGCTTTACGAAGGCCTTGAATGCTGTAACCATGACAAAACATCTTTTGTATACGTATGACGCTCTTTGAAATGTTTGTTGAAAGCGCATACTCGATTGTACATGTATCTAAAGAGTTGTCAAATGTTGACACCAAGTTGTGTGAGTGAGCAATATCACGGCGGGGGACACCAGAAATGGGCTTCACACATTCTATCCATGTCGGGAGTAGATCCCGGGTCTTCGGCGTGAGGAGCGAACGCTTTAACCACTAGACTACCCGTCCGCCCCTGACACCAAAGGCTGGAGCTGCTGGACTATTGCTTGACGAGCAGCTGGAGGTTTATACGATCATTTGAAGAGGGACTGTGGTTCGTGGTGTAGTCAGGCGAGGGCCATCTTCCCGAGGCAAGAGAGTTAACTGACTTTAAAATGCCAGTTTCCACCCTTGCCGAACTAGGCTGGAATTACTGGGCTCGATCGTAGCGCCACCAGTGGTTATTACGTGTTATGTCCCTTCTATGCCTCTCCTATGGACCAATCAGGTTCCACCTCTCAGTATCACTTGCATTTGCTATAAACAAAATGGCGGCGCCCAGTCCAAAATGGCGGCTCCTGATCGTTGCCTTTCGTACAATAAAACACTGCAGGGAGAAAAAAACCACTCGGGGCTGCGCCCCATGGCTTTTTCTCCCAGCAGTGTTTTATTGTACGATAAACAACTCTCACTCGTCGTTTAATTCTTAAATACACTGTGTCCCATACCTCAATGTATCTTTTGAAACTATCAACATATGCCATTAATCTAATATTGATATATGTCTATGATACCCTCGATACCTGTTTTGAAATTTACACACAAAACTTCTGTATGTTCTCCAGATGGCCGCTCATGTGATGCAAAGAAGCAGATGAATCATTTGAAAGGGAAGACAAATATAGAATTGCTCAATCATAATATATCGAGGTCGGTTGATATAAGTGCTTCGCGGATTTACACAATATGCATACCGGCCTTTACGTTTATACCGGACCCGTGAAGATCCGGGGTAGAAAAGGTCTTCAGCAATCGATGCTTGCCGTAAAAGGCGACTATGCTTGTCGTAAGAGGCGACAAACGGGATCGGGTGGTCAGGCTCGCTGACTTGGTTGATGCATGTCATCGATCCCAATTGCGTGGATCGAAGCTCATGATGTCAATCACTGGATTGTCTGGTCCAGACTCGATTATTTACAGACCTCCGTCATATAGCTGGAATATTGCTGAGTGCGGCGTTAAACAACGAACAAACAAACAAACAAAACGTTTATACCCCATGAACCCATTTTTTATATTTAAGTAAATTCTTAGTTATGTTACTACAGGATTTTCCCTCCGTGACGTCATGCGAGAACGTCGCGACTTCTCTACACTGCCGTTATATTCCCAGCAGCTTAAATTCTTGCCCAATTTACCAATTTACCAAAGTTATTTAAGTTATGAAGTTAAAAACACTAAAAGGCCATGTGTATGTTAGAGTTAGGAAGACAATTGTCACAGATACCGTTCGTTCGCTATTCTTGAAACAATTGAATGGTAAATATTTTCATTCTAAACATTGTGTTTTTGTCTCCACATTTGCGTTATTAGTTGTTTATCGCCGCACTAAAAAAAATTCCAAATTTTTGACGACATCCTGTAAATAATCCGGTTTGTTCCAGAACCTCCAGTGATTGATATAATGAGCAACGATCCGCGCCGTCGCGTACAATCATACGCAATGCTGCAAGGAACAAAACTGAAAACCCGATTCACACAACTTTTCTCTTACCAAAAGCCAAGGTTGCTTTGGTACATCATCGATTTGTCGAATCCTTTTATTTGTAGAAACTATCGATAGTCTAGCAAGGTATCGATGTCTATTATTGATGGTATTATTTAGGTGCCATCAATAAATTGCCATCGCTGTACTTGCCACATGAACTTTTGAACCGAGTTGATATTTCGATAAATGGTTTTACCGTTATATACTGGGATGTTGTCGCGTGTCCAAATTCTGTAGAAGTATGATATTTCAAACTGCATTTAAATATTAATATAAAGATCTTTTCTGATATAAGATATCCTGTAAAACATGACATAACTATATCCTAGACTATACTCTTACATGAATATATAAAACATTGAACACACATGCCAATAGCAATTGAAATAAGTGTTATTCGATATATGCTTGGCTTAATCTTGCGATAGGTATTCAGTAAACAGGCCACTCTCACACATCTGGTCGTTAGCGGTTGTTCACGGTCAATGACAAGTGTATGTAAATAAACGTATGCGTCTTTTTCTGTGACCTGACTTGTCAAGCATTTAGGCGGTCAATGAAAAGGGCATGCCATGTCAATGGACAGCTTGCGTAGACCCTTGTATATATATATATATATATATATATATATATATATATATATATATATATATATATATATATATATATATATCTCATTCTCCCTCTCTCTCTCTCATTCTCCCTCTCTCTCTCTCTTGCTCCATCTCTCGCTCTTTTTTTCTCTCTTTCTTTTTCTCGTAATCTTTCTTTCTCTCTCTTATTCATTTTCTTTCTCTTTCGATTTCTCTTTCTTCCCCCTTTTCTCACTCACCCTCATTCTCTTTCGTTCTCTCTCTCTTGCTCCCTCTCTCTCTTGCTCTTTTTCTCTCTCTTTCTTTTTCTCTTTCGATTTCTCTTTCTTCCCCCCCCCCTCTCTCTCTCCCTCTCTCACTCCCTCCACAGCGTTATATGCAACTTACGAGTTTATTTTATAATGACAGTTAAATGAATGTTTATTGGGTATTCGAACCCACAATCATCGGTTTCCGGCGTGCCCAAGGGACGCAACTCTGCACAGCGAATCGCGGCCCCCGTTTTGTTTGTAAGACTACAGAGTAGTGAAATACAAATTTCAGGTAATTTTGTTGAAATATAGCTTTAGAGGCCAAACATATACAGAGAAGCCTTATTCCAGACCTTGTATATCTGGAAACCGCTTCTAAAGAACGACCGTGTTGGGAATGCACTGCGACAATGCATTTTCATCTAACGTCACTTTGCTTTGGACCCCTTCTCGAACAATGAAACAATTAGCATTAACTAGCCAATCAGCATTAAGCAATACGTATAATACTCAGTGAGAATATATGAACACAAATTCACCCATGTCCGTGTCCCTGTGGGTAATATTACTAGATAACTAGCGGACAATCTATTGTTCGCCTAACTATTCAGTTCACGACACACACCTCTCTCAAACATACTTTGTACAGCGTACACTGCATTTACAGGAAAGATTTGTTAACATTTCCAACGGGCGCGCCGGTGAAACAGTCATCTAATTGGCTGTGCAGAGTTGCGTACTTTGGGCACGCTAGAAACTTATCTGGGTTCAAAATTGCAGTTCGTCCCGATTATGTTTCTAGGTTGTCAGCACCATACCCGTGCTCGTGGGTTTCACCGAAGTGGTAAACATCTGAGACCTGGATCACTTCGGGCTTTCCTCCCACATTAACCTGACATGTCGTGATATGACTGGAATACTATGAATAGTACCAACTTATCCTCAGGGACATTAGAAGCTAACATTGGTATATATAATTTTTCAGCGTATATCATATTTATTTGTCAGTATATATCAATTATTTGTTCTAAAATTGAAAACAATATATTTACTATTTTCTTCGAAAATGCGTAACTTGAGTGTTAACATCGTTTTATAAAAAGATAAATGCACCTCTATACACATGCGATATTTCATAACTTTATATAATTGTTAATCGTGTGAAAACATCGGCAACACACATTTTATTAAACTAGTAACTTATCCCAATGACAGTTAACATCGTAACAATTTAGACCCGCTTTCTACTCTTACGGCATGAATAGTGGGGCGGTTAAGGCTGGATTTTTAGTCAAAATTGTGCACTTTGGGTTAAAACCACCAAATTTGGCACACTTATACATTGAACCATTCCGAACATTTCTGGATATTGATCCACCTCCGCAGCGCCACCTGGTGGTAGAAATACAAAGTGCACAATTAACCTTAACCGCCCCACTAGTAGCTTCAAACAGTCTATCGTCGTGTGTGTTTTCGTCGCTGTTTTGCGTTTTGCGCCAAATAATGTCTGTTTCAAAGGTGATCAAGACAGGTTGTTCTTCTGCATTGATGTTTTGGATTTACATAAATCAACAACATTAATCAACATAACAACGAAAGACGTTGTGTTTTTTCCGTTTATTGCAGATATATCATTATTCGGATTGTTGTTTTGTTCAACACCGGTCCCCCATGTACATGCTCTCAGTATTAGTTGATACATACAGTGAACCCTCGATATCTCGAACTCCATTGTCAAGATGCATCGGCACATTAAGTCAATATCAGCACTCCGTATGTCTCGATGTACGGATAACGACATTTGTTCGACTGTCTACTTCGAATTAACGTGGTTTCAGTGTATCTTCGTTCAACAAGCTGATATTGTAACGGTAGTGTCATCTAGTAGTACGTCATAACATCACCGAACGCATGACCTGAAAACATAAATACATATATATATATACTTTAAAATGTGTGTGTATGCACGCTTCACAGGCTATATTCGAGACCACATCAAGGTATTCTAAATGACAAAGGTATGTAAAAATTACATTGTGAGATAGTAATTTAATTTATTAACCTGAGATATTATGCCTGTCTTTACATGAAATCTATAAAAGCTTTCGGATTTGAAGTAAACACATACCAATCTTAAGACTATATGATAAATCGTCCGAACTAAAACTACAGCCGAAGATCCGGGGTAGAATAGGTCTTCAGCAACCCATGCTTGCTGTGAAAGGCGACTATGCTTGTCGTAAGAGGCGACAAACGGGATCGGGTGATCAGGCTCACTGACTTGGTTGATGCATGTCATCGTACCCCAAATGCGTTGATCGATGCTCATGATATCAATCACTAGATTGTCTGGTCCAGATTCGATTATTTTAAGACCGCCGTCATATAGCTGGAATATTGCTGAGTGCGGCGTTAAACAAGAAAACAAACAAAACGTTTATACCCATGAACCCATTTTTTTATATTTAAGTCAATTCTTAGTTATGTTACTACAGGATTTTCCCTCCGTGACGTTATGCGAGAACGTCGCGACTTCTCTAGACTGCCGTTATATTCCAAGCAGCTTAAATTCTTGCCCAATTTACCAATTTAGCAATGTTATTTAAGTTATGAAGTTTAAAACACTAAAAGGCCATGTGTGTGTTTTCGTTAGGAAGAAAATTATCACAGACATTCTTTCGTTCGCTATTCTTGAAAACAAGAACAAAAAACCCACACAAAAAAATTAACTAAAACTACATTCAAACGTCTCTGTCTCGAACTCATATTGAATTGAATTGTAAATGTTACAAACCGCATTAGTAAAAATGTGAATGTTCTGTTTCACTTGTTTTCTGTACACGTAAAGTAGGCCAACGAATCATTTCAAATTCACTTTATCTTGGTGTTGGGTAATCTTGTACCACTACAGTACTATCTCGACATGTTTTCACTGATTGTAAACGAAAATCCAGATATATGAACTGTATGCTTAATGAGTTACCCCAACCCCTACAACGAGTGTCACTGATGAGAGAGAAAGTAAATAACTTTCCTACATTCACGCTGACGTTTTTGAAAGTTGCTTTAATTAACTGAACTCTACACTTGCAGGAACAATGTATTGTGATACCCGATAGTGGGGTCATTTGAGAAAGTGTCTGATGCTTCTTTTCTATGATTTGCTTTACGGAATAAATACCTGAATAAATTAAAATAATAAATACAACATGGAGAACTTGTAATATTTTACCCATTGGTTCATATTAGATATTACTAAAAGGATCAATAAGCAGAAAATAAAAAATAACTTTATTTCACCTTTGTGAAATGTTAAGTTGGGGAATTGGAGAACCAAGTGAAACATAAACGACTAACGGCTAAGAATTTCGGAACCAGCAATTTTTATAGCACTGTCGTCTAGCTTTTGAGCTTTTCAATCTGAAAAAAACGATTTCCGGATTACCTTTTTTCACAATTCCAAAGCCGTGGAGCAGGTTCCCCCTCGTCAAAGCGCCAAACGGAACTCCAAAACCTCCATATATGGCTCCATGGTCCAGGATAGAGAGTTGACCATAATGTCCAGAAAGGAGGCCATAGGCATGTCCATAGTCTCCATACATCATGGAGCCTTTTCCAGCGTACAGACCCAGAGGCTTGTACCCGTATGGTCCAAGATTGTTCCCATAGGCACCGATACCTCCGAGTTTCGGGTACAAGACTTTCCCCCCTGCATGCTTCCACAAGCCATGAACGCCGTAATACCCATTACCGTAGAGATTGTTATAGAGGCATACGCCACTGGAGCCGTATTTGCCCATAAATAGACCCCCGTGCCCGTAGGTTCCCAAGTCGTAATAAAGGGGTAGTCCCGACGCCTTCACCTTCTTGGCATAGCCGTATCCGTAGCCAGTTGGTACAGCCGTTACAGTTGCAGACCCCAGGACTAGGGTAAGAAGAATGTAAATCCGCATCTTCCCCGGATCTGTGACAAAGAGGAGTAAATTCCATGACGTTAAATTCATATCCAAATATCAGTACAGTCACCATCGGATATAACCAATACTGATGTGACGAACCATCGGTTACACCGAACTCATTACATGGATATTTGTATAACTAACATAACGAATATATGTGTCGATATATAACGTTCAATCATTATGTACCTGGAATATTGTTCAGTTAGACCTTTTCTGTAAGATCCTGTCATCCCCAATGTTAACCTGCTCAGCAAGGAGAGTTGATTTCCGTTATAATATTCGCCATGATAAAAATAATGAAATAAATTAAAAAAATAAGAATCCATACCTACTTGACACCTATGGCGAAAAGACTCATCGTCATATCTTTTTTCGACGCATGCGCACAATTCAAACGTTCCCGGCAATCACGACCTTAACAGCTCGCGGATATATTAAACCAGTCACGTGACTGATTCAGCCTTGTGGGGATGGATCTTGTCAACTGTGATTGATGGATCCTACGAGCTGGGCTGTTTTACGTTCATTGCGATGTCTGAATGAAACTATATTTAAAGTCACACTGTGACAGTGTACCTAGATATTATTTACTCTTTCATTTGGATAAAAGCGTAAAGGTTAACATAACCAGTTTCCTTGTTCATGCTATCAACCACTGATTTTCTTACCAGAATTGTTTTTTTATAAGGAGCTGTGGTAAAGTTGATCTAAATGAAACTATATTTAAAGCCACAATGTGACAGTGTACCTAGAGATGATTTACTCTTTCAATTGGATAAAAGCGTAAAGGTTAACATAACCAGTTTCCTTGTTCATGCTATCAGCCACTGATTTTCTTACCAGAATTGTTTTTTTATAAGGAACTGTGGTAAAGTAGATCTAAATGAAACTTTAATTAAAGCCACACTGTGACAGTGTACCTAGAGATTATTTCCTCTTTCAATTGGATAAAAGCGTAAAGGTTAACATAACCAGTTTCCTTGTTCATGCTATCAGCCACTGATTTTCTTACCAGAATTGTTTTATTATAAGGAACTGTGATAAAGTTTATCTAAATGAAACTATATTAAAAGCCACACTGTGACAGTGTACCTAGAGATTATTTCCTCTTTCAATTGGATAAAAGCGTAAAGGTTAACATAACCAGTTTCCTTGTTCATGCTATCAGCCACTGATTTTCTTACCAGAATTGTTTTTTATAAGGAACTGTGGTAAAGTAGATCTAAATGAAGCTATATTTAAAGCCACACTGTGACAGTGTACCTAGAGATTATTTACTCATTCATTTGGATAAAAGCGTAAAGGTTAACATAACCAGTTTCCTTGTTCATGCTATCAGCCACTGATTTTCTCACCAGAATTGTTTTTTTATAAGGAACTGTGGTAAAGTTTATCTTAATGAAACTATATTAAAAACCACACTGTGACAGTGTACCTAGAGATTATTTCCTCTTTCAATTGGATAAAAGCGTAAAGGTTAACATAACCAGTTTCCTTGTTCATGCTATCAGCCACTGACTTTCTTACCAGAGTTGTTTTTTTACAAGGAGCTGTGGTAAAGCTAAAATATATTCTGACTATGATCTTTTAGATGTTCTTTGTTAGAGCTGGTACGGACACTTAACAGCGAATTGTGGATGTAATAAAACATATCATATTCCTGATTTGAAGTCAGTGCACTGGCTCCGACTTTAGATCCTGTGTAAAGCCTATCGATGCTACTATAGATATATTTGATCTCTGTACAGAAGTACCAGCCTGTTCGATGCCTCAGATCTACTAATAAGCTACAAATATTTGCTGCACCTCTCAAATAAAAGTATGTTGGTTCCCGATCCGTTTTATTTTCTGCACCAAAGTGATGAAACTATTTACCGTAGGATATCAGGATTTGGTCTTCCCTCCAAACCTTTAAATCAAACTTGAAAGCCCATCTCTTCAGAAAAGGGACCTGTACAACTGCCCTGTAGTTATGAACATATACGACGAGTGGAGTGATGTTAGCGCGTAACAAGTGGACAATTTCTATTATAATTATTATTATCATTAATGTAAGAACGTTTTGTGAGCTGCATTCATTTGGAAATTCTGCTCGTGTCTTCCTGACTGTCATTTTATCGTGGATACTGTTGTTTTAAAATTGCAACCAAATTTTAATCTTATGATCAGATATGATGCTGTATGTTAAACAGACATGTTGCGCTACCACGTCACTGTCTCAACACTGTAAAACGCGATGACATCCCTGTACTTGCCAGTGGGTCAATAGAAAATTGATTGTTATTTGCCGCATATGTTCCCAATGTGCCTGCCATTAAATCTGTTTGTGAGGTTGTAACACGATATATGACTAATTACTGAAACGCCACAGATTGTCCGTGGATTTCATTAATTAAAGCAATTTGCAAGTAATATCATCATAAACATTAATAAAGGTGAATATGTAGTGGGTGTCACTATGAACCTGCACATACATCACTTACAGTGCATATGAGTGTACAAAAACGAATCAATATATTACACAGCATTGTGTATTCTAAAGAAACAGATTTTATGATGGTTTATACTTAAACGTGATTTCATGCGACAGTGACATCAAAAGTCATCTAGAAACGTTAAACATCACACATGCGACTGATTATCTTTTGAAGGCACATCACATCACATCATACCATTAGGTTTCATTAAGACCAGTGCCAGTTGTGTGTGAAGGCACTATGTTGGTCATCCATCCAGTAATGTGTGAACACATCACATCATACGATTGGGTTTCATTAAGATCAGTGCCAGTTGTGTGTGAAGGCACTATGTTGGTCATCCATCCAGTAATGTATGTACACATCACATCATACGATTTGGTTTCATTAAGATCAGTGCCAGTTGTGTGTGAAGGCACTATGTTGGTCATCCATCCAGTAATGTATGTACACATCACATCACACGATTGGGTTTCATTAAGACCAGTGCCAGTTGTGTGTGAAGGCACTATGTTGGTCATCCATCCAGTAATGTGTGAACACATCACATCACACCATTGGGTTTCATTAAGACCAGTGCCAGTTGTGTGTGAAGGCACTATGTTGGTCTTCCATCCAGTAATGTGTGTACACATCACATTATACGATTGGGTTTCATTAAAACCAGTGCCAGTTGTGTGTGAAGGCACTATGTTGGTCATCCATCCAGTAATGTGTGAACACATCACATCATACGATTGGGTTTCATTAAAACCATTGTTAGTTGTGTGTGAAGGGATTGTTGTTCCTCTAGCCAGTAATGTATGTACACATCACATCATACGATTGGGTTTCATTCAGACCAGTGACAGTTGTGTGTGAAGGCACTATGTTGGTCATCCATCCAGTAATGTGTGAACACATCACATCATACCATTGGGTTTCATTAAGACCAGTGCCAGTTGTGTGTGAAGGCACTATGTTGGTCATCCATCCAGTAATGTGTGAACACATCACATCACACCATTGGGTTTCATTAAGACCAGTGCCAGTTGTGTGTGAGGGCACTATGTTGGTCATCCATCCAGTAATGTGTGTACATATCACATCATACGATTGGGTTTCATTAAAACCAGTGCCAGTTGTGTTTGAAGGGATTGTTGTTCCTCTAGCCAGTAATGTGTGTACACATCACATCATAACATTGGGTTTCATTACGATCAGTGTCAGTTGAATGTGTGAAGGCACTATGTTGGTCATCCATCCAGTAATGTGTGAACACATCACATCATACGATTGGGTTTCATTAAAACCATTGTTAGTTGTGTGTGCAGGGATTGTTGTTCCTCTAGCCAGTAATGTGTGTACACATCACATCATAACATTGGGTTTCATTACGATCAGTGTCAGTTGAATGTGTGAAGGCACTATGTTGGTCATCCATCCAGTAATGTGTGAACACATCACATCATACGATTGGGTTTCATTAAAACAATTGTTAGTTGTGTGTGAAGGGATTGTTGTTCCTCTAGCCAGTAATGTGTGTACACATCACATCATACGATTGGGTTTCATTAAGACCAGTGCCAGTTGTGTGTGAAGGCACTATGTTGGTCATCCATCCAGTAATGTATGTACACATCACATCACACCATTGGGTTTCATTAAAACCAGTGCCAGTTGTGTGTGAAGGCAATATGTTGGTCATCCATCCAGTAATGTATGTACATATCACATCATGCCATTGGGTTTCATTAAAACCAGTGCCAGTTGTGTGTGAAGGCATTGTTGTTCCTCTAGCCAGTAATGTGTGTACACATCACATCATACGATTGGGTTTCATTAAGACCAGTGACAGTTGTGTGTGAAGGCACTATGTTGGTCATCCATCCAGTAATGTGTGAACACATCACATCATACGATTGGGTTTCATTAAGACCAGTGACAGTTGTGTGTGAAGGCACTATGTTGGTCATCCATCCAGTAATGTGTGAACACATCACATTATACGATTGGGTTTCATTAAAACCAGTGCCAGTTGTGTGTGAAGGTACTATGTTGGTCATCCATCCAGTAATGTGTGAACACATCACAACATACGATTGGGTTTCATTAAAACCAGTGCCAGTTGTGTGTGAAGGCACTATGTTGGTCATCCATCCAGTAATGTATGTACACATCACATCACACCATTGGGTTTCATTAAGACCAGTGCCAGTTGTGTGTGAGGGCACTATGTTGGTCATCCATCCAGTAATGTGTGAACACATCACATCATACCATTGGGTTTCATTAAGACCAGTGCCAGTTGTGTGTGAAGGCACTATGTTGGTCATCCATCCAGTAATGTGTGAACACATCACATCATACCATTGGGTTTCATTAAGACCAGTGCCAGTTGTGTGTGAAGGCACTATGTTGGTCTTCCATCCAGTAATGTATCTACACATCACATCATACCATTGGGTTTCATTAAGACCAGTGCCAGTTGTGTGTGAAGGCACTATGTTGGTCATCCATCCAGTAATGTGTGTACACATCACATCATACCATTGGGTTTCATTAAAACCAGTGCCAGTTGTGTGTGAAGGCATTGTTGTTCCTCTAGCCAGAAATGTGTGTACACATCACATCATACGATTGGGTTTCATTAAGACCAGTGACAGTTGTGTGTGAAGGCGCTATGTTGGTCATCCATCCAGTAATGTGTGAACACATCACATCATACGATTGGGTTTCATTAAGACCAGTGCCAGTTGTGTGTGAGGGCACTATGTTGGTCATCCATCCAGTAATGTGTGAACACATCACATTATACGATTGGGTTTCATTAAAACCAGTGCCAGTTGTGTGTGAAGGCACTATGTTGTTCCTCTATCCAGAAATGTATGTACACATCACATCATGTCATTGGGTTTCATTAAGATCAGTGCCAGTTGTGTGTGAAGGCACTATGTTGTTCCTCTATCCAGTAATGTATGTACACATCACATCACACCATTGGGTTTCATTAAGATCAGTGCCATTTGTGTGTGAAGGCATTGTTGTTCCTCTATCCAGTAATGTGTGTACATATCACATCATGTCATTGGGTTTCATTTAAACCAGTGCCAGTTGTGTGTGAAGGCATTGTTGTTCCTCTAGCCAGTAATGTGTGTACACATCACATCATACGATTGGGTTTCATTACGATCATTGTCAGTTGAATGTGTGAAGGCACTATGTTGGTCATCCATCCAGTAATGTATGTACACATCACATCATACCATTGGGTTTCATTAAAACCAGTGCCAGTTGTGTGTGAAGGCACTATGTTGGTCATCCATCCAGTAATGTGTGAACACATCACATCACACCATTGGGTTTCATTAAGACCAGTGCCAGTTGTGTGTGAGGGCACTATGTTGGTCATCCATCCAGTAATGTGTGTACATATCACATCATACGATTGGGTTTCATTAAAACCAGTGCCAGTTGTGTGTGAAGGGATTGTTGTTCCTCTAGCCAGTAATGTGTGAACACATCACATCATAACATTGGGTTTCATTACGATCAGTGTCAGTTGAATGTGTGAAGGCACTATGTTGGTCATCCATCCAGTAATGTGTGAACACATCACATCATACGATTGGGTTTCATTAAAACCATTGTTAGTTGTGTGTGCAGGGATTGTTGTTCCTCTAGCCAGTAATGTGTGTACACATCACATCATAACATTGGGTTTCATTACGATCATTGTCAGTTGAATGTGTGAAGGCACTATGTTGGTCATCCATCCAGTAATGTGTGAACACATCACATCATACGATTGGGTTTCATTAAAACCATTGTTAGTTGTGTGTGAAGGGATTGTTGTTCCTCTAGCCAGTAATGTGTGTACACATCACATCATGTCATTGGGTTACATTAAGACCAGTGCCAGTTGTGTGTGAAGGCACTATGTTGGTCATCCATCCAGTAATGTATGTACACATCACATCACACCATTGGGTTTCATTAAAACCAGTGCCAGTTGTGTGTGAAGGCACTATGTTGGTCATCCATCCAGTAATGTATGTACATATCACATCATGCCATTGGGTTTCATTAAAACCAGTGCGAGTTGTGTGTGAAGGCATTGTTGTTCCTCTAGCCAGTAATGTGTGTACACATCACATCATACGATTGGGTTTAATTAAGACCAGTGACAGTTGTGTGTGAAGGCACTATGTTGGTCATCCATCCAGTAATGTGTGAACACATCACATCATACGATTGGGTTTCATTAAGACCAGTGACAGTTGTGTGTGAAGGCACTATGTTGGTCATCCATCCAGTAATGTGTGAACACATCACATTATACGATTGGGTTTCATTAAAACCAGTGCCAGTTGTGTGTGAAGGCACTATGTTGGTCATCCATCCAGTAATGTGTGAACACATCACAACATACGATTGGGTTTCATTAAAACCAGTGCCAGTTGTGTGTGAAGGCACTATGTTGGTCATCCATCCAGTAATGTATGTACATATCACATCACACCATTGGGTTTCATTAAGACCAGTGCCAGTTGTGTGTGAGGGCACTATGTTGGTCTTCCATCCAGTAATGTATGTACACATCACATCATACCATTGGGTTTCATTAAGACCAGTGACAGTTGTGTGTGAAGGCACTATGTTGGTCATCCATCCAGTAATGTGTGAACACATCACATCATACCATTGGGTTTCATTAAGACCAGTGCCAGTTGTGTGTGAAGGCACTATGTTGGTCATCCATCCAGTAATGTGTGAACACATCACATCATACCATTGGGTTTAATTAAAACCAGTGCCAGTTGTGTGTGAAGGCACTATGTTGGTCATCCATCCAGTAATGTGTGTACACATCACATCATACCATTGGGTTTCATTAAGACCAGTGCCAGTTGTGTGTGAAGGCACTATGTTGGTCATCCATCCAGTAATGTGTGAACACATCACATCACACCATTGGGTTTCATTAAGACCAGTGCCAGTTGTGTGTGAAGGCACTATGTTGGTCATCCATCCAGTAATGTGTGAACACATCACAACATACGATTGGGTTTCATTAAAACCAGTGCCAGTTGTGTGTGAAGGCACTATGTTGGTCATCCATCCAGTAATGTATGTACATATCACATCACACCATTGGGTTTCATTAAAACCAGTGCCAGTTGTGTGTGAAGGCATTGTTGTTCCTCTAGCCAGTAATGTGTGTACACATCACATCATACCATTGGGTTTCATTAAGACCAGTGACAGTTGTGTGTGAAGGCATTGTTGTTCCTCTAGCCAGTAATGTGTGTACACATCACATCATACCATTGGGTTTCATTAAGACCAGTGCCAGTTGTGTGAGGGCACTATGTTGGTCATCCATCCAGTAATGTATGTACACATCACATCATACCATTGGGTTTCATTAAGACCAGTGCCAGTTGTGTGTGAAGGCACTATGTTGGTCATCCATCCAGTAATGTATGTACATATCACATCACACCATTGGGTTTCATTAAAACCATTGTTAGTTGTGTGTGAAGGGATTGTTGTTCCTCTAGCCAGTAATGTGTGTACACATCACATCATACCATTGGGTTTCATTAAGACCAGTGACAGTTGTGTGTGAAGGCACTATGTTGGTCATCCATCCAGTAATGTGTGAACACATCACAACATACGATTGGGTTTCATTAAAACCAGTGCCAGTTGTGTGTGAAGGCACTATGTTGGTCATCCATCCAGTAATGTATGTACATATCACATCACACCATTGGGTTTCATTAAAACCATTGTTAGTTGTGTGTGAAGGGATTGTTGTTCCTCTAGCCAGTAATGTGTGTACACATCACATCATACCATTGGGTTTCATTAAGACCAGTGCCAGTTGTGTGTGAAGGCACTATGTTGGTCATCCATCCAGTAATGTGTGAACACATCACATTATACGATTGGGTTTCATTAAAACCAGTGCCAGTTGTGTGTGAAGGCACTATGTTGGTCATCCATCCAGTAATGTGTGAACACATCACAACATACGATTGGGTTTCATTAAAACCAGTGTTAGTTGTGTGTGAAGGCACTATGTTGGTCATCCATCCAGTAATGTATGTACATATCACATCACACCATTGGGTTTCATTAAGACCAGTGCCAGTTGTGTGTGAGGGCACTATGTTGGTCTTCCATCCAGTAATGTATGTACACATCACATCATACCATTGGGTTTCATTAAGACCAGTGACAGTTGTGTGTGAAGGCACTATGTTGGTCATCCATCCAGTAATGTGTGAACACATCACATCATACCATTGGGTTTCATTAAGACCAGTGCCAGTTGTGTGTGAAGGCACTATGTTGGTCATCCATCCAGTAATGTGTGAACACATCACATCATACCATTGGGTTTCATTAAAACCAGTGCCAGTTGTGTGTGAAGGCACTATGTTGGTCATCCATCCAGTAATGTATGTACACATCACATCATACCATTGGGTTTCATTAAGACCAGTGCCAGTTGTGTGTGAAGGCACTATGTTGGTCATCCATCCAGTAATGTGTGAACACATCACATCACACCATTGGGTTTCATTAAGACCAGTGCCAGTTGTGTGTGAAGGCACTATGTTGGTCATCCATCCAGTAATGTGTGAACACATCACAACATACGATTGGGTTTCATTAAAACCAGTGCCAGTTGTGTGTGAAGGCACTATGTTGGTCATCCATCCAGTAATGTATGTACATATCACATCACACCATTGGGTTTCATTAAAACCAGTGCCAGTTGTGTGTGAAGGCATTGTTGTTCCTCTAGCCAGTAATGTGTGTACACATCACATCATACGATTGGGTTTCATTAAGACCAGTGACAGTTGTGTGTGAAGGCATTGTTGTTCCTCTAGCCAGTAATGTGTGTACACATCACATCATACCATTGGGTTTCATTAAGACCAGTGCCAGTTGTGTGAGGGCACTATGTTGGTCATCCATCCAGTAATGTATGTACACATCACATCATACCATTGGGTTTCATTAAGACCAGTGCCAGTTGTGTGTGAAGGCACTATGTTGGTCATCCATCCAGTAATGTATGTACATATCACATCACACCATTGGGTTTCATTAAAACCATTGTTAGTTGTGTGTGAAGGGATTGTTGTTCCTCTAGCCAGTAATGTGTGTACAGATCACATCATACCATTGGGTTTCATTAAGACCAGTGACAGTTGTGTGTGAAGGCACTATGTTGGTCATCCATCCAGTAATGTGTGAACACATCACAACATACGATTGGGTTTCATTAAAACCAGTGCCAGTTGTGTGTGAAGGCACTATGTTGGTCATCCATCCAGTAATGTATGTACATATCACATCACACCATTGGGTTTCATTAAAACCATTGTTAGTTGTGTGTGAAGGGATTGTTGTTCCTCTAGCCAGTAATGTGTGTACACATCACATCATACCATTGGGTTTCATTAAGACCAGTGACAGTTGTGTGTGAAGGCACTATGTTGGTCATCCATCCAGTAATGTATGTACACATCACATCATACCATTGGGTTTCATTAAGACCAGTGCCAGTTGTGTGTGAAGGCACTATGTTGGTCTTCCATCCAGTAATGTGTGAACACATCACATCATACCATTGGGTTTCATTAAGACCAGTGCCAGTTGTGTGTGAAGGCACTATGTTGGTCATCCATCCAGTAATGTGTGAACACATCACAACATACGATTGGGTTTCATTAAAACCAGTGCCAGTTGTGTGTGAAGGCACTATGTTGGTCATCCATCCAGTAATGTATGTACATATCACATCACACCATTGGGTTTCATTAAAACCAGTGCCAGTTGTGTGTGAAGGCATTGTTGTTCCTCTAGCCAGTAATGTGTGTACAGATCACATCATACCATTAGGTTTCATTAAGACCAGTGACAGTTGTGTGTGAAGGCACTATGTTGGTCTTCCATCCAGTAATGTATGTACACATCACATCACACCATTGGGTTTCATTAAGACCAGTGCCAGTTGTGTGTGAGGGCACTATGTTGGTCATCCATCCAGTAATGTGTGAACACATCACATCATACCATTGGGTTTCATTAAGACCAGTGCCAGTTGTGTGTGAAGGCACTATGTTGGTCTTCCATCCAGTAATGTATCTCCACATCACATCATACGATTGGGTTTCATTAAGACCAGTGCCAGTTGTGTGTGAAGGCACTATGTTGGTCATCCATCCAGTAATGTATGTACACATCACATCATACCATTGGGTTTCATTAAGACCAGTGCCAGTTGTGTGTGAAGGCATTGTTGTTCCTCTATCCAGTAATGTGTGTACACATCACATCATACGATTGGGTTTCATTAAGACCAGTGCCAGTTGTGTGTGAGGGCACTATGTTGGTCATCCATCCAGTAATGTGTGAACACATCACATCATACGATTGGGTTTCATTAAGACCAGTGACAGTTGTGTGTGAGGGCACTATGTTGGTCTTCCATCCAGTAATGTGTGTACACATCACATCATACGATTGGGTTTCATTAAGACCAGTGCCAGTTGTGTGTTAGGGCACTATGTTGGTCATCCATCCAGTAATGTGTGTACACATCACATCATACGATTGGGTTTCATTAAGACCAGTGCCAGTTGTGTGTGAGGGCACTATGTTGGTCATCCATCCAGTAATGTGTGAACACATCACATCATACGATTGGGTTTCATTAAGACCAGTGACAGTTGTGTGTGAAGGCACTATGTTGGTCTTCCATCCAGTAATGTGTGTACACATCACATCATACGATTGGGTTTCATTAAGACCAGTGCCAGTTGTGTGTGAGGGCACTATGTTGGTCTTCCATCCAGTAATGTATGTACACATCACATCACACCATTGGGTTTCATTAAGATCAGTGCCAGTTGTGTGTGAAGGCACTATGTTGTTCCTCTATCCAGTAATGTATGTACACATCACATCATACCATTGGGTTTCATTAAGACCAGTGCCAGTTGTGTGTGAAGGCATTGTTGTTCCTCTAGCCAGTAATGTGTGTACACATCACATCATAACATTGGGTTTCATTAAGACCAGTGACAGTTGTGTGTGAAGGCACTATGTTGGTCTTCCATCCAGTAATGTGTGTACACATCACATCATACGATTGGGTTTCATTAAGACCAGTGCCAGTTGTGTGTGAGGGCACTATGTTGGTCATCCATCCAGTAATATATGTACACATCACATCACACCATTGGGTTTCATTAGGTCATTGCCAGTTGTGTGTGAGGGCACTATGTTGTTCCTCTATCCAGTAATGTATGTACACATCACATCATACCATTGGGTTTCATTAAGACCAGTGCCAGTTGTGTGTGAAGGCACTATGTTGGTCATCCATCCAGTAATGTGTGAACACATCACATCATACGATTGGGTTTCATTAAGACCAGTGCCAGTTGTGTGTGAGGGCACTATGTTGGTCTTCCATCCAGTAATGTGTGTACACCTCACATCATACGATTGGGTTTCATTAAGACCAGTGACAGTTGTGTGTGAAGGCACTATGTTGGTCATCCATCCAGTAATGTGTGAACACATCACATCATACGATTGGGTTTCATTAAGACCAGTGCCAGTTGTGTGTGAGGGCACTATGTTGGTCTTCCATCCAGTAATGTGTGTACACCTCACATCATACGATTGGGTTTCATTAAGACCAGTGACAGTTGTGTGTGAAGGCACTATGTTGGTCATCCATCCAGTAATGTGTGAACACATCACATCATACGATTGGGTTTCATTAAGACCAGTGCCAGTTGTGTGTGAGGGCACTATGTTGGTCTTCCATCCAGTAATGTGTGTACACATCACATCATACGATTGGGTTTCATTAAGACCAGTGACAGTTGTGTGTGAAGGCGCTATGTTGGTCATCCATCCAGTAATGTGTGAACACATCACATCATACGATTGGGTTTCATTAAGACCAGTGCCAGTTGTGTGTGAGGGCACTATGTTGGTCATCCATCCAGTAATGTGTGAACACATCACATTATACGATTGGGTTTCATTAAAACCAGTGCCAGTTGTGTGTGAAGGCACTATGTTGTTCCTCTATCCAGTAATGTATGTACACATCACATCACACCATTGGGTTTCATTAAGATCAGTGCCAGTTGTGTGTGAAGGCATTGTTGTTCCTCTATCCAGTAATGTGTGTACATATCACATCATGTCATTGGGTTTCATTTAAACCAGTGCCAGTTGTGTGTGAAGGCATTGTTGTTCCTCTAGCCAGTAATGTGTGTACACATCACATCATACGATTGGGTTTCATTACGATCAGTGTCAGTTGAATGTGTGAAGGCACTATGTTGGTCATCCATCCAGTAATGTGTGAACACATCACATCATACGATTGGGTTTCATTAAAACCATTGTTAGTTGTGTGTGAAGGGATTGTTGTTCCTCTAGCCAGTAATGTGTGTACACATCACATCATGTCATTGGGTTTCATTAAGACCAGTGCCAGTTGTGTGTGAAGGCACTATGTTGGTCATCCATCCAGTAATGTGTGAACACATCACATCATACGATTGGGTTTCATTAAAACCATTGTTAGTTGTGTGTGAAGGGATTGTTGTTCCTCTAGCCAGTAATGTGTGTACACATCACATCATGTCATTGGGTTTCATTAAGACCATTGCCAGTAGCATGTGAAGGCACTATGTTGTTCCTCTAGCCAGTTATGTATGTACACATCACATCATACCATTTTCAAGCTGTTTTTGCCATGTCCTCCAGGGTTCGTTGGTTATACATGACAAATCTACATAAATGTGCTGAGAGTTTCATATCAAAATATTGTGCTATTCCATTATAAATATTGTTCAAAAATATAAAAACAAGACAAACACAGATCTAAACATTTTTTTCCACAGTGCACTAAAAGGCACATGACTAAACTGCCAAGCAAAAAAAGGTCTACACTTAAGAATTGAATTTGGCCAAAAAATTACAAACGATTTTTAAACGTTACTAGGCTAAAAGCAGTCGCCGAAACGACACTTAAGGTATTAAACACAACTATGATAACCGTATAAAATACGTCTCAGTCGAATAACCATTTCTTGTTTGTTTCAGTTTTAGCCACCATCTAACACGGGTGTAAACTTTCTTTTGACCGGGAGTGTATATGGACGGTTAGATCAACCGTCCAGGTTGATGAGTAACGAACCATACCACGATATAGGTATATGTGTTCTCTGCTATGTGTTAGTTACAGGTTTAATGTGTAAGCAGCTGTTTCGGGCTGTTTATTTTTCAACTTACATGTACACTGTATGGTGATATTTCCTGCAGTATTGTTATTGTGTCTGAAAATTTTTTTTCGAAAGAATAGCTTTGAAATTACTTTGTTTTCTGTGTACTTTACCATACATGTTCCCCTTTGCTACCAATCAATCAATCAATAGTACATGAGAACATTAACCTTCAACATGCTATCAGATCGCCTGACAGGATGTTTAATAGCACAAACAAATGTTATGTACATCAAATGTACACAGATGTACCAAATCGATTTAGGTTAGAAGGTAAAGTGGTGACGAGGCACCTTACAGACAAACATAAAAAAGTCAACTGACTCATAATTAATTACAGTGTCAATATAAAGGAGGGTTTCGACTCATAATCGTCTAATACCGGATATAATACCTTTGCTCATGTTCAGTTATCTCATTTTACTGGTTTGTTGTTTTGTTTATTTGTTTTTTTGTTTAACGCCACACTCAGCAATGTTCCAGCTATATGACGGCGGTCTGTAAATATTCGAGTCTGGACCACACAATCCAGTGATTGATATCATGAGCATCCAGCCACGCAATTGGGATCGATGACATGCATCAACCAAGTCAGCGGGCCCGATCCCGTTGGTCGCTCTTACGACAAGCATAGTCGACTCTTACAAGCATGGGTTGCTGAAGACCAATTCTAACCCTGGTTTTCACTGGTCCATTTTATTAATACCCTGACGATTAGATGTGCGAGTAAGTGATTAAGTGAGTGAGTGAGTATGGATTTACGCTGCTTTTAGCAATTTTCCAGCAATATGAAGGCGGAGATACTAAGAACTGGACTTAATGTACCTATGCTTGGGAGTCGAACCCCGTACTTGGCCATGACGAGCGAACGGTTTAACTACTTGGCTACCTCACCGCCCAATGTTGGGATGAAATGTGGACGATCCAGACTATGACATGCGACGCTTAAGTCTGTTAATGCCAAAACATTTTAGTTAACAATGCAGAACAATCACTCCATTGTATTCAATGAGGTATTGCTTAATCTGCTTCATCGGGATACATACGTCACCGGATAACCAGTATATATAAATGTAGTTAAGACGATCATTTGATAATACCAAAACGAAACCATAAACATACTTGAACGTTATTAGACCAATAGAACATTATAAAATAAGGCATGTGTACAGTAGGAAGTGACGTTAACACTTAATGTAAGATTTTTCGTTCTAAAAATGGGGGCACGGGTGGCCCAGTCGTCTAAGGCGCCGCGATTCGCTGTGCAGAGTTGCGTCCCTTGGGCACGCCAGAAACCTAGGATTGTGGGTTCGAATCCCAGTTCGCCCCAATTACGTTTCTAGGTTTGTCAGCACCATACCCGTGCTCGTGGGTTTCACCGAAGTGGTAAACGTCTGAGACCTGCATCACTTCGGGCTTTCCTCCCACATTAAGCTGTCACGCCGTGATATAACTGGAATACTGTTAAAAGCGGCGTTAAACCCAACTCACTCACTCACTCACTCACTCGTTCTAAAAATAGTAAATATATTGTTTCCTGCTACGGAGTCTAATTTAAATATACTCCCAAAACTGTTTTTCTTTTTAAAAATTGATATGATATAAACTGAAAAATAAATACGACATACACTGAAATAATAAATATGCTAATATTAATTTCCTGTTCATGTAATATTAGTGGGTGCGTGGGTTTGGTTGGGTTTAATGCCGCTTTGAACTGGAATCCAGTGATTTCATGGCGTGTCAGATTAATGTGGGAGAAAGCCTGTCTCAGACGTTCACAACTTTGGTGAAACTCACGAGCACGGGTACAATGTATGTTGTTGATAACCTAGAAACATAATCGGGGCGAACCGCAATTTGAACCCATAAAAATTTCTAGCGTGCCCAAAGAATGCAACTCTGCACAGCCAATTGCGGCGTCTTAGATGACGCCGCTTTTACCATTGTTCCAGTTATATCGCGGCGTGTCAGCTTAATGTGGGAGGAAACCCCGAAGTAATGCAGGTCTTTGACGTATACCGCTTTGGTAAAACCTACGAAAACGGGTATGGTGCTGACAAACCTAGAAACATAATCATGGCGACCAGGATTCGAACTCCCGATCATAGGTTTCTGCACAGCGAACTGCGGCGCCTTATACGACTGAGCCACCAGTGACCCCGTGAATCTGAGCGATAGCGTCTACCATGGTGAAGTTTAAAGTCCACGTCTGCGTCCTTCGTATCGACGCCTCAATATCTGATACCGTGACACATTACCGTTTTCATGCCCTGTCACATTTTGCATAATATCGATAGTTATGATAATACTATGTCGCTATTTGTTTTCAGTTATCAATATAATCATCAAAAAGTCCCTGTTTTCCTGAACTATCATAATTTCAAAAACCGGACTTATTTGCACTTATTTGTTGTATTCAGACATCCAAATAAACCGAGGAGCAAAAGAAACTATACCTCACAGTCGTTTGTATCATATGTTTGATTTTTATTGGAGTTTGTTTGTTTGTTTGGTTATTGTTTAACGCCGCACTCGGCAATATTCCAGCTATATGACGGCGGTATGTAAATAATCGAGAATAACATGGACATTAACATGGGGTGGGGGGGGGGGGGGGGGGGGGGGGGGTACACGGAAATCACATGGACATTTACATCGGGGAATATGGGGGAGGATGACATGGACATTTACATGGGGGAGGATGGATGGGAATCACATGGACATTTACATCGTGGAGGATGGATGACAATAACATGGACATTTACATGGTGTGTGTGTGTGTGTGTGTGGGGGGGGGGGGGGGGGGCGGCTACATTGGACTCACATGGACATTTACATGGGGGGGGGGGGGAGGGTTACATGGGAATCACATGGAAATTTACATGGGGGAGGATGGATGACAATGACATGGACATTTACAATGGGGGGAGGGGGGTGTACATGGGAATCACATGGACCTTTACATGGGGGAGGATGGATGGGTATCACATGGACATTTAGATCGGGGTGGGGGTGGGGTGGGGGGTAGGGTACATGGGGGTCACATGGACATTTACATCGGGGTGGATTGATGAGAATAACATGGACATTTACAATGGGGGGGGGGGGGGTGTACATGGGGATCACATTGACATTTACATGGGGGGGTACATGGGAATCACATGGACATTTACATCAGGGAAGGATATATGGGAATCACATTGACATTTACATCGGGGGGCATCTATGGGCATCACGTTGACATTTCTATCGGGGCAGGATCTTTGTGAATCAAATTCAATGGATACTCCTTACATCTCCATTACGGGACAACATGTAACACCTTTCCTATAAACAGCTGAACAAACGTTTTCCCCAGTTAGGACATATCCAACTTTGGCAATATATATTCGCGTTGCGACTATGATTAATTCAATACACAATAACGATACAGGAAGTAATCTGCTGTCTGCAATTCACACGCAGGGAGGGCCTCATGTTAATGATATGCTGACATTGCCGGAGGGCGAACGTTGATACATGTATTGAAAAACCCATTCGTTTTACAAAGTAGGAAAAATACTGAATGGCTAAACAGTATGTTACGAGTTTGGCATATGATTTCAACTTGTTTATTCCAAAATGAATAGGACAGTTATAATGCATGGAGATTTACGTAGCACTATAAACACGAGATGAACATAGTTGGTCCCCTTTCAAACGTTGGCATTACATTTACACAGAAATATTTTTCACAGATGTTAATGAAACGATGTTGTTCATAAAATGTATAAGATTAACACTAGGTATCACCACTAACTGATAGTGGTTCATTATACACGAGTAGTCAATCTTGCAGGAGATTTCCTGTGAATTCTTGTGGTTATGGAAATTGATTTTTCGCTTTTATTGAAAGTATCAGTCTTATACATAACCATCTTGATGTTCAACATGAGTGTAAATCTTTGAGGAATGCCTAGTTCTCCCCAAAACGATCGTTTTACTAAAACCAGAAGTCCGAAATAATGATTCAACTTGTGTCTATCCTAGGAGTTAGTGAGTGAATAACTTGGGGTATAGAGAAAACGTCCACCCGCGAAAACGTCCGCTGGTCAATTAGAGAGAACAGCCGTCGAGTTAGAGAAAACGTCCTTTGTACTTAGAGAAAACGTCCTCTGGTCATATAATACTTTGAGTGTTTAGCAAGTTATTATATAACAACATAATCATAACATTGTGCACTCTTGTCTTAATAAAAGTTTCACTTTGTCTTAATAAAAGTTTGCACTTTGTCTTGATAACATTTAGCACATGTCACATCTAGTTTTTACATCATTTGTCATTTACATGTCAATCACTGGTCCGTGCATCATGCTGCAGTTTGACAGTAGTTCACCAGCTGTGATATCATTGTTCTGGTAGAGTCGCCACGCAGCAAAGATTTTCTTGTTTGTGACTGGCGGTTTTTCTGGCGTGGCTTGTCAACTTTCTTTCCTGCAGCATTGTGGCCTGGATAGGTAGCCTATGAATAAAGAAGATATGGAATCAAAATGAATTCATAACGCGAACTATTGATTTAAACATGATCAATATCGAAGTTTGGACCCACAACAATCATGATTAATTGAAATAAACTTTATTAAGTGTAATATATACTTACAGCGAGACCACCTTCTTGCACTTGCCTCCAGATTGCCTGAGTGTTGTGGAACAGGCAACTACGCAGTCGCACGTCAGGTAGAGTCTGGCGGATAGCTGCCAAGGACGCGGTTTCAACGTCCATCACCACTGTCTGCACATCGGGACGTCTCGGAAGAACAGCAAGCACCTTCTTCAAGCAGGCGATGTGGGCAATTTTATTAGAATAAAGCACATTAGAATGAAGCACATTAGAATAAAGCACATTAGAATAAAGCACATTAGAATAAAGCACAAGGGCACCGTCTTTGTAACCTGACCCGAACGCGAGAAAGCACGAACCGACAAAATCTGGTAGAACGGACGCTTAACAATTTTAAACGTACCGTCTATAAACCAGTGTCTTGCTTTACCAACCAGCGTTATTGGACGGTCATCTTCATTATCTCCTTTCATAAAACAACAAGTATTTACACATTGATTGGAAACCATTTGGTAGTGAGTCCTTTTGATAATCCTATTTTTTTTATCTCTTAAAACAACATTAAAACGACATTAAAACCCAGTGTACAAATCATTAAGTGTCATATCATTCAATTAATTTTATCAAATTCCAGCAAAAATATACAAGAAATAAAGTTAGCGTGGACATAGGACGTTTTCTCTAAACATATCGAACATTTTCTCTAAACATATCGGACGTTTTCTCTAAACATATCGAACATTTTCTCTAAACATATCGAACATTTTCTCTAAACATATCGAACATTTTCTCTAAACATATCGTACGTTTTCTCTAAACATATCGGACGTTTTCTCTAAACATATCGAACGTTTTCTCTAAGACGTTTTCTCCAGTTCCCAATAACTTTGGCATGACGCTGCTGCGAACGTTATTTCAGGGGCATGGTGCTGATAAACCTAGAAACATAATCAGTTCGAATTTGGGATTCGAGCCTACGGTCAGAATATTATGCTTCTCGCACGCATTAGGAATGCAAAAATATGCGACACTTTGCACGACTGGACTACGAATGACCTCTATCCCTTGACATTTCAAGATGATTCATGTAACAGTCTTGAGAATTATCCAGTCTGGCACATTGCCAGAAACCATCACAGACCACAGACGCCTTGTGGACATTTTAGTATTTGCCCCAATAAATAAGCTATCTCGAAACAGCATGACATTTTGTGGTATCCGTACACTACAGATTTATTGTTAATATAAATAGTGAAATGTCATCGCCAGAGAATGTCTCCATTGCCTGACGAAACAGATTCTATTGGGCGTATTCTATGCTATCCGAAATATGTTTTTTGACGGAATACTGTATTAATGTCCAACTCTGGGAACAATAAAAAAAAAAGAAAAAAAAGAAAAAAAGAAAGAAAGATTCTATTTGGCGTTAAAAGGCAAAATAGTGATGAAAGTCATTTGAGATCTATAATGACACCAGGTGTTCGCGCGACGGGTAAGCATGTCCTAGTCTACCTGCTCTACTCTACACTTATGAGTGAGTAAGTGAGTGAGTTGGGTTTAACGCCGCTTTTAACAGTATTCCAGTTATATCGCGGCGGGTCAGCTTAATGTGGGAGGAAAGCCCGAAGTCTCAGGTCTCAGGTTTCATACGTTTACCACTCGGTGAAACCCACGAGCACGGGTATGGTGCTGACAAACCTAGAAACATAACCGGGTCGAACAGGGATTCGAACCCACAAACATAGGTTTCTGGTGTGCAGGTTTTAGACGTTTACCACTTTGGTGAAACCCACAAGTACGGTAACGCCGCACTAAGCAATATTCCAGGTTTATGACGGCGGATTATCAAATCTGGATCGGTCAATCCAGTGATTGATATTGTGAGCAACGGGGTACACACAAATGCATGAAGTCGCCTCTTTCGGCCAGCACAGAGTTAATCCTAACCATAAATCCCCCATTGGGGACGTTTACCACTTCGGTGACACCCACGAGTATGGGTAACGCCACACTAGCAATATTCCAGCTGTATGACGGCGGATAATCAAATCAAATTAATATTGTGATATACATACAAATGCGACTAAAGGGATCGGTGGTCAGGCTCGCCGACTTGGTTGATTCATGTCATCGTATCCCAGATCGATGCTCATGATGTCAATCACTGGACTGTCGGGTCCAGACTCGATGAATTTCAGACCGCCGTCATACATTCGTCATCACTCGCCCCTTTCCGTAACCTGCAAGAAAACTCGTTCCCCTATGGATGAATGTTATGTGCGAAAATACGACAAACCAATCAGAATGCGCGTATGATTTCAATTTCTTCGTCAAATAAGCCCTCAGAAATAACTTTGGATTTTACATATATATTGCATCTAAAAATATTACCAAGACACAGTTAAATGTGTTCAGTCATACTGTATAATTCCGCATGTCCCGATGTTCTTTAAATTGCATCTGAAATATATATGAACCATTACGCAACGAGTTGACAATTGTTTTAGGTATGCCCGTTTCCGCTAAGACGGAACCTTGTCGCAAAAATGGCCATGAGAGGGGCACGAGTCGCTATTCGGCTTGTCCCGGAATTACACGAGTTGGTCACGAATGCGCCGTCATGTAGCTGGAATATTGCTGAGTGCGGCGTTATCCATGTTCGTGGTAAACGTCCGCTGTGGGGATTTCGGGTTAGGATTAATCCTGCGCTGCCCGAAGAGGCGACGAGGCGACTAAAACAATCGTTAAACAAATCAAAACTTAAAAGTATTAAGTCGCCTCTTACAGCCAGCGTATGTTGTTCGGGACTAATCCTAACCCGGAATCCCTAAGGGTCATAGTGTTGTAAGTGTGCATAGCGGCAAAGAGCCAGGGAGCGTCATGACAACTGTCAATCCTGATTGATGATTAGCACCACTTGACCTCCACTCACTGACGTTCAGAGAAACGAGTATAGCAACTCATTACCACTGACTGAATGACGCATTTGACCTTTTGAACACCACCACAGCCTGGTGTGTTCCACAATGTACGTTGGGGGGCGGTCGGGTAGCCTAGTGGTTAAAGCGTTCGCTCGTCAAGCCGAAGACCTGGGTCCGATTCCCGACAGGGGTACAATGTGTGAAGCCCATTTTTGGTGTCCCCCGCCCTGATATTGCTGTAATATTGCTAAAAGCGGCGTAAAATCAAACTCACTCACTCACACAATGCACGTTGGACATACACTGCTCCTGAAGTGAGTGAGTGAGTTGGGTTTAACGCCGCTTTTAACAGTATTCCAGTTATATCGCGGCGCGTGAGCTTAATGTGGGAGGAAAGCCCGAAATGATGCAGGTCTCACACGTTTACCCCTTCGGTGAAACCCACGAGCACGGGTATGGTGCTGACGATCCTAGAAACATAATGGGGTCGAACCGGGATTCGAACCCACAATCATAGGTTTCTGGCGTGCCCAAGGGACGCAACTCGGCACAGCGAATCGCGGCGCCTTAGACGACTGGGCCACCCGTGCCTCCTGCTCCTGAAGACGTTATGCTGTTTATGATATCGGTTAGATTGAAAACCTCGCCATCAGGACGGCGTTAACAAAGGTTCGGAATTGCGTATAACACAAAAGCCTTTTGTTTATATGTAGAGTTGTATGAATTTGGTCTCCATGACAAATTAGATCTGGGGTAACGGGATATTACTGTGTTCCTTAGAAGGGAAATTGCAGATCCATAAAACAATATTTAGTTAAGTATTAGACTTATCCTGTATTATATTAAATTCAATCATGAACATGAGTTTCCTCGCCATTTGAGATCCTTGTTTCGCCTTAGACAAGGTAAGTTGTCTACTAGGAGAGTATGTGTGTGTGTATGTGTGTGTGTGTGTGTGTGTGTGTCTGTCTGTGTGTGTGTGTGTGTGTCTGTGTGTGTCTGTCTGTGTCTGTCTGTCTGTGTGTGTGTGTGTGTGTGTGTGTGTCTGTGTGTGTGCGTGTCTGTGTGTGTGTGTGTGTGTGTGTGTGTGTGTGAATGCAACATTTAGTAATGGGGTCGGGTGGTTGTCAAAAGTCGCAATGTCCTGTAATTGCGCTGCCTTGTATAACCCCATTTGGCCATTAAAGTCTTTCAGTGCCATTCATTTGTGGGTTGATGACTTGTGCTAATCAAATAAGAACATATATTCCTCTTTAGGGCGTTTCAGCTTCTTGTGGGAGGACGTGGTAAGTCATGTCTAAGACGTCTACTACTACGGTAGCTACGAATATTGACTGAGCTGGTGGTATAATCGGGTCGAAGGTTGGATTCGAACTCACGACTGACCGATTACTGCAGCTCAGAGAACCTACATGCATCGAAGACCACATATACCTCCATGACCAAACATATCTCCAAGACGACGATGCCTTTACTACTGTAAAGGCGTCGTTTCGGTATATACTTATACCGTTGTCAAGCGAGACTGAATGAGGAACATTGTACAGAATATATATAGTTGGTGGAGGAATAACAGTAGAGGATTAACGGAAACAACAATTGCATATATGAGTAGGCAATGGCTTCTTGTACTAGTCCGGACTGATGCCGATTTATAGTGCTAGCTCACTGAGATACCATGCCGCAGTTTAACATGAATACACCACTCAGACGCAGTATACTGACTCCGAGACGACCAGTCCTTGTTTTAGCCCCTTAATGCCGAGCGCCAGACAGGGTAACAACAAGTATAATATTTTACCGTCTTTTGGTATGACGCGGCCGGGGATGGAACCCGGACCTTCCGCTCTCCGGGCGGACGCTCTACCACTAGACCACGGAGGCGGTCAGGTGGGACATGAAGCCAAATGAACAGGAAAAGTTTGCATCGGTGTGGTGATTATTGCTATGGGCTATTTCAACCGATCCGCCAACTTTGAACTCATTAACTCCATAACTTGCGTCTACTTTGTCATCCGTCAACTTCTAAGTAATGCCCATCAAACAATATGTGAATGAAGATGGAACTACACATATACTGTTCAAAAAAAGAAACGCACAGATAGATTTTCAGTAAATTTATTGTACCTAATAAAGTCGATATATTTAATTTAATATCATAAATACAAATAGGAGATTTTGGAGCTCGATAGTCACATGTTGTCGTTGTACAAAGGCAGTGAAAACTGTTCATTGTCATGTCACATAAGGCCACAAGTTTGCGAATATTTGTCGAATATCAGGCCACCAACATTTGCCAATACCATATATCCAATTTATATACCGGATTTTTTTGTGCAGTCAGGTTCTATGAACTACATACTACCTGTGCGTTTCTTTTTTTGAAGAGTGTACGTGTTGACATAATAACTGGACACAAACTTTAGACCGTGTTGTAAACTGTAAACTGTTGAAACCTAAATGTGAAACGGTTCATGTCAATATGTCAAACCTGCCACAAATGACTCCATACTTGTTTGTTTTTTCGTTTGTTGTTTTACGCCGCACTCAGCAAGATTCCAGCTATATGATGGTGGTCTGTAAATAATCGAGTCTGGACCAGACAATCTAGTGATTGACATCGTGAGTATCGATCTATGCAATGTGGGATTACGATGACATGCATCAACCAAGTCAGCGAGTCTGACCACCCGAACCCGTTCGTCGCCTCATACGACAAGCATGGGTTGCTGAAGGTCAATTTTAACCCGTATCTTCACGGGTCACACCAGACTTGCACACACGTATACATGTTATACATGTTATACATGTATATGGATCTTTGTAGCAGGGCTGGTGGGGTAGCCTAATGGTTAAAGCGTTCGTTCGTCACGCCGAAAGCCCGGGTTCGATTCCCCACATGGGTACATGGTGTCCACCGCCGTGATATTGTTGAAATATTGCTACAGGCGGCGTAAATCAATATTCACTCACTCACGCACTTTGTAGTGATATTGCAGTGACAGCAGCATCACTGATAACTGCTAGAAAGAGTTTCACATCACGTCACATCGCATCAACACTAAGACATACCCTTCTCTAACAGTGAAATGAAATGCAATGTTATTTCTCGCTGCTGGCAGCAATATTCAAACCAACCAACCAGGGTATTTTATATCCTGTCTGTGATATTAGATACCGTGGGGTGCACGGGTGGCCCAGTCGTCTTAGGCGCCGCAATTCGCAGCGCACAGTTGCGTCCCTTCGGCTCGTCAAAAAACCTAAAATCGTGGGTTCGAATAATTGAATATTGAACGCGACGTTAAACACCATTTCATTCTCACCTCACTTTGCATATAGATCTTGACTGTTCAGTAGAGCATTAGAGCATATAACAATACTCTCGTGTTTCAACATTAAACGACACACTGAACACATGCTTATCATCAAGTCGGGGCCAAACAATCAAGTTATTGACGTTATGAGTATCCATGCAGCACAGCACACCACGCAACGACAAAAACTGGAAATTTAGTTTAATTTGGAAAACATTGTTCTTTGAAAATGGGAGCCGAATCGGAACGATTCATTTTTAAAGTTAACGTGTACATGAATAAGTTTATATATATAACACCCACTGTTTAGCGGGTTATCGAATTTGTTAACTTCATCAAAGTGTCGCCATCGGACCTTGAAGCCTCGATAATTTCACGCTGGTACCCTTAGCAAGTTTCATGTCAATATGACAAAGCTTCTTTTTAAACCAAAAAAATCTACAGTCAAATCAAATCGACAACGAAAACATGTGTTATCTACTATAGTTTTTAATCAACAACAGTTGTATATATCAAAGCAGACAAAAATGATGACATTGATAAACCTTCCGGGTGTAGGAATACCTACTTTGACATGAATCAGATGATTGTTTAATTTATGCACAAAAGCTGGCACGCCCATATAGTCAGTAGCCAGTCAGTGGAGAGTAGGATCAAAACTAAGTTCATAGGACCTGTCAATCAAGGAAAGAGGCGAGAAGAACTGCAACAGTTAGACTGTAATGAACCGGAACAAAGATGTCCGGGAGAACGCGGCTGTTTCAAATGACATGGGCAGTAACCACCAGATTCAAACATTAGTTCCCTGAGAACGGGAAGACACAGTTGATTGGTTGGTTGGTTGGTTGGTTGGTTGGTTTGCTGTTTAACGCCGCACTCAGCAATATTCCAGCTATGTGACGGCGGTCTGTAATTAATCGAGTCTGGACCAGACAATCCAGTGATTAATATCATGAGCACCAATCCACGCAATTGGGATACCATGACATGCATCAACCAAGCCTGACCACCCGATCCCGTTTGTCGCCTTTTACGACATAGTCACCTTTTACGGCAAGCATAGTCACCTTTTACGACAAGCATAGTCACCTTTTACGACAAGCATAGTCACCTTTTACGACAAGCATAGTCACCTTTTACGGCAAGCATAGTCAACTTTTACGGCAAGCATGGGTTGCTGAAGATCAATTCTACCCCGAATCTTCACGGGTCAGACACAGATGGAAAAATGCGAAATGAAACCCGAAGACATGAAATTTGTGGAATCCAGGCGAGCGGACTTAAAAAATAGGAGAGCAAGCTTGCACTTTTGCTGTTTCATTCCTTCTCCGCCTTCGGTCTCAAAGGGTAGTTTGGACAATGAATATGCATGAATTTCCTGAGCATGACGTTACACGTGAGCAGAAAGGGAATTACATCGCGTGTCATATTTGGGTTCCCCGAAATTCCGCTGCAATAAAAGTATTCCGCTTCGGTGGGCGTGGCTTATGTTTTTACATTCATTTGGAAATGAATGAAAAAAACCCACATGACCAATTCAGCTAATCAGAATGCAGGAATCACAATGAACACAACGAAAATGTGATTATTTGCATATGTAACTTGGCTATATAGAGCATTCAGCTTGTTGCGATGTGCCAGTGCGCTAGGATTGCCTAATCAGCGTCCAAAATACCGACCACTGTGCAACCCTCCTACAGGTGTGATAAAAATCAATAGAAAATTCCAAAAATATCGAGGTGATGTTAAAGGTTTATCGGAGTCCGTTATAACATAGATTTATTTAGTGTGGATATTGATTCGTAACAGCTGCAATAAAAATAAAAATATATATTGTAAGTGCATTACACGTTGTTTCATGTGACTGGTTGACCATGAATACATGTCTGAGCAAAGATCAATGCAAGCCTCAAGTTATCATTATATGGTGTTCACACAGGTGTCATGACGTGCAGCACCTGAGGTGAGCAAGATACATAGAGATTTGGTTTGGTTTGTTAGTTATTTAACGCAGCACTCACCATTATAATCATAAAAAGTCCATTTTCCTCAACTATCATAATTTCAAAACGGGCCTTATTTGCACTTATGTGTTGTATTCAGACACCCAAATATACAGAGGAGCAAAAGAAACTATACCTCACAGTTGTTTTTATCATATGTTTGATTTTTAATTGATTTTAACAGTCTGTTTGTTTATTGTTTTACGCCGCACTGAGCAATATTCCAGCTATATGACGGCGGTCTGTATGAAATCGAGTTGAGTTGAAAACAGTTCCAAATTTGTTTTTCAAAAACAGTACCTATTTGTTCTTGTTTGTTGTATTCAGATACCCTAATAAACTTAAGAGCAAAGGACACTTTACCTCTCAGTTGATTTTGTCATTTGTTTGATTTGCAAATGAAAATATCATCAGCAATATTATATCCAAAAACTAACTGTACTGGCGCTTAGTCAACACTCAAGGAATAGTTTACATGGTATTCGAATTCTGTCTTAAAATAATCCGGTGATTGACCTCATGAGCATCGATCCACGCAATTGGGATATAGTGACATGCATCAACCAAGTTCGCGAATCTGACCACCCGATCCCGTTAGTCTCCTCTTTTACGACAAACATGGCTTGCTGAAGACCTATTCTACCCCGGATCTTCACGGGTCTGAGATACATAGAGATTACTAAACGAGTGTCTGTCATTTAAGATACTTACAACGCGGGTTCCAAAGGCGAGTTTAATACCTTTTGAAACATCGAGTTGTAAGATAAATGGTATCTGACAGGCATGAGTGCTGTAATCTGTTTTGTACACACAAACTGAACTAAAACGATTAAATCCCTTGATCCATATGTCACTAAACGTGGAGACTATAAATATAATTACATATCTCTCTTCAGGGTTCAGGACAATCTGTTTACAGAAATGCTGGACTTCCTAAACGATATCCCGTGAAGATTCCGGGGTAGAATAGGTCTTCAGCAACCCATGCATGCCGTAAAAAGCGACTATGCTTGTCGTAAAAGGCGACAAACGGGATCGGGTGGTCAGGCTCGCTGACTTGGTTGATACATGGCATCAATCCCAATTGCGTGGATCGATGCTCATGATGTCAATCACTGGATTGTCTGGTCCAGACTCGATTATTTACAGACCGCCGTCACATAGCTGGTTTTATTGCTCAGTGCGGCGTTAAACAACAAACCAACCAACCAACCAACCAAAACGATATCATTCATGTAAAATTTTGGGGTAAGACATTTACTAAAGAAGTAGGCAAATATGCTCCCCTTCTTGCTGATATCGTTCTTTATGCATATGAAGCTTCTGCTCTATTGGCAAAGGCAAAACAAGGTTATTTGGTCAAGAAGTTTAACTGATGCTTCAGGTATACATCTGGTATAGTTAAAAAACTATGAAACAGCCAACCCCCTTCCACTGATTTACCAACCGGAACTAGAAATAGAGGAGACCACAGAGACCGCCTCGTCTGTCTCATATTCAGATCTATGCATAAGGATTCAGAGTGACAAAACACTCTCCACAAGACTGTATGACAAGAGGGATGACTTCAACTTACCAATCGTCAACTTTCACTTTTTGTCCAGCAACCGTCCAGCCTTTGGTGTCTTCGGAGGTACACCGAGCATGCCTTGGTGTATCAAGGACCTTTCGATATTTGCCGCATCAGTGACAAAAGTTGATGTCCGATTTTTTTAACAAAAATCATGTTCCATTGTATTTTCAGGTGAACAATTGACTTGCCTTTGCATGTGCGTGTGACGAGTGCCACTGGAGGAGCAGGATACGCTCACATTTTCGCGAACTCATCGCTATTTGATAGTGATTCGCAAACACGTGCTCATGATACAATCGGAGTCGTGAAATCGAGAAATTTGTAATGACTATGAAAGGGTGGTTACAATCCGGGTACGGAGCAGTAGTCAGGGCCCACTTGCACAAAGCGATCTTAGCGCTAAGATGATCTTAACTCCAATACTTTAACATAGGCTTACGGTAGTCTTAGCGCTAAGATCGCTTTGTGCAAGTGGGCCCAGGTCACTGCGAGCGATTATATTTAGCAGTGTGTGTATCTCGAGCTACTACAAACAAACACACAAGATCATCACATTTGGCTGTATTGGATTACAATTTGTGAAATGCCAGCTATAGATAAAGCACCTATACTTGCTACACCTTACCTACCTGTCGTCGGAGTGATGTGTTCAAACCCGTGAAGATCCGGATTAGAATTGAACTTCAGCCTTAAGAGGCGACTAACGGGATCAGGTGGCCAGGCGCGGTGACTCTGTTGATGCATGTCTTCGTATCCCAATTGCGTAGATCGATACTCGTAATGTCCATCACTGAATTGTCTGATCCAGACTCGATTATTTACAGACCGTCGTTCTTTTTGCTGAGTGCGGCGTTAAACAAGAAATGAAGAAACTTCCTATTTAGTCTTTACCTTATTTCGTTCCATCCATAAAATTTGTTACCTGTAATATCAGGCGCCGCCTGAGACATAGACTACAAACATACAAACATAATTATAAGGTGATCATGTTGTACGATGTTGCTGTGTAAAGTATATATTGACACAACTTGTACTCACAGTTAATGCAGAACATACATGTATTATAGTAATGTACGACCGCCTCCGGGGTCTAGCGGTAGAGCGTCCGCCCGGAGAGCGGAAGGTCCGGGGTTTGATCCCCGGCCGATTCATACGAAAAGACGTTAAAAGATGGTACTTGTTGTTACCCTGTCGGGTGTCGGCATTAAGTGGCTCAAAACAAGGACTGGTCGGCTCGGAGTCAGTATACTGCGTCTGAGTGGGGTATTCATGTTAAACTGCGGCATGGTATCTCAGTGAGCTAGCACTATAAATCGGCATCAGTCCGGACTAGTACAAGCAGCCACTGCCTACTCATTTATTGCAATTGTTGTTTCTGTTAATCCTCTACTGTTATTCCTCCACCAACTATATATATTCTGTACAATGTTCTATACATTCAGTCTTGCTTGACAACGGTATAAGGATACACCGGATGCATCAGTCCGAACTAGTACAAGCAGCCACACACACACGTGCATGCACGTTGCTCTATAAGTGCAATAATCTTGGACGCGATGTTAAACCCAATTTCACCTCACCTCACTATAATTATGTATATGGGGACACGAGAGAGACGATGCAATTGTGTCGTGTATAATTCAGGAAGATGATTTCTTATTTCTGAAGGACATGACACTTTTCTACGTTTTGCTGTTTGGCATAAGAATATAAGTTAAAATGATGGATGTCATACCAATATCAGATTTTTAGACCACCGTCGATCCTGTTACACAATCCACGAAGAAGTGAAAAGGTTACAGGTCACTTTGATACACGTGGGCGGAAGCTTGACCAGGAAGCGGATGTCCATCTGTATATATATGCACGGCGATGACCACCACTGACCAGTACCTGGCGCATCTCGCTCATTCCACTCAGAATTCATTTGGAAGGTAAGTGACAATATCTGATAGTGTTTTATCAGCTGCTTTATAATATTAGATGCTTATTTTACTGATGCGTTTCCTAGTTTTGACATTAACATGGTAGCAAGTCAAAATATGAATAAGGACCGCCTCCGTGGTCTAGTGGTAGAGCCTCCGCCCGGAGAGCGGAAGGTCCGGGGTTCAATCCCCGACCGCGCTAAAAGACGTTAAAAGATGGTACTTGTTGTTACCCTGTCTGGCGCTCGGCATAAAGAGGCTAAAACAAGGACTGGTCGCCTCGGAGTCAGTATACTGATATTCATGTTAAACTGCAACATGGTGTCTCAGTGAGCTAGCACTATAAAACACACACACACACGTGCATGCACGTCGCTATAAGTGCAAAAATCTTGGACGCGACGTTAACCCCAATTTCACATCAGCTCACCAAAATATGAATAATAATATTTGGCATATATCGAACTATTAATGATACATTCGAGAGCCCACAACAATAACCATTAACACGATCTTCTGGAATGTCCACGTAAAAGATGGAGACTTGTAACGGTCGACTAACGGGATCGGGTGGTCAGGCTTATGATCACTGGATTGTCTGGTCCAGACTCGATTATTTACAGACCGTCGTCATATAGCTGGAGTGTGGCGTTAAACAAGAAATAAAAAACGTCCTATTTCGTCTTTACCTTATTTCGTTCCATCAATATAATTTTTTACATGTAATATCAGGCTCCGCGCTGAAATAAGACATAGACTATAATTCCGAACCGCAATAGTGACACGATGTAAAGGAAATATAAACAGGCCTATTTGAAAATTAGAATCCTGTCCTCAGAGACTTAACTCAATAATCAATAGGGACATGTGCATATGTGCACTACCCCCGCAAGGTTGATATGGATTTCAACGCTTGAGGTGTTAGTCAACAGTGTTCAATCAATATTTTCTGTAGCGGGGGCGCTAGCCTACTTTACACAGTTATGCAAACCCCTGAACCAAGGCTTACCCCCCACTCATCGATATCGAATCGTCCAACATTAGCACGTGCTTACACAACTATAATAGGAAAATGAGTGAAAAGATAAATGAAGCCGCAAAGGTGAGGTGAGGTGATGTGAGGTGAAATTGTGTGTAACGTCGCGTCCAAGATTATTACACTGATATAGCAACGTGCATGCACGTGTGTGTGTTTGTGTGTGTGTTTGTGTGTGTGTGTGTGTGTGTGTGTGTGTGTGTGTGTGTGTGTGTGTGTGTGTGTGTGTGTGTGTGTGTGTGTGTGTGTGTGTGTGAATACCCCACTCAGACACAGTATACTGACTCCGAGCCGAACAGTCCTTGTTTAAGTCCCTCAATGCCCAGCGCCAGACAGGATCACAAAAAGTACCATCTTTTAACGTCTTTTGGCTCTCCGGACGGACGCTCTTCCACTAGACCACGGAGACGGTCAGCAGCAAAAAGCAATGACTGTAAGAGATTATGGGATTTACCTAAACGTGCCCTGCAGAACAAAACTCAAGTAATACGGTAACATCTGATGTTTGGGCAGCCTACTTTAAAATCTTATTAAACCCTGCCATTGCAGAAGGTTTTTCAGAAGCTGATCATTCGGTTTCCCATTTCTTGATAACCAGTCTTGTGAAAATTGTAGTATGTGTTTTATTCATGATTTATCAGACGAAATCACTTCAAGCGAGGAGAAGCCATTTCCATCCTGGAGAGGACAGATTAACCCCAGCGTTTTTCAGTGTGCGCATCCTTTCCGCATTTCGTTTTTACAAATTACTATGTATAACAAAGTATTAGTTACAGGTATTTGCCATATTCATGAAAATTAGGTGTAATCTCCCCCTTATACAAATCTGGAAAAAGGGACCCAAATAATTACAGAGGTATTTCCCTTTTAAATGTTACTGGCAAGTCATTTACTTGTGTGTGAGAAAAAAAGGTTGAGACCATGGATGGAAATTAATGATTTTATAAGGGAATCGCAAGTTGGTTTTCGCTGTAATTATTCTACCATTTTAAAAAAATAAATTTTTATTTAATAATTTTTATTGTTCCTGGTAAAAGTACATCATGTTTTGGTAGAACTCATTATACATGACCAGGGTTTTTTAAGCAAGTACATGTCATTCACACACATCCATAGACACATTCACACTCACTAGAAGCTTAAAGTATTTATGAAGACAGAATGCAGGATATTCTAGTAAAATTTTGGAATAGCAAATATATATATTTTCAAAAGGTTTTCATAAGAAGCCGATTTCATATAGAATTCAGTCTGTTTGGCTTTATTTAAGTGTATATATTTTTCTATTTGATAATAATATTTAACCTCATTTTGGAAATGTGTAATGGTTGGTTGGTTATTTTTCATTTTGCATCTGTAAATGTGAAATTTGGACAGTATAAGAGTATCAGATCAAAAATGTTATCGGTGTGGAAATTTTTTGAAAAGCCAAAAAGGATAAGTCTGAAGTAAGATTTATCTTGCCGGTATGTGGACACTTGGATTCAATCCATTGTGAAAATCTTTTCCAGAAGTTTTTGCTTACCCTACAGTCCCAAAACAGATGTTGGATAGATTCTGGCTCGGCATTACAGAAAGTACATATTAGACAGTTGTCAACAATATGCATCTTGAGTAAATAAGTATCAACAGGTAGAATTCTGTGGAGCAATCTAAGCTGAAACCATCTAAGTTTAGGGTCTGGAGTAGTTTTGTGTGCTATTATTCTACCATTGATAACATGTACATTTTAAGTCATTGTGCTCGAAACATATATTACGCAAATGGAAGGGCTGTGTTTGCTGTACTTTCGTTGATTTCAAGAAAGCCTTCGATTTAGTGCATATGCAATAGTTATTGCATATACATGTACTTGTAATCAAGGGTTGTCATGCGAAAATGTTTCATGTTCTGCAAAATGTGTATTCATCTGCATAAAGATTGACACGACAAGAACAAACTGTGTTTAGCAAGAGGTCTAAGACAGGGGTGTATTTTGAGTCCCGTTTTGTTTAGTTTCTTCACCGATGAGCTTGTTATTGAAATCTATAACCAATGTAATTATGGTATATTTGTTGATAAATATATTGTTGATAATATGATGCTAATGTTTTTATTTGCAGTAAGTGGTTTACAAAATCAATTAAATGTATTTCAATAATTGTTTTGAAATGGGCATAATCCGCATTGGATGTAAATTTATATAAAACAAACATAATTGTGTTTAGAAATGGTGGTATAGTTGCCAAAAGTGAAAGACGAACTTATTGAAATGCTACGGTAAAGGTTGTAACTTGCTATAAATATTTGGGTATTACGTTTTCTTCTAAATTATTGTAAATGTCCTGCTATTCAACCTTCACAAGCATGTATGTCTGTGAACAAATCGCTCAAACAAAATAAGTATGTATCATTTTCAACAACTTGTAACATTTTTTAGAGTAAAATGGCACCAATATTACTCAATGGTTCGGACATATGGGGAACAAAATATGCTGCCATAGAAAAAGAACATTCCACATATTTCCATCGTTTTCTGGGTAATGGCAAATGTGCCTCCAAAAAAGGAATTCTTGGTGAAACTAGATTCTGAAATATGTTTGTAAATAGCCAAGTTACTACGAATGGAAGAATGCAGATACCCTCTGCAATGTTATCCATTGTTAAAGTGTTGGATGAAAATGGTGAACATAATTGGGTTTCTGAAGTAAGGAATCTATTGTTTAGATGTGGTTCTTCTTATGTGTGGATTGCACAGGATAATGGTAACATTCAAGCGTTTAAGGGACTATATCAGCAGTGAGTGAACGATATATTTGCAGAAAACTGGTATGAAACTGTTTCATCGCAACATTATCTTGGCAATTATAGGAAAGTAAAGTCTTCAACATAAAAATTTACGAGACAAATCATTAATCTTTCATAAATTTCGAATTTCATTACAGAAATTCAATGTATGTATGTGTACTAAATCTAAAGATATTGATGTTGTTAATTGTGGATATCAGTTGTAAAAGAGGTGAAATTGATGAATTCGACGTCTTTTTTCAATCCAAGTATTCCAATTTTAGATCTACCTATATATCTTTCTTTCTTTCGTTAATAATGACTACAAATCTATAATGTTAGCGATAAATGTTTTCAACTCACAAATTAAAACAAGCATGTTATCCTTTCTGTGGCTACTTATATAAAACATGTTTTTAACATCAGATTCAATAAGATGTAATTTCCGTATATTCACGTGACAATGTATTATGATTTAGTATCATTTGTACGTTAGGCCATGTGGCCATACCAAGAATAAAACTGTCTGCCGAAACTAAGGAACGCAGTACACCCTCTCGGGCATGTGTGACGGGAATGTGGGTCTGTGTTATGGCCAGAATATTTTAATGTCGCTTCTACTAGTATCAGTTGTCGCTTTGGGATTTAATGCAAATATTCACACTTATTTTTAGTAGACTATCGTTTGTCACTAGAAAGCAGCCCCACAATACAATGTAATACAATATAAAGATATCCTAATAATATCAATAATCGATTCATTCCTAACCTAATCCTTTGTCGGTATACATGTATATCCAATCTACACAATAATCATATCCCTTTATGTAACACATATGTGTGTCTTCCATTTCACTGGTGACGCTAATGATAAATAATCAGTCTTCGAAATACCTGCCTGCCCGACCGTCCGAGACGGGTTGATTTCAACTCGGGCTGCCAGATTTTCAAATCCCCCTGCCCGACGGTCAGGTTATATTTCATATGTGAAAATATTCTAAATATTTCCCAATGATAAGCATTAATTCACATGTAAAGATGAATGATAAAATGTAACCAAAAAGAAATCCCGCTAGCTTATCCTGAGAAACATATGATTATAGTGGGCAGGCAGGTTTTGGTCAGGGCTGGCAAGTATTTCAGCTAGCCAGTCCTGTGGTCTGGCTGAAATTTTGGGGAGTTTCATACCCTGTTTTAAATAAAGTGCAGAAGTGCGTTCCTAGTTATGCCAGGATCCGCTTATCGTGGTTTCGAACCCGCCATTAATCAAATCATCTTTGACCAATTAGATTCAAGCAACTCACACTTACCTTTTTATGCAAATTGTTTGGGTGTTACGGGTGTTGCGGGTAGGGCAGGACATTAGGGCATACCCTTTTCTCGAACACCTGTGACCATCAATGATTTTCAGTGATCCATTCATATAATTTTCACGCTTATTTTGTCTTTACGGCTAATGGAATCTGATTCGATAGATCATGGAGATTCTCTGGCGTTGGAGGCTTATACTGAAGTGATGACGCCAACAGTCTGGTAGATGAGGATGCCCCCGATGATGCTGACACGCCTTTATAAAACTGAAATACTGTTCATAGCGGCGTTACACTAACCCACTTTGTAGCTACGCGACCCTTGAAGATCCGGGTTAGAATAGGTCTTCAGCAACCCATGCGTACCCTACAAGGCGACTATGCTTGTCGTAAGAGGCGACTAACGGAGTCGGGTGGTGTGGCTTGCTGACTTGGTTGATGCATGTCATCATATCCCAATTGCGTGGATCGATGCTCATGATGTCAATCCCTGGACTGTGTGGTCCAGACTCGATTATTTACAGACCGCCGTCATATAGCTGTAATATTGTTAAGTGCGGCGTTAAACAATCAAACAAACGTTTGTTACGTCATTCAACCAGCATCCTCGTTGTCACATACCTCGGTTTCAGATTCAGGTAAATCAACATGATGAAGATGCTCCTCGTCGTCGTTGGCTGCATCGTCTCTGCCGCCGCAACACCTACATACGGGCACTACGGCATGTACGGACTTGGGGGAATGGGTTATGGAATGGGGGGATTTGGATACCCAGGATATGGCTTCGGTGGTCAAATTGGCATGGGCATTGGTTACGGAGGACTTGGAGGACTTGGTTACGGAGGACTTGGAGGACTTGGTTACGGAGGCATGGGAGGACTTGGTTACGGAGGCATGGGAGGACTTGGTTACGGAGGCATGGGAGGACTTGGTTACGGAGGCATGGGAGGACTTGGTTACGGAGGCATGGGAGGACTTGGTTTCGGAGGCATGGGAGGACTTGGTTTCGGAGGCATGGGAGGACTTGGTTTCGGAGCAATGGGAGGACTTGGTATGTATGGCGGATACGGCGGAGGGGTCGGTGGATTTGGTAAGGAATTATATATGAAAATGTATTGAATAGTTTTTCAAACTTTGTGGACGCGCTTCTCCTGCATACTTATCTTTCTGCTTGAGTGTATACACGAGTTATTCTGACAAATCCATAAAAAACAACAACATGTAACTTCTAACATGTCTACATTCTATCCAGTGTGATGACAGTACGTATTGGAAGCGATGTGGATTAGGAATTGGGCATCTATGAAAACACTTAATATTTGATTATAAGTACTTCTTTATAAAACCAACAACCGAGGCGACTAACGGGATCTGTAGATCAGGCTCGTTGACGTGGTTGAAGCATGTCATCGTATCCCAATTGCGTAGATCGATGCTCATGATGTCAATCACTGTTTTTCTGGTCCAGACTCGATTATTTTTAGACCGCATCATATAACTGGAATATTGCTGAGTGCGGCGTTAAACAAAAAAACACACAAAACACCCAACGCATAAAAATCCCTTTCCGGGGCGTTTGGGTACTTGGCGGTCAAAGCGTATATATTTCCCTCTTTCTACAACCCTCTTACACGTGTGATCAATAATTGATACATTTCAACCAAGTCATATTGATGGCAATCATAAATAAGCTTAATTAACATTGGTCTAATACACATTAATGTTGTCATCGATTCATGGGTAGAAATGGCATAAGGACACAACATGTATAATTGTTATACAGTAAACTACGGTTATAACGAACACGCTTATAACGAAGTTACCGATATTACGAACTTATTTTCAGTCCGGGCCATTTGTTGTATATATGCTGTATATATGCTTATAACGAACTACGGTTATAACGAACTAAAATTAATGGTCCCTTTGAGTTCGTTATAACCGTAGTTTACTGTATCTCTATAAAGAATCTTGCAATTCCATCAGTGATTCCGAACTACGCGACGAAACAATACATTTCAATGTAGACCCCGAAATCATGTGACTAAAACTGACTTATAATAATATTTTTGCTGTACCCGTCCTTTCATATTCTTTTGGTGTTGTTGATTGGACGAAACAAGAAATTCAGGGTATTGACACCCTCACACGAAGAATCATGTCAGACAATAGATCCCACCACCCTCGCTCTTCCCTCAGTCGGGTAGCCTAGTGGTAAAAGCGTTCTCTCGTCACGCCGAAGACCCGGGTTCGATTCCCGACATGGGTACAATGTGTGAAGCCCATTTCTGGTGTCCCCCGCCGTGATATTGCTGGAATATTGCTAAAAGCGGCGTAAAACCATGCTCACTCACTTCCCTCAGTCGCTTATATCTACCAATCATTATGGGAGAACGTGGTTTGATTAACGTAAAAGGTTTGGGGCTCTTAAAAAAAGGGTCCTGATAGAATTGTTTTGTGCACTTTTGCACACATTTATTTGTCTGATGATCCCCTTGTGAAGCATGTCAAGGCTTTCTGTTTGCTGCTCAGGACCAGTCACTTCCCACTCGAAACCGTCAATGTCTAATTTTGCATCAAAATGTAAATATGAAATGTAGATTATGTAATGAATTGAATGAGACTGTCCAACACAATATCAGTTGATGCCCAGCTTTGGCACAAACACAGTATCTTAAGCGACATGATGGACTGGCTCGATCATTTTATTACCGTCTTCACCATACTTGTGGTTTTGATACAGAGTTCCATCCATGGTACGACCAAGAATATGTAGAGGGCGTCATTTGAAAATTATAAATACAAAATTCTTTGGAATAGACCCGTATACAGCCTCAGACGTATCCAGGCCAACAGACATGATCGTGTCCTTTTTGATAAATCCAACGAAATCATTTATGTCATTGAATCTTCTGTCCCTTTTGACACTAAACATGACAAGATTCAGGATAAACATGGCAAATATGCGGACATCGCTTTCGAAACGTCACGCTTGCATCCAAGTTCCAAGTTGTACGACTCCCCATTGTTCTCGGTGCTTTAGGTTTGGTACATCCCAATCTGTTGACTGACATTGGGAGAGTACCCGGGTTTGCTGCCAGGAATACAGCCCTTCTGACAATCTGAGTAATGCAGAAGGCTGCAGTGTTGGGGAGTTCTCATTCTCCGAAAAGTTCTGAGTTGGTTCGACTAGGCAGCGCTTCCTGGGAGAAGTCCCATTCACTGTCTGAGCTGCGTGTAGAGGGGGGCAAGGGCCCTGAGCTGATGATAAGCCTCACCAGCTTGACTGTGTTCACCAAAGTCTTCGGGTTTTCCTACCACATCAAGCTGACATCCCGTGATATAACTCAAAGCGGCGTTAAACCCTACTCACTCATTCACTCAGTCATTACTGTAAAAAGCGGCGTTAAACCCAACTCCCTCATTCACTCAGTCATTACTGTAAAAAGCGGCGTTAAACCCTACTCACTCATTCACTCAGTCATTACTGTAAAAAGAGGCGTCAAACCCAACTCACTCATTCACTCAGTCATTACTGTAAAAAGAGGCGTCAAACCCAACTCACTCATTCACTCAGTCATTACTGTAAAAAGCGGCGTTAAACCCAACTCCCTCATTCACTCAGTCATTACTGTAAAAAGCGGCGTTAAACCCAACTCCCTCATTCACTCAGTCATTACTGTAAAAAGCGGCGTTAAACCCAACTCATTCATTCACTAAGGCATTACTGTAAAAAGCGGCGTTGAACCCAACTGACTCTCAACTTGTGGTCCATGTTAAGTTTGGGAATCATCTCAATACCATTTGAATGTGATCAAAGTCGAGTTAGCTGTAACACTGACACTAAGTGTTTTGAACGGGTCTGATCTTCTGATGTCTTATGCATAATGTAAATCCTGTATCTCTTCACAGGATACTGATGATCGTGGCTTATACTACAATGACGGATTCACAACCAGTGGAAGTAGATATCAACAAAGAAGAACGTTTATTAGACATTATGAGTATGATAAAAATAAACCTTCAAATTTCCAATTCGATGTTGTTTTTCATTCTTAAGAATACTTTAAAGTTTACATTTACTCGTTAATGTAGGTTACCACTTGTAAGAAAAGGTACCCCCAGAGAATTGTGTATTATGTAATTACAATATAAGCTAAAATCCCTTTCCATATGGATGAGAAATCTCAACTTAGAGTCAGTTGTACGATGGCGACTACATCATGAGCACTATCCAATAGTGTGGATACAAGGTGTTAGCAGGAAGGTGAGTGTTTCCTGACCCACCAGTGGCATCCGACACAAACACATGCAAAGGCAAATCAATTATTCACCGGAACATATAAACATATGATACAAGTCTAAATAGGGAACTGCACATCTGACACAAATTTTGTCACCGATGCATCAAATGTCTTCCACATGTCTATCGTAAAACTTTTGTAAGCTTTACTGAATAATATGTAGTAACTCAAAGAGGCGTCAAACCCAACTCACTCATTCACTCAGTCATTACTGTAAAAAGAGGCGTCAAACCCAACTCACTCATTCACTCATTCATTACTGTACGAAGAGGCGTCAAACCAAACTCACTCATTCACCCAGTCATTACTGTAAAAAGCGGCGTTAAACCAAACTCACTCATTCACTCAGTCATTACTGTAAAAAGAGGCGTCAAACCAAACTCACTCATTCACTCAGTCATTACTGTAAAAAGAGGCGTCAAACCCTACTCACTCATTCACTCATTTATTACGTACTGTATAAAGGAGCCGTCAAACCCAACTCACTCATTCACTCAGTCATTACTGTAAAAAGCGGCATTAAACCCAACTCACTTATTCACTCAGTCATTACTGTAAAAAGCGGGTTAAACCAAACTCACTCATTCACTCATTTATTACGTACTGTATAAAGGAGCCGTCAAACCCAACTCACTCATTCACTCATTTATTACGTACTGTATAAAGGAGCCGTCAAACCCAACTCACTCATTCACTCAGTCATTACTGTTAAAAGCGACGTTAAACCCAACTCACTCATTCACTCAGTCATTACTGTAAAAAGAGGGGTCAACCCCAACTCACTCATTCACTCATTCATTACTGTATAAAGGAGCCGTCAAACCCAACTCACTCATTCACTCAGTCATTACTGTAAAAAGTGGCGTTAAACCCTACTCACTCTCAACCTGTCGTCCATGTTAAGTTTGGTGACTAACGGGATCGGGTGATCAGGCTCTCTGACTTGATTGATACGTGCCATCGTATCACAATCGCGTAGATGAATGCTCATGGTGTCAATCACTGGATTGTGTGGTCCAGACTCGATTATTTAATGACCGTCGTCATATAGCTGGAATATTGCGGCGTTAAACAACAAACAAACATACCAACAAGCAAACATTGATCAGACATCTGTTTTAGCAAGAGTCGTATGAAACTCTTTAAAATCTACGTAGAAAGGGCATGCTTAATTGTTGCTCATAAGATGTGAAATAAAGACACTAAAGAATGCAGCTGCTGGAATATTGCTGAACATAAAGGGAAATCTGAATTTTGTAAAATTCGAAGCCTACAGTAGAAAGTCATGTACTCGCAGATAATTGAATATAATATAATCATCAACACTATTAAACGTCAAGGCCTGAGAATAACCAGTCTCGATTATCCGTCGAAACCGATTCCATTAGGCGTAAAGAGCAAAATAGCTGTGATCATATGAATGGATCACTGAAAATCAGTGATGACTCCAGGTGTTCACCCAACGGGTAAGCATGTCACACAATTGTATCAATAAGTATGAGTTTGTTGCCTTACAAGTTATTACAGTTTGTTACAAACCTTTAACATAATTTCAGAAACATTCCGCAATTGTCCCGGAAAAGAAATTATATATAAAAAGGGCTCAGTTAACGCATTCACTTCATCTATTTCGGGGATCTAAAAAATATGAAAAACAGAACAATGATCCTGCTTATCCTCGTATATTACGAACGTGTATATTATTCCATTACCGCGTGCACAGGCCTAGCTGTCAGATCGTTTGGAGACAGATGGACTGGAAGACTCTATTTACACTGAGGCGGGTGTTTTCTGTTAGGTTGAGGCTGAAGTCACGATGCGTTCTGATTTGCACGTACAATATAAAAAAGTTTAAATCTAATTGAATCTTGGGCTTACAATGGTTGCATGCACTGGACTTAGCAGCCCAAGCTGGCAAACATGCAACAACCTTGACATGATGTTGCTGTGCAATTTCTATTGCGTCGTGTCTTTCCCCTGATGTGATGCTACTAACAACACGTTTCTTGGCAAGGGTTTCGCACCAGCGTTGCATATTCCCTGAGGCGTGCCAGAAATGTATGATCACAGGTTCGAATGACCCTGAGAATGTCTATAGGTTCGCTTGCATCATCCCCGTGCTCGTGGGTTTCACCAAAGTTGTAAACGTCTGAGACCTGCATCACTTCGGACATTCCTCCCACACCAAGTTGACGAGCCGCGATATGCTGTTGAAATCGGTGTTAAACCCAACTCACCCACTCACTAATTGACGTACACGCAAACATCGTGGAAGGATCTCAATAACAAAATGCGTTTAAAACGTTAACAGCAGAAGATTAGATTAATAATAATATATATTAATAATAAAGCAGGAAAAATCTTTCCATATCCAATAGAAATCTCTGCGCAAAGCAGAGTCGATTGTACGATTCCGACTGTATCCCGAGCATGTGTTTATGAATCACTATCAAATAGTGATGGACTTATTATTTTATTCTAGATAAAATCGTTGATCACGATTGTCATTATGAAGTGTCCATGAGGGAGTGTGGTTCAACGCCATGATATGACGAGTGACTATAACAATGGCATTCCCTTATTAGCATGTGGAGCTGTTTACACCACTACCTAACTATCCAACAGTTAAACATGCAATAAGGAAGTTTTGACCCTCGTTAGTCCGAAACCCGAAGTCCGAAGATCGTTGATTCGACCCTAGGCGCGTTCTACTATAAGACGTTAAAGAATGGCACTTGTTGTTTACCTGCCTGGCGCTCGGCATTAAGGGGACAGTCGTCTCGGAATCAGTAATCTATTTAAGTGTGATATCCGTGTTAAACTGCGGCATGGTATCTCAGTGGGCCAGCACAATAAAACCGACATTCCGGACTGGTACCACCAGCTACATACACAGTGAGTGAGTAAGTTTGGTTTTACGCCGCTTTTAGCAATATTCCAGCAATATCACGGCGGGGGACACCAGAAATGGGCTTCTGACATTGTACCCATGTTGGGAATCGAACCCGGGTCTTCGGCGTGACGAGCGAACGCTTTAACCACTAGCCTAGCCGAGTTACATACACATGTGCATGCTCGTCGCTTTTATGCGTACACTAATCTTGATAACGTTAAGAACATTTCACCTCACCCCTATCACCCGGTGGTTAGTGAAATTGGAATAAGAAAGCTGACACAATGAATATCACATATTTTATTAGTCGGACACTCGCAATAACCTTTTTAAGCTGAAAAAAAGGAATACACCTATAGTCCTGAAGTCCCTGCTGTGTCGTATCATGCCATGACATGACATGACATGCTGTCGTTTCCTCCTGTCAAGGTATCTATTATGCAAAGTTGGCGAAGGAAACCTCCTTGGGCGCTGCGTGTACAGTTTCACATAAACGATCCGCAATACTTCTTGATGAACATCTGAAAGAAATATTTATAAAATTATTTAACACTTTAACATAATGTTATCTGAAAGCATATGAAACATAAATAAAATGTTAACTTCATGGATTATCTAAGTACATATTACAAAATAGTCAGTGTCCTGTATGACTGGTCTTCAGCCACCCATAAGAGGCGACTAACAGGATCGGGATCAGGCTCGCTGACTTGGTTGTCATGTCGTCGGAATCCAATTGCGTGGATCGATGCTCATGATGTCAATCACTGGATTGTCTGGTCTAGACTCGATTATTTACAGGCCGCCGTCATATAGCTGGAATATTGCTGAGTGCGGTGTTAAACAACAAACAAACAACAAAATTATAGCCATTACTATTACCTGTTATTAAATCACAATATCGATTGTCTTTACTTCATGTCGTATTTAACTATGGTTATGGTAATACTATCCTCCAGTGCTTACATCGTCAGACCCGTGGGGATTCGGAGGAAGAATACACGCCCCAGCAAACTATTCAACTAAAGTGATCGGGTGGTCAGGCTCGGTGACTTAGTTGATGTCGGGTCAGCGTATCCCAATTTGATCGATGCTCATGATGTGACTGGATCGTCTAGTCCAGATTCGATTATTTACAGACAGCCGGCGTCATATAATATTCCAAAATGCGGCGTTAAACAAAGAAGAAAATTCACAAAAAACAAAGGCTTACGTCGTCCATGTAGCCAGTGAAATCGCTCTTGCCTGTTCCCGAAGCTATGGCCAAAGGAGAGGAGTTCCCAACTGCCCGGATTCCTGTTGCACAATGAAGTCACTCATCACCAAACAAAACAACACCTTATATACCTTACTGTATAAAACATTAACGGTTCGGCCAACAAAGTTTATGGTTTGTTGTTTAACGCCGCACTCAGCAATATTCAAGCTATGTGACGGCGGTCTGTAAATAATCGAGTCTGGACCAGACAATTAGGATCGATGACATGCATCAACCAAGTCAGCGAGCCTGATCACCCGATCCCATTAGCCGCCTCTTACGACAAGCACAGTCGCCTTTTACAGCAAGTATGGGTTGCTGAAGACCTGTTCTACCCCGGATCTTCACGGGTTGGCCAACAAAGTGATTTTTTTGTGTCATATTGATAAAAGCACACTGAACGACTTTAGAATAATGCGTTTTCAACCTTTTCGAGGGACGTGTTTTTCATCGAAGACTATGACAATTCAGGATCACTTAAGACACAGTATGTTGACTTATAATATTGATTGAACCGGACATATGTGACGCCAGAGGCGCATCTAAAATGACTATTATATGTTTAATGCAATATCCTAAAAGTACGTTATACCTTTCTCGAATAGAAACTCCGTTGTCTGTTCTGTGGAACCTTCAGCTGTCACGCTCAACTTGCCCTTGGTGTTATCCTTCGCGAACACAACGGACACTCTTCTTCTAAGATCCTGAAATGAGTAAGAACTGGTCACAGCGCACGTGTGTCATAATAACGATTTGTTTGTTGTTTAACGCCGCCACGCGATTGGGATCGATGACATGCATCAACCAAGTCAGCGAGTCTGACCACCCGATCCCGTTAGTCGCCTCTTACGACAAGCATATTCGCCTCTTACGGCATGCATGGGTTGCTATTCTACCCAGGATCGTCATGGCCGTGGGTCTCATAATAACGGGGGGTCTATCAAAAGACTGCAGACATTGGAAGTGATAGACAGAATTTTAGTAAAATGTTTAATGAAAATTCACGGGACCCCACGGATGAGGATGTAAAAAGGTATTAGGCACGAAACCAATAAAGAACAATATGGATATGGCTATGTGATATATTCCAGATATGGTGAAGATATACCGATACAGAAAACACCCGTCTAAACCTAGCAACTCGTAAAGGGCGACAGTATTCACCAAACCATGCTTGTCGTAAGAGGCGACAAAGGGGATCGGGTGGTCAAACCCGCGGACTTGGTTGTAATGTCATCGTATCCCAAATGCGTAGATTGATGCTCATGACATGTCGGTCCAATCTATTCACAAACCGCTGTCATATAACTGGACTATTGCCAAGTGCGGCGTTGAACAAGCAGACAGAAATCTTTCCTTAAAAACTCTTTAAATCAATTATTCATTGCAGGACGCCTAGTTGACGTCAAGTTTTCAATATATTTGAATTCTTGAGAAACAATTTAAAAATATTTTAAATCCAAACCATATCAAGATGAAACGGATTACCTACCAGAGGCTAATACCAAGCAAAACGAGAAACCCGCGGATGAAGGATCAACACTCACCACTTCTGGACTTGTAGCATTGGCATCGTATCTCTCGTTCGAATCGGAAGCTTTACTCGGTCTAACATAGCATTGTACTTGGCCGTAGTTTGTTCGTACAACCAGAAGTCTACAGCCATACGTGGCCTCCTGGTTCTTGGCGCTGTTATCAACAAGGGCAATAATCAATGGTCCATTGGTTCCACTGGGGACAAGGACACCGCGTGTGGTGTTGTCTGATTGGACAGCTTGGAAGGTGAAGGCCAGGTCAAAATAGAGACCAAGGTCATTTCCGTCTAAACGCGGGGCGACGAAACTCTGGCCTCCAGAGAAGAAAGCAGATCGTGGGTTGTCATTGCTTGTAGATTTGACGATGTCAGCGTTGCCATCGATGGAGCTACTGTCCATCATCGGGGTATTGTTCTTGGCAAGTTCCCAGGAATTGTCAGATGATGACAGATGAATAGCACTTGTCGTCTCACAGCCTGTAAAAGCAAAGCGTATTGTTTTTTCTTTTTAAAGAACAAAAGAATTACAACAGATACCGGGGTCCGTGAAGATCTCGGTTGGAATAGGTCTGCAGCAACACATGCTTGCCTTAAAAGGCGATTATGCTTGTCGCAAGAAGCGACTTACAGGATCGGGTGGTCAGGTTCGCTGACTTGGTCGATGCATGTCATCGTATCTTAATTGTGTGGATCGATGCTTATGATGTCAATCACTGGAATGCCTGGTTCAGACTCTCGATTATTTACAGACCGCCGTCATATACCTGGAATATTGCTGAGTGCTGCTTTAAAAAACAAAACAAAAAACAAACAAACAACAGATACAGGTATAAATAGAGCATCATCTTTGTGAGCTTATCAAACTGAGGATGACATTGGTTTTTTTCTTGAATGTGTGGCTCCCATTTTGGTTGTGCACCTTTTACGCGAAGTCTGATTATCTCTACAGCACTCCCCTTAAAGGGGAACTGTCTCCGTTCTAATTGGTAGTCCTAGCTACGTTGACTCGTGCCGTTAAAAACCTATACTGTCCTCCACTTGTATAGTATGTATGAAGTGAAGACATCGTGATTACCTTATGACAGAGACTGAGTTTCAGTTTCACACGCCAAAACCCACCAGACCTTGGAGCATTGTCTAGTCAAGGGTGAATATCGACAAAAAGTAGCTTATACACACAGACCATATCATGTGTGTTTGTAACATAAGAAACAAATATAAAATATGAAAAAAATGTAAAAAGTATGAAGTGTCTCGTAGAATTAGTCACATAGTAATATAGCCATGTTTTTATAGGCCATAATTACAAGTTTACATGTTGAGGAGAAACGGTGTATTCAAAAGTGAGGTGAGGTGAGGTGAAATGGGATCCGATTTAACTTCGCGTTCAAGATTATGGCACTTATAAAGCGACGTTCATGCACATATGTGTGTGTGTGTGTGTGTGTGTGTGTGTGTGTGTGTGTGTGTGTGTGTGTGTGTGTGTGTGTGTGTGTGTGTGGTATTCGTCCGGACTAATGCCGATTTTATAGTGCTAGCCCACTGAGATACCATGCCACAGTTTAACACGAATGCCCGACTCAGACCCCGAGCCGACCAGTCCTTGTGTTAGCCCCTTAATACTTAACGCCATGCAGGGTAACACCAAGGAACATCTTTGAACGTCTTTGAACCCCGACCTTTCGCTCTCCGGGCAGACGCTCTATCCACTAGACCACGGAGGCAGTCTCAATAGTGAGGACCTCGTCGAGAAGTCACATGACGTGAATGATGACGTGAATTTCATTATTATAGTGACGTTGCTTAAGTTCAACGTCAGTTTTGTGTCTGTATTACGTCCCTCTGGGTTGCGTGGAATTAATTACATTTTTAACTTGGAACAATGTGATATTTAAGTTGTCTCACCTTTCGCAGTCTCGTTGGAGTGGTCACAGCCGCATTTTCCCATGACCTGGTAGGACGTGGATGCTGGACAGGTCGTATCAAGACTCTCCACGGTGGGGAGCCCGTTGCCATAGGTCACCGTCTCGTTGATCTGGAAGAAGGTTTGGCCTCGGAGAGATGGCCCACACAACCGGACCACTAGCAGAGAAATTCAGTCAGACATTACAACCTGAACACTATCTACTGTTCCCTGCATACGCTCAACGTTCTATTCTTAGTGCTTTTAATGCATTATCATTAATGAGTTCAACACCGCTTTTAACAGTATTCCAGTCATATCACAGCGTGTCAGCTTAATGTGGGAGGAAATCCTGAAATGATGCAGGTCTCAGACGTCCACCACTTTGGTGAAACCCACGAGCACGGACTTGATGCTGACAAAACTCGAAATACACTCGGGGCGAATCGGGATTCGAATCTCTTATCAAAGACTTAGGCCAAGGGACGCAACTCTGGGCAGCGAATTGCGGCGCGCAAACGACCGTGCCGCCCGCGCCAAGCACTGTCATGACATGTTACTGAAACTTGTTCAGACTGCCACTGTGGTTTACTTGTTAGAATAGGTCTTCAGCAATCTTTGCTTGTGAAGATGGTCGTCAGTCTTGGTTTCGAAAGTTTTCATATCAATCGAGAAATTGTCTGGCCCATGCTCGATTATGTTTAGGCCCCCGTCATACTGCTGGAATATTGCTGAGTGTGGCGTTAAACATGAATTAGACAAAAAACAACAATATACGAACAACAAATATGGAAAACAAGAAGCAAGACGGGAGTTTTTGAGTGAGGGAGTTGGGTTTAACGCTTAACATTATTCCAGTTATATCACGTCATGTCAGCTTAATGTGGGAGGAAAGCCCGAAGTGATGCAGGTCTCAGACGTTTACCACTTCGGTGAAACACACGAGCACGGGTATGGTGCTGACAAACCTAGAAACATAATCTGGGCGAACCGGGATTCGAACCCACAATCATAGGTTTCTGGCGTGCCCAAGGGACACAACTGTGCACAGCGAATCACGGCGCCTTAGACGACTGGGCCACCCGTGCCCCCCAAGACGGGAGTGATTGAGTCACGGAGTTTATGTTGATAAACACCATAGTCAGCAAGATTCCAGCGTTATGACACCTTCCTGTCATGATTCTTAAGCAAAACGGGAAATGCGTGAAATATTTGGTCGGGAAATAGAAGTTGAATCATAGCTGTGTGTGTCGTATCATTAATTATACATACAATTATATTATCAGTTCATTTGGGAACAGCTCATGATGTGATGTAACTGATTTTATAATGACACACGGCACATATATCTTGGAAATCTAGTCAGTAATCTCACCCATAATCTGGACTCAAAGTAGATGTGAATGAGGAAATATACAGTAACCACACGTCACCGTTAATTGCACTACTTGAAAGCAACACTTGTTGCCAAGAGCGGTGGGGCGGCCTAGTGGTCAAAGCGTTCGCTCGTCACAATCCCATACAAGGGAACAATGCGTGAAGCCCATTTCTGGTGTTCCCCGCCGTAATGTTGCTGGAGTATTTCTAAAACCGGCGTAAAATAATACTCACTCACTCAGTTGATGCACTTAGAAAAACAAAAGCGAAACATTCTCGTGTTATGGGTTATTTTCCCATTTACTCTGTCGTTGACGTTATCATCATTTGAAAAAACTATAAACAAAGACAATTTCACAACCCTTTTTAGTTGGAGCTATTTCGTCGGAGATTTCCCGAGACAAAGGACTATTTTATTATTTTCGTGACAGTAGCGAACACGGGTAGGTGCTGAAAAACCAAGCATAAATCATGGAACATCTTGGCTTAAATCTAACCTCCAGCGTATCCGTAGATCTGAGCACATGCATAGAGTGAGTGAGTGAGTTGGGTTTAACGCCGCTTTTAACAGTATTTCAGTTATATCACGGCGTTTCAGCTGATTGTAGGAGGAAAGCCCGAAGTGATGCAGGTCTTAGACGTTTACCACTTCGGTGAAACCCACGAGCACGGGCACATAGGTTTCTTGCGTGCCCAAGGGACGCAACTCCGCACAGCGAATCGCGGCGCCTTAGACGACTGGGCCACTCCTGCCCCCCACATATGCATAGAGTGTGTTTTTGATATGAGAAGATTCACAGCGTCAACGCCAGAGAATACCCAGTCTCGAATAAACTCCATAGGGCATAAAAAGGTAACATAGTGAACATGATGAACTGCCTAGCAAAAGAAAGTAAACACCCATGTTTGATATTGGCTAAAAATGAAATAAACAAGAATTTGGTAGTCGATGGTGAATGTATTTGATACAGGTATCATAATTGTGCTTTGTACGTTTGTCGACGACCGTTTTCAGCCTAGTAACGTTTTGATAACGTTTCTAATGTTTTGGTGAAATTCAGTTTACAAGTGTATACTTTCTTTTGCCAGGCAGTTGGTGGATGGAGTGAGTGAGTATGGTTTTACGCCGCTTTTAGCAACATTCCAGCAATATCACGGCGGGGGACACCAGAAATGGGCTTCACACATTGTACCCATGTCGAGAATCGAACCCGGGTCTTCGGCGTGACGAGTGAACGCTTTAACCACTAGGCTCCCCCACCGCCCCTGATGGATGGAACACGGAAAGTCAGTGATGACACCAGGTGTTCGCGAAAAAGGGAAAACTCACAAAGCCTCCTTGTAAATTTAAGTAAGTGTCTGCATGTTTGTTGCCGAACGCCACACTTTGCTATACTCATCCCATGTGTCGACAGATGATGATAATTTTTATTTAATCAAACGCAAGCACTCAAATCTTATCATTTGACCCTTTAGTAAAATATTTATGAAATATGCGTTCGTTTTCTTCAACAGGTATAACAATCGGAATGTACGCCGAAAGCATGTTGGGCTCAAAATAGAAAGATGTTTTACTTTCTGATACGGTAAACTACGGTTATAACGAACTCAAAGGGACTACTAATTTTAGTTCGTTATAACCGTAGTTCGTCATAAGTACATATACAGCATGACTACAGCAAGGAGTCGGGACCAAATAGTAAGTTCGTTATGTCCGTCAGTTCGTTATAAGCGTGTTCGTTATAACCGTATACTGTAGTATACTGAACTCAAAATTGTATGTAACGTAGATATATAGACTTACCCAGTCTCCTCTTTGTCTTGTCGCACTCAAGGTCGCACGCCCCGGTCCAGGCACTGAATCCACGTTCTTCGGGACACTTACTGGAGATAATGGTGTTGTTCACACACGTCATGAAGCCCCCACACTGGGAGGCGTCTTCGGGTATAGGACGATTAGATGCACATGGATCTGTGGAGTAAAGAAACAACACTCCACAAGAAATCTCCCAAAGTTGTTACTCCGGATCACAATAGCCCGCATTTTCTTTTTTTTCGGGCGATCATTAGGATAACGTGACATACAATAAAGAGATAGAAGGACATAACTCTAAATATTAATTGTCAACGCTGGAGCACAACCAGCCTTGAATTTCTGCGGAAACAGATTCCATTTTGGGTAAGGGGCAACAGCTGTGGAAATTATTTGAAAGGACCACTGAAAATCATGAATTGTTGATCCTTAACTCTGATTATCCGGACGATTTCATTGGAAATAGCATCGTCTGGATTAACGGGTTTCTCTGAATTGCTCTCTTGAAACGAGGTTCGCGTTTGTAGAGTTGTCAGCTACTTGTAGACAGAACGTGATGGAGGTTCCACATTTTCCATACTAATATAACAAAAATTCATTTTTCGTCTTTTCAGTAAAGCAAGGAACTAGTTGAGGGGCAGTTTGTTTATATAGGGAAACTCTTACTTTGGGTCGCCAAAACAAATGTACCGTTCCTGATAATTTAAGCTGTGGAAACTGATGTGTAGGCAACATTCAATCTGTCACTCACTCATTCAGCCCCATCTTTCTGCTTCACATATACATGAATAGTTACTCTGTATGCTCGTGTTTTTGTTGCTTAGCGCCGCACTCAGCAATATTACAGCTGTATGTAGATGTTCTGCGTTTTACCAAATCTGGATAAGACAAACCACCGACTGTTATTATAATACTGGTATTACATTGACTCATTGGTGTACGAAGTCACCAAGTCTGAGCATCCTGTCTCTTTGGACCAGTACAGATTGCTAGGCTTCTTTTCTATACCGGAATATTCACTGGGTTGTTCACAAGCAGGGGTATATTTTAACTTTTCTTTCAAATTGGAATCTTGTTATTGCGATTCAAATTGACGCGGTGGCGGTTCCAGTGTTACCCCAAATATAACAGTTGTTACTTTCAAATTACCAACTAGACAATTGCTACAACACCTTCAAATTACCAACTAGACAATAGCTATACCTTCCATTTACCAACTAGACAACTGCTACAATATCTTAAATTACCAACTGGACTGTTGCCATACCTTTAAATTACCAACTAGACAATAGCTATACCTTCAAATTACCAACCACACAATTGCTACACTATCTTCAAATTACCAACTAGACAATTGCCATACCTTCAAATTACCAACTAGACATTTGCTTAAACTTCAAATTACCAACTAGACGTTTCCTACAACACCTTCAAATCACCAACTAGACATTTCCTACAACACCTTCAAATTACTAACTAGACTTTTACTACAACACCTTCAAAATACCAACTAGGCATTTCCTACAACACCTTCAAATTACCAACTAAGCATTTCCTACAACACCTTCAAATTACCAACTAGACATTTCCTACAACACCTTCAAATTACCAACTAGACATTTGCTACAACACCTCCAAATTACAATGTAAACAATTCCTACAAATTACCAACTAGACAATAGCTATACCTTCAAATTACCAACTAGACAATTGCTAAAACTTCAAATTACCAACTGGACAATAGCTATGCCTTGAAATTACCACACCTTCAAATTACCAACTAGACATTTCCTACAACGCCTTCAAATTACCAACTAGACAAATTACTACAACACCTTCAAATCACCATCTAGACATTCCCCACAGCACCTTCAAATTACCAACTAGACATATCCTACAACACCTTCAAATTACCAACAAGATATTTCCTACAACACCTTTAAATTACCAACTGGACATTTGCAGCAACACCTTCAAATTACCAACTAGACAAATTGGTACAACACCTTCAAATTACCAACTAGACAATAGCTATACCTTCAAATTACCAACAAGACAATTACCACCTCCTACGAAATATCTTACATCAGTCCATAGTCGATAAACAAAAAACTTGTAGCTAAATAATATATGGTTGAAAATCTCAAAATGTATTTTCCAGATCTGAAGAAACTGAAGTTTGTTCTGAAAAAGTATGTGAATGGTTCACTGGAAGTCAGTAATGACACACGGTGTTCGCGACATTGGTAATGCTGGTAATCCTACCAGCGTAAAATTAACACTTAATATCATAACGTTGGGTAGTAGCAAAATGACATAGTATATCTAGAGCAAGCTCCAAATAATGTTTGATTGTATCACTGAACATAGATGTGAGTGAATGAATGGAATATTCGTTTAAAGGTTTTTCATAAATACGCTGAGGGTAAGCAGTAACATAGTAAGTACATATTTGAATATGTACTATTCAAATTTTGATTTGATTTTAGAAAATCCATACTATCACATCTACATGGTATGAATAATGACAAAAAAGTGGGGTCAATCTAGAAATCAATATTAATAGTCAGTCAAAGGTTGAGAAGTATGTGATATGTTGCAAGACTCACGGCCAACTCGGAGACAAAACGAATTATCTGGTATTCCACTGGGCAGAATTTCCTTGAGACGACCGTCCCTCTCGTCATATACATCCCCAACGGGAGCATGCCGACCATATATGACCCACAGACCTCCGAAACGTAGGCACTCCACGTACAAGTTGCAGGCGTACGGATGGTTGAACGTGCATCGTGCAATGAAGGTTCCCTGTCCTCCTGTGCAGGCGTTTTTACAGCTTCCTGAAATTATAAACAATTATCATTTACCCGATGAAGGAGCAGGAAGTAGCTGAATGATGATTCACCTGATGAATAAGCAAGAAGTAGCCCTCAAACGTCGTGAAATAAATACAAGAAGTTGCTTAGTGTCATGTATTCATGTTCTTCCATCTTCTAAAAGCCTTTCAAAGACTTCAATGTCTAAGAATCTTCTTCACTAATCTGGTTTGCTCGAACCTCAACCAAATTGAAAAAGAATATTGTTTACCATGGGCCATGACCTTGACATTATAGACATTTGCTACAACACCTTCAAATTACAATGTAGACAATTCCTTCAATTTACCAACTCGACAATAGCTATATCTTCAAATTACCAACTAGACAATTTCTAAAACTTCAAATTACCAACTAGACAATAGCTATGCCTTCAAATTACCACACCTTCAAATTACCAACTAGACATGTTCTACAACACCTGACACCACAACATTTGCTGAAACACCTTATTATGCGCTTTATTCCATACACGAGGCGGATGCTCACAGCGCTACACAAAATAGGAGACTGCTCTGTTGGTGCAAGGTCATGGATACACGACATGTAGATGTTGCAGTTAGTGTTTAGTTTAGAATAAATAGCCTGAACAGGAATATCTTGAGACGGGACGGTAAAAATTGTTATAGTTTCTGCCTCTTTCATGTGTGATGAGAGATGGCTCCATAGAGCTGGAGCATTGTAGGCAAATGACCTCTGCCCAGACATTGTCAGTTTAGTCTTAGTTTTTCAGCAGAACAAGGGATACGTACCTGGATAAGGTCAGATAAGTAGGAAGGTGCCAACTGGTTGTAACTGGGGCACTGAATTCGTATCAATTCCGGCATCGCGTAACGTAAAATGGACGGGGCCAATTGTAAGAAACAGTTCGTTATAAGCGTGTTCGGTATAAACGTAGTTTACTGTATATTGAAGTTCTATGTATCAACTTTGACAAACTGCTTCCACCAGTATCATGTTTTAAGCAGGAAAACCTTTTCTGATGGGTATGGTATCAAACGTATTTAACTACATAACTGGAAGAATGTTAAGAACCACTAATTTATTTTCATATATTCTTAACTACAAAATATCTTTTGGAAATATCTACATATGACATTGACCTTATTTTGGGAAATATCTAAGATACCACAGACACATAATATACTGTTGTTATAAAAACACTGTTAGTCAACGAAGACTGAGCCATACGATGTGAAGAAGCAGGGCGAGCAACTGAAAGGGCAGTCAAATAACGTTTAAGTACATAATATAAAATAACACAAACGATTCGGTTATTGTGTTTCCATATGAATATATCAACTTACAAACAAAAGCTGATGTGTTTCGTCAGGAAACATACTGGATACGATTTACAAATAAAATCGACAAAACCCTTTCATGTTGACAAGAAATCTCTGCCAAAAGTCTATTAAATGATTCCGACAATGCCATGAGCTTGTGATTATGAATAACTATCATGATCAAATGGTGATGATACTAGTTGTTCGCAAAAAGATGAGCCTATCCTGCCCGTCACAAACACATGCAAAGGTAAGTCAATTGTTCACCTGACAAATAACACGGAAACATATGGTACAAGTCAAAATGGAGTATTGCATCTGACATAATTTTTGTCACTGGTGCGTCCTTTTATGGAAATATAGGGTAATAGGTGTTTAATTACTTCTAAGGTATATATATATATATATATATATAATATATAATAATTTATGAACAGTTTCATGTGTACGATGATTATAAAGGTTGTATATATGCGTTTATTGAGGTACACACACATCACCCGGTATTCACACTGTAAACATGCATTTACTTCAAATTCATAACCATTGTAGACAACAAAACAACACGAAATCAGCGACATCATATTGTCCAATATTGCAATTCAAACCCGCCCACCCTGATCAGCCAATCAGTAAACAGTAGTTCGCTAGTAGGTGTGGCCTTTTGTTCGTCGATGTATGAGCCAATCAAATGTCATGGAATAACTTGCAAATTATTTATTTCAGTTTCAATTATTATTTGTTTTAGCTTTTTCTACGTTATATATAGCTCATAATCGTACTACAATTATCTGCTCTATTGAAATGCAGTGCTTTTATACTGAGACCATGTGGAGAAACCGTATTAAACAAATACCCACTTTCTGATATCATCATCAGTGAACATTTAACCTAATTAACCATACACGTATTTAAACCATACATTGTAATTTATTTATGAAACATACACTAAATGTATGCACACAAGGTTGTATACATGTCCTTAAGTGTACTGGTCACTTTGGTTAATTTTAAGAAGCTTGCAAAATAATTTTTACAATTACCCTCCCACCTGAATATCTAACAAATAGTCGATCCCTAAGATGAACCCTTAAAAACGGTATTCTCCAGCATATTGACTTGTAACGCCGATCATTTACAATGTAGGTAACTATTAAACGTCAGACCCAGATAATAATCAGTCTCGATTATCTGCCCTAACAGATTCTATTGGGCGTACGAGGCAAAGTAGAGGTGAAAATTATATGAATGGATCACTGAAAAGCAGTGATGATACCAGGTGTTCGCGAAAAAGTGTTGTTTTTTCCCTAACGCCGCATAGCAGGACTCCTACCATACGACGTCATAGGTAGGGTGTCGTTTGCGTTTATTCCACACGATATACTGTATTTATTTAAACAAACCACAATATCCACAATTGACCCAATTGTAAAGATGAACATTCCAAGAAATATATGTATGACATGAATTAATATCTGGAATAAATTGAAGGTTATTTCAGAAACGGTGACAAAAAACGTCCTCAATTAAGTCGTTACAGGATGGCAAAATACGATCTTCTTTCAATATTTCTCTTACATTTGATAAATGGAATTAATTATCAGATTCATTATTACGAATGGACATTTCGACTTACCTCATCCTGACTGGTACCCAAATTATATTTAAAGAGAAAACTTTAGTATATTGCAACTTCGTTATTATTAATAACGACGTTTCGGGGCTACTTCTGGCCCCTCTCTAGAGGGACCGAGAATACAAGAATAAATGACACTTTTTTATGAATAACAACTTCTGTTATCCATAAAAAGTGGCATGTACCCATGTTCTTCCAACATGTAACTACCTATCAACACTTTTAACCATTATAAGTTTCATGGCTACATGTTCTTCAAACTTCTCAATGCCTGTCAATTACGTAACTTTTCTCTATCGAAACTCCAAGGCTCCAAGGAATGACATAATTTCCGTATGACACACTTAATCTCGCCTACTCACCTACAAACTGTTCTTTTATAGCTGGATCCTTTGAGTCCCCAAATCCCGGAGGAAACACGGGAAATACCGTAATCTGTGCTTCAACACACACACTCCATAATGCCACAAGAGCTACTCCAAAAACTTCCCTCATCCTGGTTGAAAAGTAGGGGGTGTTAGGTCTGTGTTACGTAACCTTGTATAACCCCTCTCGTATAAGATCTGGTAGCAGGTTCAAGCAACAACTCTTATGTAGCTCCACAGAGACCTACGTCAGAAAGAGAGTAGCACCTGGTTGCGGTCCTTTTATAATCAAAAGAAGCTGACGCTCTTGAAGACACTGTTGAAGGATGTTCCACTACGTGGGTATCAAGCTGAATAGTCAATAGCCACGTGTCTGGAGGGTATCATCAAGCAAGTGACATCCCCATCCCTTTCCATGTGACGTAGGCATGACTTCAATCTTTAAACATTGACTCAGGGAGGTGGTCAAACGTAGCCTTCTCTCAGACACTTATCTCGTACATTGAAACGACTTCCTTCTTGAGACTGAACCTTCGCTCGGTCTTTAACACACACAGTGTGGAATGTATGCAATTGCTCAAGAGTGTGGATCTTGGCGTTGTCTGTTGTACAAGACAAAAGGTTCCACCAAAATCATTATCTGCATTACGACATTTATGAGGATGAATGATGCGGGTGGGTCTTCTGGATTATCTTTGCAAGCTTTGTATAAGCTCATTTACACCGTCAGCACGCACCCCAGCAGCATCATTATACCCCAGTGACCCTCTTGATAGTGGGTATTGTTTGAGAAGTTGTTAATGCCGGCTTGGTGTTTGCTGCCTGTGCACATATCACCATCACCCGACATTTCCTGCGGTCCCTCCTAGAAACTACCTTACACAACTCATCTGCTCATGCAGGTCAAAACACAAGAAAGATGAAACAATAAATTCATTTTGAAGGTTTTTCATCGTAAACAATAAAGTTTCATGTTTATCTACGTTAAATTAAATTCATTTGAAAGGCAACAAATAAATCTCGATCCTTTATTTCTCGCGTTTTAAGTTTGATCAATTAGTGAAATGCTTGTGATTGCTTCAGATAAGCAGTATAATATTGTATCAATATTTAAAAATATGGTTTGGGCTGTGGAGTGTTTGGTTATTAATTTGTACATCATTCTTTGATCTTTGTAAAGCCTTACCTGAAGAACCTTTATAAAAAAAATTCTAATAATTTCCATATAAAAGAGTTAGAAATACTATAAATATTCACAATCGATATCTTGATCTTGTTTGGCTTTTCATATTGCCTGTAATGCTTTATCATATTATAGATGTTTGTACTGTTCAGTCCTTGTCAGCGTTCGCATGTGCATCTTTGTAAGATTGACAGTTCTGAAGATAAAATGACAGGAGATGTACATGCGTGCTGGCTTTTATTATATTCATATCATTACACGTGATGCTAATTACGAAAGGCATTGTTATTCTCAGCTGCCTGCATTTTGTATTCATGTACAAAGTCGTTTCAAATTGAGTCCCCCCGTTTGGATTCCGAGAAGAATTGCTCGGGTGGTTAGGTGTGACTTGGTTGACTGAGTGGCACCGTGCCCCGACTGGGCGTCACCGTGCCCTGACTGAGTGGCACCGTGCCCTGACTGAGTGCCATCGTGCCCCGACTGAGTGGCACCGTGCCCCGACTGGGCGTCACTGTGCCCTGACTGAGTGCCATCGTGCCCCGACTGGGCGTCACTGTGCTCTGACTGAGTGGCACCGTGCCCTGACTGAGTGCCATCGTGCCCCGACTGAGTGGCACCGTGCCCCGACTGGGCGTCACTGTGCCCTGACTGAGTGCCACCGTGCCCCGACTGAGTGGCACCGTGCCCCGACTGGGCGTCACTGTGCCCTGACTGAGTGCCACCGTGCCCCGACTGGGCGTCACTGTGCTCTGACTGAGTGCCACCGTGCCCTGACTGAGTGCCACCGTGCCCCGACTGAGTGCCACCGTGCCCCGACTGAGTGCCACCGTGCCCCGACTGAGTGCCACCGTGCCCCGACTGAGTGCCACAATGTCCTGACAAACCTCGGACAACCTATATAGTGCACAATACCCACCTGTAAGCATCCCCTGGACAACCTATAAAGTGCACAATACCCTCCTGTTAACATCCCTCGGACAACCTATATAGTGCACAATACCCACCTGTTAGCATCCCTCGGACAACCTATATAGTGCACAATACCCACCTGTTAACATCCCTCGGACAACCTATATAGTCTACAATACCCACTTGTTAACATCCCTCGGACAACCTATATAGTCTACAATACCCACTTGTTAACATCCCTCGGACAACTTATATAGTACACAATCAACATCTATTAACAAGACACGGACGACCTATATAGTGCACAATCCACATCTATTAACAACACAAGGACGACCTATGTAGTGCACAATTCACATCTGTTAACATCCCTCGGACAACCTATAGAGTGCACAATCCCCATCTGTTAACATCGTTGTGGAAGCATGTATGTATCGCCATTGATAGATATTGTACCCGTGAGTCATGTGTCTATCGACTTTAATGCTGTTCATTTGCTGGTGTACTGATTTCCCTTCGTACAAACAAAACATAATTCGAACTCAATTCACTCAGTTATCCCTGACCAATTTACATGTATATTGTATAAGATATACAATGTAAGAATCCTTTTCGGCACTAGGATCAAATGTAGGCATTCGTCTTCTCCCTCGCTATCCATAGACGATGGCTCCATGGCCATTAATGTATAAAGCTGGCTAATCAAGACGAATGCTTGATATACATCATATTCTTTTGAGTTATATAAAGCGGGCTCCGAAAATATGAATCAAACTAACATGGGCTGAGAATTGACCGGAACCTACCTCCTTAACTGTGAAATAATTCTACAATGACTGAAATATTTTGGCGTTTGTAACTTGCCTGAGTGCAAATGTCAGTTATGTTACACACTGGCTGACCCACTGACTAACAAATACATGTATACTGTGAATGGTGGGCCCATATTTCAAGTCGTGACGCCCGCTGTTGCACTACCGCATCACACTGATATGTTACTAATGTTAAGAAGCAAACGCAACATGACGGACAAGGTAAAAGTAACACAATTAGTTTTTGTCCTACATGGTCGGACATACACCTTTAAAAATAAGTGACGCTCCGTCATCAAGTAGAAAATGCCCTTATTGACAAAATGTTAATCCAGTGTTTTCACCAATATGCATTTTCAAGCCTCCAATGTGGATAATCAGTGTTACTTGATCTTGACCCATATGCAGTTAGTGCTCTTTGTATGTATATATCTATATTTGCTACTTATAAAACTCCTGTATTTTGTATGGGGTTAGCAATTGCATGATAACTTGCATGGTTGGAGGGGTGGCGTAATTAAAACGTTCACTGGTCATGCCAAAGACCCGGGTTCGATTCCCCACATGGGTACAATGTGTGGAACCTTTTTTTTCTGGTGTATTGCTTTAAAAGCGGCGTAAAGCCATACTCAATCGCTACTTGCAAGCAGGTCAGAAGGTTGCAGTAATAACAAAAGTTAACAATCCACCCTAACAGTGCCAGAATAAAATATGTAACTAAACTCAAATCCTAAAATAAAAAAGCAACTGGTTTTCACAAATGCTTTCTAGGTTGCTCTGAAAGGTCACCAATGTGTTACAGCTGGAAAGGTTCTTTTCTCGACAGATTAATGATAAGTTTGTCTTCAGTGTCACGTTTCTAGCTGGTCTATTCCGTGCTTAACATTTGCTGTGAACAAATCAGTGAGACCTCAGACATATATGCATGACCTGTCATTGTAGATCATTGCTTGCCTCACCCGGCTATGTCTAATATTTGTTACTCATGTTTTCAAGCCTCGATAAAGCGTTCAAAATGAAGGACAAAAATGATGTCCGATGAAATTTCATATGTTCCCGTGATTTTTTTAGTTGAACAATTGACTTGCCTTTGCATGTGTTTGCGACGGTGCCACCGGTGGGACATGACATGCTCACCTTTTCGCGAACACCTGGTATCATCACTAAATGATGGTGATTCTTAAACACATGATCCTGATATATTCGGCATCGTCCTATCGACTCTTTGTGGAGAGATTTCTGTTGGATATGGAAAGGGTTTTGTTGCTTTATTTACTTACATTTTGCACTACGCGACCACTTGCAAGCAGTGTTTGAATTAGGGAAGTGGGGTTGCCTAGTGGTTGAAGCGTTCACTCGTCACGCTGAAGACCCGGGTTCGATTCCCCCACAATGTGCAAAGCCCATTTCTGGTGTCCCCCGCCTAGATATTGATGGAATATTGCTAAGAGCGGCATAATACTATACTCACTCATTCACTCACACTCATTGTATGAAGTAGTTTCCAACGTTCACTGGCCAGGGGGCTGTTGCAAGCCCTCATCATATTTTACAAGCCCTTCTTTAAGGATGCCGCCATTTGCAATATGTACTACAATGGTCTTGGGATGATTACGCTGAACAACGGTGAAGCTGATTGGCTGCTGGGTAATATACGTCTGTCTGACGTTTGTGGCGGTTCTCAGACCTTCACACGCAGAGCTTATAACTTGAACATCAGTCATGATCAATGTTCACCACAACCGAGTTTCCGATAAACTACGAAATGATTTTTGTTTGTTTGTTGTTTAACACCGAATAGTAATATTTCAGCTATATGACGGCGGTCTGTAAATAATCGAGTCTAGACCAGACACTCCAATGATTGATACAATGAGCATTGATCTTCGCAATTGGGATACGAAGACAAGCATGAAGTCAGCGAACCTGACCATTCGATCCTGTTAGTCGCCTCTTACAACAAGCATAGTCGCCATTTTCGGCAAGCATGGGTTGCTGAAAACCTTTTTTACCCCGGATCTTCAAGGGTCTCTACGAAATGACTTTGACATGAAATGACACCTAAACTGATTTAACGATTCGAAGAAAATACGAGAAATCAATAAATATTGACCAAAATGTTCATCTTGACAGTCGGGCCAGCTTTGCGGAAATGTTACTAGCCCAATTTAAAAGTGACTGGCATTTGACTAGCGGGCAGGCAGCTATTTCGAACACTACATGTAAGCATAAACACTTATAGAAACTCACAACCCAGAAAGAATATAACGACAAAATAAGACCCCTGAAGATCCGGGGTAGAATAGGTCCGCAAAGACGACTATGCTTGTCGTAGAGGCAATTAATGGGATCGGGTGGTCAGGCTCGCTGACTTGGTTGATGCATGTCAACGATCCCAATTCCGTGGATCGATGCTCATGATTCGGTCACTGGATTGTCTGGTCCAGACTCGATTATTTACAGACCGCCGTCATTCAGCTGGAATATTGCTGAGTGCGGAGTATTTATTTGCGTCTTTGAAACGGCAGAATAATGATCTGTTTGTATTCAGTGTCATGTTCCTCGCTGGCTTGTTCCGTGGTTGACATTTGCCGTGAACAAATCATTGAGGCCTGAGACCAACATGTACTTGCACGATCCATGATTAAAGTTCCTTGTTCACCTAGTTAGGTGTGTACATCTGGGTCCTTCTAAGTCAACTCTTTCGTGACCTGAACACCTGCTCACCTTGTGAAAAAAACATAAATTATAAAATACCCGATCGCGAATAACCAGTAATGGACCCGTAAACCATAAGGCTAGTTGAATATTGAATATTTGTCTTCTCGTTGTTGGAACATTAACTTCAGAAAACGTGTACTCAGTCAACATTCATCTTTTGCAAATGTGGAAAGTTGATTTGCCTTTGCATGTGTTTGTGATGAGTGCCGCCGGGTCAGGATAGCTCACCTTTTTCGCGAACATCGGGTATCATTAATGTTTAATAGTGATTCATTAACACATGCTCATGATACCGCCACGAATCGTCGGCAAATCATCCATATATCTTGTTCAGGGTGTAAGAATATGTGCCGCGTGTTTCGAAATGGCATTCCTGTTTGTCATAGCAATAGCATCGTCTTTCGGGCAAATGTATTTCAAAGTAACTATGACCCGACACTGTTTTTCGTTTATTTTAAGTTCGAGATAAGTGGACGTCATGTGTATATAGAAAGTGAGGACCTCGTTAGATAAGTTTCATTTATGTGTATAAATATAAGGAGTGATGTCCCTAGGTACAAATAGCCCCAGAGCGCTAGGCAGGTTATTTAGACACCCTGGCTTCTCGCATGTTCATGTAAATTTAACATGTGTTTGTGGCGGGTGACACAACTGGGGCATGACACGCTCACCTTTTCGCGAACACCTGGTGTCATCACTATTTGATAGTGATTCATAAACACATGCTTATGATATAGTCGGAATCGTACAAAGGACTCTGCTTTTAGCAGAATTCTCTTATGAGTTAGGGATTAATCGCTATTATTTACTTTTCCTCAAGAATCAACTATGTCTGAGGATCTAGTGCAAATGACTCTTTATGCGAAGCCGACCGTATCCGTGGTCTAGTGGTAGAGCGTCCGCCCGGAGAGCGGAAGGACCGGGGATCGATGCCCGGCCGCGTCATACCAAAAGACGTTAAAAGATGGTACTTCTTGTTACCCGGTCTGGTGCTCGGCATTAAGGAGCTAAAACAAGGACTGGTCGGCTCGGAATCAGTATACGGTGTCTGGGTGGGGTATTGATGTTAAACTGCGGCATGGTATCTCAGTGGGCTCGCACTATAAAATCAGCGTTAGTCCGGACTAGTACAAGCAGGCAAACACACACACACACACACACACACACACACACACACACACACACACACACACACACACACACACACACACACACACACACACACACACACACACACACACACACACACACACACGTACGCACACACACGTGCATGAACGTCGCTTTATAAGAGCAATAATCTTGGACGCGACCTAAACCCCATTTTATACGAAGCCTAATTACTCCCCACTAAAGACGAGAACACGAAAACACATCACGATGTCAAGTGTGATTTATATGATAATCAATGCAAATGTTACATGAATTCTCAATTGTGTGCATAATGTGCCTATGCCCGGATATCTTCATCGCATTGAACCCATCTTCTTGACACACACACGGGTAGGTATATATCCGGTATATATCCTCACCGAAGCCTTCACTTAGGTCTTATTCGTTCCATTTTATAACAACATGAAACATTAAAGACTAGGTCTACGAGGTGAGCCAGGTATCGATGTCTGTGTGGCATCTTGTATGTCTTTGTCCCGGCTAAATCTCCTCAGCTACTCCCCTACATGAAGGGACCACAATACTTGGTAATCACCAGCTGTAAGAAAATGAAAAGAAAACCGAGTTAAGTCTAATATTTTGATTCCTTTTTGAAAACCAAATGTAGTATGTTGTAGGCAGTAAATTTGACTGAGAGAGGAATTTGAAATTTTGGACCCCTCCCTTTTAACAATGCATTTAAAAAAAATGAGTTTCATGCAGTGTACAATAAGTGAAACCCGCGGTTGTTGTCCGCTGTCGTTATAGGGCTAGAATAATTCTAGACGCGGCGTAAAATTCAACTCACTCACTCACCGTATTTGTAAATAAATATTTTACAAATATTATGCAGCCCTGCCATCGATTTAGAAACATTAATCTATCATGCACACTGTAAAACATGTGTTTAGATCCTAAACACAAACCTAAACGCGTTTCTTGTCCCATTGTTATGACGCGTTTAGGGTCTGAACATGTTTAGGATTGTGTTTAACAGCTAAACGGGTTTAGGGTCTAAATGTGGAACAACCCCGTATCTCCACCCCTTCGTGTCCTGCAAGATAGAAATACTATCAGTCATAGAGTAACAAGACATTTATGAACACTTTTGAAATTTCGGTTGGACACGAACCTCCAACCTTTGGTGTACCACCTTTGCTACAGAGATCATTGACGTCACAAATGTCAATATTTCTAGTCACCATTATGATTTAGCTATGGTTATTTGTACATAATAATGTAAATATTCTGCCAAGTTCGTTATAGGCCCTGGTGGTATATGTTTTATGCAAGTGCCTCTGAATCTGATTTCTACGGTGGCCCATAAGGGACATTGAGTCTGTTTTTCAATATTTTGATATTTCACCTACTTTTATCGTAACCATTTGCAAATTAACATAATTTGTCATACCAATATGTAATAAATCATGTATAAAAACAACTGAAAACATGGAAAATGTACTTTCAAGTAGCTATTGAATCGCTGAAATGTGAAGCGAAAATGTCAAAATCTAAAATGAAAATGTCAAAAACAAAAACGAAAAGGTCAAAAACAAAAGCGAAAATGTCAAAAACTAAAACGATTATTAAAAGATAATAGTATCACCGTGCTGGAAATAGTTTTCACCGCGGTTTGAAATAGTTTTCTGTATTTTCATTTTAGTTTTTAACATCTCGTTTTTGTTTTTGACATTTTCATTTAGTTTAGTCCCTACTTGACCCTTGATATTTGCATCTCTATCCGCATCTCTATGACCCCAACGGATATCGTTTCTATCCGTCGGATTTATCCTGCCGAGAAACCTACGCATTATATGATAAAGTATGTTATCCAATCAAATCTGTACTCTTTGAGTTAAACAAAAACATTTTGCTTTCCAAAAAATAATTTCATGTCGTTTTGACATTGTATGTTAAAAGTCCTAGAAATAGTGCAACTCACCTCATCCATAAAACCAGTGAAATATCGCTTCCTCGTCCCGGCTCCAATACTCAGCGGGCAAGAATTCCCGACTGCACGCACACCTAAAATGGACATTTGTCAATTTCTATAAAAATAACATCTTTTGCAAACTCATTAGAAATAAACTACAATCACCAAAACAAGTTGCAATTTACATGAAATAATATTCTTAACGTTGACTTTAGAGAACTTAAAATTTGAAAAGTCGATAAAATTCGAAATTAGATAAAACAAATACAGTAAACTACGATTATAACGAACTCAAAGGGACCACTAATTTTAGTTCGTTATATCGGTCAGTTCGTTATAAGCGTGTTCGTTATAAACGTAGTTAACTGTAGCTCATTTCCCTTTGCCTGTTTATTACATATTTTAAGGTGTGCACGCATAGGTTTGTGTTCATGGGTGGTTCAGTGGTTTTAAGAGCTGTGCAGAGTTGCATCCCTTGGCTATGGATGGATCCGCTAGTTTTTGGTTCGAATCCCAGATTCACCCTGGTTATGATCCTTGGGTTGTCAACTCCATAACCAAAGTTTTGGGTTTCACATGGTAATACAGGTTGGAGTTTCCGCCAACATTAGCTGATCATACTGACTAACCTTTAGGGAATGTGATTGGTGTGATTCTGTTGTAGCTACCCTGCGTGATTCTCATGAGCCCTCTTTCGTCCTCCTTAGCGAAGTACACTTGGGTCATTTTCGTGAGATCCTGCAAATATATAGGTGAGCGTATAGCGTTGTATGCTAACGCTGATTTGAGTTTCAATAATAACCTCCGTGCTAAATATATGCATGTATGTAAAGAAATGATATAAGTTCCAGTTTGGAAGGAACGGGACACGGGTTGCCAGGTCATCGAAGTTGCGTCCCTTAGGCATGCCGGAAACTTGGTTTCAGATTCGCCCTGATGTTTCTTGTCTCACTCACTCACTCACTCACTCACTCACTCACTCACTCACTCACTCACTCACTCACTCCACATGTCTATAATGTGTGAAACCCATTTCCGGTGTCCCCCGCCGTGATATTGCTGGAATATTGCTAAAAGCGGCGTAAAACCACACGCACTCACTCACTCACTTACTCACTCACTCACTTTTCACTCCTTTTATTCGCTTCACTCACTCACTCACTCACTCACTCACTCGGAGTCAGTATACTTTGAGTGGGGTATTCATGTTAAACTGCGGCGTGGTATCACATATACAGTGGGGTAACACTATAAAATTGGCATTACTCAAGCAGTCACACACACACGTGCATACACGTCGCTATATAAGTGCAATAATCTTGGACGCGACGTTAAACCCCATTTCACCTGACCTGACCCCTCACATAACTAACAAATACAAATTTTCATTGCTTACAAATTTGAATAATTTTTATATAACAACAGATAATATCTAAACAGACAAATTTAGACAAACCATTGGCTCGCTGATCACTGTAGTGTTGTAGGTACCAGAGTCACCTTCCGGAACGACGTAACACACGACCCGACCTAAGTTGAAGCCTTCCCCTTGTAGTTTACAGCCGTACGTCGCCATGATGTCGCAAGCACTGTTGTCGGCGAGGGCGTAGTCACGATGGGCTATGGCGTCCCGTGGTGGGAAGGTCAACCCAGGGATTGCCCTATCAGATTGAAAGGATTGGAAGGCGAACGTCAGATCAAAGTAAAGGCCAAGGTCGTTGCCCATGACCTTGTGTGCAGAAAACGTCTGCCTGCCGGAAAAGTAGGCAGCGTTTCCATACCGTTCACTGGGATTGACGATGGTGCCGTTGCCAGTGATGGCGCTGGAGTCCATGAGCGGGTTGTTGTTTCTTGCCAATCTCCACGAATCGTCCTGGGACTTCAAGTGGACAACGGTCACTGTCTCACATGCTGTAAAACCACACAAGACATTAGTGAGTGAGTGAGTTAGGTTTAACGCCGCTTTTAATAGTATTCCAGTTATATCGCGGCGTGTCAGCTTAATGTGGGAGGAAAGCCTGAAGTGATGCAGGTCTTAGATGTTAACCACTTCGGTGAAACCCACGAGCACGGGCATGGTGCTGACAAACCTAGAAACATAATCGGGGCGAACCGGGTTTCGAACCCACAACCATAGGTTTCTGGCGTGCCCCAAAAGACATTAATCGACGGTGGCGTAGCCTAGTGGTTAAAGCTTTCCGGGTTCAATAACACATTTTGTCACAATGTAATGAACCCATTTCTGGTGTCACCCACCGTGATGGTACTATGAAACGTCAACGCCAGTGAATAACCAGTCTCGATTATCCGACGAAACAGATTCCACTGGATGTAAAAAGCAACATAGCGGTGAAAATGAATGAATGGATGACTGAAAATCAGTGATGACACCAGGTGTTCGTGAAAAGGGTATGCATGTCCTGCCCTTCCGGCGGCGAGACAACCTACAACACTTAACGTCAACGTCATAACGTGTCCCCTATTCAAGCGTTTAATAAATCTAATTACGCTGATAACATTCACCGTGAACTAGCAGTAGGCTCGTGAACAAGTGATTTCAAGCTGTTACCAGACATTGGCGATGCTCATATGTCACTGCCCCCAACGATGGTACATGATTGTATCCAAACTAATCGGTTTAAAACAAAAGTAAGAATGAACCTGAATGTGTTCAATAAACGTTTTTGGATCTTTTTGAGTATTTTTTCAATAGTCATGTGTGACAGTACCTCCGAAAGCAAAACCACCAAACGGCAACGATAATTCGTTATATTGTTTCGGATTGGGGGGTTGAGATTTCGTAATGTATGCAGAAAATCAATTTAGGAAACATTTAAATAAGATGAATAAATTTTAAACGAGACCATCAATATCGATCTACCTTGAAAACCGTATTGAAATTATTATTCATTCGTTCCCATGTCAATATTCATAGATCCATATTCACATAGTCATTAGTATACCCGCAAATCTGTGTATGGAGTGACATGTGAGGGTAATTTGCCGTACTATGTCAAGAGCAATGGAAGCAAAAGCAGTAGTGTTCACTAAGTTTCAGTGAACCATTCATATTATTGTTTTCACTAGTTTGCCTTTTACGCCCAAAGGCGTCTGTTTTTGCGAATAATCGAGACTGGTAATTCTCTGTCCTTAACGTTAAATATACATATTGCTGAGGTACAATCAGTAGTTATAAGTATGGAGTATACAGTGGCATCAATAGTAACGTGAGTGTACAGTAACAACAATAGTGACGTTTCTTGTAGTGGTGATGAAGACGTAGAAGAAGATGTGGAGAAGGAAGAGGAGCAGGAAGACGAGTGAGTGAGTGTTGTTTTTCTCCGCTTTTAGCAATATTCCAGAACTATCATGTCGAGGAACATTATAAATGGGCTTCACACAATGTACACACGTCGGGAATCGAACCCTGGTCTGCGGCGTGACGCGCAAACGCTTTCACCACCAGGCTACCCCACCGCCCCGCAGGAAGACAAAGTATATGAGCGAGTACGTTTAGTCTTTGGGTTACCTGTTATAATCATCAATAGTGTTTAAGCAATGTCATGACAGAGGACAGACACTATTACACAAGGCAAGATATTGACATAACTTAAATTATCAATTGCAGTTCTCTTTGAACAGATCGACCCCAATAAAGTAAATGGTGGATTTATCGCGTCACACTGACAATAGGACCCATCTATGCATGATTCCTCACAAGGATAAACTATTTGTAACTCGGAGTATCCCCTTTCCAACTACAACATGGTTAATAGCTGTGAAAAACAATAATTCACTCCATGCAGTGAAAAAGAGTTTGATGTTATAGGATTAACGTGGTATAGTTACGTTTTTCCGTGGCGTTGTAGGGCTGACAACCACATTTCGTGTAGTCCTGGTACTTGTAGCCCAGGAGGCACTGCAAGTTAAAGAACTCAACTCGGGGCTCAGGTTCATCCGCGTATTGCACTGTCTGGTAGCTTAAGTAGTAGTCGTCGCTGGAAAGGTTAGGCTCACATCTCTCGCTGACTGCAATACAAAAGTGCTCTCTCATACATTGCAAGTAACACTGGCATCTGGAACACTGCAGATAGCCTGGCTCTCTCGCTGACAACAATGCTTGTAACATTGGTATGTCATTGACTTCAAGTAACATTGTTCTCTCGCTGGCTGCAATGCCAGTAACATTGATATATCATTGACTTCAAGTATCATGTCTGTCTCTGTGACTGCAATGCAAGTAACATTGGGTTAACATACATTACAAGTAACGTGTCTCTCTCGATGACTGCAATACAAGTAACATTGGTCTAACATTTAATGCCAGTGACATGAGTCTCTCGCTGACTACGATACAAGTTATCACTTATCTCTCACAAACTGCCGTGCAAGAACTATTGATCCCCAAGTAACTGCAGGAAAAGGAGCATGACCCCTCGATAACTGCAAGTAGCAGGACCCCTCGATAACTGCAAGTAGCATGACCCCTTGATAACTGCAAGTAGCATGACCCCTTGATAACTGCAAGTAGCATGGCCCCTTGATAACTGCCAGTAGCATTGTCCCCTGATAACTGTAAGTAGCATTGCCCCTTGATAACTGCAAGTAGCATGACCCCTTGATAACTGCAAGTAGCATGGCCCCTTGATAACTGCAATAGCATGACCCCTTAATAACTGCAGGGAGCATGGCCCCTTGATAACTGCAAGGAGCATGACCCCTTGATAACTGCCAGTAGCATTGTCCCCTGATAACTGTAAGTAGCATGACCCCTTGATAACTGTAAGTAGCATGGTCCCTTAATAACTGCAGGGAGCATGGCCCCTTGATAACTGCAAGTAGCATGGCCCCTTGATAACTGCCAGTAGCATTGCCCCCTGATAACTGTAAGTAGTATGACCCCTTGATAACTGCAAGTAGCATGGTCCCTTGATAACTGTAAGAAGCATGGCCCCTTAATAACTGCAAGTAGCATGACCCTTTGATAACAGCAAGTAGTATGCCCCCTTGATAACTGCAAGTAGCATGACCCCTTGATAACTACAAGTAGAGGGACCCCTTGATAACTGCAAGTAGCATGCCCCCTTGATAACTGCAAGTAGCATGACCCTTTGATAGCAGCAAGTAGCATGCCCCCTTGATAACTGCAAGTAGCATGACCCCTTGATAACTGCAAGTAGCATGCCCTCTTGATAACTGCAAGTAGCATGACCCTTTGATAACTGCAAGTAGCATGACCCTTTGATAACTGCAAGTAGCATGCCCCCTTGATAACTGCAAGTAGCATGACCCCTTGATAACTGCAAGTAGAAGGACCCCTTGATAACTGCAAGAAGTATGGCCCCTTGATAACTGCAAGTAGCATGGTCCCTTGATAACTGTAAGTAGCATTGCCCCTTTATAACTGCAAGTAGCATGACCCTTTGATAACTGCCAGTAGCATTGTCCCTTGATAACTGTAAGTAGCTTGACCCCTTGATAACTGTAAGTAGCATGACCCCTTGATAACTGCAAGTAGCATGGTCCCTTGATAACTGCAAGTAGCATGGTCCCTTGATAACTGCAAGTAGCATGCCCTCTTGATAACTGTAAGTAGCATGACCCCTTGATAACTGTAAGTAGCATGACCCCTTGATAACTGCAAGTAGCATGGCCCCTTGATAACTGCAAGTAGCATGACCCCTTGATAACTGCAAGTAGCATGACCCCTTGATAACTGCAAGTAGCATGGCCCCTTGATAACTGCAAGTAGCATGACCCCTTGATAACTGCAAGTAGCATGACCCCTTCATAACTGCAAGTAGCAGGACCCCTTCATAACTGCAAGTAGCATGGCCCCTTGATAACTGCAAGTAGCATGCCCCCTTGATAACTGCGGGGAGCATGGCCCCTTGATAACTGCAAGAAGTATGGCCCCTTGATAACTGCAAGTAGCAGGACCCCTTGATAACTGCAGGGAGCATGGCCCTCTTGATAACTGAAAGTAGCATGGCCCCTTGATAACTGCAAATAGCAGGACCCCTTGATAACTGCAAGTAGCATACCCCCTTGATAACAGCAAGTATTATGGCCCCTTGATAACTGCAAGTATTATGGCTTTCTCGGTAACTGTAAAACGATGAAAAGGGTATCTTATTTACCGCAATGCATGTGACAATAATTTATGATGTGAAGTTTACACTATATACAGTGTTTCTATCAGACAAGAGGCCGGACATCGCGAAACTGACGTTCTTAAGCGCATGACGGACTCATTTTGATGTTCGTACGTTTTTAATTAAATTGAAATGACGTAAACACTTATGGACTACTTTATTTTCATATTTGTAGTGAGTGAGTGAATGAGTGAGTGAGTGAGTTGGGTTTAACGCCGCTTTTAACATTATTCCAGTTATACCGCGGCGTGTCAGCTTAATGTGGGAAGACAGCCCGAAGTGATGCAGGTCTCAGACGTTTACCACTTCGGTGAAACCCACGAGCACGGGTATGGTGCTGGCAAACCTAGAAACATAATCGGGGTGAACCGGGATTCGACCCCACAATCTGGCGTGCCCAAGGGACGCAACTCTGCACAGCGAATCGCGGCGCCTTAGACGACTGAGCCACCCGTGCCCCCTCATATTTGTAAAGTGGAGTTCTAATTTCTACATCAAAACATATATTTGTCTACCTCAAATAATAATGAAAATATATTAACAATGGCTAATCGGAATAATGAGACAAACGAATGGCATCATAATATATGTCCATGACAACAAGCTTACTGATAAACCTTGTCCTTGGTGCACATGCCAGATCACAATGCTGCGTCATGGCATTGAAGCCACTGTACGGGCTGTTGCATCTAGTCTTGACTATCACGTTATTGGAACAGGTCTGGTATCCACTGCAGGGGTCCTGGTTGATGGGCATCTTCATCCCCGTGTCACAGGGGTCTGGAACAGGCATTGTTCTCATGACAGTATGTACTGGTATCAGTGGACTTAACGTAGTGTAAAGTTACGACAATCGTAAATCCGTGTTAAAATATGACGATGACGACAATGACAACACGACGACGATAATGATGATGATGATGATGATGATGATGACGACGAGGGGGAGAAGAAAAGGAGGAGAAAAAGACGAGGAAAAAGGAAAGAAAGAAGACGATGGCGAAGTTTCAAATAGGTCTATATGTCCAGAACCGATATCAATGTGTGTGTGCGTGAGTGCGTGCGCGTGTGTGTGTGTGCGTGTGTGTATGTGTCTATACATAAAACTACCTCCTACTGCTCATTGTCACGCTTCAAAATACATTGTTGGCCAATGTATTCACCAACCATTTGTTTTAAGATTACTTTGGTGAGGTGAGGTGAGGTGAGGTGAGGTAAGGTGAGGTTAAAAGGAGTTTAACGTTGCGTTCACGTTTTATTGCACTCATATAGTGACGTGCATGTGCGTGCGTGCTTGCGTGCGTGCGTGCGTGTGTCCGTGGCTGCTTGTACTATAAAATGTATCAATTAGGAGATTATATGATTTTCGATTTTCGAATATTAGTGAGTATTCGATGCCCGGAAATATTATTTCGAAATGGTGACGTGAATCGATATTGCAAATATAACAAGTCATTAATTATTTTCCAAAGTACTCTTTTTCTGAGTGAACTCATACTTAATAACTATTATTTTAAACCAATCAGACAGACGCTCTATTTCGGTTTATATAGGTAAATGGAAAGATAATACGTACGTCCAACCCTGGCGGGACAACCATGACGATTTGGAATCGGTCTTTCGCCGTCTTGTAGAAACATTCTTTCCATAAATGGACCTCTGTCGTTGAATACTGCACCCTCAGGTGTCAGATAGCCAAACATCAGCCAGCTGGAAGGCCCAAACTGTAAACAAAACATGTACATGTTGCACGCTTTGCCGTGAGTGTAGAATCGTCCTATGTCGCTCAGACTGCAGTTACGACAAGCATCTGGAACCAAAGACACATGTGCATGTTTCAGAGAAATAAAGAAAGCAGAATAGGAAATAGGTTAAAACATCTTCGTCTGAGGATAATAACAAAATTTAACATTTAATTTTCGACAGTCGGTAAATGATCAAATCTGAAAAAGACGAATCAGTGGTTGGAGTTATGAACAAACAATCATGCCATCGGGACAAGACGTCAAGCAAACACCATGGTATGGAATCCTAGAAGGGCCATTGTCAAGGCGCTGCCCTTACACCAACAGGCAAATAGTTCCAAAATTCCATACTAAAGTCATTACACGTGATACAAATTTGGACCAAACATACACTTCACAGAAAGGCTATTTAATCATACAGACACATCGAACTGGGTTGACTCAACTGGTTAGTGGTAAGTGGTTTATGGTAAGTGGTTTGTGGTTAGTGGTTAGTGGTTTGTGGTTTGTGGTTAGTGGTTTGTGGTTTGTGGTTTGTGGTTAGTGGTTAGTGGTTAGTGGTTTGTGGTTAGTGGTTAGTGGTTTGTGGTTAGTAGTTTGTTGTTAGTGGTTTGTGGTTAGTAGTTTGTTGTTAGTGGCTTGTGGTTAGTAGTTTGTGGTTATTGGTTAGTGGTCAGTGGCTTGTGGTTTGTGGTAGTGGTTAGTGGTTAGTGGTTAGTGGTTAGTGGTTAGTGGTTTGTGATTTGTGGTTTGTGGTTAGTGGTTAGTGGTTAGTGGTTTGTGGTTTGTGGTTAGTGGTTAGTGGTAAGTGGTTTGTGGTTTGTGGTTTGTGGTTTGTGGTTAGTGGTAAGTGGTTTGTGGTTAGTAGTTTGTGGTTAGTAGTTTGTGGTTAGTAGTTTGCTGTTAGTGGTTAGTGATTAGTGGTTAGTGGTTAGATGTTTGTGGTTAGTGGTTTGTGGTTAGTGGCTTGTGGTTTGTAATTTGTGGTTAGTAGTTTGTGGTTAGTAGTTTGTTGTTAGTGGTTAGTGATTAGTGGTTAGTGGTTAGTGGTTAGATGTTTGTGGTTAGTAGTTTGTGGTTAGTAGTTTGTGGTTAGTGGTTAGTGGTTTGTGGTTAGTGGTAAGTGGTTTGTGGTTAGTAGTTTGTGGTTAGTAGTTTGTGGTTAGTAGTTTGTTGTTAGTGGTTAGTGATTAGTGGTTAGTGGTTAGATGTTTGTGGTTAGTGATTTTTGGTTTGTGGTTAGTGGCTTGTAGTGAGTGGTTTGTGGTTAGATTACTATGGTATAAAGCATGAAATAGTGATAATAGTACAATCTATACGAGCTTATATGTCTGTACAGGGCTGTGGGGTAGCCTAGTGGTTAAGCGTTCGCTCGTCACGGCGAAGACCCGGGTTCGATTTCCCACATGGGTACACGATGTGAAGCCAAATTCTGGCGTCCCCCAACGTGATATTGCTGGAATATTGCTAAAAGCAGCGTAAAACCAAACTCACTCACTCACTAATGTCTATGTGGGTGTACACGTGTAACCATTACGCCTTGTGTTATGTACTGTCATGAAATGTATGATGTCATAACCAGGGTGAACATTTATCAAGCATATACAAACCTAATTGATTTGAGAATACAATCTTCATCAGATTGGTAAAATACATTTAATAGTTACTCATGCACCTGCAACTAAGTAAACATGTGCCACTCTATCACATATATACGATACAATAGTGACCACTGGACCCTATGGTCATCTGATCTTGATACACGCCCAGTAATTCCAAACTACGTTTATAACGAACACGCTTTTAACGAACTGACCGATATAACGAACTTATTTTTAGTCCCGATCATTTGTTGTATAAATGCTATATAAATTTATATGCTTATTACGAACTACCGTCATTACGAACTAATAAGTGGTCCCTTCGAGTTCGTTATAACCGTAGCTTACTGTAGTGACTTTGTAGGTGCATTGTGTTGTCTGTGTACATATAATGTTTGTTGTTTGCCGCGTTATAACTGTAGTACTGTTGAAAGCGGCGTTAAACCCAACTCACTCACTCACTAATATTGCGCTTTTTTCCACACCACACAGGGCACGATCAAAGCGCTACACTATTATTACCACGGTGAGTGAGTATCTTATTACAAGATCATTATCATATGATGGATAGTGCCATCTAACAACCCAATAAATTTGGTATCACGATCCGATATATCCAAATTAGGTATTCTGGTAGATACATCGCTATTGACTTACAATCCTAATTCGTTTAGATTGGAGTTTCCCGTGAGTCTTTCTGTTGACAAACATGGCTGAAGATCACGTGACGCTATTAAATGGGGTGGTTCACTCAAACATTTTATTATATGCGATACTTCATTGAGCTAAACAAATATCTCAAACACCGATAATTTGAGTGAGTGAGTGAGTGAGTTGGGTTTAACGCCGCTTTTAACAATATTCCAGTTATATCGCGGCGTGTCAGCTTAATGTGGGAGGAAAGCCCGAAGTGATGCAGGTCTCAGACGTTTACCACTTCGGTGAAACCCACGAGCACGGGTATGGTGCTGACAAACCTAGAAACATAATCGGAGCGAACCGGCATTCGAACCCACAATCATAGGTTTCTGGCGTGCCCAAGGGACGCAACTCTGCACAGCGAATCGCGGCGCCTTAGACGACTGGGCCACCCGTGCCCCCTCCGATAATTTGAAGAATGACATTATACCATAAGTGATGATGCCTCTGTTCCCCAGTGTGTTCCCCAAGCCTCACATAATACACTTTTATCTGTAATATATGCTATTTGCAATACGGAAACACACCCGGCTAATATTAATATTAGGGGGCCCGGGTGGCCAAGTCGTTTAAGGCGCTGCGATTCGCTGTGCAGAGTTGCGCCCCCTTGGTTGATTGTTGGGTCGAATCTCGGTTCGCCCGATTAGGTTTCTAGGTTTGTCAGCACCATACCCGTGCTCGTGGGTTTAACCGAAATGGTAAACGTCTGAGACCTTCATGACTTCGGGCTTTACTCCCACATTAAGTTGACACGCCGCGATATAACTGGAATACTGTTAAAAGCGGCGTTAAACCCAACTCACTCACTCACTCACTCTTTATATTAACGCATGACAAGAAAATTATGCAGTGAAATATAAATGTATTTATGATCCTGTAATAATTAGACCATCAGCATTTCGAGATATATGTAGATTGTGTGAAGGACACTATTAAACTATAAGAAAATACTTAAGATATGTCTATATAGGGAAAAAACTACACTACAAAAATCCTCCAAAATATTCATGATCCTTTTTTTTCAGCATAAAAATGTGTGTGCATCTATAAGGCAATAATTTAAAAGGTAACACAACGAGTTAAATGCATAATTCGATATATCAGCTTATCCGAATTCGAGCTTCGAGAGGCAAATCGCTGACAGTTATTTAAAAAGAAGGATGTTACGGGGAAAACAATATAGCATACTGGCCTTAAGTAACACATCGAGTAAGAACAGTTCGAGTTATCAGTGTCCATTATTCGAAAACATTCTGTTTTGTATCATGAAAGTAAATAGGTTTGTGTGTACCCACCTTCGTAATACTCTTGAACAACAGGATCGTTTTGGTTTCCGAATACCCTTGGAACATGAATAAAAAGAACTTTTGCGTTCGATATTCCCAGCCATGCGGCCATAAGGCTGACCAACAGGATTTTCATTGTGATCTGTGTATCTCCCAAACACCTCTGGCTACCCACCCCGTTCTCCCCCTTATATAGCAAGGGGCTAACAATGAGATGCTAAATCGGTTTGTAATGGTTCAAGATGTTTACGTCGCATTCAACCTGGTAACGTGGTCAGTCTACAAGTACCTGGGCCTCTTGACGGGTGGGAGATTGCCCTAGATGGTCCCCTTTAACAAGCTGTCACGGGGTACAAAAAGTGTTAAACATTGACATAGGGGTGTGTCCACAATTATTCTTTTTTCACAACAATCGTCAAGGACAATTGATGACCAGCTCTTTAAACATCGCTACTTTCTTTGATGCTCTTTGATGTTGGGAAATGTTTATGAGAAACCGAAAAAACGCATCCAAACAAATGACGCTGCTATTGTATGGACCTTATTGTGAAAGAAATATGGAATATTTCGGAGAAATTGTTCTCTGCAAGAGGCCAGCTTTCCAATCCTTTGTCATTAGCACTCTAAGAAATCTTGGTAAGTGCGGAGTTAAGAAAAACATAACTTTTGATCGTTTGGATCTCAATTCACCATGCCACTACGCAGTGAAAATGACAGATGGCGAATGCTTTAATCCGGGACCTCACAGCGTGACGTCGGACGTCAGTTCGACGTCAACGGGTTCACTTATAGCGACGTTATCAATAGAACAACCACGTCAGAGGCCGCCCCAGTAATGGCCGCCCACCCGTGACAATCCCTCGCAAAGACATATGGATTCGAACCATGCATCTTCGACACAGAATCCGGACTGCAATCTCTGCCCGCACCATCCCTGGCAACCGAGGGGTCTCTGCGAGGACACCCATGCGAGGCGTCCTGCTTGGGAGGCAAGTGCTGATGGAAAAAACATCTACGTCAATGTCCTCAGTGGTGCAAACAAAATTTGCGGTGCATAGCACATGTTACTAGAGTTGTGCAGCAGTGTCTAGTATCAATGTGTTACCCTGGCCTGCAAGATCCCATTGTCTGGTACTAAAGAACACGTCTCGGACGCAATGGGATATATGGATATGGATGCGATAATATAGATAGAATATCCTTCACTACTTATTGTTTCAGTCGTTGTCGCGCCTAAAATGAGATGATATGACCATGATATTCTGATTTGTCCGCCAGCCGTATCGAATCTACGTAATATATTGCTGATGACAGCATGATTTTAAAGTCTTCATACCTTTAATCCCGACGAAAGCGGAAATTAAATATTGATACCATGTTCCGGGTTCACGATTACTGACAGTGTGAAAATATACCTCAGATCTAGACTTAAACACTGCTAAACAATATAACCACCTGCAGCGACCTAACTGCTGATCTTTACCCGGATTGTAGCCATGAGATCAAAATATAGACGACCAAACACTTTCCCCAGTAATAACAAATTTCTCGATTGTACGATTCCGACTATATCATGAGCATGTGTTATGAATCACTATCAAATAGTGATGATACCAGGTGTTTATAAAAAGCATATATATCCTGCCCCACCGGTGGTACCCGTCACAAACACATGCAAAGGCAAGGCAATTCGAAGTCTTCCTCCTGAACCTGGGATCGAATTTCATGTTTATCTGCTAAATCACTTCCCTGTCAAGAAAACCAATTCATGCGGCGTCTAATCGTATGTTTCAATCAGATCTGTTTGGGATTTGATACTTCTGGATAAATTAAAATCGAATAATTTCTAAATTCATGGTATTTGTCAATTATTGTATTGTAAGGGGATTCTGACAGAAGTTTGCACATCGGTATTTCGATTCATACCCCAATGAACCGAAAAAAATACACATTCAATGCTTATAATTACATTCGACAACGTCAAACATGTTTTATCTGCAATAGTTTAACAAAAAAAAACAGCTGTAAATATCAAAGCAGACAAAAAAATGACCAGATTGATAAACATTCCAGGTGTTTGAATATATACTGTGGCGTGACATGAATCAGGTGATCGTTTAATTTATGCACATAACTTGACACGCCTAAACAGTCAGTAGCCAATCAACAGAGAGTAGGATCAAAACAATGTTCACAGGACCTGTCAGTTAAGGCAAGAGGCGAGAAGAACTCGGCATCAGTCAGACTGTAACGAACCGGGAGAAATATGTCCAGGAGAAGGCGGCTGTTTCAAATGACATGGTCAGTTACCGCCAAATTCAAACATTACTTCCCTGAAAACGGGAAAACACAGTTGGAAAATGCTAGTTAGAAATCCGAAGACATGAAAGTTGAACCGAGGCGATACAATTGAGCAGAAAGGGAAATCCCTCGACTGTAATATTTGGATTCTCCGACAGTAATAAAAGTAGTGCGCCTCGGTGGGCGTGGCTTAATTTTTAACATTCATTGGGAAATAAATGCAATAACACGTGACCAATTCAGGTAATGAGAATGCAGGAATTTCAAGGAACACAACGAAAATATAATTATTGTAAGTTAAAGTTTTCATTGAAGAGCCGTCGAACGTTGACAAGCACGAATATCTGGACTCTGTATTTTTGTGTATATTTGATACTTATACGCCTGATGAAATCACTTGTTCCAAATTTGACGCATCAGTGACAAGAATGATGTTCGATGCAATTCTCTCTTTTGACTTGTACCCTATGGTCCCGTGTTTTTTCAGGTGAAAAATGTCCTTTGCATGTGTTTGTGACGCGTGTCATCGGTGGAGCAGGATATATTCACCTTTTCGCGAACACCTGGTATCAACACTATTTGATACGTACTTCGTACTCGATTGTTGCTTAAAGTTGTAAAAAGTAGACACAACAAGCTGAAACTGCTGGAATATTGAACACGAAAGGAAAAGTTGACTATTAGAAAGTCATGTCTCTTGTCATACAGTCTTGTGGATATGTTTTGTCATTCTGAATCGTTATACAGTAAAATACGTTTATAACAAACACGCTTATAACGAACTGATGGGTATTACGAACTTAGTTTGTGGTCCCGCCATTTGCTGTATAGATGTTGCATGTATGCTTATAACGAACTACGGCTATAACGCACTTAAATTAGTGGTCCATTTGAGTTCGTTATAACCGTAGTTTACTGTACATAGATCTGAACAGATGAGTCGCCCCAATCCCACCTCAGTATCTAGTGTAAGATGAGTAGGAAATACAAGGATTCCAAGTGAACACATGCAGATGTTTATTTAATTCCAGTTTAACATATATGTGTTTACATTGATCAATAACGTGTAGAACGATAACACAGCTGTGACACACGATTTCCTTTAGATACATCGGACAGATTCGGACACTATAACAACGGCGACTGGCTGTTTGTCAACAGTAGAATGGTCAGTGTTCGCCAGTGTGCGCCGTGTGTCGCTGGCCGCACTGGCTGCTTGACAGGATGTTAGCTGCAAATTGTCTGATCACACTCTCACAGGAACGAGTAACAGTGCTTGATCAAGAACATCTGGAAGAAAGAAAATATGTATATTTTTTAAAATGAAATATGTAATCTGGCAATTATAAGCACAGATATTATAAAACAATCTGTTTTGTTGTCGGTAACATATTTCCTATCCATTTGGGCTGTCATTACAACAAATATATCATGCAAATAAATATCTCAAATAGGGATTCTGTCCAAATAAGGGACTTCGTCCTCCACGTGTAAACATGCAAAAGTGCACACGACTTCGGAGAGTATTGGTTAGACGTCTAATGACGTCAACAGGAATTTCCCATCCCTTTCTCTCTCAGTTCCTGCACAATCTGGTCTCTCTGTTCATTGGAGAATTGGGGCGGATTCTCTAGAACAGTGTTCTGGCTCTGAACAGCTGGAACCTGCTCCCATCAGAAAAGAGTACACGTTGTCTGCCCAACGTAAAGGCTGAAGTCGATGGTGCCTCGTCAACGTCATCCCTCTGAATGGTCTATAGGCCCTTATAACATGCTGTCGTAGTGCGACGTAGCAGTTTGTTCAAACGATTGTTGATTTGTAACGTCACGTCGAACAATACTGGAACCTATATAACTGTCCATGAACATAAATTGTATTTGTTTCAAAATGAATGTTTGGGTACACTTTCTTTTGATCGTCTGCATGTGTACCCATGTACACACATTGACTACATGTGACCTGTCATACATTACTCACATCATCCATGTAACCGGAGAAATATTTCTTATTTGTGCCAGCAGCAATACTCAAAGGGCAGGAGTTGCCAGCAGCACGAACACCTGAAACAGACCTCGAGCGTTGCATAAATCCAGTTATTTGTGTCCAGTGTTCTATGTAGTGTAATATTCTACTTTCAGTTTCAAGGAGGTCTCTAAATAGTTTTGTCTGATGTTTCATAATAGCGTATCGTAATTTTGAGATGTTTAGGCCTAAGCATGTTAAGATTGTGTTTAACAACTAGGCGTGTTTAGGGTCTAAATGGAGGAAAGACACGTATGCCCCCTTGAAATTCATCTTGGGTAATTTGAAAAAGGGGCGCTTTCATGATATTGAAGGATATTTATTTATTTATTTATTTATTTTTAATTATTTTGTGTGGGTATTTGTAGCAGTGTAAGTGTATTAATTGAATTGAGGGGGGTGGGGGGGGGTGGGGGTGGGGGGGGGGGGGGGGGGGGGGGGGAGTGTGTAACTAAAACAGTTTAAAGGTCTATCGTAGTAATCACATATACCTCCATTGTAAGCTTTCTGTATGAGAGAAAAACCATTAGTCATACAGGAAGAAGCCAATCAAAAACACTTGTCATACCTCAATCTCATTCAAATCAGATCTTAGTTCTCGCTATCGCTAAACAGAGCTGCATTTTTGGCAGCGAGAACTTAGATCTGATTTTAATGAGATTGAGGTATGACAAGTGAGATCTGAGATTGGTCATACCTCGGCGGGATACGAACCTGCAATTTCTTAATCCGTAGTCCCTTACGCTACCACCTGTGCTACCGAGACTGTTGTTCTCAAAAGTGTCCATTTTCCTGGTCACAATTATATATAACCATCTTTATGTTCACATTATGCCAAGTTTGTTGTATTGTTTGTTTGTTGTTTGACGCTGCACTCAGCAATATTCCAGCTATAAGACGGCGGTCTGCAATTAATCGAGTCTGGACCAGACAATACAGTAATTTGCATCATGAGCATCGATCCACGCAATTGGGATCGATGACATGCATCAACCAAGTCAGCGAGCCTGACAACCCGATCCCATTAGTCGCCTCTTACGACAAGCATAGTCGCCTTTTACGGCAAGCATGGGTTGCTGAAAACTTATTCTATCCCGGATCTTCACGGGTTCCAAATGATTTGAACACTCCAGAGCCGAACTATTTGTCGATCATTGTGTATTGTGAAGGTTAAGCAATAAAGGAGCTCTTTTAAAATAGTTTCTGCTTGGTGACCTCGGATATTGCGTACTGGATTGGTTTATCGATAACACTAGCTATAATAATTGTAATCGAACTGATCATCTAAAATAGTTCCTGCTTGGTGACCTCGGATATAGCGTACTGGACTGGTTTATCGATAACACTCGCTATTGTAATCGAGTTGATCATTTAAAATAGCTCCTGCTTGATGACCTCGAATATCGCGTACTGGATTGGTTTATCGATAACACTAGCTATTGTAATCGAACTGATCATCTAAAATAGTTCCTGCTTGGTGACCTCGGATATAGCGTACTGGATTGGTTTATCGATAACACTAGCTATTGTAATCGAACTGATCATCTAAAATAGTTCCTGCTTGGTGACCTCGGATATAGCGTACTGTACTGGTTTATCGATAACACTCGCTATTGTAATCGAGTTGATCATTTAAAATAGTTCCTGCTTGATGACCTCGAATATCGCGTACTGGATTGGTTTATCGATAACACTAGCTATTGTAATCGAACTGATCATCTAAAATAGCACCTGCTTGGTGACCTCGGATATAGCGTACTGGATTGGTTTATCGATAACACTAGCTATTGTAATCGAACTGATCATCTAAAATAGCTCCTGCTTGGTGACCTGGAATATCGCGTACTGGATTGGTTTATCGATAACACTAGCTATTGTAATCGAACTGATCATCTAAAATAGCTCCTGCTTGGTGACCTGAAATATCGCGTACTGGATTGGTTTATCGATAACACTAGCTATTGTAATTGAACTGATCATCTAAAATAGTTCCTGCTTGGTGACCTCAGATATAGCGTACTGGATTGGTTTATCGATAACACTAGCTATTGTAATCGAACTGATCATCTAAAATAGTTCCTGCTTGGTGACCTCGAATATCGCGTACTGGATTGGTTTATCGATAACACTAGCTATTGTAATCGAACTGATCATCTAAAATAGCTCCTGCTTGGTGACCTCGAATATCGCGTACTGGATTGGGTTATCGATAACACTAGCTATTGTAATCGAACTGATCATCTAAAATAGTTCCTGCTTGGTGACCTCAGATATAGCTTACTGGATTGGTTTATCGATAACACTAGCTATTGTAATCGAACTGATCATCTAAAATAGCTCCTGCTTGGTGACCTCGAATATCGCGTACTGGATTGGTTTATCGATAACACTAGCTATTTAGCTATTGCAATCGACCTATATATATGTGTATATGTATATATATATATGTGTGTGTGTGTGTGTGTGTGTGTGTGTGTGTGTGTGTGTGTGTGTGTGTGTGTGTGTGTGTGTGTGTGTGTGTGTGTGTTTGTTTGTGTGTGTGTGTGTCTTACCTGGGGGGAAATCAGTGGTGGCAGTTTTCTCAGATCCGCTTCTATCAGTTACCGTCAGAACTCCCTTGTCATCGTCCTTGGCAAAGTACACAGTGACCCTTCCGGTCAAGTCCTGCGGGGATAATAAAAAGCTCTGGGTAAGAAACAGGAACAAGACCGTGTGGCAACGTGGATGTATTGTAAAAACTCCCTTTGAAAATATTGGCGTGTTATAAAATACTGACATTAAATTTCGGATGGGGAAATGAGAAGAGCTTGAGTGATTTCATTTGTATTTGCTTATATTTAGAGTGATTGACATTTTCAAGCAATATCACGACGGGGGACGCCAGAAATGGCCTTCACAGATTGTACCCATGTGGGGAATCGAATACGGGCGTTCTGTGTGATGAACGAATGCTTTAACAAAGTACTATAAACCCACCCGCCTAAGCAGACGAGGGGGGAGAAGAAAAGGAGGAGAAAAACCCGTCAAGAAGCAGTAAATACATGAGTGAGTGAGTGAGTGACACACTGAAATTCGTAAGGTGGTGATAACGCAATGTCCACGTCTCGAACTCAGTTGCATTTCTTTATGTTTCGGGGCGGCCGAGTAGCCTAGTGGTTAAAGCGCTCGACGTGGTTACGTCGAAGACCCGGGTTCGAATCCCGACATGCAGTCCCCCGCCGTGATATTGATGAAATATTGCTAAAAGCGGCGTAAAACCATACTCACTCACTCTTTATATTTCATATCAAGTCAGGTACACACAAACATAGACCTGTAATTTCAAGTAACATATTGCCATAATAAACGAAAAATAATTTGCGATCTGCGTTGATTGGATTGACACATTGCAGTCAAATGTTGAATCATATCACAGTTCTGTGTAAAATATAAAATGAAGACAATGAATTATTTTTCCAGATTTATCGAACCCTCGCAGAAATGGGAGAGCTTATTGTAACTCAAAGTTTTTCTATTCTATATTCCACACCCATTCTGACGCGGACACGAACGTGTATCTGTGGAGTGACATGCAAATGCATCATCCATCGGCTATGGCCCACTTATATACTATTGGGAAACATACATTACGTACCGACCCGTGAAGATCCGGGTTAGAGTTGGTCTTCAGCAACCCATGCGTGCCGTAAAAGGCGACTGCTTGTCGTAAAAGGCTACTAACGGGATCGGGTGGTCAGGCTAGCTGACTTGATTGATGCATGTCATCGATCCCAACTGCGTATGACGATGCTCATGATGTTAATCGCTGGATTGTGTGGTCCAGACTTGATTATTTACAGACCGCCGACGTATAGGTGGATTATTGCTCTGTGCGGCGTTAAACAACAAACAAAACAAAAACATTACGTACCACTTCCTCGCTCTCTACTTCCACATGGAGATCCGTCTGGTTCTGGGGCTTGACGTAGCAGATCACGCGAGCTCTGTTCTGGCTTGTCATCCTCATCTTACACCCATAGGTTGGCTCAATGTCACAAATGCTGTTATCGGCAAGAGCGTAGTCTTGAGAGTTGCTTTGGTCGTTGTTGGGATCCTGGATATACAGGAAGTTAAACGTGAAGGAGAACCTGAGGCCAAGGTCATTTCCAGTGAGACCAGGGGCAGCGAAGGTACGACGACCCATGAAGTAGGCTGACCCTGGGAAGTCGCTGCTGCTGTTGGCGACGGTGCCGTTGCCCTGGATGGAGCTGGAGAGGCCGATGGCGTTCTTGTTTCTGGCTAGGTTCCAGGAGTTGTCGGAGGCAGAGAGGTGCACTGATGTTATGTCCTCACACTCTGAAAGAGCAGAGGTAGATGGTGGGTGAGTGAGTTGGATTTATTACCGCTTTGAACAGTGTCCAAGTTATATCACGGCGGGTCAGCGCTAGCTTAATGTGGGAGAAAGGCCCGAAGTGTTACATTTATCAGACGTTTACCTCCTAGGTGACACCCACGGGGGTATGGTACTACATACTACTAAACCTAGAAACATAATCGGGACGAAACGGGATTCGAACCCACAATCTTATGATTCTGGCGTGTCCAATGGTCGCAACTCTGTAAAGCGAATTGCGGCGCCTTAGACGACTGGATCACCCGTGATCCTAGATGGTGATTGAGTTGGCAACTGAATTAATTTGACCCGTTTAGAAAAATTTCAGAGTGACATATACAATTGGCTCAAATACGTGTGTGGATGCAGTTATATTACAGTTAAATCACGGTTTTTATTGATCACAAAAACTAGAACTAGCAACAATGATCCAGGCAGTCGGAGTACGATGACACACACACAACCAAGTCACACACTGTAACAACTCGATCCATATTAGCCGGCTCGGGTGAGTAAGTGAGTGAGTGAGTGAGTGTGGTTTTACACCGCTATTACCAATATTCCAGCAATATCACGGCGTGGGACACCAGAAAATGGCCTGCTCGGGTGAAAAGCGTTGTGTATGTGGACATTGTACATTGTTGGGAATCGAACCCGAACATGGTTGATGCATGCCCTCGTATCCAGATTGCTCGGATCGATGCTCATGATGTCAATCACTGGTTGGTCTGGCCCATTCGATTATTTACAGACCGCCGACATATAGCTAGAATATTGCTGAGTGCGCCGTAAACAACAACCAACCAACTATTGTAGCCCAGAGGCTTAAAGAGTAAAGGATGCTTACCAAAGGATACATTGTAGAGGTCACATCCACACTTGGTAGGTTCAATATGGCGGAGGGAGGCAGAGCAGGGAATGGTATAGTCCTCGGGTTTCTCTACCTGACTCCCATCAACGCTCGTGACTCTCACCCACTGTATGGAGCGATAGTACTTGTCGTCGTCCACGGCAGAGCATGTCTCATTCACTGTGAAAATTAATAAATGCATGTGTCAGGCTCAGTGAGTGAGTGAGTGAGTATGGTTTTACGCCGCTTTGAGCAATATTCAAGCAATATCACGGCGGGGTGCACCAGTAATGGGCTTCACACATTGTACCCATGTGGAGAATCGGACCCGGGTCTTCGGCGTGACGAGCGAATGCTTTAACCATATGAGTATCCTCTCCTCCTATTAATTAACGTCGTTTTGAACTGTATTTCATTTATATTATGACCTCTCGGCATAATGTAGCGAAAAGGGTAAAAACGACAACGGTAGACATTAAGCACTTTGGTGCTGACAGACCAAGGTCGATTACAGGACTGGGACTCGAAACCCAGAACCAGATCCTATCGTGGCTGAGAGACGCATGAAAGGGGAAAATGGGGAAAGGTTGAAGACTTTAAACACGTTCGTGGTGACAGGAGAGAAACTGGTACTCGATCCCACAACGCGTCTAAGGGACGCCACTCTGCAGAGCAAATTGCATCGCCTTAGATCACATGACCACGGCCCCCTGGAGAAAGTGCTACATGCAGAATAACGGAGTTACATGAAAATATATATTTCGAAACTATTGGTCCTATAGCGGCTAAGGGACGCCACTCTGGAGAACAAGATATTAGTCAAATAGTAAAACACAAAACCAATCAGGTTTCATAACGTATATCTTGATGAACGATGATGTAAGGGTACCACTGACGTCTTGTGTCAACAAAGAAACACATACTAACAAAAGAACATATCAATATCATTTACAACGGCATCTTGTTTCCTTTGTTCTATGTATGTAATGCTATTTGTTTTCAATCCTAATTTTGTCAATAAGGCTCACTGTTTACTCTTGATATATTCTTAAATAGAAAAATTTAAATATGTTAAAAAAAAACAACACTTTGTTTCATCTATATTCAAGGGAGAATATCATACTGAAGACCTGGGGATATTTGCCATGATGCTGTTATTGGAATCAACTATCTAGGTGATATCATATAAATCACGCAATGACTTGATACGGTGTCATGTTGGTATAAATCATTGTTCTAGTTATGGTTTAAGATAAAGAAAGAGTTTAAAGAAATGTTTTAGCATTTCCACCGTTTGAAGAAAACACGGTGTACGTAATATTACACATATGACATATATAATAGAAATGGGCTTCACACATTGTACCCATGAAGGAAATCGAACCGGTCTTCGGCGTGACGAGCGAACGCTTTAACCACTATGCTACCCGGCCGCTCAACTAACCAATGCATTTTGAATACGTGGTGCCAAGATGAAGCAACACGTTAAGGCACATTAGTTTGAAAGATCTTACACAGCTGTCGGTCTAGTACCGGAGGGCACTGGATATCACATTCCCCTGAAAACAGGTTGAAACCGAAGCCGGAAGGACAGAACTCAGTCTCGTATAGGTTGTCCCGACACACCTGGTAGGGCCCGCAACTCACGGTGTCCGTTGGTATTCTCTGTCCCAGGTCACAAGGATCTGGAATTAAATAAAAACGTACACAAAAATGCTTGTTTTTTGTTTAACGCCACACTATATATATTTCGGCGTACTGTAAATAATGGGAGCAGACATACTACTGATTGATATTATGTGCAACGATACCCACCTTCATGGTAGGGTCATACAACCCATTAACAGAGCCTGATCATTTAGTGTGGCTTAGATGCTGTCACGATTAATAATCTTTGTCGGGACAAATCACAACGTGGAATATAACAGGTGTACGCGTTAATACACTTTGAGGTTCATCGAAAATGGATCTGAAGGTACCGAACGTTCTAACTTTGTTGAAAGAGGGGATAAATAAATTTTTTTCTTAATTCATATGGACGAAACAGCAACATTGCCAGAAGTAAGAGCTTAAAATTGACGTAGGGGAAATTATGAATTATTTTCTTAATTCATATGGACGAAACTGCAACATTGCCAGAAGTAAGAGCTTAAAATTGACGTAGGGGAAATACGAATTATTTTCTTAATTCATATGGACGAAACAGCAACATTGCCAGAAGTAAGAGCTTAAAATTGACGTAGGGGATAAATGAATTATTTTCTTAATTCATATGAAAGAAACAGCAACATGGCAAGAAGTAAGAGCTTAAAATTGACGTAGGGGAAATATGAATTATTTTCTTAATTCATATGGACGAAACTGCAACATTGCCAGAAGTAAGAGCTTAAAATTGACGTAGGGGAAATACGAATTATTTTCTTAATTCATATGGACGAAACAGCAACATTGCCAGAAGTAAGAGCTTAAAATTGACGTAGGGGATAAATGAATTATTTTCTTAATTCATATGAAAGAAATAGCAAAATCGCAAGAAGTAAGAGCTTAAAATTGACGTAGGGGAAATATGAATTATTTTCTTAATTCATATGAAAGAAACAGCAAAATCGCAAGAAGTAAGAGCTTAAAATTGACGTAGGGGAAATATGAATTATTTTCTTAATTCATATGGACGAAACAGCAACATTGCCAGTAGTAAGCAAATCTTGAGCAAATGATGATCATAAACATCCAGCCCCTTCCCAGATTATCAAATTGTTGTTCCTCATACACGTCAAGTAGTGGAAATTCTACGTACGTCCCACTCTGCTGCAGGCCTCTCTGTTGTATTGTTCAACACAGATGCTCTGTGACTCGTCGTATACCTGGCCAAGTCCACAGGTATGGCCGTAGATGAAGACTTGGTTGGGGAAGCTGACGCACTGCATGTACATGTTGCAGGCATTCGGGTGAGCGTATGTCGTGCTGTGACGGCCGACACACTCCACACATCCAGCTGAAATAGACGTGAGAGGGTGAGTTGGTGAGTGGGTGAGTGGGTGAGTAGGTGAGTCAGTGGGTGGTGAGGTGTGTGGGGGAGTAGGTGAGTGGGTGGGTTGGTGGGTAGGTGGGTGAGTGGGTGGGGAGGTGTGGGGGAGTAGGTGAGTGAGTGGGTTGGTGGGTTGGTTGGTGGGGGAGTAGGTGAGTGGGTTCGTGGGTAGGTTGGGCGGGGAGTAGGTGAGTTGATGGGTTGGTGGGTTGGTGGGTTGGTGGGTGGGGGAGTAAGTGAGTGGGTGGGTTGGTGGGTGGGGGAGTAGTTGAGTGGGTGGGTTGGTGGGTGGGGGAGTAGGTGAGTGAGTGGGTTGGTGGGTGGGGGAGTAGGTGAGTGAGTGGGTTGGTGGGTGGGGGAGTAGGTGAGTGAGTGGGTTGTGGGTAGGTTGGTGGGGCAGTAGGTGAGTGGGTGGGTTGGTGGGTAGGTGGGTGGGGGAGTAGGTGAGTGGGTGGGTAGGTGGGTGGGGGAGTAGGTGAGTGGGTGGGTTTGTGGGTAGGTAGGTGGGGGTGTAGGTGAGTGGGTTGGTGGGTAGGTTGGTGGGGGAGTAGGTGAGTGAGTGTGTGTGTGTGTGTGTGTGTGTGTGTGTGTGTGTGTGAGTGGCTGAGTGAGTGAATAGATGAGTGGGAAAGTGGGTCGGTGAGTGAGTGAGTGAGTGTGTGGTTGGTTGAGTGAGTGAGTGGTTGAGTAAGTGATCGAGTGAATAAGTGAGTGATTGAGTGATTGATTGAGTGTATGAGTGGTTGAGTGAGTGAGTGGTTGAGTGAGTGAGTGGTTGAGTGAGTGGTTGAGTGAGTGAGTGAGTAATTGAATAACGCCATAAACAATATTTCAGTTACACACATTGTGGAAGGAAATTCGAATGATACACAAGGCGTAGATGCTTCCCACCATTACCTTTTTCAGATTCGAACCTACGTTCAGCAGATCCTTGCATAGCTGAGGGAAGCGATGCAAACAGCTAAGCGCAGCTCTTTAGACCAGTGGGGTCACTTCAATCGTCGACAAAGTTCAAGCAATTTTCATGGCAAGACACACCCCAAATAGACTTCCCACTTATCAATTCCTGGGGACAAACCTGTGTTTTCGACTAGACAAGTCAAAGCATCAGCCAACAGGATTTCCTCCTCCTCCACCCCCCCCCCCCCCCCCCCCCCCCCCCCTGGTACTTGATGTGGTCGTAGCATGAGTGGTTAATATGAAGTTGATATTTTTAGGGCATTTTCTTCGGTGTCAGTACACCTATTTATGTAAAAACACTTTCTAGAACCATTCAACGCATATCCGACTATTAGAAGCACAGTATGTTTGTGTAAAAGTAGCTCTTGCGCCGCACCACTTTCAGTTATTTTGCACATGTAAAACAAATGGAGCATTCTCCGAAATTGCGATCATTCGAAATGCAATGTCTCATCAAAAGTTTATCAAAAGCAATATTGTTAATGATGGACATTTTTACGACAATTGCACAATGTGACTTTTGTTTCACAGTTTATCAATTGCTTGAAGATGAGAAATACGTTTCAGTTTCTTGATTTGTCAGATCAACAATATCAACACATGTACGGCGTTTTCTCCACAATGAATGTCCACTCCAAATATGTTGTTTTAGTTCAGTTATATATACCACAGATGCAAGACACAGCGTCATTAACTTGCAAATACATGATTATAGATATACTTTCTTAACATTCAGAAGAATTTGTAAAAATACAATGCCAAGAAGAGAATGCCAAGTTTTCCCAGAAGTCTTTATCCCTACGAGTCTCGTTTTCTACGACGAAGACTCACGTGATAGTGGCGTTGGGTCACTTTGCAGTGACTGTGAGGTTTGTTGAATTATTCATAATACAACAGACAATGTCTTATATGCATAATGCTTGTTTGTTTGTTATTTAACGCCGCACTCAGCAATATTCCAGCTTTATGACGGCGGCCTGGAAATAATCGGGTCTGGACCAGACAATCCAGCGATTGACATCATGAGCATCGATTCACGCAATTGGGATACGATGACATGCACCAACCAAGTCAGGGAGTCTGACCACCCGAACCCGTCAGTCGCCTCTTATGAAAAGCATAGTCGCCTTTTACGGCAAGCATGTGTTGCTGAAGACCAGACCTACCACGGATCTTCATGGATCGAATTTCCACATTTCCACTCCAATCACATGGCCTAAATATAGAGAGAGAGTGAGCAAGATTTCACACCCCTTTTAGCAATTTATTCCAGAACATCACGGCGGGGGGCGCCAGAAATAGGCTTTACACATTTCCCCTTGTGAAACTCGAACCCGGTCTAATGTGACGAGCGTACACTTGAACCACCAGGCCACGGTCCTAGTAAAATGATGGTGATGGTGAAATGGGGTTTAACGTCGCGTCCAAGATTATTGCACTTATATAGCGACGTGCATGCACGTGTGTGTGTGTGTGTGGCTGCTTGTACTAGTCCGGACTGATGCCGATTTATAGTGCTAGCTCACTGAGATACCATGCCTCAGTTTAACATGAATACCCCACTCAGACACAGTAAACTGACTCCGAGCCGACCAGTCCTTGTTTTAGCCCCTTAATGCCGAGCGCCAGACAGGGTAACAACAAGAACCATCTTTTAACGTCTTTTGGTATGACGCGGTCGGGGATCTAACCCCGGACCTTCCGCTCTCCGGGCGGACGCTCTACCACTAGACCACGGAGGTTGTCCTAGTAAAATGAAATGTTCGCAGTGACATTAACTGACGAACAGAGGACCCCGAATTGTAAAGCGAAAAACTTCTTGGATTATTATAGCTTACCTTTATAGAACTCAAGCGTTTCATTATAAGCTGCATCCGTTGATGTATCTCCAAACACTTTGGGCAGGGCAAACAAGCTGAAGGTTCTGGCTTTGTATGCTGTTATATTGATATCCTGACCATTAACAACGCCACTGCTCCCTAAGCCCAGAAGGGCAAGCAATACTGAAGCAAGCATCGTCCTGAAGGTAGTGTGTAGTGACTTAATGAAAGCGTAACTTTGTTCGTCTCTTTATATAGCGTGACCGATGTTAATTAGATGCGTTTTGGAGTGGCTTTCCGGTGGTTTAAACATACCTACGGTAGGTGAGCTTACGTAATATGTCATTTACACTAACCTATAGCGGGATGGCCTCATGTCAGAGGTCACACCACACGTGCTTGTGTAATTAAGTGTCGGAATCCCAAACAATAGCTGCATCATTGGGTAGTGTCATCAGATGTTGACTACATGCAGGAAACGTGGGCTGGGGGGGAAGTAGGGCATTTCCGTAGAAGGTTAAACGTTTTTTATACTTGTAATCTCGTCGTATGCGACGTTAATAATAACTAAAAACGACCAAATGTCCATAATCATAAGAAATCCTTGCTAGAAGCAGAGTCCATTGTATAATTCCGACTGTGTCATGTGTTAATGAATCAATATCCAATAGTGATTGTACCAGGTGTTTGCGAAAAAGGTGAGCGTTTCCTACCCCACTGGTGTCACCCGTCACAAAAACATGTTAAGTTTACATTAACGCGGGGGATACACACGGAGAGACTCAACAAATCTCGAATGAACATGCGAGAAGCCAGGGTGTCCAAACAACCAACAACTCTCTCGGAGCCTTCTAACCATTCAATACTCAGTATACAGTAAACTACGGTTATAACGAACTCGAATGAACATGCGAGAAGCCAGGGTGTCCAAACAACCAACAACTCGTTCGGAGCCTTCCAGTCATTCAATGATCAGTATACAGTAAACTACGGTTATAACGAACTCAAAGGGGCCACTTATTTTAGTTCGTTATAACCGTAGTTCGTTATAAGCATATGTACATCATATATGCAGCAAATGACCGGGGCCAAAAGAAATACGTTCGTCATATCAGACGTTATCAGCTTGTACGTTATAAACGTAGTTTTCAGTATATACATGTACGTAAAATAAACTCAGACAAGGTACTGAACTTCTATACACACACGGCGCCCCTTATATCAAACTTAAAGAAAATGAAGAACAGTGTCGGGCCATAGAGACTTTGACAAATATATTTATTGCCCCAAACACACTTCTATTGCTGTGACAAAAACAGCAGTCCCATCTTTGAAATACAGGATACATATTCTGACTTCCAGAAGAAGGTATAAGATATGATTTGCAGATGTTTGTAATTAAGAAGATACTCTGAACAAATATTTCACTTCGAGTTGTTAACATAAGTAAACATCAGGATTCAGAAGCTTGTATTTAATTACCAGTAATGAAAGTAGTCTTCAGGTAAACAGTAGTAAGTCAACTGATGGTTATACTATAGTGTAATTTCATACCACCTAATTAGTGTAAGATTCTTCAGAAATCCTATCATAACAGACTGAGAGAGTGACTTGAGTTTCACGCTCATTTGAACACGATACCAGAGCAACAAGGTATAATAGATAATTGTTGTTACGCAAATATAACAAACTAATTTATTTTGAAAACAGAACTTTAAGGAAAATATGTTGCATAGAAATGTATATATTAAATGATGACCAACTCCCACGCATTATGTAAAGTAATCAATTGGCCAAATGCTTAATATCTAATATATCAAAAACTGAAAAAGACAATAATTGAATGGATTTAGGTCTTGTTCTTCTCAGTTAAAACTTTGAATACTAAGCGTATCAAACATATGTATTTCCCTGCGAAGCCCATATCAGAGCAACTATTGAAAAAAGATTAATTTGTGTGAAAACATGTATTTTGTGCAGAGAGAAAGTTAGACCCCAGTGTTCACGGGAAAACAACATTCCCTATGAAGAAATTCAACTTATTATTAAAGAGTATCAATATTGCTTTACACGAACGACACGAAGGTAGCATGGTTTTCGTGCATTCAACAGAGCTATCTCAGAAAGACTTTTATGCACTTCAGATAATTCAAACATCATGAAAGTGACTATCCTAGCACGACGATTTCTATGTAGGGATACAAGATGGCATGTGTCGCCATTGCCTTTGTAGAGGTGATCTGGCATCGTCTCTTCAGGATCCAGAACTGTTCATATAGTGGCATGTATATGAGTGACGTGCTGCTCGCGGGTTATGTACATTTTACAACGACGCGCAAAGGGTCACTCGAGTCCATGAAGGTCAGTGCAAATACCACCTCTTGTCTGCTTAATGTCAACTCAACCGGTATTACTGAACCGTTTGACACGTTACTGAAGGGCTATTGGCAATTAATTTTGAAACGAACCAGCTCGTCAACACAGTCTCTGACGCCAACAGTTGTTTTCGAAGTCCATGGAGAAAAGGATACCTATAGGGATTAATAATTATAATTAAAGCGACGGAATAGTGAACTGCAAGGTTGAAAGGGTGAGAGAAAGACAGAGAGAGGGAGGGGTGAAAAAGACAAAGAGAGAGACACAGAGAAAGGGAGAGAGGGAAAGCGAGAGAGGGGAAGAGACAGAGAGAGACACACAGAGACAGTGAAAGAGGGAGAAAGACAGAGTGAGTCACACGGAGAGAAGGGGAGAGAGCAGAGAGAGACACACACAGAGAGTGAGAAGGAAGGAGGAGAGAGAGAGACAGAGACAGATAGAGGCACACAGTGAGGAGGAGGGAAAGAGACACATAGAGAAAGACACACAGAGAGCCACAGAGAGACTCACAGAGACAGAGAGAGACAGTGGGACACACAGAGAGAGCCACAGAGAGAGGGAGAAGGGAGAGACAGACAGAGAGTGACACACAGATAGGAGAAAGAGGGAGAGAGATACAGAGAGAGAGAGACAGAGCGCGAGAGAGAGTGAGATAGAGGGAAGAGAAAGAGGGAGAGAGAGAGAAACACAAAGAGAACCAGAGAGAGAGAGAGAGACAGAGAGAGAGAGGGGGAGAGAGTAAGAGAGACAGAGAGGGGACAGCGGATCAATATAAAACTGAAGAATTATTGGCAGTCATGTGATATAAAACCTCATACTCCGACTTTAACTTGGAGGCTTGTCAATTGATATGCGGAATACAGTCCTTCAAATAACATCACAGGCGAATTACGTCAGCAATATTGTAGGCACGTACATTCGTGACAAATTTGATACACCTGTCGGTAGGGAAGAAGCACAGTTGTCATACAAATTTCTTGTATTTATTTTGGCTGTAAATAGAGGCGTTACCAGTTTGTGTGCATGTATTGTGTCACTGCATCTACCGTACATGATTGTTGTATACTTGAATTGCGGAGCATGTATCACAGAATATGCAGGTAGCTTCGTTACTAATTATTAAAAGAACCCACAATATTTGCTGTTTGTGTACAAACAAACCTTAACTCATCCTAGACCTGTCGAGAACCATCCTAGACCTGCCCCACCTGGGTCCCGCCTTAGCCCCAGGCCCATATTAAAGGCGTCCTAGTTCCATATTAGAACCTGCCTAGGGTCCCTTCCTAGATGCATTGGGTCGGTCGGGTAGCCCAGTGGTTAAAGCGTTCGCTCGTCACGCCGAAGACCCGGGTTCGATTCCCGACATGGGTACAATGTGTGAAGCCCATTTCTGGTGTCCCCCGCCGTGATATTGCTGCAATATTGCTTAAAGCGGCGTAAAACCATACTCACTCACTCACTCCATTTTTGACTATGTTCTTTGGACTGTATAGAATAGGATATCTGATTATTCCTATCAAAAGTTGATGAGCATATAATGAGAATGGAATCGATACACCGACACATTATTGTTGCTTTATGTGTATAACAGTAAAAGCACATTCTTACTATACATCAACATAACAGTACAGACTTGTTCAGTGAGTGAGTATGGTTTTACGCCGCTTTTAGCAATATTCCAGAAACATCACGGCGGGGAATAACCGGGAATGGGCTTCACACATTGTACCCATGTCGGGAATCGAACCCGGATCTTCGGCGTGACGCGCTAACGCTTAAGCCACTAGGCTACCCGACCGCCCCCAGACTTGTTCAGAAGGTGGGAAAGTTCATATTAATGCACAGATTGCTGATGGAAATTTCATACACTAATTCATGCAACTTAAACAAATAGAATAATCCTCAGAACATTGAAATCGTAAAATTTTCTGTATATGTGCAAACAATACTCGTAAGATCATGAGTGCTTGAAGGATTCAAGCGATAACTTTCATTCGATGCATTCATATGTATCGTTACTAACGAAACCAAATAATCTTTAAAATCAAAGAGTGATATGTATAAAAGTAGTAAAGAAATATCTTCAACAATTAACTATACGTTTTGATAACTATGAAACAAATAACGATAAAAAACATCACCCAGGAACAAAGATCATGTATCGTAGTAAGTTTGGCAGTGTGTAGGTTTTAACAGGAGGTTTATACTAATAAATCTTTACAGTGCTGCCCAATACAAATTATAACAGCAACTGGGCTATTATTACCATGGTCAGCAGCACGGAGTCAAGAGCGGGTCAATGGTTTCTGATCAACCCTAGAGAATGACCGGTTGGCCACTGAAGTTTTACATTGTGAATGAGGTGAGGGATACTTCAGACTGACCAGAGAGGTATCGTATTCGATACGTGGCAGCTGTTCAGTGATATGACTGGTTAAGGTTAGAATACATTCTGTTGGTCGGGACTTGACCCTAGGACAGCGGCTGGGTAGGTTGGCTCTCTGACACCTCTGAGATGCTTCCTGGCTATGTCTGTCCCGTTACCATAACCATGCTTGTGTAGATGCTGTATTTATTACATCCCCAATAAAGTGTTGTGGACCCATGGATGGACTCCCGTGTTTGAAGGACGATATCCTAAACTATCAGCCCGGGATATGTTTCAAAATTATATTCGCGCAGTAAAATACAAATGCTTGGTTAACTTCGTTAGCTGTCCTCGCCAGGGGGATGCGCCAATGCTATCTCCTTTGGTATTTACTCTTCAAATTTTTCACCTCAAGCCTACCCTATTCAAACAGAAATTTAAGCCCTTAATTCAAACTCCGTTGTGTGTTAGAGAGGGATTGAGTGTCCTTTAGCCGGCGTCAAAGACGTCTACTCTATTTGGTTACAAAATTATCACTTGCCAGCGATATGTAGCGGGAATCATCCCTGACGCTGATTCCGCCCGACATGTTTCTGCATCCCTATCGGGTTGCTGGATCTGTCGTTGTTGGGCTAGTTTTCGAAAGGCGTTTTTGTTTCACTGAACAGAACTCACAGAATACCACCGTGCCTGAAATCGAAACTTAAACCTAATGTTTTACCTTGACACACAATAATAGCGTAAATATACATTCACATCATCTGATGGTGCTTAATGTTTAATTGTGGATTTATATGCTACTTCACCTTTAATATGGATTTTTACATCTTCCCAGGATACATAAACATGATCCAAATATGTCAAGTGTATATTTAAATAAAACAAAATATCTGATTATCCCTGTCAAAAGTTGAGTGGTATATATTAAGAAAGGAATCGACAGACTGATACAATATTGTTGCTGTATGTGTTACGTTAAAATAAGACTCTCAATATACATCAACATAACATTACAGACTTGTTCAGAGGTGGTCATGGATAATAACTATTCATGTAAAGTGCCCGTTGGACAGACTGAACATAGGGCCAAACTTCTATTTTTTGTCTTTGTTTCTTGGTTTTTGTGAAAAATCAACAAGTTTAACAGTTTGTAGTTGTTCCCACTGACACGTTGTCAGATAACATAAGCATTATATGTAAGCATCACTACACTGACTGTTTGATCTATATATGACATATCAAATAATGTCGCTTGTAAGGCCAGTATATTAACTGAGGAAGAAATCTGCCCAAAACACTTATCAGTACTATCGACTTTTGACTTCATTCTAAAACCTAAAGACATGCCCATTCCTCTTTTGTACTAGATTTCAAAGCTCCATAAACTGTTCATTGTCTTAGTTTCTTGGTTTTTGTGAAAATAACATACGAAGACACTTCAATTTATTACAAGAAATTTTTTGAGCATGTCACCCCGTATACGTGTACATGAAGATTGTCATACAAAATTGCCATGCCGTAAGCGGCGACTAACGAAAGTATATGAGACAAATGGAATATTAACATGTGGATTCTCAGAAACTCAAAGGATTTGCATTATTGCAATCTCAGAAAAGAAACAAGGTCAAATTTGTCAAATCATTACATTTTTAAACTTTGTTCACTACACAAACTTAAGGAAAAACTTCATTTCTTGATCCGTGGGGCATTTGTTATAAAATTTTGTGTCCATAGATTTGGCTAAAACTCTATCTTCAGGACAACGAGTTAAAAATGAAAGAAAGTTTTATCTGAAGTTCATTAAGAAAATTATGTGAAAAGTTAGCTAATACATTTACAAGCAAGAATTAGGCATCCCCATGGTCACCAAATGTGTTACCCTTTCGTTCCGGTTTGTTTCTATGTGTACATCAATCGTAATTTCTGTTCGGAGTGGCAAAATCAAAACAAGAGAAGTTGCCCAAGTGGTTAAACTGGGGGCCTTGGGTTTTTTAATAATCACATGCCCATGGTATATTTCCCAATGGATTCTGGCAGCGATTTCCAATGATTGTTAAAAGGGTTTTGTCGTTTTGATTTATTTTGATTATTTTATTTTTTTGTAATCACCTTTATTTGCCCATCCATACTGTTGTCCTATTTCTTGTTAGATTATACATTGGTGTCTGTATCATCATTGATACCTTGATAATATCAGAGTTATGAATAAGTGAAATACTTAAATGGACTTTGGCTTACCAATTCAACATTGTTATGTTAGTAGCGGTAAATTCTAACATAGTTCGAAGATTTAGGTCAAACACACATTCGTAGTGGTATACGTCAGGTCAAGAAACACCGGGTGTTCCTGAGAGGAGTGAGTGTCCTGCGATACCGGTAGAAAGTCCGAAATATCTACAGGTGTCTATGAGGTTCACCCTAAACCACGACCTGGCTAAGTCAACATCTTTTTGGTACCAGTATACAACTATAAAACGATAATAATTACATGTAATTTCGATTGTCCGTCGAAATAGATCCCATTAGGCGTGAAAGCTAAAATAGTGGTTAAAATTATATGAATGGATCCCTGAAAATCAGTGATAACACACGAAACGTTTGAAAAGGCGTTGGTTTCAACATCTAGCCATTCATTTAAACATATAGCCATTCAGAGTGATAGGAACTTTAAGTACAATCTGACCACACCTTCCAGGATATTTTTCTTTTTATGAATGATGTGCAGAGGACATATATTCAGAATGGTTTGACATGGGCCATGTGATCAGATTGGGTAACTGCGCCCACGTTGATCACACACGAAACGTTTGAAAAGGCGTTGGTTTCAACATACAGCCATACAGAGTGATAGAAACTTTAAGTACAAACTGACCATATCTTCCAGAACATTTTCCTTTTTTGAAGGATGTGCAGAGGACATATATTCAGAATGGTTTGTCATGAGCCATGTGATCAGGCGTGGTGACTGCGCCCACGTTGTTCCTTACTTCGTGCTGCGCAGTACATGTTCAGCCTGCACAGATGTGTAGAATATTCAACAGAAAGGAAGGATAATTGGATTGCACAGCTCTAAGGGAAAACTTGACGACAAGCCCTGGCTGTTTGTCTGATCATCCCTGGTATTTCGCTGAGGGATTGAAGCAAGAAAAACACAGCCCCTTTAGGCTTCAGGATGCCTTACGCCCCGTGAACTTAAAGCTTAGCCAAACAGGTTGTCCTTGTGGCATTTCGTGGTTGCAACCCATCTTGTGTTTGCAAAGCAAAGTTTTGACTTCACAGGACAGAGCGATCGTTAAAGGGATAGTTTTTTGTTCAACATTCTTCTTCATATGTCACCTATAAAAAAATCAAAACAAGATTGTTGGAATCAAAACTATGTATGAAGAAAAGATAGACAAACATATGCTTTTATCAAACGCAGTCAGGGAAAGTTGTAATTAAACATATAACTCCAGATATAACAACACTGATATAACGAAAGTTGGATAGAACGAACGTACTTCTTATCCCCAGGCGAGGTTTGAAGAGAAACTGACATATGACATATTATTTACCTAATAGTGCGTGAGTTGGGTTTAACGCCGCTTTTAACAGTATTCCAGTTATATCGCGGCGTTTTACCTAATAAATACAACAAAGCTAAGTATCACACTGACAAGGAAGAGAATTTGTGTAAACCCGATGAAGGAGTAAGTATAAACTCCGAAACGTTGTGTTCCACCTAATAAAGAAGTTTACATCCATAACTTCTCTTGCTTATGTGTTTCACTTCTAAATGCCATTTAATTACAGTAACTTAATAATACTGATGAATTTATACTTCCGGTTATTATCATACACTGTATATAACTATTACAAGAAAAATTGTGAATGAATGTTGATTAATTAGTCATCAAAATGTCTATTTCAGAAATAAAGGCGGCTGTAAATATAGGTGACAAAGCCCTTTCCATATTCATAACATAAAACTGCAAAGAGAAGAGTCGATTGTACGATTCCGACTCTTTCATTAGCACGTGTTTATGTGTCACTATCACATAAAAAGATCCCGTAAAGATGAGAGTATCCTGCATTGCATGTAAGTAATTCATGGACTTGGCAAACCGGTGACTGAAAACATGAACAACAATACTTTACCAAGCGGCGTTAAAAACTCACTTACTTTCTAATAACAGGGGCAGATTATTTGTTTGTTTGTTGTTTAACGCCGCACTCAGCAATATTCCAGCTATATGACGGCGGTCTGTAAATAATCGAAACTGGACCAGACGATCCAGTGATTGACATCATCAGCATCGATACGATGACATGCGTCAACCAAGTAAGCGAGCCTGACCACCCGATCCCCTTAGTCGCCTCTTACGGCAAGCTTAGTCGCCTTTTACGGCAAACTACTTAGTTCGTATTCGACAGGGTACCGAATTCGAAGTGCATTTCCGGAAATATTTGCAGGACGTTAGTGAAGCTTGGGATGTTCTCAAACCACAAAACTTAACTTTGTTTTGCATGCAGAGTTCACGATCTCCGCTTTTCTTTGATGAATGCAAGGAGGACGAAGTTCCGCATTGTATACGTGTATAACCTATACACAGACATTAGGTAAATGTAAAGGTAGCTGTCACCTTTGCCTAAGCATTCACTACTCAAACCTTGTATGTCGACCTATGCATGTATGTACAAACGTTTTCCTAATGAATTACATACCAAATGTCAAACCTTTATTCATCTTCTTTCGAAAAGTTTCTAGTAGGTAAGCAATACCCACTGCATGATGCGTTCATTTGAAAACATTATATGCTTTGGCATAATTATTTCTTTTACTATAAACTGAATTCGAACACATTAGTTTTTTCTATGTTTAACAAACTGCCATTTTAAATGTTTGTTTTCTACGAAAAACATCATTTAAACAATTAAAAACAATTAAATGAACGGATATATCCCGATAAAGAACTTTTCACCCTTGATGTAGCTATTTCCTATCTGTAGGAAAAGGATTCCAAGTTGGGGACACTATTCGAAGCTTAGTCCTGTTTAACTCTTCGAATGTTAAACATATTTTTATTTTTGTCTGGACTGATATTCTCTGGCGTTGATGTTTTATATTTACTATACTTTACTAACGCGCTTCCCCTTGTGGGCGTTTCAATAGTGTCCCGTTTGCTTTTAAATTTAACCATATAGTGAAAGGAAACTACTTGGAGAACAAGTAGAAAGGAAGAAAAAGGCGAGACAACAAAACATCTCGCACAGCAAATACTGACACTACTTGGCTTCACGATACGCAAACATTAAAGCATGTCAGATGCAGAGTAGCTTGACATCAATCTTGTTAACAGTTTCTGGAGGATGTCACATGTCTGTGTGGCTGAATGCTCATGGCCATCCCTGGAACACGTGAGCCTCAAGATTTGGTGTTAGATATAAGGTTATTTTAATACTGGTATCTAGAGTGGGTGTATAATGGCCGAGTCTTGATACTGTTCTCTAAATTTTGCGCCCAAACCCTTTCCATATCCAATAGAAATCTCTGCATAAAGAAGAGTCGATTGTACGATTCCGACGATATCATGTGTTTATGAACCACCATTAAGTAGTAATGATACCATTTTCGCGACCTTTTCGGACATTTACCCCGCCTCACCGGTGGCACCCGTCACAAACACATTCAAAGGCAAGTCAATTGTTCATCTAAAAAAACAGGGAATATATGGTACAAGTCAAAATAGGGAATTGCATCGAACATCATTTTTGTCACTGATGCGTCAAATCTAGAAATGTCCTCCACATGTCTACCATGAAACTTTTTGAAAGCTTTACTGAGGCCTTGAATGTTGTAACCTTGATCAAACAACTTCCGAGGAAGAGTCGTAAAACAAACACCGTGGCGAGGCAATCTCATTATTTTAGAAAAAAAAGGGTATAACATGTAGGGAAGTCATGAAAATAGAATCACCACACCAAAAGAGGTGATTTTCGTAACCGGATACCCCGAATCATTTCGGTGAGTATCGGGTGGGATACGCTCCGGTCGACGGAACCACCAGTTTTCGTGCTGTGACTAAGCACATTCTCTGGTTCTTTAGACGAAAGTGAATCATCATCATCATCATCATCATCAACATCATCATCATCATCGCCATCTCCCTTCGTCACATGAAATCTAATTATTAGTATCGCTAAAATATTTCATCTTATTAAGACCCCAGTACCTGGACGTAATCAGATCCCGGCTCAGGAGAGGTACCAAAGTACATATTGATAACCCATCCTGTCATAACGATAATCCTGTCAGACAACAGGTTTTGCAAGCGGAAATATTGATATGCAAATGTCAGCAGTATCATAACAGAAATATTCGGACAGATATATGTCTTGGAATAATTTTATACATTTAAACATGAGAGAAAGATGTTTCTCTTAAATATTCAACGTCAATACTGGAGAATAATTTGTTCGATTATCCACATAAACTGATTCCAATGGGTGTAAACAGGCAAAAAAGTGGTGAAAATTAAATGAATAGATCACTGAAAAATCAGTGATGACACCAGGTGTTCTCGCAAAGGATGTTATTAAACATGTCAAACATCTTTCGTGATGAACCTTCACACGAGTGATGCATGCAGTCCATGTTCTCTTACAAACAAATAGACAAGAAGCCATCAGTAACACAACTGTTTCCTATTTTAGGTAGTTGATTGGCGTGATAATTAGTGTTTATGATCAAAGTCAATCATGGTTTTCCGTTCTTTTATGTTCTAAATCTTTCAGTCTTGGCAACATGAATGGGTTAGTGTGACCCAGACTGAATTGCTGACCATACTCACAAGCCGGGAATATTGGCTCAAAGTTAAATAAATAATTGATCGTCAGAGACCAGGCATACAAATTGCAGCATGTGCAGGTATGTTCGGCACAAATAGGACAAAAAATGAAAAAAATACAACTACTTTCTTTCTATACGATTAGCTGTGTAAGGAATTTGTTCAAAAATATTTTGCAAACGGTTATACTTAAGAAACATTTGCATTGGTGAAATGTTTACCAATTAACGTCTTTATTTGACTAGAGCGTATTTATACATTATTGTACAAATATCTCCCCCTCGGTATGACATATATCATTCATAAGAAAGGCTTAATACGGTATTTTGTTCACGTGTAAAAATCACAGCAGTACTAAGACGGCGATTAAAATAGTGACATTCGTCAATCTTAAAAGCAACAAAAAAGGTGCAAATCTTTTCCACGTATCTCTCGCACATGCGCAAAGCTTATGGATCCAGCGCGCGGAAAGATATGACCTTGCCCTTGCACTTTTATTCAGCCGTTAATCCCTAGTTCCTTTGTTTTAATCCCGGGCTGAAACCATATTTGCTTTATGCCGCCTTTGTATAAAATGAAGATCTTGTGAGAAAAATATAAAGGAAGAAACAAGCGTTTGGAGCAGTAATGTCCCTCTAAAGGTTGTGACAATTATAGGTAGAATAACATTAGTCGACGTGTGATAATTTGGTTGTTACCAATTTGGAATATATGATGTTTACTGTTATCCTGTTGTTTCTTCACGTTGGACTCGGCCAATCACAACATGCATCCAATACGTTTGCCATCGACCTTCAAGGTAGGTACCATTTGACTGCACTCCCTTTCACTCCCATTCAAGTGGTAAATTATACACAATGTGTATCTTCTCGTTATCTACTTTTTAAAAGAGGTATGCCATGACCGATTAACTATAGTAATTATGAAAGAATCGTTTGGTGCTTAACTTCTTCTATAACTGGATACACGTAGACACGGGTCTTCCTATTGATGTCACTTTCGTTATGTTCACACAATTGAGAATCTTTTTCAAATGCCGACAGACCCGTGAAGATCCGGGGTAGAATAGGTCTTCAGCAACCCAGGCTTGCCGTAAAAGGCGATTATGCTTGTCGTAAAAGCGACTAACGGGATCGGGTGGTCAGACTCGCTGACTTGGTTGATACATGTCATTGATCCCAATTGCTCGGATCGATGCTCATGAGATCAATCACTGGATTGTCTGGTCCAGACTTGATTATTTACAGACCTCTGTCATATAGCTGGAATATTGCTGAGTGCGGCGTTAAACAACAAACAAACAATCAAATGCCGATGTTACACAACCACCTTTGAAATCACTCTCCGGGGAGATGAAAACAGAGTATTATATTGCCACATGCTTTTATATGGCGCAAGGTATTGTCTGTTTGTCGTTGTTAAACGACGCAATTTTCCAGCCATAAGACGGCGGCATGTAAATAATCGAGTCGTGAACAGACAATCCAGTGATTGATATTATCAGCAACGATTCCAGTTGTCGGAGTCAATGGATGATAGCTATCAACCAAGTCATCGAGACTGACCACCAGAACCATTTCGTCGTCTGTTACGACCATCATAGGTTCCTGGAGACCAATTCTAACCCGGAATCCCCACGGGGATCTGATTATCAGTATTGTTATTTTACACAAAAATATATGTGACATTATCTCGAACACATTTACGGAATGAATATCACAAGTATTGGATGAACTAAATTTATGAGTGAGTGAATATAGTTTAACGCCGCTTTTAGCAATATTCCAGCAATATCACGGCGGGGGACACAAGAACTTAATTTATAACTTTAAAGATTATTAACTGCCGGTAAAAGAATGTATAGGCACACGTTTGATGGTCGATAAAACTAAAACAAACAAAAAATGGTTATTCGACGGAATCCCTTTTTGAAATACAGGCACACATTCTTCACCCAGAAAAAGGTACAAGGTGCGATTTGCCAACGCGTGTTGTACTGGTGTAATTTAAGAAGATACTCTGCACAAATGTTTCACTTCGAACTGTGAATACAAATAAACGTCAGGATCCAGATGCTTGCATTCAATTACTAAACTGTCGGCAAAGGAAGGTATACCAAGAAATGGTTATGGGGTGTTAATGTATTTTATACTGGTTTCATTGTTGTGTTTGGTCTTTAAGATTGCATTTTTTGCGACTGTATTCAGCCTTGTGTATATTTTTGTCTTCTTCTGTAATAGGCATTTAGAAGTTGGTGTACTAATTAAGTAAGGATAAGAATTTATGGATGAACAACTTCTTTATTACAATAAAGAGCGACGTTTCGGTGTAGGTTATAACGGTGTTAGAACCTACACCGAAACGTCGCTCTTAATTGTAACAAAGAAGTTGTTCATCCATAAATTCTTATCCTTACTTGTGTATATTCATGCCAGGCGGTTTAGACTGAACCATGTTTAATATCCGTGGTTTACATGAACATGTCAAGTAAACATGGTCTTGCTGAATATCCTTTAATCAATCTGCTATGCTGACGTAAACGATACATTACATCCATGTTGCTATATATATGTATATAATCAGTATCGATTATCTGTCGGAACAGGTTCTATTGTTCATAAATAGCGGTGGAAATTATATGAAATGGACCCCTGAAAATCAGTGATGGCGCCAGGTGTTCGCGAAAAGGGTGAAACAAGATTAACACAAATAGAAAATTAACAGTTATCTTTATGAATGATAGTCAGAATATATTTTCCATGACCAAACAAAAAACACCCAATGATATTACTGACGAAATACTGAGAAGGTTAATATAGCAAAAGAGTAACAGTATTATTTAAAAAAAAGCTCGAAAAAGTTCGTCTCGTGAAGAATCCGGGTTATAATTGATCTTCAGCAACCCATGCTTGTCGTAAGAGGCGACTGACTGGATCGGGTGGTCAGGCTCGCTGAATTGGTTGATGCATGTCATCGTATCCCAATTGCGTGAATCGATGCTCATGATGTCAACCGCTGGATTGTGTGATCCAGATTCGATTATTTACAGACCGCCGTCATATTGCCTAGTGCGGCGGTAAACAACAAATGATAATAATAATAATAATAATAATAATAATAATAATAGAAAACGTTTTTCCGAAAAGAGACCAATTTAACAGTTTGAATATTTGAATTGGTAACAATGGTGTATAAGGGCGGGTTGTTACAGTAGCCTGTAATTCAAGCCAAATGTTAAAACTGAACTAGTCTGACAGCGATTCGCTTACGAACACACACGCGCTGTATGCCCATGTCTGTAATTGCCGAAGATAAGGAAAAATAGTGGAGAAGCAATGTTCACACATAGTTAGGGCGTCAAAATAGCGTTCACCTTTTCCAAGTAGAGGCTGACATCGTTTAGAACGCTTTGTATACATTAAATGTGTAGATGCCCTTTACGCCCATTGGAATTTGTTTTGTCGAATAGTGGTGACTTGTTATCCTCCTTTTTCGACGTTCCATATTTACATTTATAAGACCGTGAATGAGAGAATGGTAATTTGTTCACGCAAAATCAACGTATTTTTTCTTTTGTCTCTTTAATTAACCTATATCACGCGCCCATTCAGATTTCGTCAAAACTAGACCATAGAAACCATTAGTGTAAGTTTCAATCAATGGTTGTGGTTACAAACACTCTTCGTGGGGGGGGGGGGGGGGGGGGGGGGGGGGCACGGGTTGCCCAGTCGTCTAAGGCGCCGCGATTCGCTGTGCAGAGTTGCGTCCCTTTGGCACGCCAGAAACCTATGATTGTAGCTTCGAATCCCGGTTCGCCCCGATTATGTTTCTAGGTTTGTCAGCACCATACCCGTGCTCGTGGGTTTCAGAGAAGTGGTAAACGTCTGAGACCTGCATCACTTGGGGCTTTCCTCCCACATTAAGCTGACACGCCGTGATATAACTAGAATACTGTTAAAAGCGGCGTAAAACCCAACTCACTCACTCACTCACTCACTTTGTCAGGGGACAGTTGCAAAAAGAGTGAGTGAGTATGGTTTAACGCCGCTTTTAGTAATATTCCAGCAATATCACAGCGGGGACACCAGAAATGGGCTTCACACAATGTACCCATGTCGGGAATCGAACCCGGGTCATCAGCGTGACGGACCCGTGAAGATTCCGGGGTAGAATAGGTCTTCAGCAACCCATGCTTACCGTAAAAGGTGACTATGCTTGTCGTAAAAGGCGACTAACGGGATCGGGTGGTCAGGCTCGCTGACTTGGTTGATGCATGTCATCGATCCCAATTGCGTGGATCGATGCTCATGATATTAATCACTTGATGGTCTGGTCCAGTCTTGATTATTTACGGACCGCCGTCATAAAGGTGGAATATTGCTGAGTGCGGCGTTAAACAACAAACCAACTAACCAACCAATCTTCAGCGTGATGAGCGAACGCTTTAACCACTAGGCTACCCGACCACCCCAGTTGCAAAAAGAGATCTCTCCTCTACGACTCCCATACTTTAACATTGTCTTACGACAGTGTGAGCGCTAAGAACGCTTTTGGGAACGGGGTCCTGGAGTGAGAACATCCCCTGCCTGCACAATGCGATCGTATCGCAACTGCCACTTTTCTAACGCCTACATTTTAACACTGGCTGAGAATAGCTGCAGCTCAGATTGATCCCGGTTCGCCCCGATTATGTTTCTAGGTTTGTCAGCACCATACCCGTGCTCGTGGGTTTCAGCGAAGTGGTAAACGTCTCAGACCTGCATCACTTCGGGCTTTCCTCCCACATTAAACTGACACGCCGTGATATAACTGGAATACTGTTAAAACGGCGTTAAACCCAACTCACTTTCATTTGGATAGTTAGAATAAATAATACAGTTACACTAAACACCGATCAGCAACCAAGTTAAGAGGAATGCTACGTTACGTAGTTCTGAAAGAGGAAATACAGATCCCTGCACCTTATTCCGCCAAACGCCTCACGTCGCTGAAGTACGATGCAGTTTCAGCCAGGTCTAAAAAAGAAGTGTGACCACCAGGTCTCGATAAAGGTAAAACGAACGAGGAAGCATTGCCACATTCCTGCATTTTCAGAATCCTTAGTCGTGATCTGTTCATGCTAACACAAGTTAACATTTAAAAAACATATTTCACTGACAGTGTTATGAAGGAAGATCTTAAAATCTTAAGGTGAGGGATAACCCAAAGTTACCAGCGATTCCAACACATTTAAATGCAATTTCCTATGCATTGGTAATAAATCCCTTGGACAAGCTTAATCCTGACAAAAACGGATAGCGAAACTTAACCAGGGTATTTCGGATCGTAAACATTTTCAATAGGATCTACCACCTCCGTGGCGAAGTGGATATAGTCCGGAGTTGAAGGGCGGTGGATGGATCTTATGGCCGCGTCATTCCAAAAGACGTTAAAAGATGGTACTTGTTGTTACCCTGCCTGGCGCCAGCTTGGTATTAAGGGGATAAAATGAAGCCTGGTCTTCTTGGAGTCAGTAAAATGTGTTTTAGAAGGCAATACATAGAGCAGGGTAGCACAAAAGAACTGACGTAAGTTTTGACTAGTAAAAGCAGCAGGAATGTTCGTCGCAATGTCAGTGGAATAATCATGAACGCTAAGTTAAACCGCATTTTACCTCCAATCAAATCTTGGGCCGTCTACCTCAAAACCTCCCCCCCCCCAAAAAAAACAACCAACAACCCCCAAACAAACCAACAAACCAACAAAACAAACAAACCAATTTGCAAATTATTTACTGAAGAAACAACAAACGAGATCATGAATACTTTTAGGGGCATTTTTGATATCTTCTCCGACAGACCGCTCCCTCTGAAGCTATGCTTAGAGATGAGAAACCCACAAAAAAGTAACACTATGGATCTCCATATATTATCAGGCCAAAAATTGTCTGATGTATTGCCCTATTTGGACTTCCAGCATATGATCCTGTGTTTTTCAGGTGTACAATTGATTTGCCTTTGCATGTGTTTGTGACGGGTGCCACCGCTGAGCAGGATAAGCTCACCTTTTGGCGAACACTTGGTATCATCACTATTTGATAGTGATTCATAAACACGTGCTTATGATATAGTCGGAATCGTACTATCAACTGCTTTATGCAGAGTTTTCTATTGGATATGGAAACGGTTTGTCGCTTTATTTACACTGACCAACAAAAATGCTTTTTTCTAAATTACAGAAATGTGTGAGGAGTGTGACACGTCCACAGGTTCTGGGTACGTGAATCACCCCAAGTACTGCCATCTGTTCATCCATTGCTCAAGGGGTGCTAACGACAACCTTAGAGGGGAAGTGAAGGAATGCACAAGAGGGCTTCTGTGGTCTCAGACAGTCAAACAATGTGTTTGGCCGAACGAGTCAGACTGTCCTACAAGTAAGTGGTTGATAACATATAAGACCTTCGTGTGTTAACAATCTTTTGTTTGTTTATTTGTTGTTTAACGCCGCGCTCAGCATTATGCCAGCTATTTGACGGCGGTCTGTAAATAATCGAGTCTGAACCAGACAATCCAGTGATTAACATCATCAGCATCGATACGATGACATGCATCAACCATGTTAGCGAGCCTGACCACCCGATCCCTTTAGTCGCCTCTTACGACAAGCATAGTCGCCTTTTACGGCAAACTACTTAGTTCGTATTCGACAGGGCACCGAATTCGAAGTGCATTTCCGGAAATATTTGCAGGACGTGAGTGAAGCTTGGGATGTTCTCAAACCACAAAACTTAACTATGTTTTGCATGCAGAGTTCACGATCTCCGCTTTTCTTTGATGAATGCAAGGAGGACGATGTTCCGCATTGTATACGTGTATAACCTATACACAGACATTAGGTAAATGTAAAGGTAGCTGTCACCTTTGCTTAAGCATTCACTACTCAAACCTTGTATGTCGACCTATACATGAGCATCGATCCACGCAATTGGGATCGACGACATGCATCAACCAAGTCAGCGTTACATGCCTCCTGTGAAAGGTTTGAAATTCCCACAAGTGTTTGTCCTTCAAACAAGCCATGTATTACTTTTAAAATCTTGTTCCTGTGAAATAAGGCCAGATTTTACAAAGTCATATAGTTTTATTCATTAATTGCTTTTCAATTTTCTTTTGGATTATTGTTACCATGTTAACAATAAGTTAAGTTTTAGGTCTTCAAATCCTGGTTGTGTTAAATAGGGTCAGAACTTAATCAGGTGATTTATTGCTTTGTTAAAATCCTATGTATTAGTCCTTAAATCCTGTTTCGGTTTAACAAGGTAACTGTTTTAAAGAAGTCATAATCTTTTAGCAAAATCATGTTTTCGTTCAATAAGGCCACTATTGTAAGAAAGCCATAGACATGTTCACAAGTTGCTTGTCAATTTGTATTTGCTTAATTGCATATGTTAAACGTGTAGCGCTATCGTCGTTGTGTACTCATTCATGACTTACGTTTCATGTTTACCTGTATTTATGTTTGTTACTATGAGCCTTTCGTAAATGTAAACCCAATTCCAAATCGGGTAATAAAGTATTATCTTAACTTAACTCTTGCCTTATCTTAAATGTTCCATTCTCAAGAACAGTTTATCATCCATGTCATTACGAATAGATGTTATGTTTCTGTGAACTGTTTCTGACTGTTTTAAAATAATGGTGTTTTTAATGTAATTTGAACCTTCGTAATCAGCACCCCGTTTTTACAGAAACAATGGCTGTTTGAAATTTCAGTTACGGCTCTTTATTTTAACGTGTACAGCAATGTCCAGATTTACGGGGTTCTATTCTACGCAATGTGAACTAAGCTTAGTGTTGAGCAATAGTATTGTCACACCCTCGACAGCCGTAATCCTAGAATTTGTGAGTTATCTGTCCAAACCGATAACATCTTAACATATGTAAAGAAGAACACCTTTAGTTCGGTCCCCGTTAATACGGAAACCCTCTTTTCCGGACTATTCTTGTCGGAACGTCTATATACACACAGAAAAAAAAATATTACTCTATCAAATTGATTTGTTAACCCATACACTTGTTTCTCCTTACGATTATACTGGGACAATACAGTCTGGATAAACGACGTTTCCTGTACTACATTTACATTTCGTCCTTCAGATCCCTGTTACAACAAATCCCTGTCTTTCCGCGACTTACGGAACTGCAATGGATTTTTCACCTGCCCCAAAGCCGTCCGTTTGCTGTACAACTGTTGCCCAACAGATGAACGATTTGACGAATCTCAAGGAATGTGTGTACCAAGCCCTGGTTGTAACGACCCGTGCCTGCCAGGATCCTCAAATTCTTCCTCCGAACCACCAGGTAGGTCCACAACGCCAATCACTGTAATTACATTCCACTGGAGGTTGTCTCTTTTGTTCCTCGTCTTGTCGTCAACACAGAAATACCTCAATGACGAATTTCCTGGAAGCACGTGTCTCTGCTATGGCGCCGTCCCCTCATCAAACTCTCGTGTGCCTAGGGAGCGTGTTGCACTCACATATTATTTGCAGTAGAAGAAGCTGTTAAATCATCGTGAGCTGACGTCAATAGGACACCCTCATGTTTGGTATTTAAAGACTAGAACATGTCCTGATAAATTTACACTGTTGTAAACGATGCCCAGGACGACAACGCTCTCATCACTCATCAAAAATGCATTTTATCAAGTTATTGAAATAAAGCGACAAAACCCTTACCATATCTAATAGAAATCTCTGTATAAAGCAGTGTCGATTGTACGAATATTTTAACCCGTTGTTGTGTGTTTTCAAAATATACAACGATGTTGAATATATAACTGGACAAGTACTAGGATCTTGGGTAAAAAGTTTATGCGATAGAGCATATTCTCAAAATAGTAGCTCGTTATGTTGTTCCCATTTTGCCTCTACATCTATGTAAACAAGGGGATGATAATACATATTGATGTGTACACATCAAGTGTCCAGATTGCTGGATCAATCTAAATATTTGATATACACGTACGTCCTTCGCCATAATTCATGCTACATATACATGTATATACATCAACGTTCTGCTATAATAAAATCATTACATAAATGTAGTTTCCACTTATCGTTGAAATGCAGGCTTGTATGTTGCAATACAATGATTCTTCGCTCTGCAGATCAGATTCAGACATGTATTTTTTAATCCAACGTTTATGTACTGCAGAATGTAAACGGTTCCCTTATTCTGTAGATGAAATTCAGCCATGTATTTTGTAATCCAACGTTTATGTACTGCAGAATGTAAACGGTTCCCTTATTCTGTAGATGAAATTCAGACATGTATTTTGTAATCCAACGTTTATGTACTGCAGAATGTAAACGGTTCCCTTATTCTGTAGATGAAATTCAGACATGTATTTTGTAATCCAACTTTTATGTACTGCAGAATGTAAACGGTTCCCAAACCTCGTAGATGAGATTCAGACATGTATTTTTTAATCTAAATTTTATGTACTGCAGAATGTAAACGGTTCCCTTATTCTGTAGATGAGGTTCAGACATGTATTTTGTAATCCAACTTTAATGTACTGCAAATGTAAAAGGTTCCCTTATTCCGTAGATAAGACACATACATATATGTTGTCATCCAACGTTAATGTACTGCCGAATGTAACGGTTCCCTTATTCCGTAGACAAGACACATACATATATGTTGTAATCCAATGTGTATGTACTGCAAATGTAAACGGTTCCCCCACTCAGTAGATGAGATTCAGACAGGTATTTTTTAATCTAACTTTTATGTACTGCAAAATGTAAACGGTTCCCTTATTCTGTAGATGAAATTCAGACAAGTATTTTGTAATGCAGTTTTTATGTACTGCAGAATGTAACGGTTCCCTTATTCCGTAGATAAGACACATACATATATGTTGTAATCCAACGTTTATGTACTGCAGAATGTAACGGTTGCCTTACTCCATAGATAAGACACATACATATATGTTGTAATCCAACGTTTATGTACTGCAGAATGTAACGGTTGCCTTACTCCGTAGATAAGACACATACATATATGTTGTAATCCAATGTGTATGTACTGCAAATGTAAACGGTTGCCTTACTCCATAGATAAGACACATACATATATGTTGTAATCCAACGTTAATGTACTGCCGAATGTAACGGTTCCCTTATTCCGTAGACAAGACACATACATATATGTTGTAATCCATCGTTTATGTACTGCAAATGTAAACGGTTCCCTTATTCCGTAGATAAAACACATACATATATGTTGTAATTCTACGTTTGTCTTGCAGAATGTAAACGGTTCGTTCACCCTGAAGGTAAAAACAAGTACATCTGGGAGACTGGCGGTACTAACTCCACCTTCAACTGTGCCCAGGGCACCGCCTTCTCCGTCGACTCCTGCAGCTGCACGGACTCTGTAGACCTGACGAGAATGGGTAATGTACACACGTCATTTATGGGACCCGTGAAGATCCAGGGTAGAATAAGTCTTCAGCAACCCATGCTTGTCGCAAAAGGCGACTGTACTCGTCGTAAGAGGCGATCAACGGGATCGGGTGGTCGCGTTCGCTGACTTGGTTGATGCATGTCCTCGTATCCCAGTTGCGTGAATCGATGCTCATGATGTCAAACACTGGATTGTCTGGTCCAGATTATTTACAGACCGCCATCATATAGATGGAATGTTGCTAAATGCGGCGTTAAAGAACAAACAAACAAACATATTTTTTATCATTCAACCTGTCCATTTCGTCTTTTGTAGTGGATTCCAAAGCTCCATAAGTATACGTACAAAGAGCAGGAGTTAAACAAAAAAAAATAAACAAACATCTTCTAGAATTCTGACAGGTTACATATTCTGCCCATTACACGTATCTATTATCGGTTTTCGTTTTGTACTTCATTTCAAACAATCGTCATTAACTACAAAATGGGACCAACTTCCTAATATTTGAAATAATTCGACTGCTGGTTCGTTCACTTCTGTCAGGGCAAGTTGACCATCACGTAAATGATCAGGACCCGTGAAGATCGGGTTAGAATTGACCAGCAACCCAATGGCATGCTGGTTGCAAGAGGTGACTAACGGCATTGGGTGGTAACTCGATTGATCCACGTCACCGTATATCCCATTTGCGTAGATCGATGTTCATGATGTTAATCTCTGGATTGTCTGGTCCAGACTCGAATGTTTGCGGCTGTTTTATAGCTGAAATATTGCTGAGTGCAGCGTTTAACAACTATTAAGAAAACCTAAAAGAACCTTTTTATTCTTGTTCATTGAGAAGTTTTAGTCACCTCCATTATCAAAATAACCACGGATATGTACCAAGACAGTAGAAACCTATATTTATAACAAACTGAAATCTTTATTTTAACAATTGTAGAATTTTTTTTGTATACTTCGTATAATGCAGTCAAGATTTTCTCCTGTGATGACCACCATCTTTGCACGAGCACATGGCAACATTCAATTTCTACAACGATTCCTAGGTGTAGGTTTAGAATGTCTCGCTTCTATGTGTAACCTGTTTACACAAGACAGGTTTACGAGTTCGTATCTCCTGGAGGTCTTGTTTGTTTTATTTAACACACATGAACATGAACATGAACATACAAATTCAATCTTGATATTCGTTAAATTGTCCTATAAAGGTCACTGGATTACATACACATGTGACGTTCTTGAACATAATAGGTACAAGTACGTTAGTAATTTTCTTGAAAGCTGTTGTTTTGTTGTTTCTCAACGTCCACCACAACTAAATGAAAATGTCCTGATTCCATTTAATCTAATTGATGTATCATTTACACAATGCTGTCAAAAACCCATTCGTTTATTTGTGTTTGAGTTAAAGAACTGCCTAATTATGAATTGTTTTAGCAAATTATTGGTTTGTTGTTTAATGTCACACTCAGCTCTGTGACAACCGCCTGTAAATTCACAATCTGACACATATTAACGGTCACGTGAGACGCTGAACTATATGCAATCAGAGGATTTACTTTCTAACCTGCAGAAGATGACGCTAGTTATGAGATGGTAGCCGATGACGTTTTTATTTCTCGTAATCAAGATTGTTCCTGCAAATAATCCAGTTGGATTAACTGCCTTCATTTACACTTGAAGCCATTTGAGTAGATGTAAACGCCCTTACCTTATTGATATTCATTCTCGTAGAATACACCTCAATATTTTCTAAGAACCAACCTTTGACTGAAGATGATTATTTTGGTCCTCAGAAAATGATGAGTATATAAAACAATAGGTGAGCTACAGAGCCTTGATGCTATTGGTGGAGTGTACATTTGGTTTATATTACAAACTTTTCAACTAACGGCTAACACCTTGCAATTTTGAATGTGGGATTAAAACAAATATTTCCGTAAAAAAAGAGAGTTAAATATCAGTCATGTTTTTTTTTTTCTAATACAGCCAAATGCGAGCCGTACATTTACCTCCCCTTTGATGAGAATGTCAAGGACAAACTTGGACGTACTGCTACCGGTGGCATCGATTCTTGGATTCAAAGGTCTGAACCAGCTTCAATAGGTGGTGGATCTGTATATTTCAATGGCCATAGACAGGTGATCGCCTGGGCCCTCAACAACATGGAGTTCAAATCCAACTTCACGTTATACTTCCGCTTTAAGGCGGACTTCAAACAAAGTCAGAAAGGAGAAAAATTTGCTCTGGTTGATAATAGTGACTGCGAGAAGGAGGCAACTTTTGGGATCGCCTTGTTGCGTTCCGGGGTCAAGACAGGGTCAGTTCATGGAGGATTCAGATTAAAGAATGGACAAGCAGTCACCACCAGTTCGAGAGATATCGTAAGTTGATAATTCGATCGATACAATACAACTGAGTGAGTATGGTTTTACACCGATTTTAGCAATAGTGCAGCAATATGACGGCGAGGGTCGCCAGAAATGGGTTTCACAACACAACGACCCATGTGGGGAATCGAACACTTTATCCCATTAGCTACCCCACCGCCCCTCGAGAGATACAGGAGTGTCAACATGCGTTAGTTTAACGGAGCTTTGAACTGTATATATCAGGGTTATATAACGGCGTTCCCAGCTTGTGGAGAGTTTACAATCATGCAGGATTTAGAACTTTACCACTCGAGTGTTCACACAAAGAGATATTTAACCAAGGCGAACCGGGTTTCAAATCTGAAATTCGAAAAAGGATTTCTGGTACACTTAAGTGGCGGACTTGCAGCGCCTTAGACGACTGGAAATCAATATGCATTAAGCATGTGTCATTCTGTTAAGCAACTGTTGAAGCAGATTTTCCGCTTTGGCTGTCAGTGTCCTGAGCCATGTCATGTTTAAATATAGTTTGTGTTATCTCTCGTCAAATGTGCCTATAAGGATATGAGTAAAAGTGAATTGCCTGTCGCTCCAAACAATTAAAGGTGTTAAAGAAATGTTGTCATGTTATCGCTTTAAAATCCACTCAAAATGCAAAGTTCAAAAGAATTACTGAAATTTGTTCATCGACAAACACGCCCCTTTTTTCAACCCTTGTTTGTGCAGCCCCTGAACGTGTGGCACGAGGTAATCCTGCTGAAGAACGGACCCGTCACAGAACTGAGGGTGGACGACGAGGTGTACCCCATTGAGGGAATAGGTAGGGTCAAGCTACTGTTTTACAGAAGTTCTTCTTCCAGGTGACGTCAAAAGAATTATTAATGAATTCAGAATCCTCGTTGGCCGACTAATGCTGGCGCAAAGCAAACGTGAATTACCCAGCCCATTCACATTAGGACATTAAAAGTAGATTGGGTGATTCGACAGTTTTCTAAATATGTTGTCCATGTGTACTATATTTCTATTATTCATTTCTCGTTGCTTGCTCATTGCTGAAACTAGTAATGTACGTATGCATGTATAAGCCATAACTTCATCAATTTTGTTTCGCCAGAACAAATAACATCCAAATGTGAAAACCATAATGTTCTGACATTCCCTAGGTCTGGAGGCTGACATTTCCCGTGTGGACTGTTCCATGACCGTTGGGAAAGGGACAGGTCTGGTCAATTTCATTGGCTACATTGACGAGGTAAGGACATGTACATAGCACAGGAGAGGGATGGGGGATTGGATACTTGGTTGACAGACTTTATTTCTGTAAAGACTTTTTCGGATGATTGACACATAAACATGACATCATATTCACATGATTACATTTAAAAAAAACACCTCAAAAGAGAATGTCAAATGGTCGACCCCTATTCATTGTTGGCCTTGCGCTGCCAGATTCACCATAGTGAAAATACAGATCGTTAATAATCTACTATGACCAACCCAAACCGCCCAAACTGTGCCATTGAATGACACATATAATTTAATTAAATTAAATTAAATATAATGGCGTGTGTACATTTTAGAAACGTTTCAAAATACTTTTATCTGACGATGTATATCAATAGTATCTTTTTATTGTCTATTGCACGTTAAAGTGAACCGTAATAGCATTATTTGCGTCAGTTTACATGTTTTTTTTAAATATTAATATTTGCACGTTTACCCTTCTTGCCTACATTTTTCTGTCTGTGTATGCTTCACGTTCAGATCATATTACAGACAGCCTCCGTGGTCTACTGGTAGGGCGTCCGCCCGGAGAGCAAAAGCCCGGGATTCGATCCCCGGCCGCGTAATACCAAAAAACGTTAAAAGATGGTACTTGTTACTCTGTCTGGCGCTCCTCATTAAGGGGCTAAAACAAGGACTGGTCGGCTGGTATACTGCGTCTAAGTGGGGTATTCATGTTAAACTGCGGCATGGTATCTCAATGGGCTAGCACTATAAAATCGGCATCAGTCCGGACTATTTCAGGCAGACACACACACGCATCCACGTCGCTATATGTGTGCAATAATCTTGGACGCGACGGAAAACACAATTTCTCCTCACCTCAGCTTTGGCCCGTGAAGATTCTGTTTAGAATAGTCTTCAGCAACCCATGCTTGCCGTAAAAGGCGACTATGCTTGTCGTAAGAGGCGACTAAGGGGATCGGGTGGTCAGGCTCGCTAACTTGGTTGATGCATGTCATCGTATCCCAATTGCGTGGATCGATGCTTATGATGTAAATCACTGGATTGTCTGGCCCAGACTCGATTATTTACAGACCGCCGTCATATAGCTGGAATATTGCTGAGTGCGGCGTTAAACGACAAATAAACAATCACCTCAGCTGGTATTACAGCTTCACGTTTACTCTCTGCAGGTGAAGTTCTACAAATGTGTTCCCCCCGAGTACGTCAGCAAGTAACATCGGTTGGTACAGCAGCGAGAGCACCAGATGAGCAGCTCATTAAAGTTCATATTGTTGTTGTTTCATCGAGAGGCTGCTGGTTTGAATGTATAGTATGTCGATGTAGATGAATATATATTCAAGAATGTTCTTTACGTATGTGTTCGAAACATTGTATTATGACTTTTTACATGTATGTATTATTGTTGTAAGGATAATATTACCATTGATGTTGCATGAGATAAGATACACGTTTGAATAAATGCTTAAACTATCCTGTGACTTATCGCCAATTTCAGTTAAAAATTTCATAAAATAAATCCTGAGATGTATCTGCTGAAAGCAGAGTCCATTGTGTGAGTACAAGTAAATCATAAGCATATGCTTATGAATTGTTATACAACATTTTGACGATCCCAATTCACGTGTTCGCGATAAGGTAAGCATATCCTGCCCCACCAGTAGCACACCCGTCACAAACGCATGCAAGGGCAAGTCAACTGTTCACCTGAACAAACATAGGAACATGGGGTTCAAGTCAAAATTGGGAATCGCATCGGACATCAATTTTGTCACTGATGCGTCAGATTTGGAAATGTCCTCCACATGTCTCGATTAAACCTCCTCAACTTCACCGAGGCTTCGAATGTTATAAATCTGTTACCCTTCAAGTCAATTAGAGAATCGCATCGGCCATCAATTTTGTCACTGATGCGTCTGATTTGGAAATGTCTTCCACATGTCTCGATTAAACCTCTTCAACTTCACCGAGGCTTCGAATGTTGTAAATCTGTTATCCTTCAAGTCAATTAGAGACTCGCATCGGACATCAATTTTGTCACTGATGCGTCAGATTTGGAAATGTCTTCCACGTGTCTCGATTAAACCTCTTCAACTTCACCGAGGCTTCGAATGTTGAAACCCTGTTACCCTGTAACACAAGCATTGAAATAAACTGTGACTTTGAATATTTTAACATTTTCACCCTCAAGGTACTCTCACAGGTGGTGCCTCGGGGGATGACCTTGTATATAGGGTGGGTCACATTGTAAGCAATCGCTACCCCCATGACCGTGCCTTGTCCCCTCTCCGCGTGGGCTGCTGAAACTGGCCACCTCACGTGTCAACACTCGGCTCTTTTGAAGCGCAGACTCCTGGCTTATCAAAGCCTCATTGCTTCTTGTCCACATCGCCATTATGTTTGGCGTCAGATTGTACAAATCAGATGTTGTTTGGAGAGGAATTGTAAGATACTTGTTTAAACAATTAAGGTGTTTGGAAAGGAAATTTTTCAAAGGAAACTCTCAGCTTAAGAAACAATTAACCGACATGACACTCTCCGGGTAGTAGAAGTGTAAATGTTTACTTTGGGAGACTCATCACTGTTCACACCCATTTCAGGCATCCTTAAACACGTTGAACTTGATCAAGTTGAGGCGTCTACACATGGCTCTGGATTCGAACAGGGAAATTCCGTTACACAACATTAATGTAATAACCGTCGAAATACACTCTCGTTTTCAATTTATTTTTCCAATTGTGTTTGGTTTAAATAGGATTTTGAGGACAATTCTTTTAACTAGTTAATATTCTACCTCCCATTGTATAATATCCCATTCACCTATTGGGGGAGTAATAATTATGATAAATAATAATAAAACAAATAAATAATAGGCCATTTATATTGCGCACGAGTAGGAATATTTTTTTTCACTTGCATTGTAAACTGAATGGTATATTTTACGTAAACCTACTTACGCCACAAATGATTCTCTTAAAATAGATTTGCATCTCCATCAGACCCAATGATTGCTTGTCCTCGTACCCAAACGGAGTGGGTCGTTGCTCGCAATATCACACACACGCACGCAGGCACGCACGCACGCACGCACGCACGCACGCACGCACGCACACACACACACACATACACACACAAAGAAACCAAAAAAACCAAAAAAAACCAAACAAACAAAAACCAAACAATCACACACACAAAAACACACGCCATTAAACCCTTTCATCAAAACATATTTTTGGAATAAATTTTCATGTTTCGCAAACAGAAAGCGTTCGATTCGGGATATAGTGTGGTTTCCGAAAGTGCATATTGCGGATAAGACTGTTTTGACGCGATCATCCTTGTAATTATTTTTTTATGATTTGAGTTCCATTCAGAACAATCCTCTTTCTCTCCCACGTTGTCATCATAGCTGGGCTCGCTAGCGACACACGGCAAACATGCATTCCTAAGAACGCTACCGACGCTGCTTTTGCAACTCACCAGGTAGGGTGAGGGTACAATATACTGCTCCTCAGGCATAAATATTCCGTATAGTTTCTTCTGCCCATTTTAAACAAACCGATGAGTCACTATACGCGAGCATGCATTGTCTGAAACAGCATGTCACACCACATTCAGTAGCCTCAACTGTTTACACAGGGCTAGATAAAGGTGTCTAGTCACTGCACATGCACTGAACTGAACATTATTTTTTACCACAAATATATACTGTTTGGGTGTTTTTTTTTGTTTAACGCCGCACTTCGCAATATTCAAGCTATATGACGCCGGTCTGTAAATAATCGAGTCTGGACCAGACAATCCAGTGATCATGAGCATCGTTCTAATAAATTAGGATACGATGACATGCATCAACCAAGCCAGCGAGCCTGACCCGATCCCGTTAGTCGCCTCTTACGAATATCATAGTCGCCTTTTACGGCAAGCGTGGGTTGTGATTTGATTGAAAGAGGTAAGTATCGTGATACTTTTAGGGGTAGTTTTATAAAATAGTGTCTTCACGACAAAAATATCCACAAACATATTCATGACCCCTAACATTTTTGCTCAGCATATACAGGATGGTTTTAATAACACAAAACACCTGGTGTTATCAACGATGTTCAGTGATGGACTAATTGGCCCTTTACACCCAATGGAACCTGTTTCGGCGGATAATGGTTTATTCTCCGGAGGGACACGGGTGGCCCAGTCGTCTAAGGCGCCGCGATTCGCTGTGCAGAGTTGCGTCCCTTGGGCACGCCAGAAACCTATGATTTTGGGTTCGAATCCCGGTTCGCCCCAATTATGTTTCTAGGTCTGTCAGCACCATACCCGTGCTCGTGGGTTTCACCGAAGTGGTCAACGTCTGAGACCTGCATCACTTCGGGCTTTCCTCCCACATTAAGCTGACACGCCGTGATATAACTGGAATAATGTTAAAAGCGGCGTTAAACCCAACTCAATCACTCAATTATTCTCTGGCGATGACGTTCCATATTAAGATTTATGAATGAATATATCTTACCGCGCGGTCGTATTGGACAATATTTTACGTTATCATTTCAATTTTTGTAAAAGACAAATACAAGGCTTATGTATATTCCTATAAACTACTTTTCTTTCAGTATTGAAATAAGTTAAGAGCCACGATAGGATAAAAAAAGCTGAGTGTTAAAAATTGTCATTTCTTTCGACATTGGGTATTTAATGTTGGGTCGGTATAATCTTAAAACTCCGTGGGGATTCCGGGTTAGGGGGAATCTAAAGTAAGGGGCGACTAAATGGATCGGGTGGTCAGGCTCGCTGACTTTGATTTGATTTCATCGTGCCCGAATTGCGTTGATTTATGCACGGTATCTCCCTTCCTGGCAGCTTGGGTCCTGGTGACAAATGATATCAATTGCTGTTTTATTTTTGTCCAGACTCTAAAAATTCCATGCCGCTATATTGTAATATTGTAACGTGCGTTGTTTAACAAACCTATATACAGAAAAAACAACACGCAAACTAAACACGTGAAGAAATCATACTCAGTTTCAAAGTATATAGCTGGTTTTTTTGTATATATTGTGTTTTCGGGCAGATATACATGTACGCCTCTTGAATAGATCACGGATCATAATCAGTGTGAATCTTGGATCCTGGTACAAATAAGGGACGCAACTGTGCTATGCGAATTTCCGTTTCATAGACCACAGCGCCGACTCAGTAGCAACACTGTCAATGATATTTTTTCTAAACAATACGCCAAATCATCAAATACTTATCAGTTCAACTGGCGCACATAAACTTATAAACCTCAAGTGACATCTTCCTTAGTATTGTTTTTCTACACAAAGTCCCCGACCCAGTATATATTCTACAGAAAGTCTCCCGACCCATGGATATTCTACACAAAGTCCCCCAACCCTGGGATATTCTACACAAAGTCCCCCGACCCAGGGATATTCTACACAAAGTCCCCCGACCCAGGTATATTCTACACAAAGCCCCCCGACCCTGGGATATTCTACACAAAGCCCCCCGACCCAGGGATATTCTACACAAAGTCCGCCGACCCAGGTATATACTACACAAAGTCCCCCGACCCTGGGATATTCTACACAAAGTCCCCCGACCCAGGTATATAATACAGAAAGTCCCCCGACCCAGGTATATAATACAGAAAGCCCCCCGACCCAGGTATATACTACAGAAAGTCCCCCGACCCAGGTATATTCTACACAAAGTCCCCCGACCCAGGTATATACTACAGAAAGTCCCCCGACCCAGGTATATTCTACACAAAGTCCCCCGACCCTGGGATATTCTACAGAAAGTCCCCCTACCCTGGGATATTCTACAGAACGTCACCCGACCCAGGAATATTCTACACAAAGTCCCCCGACCCATGGATATTCTACAGAAAGTCCCCCGACCCTGGGATATTCTACACAAAGTCCCCCGACCCAGGTATATTCTACACAAAGTCCCCCAACCCAGGTATATACTACAGAAAGTCCCCCGACCCAGAGATATTCTACACAAAGTCCCCGACCCTGGGATATTTTACACAAAGTCCCCCGACCCTGGGATATTTTACACAAAGTCCGCCGACCCAGAGATATTCTACACAAAGTCCCCCGACCCTGGGATATTTTACACAAAGTCCCCCGACCCAGGGATATTCTACACAAAGTCCTCCGGCCCAGGTATATTCTACAGAAAGTCCCCCGACCCAGGTATATTCTACACAAAGTCCCCCGACCCTGGGATATTTTACACAAAGTCCCCCGACCCTGGGATATTCTACACAAAGTCCCCCGACCCAGGTATATTCTACACAAAGTCTCCCAACCCAGGTATATTTTACACAAATTCCCCCGACCCAGGTATATTTTACACAAAGTCCCCCAACCCAGGGATATTCTACACAAAGTCCCCCGACCCAGGTATATACTACACAAAGTCCCCCGACCCAGGTATATACTACAGAAAGTCCCTCAACCCAGGTATATACTACACAAAGTCTCCTGACCCAGGTATATACTACAGAAAGTCCCTCAACCCAGGTATATACTACAGAAAGTCCCCCGACCCATGGATATTCTACACAAAGTCCCCCGACCCAGGGATATTCTACACAAAGTCCCCCGACCCAGGGATATTCTACACAAAGTCTCCTGACCCAGGTATATACTACAGAAAGTCCCCCGACCCAGGTATATACTACAGAAAGTCCCCCGACCCAGGTATATTCTACAGAAAGTCCCCCGACCCAGGTATATTCTACACAAAGTCCTCCGGCCCAGGGATATTCTACACAAAGTCCCCCGACCCAGGTATATTCTACACAAAGTCCCCCGACCCAGGGATATTCTACACAAAGTCCCCCAACCCAGGTATATTCTACAGAAAGTCCCCCGACCCGGGTATATTCTACACAAAGTCCCCCGACCCAGGTATATTCTACACAAAGTCCCTCGACCCGGGGATATTTTACAGAAAGTCCCCCGACCCGGGTATATTCTACAGAAAGTCCCCCGACCCAGGTATATTCTACACAAAGTCCCCCGACCCAGGTATATTCTACACAAAGTCCTCCGGCCCAGGGATATTCTACACAAAGTCCCCCGGCCCGACCCAGGGATATTCTACACAAAGTCCCCCGACCCAGGTATATTCTACACAAAGTCCCCCGACCCGGGGATATTTTACAGAAAGTCCCCCGACCCAGGGATATTCTACACAAAGTCCCCCGACCCAGGTATATTCTACACAAAGTCCCTCAACCCAGGTATATACTACAGAAAGTCCCCCGACCCAGGGACATTCTACACAAAGTCCCCGACCCTGGGATATTCTACACAAAGCCCCCCGACCCATGGATATTCTACAGAAAGTCCCCCGACCCAGGGATATTCTACACAAAGCCCCCCGACCCAGGGATATTCTACACAAAGCCCCCCGACCCAGGGATATTCTATAGAACGTCACCCGACCCAGGAAATGTCTTAACAAAGTTCCCCGACCAAGGGATATTCTACATGAAATCCCCCGACCCAGGGATATTCTGCGCAAAGTCCCCCGACCCAGGTATATTCTATAGAAAGTCTCCCGACCCAGGAATATTCTACAGACAGTCTCCTACAAATACAATCCATATTGCATCTATGACAAGGCTAAATTAAGGAAATGGGCGATATAATGTAAAGTCAAACGACAAATGCTACTTTGGGATCTAATCAGCAACCTTAATCGTCTGTAAAGAAAGCGACGCTTACAACGAGTACGCCAGCAAGAGACATTTTACGTCCGTTTCCGAAAGTTTGTGGTTGGTAACATAAAGTTGTAGAATGAAGAACAATGTTGAGTCAGATTTTTCTTACAGCTTCTACGACAGATGAAACACTGTCCCTCCGGTTTGGTTAAAAATGTAAAGTTTAACACTCCGGGTCTGTGATGCAAGGGTGTTCATGTGTAGGATAATAACACGTCAGAGGTTGTTTTTTATGAAATGTAAATCTGAATCCAAGGGATAAAACCGAGGGGCCAAAAGTTTTATCAGGAGGATGAGGGTTGTTAATCTTATAAAAATCCGAGGGTAAGTTACGAAGGCTGCACGTTCGATCCGCGGGAATATAAAGAAAACAATTGTCATTTGATTTTACATTTCATTACATTGTGTTCACATACAAAATACATTTCTGTCGATAAACATTCATATGTTACAATATAAACGGATTTTGTATTAATAAAATCCCCGTGATATTATATAAAATCCCAGAGATATTATAACATATTATATAGAAGAGTCCCGCGGATATTATTACATCCCTGTTTATTAGATTTATTGTGACTGGAGAACAATAGTATGACGTCACTGTAGGTTTATAAGCTGTCTGTATACTCCACGTGATCTTTCTCTCGTACGCTGACGAGTTCGTTTGAGACCGCTCTGCATTTGTTTCATAACAAGGCATCCCCATGTTTTTTTCTTCTTCTGGTATCTCTTCCACTTAGACGGTTTCTAAGTACAGTAAACTACGTTTATAACGAACACGCTTGTAACGAACTGTTTTTAGGTCACGTCCATTTGCTGTATATATATTGTAAATATGCTTATAACGAACTACGGGTATAACGAACTAAATTTAGTGGTCCCTTTGAGTTCGTTATAACCGTAGTTTACTGTAGGATGAACACTCATCCTCCCGCTTGGTTGAGAATGTACCAATCCCTTACGCAATCGGCCTGCTTCATCACCCCCACACCTCACCCCCAGCCCCCTCGGGTTTACATTCTCAATCAAGCCTGAGGAATTGTGTTTTATCCTTTACATAAAATGAAAACATAACAATGTATAGTCAAATAAAAGGGGAAGGGGAAGAAAACTGCTGATTTCGAGTAGTAGAATCAATCAACTGGTTAATATGCAGGAGTTATACCTTTCATTCGACTCTTGCTTAAAAGTTGTTTGATCACCGTTACAACATTTAAGGCCTCTGTAAGGCTTTCAAGAAGTTGCATAGCACACATGTTGAGGCCATTTTCAAATTTGTAACACAAATGAAGTCCGATGCAATTTTCTGTTTTGACTTTGACCATTTTTTCCAGTGTTTTTTTTTCAAATGAATAATTGACTTGCCTGTGCATGTGTGTGTGACAGGTGACACCGGTCGGGCAGGATACGCTTTCCTTTTGGCGAACACCTGATATCATCACTATTTGATATTCATTCACAAACACATGCTCATTGATGCAGGTTGATGCACATGATGTTAATCTTTAGATTGACCCGATTATTATTACAGCTTGAATATTGTTCAGTGCGGCGTAAAAGAGCAAACGAAACGAAAACAAAATGCATCGGGATTATGGGGCATAGTAACAATAGCTGTTGTATACTACGGGTTGTATAAAAATGTGTTCTAGTACGAATACGTGGAGTCATGTGTCATGTCATGTGTCACACACACACGCAAACACGCATGCACTCACTCACGCACACGCACACCTCCACGCACACACACTCACGCACACGTACACACAAACCCACGCAAACACATGCACGCACGCACCTCATGCACATCGTTCCCACGACAGTGTGCCTCTGTCTGTTCATCGTGGAATTGATTCGTTTGTTTGTTTATTGTTTAAAGCCGCACTCAGCAATATTCCAGCTAAATGACGGCGGTATGTACATAATCGAGTCTTGACCAGACAAACCAGTGATTGACATCATGAGCATCGATCCATGCAATTTGTAAACGATGACATGCATCAACCAAGTCAGATAGCCTAGCGGGATTCGAACCATCAGGGCCTAAAATGTTCATGTTGTTGCCTAAAGGGTCTCTCACACCTAGCCGATTTGTGTCGCCGGAGCTATACCGGAGTACAAATTTGGCGATTTTAGGGGATCGGTACAAGAACGACAGCCCAACGGTATCACAACGCTAAGAACGGTAGTACATCGTCAGGACATCGGCGAAATATTTAGCAACAGCAGGCGACGGTAGAAATTTTTAAACATGCTCAAACATTTCCGCCGTTGCGCTGCCGGAGCGAGCAGTACAACTACAACGGCAGTACAACGGCAATACTCCGGTATGGCTTCGTTAATGTCGGTAGAGCACCGGTACGCCTCGTTATGGATCGGTGGCTCTCCAGTAGCCTCAATTCAATGTGTACCGTCCTTGCACCGATGGGATACCGCAGTACTAACGAATACCACCGAAGTAGTACCGATGTGCCGCCAATGTGATACCGGAGCTCCACCGTCACATCGGCTGCGCAACGGTATCACTCGGCTATAGCTCCGGTTAAAGATGTACATCGGTTTCATAAACAGAATATCTAATCACTGATACAGATGCTATGCCTGATATGATTCCGTGTTGTGTATTGGGTTCCAATGAAGATTGTATGCATGGAAAGTGCTGTACTTAATAATACAATGTTTGCGTGTAAATGTTTCGAATTGAGGCTTCAGACATTTCAGCCTCGTTGAATCGAATCTCAAGGCTCAGTTATTTAAGGCACTGAAACTTAGGTAACTAAGGCACTGCAACAAGAGTTAACAAGAGTTAGCCGAGCGATGACCAACTGCTTCTGAATCCTAGATTGTGATACTTGGTCATTCAGAACCATAACCGTTCTCGTGGACTTAACAAAGTGGCAAATGTCGACACATATTACTCCAGGCATTCCTCCTACATTAACATGACATGGTACACCTCATGATAGAAGTAAATACTTTTGAAAGCGGCATCCACGCCCAACTCGGGGCAGTAGGGTGGGTAAGTAGTTAAAGCCTTGGCTTGTTACGCCAAAGATCTAGGTTCGATTTCCCACACAGGCACAATGTCCATCATTTATAACAACCCCACCCCCGTGATAATGATGGGACATCTCTGATAGCGGCGTAACAAAACACTCATTCACTTTTAAGTTATGTTCCTTCCTTTTGTAAATAGGTTGGAGGCTCTTGAAGACCTAGGTTAAACCTGATCTTCAGCAGCCCGTGTTTGTCGTAAGAGTCGACGAACGGGATCGGGAGGTCAGGCTCGCTGACTTGGTTGAGGCATGTCATCATAGATCGGTGCTCAGAATGCCAACCACTGGGCTGTCTGGTTCAAACTCGATTATTTACAAACCGTCGTCATATAGCTGGAATATTGCTTTGATCGACCTTAAACAACAAACAAACAAACGAATGGGGAGTTCAGAATATGATTCTGTTAACACTTTCTCCTCTGCGTTGGTATATTGATATGGACAAGCTATGTCTTGTAAGGCCAAAGTACAGTAAGCCTTGGTGCCGAGAGTCTATACAAATCATGTTCTTAATCAATACACAATCGACAGCCGATATATAACACACTACCCTGCCAGGTGTTCTGCGATCGATACTATCTTGAAGACAAGTCTTACAACAAACTGTTATCTGCCTCCAACACTGACCTGAACAAGTATTATTTACCGTATTGTACAATGTAAACGTATATATCCGTGTCTGTGTTGCCGTTTCGACCAGCTCGCCAAGGCATGCAGACAGTACAATTGGACATTGCTAGGCTGATATTTATTTTCAATTTCATCGTGGTTATGTCATCACTTACAAAGACTGTTGCGTTCTTAGGTAAAACTGGAATCATTTCCTTGAACATACACGCACATAATTTTATTACCATTCGTACCGGCAGCTCTAGGTAAATATCGATGTAAACAAATATCGAATGATTTCCACATTCATTGAATCAAAGTGGATATAACTTATGGATATCAACTTCTTTATTTACTGTGAAGGCGACGTTTCGGTATAGATCCTTATACCGTTGTCAGGCAAGGCTTTCTTGACAACGTAGAAGGATCTATACTGAAACGTCGCTTTTACAGTGAATAAAGAAGTTGTTATCCATAAATTATCTCTACTTTGTCATCTGTCAACTTCTAAGGAAAGCTTATCAAACAATTCATTCATGGAATGGAGAAGGCGGAATAAGCTTGTGAGTACATTTGATACCTAATTAACCATGGTTGTATACCGTCAACGCCAGAGATTGATCAGTTTCGATTATCTGTTTAGGGCAAAAAAGAGTGAACATTATGTGAATGGATCACTGAAAATCAATGACACCAGGTGTTCGATGTTTGAAGAGGTGATGCTCGCAGGTGGCAAATGGCCTGGGGCCTCTCACGTGAAGCTGACAGTATATGATATACCTGTGATATACTCCCCACTGATGTCTCCAAGCGCGACCCACCTGTTTATTTACGGTAACGGCAGTCTCTGGTGACGGCGTGGCTGCATCACCTGCCAACAGTCTGTAGCCGACGCAGACAGCGACACTTCGTCACAGCTTCACGACCATTCCTGACTGACGAGCCACAGCCATTTTGTACATCCTATAGTGAGGTTCAGTGGTGGATGTGACATGTGGTGACGGGAGGTTAGATGGATGCCCATGGATTTCGGGGAGAGTGATATCAGTCGTCCGTCAGGTGGGTTTATGACCAGATCGATATCCTCATCACACGAGGCGAGTTAAGCAGTGAATGTTACGAGCAGGCGTAATGTAGCGATAATGATAGCTCTTTCTGATGATTAGCTATTTATTACATAGTTATGGTTGAATGACATCAAACTGGAAATAACAATCATTATTGCAATTCTTTAATGTCATCCGACAATTTCTTTACAAGTGAAGGCACTTGACCAGTAAGTCAAGTACGCAATGTAAGATACTTCCAGATCTAGATGACGCGTGAGCTACATTGACCAATGTTCCATCTTTAATTCTTCCATATATGGCTTTGGTTTCTAATTGTGTCATCTTGTCCTGTCGTTTACAAGCCCACGGGTTTGGGGTCGCATGTCAGCTGCCAGTGCACTTTGTCTCAATTTATAATTTCCCGAGTTGCTTACGGCGTTATCTCATTGTTGTGTCAATATTTGACATGTTCCTGGGATATAACGGGAACTAGTGCATTGTAAGGTTTGTCATTCGGTTTTAGCGTTCGTGCGTGACATACAGTGTGTTTAAGGTTTATAATTCATTTAATGACATACAGTGTATGTAAGGTCTATCATTCACTAAGTGACCGCCTCCGTGGTCTCGTGGTAGAGCGTCCGCCCGGAGAGCGGAAGGTCCGGGGTTCGATCCCCGAGCGCGTCACACCAAAAGACGTTAAAAGATTGTAGTTGTTGTTACCCTGTCTGGCGCTCGGCATCAAGGGGCTAAAACAAGGACTGGTCGGCTCGGAGTCAGTATACTGTGTCTGAGTGGGGTATTCATGTTTAACTGCGGCATGGTATCTCAGTGTGCTAGCACTATAAATCGGCATCAGTCTGGACTAGTACAAGCAGCCACACAAACACACACACGTACTTGCACGTCGCTATATAAGTGCAATAATTTTGGACGCGACGTTAAATCCCATTTCACCTCACCTCACATTCACTAAGTGACATATAGTGTATGTAAGGTCTCTCATTTACTAAGTGACATATAGTGTATGTAAGGTCTATCATTTACTTAGTGACATATAGTGTATATAAGGTCTATCATCTACTAAGTGACATATTGTGTATGTAAGATCTATCATTTACTAAGTGACATATAGTGTATGTAAGGTCTATCATTTACTTAGTGACATAAAGTGTATGTAAGATCTATCATTTACTAAGTGACATATAGTGTATGTAAGGTCTATCATTTACTTAGTGACATATAGTGTATGTAAGGTCTATCATTTACTAAGTGACATATAGTGTATGTAAGGTCTATCATTTACTACGTGACATTCAGTGTATGTAAGGTCTATCATTTACTAAGTGACATATAGTGTATGTAAGGTCTATCATTCACTAAGTGACATATAGTGTATGTAAGGTCTATCATTTACTAAGTGACATATAGTGTATGTAAGATCTATCATTTACTAAGTGACATTCAGTGTATGTAAGGTCTATCATTTACTAAGTGACATATAGTGTATGTAAGGTCCATCATTCAGTGAGTGACATTCAGTGTATGTAAGGTCTATCATTCACTAAGTGACATATAGTGTATGTAAGGTCTATCATTTACTAAGTGACATATAGTGTATGTAAGGTCTATCATTTACTTAGTGACATTCAGTGTATGTAAGGTCTATCATTCACTAAGTGACATATAGTGTATGTAAGGTCTATCATTTACTAAGTGACATATAGTGTATGTAAGGTCTATCATTTACTAAGTGACATATAGTGTATGTAAGGTCTATCATTTACTAAGTGACATATAGTGTATGTAAGGTCTATCATTTACTTAGTGACATATAGTGTATGTAAGGTCTATCATTTACTAAGTGACATTCAGTGTATGTAAGGTCTATCATTTACTAAGTGACATATAGTGTATGTAAGGTCTATCATTTACTACGTGACATTCAGTGTATGTAAGGTCTATCATTCACTAAGTGACATATAGTGTATGTAAGGTCTATCATTTACTAAGTGACATATAGTGTATGTAAGATCTATCATTTACTAAGTGACATATTGTGTATGTAAGGTCTATCATTTACTAAGTGACATATAGTGTATGTAAGGTCTAACATTCACTAAGTGACATTCAGTGTATGTAAGGTCTATCTTAGACCCGGGTTCAATTCCCTTTCATGGGTACAATGTTGGAAGCCCCTTTTTGGTGTACCCCGCCGTGCTATAGCTGGAATATCGCTAAAAGCGGCGTTAAACCATACTCACTCACTCCATTAAGTGGCATACAGAGTAGGTAAAGATCTATCATTCATAAAGTGGCATACAGTGCATGTATTGACACATAAACGTTTATCTTGTTTCTCATAGCAAAAACCTAAATTTCTCTTAGTTTTTTTGCACGCTATATTAGTTTCTATTCTGGATTATTAGATATATTTTCTATTCAAAACTTTCACTTTTTGATGTAATCCATTCTGAAAAGTGTTCAGTTTTTGAAAATCAAAACTGAAAAAAATAATTTGAATTTAGAAATTAGAAACAAGAAATGCAACAGTTATTGATGCGGCCTAGCTTAGGTTGGTACTTAATTACTGTTGATGCATGATCGTTTGAATAATATATAACTATCAATGATTACTTTATAGATCGCTTTTTGAAATTCGAAACAAACTTTGTTGGGGGTAAAAGTGTATGACCTTTTCAACTAAATACACAAATGATGCATGGAACAAAGTATAGAATTCGAACATACAGGACCTTCTGTCACGTTCTCGCTTTGCAAGTCGCTGTGCAGAGTTTTACTCCTGATACTCAACATGGACAATGGTTTCTTTCTGCAGAGGAAATATGTGTTAAATATTGTGGAGAAAATTTGAGTTTCATTTTATGTATATGCATCTATAACAGAAGCGATGATGCTTATTCCTTTCATCAATAATAGAAACCCATCAATGTACGTATTTCCTTTGAGACAAGTTTTGCGGAAATGCTCATGTCGTTTCGGTATTTCAAGAATGTACTCTCCATAACGACACTAATAGTAAGACTAGTTCATCTCGTTCGGAACACATAATACAGTTAGGTGTTCATTGTTACCGCATCGCCATTTGAATAATGATCAACTTGTGTCACTATATGGTCATTTATGAACGTGGCCTAGTGGAGAGAACGTGTGCTCAAAGTGCAGAAGGTCGGCGGTCGATTCCACGCTGCGCCTCACCGAAAGATGGTACTTGTTGTTACACCGCCTGAGGTTCGGCATTAAGGGGACGAAACAAGACTAGTTGGCTAGGAACCAGGATACTGTGTCTGAATGGGGTATTCATGCCAAACTGCGGTATGGTATCTCAGTGGCCTAGCACAAAGGAACATGCATTAATCCAGACTAGTACACACAGATGCAGGGTGACCCAAAATTGAAGCAGGTGGGAAATAAACATTTTGTAAAATCTACGAGCACGAGTAGGTAGTCAGTTGCGTTGACAGAGGTCAGAGGTTTCTCTGGCGACTAAGTGACGTAATCCTCCACAGCAAATTCCAGCGGCTCAGACATGTTCGACGACTAGGCTACAGTAGCAGCAGCAGCAGCAGTAACAGTAGTCTCAGCTTAGGAGTATCAATAGCTTTAGTTTTAAAAGTAGTACACATATCTTTTTTACCTTTTTTTGTTAATTTTATTTTAATTTTTTCTGTTGCCTTTTATACGGTCAACCAGCTTAGTGGATTTAGTGAGCTTTTGGACAACAAAAGAGAGCAGACTTAATAAAGTGAAGAATAAGAGTTTTCTCACTTCACAGGTAAAGAAAATGACGGCGACAGTGACCTACCGCTTGTCCACCAGGCGGCGGCCCAGGGAGACGTTGACCTTCTGGTGGAAGTGGTTCAACAAGACCCCAGCATGCTGGAACTCCAGGATGCAGAAGGTAAACTTCATGCCACCTCGTTGACGGTGCTGATTGGCCTTGTCATACAGTTTCAGATTTAGAACCTGATGCACACGTTTATTTGTAAGCTGAGATGGTGTTAATGGTTTCTGGGAGGTCCCTTCCAAGCCATGACATTCATGTTGAATCCTGCTAAGGCACTTGTTATAAACAATGAAACATCAACCAATTTAACTACACTAAAAATAATATTGTGGACACCTTACACGCTGAATATACGTGTTCGTGTGTTTAAAAATACTTCAGTGTGAAATTGCGAAGCTTTGTAATTCACACCTGTCGCAGGTACTTACTATATATACATATATAGTTGTGATAAACAATATACCGCATTTAAAAACAGTAGACAGTAAATACTCCATGAACATTTGTACATGAAGATGATGACAAAAATAGTTCAGTGTGAAATTGCGAAGCTTTGTAATTCACACCTGTCGCAGGTTCTTACTATATATACATATATAGTTGTGATAAACAATATACCGCATTTCAAAACAGTAGACAGTAAATACTCCATGTGCATTTGTACATGAAGATGATGACATTTTTTAAAGCATCAGAATATGTTTTTCAATACATATACAGTAAACTACGGTTATAACGAACACGCTCATAACGAACTAACGGATATAACGATCTAACTTTTTAGTCCCGACTATTTGCTGTAGTTATGCTGTATATATGCTTATAACGAACTACGGTTATAACGAACTAAAATTAGTAGTCACTATGAGTTCGTTATAACCGTAGTTTACTGTATGACAAATGAAGTTGTATTATCTCTCCACACAGGCTTCACTCCACTCACACATACAGTACAGAGCAAACAACTTCGAGGGGTCAAGCGGCTCATTAAGATGGGCGCCAACATCAACGCCCAAGACAACCTTGGACGAACATGTCTATCCATAGCTGCCTATCAGGTAAGCGAAGAGTCCTTACAAAGTCCTTAGCATGCAGTGAGTGTCTGAGTATGGTTCATCGCATCTCTGAACAGTATTTTATTTAGCCTAATGTGGGAAGAATGTCTTCATGGTGTGGGAAACCTTTGTGCAGTGTTAAGAAACATGGCCTGGAAGCAAGAACGCGATGACTCAATACCCTGGCCTTCTATGTACCCTCTTTCTATGTCAATACAAAGAGAAGGGCACATGCCTATGTTGCTTACGATGGTGGTGAGGTGAGGTGAAATGGGGTTTAACGTCGCGTCCAAGATTATTGCACTTATATAGCGACGTGCATGCACGTGTATATGTGTGTGTGTGGCTGCTTGTACTAGTCCGGACTGATGCTGATTTATAGTGCTAGCACACTGAGATACCATGCCGCAGTTTAACATGAATACCCCACTCAGACACAGTATACTGACTCCGAGCCGACCAGTCCTTGTTTTAGCCCCTTAATGCCGAGCGCCAGACAGGGTAACAACAAGTACCATCTCTTAACGTGTTTTGGTATGACGCGGCTGGGGATTGAACCCCGGACCTTCCGCTCTCCGGGCGGACGCTCTACCATGAGACCACGGAGGCGGTGCTTACGATGGTAGGATGGCAACAATAAAACCAGGTCGTGAATGATGGTTCCCACAGATGTTTGTTCGTTTGTTTGTTGTTTAACGCCGCACTCAGCAATATTCCAGCTATATGACGGCGGTCTGTAAATAATCGAGTCTGGACCAGACAATCCAGTGATTGATGTCATGAGCATCGATCCACGCAATTGGGATTGATGACATGCATCAACCAAGTCAGCGAGCCTCTTACGACAAGCATAGTCGCCTTTTACGGCAAGCATAGGTTGCTGAAGACCTATTCTACCCCGGGTCTTCACGGGTCGTTTCCACAGATGTAGCCCAGTATACCAGTAATTCATGCTTTGTAGAATTTCGTCGATTGAGAGAGGTTCCAATCCCAAATTTGCCCCGGCCAAGATCTTTCATTTGTCGACAACAGTGATCGTGTGCTTTTAATGCAAATTGTATAAATGGTGGGTGCTACCGGTAGGACAGCCTTTTCGGGAACACCTGGTGTCATCACTGATTTTCAGCCATTTGACCTTCCAAGTGGAATATGCCCCGGCAGAAAATCTATTCTCTTGCATTGACAAATTTTAATTACCCAAACGGTTAACATTTACAACCCGGCGTCACTTTGGTTTGTTTTTTCATTCTGCATTCACTTACGATCGATACTAACGGGCACTCCATCGTCGAATAAATGTATTTAGACCCTTCATCGTCATCTATATAACATCAGTCCCAATACAAATGAAGATCGATAACACTGATCGGTACATGTCTCGTGCTGTGTGTACAAGGCACGTCGTCGTGTAGGGCATGATTGTCCTATTGTCTCATTAATCCCAGTCACGTATGACACCAGTTGCATTTCAGGGATACCTGGTGTAGCAGTAATCGTACACCAAGTGCCAAAAAAATAATAATTGTTTGTAGTTCGATTCTACTGTGCAAAGGTATTTAGCTATGTATAATTTTATCATATCCAAGGGCCGAAACAATGCAATGTAAGTTACCTCAGTACTGAAACGATGAGTTGGGGTGAAATTGGGTTTAACGTCGCGTCCAAGATTATTGCACTTAATTATAAAGCGACGTGCATGTGCAGGGTCAAATGAATACCCCACTCAGACACAGCATACTGACTTCGAGCCGACCAGTCCTTGTTGAGCCCCTTAATGCCGGGCGCCAGACAGGGTAACCATCTCTTAACGTATTTTGGTATGACGCGACCGGGGATCTAACCCTCGACCTTCCGCTCTCTGGACGGACGCCCTACCTCTAGACCACGTAGGCGGTACTGAAACGATGACATTGATTACTTGAAGTAATACATTTGCAAGTAAACGTAAATTGATTTCAGTTAATGCTTTCATGAATGATTGATAATACTGGCATACAACGCGCACTATATAATCGACTTAAATTATTGATCTGTTTCGTCAAATACAGGTTAAAGTATTGCGTAAATCATTGACATGAATCTCGTTATGTCATGTGAAACATGTTCACAAAATTAGACAAGACGTTGCTTTGAGTGAGTGAGTGAGTGATATTGTACGCCGCTTTTAGCAATATTCCAGCAATATCACGGCGGGTGACACCAGAAATGGGCTTCACATATTGTTTCCATGTGGGGAATCGAACCCGGGTTTTCGTCGTTTAGAGCAAACATTTTAACCTTTAAGCTACCCAACGGCCTCAAAGCGGCTTTGAACAGCATTCCAGTTATATCACGACGTCATCCTAACGTGGGAGAGAGCCCAAAGTGATGTAGGTCTAAAATGCTTACCACTTTACTGATACTCACCATCACGGGAATGGTGCTGACAACCTAGAACAGTAATCGGGGCGAACGTGGAGTAGAACCCATGATCATAGGTTCCTGGTTCGTTCAAGGGACGTAACTCTGCACAGTGAACTGTGGCGCCTCAGACGACTAGGCCACTCGTGCTTCCCAGTTTAAGTCAGAAAGGGTAAAATAGAATCTAAAATATTTGTCAGATAATGCCCAGCAGACCGACTACCGAAATGTTATTTTGTTCGACGTTTACACTTAAAAAGACAAAAATTAGTATTCTAATAATGTGCATGTGTTGAAAATACAATAATTATTATTGATCACAGATCTGTGGCCCAACTCAGTTAATGATGAAGGTTTTAAATTCAGCAACATATATGCCTCAATAATTGCTTAACATTAATTCGATGGAAATTGAAGCGTATTTTACGGTTGGGTGCAGTTTTACACTGCAATTTTGTATCTCCCGCGAAGTAATATAAGTATGAACAAAGCCATTCAGGTGCATTGATCGTAAATAAAGGAAGACATATTTCCATAGTTGTAAAAAATCCCTTCTAAAAGCAGGGGTCACTGTACGATTCCGACTTTTAGGTCATAAGCATGTGTTTGTAAATCTCTATCAATGGTGGTTAACCAATTTGTTACAGGTTGGGATGCGTTGATAATGAGTTCAAATGCCAGGTTCTCCCCTATTAATGTAATTTGTCTAGCAGAACTATACCCGTGGTTTTCACCAAAATGATAAACGTCTACAATTTGGGTGACTTTGGTTTTCCTTGAAGTTTAAGGTGGTACGGTTTGTGTAACTGCAATATTGTTCAAATGACGTTAATGCAGATTATAGATATATGAGGATTGTCACAAAAATGATACCATGGAGAAGTATTTACCCCCATTGTCATTTGCTGATGACAAGGACATGGTCTAATCTCTCCCCGTCTCTCTCTCCCTCTCGCTCTCTCTCTCTCTCCCCCTCTCTCTCTCTCTCTCTCTCTCTCTTGTTCATCCCAGTTAACTTCAAATGATATACAGTGTCCTCGTTTAGTCAAATTTCAGTATTTCAATATTTCGATTAATACGATTACACTTTATGGATCCGGTAGAGATAGAGAGAAGATAATGTTATACAACACACGACTTGTCAGCGGGGAGCTACAGCTCTCTCCCACAGAGAAATGCTGATTCAATGCGTCGTGTTTACTATCTTAGGCCTCGATGAAGTTGACAGCTGTGTTGTTTATCGGTTGCTTAGCAACAATCGATTATCGTGTACAAACGACAAGGACAAACTGTTAACAACGGCTCTAAATGCTAATATTATTTGTTCTTCTGCATTGAGCATTGCCTCGAGCCCTAAAGGAACAACACAAGCTAGGTGTACCAATGGAGGACGTTCATTAACGCTGTAAAGAGTGTCCTGTAAGATTCAATGTCTCATCACGATTGATTGATTTCTCTTTCTCCGTTTACGTATTTGACACGCTCTTCGTGTGTTGGTTATTACATGAATATATTGTGTATTGAAGCAATGCTACGATGAAATCTCGAAATTTAGTTTGAAGGTATTGGACGTTATTCCTATTTCACATGAATAATGATATATGTTTGTTTCTTCGGGGAAACAATACCTACTTATACCTGGTAATACATCTTGCTACAAAGGAACTACAATCATTAAGACTATTCAGATACATCCATCCATAAAAAGAAAATTAAATACCGTAAATACATAAATTCTCGACTGAGCACCGGGCGTATCTGACATGTATCTCGGAATGTCCTTAGACTTTGTTGTTTTCAGAGAGACATTTCCATCAAGATGTTTTCAATTTATTTCAAATGGTTCTTGTCCCATCTAAGTGAGACCAGGGGTTTATTCAAGGGTTAGATGAGCATTACTATTGTTCCAAATCTTGTAATCAATTGTTACAATTAACAAGGTACAACGGGTGAATAAAGAAATATTTAAAATTAATACTTATCTGTGATACTCTATTTGTTTTACTGTCCATTGTCGGCAGGTTTTTATAAACTCTCAATGTTTTTACTCTGGATATTAATTTGTCTCGTCACGATATGGATGAAATATGGCCGATGTGACGTTAAGCTTAACTCACTCACTCACTCACCCACACAATGTGTCTTCACTGTTGTCCGCATCTGTGTCTTCACCTGGGTTTAACCCTCTATTGTCTGAATGTGTGTCTTCATTTGTTTCTCTGTCTTCGTTAGGGGTATATCTTCATCACGTGTGTGGAGGGGGCACGGGTGGCCCACTCATCTGAGGCGCCGCGATTCGCTGTGCAGAGTTGCGTCCCTTGGGCAAGCCAGAAACCTATGATTGTGGGTTCGAATCCCGGTTCGCCCCGATTATGTTTCTAGGTTTGTCAGCACCATACCCGTGCTCGTGGGTTTCACCGAAGTGGTAAACGTCTGAGACCTGCATCACTTGGGGCTTTCCTCCCACATTAAGCTGACACGCCGCGATATAACTGGAATAACGTTAAAAGCGGCGTTAAACCTAACTCACTCACTCATCACGTGTGTCTGTTTTCACTGGGAATGATGCCCCTATGGTTGTTTTGTCTCTGGGGTTGGTGTTTAAGACCTTTATCTGTTGTGCCTTCACCAGGTGTAATAACATCATCATACAACCTTTCGTTTCCGTCGTCTTGCGAGCATTTCGTTTTTGAGTCTTCACGGGCTAACCTCTTCATCTTTTCCGATATTTTTTTTTAATTTGCTAGGGGTGGCATGAGGGAGTTGTGTGTCTCCTGAGGAATGGCGCCAAGAAGACAAGTTGCGACAAGTTCGGCCGGACACCCCTCCATGCAGCAACATACGACACAGACAGAAGGTAACATGATCTTCATATATATTCTCAAGAAAGACAAACTTTCCTGAAATAAAAGCGAAAAATTCCTTTCCATAATCATAAGAAATCTAAATAAAGCGACAAAACTCTTTCCATATCCAATAGAAAAAATTGCATAAAGCAGAGTCGATTGTACGATTCCGACTGTATCATGAGCATGTGTTTATGAATCACTATCAAATAGTGATGATACCAGGTGTTAGCGTATCCTGCCAAACCGGTGGCGCCCGTCTCAAACACACACAATTGTCACTTGATGTGACAAATTTGGAAATGCCGTCCACATGTCTATCATAAAATGTTTTAAAAACCTTACTATCACTGAATGCTGTAACCCTGATAAAATAACTTTTGAGCAAGAGTCGTATGACGCTGTTTGAAATCTTCGTAGAAAATCCTCAAATGGTGGTACCTCAAACGTTGAGAAATGTATACACCAAAGGCTGTGTTTATGAACCACTATCAAATAGTAGTGATACCAGGTGTTCGCGAAAAGGTGAGCGTATTCCGCCAAACCGGTGGCACCCGTCACAAATACATGCAAAGGCAAGTCAAGTGTTCACCTGAAAAAACACGGAAACATATGGTTCAAGTGAAAATAGGGAATTTCATCGGACATCATTTTTGTCACTGATGCGTCAAATTTAGAAATGACTACCATAAAACGTTTTGAAAGCTTTACTGAGGCCTTGAATGTTGTAACCTTAATCAAACAACTTCTGAACAAGAATCGTATGACGCTCTTTGAAATCTTGGCAGAAAGAGCATGCTCGATTGTATCGCAAAAGTTGTGAAATGTAAACTCCAAAGTCTGGATCTGCTGGAATATTGCCCGACATGAAGGGAAAGTTGACTATTAGAACGATGGAGTCATCCCTCTTGTCATACAGTCTTGTGGAGAGTGATTTGTCACTCTGAATCTTTATGCATAGATCTAAATATGAAACAGATGATCTCGCTGGTCTCCTTTATTTCTAGTTCAGAAATGTTATACAACACAGTCATTTCAAAGTCAACCGAGTCCGCATAGAAACAACGCAGTTTACACCTTGTTAACATCATGTTAACACCATGTTAACCGGATCGTGTTTCTTATACTCACATGCTCATGATATGGTCGGAATCGTACAAGCGACTCTGCTTTTAGCAGGTATTTCGATTGATATGGATAGCATAATGACGCTTTTATTTTACTCATATGAAATCCGTGGGGAGTCCGGTTAAGATAATAGATCCAGCAACCTCATAGCATCCCAACTGCGTGGCTTGATGACTCATGATATCAATCACTGGATTGTCAGCTCCAGATTACATATACAGATCACCTTCATATAGCTGTTTGTGGTGTAAAACAACAAGCAAACAAACAAACAAACAACATATATATATATATATATATATATATATATATATATATATATATATATACATACATACATATATATATATATATATATATATATATATATATATATATATTTATATATATATGTACAACACAAACACGTAATTGACGAGAGACATTTGTCAAACTATTTGTATCCTGTTTAATACTGATTAGTTTTGTTCACATATAAATGACCATACGCAACTTCACTTGTATGTTAAGGTCATCATTCCTGGAAGAGACGTTGTCATTGGTTACGTTAACTTTGTCAAGTATTTGTTTTCTAATCAATCCGCAGGGCTCTCACGGTGCTTCTTCAGAATATGACCAAGAGTGAGGTGAACTTCACCGACAACGAGGTAGGTCAGGTGCATCGCACGGGTAACTAGGTTAACATTTTTACGGTTATGACCGCCGTAGTCAAGTGGTAGAGCGTCCGCCCGGAGAGCCGAAGGTCCGGGGTTCGATCCTCGCCCGCGTCTAAAAGGCGAACCAAAAGGCGTTAAAAGATGATACTTGTTGTTACCCTGTCTGGCGCTCGGCATTAAGGGGCTAAACCAAGGACTGGTCGGTCGGAGTCAGTATACTGTGTTTGAGTGGGGCATTCATGTTAAACTGCGGCATGGTATCTCAGTGAGCTAACACTATACATTCGGCATCAGTTCGGACTAGTACAAGACCGGACAGGTACAAGAAGCCACACACACACATACGTGCATGCACGTCACTATATAAGTGCAATAATCTTGGACGCGAGGTCAAACCCCATTTCACCTCACCTCACATATTTATGGTGATTTTACGCTCTTATCTATCAGCTGCTACACATTCCCCTGAATGCACCTGGCACGCACAGCATCAAACAATTGAGAACTGACTCCAAGATGTTTAGTCTTCATGGTGGTATTAATGAATAAACCGGTGTGCATACTGAAAATCTGTGTAGCGGTAAATCCGAGTAACGGTAAATCCGTGTAGTGGATTTACGCAAAGTGCGCGCACATGTTTTCACGTTTGCACCTCCATGAACGCATAACCATATTGAAGTAATTTCTTACAAACAAATACGTCAACAATTATAACTTCACAGACTGTTTATTTGACCATCAACACAAACACTGTCAACAAAATACGAAATAACATCATTCTGTGCCATTATGTAATACAAGCTCCGCCCATTGTATTATCGGCCAATCGGAAAACAGTAGTCCGTTAGTTGGCGTGGTCTTTTTTCGGTTCATCGAAACAAAAACGTGAAAAGAATAGCTTGGCAAGCCAATCAAATGCCACTTTATCACATGCAATTTATTTACTCAGTATTGATAAACAGTATTTACCCCGTGATCAGCTGAATTGCCGAGGCTTTGAGACAAGTTGAAAATATGTTGACAAAAATAATATTTTATCAATTTGACAATATTGGCAATAATCATCAATTTGAGCAAAAGTTCAATCAACTGAGAAGAAAATGACCGTCACAGTATTCAGTAACCATGATTCAGTATTCCAGAACTTTGTTAATCCTAACGATTTTGGAGACACTACTGTCCTGAATAACGGTTTTGCACTATAGATTCATACTGAATGCCATGGGCACACCAAAAACCTATGGTCGTGGGTTCGAATCTTTACTCGCCCGGATTATGTTTCCAAGTTTATCATCACAATACCTGTGCTCGAGGGTTTTACCAAAGAGGTAAACGTTTGAGAGATGCATCACTTCGAAGTTTCCTCCAACACGTAACTGCCAAGCCGTGAAATAACTGAAATACTGTTCAAAGTGGTGTTTAACCCAACTCACTCGCTCATTCATGTTGAATACGCAGGTGAATTCTGTTAATTAAACAGCATCAGGAGCTATTTTTAGATATTTACGGCAGCAGTTGTCATTTGCCGTCACTACGAATGCAGGCAAATTTGGATGAGAGGGTAGGTGAATTCTGTTAATTAAACAGCATCAGGAGCTATTTTTAGATATTTACGGCAGCAGTTGTCATTTGCCGTCACTACGAATGCAGGCAAATTTGATATCTCATTAATCCAGACAATGACAATCTCGGAACCGTTAAGCCGGGCCCAGTGGATCCGGACCTCGTTAATGCGGACACGGTTAGCTTTGCTAATAAGGACATTACTAATCAGGATTCTGTTAATCTTGACAGAGTTAGTCTTGATGCCACAGACCACGTTAGTCCGGACACCGTTGGCCTCGATAATCCAGGCCCAGTTAATATCGACATTGCTAAACCAGGCCTCGCAAATCTCTGCAGACTTGATCTCGATAATCCAAGCCCAGGGAATACTGACATTGTTAAACCAGGCCTTGTAAATCCCTACAGACTTGATCTCGATAATCCAGGTCCAGGTAATACTGACATTGTTAAACCAGGCCTTGTAAATCCCTACAGACTTGATCACGATAATCCAGGCCCAGGTAATACTGACATTATTAAACCAGGCCTTGTAAATCCCTACAGACTTGATCTCGATAATCCAGGCCCAGTTAATATCGACATTGCTAAACCAGGCCTCGCAAATCTCTGCAGACTTGATCTCGATAATCCAGGCCCAGGTAATACTGACATTGTTAAACCAGGCCTTGTAAATCCCTACAGACTTGATCACGATAATCCAGGCCCAGGTAATACTGACATTGTTAAACCAGGCCTTGTAAATCCCAACAGACTTGATCTCGATAATCCAGGTCCAGGTAATACTGACATTGTTAAACCAGGCCTTGTAAATCCCTACAGACTTGATCTCGATAATCCAGGTCCAGGTAATACTGACATTGTTACACCAGGCCTTGTAAATCCCTACAGACTTGATCTCGATAATCCAGGCCCAGGTAATACTGACATTGTTAAACCAGGCCTTGTAAATCCCAACAGACTTGATCTCGATAATCCAGGCCCAGGTAATACTGACATTGTTAAACCAGGCCTTGTAAATCCCTACAGACTTGATCTCGATAATCCAGGTCCAGGTAATACTGACATTGTTACACCAGGCCTTGTAAATCCCTACAGACTTGATCTCGATAATCCAGGCCCAGGTAATACTGACATTGTTAAACCAGGCCTTGTAAATCCCAACAGACTTGATCTCGATAATCCAGGCCCAGGTAATACTGACATTGTTAAACCAGGCCTTGTAAATCCCTACAGACTTGATCTCGATAATCCAGGCCCAGGTAATACTGACATTATTAAACCAGGCCTTGTAAATCCCTACAGACTTGATCTCGATAATCCAGGCCCAGGTAATACTGACATTGTTAAACCAGGCCTTGTAAATCCCTACAGACTTGATCTCGATAATCCAGGTCCAGGTAATACTGACATTGTTATATTATATATATTATTATAATTTTCAGCTATACACTAGACTGTTTCCTGACAATGGCAGACATGACAGAGTTATATTCAGGTTACGTCACTATATTAAATATAATGTCATTTCAGCACATGTTGATTGAAGAACCTGTTGTCGAATCTTTCACAAAACCCAATTAGGAAACTTACGCAGTTAATCAGACAAAACCACAAAGAATTTTGTCTTCGAGTGAAAAAACGCATCCATGCATGTGGAAGTACTTCAGTTGCAATCAAGCACTGAAAAATCCCTTCGTGCCAACATATTTTAAAGAAGCATGCACGCGTAGAAAGACATCAACGCTGGGTTGAATTATCAAAATAGATGCTAAACATTCATATATAATTCATCACCAATTTTCAGCACGATTCAATTCCTGATAAATCCGAGCATGGCATCACGCATTGATGTTATGGAGTGAAAGCGTATGGCTTGAATGTTCTATCATTCGCATTCACCTTTCATATACAAGATAAAAAAAACTTAAATGTAATAAGCAAATAAGCACGTTTCTTGACAAACATCCAACGTTATGCCGTTATTAGTTCTTACATAACAACAAGAGCGTGGTACCCGCTAACTGTATACCTCACCGTTGGTGAGCTGATTGTTCGTGCTGGAGTCGTAAGACAATGGTTCTTGCCGCAATCAATAATCCATGTCTACCTATTTCTACCTGCAGCAAATGACAGCTCTTCACTGGGCCGCGTTTCACGGCCGCCCTACCCACTTAGAAGACCTGATTGCTAGACAGGCGGACATATTTGCTCAGGATATAGACGGAAAGACGCCCATGCACTGGGCTGCACAGGTAAGTCGACTGTATTAATGTAGTCAGGTAGATTTGGTCAGTAATGAAGACTCAGACCATTTTATCTCAGGTACATGGGGATTAGAGGCATGGTTCAGCAGAGGAGATGGAAAGGGCAAGAACAGATGGGAAATTGACGATGGAGAGGATGCAGGATACATTCTGATTCCAACATTAACGCTGTGTATGCTGTTTAGTGTGGATTTTGGTTTATGATTTACAGAGAAAAAATAAGTTTGGGATTGTCATATTGGATTGAATTGCGGTGGTATGCATATGTAATATCCTTTTCAACGTTATTGTGCAGGTACCGCTGTTGCAGTCAGCACCGTATAGTGAGTGAGTATGGTTTTACGCCGCTTTTAGCAATATTCCAGCAAAATCACGGCGGGGGACACCAGAAATGATGTCATGATAGAACAGTGGGTGATATTTGAATAAGTGAGTGAGTGAGTTTGACTTTACGCCGCTTTTAGCAATATTCCAGCAATCTCACGGCGGGTGACAACACCAGAAATGGGCTTCACGCATTGTACCCATGTCGGGAATCGAACCCGGGTTCGGTGTGGCGAGCGAACGCTTGAACCACTAGGCTACCGGACCACCCCTCAGCACCGTATAACGCCCGTTGACGTCTACTGTTATATTTCACGTTTTGGCATGCTTACTGTTATATCATTCACTTTTAGACCCCATCGATACCTACTGCTATAGTATGCCCTCTGACGTCACAAATGTTTACTGTTATATAATACCCTTTGACGTTATTCCATGCACACAGGTATATTGTTACCTTTCCTTCTGTTGTACATTTTGACGTCACGCATTCCTATTGTTATATAATACCCCTTGACGTCATAATGCATATTTGTGTATTCATACCTTTTTGGTGCCATACATGCCTACAGAAATATTTTTGACGTCACCGTTGTATTATCACTGATTTGGTTCCGTGGTTGCCTACTGATATATAGAGAATCTCACCCGAGTATCTTTTGATATCAAATATATCATCACGAGTTGATAAAAGTGGAAAAATTCCGAGGCTTGCCGAGGATTTTTGCCACTTTTATCCACGAGTGTTGATATATTTGACATCAAAAGACACGAGGGTGAGATTTTATTTATCATCCAACATCATTCTTTCAACTTTTTCAATTTGTAGACAGTAATTAGCAGTATCTTCAGTGTAAAAAGTACTGCAAACAGCTTCAGTAGCAGAGCTATCAGTGATGTCATTTGATTGTGACGTCATGGTAACCAGAGACGACACAATGGTCTGCAAAGCATTGTGATGTAATTTCATTGCAGCGATATCTACAGTGTAGATATCGCTTGATCTCATCCAAGCGATATCTCCTGTGGGAGCCAGTTTTGGATGATAAAATATTCATTTCTATTGCATGCATGTCTTCTGTAATAGGAGGCCGTTCAGAGTAACACTTGCAGTAATACAAGCTTAGAGGTGATGGTAATTTATCTTGGAGCAGCCTTATAATTGGTGTTAGTGTTATCATACTCCATGTAGTGGTGGTGAAATACACACTTCTGTTACATACCACATGATTGTGTAATGCCGATTACGCACGGCTGGATTTAATCTGCTGCATTACAAATCCTACATGTGTAATCGCAGGGTCATCGTGACTCTCTGGTAATTTTATCCGTAGTCGTACATGATAGCCAATCATCCATGGTATATAAAGGGTATCATACACACATCATTTGGTATTTCATAGGTCTATGCATTGGGCTTCTTAACAACAGGCGTTACATCTCTGAACAAACTGTTTGGGGCACGACCGGCTTATTTCTTTAGGTATTAAACCACGTCAAAAATGCTCGATTGCGGCCTCAATTAAAACTACCATCAAACATACAGTAAACTACGGTTATAACGAACTCAAAGGGACTACTAATTTTAGTTCGTCATAACCGTAATTCGTTATAAGCATATATACAGCATAACTACAGCATATAGTCGAGACTAAAAAGTTAGTTCGTTATATCCGTTAGTTCGTTATAAGGGCCTCCGTGACGCTTTCATCAAGGTTTGGGTTATATGGAGGACAGTTCCAAATTCGGTGCTTTTAGAAGGTGTGGTGAGGTGAAGTGGGGTTTAACGTCGCGTCCAAGATTATTGCACTTATATAGCGACGTGCATGTACGTGTGTGTTTGTTTGGCTGCTTGTACTAGTCCGGACTGATGCCGATTTATAGTGCTAGTTCACTGAGATACCATGCCGCAGTTTAACATGAATATCCCACTCAGTATACTGACTCCGAGCCGACCAGTCCTTGTTTTAGCCCCTTAATGCCGAGCTCCAGACAGGGTAACAACAAGTACCATCTTTTAACGTCTTTTGGTATGACGCGGCCGGGGATCGAACCCCGGACCTTCCGCTCTCCGGGCGGACGCTCTACCGCTGGACCAGGGAGGCGGTCTGCTTCTAGAAGAGATTTCTGACGATATTAAAAAGGGTTTTACCGCTTATATTTTACCTTGTCCCATGTTACAAATACATGTCTTTTGATGTCGATTTTAGTGCTTGGCTTCTAGGGCTGGGTACTCGGGTCGGGTGGGTCCTGAGTTGGACCTGGGTACCCACAGGACTACCCGGACCCGTGGTTAGTCACGTGATATTTTGTTTAATGATACAAACGTATTGTAGCTCAGTGGTTACACTACAAGTCGCTAGTGTTCGCATTTCTTTCTGACGATGCACACATTCATTTTGACTTGTACATGTTTGAGTAAAGATATAGCTTCAGTCAACTTCAGTGAACGCATGATCTGATTGTTTGATACATGTACGAGCCTACTCTTGAGACTTGCAGTGGGTAGCCGGGTAGGGTCGGGTAATAGGGGGTCGGGTACCCGGGTAGTAAATTTGGACTGGTCCAAGCCCTATTGGCTTCCAATATACGGCAGTTTCATACACATTGGCGTGTTTATTTCATGACTCGGGTCACACGGCCTGTGGTAACAACTACTAGGGTAGATCAGTGGTTATTGCAGTATGTACGGTACATTTAATATACCCAATAAGCGTCTCCTTTTGTGACAGTGTTGGTATACATGCGTTGGTTAACTCGTTGGGAAACCATGCTCAACCACACGCTATTGCAATACCGCCAAAGCTATTTATCCTGCCGAACTGCTTGTACCTCATTCTCCTCAGGTAAACGACTATATAAACGGCTTCCTATCGTTGTTAAGCGCGTCAAGGCGAAGCAATTATCTGCGACCATGTATATCGATTGATGCCATTTTAACATCAAATTATCGCTTGAGATAGGTCGTTGGATAATAATCCGAGGGAAATGGTCTTAATAATTAATACTCAGCACACTGTTTGTATAACACGATGAAACTTATTTAGTCATTGTTACACCTAACGCAGCATCAGGAATGATATGAGATGTAACACGAGAGGTATGTGTTAGGGATGAGGGTGGGGGTAGGGGTAGGGGTGGGGGAGAAGGTGGGATTAGGGTGGAGATATATAATGAAAGGTGTGTGTATAGGGGCTGAGGGGTTGCCATGCAATGATCGTGAAAATGTTCATGGGTCTCCCCAATTTGAAGACAGACTGATATCATTTTGTTTTATTGAATTTGAAATACAATGTATTCCTAAACTACATATGTAACATAATATCAACAACAACAAACAACAGTAATAATAATAATAATAATAATAATAATAATAATAATAATATAACAACAACAACAACAATCAATAACAACAACAACAATACTACTACTACTACTACTACTACTACTACTACTACTACTACTACTACTACTAATTTAATTCAAATTGTACCAACAGAATTGCAATACTTCAACGTCAACCCTATCCATTCCTAACCGCAATTGCAATATGTCTTTCACTCAATCAATCGTATCAATATAAAATATCACCTTTCAAAAGACGTGTTACACAATTCCTTTCAAAACCTAATGACCATATTGTATACCTTCTGTAGCCATTGTTGGTATTAAATACCGGCCATTTTCCAGTCAGTGGTTACGTGTTAAGTCACGCTAAGCTCGCAAGGGGTCTCTCTATTATTAGTTCCTCTGAATGCCTGCCTAGTCTGTCCCTACCAACTGGGGAGGCAGTTCAGCCATGCGATACGGCCAACTGGGACAGACACCAGTGGACATACGAAGGTTATAAGTGTGTAAACAGAAATGTTAGTATATTTTATACCCGAAAAGATATCATCAATTCCACGTACAAAACCATGTTGTGACTGGATATATTGCTGAATGTTCTCTATGTAAGGTAAGACACGAGTGTAATATTTGATGAAATGCCCTGTGTATATCATGATTTGACGTTCGATGTTTAGTGACCCATTCGTATGTTTTGCACCTATTATTGTCTTTTACGCCAAATGGAATATGTGTGGGCGGATAATCGAGACTGGTTATTCTCGTGCGCTGAGGTTGTATATTAAATATGCAGGGATTATGTAAAGAAGGGCCATTAATGATTTAGCAAGTTAACTTAGAAAGGAAGTTATTATTTTTGCTCGAATTTTCATGTGCTACAGTCGTTGCTATTTATTCACATTTAGCAGCACTACAAAACTTTATTCCCCCGTGTTTTATTAGGTGAACAACTGATTTGCGTTTGCAAGTGTTTGTGACGGTGCAACCGGTGGGGAAGAAAACGCTGACCTTGTATCATCACTATTTGATAGTGATTCCTAAACACATGCTAATGATGTAGTCGGAATCGTACAGAATTTTTTGTAGATATCATCATGGTTCTTATGATTATGTTTTTGTCGCCTTATTTAGAAATCAATATAAATCAAAAATCAAAATTAATTAATATAGTCGTATTATGCATAATTATTTCCATATTGTAGTAAGTCAGGTATAGGTATTGACGTCACACAATGTACACATTTAGACGGATATATTACTACAAAAAACTGTTAAACCAGTTTGCCAAGTTAATCAGTGAGTGAGTGAGTTAAAATGTAACGTCGCATCGGCATTATTGCAGCCATTCCCGACATGGGTACAATGTGTGAAGCCACTCACTCACTCACTATTGCAGCCATATAGCGATGCCAAGTTTACACGACAACATGACTATGGGTAACGTTCTTGAATCAATGCCAGCGTGTGTTTAATACATTCAGGTTACATACATATAATAACAATGGGTAAGTTAATATTAAATTTAGGCTGCTTTTCAAACCACGTCAGGGCTGGAGATAACGCGGAATCGTTTCATACATTGTGCTCAATTGTCTTTTGGGAAGCAGCTGTTCTACTGTCGTCATTTTCAGCTGAGGGCACACCATCTTTGTAAATAGCGTGGACTGTCATGGCGTCTGGTGCTTTTTCAGAACGGCAGTAAGAAAAGTTGTGACATTCTTGCAAGCAGTACAGACGGGGCTGAACTAATTAACTTGGCAGACCATTCAGGGAAGACAGCTGTACACTTTGCAGCTGCAGCTGGTCACGCGGAGATCGTGCAGCTGTTGTCGGGATTCCCCGGATGTGACCTTGAGGCTCTAGATCCAGACGACAGGTAAATCTAATCTGACCTTTTGATGCACGACTATCATAACCGATCCTGATGCAGTGTATTGTATTACAGGAGTATCATATATTCTAAGGTGAGGTGAAATGGGGTTTTACGTCGCGTCAATGATTATTACATTTAAATAGCGACGTGCATGTACGTGTGTGTGTTTGTGTGGCTGCTTGCACTAGTCCGGACTGATGACGATTTATAGTGCTAGCTCACTGAGATACCATGCCGCAGTTTAACATGAATACCCCACTCAGACACAGTATACTGACTCCGAGCCGACCAGTCCTTGTTTTAGCCCCTTAATGCCGAGCGCCAGACAGGGTAACAACAAGTACCATCTTTTAACGTCTTTTGGTATGACGCGGTCGGGGATCGAGACCCGGACCTTCGGCTCTCCGGGCGGACGCTCTACCACTAGACCACGGAGGCGGTCCGATATATTCTAAGACATAAATAAGACAGTGGCGTACAGCAAGGGTACGTTTTATAGGTAGATATGTTGATTGAAAAGGCTCTGCTTGGCGATGGCAAATAATGTGTGTGTTTTTCACACCAGCCTGAAATAGAATAGCTTTGTCAAGACTACGACGGGTTTTTGTGTGACGACAGGCACTTTTTTATGCAAATTGTGTCAGTGGCGGGTGCTACCGGTACAGCGGGGCAATTGTTTCGCGAAACCTTATGTCATAAATAATTTTCAGTGATCCATTTACAAAATTGTCACCGCTATTTTGCCTTTTACGCCTTATGGAACTGGTTATTCTATGGCGTTGAGGTTTTATGTTTAGATATCCATGCCTGGGCATGTTTGGTTGATGCAACGACCCCCGCAATCAGCCAGGCTGCAACCATTGCACGATATTCATGTTAGTTGTCTCTAACGACAAGCGTGGACCAGTGGAAGCTGTTCTCGCCCATTCTACCGAGAATACACACGTACATGCATTAAGGACAGGGCCCACTTGCACAAAGTAGTCTGAGCGCTAAGACTGGTGTAATCCTATGATAAAGTATGGGAGTGACGATCATCTTAGCGAAAAGATCGCTTTGTGCAAGTGGGCCCAGGACAATAGTTGACGTTCACGCACTCTATACGTATGAGTTAGAACACAACATTCACATGACTATCGTTAAGAAAACGGTATTCTCAAAATACAGAATTACCTGTGAAGTCCTTTAACTCCATATATTGGGAAGTCTCATCCGTATATTTACTGTGCGGGTACTCCGTTTGTCTCGTGTTTCGGATAAGTCCATTATTGTCGACAGAAATATTTACACTGTCTTCCTGTTTATATCTATGAAGAAGATATCGCTATGATACCGACCCTCATTCCCGACTCACCCCTCACCTGGTTAACATGGTGGCCAAAGATTATATTTATAGTTGATATTATCATATTTCTTCAGCTAAAACTCGGTGCATGCTGTGATCAAAGGATTGTTCAAAACTTATGGATGGAGTTACACAAATACACAATCAACAGGGGGCACAGGTGGCCCAATCCTATAAGGCGCCGCAATTCTCTGTGCAGAGTTGCGTCCCTTGGGCACGCCAGAAACCTATGAAAGTGGGTTCGAATCCCTGTTCGCCCCGATATTTTTTCTAGGTTTGTTAGCACCATACCCGTGCTCGTGGGTTTCACGAAAGTGGTAAACGTCTGAGACCTGCATCACTTCGGCCTTACCTCCCACATAAGCTGACACACTTGATATAACTGGAATACTGTCATAGAGGGGTAAAACCCAACTCACTCACTCACATATTCAACATAATGCATGTTAGCTCACAACAAATCCGCTTTCAAGAAACTGTGGTAAGTCTGTATTCAACTATGGGAGTTCGACGTTGACTAAATGGCATTTGTAGAACGGGGCCCTGATATTTACTATGCAATTACACACAAACATTTATGTATCTTCAAGCATGCTCTACACCGCCACACACCATTCTCATATGAAAACGTATTTTTATGTCTACCATACTGTGCTGTTTACCTATATACTCGACTGCATTGTTTACCTGCATTAGTTCGCTAAGCAAATCTAGCGTGACAAATGCCGATCGCCACTGACCGACACGTTCCTCACAGTGTCCATAAGCGATTTTGTATAGGCTTATCGACTACAGACATTGTCTCGACTGTGTGGGGAGTTGATCCCCTCAGTCAGTGCTGTTGGTTTCACAAGGATAGTAAGTTTTGTTGGAAATTAGGTAAGCTCTGGTTGTAATTTAATTACTTGTTATATATTTATCGTTGCCTTTTTTACGTTGGTTATTAGAACCCATGTCCCGTTGAAGGGTTCGTTATTGTTTTGATAGCGTGGACTGGGTATACGCATTTAGAACAGGTGTTGTAAACTGTATTATAAGTTGGACAAGCAAGTGTAGGGATCACGAGTTGTATGTGGTGTGTGTGTGTGGTTTGGTGTAGCGTGGTGTGTGTGTGTGGTTTGGTGTAGCGTGGTGTGTGTTTGTGGTGTGGTGTGGTGTGGTGTGGTGTGGTGTGTGTGTGTGGTTTGGTGTAGCGTGGTGTGTGTTTGTGGTGTGGTGTGGTGTGGTGGGTGTGGTGTGGTGTGGTGTGGTGTGGTGTGGTGTGGTGTGGTGTGGTGTGTGTTTGTGGTGTGGTGTGGTGTGGTGTGGTGTGGTGTGGTGTGGTGTGGTGTCTGTGTTTGTGATGTGAGTGTGTGTGTGTGTGGTTTGGTGTGGTGTGGTGTGGTGGTGTGTGTTTGTGGTGTGTGTGTTTGTAGTGTGTGTGTGTGTAGTGTGGTTTGGTGTGGTGTGGTGTGTGTTTGTGGTGTGTGTTTGTAGTGTGTGTGTGTGTGTGTGTGTGGTTTGGTGTGGTGTGGTGTGTGTTTGTGGTGTGTGTGTTTGTAGTGTGTGTGTGTGTGTAGTGTGGTTTGGTGTGGTGTGGTGTGGTGTGGTGTGTGTGTTTGTGATGTGAGTGTGTGTGTGTGTGGTTTGGTGTGGTGTGGTGTGGTGGTGTGTGTTTGTGGTGTGTGTGTTTGTAGTGTGTGTGTGTGTAGTGTGGTTTGGCGTAGTGTGGTGAGATATGAGCGATGAGGGGCGGGGATGAGGGTGAGGGATTGCTATACATTTGGGTCTCAAATCACTATTGTTTTCAGAGTGCCTTGGATATACAGTAAACTACGGTTATGGCGAACTCAAAGGGACCACTAATTTGTGTTCGTTATATCCGTCGTTCGTTATACGCATTCGACATCTTGGATCAAGTCAAGTTACTCGATATATAGCTCGATAATATGTGTGCCCTGTACATGTACTATGTAATAAACCTAGGATAGTAATTCAAATGTTACAATCTACCTGTTCAGCGATGACAATACAGATAACTGTGTCCAATGCTTGCTGTTACCGCATTAGTAGCCACGAGCCATACTCTCGTCCTTGTCGAGTCAATATTGGTCACAGAAATTGGATTCTAGCGACAATCTCGAAAGGCAAGGGAGTTAACTGACAATAGTAATCCAGTTTCCTCCCTTGCCGAACTAGGCTGGAATCTCTGGGCTCCATCGTTGCGTCAGCAGTGGCTGTAATGAGTTATGTCCCTTCTATGTGCCTCCTATTGACCAATCAGTTTCCTCCTCTCATATCTCTTGCATTTGCTTCAAATAAAATGGCGGCGTCCAGTCAAGACGATATGATCAATAATCAAGATCCATTTTGTGATAAAACGAGTCTTACTTCGCGCGGTGCATCAAATCACGTGAACACCTTGATTACGAACATGAAGGGTTTGAAAAAATACCTGTAGACGCCGAATTGTCGGTGCACATGCTATGCAAATCGTGCAATCGACCGAAATCTGTACAGCAATTTACGACCCGGATGCCTAGCTCGTTACGCGATTTTGATTGGACTTCGCACTGACTCGTTAGTCCAGCCAAAATATAACTCCATAATGCCAGCTCAGTTCGGCAAGGGTGGAAACTGGACTTTTATAGTCAGTTAACTCCCTTGCCTCGGGAATATGGTGGTTTATCTAAAAGTGTCAACTATCATGTGAAATCGTTGCTACGCCTATTCAGGTAATAGACCTAGCAATGTGACATTGTTTTAGGGCTGTAAACATGTAGCAGTTGCTTACATGTTTTAGGATAGAAAAGAATAGATAATTAAGATGTTTCTGGGGCTAATCCAGTGTGCGTGTCTGCTTGTTCGTGTGTGCAACAGGAAACCTATGGATGCGTGGGCTGAGAGAACGTTCCGTTGGCGACATATGCCGCATGTGTATTGATATGTTGACATGTTAAAATATTTTACCGATTGTACTTACCAATCGAGGGGAGATCAACGTGGGAGTGGGTCGATAAGTGCGTGCATGCATAGCTCTGACTAAATGGTGGTATTACAGCCGTGTTCATGTTTCCTGGTATTGCGAATTTTCTGCCTGATTTATGTGTAAACGTGCCTACAATTAGGGTTTGCAAACTAAAACCGCGTTCTTTGCAGTCAGTGGACATATGTTCCACAGCAGTCGGAAAGATGTCTTGGGTACGCCTGGATGCGAGAGTGTGTAAAGACCAACATTTGAAATAAAACGCCAGTCCCAAACCTTTCCAAGATCTCTTCCAAGGAATGACGCTCCAAACATTTAGACGTCATTAAAAAAACATACAGACATCATTCAGACATTACACATACATCATACAGACATTATACAGACAACATACAGACATCATTCAGACATCACACAGACATCATTCAGACACCACACAGACGTCATTCAGACCACACAGACATCTTTCAGACACCACACAGACGTCATTCAGACAACACAGACATCTTTCAGACACCACACAGACGTCATTCAGACCACACAGACATCTTTCAGACACCACACAGACATCATTTAGACATCACACAGACATCATTCAGACACCACACAGACGTCATTCAGACCACACAGACATCTTTCAGACACCACACAGACGTCATTCAGACCACACAGACATCTTTCAGACGTCACACAGACGTCATTCAGACCACACAGACATCTTTCAGACACCACACAGACGTCATTCAGACCACACAGACATCTTTCAGACACCACACAGACATCATTTAGACATCAAAAAGACAGCATTCAGACATCACACAAATCACAACCTTCAACAAAATCTTATTAAATCCAAAGCAATCCACACATTTTCTGAAAGGAAAACATTCGACTCTTGGATAGTTTGGAAGTTGCGATCACTCCTCGGATGGGAAGCAAGGAATGAACTTAGTCTTCGACTGATCCTAATTATTCCTATTTATGATGATCTCTTCTTAAGGACCCCTTTACACTGGGCATCAGCTACTGGACAGACCGAGAGCGTTAAGACACTTCTGGCATTGAATGTCTCCCCCAACCAAGTAGACGCCGAGGGAGGGACCCCGCTGGAGTACGCCAGACAATCAAGATACACAGGTATGTTTTGACCCTCTAGGTTAATTGTGTTATTGCAGAACGACATTCATTTTTTAAAATATACAGTTTCATCGCAGGTATTGAAACCTTTACTTATGAGCCTCATGAGTCTTCAGCAACCAATTCTTACCATAAGAGGCGACTGTGATGGTCGTAAGAGGCGCCTAATTGGATCGGGTGGTCAGGCTCGCTGACTTGGTTGATGCTTGTCATTGTATCCCATTTGAGTGGATCGACGGCTCATGTCACTGGATTGTCTGGTCCAGACTCGATTATTTACAGACCGCCGTCATATAGCTGGAATATTGCTGAGTGCGGCGTTAAACAACAAACACTGAACCTTGATCGTTTATGGATGCCCTAATTGTAAAGCATCAACCGTTGATCGAAAACAACGTACATACCTTACGTTAAAACCGTGAAGATCCGAGTTAGAATAGGTCTCCAGCACACCATGCTTGTCGTAAAAGGCGAGTAACGGGATCATATGGTCAGGCTCACTGACTTGACTGATGCAGGACATCGTATCCCAATTGTGTAGATCGATGATCATGATTTCAAGAACTGGATTGTCTGGTCCAGACCCGATTATTTACTGACCGCCTTCAAATAGCTGGAACACTGCTGAGTGCGGCGTTAAACAGCAAAAAAACCTCACGTTACTTTCTTTGTAGACTGTGAGAGCCTGCTTGTTAAGAAGCTTGGAAAGAAATTCGGCAGAAATAATTCCAAAGATACCCAGGCTCAAGGAAGAAAGGGAGGTGGAGGACCGTTTGGTTTCATCAAGAACCTCTTCGTGAAAAAGGACACCAATAGTTTCAATGTGACGTCTAAAGAGGACAATCAGAACAATACTTCCTCTGGTGAAACAAACGACACTTCTACGGAAAACAAAAATGCTACAGTGCCTTACGAACAACCGGAACATCCGGTAAATACTGTTCCCATCCCTGTACCTACAATCTGTGTGCATGAGCCGAGTGAAAATAAGCTAAAGCGAGGCAAGAAGAGAAATTCAAAGAAGTCCAAACGCAGTTTAATGTCGGAGTCTGTTGATAGCAATCAGTCATCAGAGAACACTGCTGAAACTCCCAGCTCTTCTGGAAGCAAGGGGCGGAACAAGGGAGGTAACTCCGAACATCGTGACGAAGCGAGGAAGAGATCGATATCACCACGACCACTTTCCCCTTTGAATGGATTGAGCATGTCACTACCTTCAGATACGGACTTCGACCACTCTATACCGGTGAGTCATAGAACTCTACACTGAGGGTCAATTATAATCTGCCGCACATTCAGCAGGTGTTTTCTCTTTGGGGGCGGGGGTTGGTGGTCAGGCCTGTTAGCATATGCACTGTTTGATGGCTACATTTCACAACTTTTGAGGTGCAATCAATTATGCTACTTCTACGAGGATGTTAAAGGGCGTCATATTGCCTTTGCTAAAACGTTGTTTGATCGGAGTGACAACGGCCTTAGTGAAGCTTTCAAAAAGTCTTATGATAGAAATGTGAAAAACATTTCCAAATTTGATGCATCGGTGACCAAAACGATGTCGATGCAATTCTCTAGTTTCACTGTACCGTTATGTTCCTATGTTTTTCAGGTAAATATGTGTCTTGCCTTTGCATGTGTTTGTGACGGGTGCCCCCGGTGGTGCAGGATACGCTCACATTTCCGCGAACACCTGGTACCATCACTCTTTGATAATGATTCATAACCACATGCTTATGATCACTCGAAATGGTACAATGGGCTCTGCTTTTAGCAGATATTTCTGGCAGAATTCAAAATTAAGATATTTTTTTATCTTTTTAACAAGATCAGTAAATGCGTTATAGAGTTAATGTCCATCACTTGATAGTCTGTTTGTTTACATGCAACCGCCGCAAGGCAGGAGTGCAGCTGGGCAGTGTCCGGCATCAAACACACCCTTTTCGCGAACACTGGTGACATCGCTGGTTTTCAGTGATCCATTCATATTCTTTTCACCGCTATTTTGCCTTTTACTTCAAATGGAATCTGTTTCGTCGGATAATGGAGACTGGCGTTGACATTATATATAAATGTCTATGGAAGCGGCTCCGTCACTTTTATTTACACGAGGGGGGCACGGGTGGCCGGGTCGTCTAAGGCGCCGCGATTCGCTGTGCAGAGTTGCCTCCCTTGGGCACGCCAGAAACCTATGATTGTGGGTTGGAATCCCGGTTGCTCCGATTATGTTTCTAGGTTTGTCAGCACCATACCCGTGCTCGTGGGTTTCACCGAAGTGGTAAACGTCTGAGATCTGCATCACTTCGGACTTTCCTCCCACATTAAGCTAACACGCCGTGATATAACTGGAATAGCGGCGTTAAACCCAACTCACTCACTCACTTTATTTACACGTTGTGTTTGCCACCGCCTCAGTCACATGTCACATAACAAACCGAGTCATCAACTAGTGATTATGGTCATATTTATTTCATTCATCAAAAGATACTGTGTCCTTTCTATAAAATAGCATCAGCGTTACGGGATACTAACAACGATATATATGCCTCATAAGCTGTCATTAGCTATCATTTAATAGATGTGGGATCTAGGTTTAGACAAATATCAAAATCATACTCATCCTTACAAACATGTTCTTAATTTCTTTGAAAGGCATTTAGAAGTGATACACATAATGAAGAGATTTATGAATGTCGACTTCTTTATTATGAGGAACATAACGTTTCGGAGTACATACTCACTTCTTCATCAGTTGAATGAATGATATGAGGCTGAGAGCATATATATGTACATGTAAGAACAACAAATTTATTAAGAACTTAACAAGGGAAGCTTCTACCTTACAGTAATTAGCGCTGCTAGGTGATTATGAAGGGCAACTGGAAGCCAGGACTTATATTATCATTGATTCGTAATTTACAATGGGCAAACGGGAGGCCGGGGTTAGTTAGCACATTATTAAAAGAAAGGAAATAGCAATGGGCAAATTGAACAATCAGCGCTAATTACTGTAAAGTGTTGGCTTCCATTGTCTATTGCTAATCACCTATCAGTGCCAAGTATATGCTGGCTTCCCTATTGATGTTCACCATTGACGTTCATCAACCTTTATCTCTTAGTACTTCAGAGGTGGTGAGGTGAAATGGGGTTTAACGTCGCGTCCAAGATTATTGCACTTTTATAGCGACGTGCATGCACGTGTATGTGTGTGTGTGGCTGCTTGTACTAGTCCGGACTGATGCCGATTTATAGTGCTAGCACACTGAGATGCCATGTTGCAGTTTAACATGAATACCCCACTCAGACACAGTATACTGACTCCGAGCCGACCAGTCCTTGTTTTAGCCCCTTATAATTAATGCCGAGCGCCAGACAGGATATCACCAATTACCATCTTTAAACGTCTTTTGGTATGACGCGGCTGGGGATCGAACCCCGGACCTTCCGCTCTCCGGGCGGACGCTCTACTATTAGACCACGGAGGCGGTCTAGTGCTTCAGAGGGATACAGACTTAATTTATGAAACCATGTTGTATGTTGGACGTCAGTGTCCATTCTGCACTTCACCTTACAATAGTCAACTAATCATGTCATGTGACCTCTCCAGCCTCCCCGAGTTGCCCGTCGGTCGCACAGCTTGCAGCCGCTCCCTGACAGACCCACCTTGAAGCTCCCGGACGGGCCATCCCCATCCTCCTCGCCTTCCACCTCGCCAAGACTCCTTGGGTCTTTCGAGACAATGGAATCTCCTCTTTCTCACCGGGGAGGTAGCCTAGGACCCCTGAGGGGACACAAACCCAGGCCAGGTAGGTTATTCCGTCGATACATGCCGCGGTGACTCGGACAGATATAGGCGCTCTGAAACAACCAATTTAATTAGCAAGGGTCACAGTGACGTGCCTGTATTCATTGCATACGTGAGCTGGTTTAACATTGCTTCCACTATTAGTGAACTTATATCAAGGCGTCAGTTTACTGTGGACGGTGGGGTGGTGGTGGGGGTGGGGGTTGGGGTGGGGTGTGAGTTCGTAGCGATGCAAGTCGTAGACGTTTACCCTTTTGATGAAACCCCTCTAAGTGCTCAAATAGATCATAACCAAGGCAAATTCGAATCGATGGTCATAGGACCTCGTCATGCCTAAGATGCCTTGGTGGCTCACTCATCTGAGGCGCCGCAATTCGCTGTGCGGAGTTGCGTCCCTTGAGCACGCCAGAAACCTATGATAGTTGGTTCGAATCCCGGTTCGCCCCTTTATGGTTTGCCCACACCAAATCCGTGCTCGTGGGTTTCACTAAAGTGGTAAACGTCTGAGACCTCTTTGGGCTTTCCTCCAACATTAAGCTAGCATGCCGTGATGTAACTGGAATAATGTTAAAAGCGGCGTTAAACCCGACTCACTCACTCACTCACTCACACACTTGTAAGCCTCATGTAACGTATCTGTTGTTTTCAGAACTTGTATATTTCTATAACGACCTCTGCTGATTTTAATATCCGTGTTCAGCTATGCTCAATGACGGATGGCAATTTTTATACCAACTTTTATATAGCTTAGATGACTCGCGTCCATGGTTTGGTTTGGTTTGTTGTTTATGCCGCACTTAGCAATATTCCAGCTATATGACGGTGGTCTGTAAATGATCTAGTTTGGACCAGAAAATCCAGTGATTGATATCATGAGCATCGACCCACGCAATTGGGATACTATGGCATGCATCAACAAAGGCAGCGAGCCTGACCCCCCGATCCCGTTAGTTGCCTCTTACGACAAGCACAGTCGCATTTTACGGCAAGCATGGGTTGCTGAAGACCTATTCTACCCCGGATCTTCACAGGTCACTTTTCATTGTATTTACATTCTTCTGTTCAGACATTCTCGTAAACTCTCGCGTGGCGTCTCTCCAGAAAGAAAGATCAGGGGCGAACAGGACACCTACACCACCACCATCGGAGGTTGATTCAAAGTGAGTCATAGTTTCATAGTTGTATTGTAAATAATATATGTTCATATCATACACACTGAACAACAATTTATTGTTAATATTTGCCACCAATTAGCTCGCTTCCAAACACTAGCATATAAATAGTAACATATAATTATTGCAGATATTTCCAGTCTTCGTAAGTGAAATCCGAGGCAATTCAAAGGGAAATTTGTAGCGCGAAAATTTCGAAATTTTGAAGGAACCCACTTCTATACCCTTATACGGGAAGTTATTGGACTCTCTCCACTGATGGCATGTTTGGATATGAGCATTGATTCTACGTTCTTTTCAAGATGTAAATGAGAGCAACACATTTCCTTCCAATGACATTTCACTATTTCAGTGCTGTACAAGATATATTACGTCCCTTATTTCCCACCATTAGAATATGTAGTTATGGGATGTAGTTGATGAATTTGTATACCGTGTTTATCGCTCTGGTTCTCATATGATGCAAACCGTTGACATTTCTGCCTGAAGTCCGAATGTTGTCATTGTTACAGGCTTATTAGACTTATAGTAGATGTTACAATAGTTTCACGAGATTAAGGTTCAAACTTTAGGAGACGCCAAAGTAAGGCCGCCAAGTTCCGGTTTCGAATGATTTCTTGATTGTCAGTTTCTGCAAATTGCAGACCATTTGCAGACGTCTGTCTTGATAAGCATAAACACTTCATGCCCATAGAAGAGTGAGTGAATGAGTATGGTTTTACGCCGCTTTTAGCAATATTCCAGACATATCACGGCGGGGGACACCTGAAATGGGCTTCACACATTGTACCCATGTCGGGAATCGAACCCGGTCTATAGAAGAGGGAGATGGGGCATACATTGTTGTAGCTCAGTGGTGATGGGGTAGTGGGGGAAACAAGAGATGAGTCCCATTGTCAATGGGATTGATTCGGAATCTTCACCAGAGTCAAGTCAAAAGGCAAAGGGAAAAAGCATATAATTCAATCTATAAAATTATATTGATTCTAAATTCGGTTAGATGAATACCAATGGTTCCGGGAGGTTGAGCAACGGTTTCCTTGTAATGATTTGTTGACCAAAACATATCGGTGGGAAAAATAGTGGAGCTCCTGCTCCTACAGGCCTGTGCTTGATGTATTCCTGTCAGGCTGTTGCAAACTTAAAATAACAAAGTAGACACAACTAATGTATAACAACTTCTTTAATTACTGAGAAGGCGACGGTATAAGGATCTATGCCGAAACGTTGCCTTGACAGTAATTAAAAAAAGTGTTGTCCATAAATTGTGTCTACTTTGTCATCCGTCAACTTGAAATCATGCCTATCAAACAATTAATCTTAAAATACTTAGTGGTATCCATAATGCACGAAGGTTCCCATACATGAAACATTATTATTCATACAGATCAACTTACCTTGACTTCAATCCAAAGATATGATTACAGTAATCCGTTTATCTGTCCCCAGAATCCTGAAAATGAACCCAAGCATTAGCCCACGAATGTCTGATCAAGCAATCCTTTCGCCCGGACGTCACCGGAAGCCGAAGAGAAGGGGCAGCTTGGTACCGGAAACGGAAGTTGAACTGAACTGTTTTCCCACCGGACAAAGAAGTATGCTAGACAGTCAAGAGACAAGGCCGGAGAAGAGAGGCTCAGTATCCCCATTGGCAACACGGGGGACATCTTCCGCTCGAAGACGACCTTCAGAAGGGTCTTTGTATAGTTGAAGCAAAGTACAGAACAAGCAAGGATGTGGCGGGAGTTCACGTGTGCAAGACGTTGTTACCATGCGTGACTTGCGTTTTAGCGTGTATGAAACAACTGTTCACGCCTGCCTCCACTGAGACGAGGCCTCGAATCTGAAAGATATTGTGCTTGTTGTCTCGTCAGATAAGCTTAAGACACTGATATGTGACCCATTTGTGAGGGATTTACTCCTGGTTTTGCCACATGATTGCCTTGTTCTTTCAGTCCTAACCATATACAACATTTGGAAACGTTATCAAGTTAATAGTATCATCCCCCCTACATGTCGGTAACCATGCATTTTGTTGAATAAACAATGCAACATTCTCAAGTAAACTGATTGCAAATAAACTGCTTTTTTTCGGTCAAAATACAACAAAAATGTCAGTGAATGTAATTTTTGTATCTGTTGAGGTGAATAATACTGGATTTATTGGGGTACGAAAAACACAAATTGTCAACACACATTTACCTTTTATTCAGGTACTCCCTGTGTAATGTAAGGGCCGATTACAATGGGGACTGAAGCTGTTATCAAAATAGGCTCAGGATGAGTAACGTTGCTGATAATGTGTCATGTGGATAGTTATTTTTTGCTAAGTCATTGGTTTGCCTGGTCCAGACTCGATTATTTATACTATAACTGACTGTGGGTCTTTAGATTCTTCAACTGACCCACTTCAATGAAAAATCTTGGAGATGAAAAAACTGACTTCATATACATCCACTCATAAGGCTTTATTTATTCGCATTACAAGGTTCTGATTGAATTGGTAAGGAAACGAATCAGAATTAAAGACCCTTTTTACATGGTTCTCTTAAAATGCATCATGTAATCAAAACGTAATGCTGAAATCCTTTAGTAGGTGGTGTGTCTTAAGGACGGTTGGGAATCAAAGTGCTTGAAGTGTTGGCTTGTTATGTCTGTGATCCGGGTTCGATTCTCCACATGCGTTCAATGATTGACGCTGATTTCTGGTGTCTCCCACGTTGATATTGCTTGAACATTGCTGAAAGGTGGCGTCAACCCTACTCACTCACTCACCCATTCCAATGCATTACTAAGAAATGTTTCTTTCATACCACTTACATGTTGGTTTCCATCCATCTTCCTGAGGCCAGGGAGTTATCTAACTATAAAAGTCAAGATCCAACCCTTGCGGAACTGGGTTGGAATTTCTGGGCTCGATCGTAGCGCCACTATTGGCTTTAACGAGTTATGTCCCTTCTATGTCCCTCCTATTGACCAATCAGATTCAACCTGTTCTGTCTCTTGCAATTGCTTTAAACAAAATGGTGGCGCCCAGTCAAGATCATCTGATCGATTCTCAAGATCTGTATTGTAATAAAACAGGCCTTACCTCGCGAAGTGCATCAGATAACTTGAGCACCTTGATTAAAAACATGAAAAGATTTGCAAAATACCTGTCGATGCCCAGTTGGCGGTACACATATTTTGCAAACCATGCAGTCGACAGAAATCTGCACTTTGAAATCTTTGTTGATTACGAACCGGATGTCTAGTTTGTTACGCGATTTGGATTGGGCTATGAATAGACCAGCCAAAATGTAACTCCGGAATTCCAGCCTAGCTCGGCGAGGGTGGAAACTGAACTTTTATTGTCCCTTGCCTCGGGAAGATTGCTCCCATCACTATGTGCAGGTATGTCCTGTGACATATATTTGTTGGATATATTTGGTTTTACCTGTTTATTTCTCCTTCTCTGGACATGTCAAATTAGGTTTTGTTCTCATTGACAAATGTACTGTTCAAATGCATATCCTTATATCTGCCTGAAGTGTGAATATTGTCATTATCTCATAATATTACAAAGTCGCCGTCGATAGATAATACAAAGTCTTTATTGTATGGTTCCATCTGTATGAGACTGCATAAATAAGGTCTCAATTATATATTTCGAATTTCCAAATGCTGTACCCATATTTGATCATTCTATTTTCCTTTTCCCTGAATGTATTGCAATGTGAAAAGAAGGGAATAAACAATATATCATATAAATATATTACTAAATACAAATTGACTGGCATATTAAAGTATTTTGAGTAATATTATTAGATGATGAAAATGACGTGGCAGTTATATATTCATGAACATAGAAGGCTATCTTCTATTTTGTTTCTCGTCTATTTTTGAAATGGGTTTTTTTCGGGAAAATACAAGTGTAATTGGATACTGGTGTTCGTGGAATAATAACGGTAAAATGCTTCCTGGAAACATCCTTGAATTCAAGATGATGACGTTCTGAACGAACAAGGGGAATCAGTAAAATGTTTGTTTCGAGGTAAGAATACAATGGCAATGAAGAGTCAATGTCACCTTCTTATACACTACAGTGCCATACGTCGAGGACATTAAGCAGTATCAGTAGATCTGAACAATATACCGTATCTGACCGTTGTGCGTTTTATTGAGCAGTGACTCAAATGTACGGAAAGCTTTTTAGGGCCATTTGTTTTTTAAATTCTTTTTCGATACTATCTTGAAATTTCAACTTCTGTATCTTGAAATTTCAACCTAGCATCTTGAAATTTCAAGATAGTATCTTGAAATTTCAACTTAGTTTCTTGAACTTTCAATTTTGTATCTTGAAATTTCAAGATAGTATCGAAAAAAACAAAAAAACAAATGGCCCTAAAAGGCTTCCGTACACATGTGGTGATCGTGGGAAAAAAGGTGTTCTTCAAAACATAGGTGTTTTGAGGGCATGATATATTGTCAATGTTGTTATTGTCACATGATCATGGGATGTTTACTTTATCTTACCTTAGAACACACTAATTGTCACATAAGTTATGTCACATCATAACTCTATAATCAGATCAGATCTATTTTCGGCGAGGGTGGAAACTGAACTTTTATAGTCCCTTGCCTCGGGAAGATGGCTCCCATCACTATGTGCAGGTATGTCCTGTGACATATATTTGTTGGATATATTTGGTTTTACCTGTTTATTTCTCTTTCTCTGGACATGTCAAATTAGGTTTTGTTGTCATTGACAAATGTACTGTTCAAATGCAAATCCTAATATCTGCCTGAAGTGTGAATGTTGTCATTATCTCATAATATTACAAAGTCGCCGTCGATAGATAATACAAAGTCTTTATTGTATGGTTCCATCTGTATGAGACTGCATAAATAAGGTCTCAATTATATATTTCGAATTTCCAAATGCTGTACCCATATTTGATCATTCTATTTTCCTTTTCCCTGAATGTATTGCAATGTGAAGAGAAGGGAATAAACAATATATCATATAAATATATTACTAAATACAAATTGACTGGCATATTAAAGTATTTTGAGTAATATTATTAGATGATGAAAATGACGTGGCAGTTATATATTTATGAACATAGAAGGCTATCTTCTATTTTGTTTATCGTCTATTTTGAAATGGTTTTTTTCGGGAAAATACAAGTGTAATTGGATACTGGTGTTCGTGGAATAATAACGGTAAAATGCTTCCTGGAAACATCCTTGAATTCAAGATGATGACGTTCTGAACGAACAAGGGGAACCAGTAAAATGTTTGTTTCGAGGTAAGAATACAATGGCAATGAAGAGTCAATGTCACCTTCTTGTACACTACAGTGCCATACGTCGAGGACATTAAGCAGTATCAGTAGATCTGAACAATATACCGTATCTGACCGTTGTGCGTTTTATTGAGCAGTGACTCAAATGTACGGAAAGCTTTTTAGGGCCATTTGGTTTTTTCATTTTTTCGATACTATCTTGAAATTTCAACTTCTGTATCTTGAAATTTCAACTTAGCATCTTGAAATTTCAAGATAGTATCTTGAAATTTCAACTTAGTTTCTTGAAATTTCAACTTAGTTTCTTGAAATTTCAATTTTGTATCTTGAAATTTCAAGATAGTATCGAAAAAAACAAAAAAACAAATGGCCCTAAAAGCTTCCGTACAAATGTGGTGATCGTGGGAAAAAAGGTGTTCTTCAAAACATAGGTGTTTTGAGGGCATGATATATTGTCAATGTTGTTATTGTCACATGATCATGGGATGTTTACTTTATCTTACCTTAGAACACACTAATTGTCACATAAGTTATGTCGCATCATAACTCTATAATCAGATCAGATCTATTTTCAGACAGGAAAAAAATTCTCATCTGTGATTGTGTTTTGTCCCAGAATGAACTTATGCATATTGCGTATACGTATTGATTCATCTCTCATCTAACGTGTGATTATCAGTCAGTATTACGGGATTTTAACACAGTTATCGTGTCGTGCGAAATGCGATATTTATTTGCTATTTTGACATAATTATACTGCCACATAACTCCTGTATGCACACATCAGCATCGCAACAAGCAAATGACTCTATGACATATTTAAAACATCGTATCTAGACTATAAGTGTGGAACACAAACGACGGAAATTATTTATTTTTTTATATAAAATAAAAGAAGTTCGAAATTTTATTTTCACATTTGGTTGAATTTACGAACTTTCTGTTGCTTAATTCTTGAGATATTGTCAGTGCGAAGTTAAATTTTGACACGTTCAGTATACTCAAGTTTACTGATACATGTTGTTCTTGAGACGAAATTAGTCTTTAGAAAAAGCTAGACAAAGTTTTGAAAATGATCGGCGAGTCAATGTTTGTGACCAGTGATGCATCGACACGATTTGTTTCGTTATTCATTCGTGATAATCACTTAGACTACATGCACACACCTGAATTATCACAGACCTTTGGTTTGGCTGGTGTTTCAGAATGACTATACATGCTACTGCTGAACTGCATTCTATTACGTGAAAAAGAAATGATCACCCTCCGATCAAGATGACAATATTCTTGGTTAAATAAAAAAATCCATTTAATCAACATATTCATTTTGTTATCGATGAGCCCAAACATTTTTTGCGAACGAAGCTGCAGGTGTAGTTGGTCAATATACCAAAAAGGTATTGGCAGAACCAACCTACACCCCTTCCGGGCGATAAACATATATATTATCCGTTTTCTATTGGTGATTCCAACCGGTTTTTACTTTCTTCCATACTCTTTGTGCACCGTACATGAATAAGAACAAAAATAGTGATCAGTGATAAGAGTGTTCAGAGTAAATAGGACTTCAAGTGATTAGTTCATTTGATGAATATTCAATTTTCTTTCCACATGTTGCGTGAATGAAAATGTTTTGAGCCTCCTATGCAAAGAGCTGAAATATTGCCCTCAGTTGGGACATATTTTTATGATCTCCTTTCGACTTAATGCATTTCTTCTTGTTCCATCTCTTCTCGAGGTCAATTACCCTTCTCTTCTCGAGGTTAGTTAATGTAGGCCATGTTTTGTAGACGCCTTAATTCTTTGTCTCCGCCCACTCAAGTTCATGCACTGGCGATCTTTTTGAAATGACTCTGGGTTATAGTGAGTGAGTAAGTGAGTTGGGTTTAACGCCGCTTTTAACAGTATTCCAGTTATATCACGGCGTGTCAGCTTAATGTGGGAGGAAAGCCCGAAGTGATGCAGGTCTTAGACGTTTACCACTTCGGTGAAACCCACGAGCACGGGTATGGTGCTGACAAACCTAGAAACATAATTGGGGCGAACCGGGAATCGAACCCACAATCATAGGTTTCTGGCGTGCCCAAGGGACGCAACTCCTCACAGCGAATCGCGGCGCCTTAGGCGACTGGGCCACCCGTGCCCCCTCTTGGTTATAGGTATTAAGAAAGAAGCGATGAAACAATTAAAGAAGAAATTAAAAAATTTCAAATTCCAAAAGAATTTTCAGATGATCTTTAGGGTATTCAATATGCGTATTCTAGGAACATTGTACCAAATAACTACACAAATCATAATTTTGGAAAAACGGCTTCAGAAAAGAAGCATTTATCTTATTTTTTCAAGAGCAATAAACATTATGTAAATACAGTCCGTTCTGCGTGCTTGTTTAAATATGTTTGGGCATACCTTTCCAAGTTTCTTGTTCTGTCGCGGACAACGTAAAATAATCACTGTTTTCCAAATCAATTTCTACCATCCTGACCACACCGTCCCGTTAATATCACTCCTCCCAGGGTTACATCCCTTTATGTATCTGCCATACACTGAACCAGCACGATGATATAATTCTGGTCACAACCCTTCCATGTGGTTCTGTCCATACAATTACTTACACTCTACCCTATGCTTGTCGCATGAGGCAACTAACGGGATCGGATGGTCAGGCTCGCTGACTTTGTTGCTGCATGTCATCGATCCCAATTGCGTGGATCGATGCTCATGATGTCAAGCAATGGATTGTCTAGTCCAGATTCGATTATTTACAGACCGCCGTCTTATAGCTGGAATATTGCTGAGTGCGGCGTTAAACAACAAACAAACAAAAACAAAACTTCCACAAACAATGTCCATTGTCGCCATCGTTTCACTCGGTGTGGGGTGCCTCCTTGTAGTAGCTGGGGATGAATGGGATGTATTTTGAAATCTTGGACTTCATCAACCACTCGGGCACACACGGCAGCTGGTACACTTCCGCGCCTTCTTCAAACGCCTCAGACGCAGCTGATGTGTCACCTTCAGCATATTCCTGTTGCCAGATATTAAAACCTCGCTCCTTTAGTGTACCTGTAGGTAAAAAAACCAAATTCACCATGAACCAATGCAAGCGAGTTTACAGTTACCAAACTCTCTGTCAATAAGAGTAAGGCTTGCTACATCAATCCAACTTCATGAAGATTCGGGGGCGGTCGGGTAGCCTAGTGGTTAAAGCGTTCGCTCGTCACGCCGAAGACCCGGGTTCGATTCCCGACATGGGTACAAAGTGTGAAGCCCATTTTTGGTGTCCGCCGCCGTGATATTGCTGGAATATTGCTAAAAGCGGCGTAAAACCATATTCACTCACTCACTCATGAAGATTCTCACCCGTGCTCGTGGATATGACCCAATTCTTATTTGTTTCTTGCTTAACACCACACTCAGCAATATTCCAGCTATATGGCGGTAGTCTGTACACAGTCGAGTCTGGACCAGATAATCCAGTGATTGATATCACGAGCATCGATCCAAGCTTTTGGGATACAGCTGAAAGAACTGCTAATGCCGCTGAGTGAAAGACGCGACTGGAAGGACAAGGTGGAAACCCTACACAGCAACCCGCGGCCTTTGCTATTGTTCATTCGGAACTGCACGTTTACGTCTGTATTCGAGATGCTAAGTTCAGTGTGATGGACGTGACAGGCCTCTTTAAGGACAGTCTCATGCTCTGTGGCCACACTGTTACGATTGTACTAGCGTTAGGCTCACCCGGTACAGTGTTGTCCAAGAAGCATGCGAGTACTCCACCGGCACAGCTGGGGTTAGACAGTATGACTTTTATGATACGGTCAGCATCTTCACTTCCTAGTTATGACAAAAAGATACGAAGGCATCAGTTCTCAATACGCAATGCCAGTTGTTACGAAACAAAAACGAATACAGTAAACTACGGTTACAACGAACTCAAAGGGACCACTATTTCTAGTTCGTTATAACCGCAGTTCGTTATATGCATATATACAGCAAATATACAGCAAATTGCCGGGACCAAGAATAAGTTCGTTATATCTGTCCGTTTGTTATAAGCGTGTTCGTTATAAACGTAGTTTACTGTATGTATTTATGCTATAGCTATCATATATTTCACTGCTTATTGACATTTAAAAAAAAGGTAACAATAATCAGTCACCGTTACAAAATACGCATGTCGTAAGTGGCGACTTAAATGGGTCTGGGTAATTCAATGCAACAGTCGGACGTTGATCACAATATCAAACATTGGTTTGTCTTGTTAAGACACGGGGCTGTCGGGTAGCCTAGTAGTTAAAGCTTTCGCTCGTCACGCCGAAGACCCGGGTTCGATTCACCACATGGGTACAATGTGTGAAGCCCATTTCTAGTGTCCTCCGCAGTGATATTGCTGGAATATTGCTAAGAGCGGCGTAAAACCATACTCACTCACTCACTTGTTAAGATACTATTGAATAGGCTGTCGTCATACAGCTGGAATATAACTGAGCATCGTTTGTATTTCCTTCAACATTAAACTGCCACACCATCGTATTGTACTTCTTGGAATACTGATCCAACGGTTTAACGACCCGTGAAGATCCGGGGTAGAATAGGTCTTCAGCAACCCATGCTTGCCCTAAAAGGCGACTCTGCTTGTCGTAAGAGGCGACTAACGGATCGGGTGGTCAGGCTCGCTGAGTAGGTTCATGCATGTCATCTTATCCCAATTGAGTGGAACGATGCTCATTATATCAATCACTGAATTGTCTGGTACAGATTCGATTATTCACAGACCGCCGTCATATAGCTGTAATATTGCTGAGTGCAGCGTTAAGCAACAAACATCAACATCACATCCAACGGTTTAAACCGCCTCCGTGGTCTAGTGGTAGAGCGTCCGCCCGGAGAGCGGAAGGTCCGGGGTTCGATCCCCGGCCGCGTTATACCAAAAGACGTTAAAATATGGTTCTTGTTGTTACCCTGTCTGGCGCTCAGCATTAAGGGGTCAAAGCAAGGACTGGTCGGCTCGGAGTCAGTATACTGTGTCTGAGTGGGATGGTATATCAGTGGGCTAGCACTATAAATCGGCATCAGTCCGGTCTAGAACATGCAGCCACACACACACACACACACACACACGTGCATGCACGTCGCTATATAAGTGCAATAATCTTGGACGCGACGTTAAACCCAATTTCACCTCACCTCACCTCACCTCCAACGGTTTAACTCGCTCTCACCTGTTTGAATTCCATCCGGGGTGGTCTCGATCCAGTGAGGAAGCATGAGCCCTAGCAGCAGCGAGATCCCGATGATGGCGAGGTTCCTGGGCGAGTTCAGGTCGACGTACTGCAGGTTGGACAGAACGATGCCCACAAAGATGCCAACTCCAATGATCATTGCCCCTCCAATGACGGAGTAGGGGATGGTGACGAAGAATGCCCCGATCTTACCCAAGATTCCCATCAGCATAAACAGCACCCCAGTTGCTGCGAACACACGCCGACTTGCCACCTGTGGTAGACGCATACCAATGTTATTGTATTTTCCAGTTCTTGCAGAATAAATGCTATTCAGAATTTTAACTCGAAAAGATGTTTTCAGTCAACTATTATAATTAGAAAATAGTTCGTACATCTCCAACATTTTCCTTCTTCTTTTGTTTGTTTGTTGTTTAACGCCGCAACCAGCAATATTCCAGCTATATGAATATTCTGTAAATAATCGTGACTGGACCAGACAATCCAGTGCTTGATATCACGAGCATCGATCCACGCAGTTGTGATACGATGACATGCATCAACCAAGTCAGCGAGCATGACCACCCTATCCCGTTAGTCGCCTCTTACGACAAGCATAGTCGCCTTTTACGGCAAGCATGGGTTGCTGAAGACCTATTCTATTCTCCTTCTGTGTACCCGATCATTGAACGGAGACGTTGTGACGTTGTGCAATGTGCGAGTGAATTTGTTGTCCGCGTTCAGTAAATGCGTTTCGTTCTTAAAGCTAAAATGACAGCTGACTCTATTGTTTGTCGGGGTTAATTGGTATGTGCAGTTAAACACCGTTGTGTCGAAGTCGAAGGGACCTTAATGTAAATAATTCGAGTTGTCCGAGGCTCGACACAACCGAAAATGGCGAATAAAGAATGAATGCGCAGGGACCATGCCGTAAGTTCGATACATCACAGTTCGACACAACGGTGTTTGACTGAATAGCCACCCCATGGGTGTGTAACTCTATAAATACCATGGGCTGGCTATATTAGGATGAACACTATAAGCAACAGCAAACGTTTCCCGGATGGTTAGGCTCGAACCTCCGTTGGCATGTTTTGAAATCCCAGCGTCTCTTCGACTGCGTTGATTATTTACCCGGCACCATGTTACAGTTCGAGTGACACGCTAAACAATATACTATATTCATTTCACCTCCTTTAAACCCCGGGGGCACTGGTGGCACAGTCGTCTAAGGCGCCTCTTTTGGCTGTGCAGAGTTGCGTCTATTGGGCACGCCAGAAACCTATGATTGTGGGTTCGAATCTCGGTTCGCCCCGATTATGTTTCTAGGTTTGTCAGCACTTTACCCGTGCTCCTGGGTTTCACCAAAGTGGTAAACGTCTGAGATCTGCATCACTTCGGGCTTTCCCCCACATTAAGCTGACACGCCGTGATATAACTGGAATACTGTTAAAACTCACTCACTCACTCCTTTAAACCCCGAGATTTTATGGTGCAAATCTCTTCATCAATAGTATATATTTTTAATAATGTAGGTAAATATGTTTCTACAGACTATAAGTCTGTTCCATTAAGAAATCCTGGTAATTTTAGCAGCAAGTTTGATTTCCAGGTACAATAATCATGTTTGTGATTTTTGGGGAATACATATTCAAAAATGACATTGGTCGCAGTGATGTAAATGATTGACTATCACTACTCTAATTTAGTTTGTTTGTTTGTTGTTTAACGCTGCACTCAGCAATATTCCAGCTATAAGACGGTGATCTGTAAATAATCGAGTCTGGGACAGACAATCCAGTGATTGACATCATGAGCGTCGATCCACGCAATTGGGATCGATGACATGCATCAACCAAGTCAGTGAGCCTGACCACCCGATCCCTTTAGTCGCGTCTTCCGACAAACATAGTCGCCTTTTACGGCCAGCATGGGTTTCTGGAGACCTATTCTACCCCGGATCTTCACGGGTCTTATAATCTTCTATCCGTGAACGTATAACCTACCCGAGTGATTCCTATGGCGCCGATATTGTTCCCGTAGGAGGAGGTGGCATGTCCTACCCCGACAGCACCCGCCAAAAAGCTCATAGCGCCCTCTACCGCCACACCGCGATTAACTGCGTGTTTGGGCGGAGGAGGCACGAAACACATTCGGGCGCATGCGCTGTAGTCCCCAATGGAGTCGAGTATAGAGAAGCATGTTGCCAGTAGAAAGGTAACGAATGCAGATACACTGAAACCTGGCGTCCCAAACTGGCCTGAAACATTCAGTAGTTCAGGGTAATGAATCAACTCAAGCATACAATGATCTCACACACTGGTAATTGTCGACAGTCGAACACGGTTTTTGTTATTTGGTTGAAGGGTATTTTTTTCAAAACCACAGGGACATGTGGTCGATATAATACATATTTGATAAATAAAACTCAGTGATTCTGACTATGTCCTGTGCATGTGTTTATGGTATGTTTTAGACCCTCTGCTCATGCGTCTCTTTGGGTCATGCGTCACTTTGGAATATACTCTAACTCAATAGTTAGAATGGCAACTCTGCTTGTTGGGCATTCAAAAAAACATTGATGGCGTTATGCTAACAGTAGTTTCACTTTTTATCCTTCACGATATGGCGGGCGTATTTACTGTGGTATTCAATACAAATGTCTATATTAACCAAATAATAATAATAATTGTGTGGTTCGTTCTCTAAACTGCAAATTACATTCATTCATTCATTCATTCAATTATTCATTCATTCATTCATTTATTCATTCATTCATTCATACGTATTTGGGAGATAAACCTACTGTGTATTGAAATTTTATGTAGTCCCACTCTAGAATAGATACCTCTTTTTCTTAATTTTGAACCGAGCGCTTTAGCGCGAGGTTAGAAATTATAATAAAGAGGTATCTATTCTACGGTGGGACCACATCAAATTTCAAAACACAGTAGGTTTATCTCCATTGTACCATGACGGCAACAACGCTTTGAAAACGGCGCTCTCTTGCAACGCGTAACAACACAGGCAAACAGGTCCGCAATCTTAGAGTATTCCGAAAAGTTGTCACAGGTAGTATATATGTAACAATTATTGCTAAAGTTCAAGATTAAAAACACCATAGTCGTGAGTAGTTCAAAATAAGTGTTCAAAACACTGTTTCAAAAGAAGTTGACAAATAACACTCCAAACTTAGTCCAAAGACAGATGTTTTAATTGTCTCCAACTTGTTGTACACTGTTGTACACTGTGGACTGACTGCCAATTCTTGGAAGTTGCGAGAGAGGTCATTTCTTTGAAATCGAACATGCCATCATTTCTATTGTAGGGGTTACAGGTTGTAGAAAAAAAGGTTTTAAAATGCTTAACGAATATATTTCTACAAAAAACTTTTTGAATTAACATCCTATAACACATTTAACATGTGTCAGTGTTGTTAGGTAGTTAGCAATTACCCCCAGTAAACAATAATAACATCAAAATAAATGCCCCTCCACCCCGAACTTGGATGTGGCAGAACTTGACCTACATCAGGGTTACTCATACGACGCAGCTGTCAATGGCTGACAATCTTGTGTTTACATTCTCCGTTGCTCCGTAAGCAAGATGACAACCCTGATCTATGATGTGGTTCAACATTAACCTGTAGATTAACTGGGAATGATCGAGCCTGCTAGTACAACATGATTACCAATGGAACTGAGTATGACTGAACAGCCGTTTTTTAGCCTGCAGACAAGCCGGACCGTTTTTACACGAGGTAGGGCCATCTCAGAATCTGCATGGTGTGACCTGTCAATTTCAAGATTTCATGGATTCCAAAGCCAGAGTGTGAATGGAATGAGACATTCGTGGCCCAGACATAGTGGGTCGTGTATGAAGTTTGACTTGACTTGTTTGACAATAATATAGGGACATTGTTTTCGTGGATTTTCGAATGGACACATCACAAAAAGGTTTGCAAACATCAGGTTGTGATTAATAAAGTTTTTTCAAACAATTTTTATAATGTTATAGTTTACTTTCATTGTCGGTTGTTTCAATGTGGATATAGCTTAAATTGTTCCGATTCTGGTCAACATAGAACATTTCCCTAACAGTTTCATAAACATTTCATCTGTATGCAAAAGATATGCCTTCGTTAAAACTACCGTATTTCCTCTATTTGACGCTATGTCGTCTGTTAATTTCGCGGGAGCCCTTGCCTCGGCGTGTATTAGAGACCTGGCTGGTATTAGAAACCCAGAGTGTATTAGTGGAAATATAGATACGTTTTACAGTTGATATGGGGTGATCGATCGGCAGCCATTTTCTATGAATCGATATGTAGGCTATCTATGTATTCATACGCACGTCTTTTAGTGAAAGGTCTTAATATATTTGAAAGGGGTTTCCGTAACAAAAAGGAAACCTCTTTTAAACCAATCAGAATCAAGCATTCATCAATATCATGGTAGAATTACATTTATGGTGTCCCCCGCCGTAATATTGCTGGAACATTGCTAAAAGCGGCGTAAAACCATACTAAATCAATCAATCAATCATACCCATCTACAACTATTGGCTAACACATGTAATATTGACAAATAATGCTTCCCTTATAATCTTTCCGTTATTTCTGTCAATCAGTATATTTACCAGGATATGGGAAGAAGAACCACGGACTCTGACGTATGACGTAGTTGCGCGAGTCCGTGCGGGCATAGTAGTCTTTGCTGAGAGGATCGTCAGAGAGGACGCCATATTCTGTCAGTATGACTGACAAGGCCCAGCCTAGCAAGATCGCCAAGAGAATCTGACAATGAGAACGAATGAATAAATGACAGGCAGCAAACTAAGGCCTATAATAACCCAGTCTGTCTAGTTGAACCAGTGACTGACGACATGAACACCATCAGGGAACATGCTTATTGAAATCTTTGGATTCTCATACAAACGAATTCATCACACTGCAGCTGGTCTCATTGCACAATATTACACAAGGAATTTCCTTCAGAATGCGTGAATCAACGTCATGGACTGGCCGTCAAGGTCTCCCGACCTCAATCCCATCGAACACGTCTGGGATGCTCTTTGCAGAAGTCTGCGCACTCTCCAGAACCAACCACAGAATTTGCAAGATCTTGGCACAATTTTGCAGCAACAATGGCGTCGTCTTCCCAATCATGTGTTCACAAGCATCACAAGGTCCATGCGGGGGCGTTGTGTGGCAGTTGTCAACGCACATGGTGGCCATACACGCTACTGAACTTGTGTGCCATCAGATTCTCGTGCTTGGGACTTATGATGTTATTACCGAATACCGTAGGTGCTTGGAACAAATTATGGTTACCACCGTTAATTAAAATCCTTCTTTGGACATTAATGATTAAAAACTACCTTCTCTGATACATTTGTCCGTTGTATATCATATATGGGATTACTTTTAAAAATGTGAAGTTTTTAATTTGATTCAGTATATATCATATGTAATAAGCAAATATCAATTTATAAAAAAAGGGAGTGAGTAAATGAGTTGGGTTTAACGCCGCTTTTAACAGTATTCCAGTTTTATCACGGCGTGTCAGCTAAATGTGGGAGGAAAGCCCGAAGTGATGCAGGTCTCAGACGTTTACCACTTCGGTAAAACCCACGAGCACATTTATGGTGCTGACAAACCTAGAAACACAATCGGGGCGAACCGGGATTCGGACCCACAATCATAGGTTTCTGGCGTGCCCCAGGGACGCAACTCTGCACAGCGAATCGCGCTCAGACGACCTGGCCAAAGTGGAAAAGATATATAGACCTCTGTAAAATGAAGGCAACAGAATGGAGTTCATACATTCCCTGAACTCTACACTCATGAATGTTTGCAAAGTTACAATGAGGACATCGTATTATGAATATGTCTGGCATCCTAATGAGCCAATTATTAAATTGTTTGATAGGCATTATTTAGAAGTTGGCGGATGACGAAGTGGACACAATTTATGGATATCAACTTCTTTCATTACTGTAAAAGCGACGTATCGGTAAAGTTCCTTATACCATCTTCAAGACAAGTTGTTATCCATAAATTGTGTCCACTGAGCCAATTATTAACGCACCATTACCACGTAATACTTACTTGTGTACATTTGTTTCAAATCTACCTTTGCAACTATTGCAAAATTATTGAAATGAGAAATAGAGCCTCGTAATAGCATATTCCAAGTGTACCTGGTGAGTGAACATGGCTTGTTAAATGTCCGAAATGCAATGAACTATTGCCGCGTGTGTCTTGGAGTGTTACCGACGGCACTGGTGAGGCTTCAGAAATTCAAAAATAATTTCGTTTGGTGTGTTCATTGGTTTGGTGAAACGAGAACTCGTGTAGTCCTTTCTGTTAATGATCCCCGGAGTGGAACCTTTCCCCTTTTTACTAGATGAAAGCATTTTTATTTATGGAAAACATTACCACGATGCTACCACAATCGCGCAGAAACCGCTGTGCTGTTTGTTTGTTTGTTTGTTTGTTTGTCGTTTAACGCCGGACTCAGCAACATTCATGCTATATGACGGCGGTCTGTAAATAATCGAATCTGTACCAAACAATCAAGTGATTGATATAATGAACATCGATCCACGCAATTGGGATAAGATGACATGCATCAACCAAGTCAGCAAGCCTGACCATCCGATCCCGTTGGTCCCCTCTTACGACAAGCATGGGTTACTGAAGACCTTATCTCTACCCGGATCTTCACGGTTCGAAACCGCTATGCAGAGCTGAGGCTCTTAAGAGTGCCGGAATTTATGATCGTGCTTGATCGTTTAGGCTTAAATCCGAAATTCGCTCTAATTATGAGCCATGGTTTGTCCACATCCGTCCTCATGGTTCTAACAAAGTTGTATACAAAAACGACATAACGTGATAAAATGATAAGAAATCAATGCTAAAAGCAGAGTCGATTGAACAATTCCCACTATATCATCAGCATGTGCTTAAATCACTATAGAATAGTCATGATACCAGGTGTTGGCGTAAGGCGAGAGCAACCGTCACAAACACATGCAAAGGCAAGACAATTTTTCACCTGAAAACACACAGGAACATGACGAAGTGCATCGGACATAATTTTGTCACTGATGCGCCAAAATGTGAAATGTCCTCAACATGTCTATCATAAAAGTTTTGAAAAGTTTGCTGAGGTCTTGACTGATGTAACCTTGATTAGACAACTTTTGAAGAAGAATCGTATGACGCTCTTTGAAATCTTCGTAGACTTGCATCAGTTTGGGCTTTTCTCCCACATTAAGCCCATACATGGAAGTATATGTGTTTGTTGTAGTTTGTTGTTTAACGCCGCACTCAGAATTATTCCAGCTATATACGTCGATCTGTAAATAATCGTGTCTTGACCAGACAATCCAGTGAATGACATCACGAGCATCGATCCACGCAATTGGGAATACGATGACATACATTAACCAAGTCAGAGAGTCTGACCACCAAATCCCGTTAGTCGCCTATTACGACAAGCACGGTTTTCTGACGACATGCTCTAACAAGGATCTTCACGGATTCGCGATGGTATAACTGAAATACTAACTGAAATTCTAACAAAGCGGCGTACAACTAATTAAAGTCATTTATGATAACTTTGAAAAGCACAGGACAGTACAAGACATCGCATCTCACGTCACATACTTGACATTAATACTTACAGCAAATACTTGATGAAGCGGGAACCATTTGATGTAAAATCCCCGTTTTCTTTGCCATGCGATCAGGGGAGTTTTTACATTGCTTAGGTAGATCGATAAGACAAGGGCCAAGCCTGCTGTACTGTTAAAGATATAACACAATGAGTGAGTGCGTGGGTTGGGTCTAACGGCGCTTTTAACAGTATTCTGTATTATATTCACAAACGAGTTTCCGTCAAAGTTATGAGTAAATAAATACGCCGATATTTGAAAAAGTTCATGGGGAATCGAACGTTGGTCTTTGGAACGACGAGTGATCGAATTAATAACAAGATTTCTCCAACGTCCCTGGCTTCCAACAAATAAGATGCTAGGAAAAACATCATACCATTAAAACATGTTACACTTGTAGTCTACAATGTATTAAGCACTGACAATATTTAAATATGATACGTATTTTACAAACATTTCGTGTATAAAGGAAATATTTATGAGATGTTATTGTCATACTTACAATAAGGACACTCCCCACTGCGTCTCTGAGAAGGTAACGACTGTTTTGTAGATGTAAAGGCCAATCAACGTCAGTGACGGGACGATTGTGACTGGTCCAATGAAGCGGAGTAATACTCCCACTAAGCCAGTAGCACCAATCATCATGTGGATAAAACCCACCACCATTAGACTGCCCATTATCTGTATTTAAAGACAAACGTGAAACACGTTTATCAGATAACGGATAGTGTTGTGGATACGAGAAATCAACCCGATAAACTAGGCATCACGATCAGATAAATATGCAAATGAGGTAATCAAACAGGAACTACTTTTTATATCCATACATCGATGGATATCGTCTGCTTTTTCAATATACTATTGACAAACATTCCCGATACGTTTAGATTAGGGTTTCCGTTGTGTGGGTCATTATGTCGGCAGACATGGCTGCAAACCGTTTGGCACTATATGATAAATAAGGCAGTTCACGCAATCACTGTATTCATTATGTGTGGGTCATTATGTAGGCAGACATGGCTGCAAACCGTTTGGCACTATATGATAAATAAGGCAGTTCAATCAATCACTGTGTTCCTCCGCGGTTTCTGAAGTTATTTTACTGGTCAAAATAACGTCGTAAACTTTCCTTATTTCAAGAATGACATTAGACAAAAATGAGGTTATAACCCTCGCGAGTTTCCGATGAAAACAAACATGATAAAAATACTGAACAAAAAGAATTAGGGATCATGAATATTTTAGGGGATACATTTTTGTGGTGAAGACTGAGGGCACACATTCATACAAATGTCCCCAAAACATTCATGATCCCTAAAATTTGTTGGTTCAGTTTAAATAGTTTCTATTCGCGCGCCTATGACACACCCTGATGCCTCAAAAGAGTTACTATTCGAACAGTAAACGACACTATGGTATAGAAAGAGAGTGTTCCTCTCGGGCGTCAGAACGTCTTGTTCGAATGATACACGCGTTCCAATGCAAAACAACTACTCTGAGTGAATCTTATTGTGACGTAAGGTCGGATTCACGTCACCCTAGAAATGACGTCATAGCTGAAAATTGTTGGCGTCATTTGACGAATTTGCGGTTTTCTAGGACAGCGGTGGTGATCAGGGCATGTTTCTAAACGGGAGTTCAAAGGGATTAAGAAATAAGGGGTAATAAAGAAATTAATATACTCACATGTATGTCATACTGATTTTACGAAACTCGTGTAAGGATTCATATATTACCCTCGCTCTTGCTCGGGAAATACAGTATTTCTGACACTCGTTTCGTAAAATCTGTATGAAACACGCTCGTATAATAATATCTATGTACGTATTTATATCTGACGATCACAGTAACCAGACCGGGTAGTGAGTTATCATCTCAAACTACTCCCATTGGTGTCGACACATCCTTTAGACGTGCCAGAAACCTACGATCAAGGGTCAACGTGATTATGTTTCTAGGTTTCATCGTGGGTTTCACCCAAACGGGAAACATCTGAGACCTCCGGGCTCTCATCCCGCATCACGTCGTGATTTAACTGAAATACTGTTCGAAAATGCGTTAAACGAAATCCACAGACACATTAGTAGGTAAATGAAATATTCTGAAAACAACCACCCCAGCAAGGGGCACCTAAAAACGCTCCATTTGTGTACGTCCCAAAATATATTTAAACATGTGGAATGAAATTATCAGAATAGAGTTCTGACAAGCCTGACCTAGTTTGACTTTGTGATTACATGCAGAAAATGACCTTTTGAACAAAAGCTTTTGTTCGGTTGAAACTTCGTTGAAATGGTTTGTCTCATCATACAAATAAATAACACTTCTATAACATGACCGGTGCATCGAGTTCACAGGACAGTGCAAACCGAATAACTGTTAAATGTAGATAAGTGCTGAAAACTTACAGTCCCTAGTTTGCCGTGGATAATTTCCAGAGGAACGGGATAGCGCCCACGCATGTTCGCCGTCACATTCATGGAGGAAGTACTATTGTAGTATTCAGCTGAAAGCACAACCCTATCCAAGTTCAGTAAATGTACATTGATATACATGTGTGTGTAAATTCACAAGCAGGATTATATTCAACCAGGAGCTTTATTTTGCCTTTGATATTAAATTGCCTTATTGTAGCGGACATTTATTGTTGGCGGGCGGGTGGAAAAACTTGCTTCGTGGCCTGGTCAAAAAGTTCTAAGCCTGACTACATTTTAAATATGTGCCATAACAAAGTCACCTAGTCAATGTAGTACATTGTTTAAGTAGTTCATTGCAATTGTATTTTGAGTCCGTTCGTATATGAGTGACAGCCGGTGAACGTGAGGATTATGCCACTGCTTTAGGTGATAAAGGGAGAGGTACCAACAACATTCATTTTGGGGGGTCTTTCAGTGAACGATTAATTTTATTCGTAAAATATTATGTTGTTTATTTCTTGGCAACTTTTCTGGATCAAATTATCATGTTACTTTATCAAAGGCCCTCCCAAAATATCAAATATTCGGTCATTCGGAGCAGCTCTAAGATGTTGTTTTAATTATGGTTGTGAGTACCCAGGTCTTCCTGTGATGGACACCTCCATTCCTGCATCTCCGTCAGTGCCAGCAAAGGGATGATGTAAATGTTTGTTGGACCTTGGTATATCGGTAGCCTAGAAAACATCGGTACAAGTCAAGTGAACATGTGCACATATGGGTGAAAAGTCGCTTTTCACAGAATTGCAGTTGAAAAACAGAGAGAGAGACAGAGACAGAGCGAGACACACACAGAAATAGAGACAGAGAAAGGTAGAGTATAGAGAGAGTGAGAGAAAGAGGGAGAGTAACACACAGAGAGAGACGGACAGAGAGAGAGGAGAAAGAGACAGACGGAGAGACAGAGAGAGACAGATACACACAGAGAGAGAAAGAGAGAGACAGACACACACACAGAGAAACAGAGATACAGAGGGAGAGAAACAGAGAGACAGGCAGAGAGGGAGAGAGAGAGACAGATGGAGAGACACAGAGAAAGATAGTTTCACAGAGAAACAGAGAGACAGACACACAGAGAGACACACAGATACACAGAAAGGCAGAGGGTAGGAGAGACAGAGGGAGAGACAGAGGGAGACAGAGAGACACAGAGGGAAACAGAGACAGAGGGAGTGAAACAAAGAGAGACAGGCACCGAGAGAAACAGACAGAGAGAGAGAGAACAGAGAGAGACAGAGGAAGAGAGAAAAAGAGAGACACACACAGATAGAGAAAGAGAAAGGCGGAGTATATATATATTTGACGGAGCAGAAGTATGCGAGTTGGTTGGATTATACATCCTTAATGAAATTGACAAGAAGATCAAACTAGACAGTGTCGGATTATACCGAGATGACGGGCTAGCAACATTAAGATCATGCTCAGGAAGCAAAGCCGACAAAACAAGGAAAGATCTGACCAAAATCTTCCAATCATGTGGTTTGATAATCACCGTACAAACCAACCTGTCAAATGTAAATGTCTTAGATGCAAATCTGGACCTAAAAAACGGACTACACAAACCTTACAGAAAGCCAAACGATGAAACAGTATATGTCCACTCAAGGTCAAACCACCCACCAACAATTATCAAAAACATACCAGAGGCTATAGTAAAAAGAGTATCAAACCTGTCTTCAAATCAAGAAGTTTTCAATCTGTCAATACCCTACTACGAAAAAGCCCTTGAATCTGCAGGATACAACACAAAGTGCGAACTAAACCCAAATAAAGATCAAACCCAAAAACAGAAAAAGCAAAGAAAACGGAAAATCATTTGGTACAACCCCCCCTTCAGCAAGAATGTGAAGACGAATGTAGGCAAGCACTTTCTGAAACTTTCAGAAACATTTTCCAAAGGACAGCAAACTCAATAGAATATTCAACAGATCATCAGTTAAAGTCAGCTACAGTTGCATGAAAAACATCCAACAAATAATCAAGGCACATAACAGCAAAGTGATGAAGTCAGCCAGCCAATCAACCAAATCAAAGGACTGTAACTGCAGACAAAAAGTCAATTGCCCAATGAACGGTAAATGCCTCACTCGTGACGTAGTCTATAAGGCCACGGTTACAACAGATACCAATGATGTAACCTACATTGGGTTAGCAAGCGGTCCCTTCAAGACAAGGTGTAACAACCACACAAAATCATTCAGAATTGAGAAATATGAAAAAGAGACAGAACTCTCCAAGCACATCTGGAAGTTAAAACGAAACAAAACCAATTACAAAATCAAATGGGACATAATCAAGAATTCAAACACCAACAAAAGAGACTCAGGGATTTGCGATCTATGCATGGAAGAGAAGCTGAAGATTCTCATTCTAACTTCCAACAAGCTAAACAAAAGCAGCGAGCTCATTTCCACCTGTCGCCATGGTAAATCCCCAAGCCGAGCAAAAAAGAAAGGGTCAAACTAAAAACCATGTTTCATTATGCCTGATGATCGTACGCAATAACATGGGTGCGTGAAACTCAGAGTTGCAAAATGATAAAAGGAAAGTGTATCCAAATCTGTGTGTATATATATATATATATATATATATATATATATATATATGGAGAGAAACAGAGAGAGAGACAGGCAAAGAGAGACAGATGAGAGAGACACACAGAGACAGAAAGGCAGAGAGAGAGAAATAGAGCGATAGGCAGGGAGAGAGAGACAGGTGGAGAGGCACTGAGAAAAAGGGAGAGAGGGAGTCACAGAGAGAGACAGACAGGGAGAGAGACAGAGACACATAGAGATAGATACACAGGGAGACAGACGGAGAGAGAGACAGAGAGAAACACACACAGATATACAGAAAGGCAGAGAGGGTAGGAGAGACAGAGGGAGAGAAACAGACAGACAAACACAGAGAAACAGAGGGAGAGAAACAGACACACAGACAGACGGAGAGAGAGACACAGAGAGACACACACAGATAGAGACAGAAAGGCAGAGAGGGTAGGAGTGACGGAGGGAAAGAGAGAGAGACAGGCAGAGAGAGACAGATGAGAGAGACCGAGAGAAAGAGAGAGAGACACCGAGAAAAGGAGAGACAGAGAGAGAGGGAGACAGAGAAAAACAGAGGTAGAGGGAGTGAAACAAAGAGAGACAGGCACCGAGAGAAACAGAGGGACAGAGACACACACACAGAGAACAGAGAGAGACACAGGAAGAGAGAAAAAGAGAGACAGACACAGATAGAGACAGAAGGGCAGAGTAGAGAGAGAGACAGAGAATGAGAGAAACAGAGAGACAGGAACAGAGAGAGGGACAGAGAGAGACAGATGAGAGAGAGAGACACACAGAGATAGAGACAGAAAGGCACACAGAGATAGAAACAGAGAGAGAGGGACAGAGAGAGAGGGGAGAGAGACGGGTGGAGAGACAGAGAGAGGCACTGAGAAAATTAGAGAGACAGAGACTCAGAGAGAGAGAAACAGGGACAGAGGGAGAGACACAGAAAGTGACACAGAGAGACAGAAACCAGACAGTTGCCATTTTATGCAACGCCCAAGAGTGTATTTGTGAAATAATCTACGGTTGCAAATTTGTTGAATGATATCCTGTATCAAACATTACACGGTATCTTTGTCACCTAATACCCAAAAATATAGATATGATTTAATTGAGTGATGTAAATGCAGACAGTGCTTCCCCATTAGTACAATTTCTGTAAAATTGTACCGTGTCGGTAAATTTAATATTTACACATGATGAATATTCAGCAACAGGGAGTTAAGCGACATGGAAAGTTAAAGTCATGAACGCCCTGACTATGCATACCTTTCTGTGTTTCGTGGAGGCCCCCTGGTAGTAAAAAAAGTATCGATCTAGTTTGTGATCTCAAACTATTATAGAACCTTATAATGACCCACATGATGAAGAAAACTGAACCCCGCCCCACCAAACTCCAAAAAGCTCTTTGAGGTAAACAGAATTATATTTTTCACCCATACTTACCTCACACCGATGGTGACCATCAGGAATGTTGCCAAACCTGACATGAACATTGTGGAGGACAGTACTTGAGATTTGATGAGCTCAGCATCTTTGGCACAGACCAGCTCTGACACCAGCAGTGACGTGGACAATGCCCCGGCGATGGACATAAGACATTGCTGGTGAGCAAAGAAACAGAGTACTGTCTGATCATACGTGATGGGCATGCCGTGCTGGGATTGATATTACACACTAGTGGTAAAGCAATAATCACAACTACAGACGGAGATGTTATGATGAATGTTAAACACCAGTGGTATATTAACAACACAAATACAGACAGACGTTCGGATTGATAGTAAAGGCAGAGTATATATATATATATATATATATATATATATATATATATATAGAGAGAGAGAGAGAGAGAGAGAGAGAGAGAGAGAGAGGCAGAGAGAGAGAAACTTGTTAAATAAGCAGCACAACTACACTGAGTGTGTGTGTGGGAGAGTTAGAGAGAGATGGGAGTTAGAGACAGAGAGACAGACAGAGAAATATAGAGTGGGACAGGGAGGGGAGACACATAGATAAATAGAGAGAGAGGGATAGAGAGAGGGGGTAGAGAGAGACACAGAGAGAAAAGAGAGGGACAGAGAAAGGGGGAGGAGAAAGAGAGATAAATTGAGAGAGAGGGAGAGAGGAGGAGGTAGAGAGACACACAGAGAGGAGGAGTAAGAGAGGGAGGGAGGGAGGGGAGGAGAGAGAGAGATGATGTGATATTATGCACTATTGGTAAGGTAAAGAGACAGTTCCTGTCAGAGATCCAGTGATGAGCATTATACATTGACGACGACAAGCACCTGTAGGTATGCCATGATGGGCGTTATGGATCTCATACATACACCCGTTGACATAATCTGTGATAATCATAGTATATGGTGTTATATGTAATGCCTTATTGGAGTTCAGAAAGAACCATCCTAATTAACACATACCTGTAATGCAAAAATGGATACCAAATAAAATGGAGGTGACTCGCTGATTCTGTAGAACAATCGTCGGGGTTTCTCAGCATCAATATTGATGGATGTGTCCAGAGTTGCGTCTTTTCCTTGTGATAGTCCATCATGGACAGTGGCGGCGGTGTCGTCATTGTTTGCAAGGGGTTCGCCGTCGACCGTTCGTTCCAGGAGCGGAATTTCACTGATGGAAGTTCAAAGATGTTCATCTAAAGGTGTTGGTGATTATGCTGATATGTTTGTTTGTTTGTTGTTTAACGCCGCACTCAGCAATATTCCAGCTATATGTCGGCGGTCTGTAAGTAATCGAGTCTGGACCAGACAATTTCAAGTGATTGACAAAATAAGCATCGATCCACGCAATTGGGATCCGTGACGTGCATCAACCAAGACAGCGAGCCTGACCACCCGATCCCGTTAGTCGCCTCTTTCGCCAAGCATAGTAGCCTTTTACGGCAAGCTTGGGTTGTTGAAGACCTATTCTACCCCGGATCTTCAGGGCCCTGCTGATATGTAGGGAGCGACTTGTATGGAAAACCCGAGGACTTGCTTTTTGGTTTTGGTTTTTTCGAAACAGAATATTTTATTCAAAAATATCCCCGCCCCCACCAAACACCCATACCCACACCTACCAAACACCAATATTTCGCCAGCCCCTGATATGATTGTTGACATGCTAACTATAATAAAAGAAAATAATTTACAATCATAAGAATTAATTATAATGGAAGTCCTTAATGAAACCTCCTTTTATGCTATCAATCATGTGTAACGTTTCGTTGCTGCATAAAGCTAATTGACGAAAACGATTTAATGTAATAATTGAATACATGACAGCGGTTACGAAATAAGTATTCACAATGCTACCATGTCATGAGATACACAGACACGGCTATATACCATGATGGCATATTGCCTTGTCATTCTGGTAATGAACTCGCGAACTCCGGCTCCGATTATATATACACCAATACAGATATTGAAAGTCGAAATGTTATCGTTTAACACAATATAATTATCAAATTCGTTGGTTTTAAATGTGAGAAATGTTACCTTTGTTGTTCCATTGATGTTGGGTCTCCTATTTGTCACAGTGTGCCGAGGACATTGAGAAAAATGTAGGGTGTCTTTAACACTAAGGTCTGTTTCAAGCAATCGTGCATCAGTACATACGAGGGGCGCTTTAGCACTTTTATTTTTCAATATAATCTCCATTCACCTCAATACACTTATTCCATTGTCATGCAAGCTTTTAATACAACATTCATAGAAATCCGCAAAGTGGCCCTCTAACCACGCCTCTGTGGCAGCCTTTATGTCCTCGTCATCCTGGAACCGTCTTCCACGTTGGGCAGATTTCATTTGCCGGAACAGGAAATAGTCACTGGGGGCTAAGTTTGGGCTGTAGTGGTCCGCGTGGCCAGACAAAATATCGTAAACACCCAACGTTCTGTTCGGTTCTTACCAATGAAATGCCTTGCTTTAGCCTTTTCCACCATGAAATGTGGGCTTAGTTGCGACCTCGCTCGCCGATTGCATGTGTTTGTGAATCACATATCTCATGTACCTTACGTTCCCATGTGGAGATTTTTATTCTTATGGACAGCCCTTTGTCGCTTGAAATACAAATACTTGATCCAGGGCGCATTATTTGTAAGAAATGGGACCACGGATAATTCTATCTAAGGACTGGAGGCTTACAAGGATATTCTCCTACAAACACATCCTTACTTTCAGACTTTGACCTTGCAAAAATTATTTGAAAAATAAACAAGTAAATCTCTGTAATCTGTATGTACACGGGGGCACGGGTGGCCCGTCGTCTAAGGCGCCGCGATTCGCTGTGCAGAGTTGCGTCCCTTGGGCACGCCAGAAACCTATGATTGTGGGTTCGAATCCGGTTCGCCCCGATTATGTTTCTAGGTTAGTCAGCAATATACCCGTGCTCGTGGGTTTCACCGAAATGGTAAACGTCTGAGACCTGCATCACTTCTGGCTTTCCTCCCAGATTAAGCTGACACGCCGCGGTATACAGGAATACTGTTAAAAGCGGCGTTAAACCCAACTCACCCACTTACTCACTCACTGCATGTATACTCTGTGAGTCGTCTCGGAAGTTGCAGGTGTGCCAATTCCATCGTTCGATCATCTTTACCCTTTTCGCGAACACCTGGTGTCATCGCTGATTTTCAGTGGTCCATTCATATAATTTCCACAGCTATTTGTCCTTTACGTCATGTGGAATCTGTTTCAGCAGAACATCGAGGCTAGCTATTCTCTTGCTTTGACAATTTATATTTACAACGCATGGTATTAGGCTGTGGGTGCCTTAAAGGAGTATTTTATCAATCACCTTCACGTTTTGAAAACATGTTGCAATATGGAGCGCTGTACAAGGGTACATACAGTATGTTTATTTGTTATTTGGTCTTTTTTCTAATCAAAGGTTTATCCAACATGTCAATATGCAAATTGTTGCAGGCTATGTGATGTAGCACATAGTTTTACATATTATGTTCAAAGCCTTTAAAAGTTATACAATATTTGAAAATATTTTATAATGTATCAAAATGATCAATAATTTAATGAGAAAACTGCCTATTCCAAAAGAAAATGGACCATTATACAACAGAATGAAGTTTCAGATGTTTTTTGAAACCCTTACACAAATCAATATCGATGCAGATTGGGCGAAACCTTGATCACTGACCTGTCGGTATTGGTTTTGGATTTTCGGAAAAAGTTTTTACCTTTAATCCACCTTCAGGCCCAAAGACCAACGACAAGGGGTTTCACCAAGTGATGTTAAGAGTGTATCAAAAGACAGTTACATTTCGATAAAGTAACGCCATAAATTGTATTCAGATGTTCTTTATCATTCCAGTGTAACACTAGAGTTGTGCACTACTGACCTAAATTGTAAAAACGTGGCATAATCCTCTGTGGAATACCTTCATAAAGGAATATTGTACAAGCAGAGAAAAAGGGTCCATAGTTTGCACATTGCTACATAGCGAATCCTTCTTAAAAAGAGTAAAGTCAGAAAGGAGAGCTATTTTTACATAACTCCTTATGACATAATGATGTGGCATATTCCTCTGTAAAATACCTTCATAAAGGAGAGCACAATGCGGCTGGACGAAAAAAGGTCCATGGTTTGCACATTGCTACATAGCGATTCGATTCAACGATGTTTGTAGTTACATCAGAACAAAGGAGAGCACAATGCGGCTGGAAGCAAAAAGGTCCATAGTTTGCACATTGCTACATAGCGATTCGATTCAACGATGTTTGTAGTTACATCAGAATAAAGGAGAGCACAATGCGGCTGGAAGAAAAAAGGTCCATAGTTTGCACATTGCTACATAGCGATTCGATTCAACGATGTTTGTAGTTACATCAGAATTTGGGTAGCCAAGAAATGCAGACCTTTACAGCAATGATGAAACCCCTGTTGCTGACAAGCTAAGTTGGTTATTTGTCTGTTTGTTGTTTAACGCCGCACTCAGCAATATTCCAGCTATATGGCGGCGGTCTGTAAATAATCGAGTCTGGACCAGATAATCCAGCGATTGACATCATGAGCATCGATCCACGCAATTGGGATCGATGACATGCATCAACCAAGTCAGCGAGCCTGACCACCCGATCCCGTTAGTCGCCTTTTACGACAAGCATAGTCACCTTTTACGGCAAGCATGGTTTGCTGAAGACCTATTCTACCCCGGAATCTTCACGGGCCTGACAAGCTAAGGATCATGTTTAAGACAAAACAGGATCCTGTATGACTAAAGGAGACAGCTCTTCACAGCGAATACCGGCGCATTAGACAAGTTGGCCACCCGGGTCTGTACTCAATGAGTAAAGAACTGGAACAATAAATACATATATTTTTAATTTTAAATAAAGTTCACTTTGCTATGGCGTGAATAAATCTTAGGTGACATAAAGCTCTTGAACGTTACATACATTTTCGATACAGACATTAGTCAAGATCCAATACGTGCCTAATTAAGGAATATGGGAATCCTTGCGTTGCCTTATGTTTGGGATACACCAATTACCGTGTTGACTTTGAAGGTTTTTCCAATCGAAAGTCTCTCTTCTTGATCAGTGTGACCGGCCACTAGCTACATGTGGACACAAGGTTCAAATAACGTTAAACATTGCACGTTTAATTGCCTTCAGCGTCAGACAAGAGAGAGAGCTGGTGGCATAACTGTCGTTGCATGTATGTATGGGCGAAGGTATTTATATTCATATACATCCTAAGACATTTTCGTTCGAGTGCACTATTATTACTGAAATGAAACAGAGAACGTCACAAGACAATACATGCCAGGAATCGCAATCACCGAAACCAACAACTGTGACGCTGGTGTGTCCTAACGAACAGTCTTAAAGCTGAGTGAGTGAGTGAATGGGTGATAGAGTGAGTGAGAGTGCAGTGTTCCTAGTATATGCAGACAGCCTTTAAAGAAGAGTCTAGACAACACAACAACAGGTTCCTATGAGTCAGTGAGTGAGTGAGTGAGTGAGTGAGTGAGTGAGTGAGTGAGTGCAGTATTCCAAGTATATCAAGACAACCTGTAAAGAAGAGTCTGGAAAACACCAGGTTATTATGAGTGAGTGAGTGAGTGAGTGCAGAATTGCAAGTATAACAAGACAGCCTGTAAAGAAGAGTCTGGACAACAACTGGTTACTATGATATCTCTGCTTACAATCACCATCACTACCCCAGGACATAGGGACTAAGCTTTCAACCTACTGTACTTTATAATATATGATGAAACGTTTTTCTACTGATGTTTCGGTTATTGCTATTTTATGTAACGGCGATTATGCATTACCATAGTGTAATATGTTGAGTCATAGATACTCAGACAAATTGTATTGTAATGACAACAAAAAATATCCCGTTGTTTTAATTGGCAACGGGCAGAATATTTCATTGTTCCTTGAATACTATATACAGGGTATTCAACGGTCGTCTTCAAATACGCTGTTTATGTCGGTGAGTGGTGACTCGCCGAAATACAAATTTTAACTGTGCCACAAAATGCGGTAAACAGCGTATTTGACGACTACAGTCAATAATAATCCATTTATATTATGGACGTTGTTTTCTCGTGAGTGTTGACGAAATTCAAAATATTAATTTCATCAAAATCAGTAAATGCGCTTTTCTGGGTTTCTAGTCCATCACTTGATTGTCTGGTCCATGACTTGATTGTCTGGTCAACCGCCGTCGCACGGCAGGAGTACTGCTGTGTGACATCAGGCAGCAACCACTTATCTTTTTATGCACGTGGGGGGTGATACCGACATGCTTACCCTTTTCCCGAACACCTGGTGTCATCACTGATTGTCAGGAATCCATTCATATAATTTCACGTCCGACCTGTGAAGATCCGGGGTAGAATAGGTCTTCAGCAACCCATGCTTGCCGTAAAAGGGGACTATGCTTTCGTAAAAGGCGACTAATGGGATCGGGTGGTCAGGCTTGCTGACTTGGTTGATTCATGTCATCGATCCCAATTGCGTGGATCGATGCTCATGATATCAATCACTGGATTGTCTGGTCCAGACTCGATTATTAAGAGACTGTAGGCATATAGATGGAATATTGCTGAGTGCGGCGTTAAACAACAAACCAACCAACCAAAGCCTTTTACGTCCAATGGAATCTGTTTCGTGGGAAAATCGCGACTGGTTATTCTCTGTTGACGTTGTAAATGGACTTCAAGTAGCTCCTTACCCGGGAAGATCCGGTTTAGAATTGGTCTCCAGCAACCCATGCTTGTCGTAAGAGGCGACAAACGGGATCCTGTGGCGATTCTTTTCATGTCAATCACTGGATTTATTTACAGATTTATTCACGATTATTTACAGAGCGAGGTTACATAGCTTAATATTTCTGAGGAGTGTGGCGTTGAAGGCTTTTTCTATGAATATAAGCCTTCCGCGATGATAGCCCAGATGTGGTTATTATGATTTGAAAACCTCTGATCGACCAGTCAGAATGGAATATTTTCCAAGGTATACATATCGAATACTAAACCAGCTCCCGTGTAATACAAGTTATGAAACAAGTGAACAGTTCAGGTTTGTGACTCCCTTTCGCTTGTCAGATAACATAACTATTCACGAGTTTAATCAAATTTGCATAACACGGAAGCGAGCTGAGAATCTTATTGATTACTAAAATTTCACTGTCATGTGTGAAAAGACAGACATCTCCTCGATCCACAGCATAATCCAATTAAGTTCAACAGAATAATACTCCAAACACGTCAAAAGTTTACCCTATTTATTAAATACCATACCAGGGCCTACCTTTGCATTCAGGGGTGCGTTCCACAAACCTATCGTTGCGCTAAGGTTATCGTAGCTCCCATACTTCACACAGACTTACGACTTTCGTTTCGCTACGATCTCTTTCCAATACATATTTTACAAACAGTCACAATGTCCTAACACGTAATTTAGTTTGTAGATACGCCGGTGAAACAATGCCATGTGACGTCAGACTAGCAATACGGTTACTTGGGTCATCGATTGTGCATAATCTCCTCTCAGTGATCTATCATCTCTAAACGCAATGTCACTGAATAAGCGCAGGGAGTTTTCAGTATTTGTTTGTGAAACTTGTTCCAGGAGTACATAAGCTCGCGCTGCGGTATTAAACACTGTGTCATATCAACTTATTGTTATTAAACATATATACGTTGATATCTTTAATGGGTAATATATTTTGCTCGCCTTCCAATATATATTCTGAGATAATAGAAATAAAAAAGTCTTCCCGGTGTTGTGTATGATGAACAAACACCTTGAAATTGGCTATGGTATCCTTTTCGCATATCAAATGAATAAATATGATTATCATGTAATATGAAACTAAGCGATCCCCGTTATGCAATTACATATGTTCTATTATTCAAGAAAATATCACATTGACTTATAATGGCGCGATTATGGTTTGTTGAATATATATTCTGATGCTATAGTCACGTAACACATTTCCTAAAGACCTTGATGTTTTGGCATTTGAATGGCCTTGAAGTTGACTGCAGTTTGTTGACATATTCCTATTACAATACTACTGTAATAGACCCTTTAAGGTCCGGGTGGAACATAGGTCTTCAGCAACCAATGCTTGCCGTAAAAGGCGACTATGCGTGTCGTATAAGAGGCGACTAACGGGATCGGGTGGTCAGGCTTGATGACTTTGTTGATGACGATGCTCATGAAGCTTTTCACTTTATTGTCTGGTAGAGACTCGATTTTTTACTGACCGCCGGAATAGCTGGAATATTGCTGAGTGTGGCGTTGAAAACAAATACTTCCTTTGTTGACTTATCAGCTACTTCACTACCCACGTCACGAACATTACCATAAGAAGCTCCCCTCCCTTATTTTAACTCATTTAAACTATCTGTCAACGTCCGCAATCAAATGTGGTTAGTGCTGTTCGCTGTAAAACGTAGTGCTTTAAAGAACATTGGGTCTCATCCAAGGGCGGATTCAGCATTTTTAAAAAGGAGGGGTCCATTATATCCAAACATTTGGTTTTCAAAAGGGGGATCCGTACCCCCTCTTTGGATCCACAAATGTAATCATTGATTTTCAGTTATCCGTTCAAATTATTTTCACCGTTATTTTGCCTTAACGTCCAAGGTGACTGGTTATCCTCTTGCGTTATCCTATTGGGTAATTGCAGCTCGTTCTTGCACGAATTCTTTGATTCTAAATCATATAATGCAGTACCGAGTTGGACTATATACCTGAAAGCGTTAAGTGTGGAAAGATAGGCTCACCTTTTCCAGAACACCTTGTATCATCACTATTTGATAGTGATTTGTTAACACATGGCCACAATGTGGTTGGAATCGTGCAATGGATTCTGCCTTTAGCAGGTATTCTTATGATTGTGTAAATGGTTTGGTCGTTTTATGCAATTAAATACGGTATGAAACTATCGACTGTTCATACGCCATCACCTGATCATTGTCAGATTTATTATTCTGTAACAGCTTCATGTCACTTGATTGGCTGGTATTACACAAGTCTTTTAATTTCATTGGTTTACACTCCGTTAAGAAATAACTTTTGGGAATATATATACATCTGCCCTGGGACAACCGAAGATGATTTTATCTCAAGCGCATTCAGTCTGCATCAGTCATGTTTCCACTTCTGCATTGTGCCTTCATGGTGATTTCTGTATCCGTGGTTTCCTCGGCCTCGTCTACAGCAACGCCATTGACGACAGTGGCGACAACCCAAGGTACAGTTTTCAATTCGTCTCAGTGTACATTAAAACCAGTGGATAAAGATGTGGGTGCTATTCTTCATATTTACTTGAGGAATACAGATATCAATATAGTAAGATATACCGTGACGTTTCAAAACTACCCCAACACGGTCCTCGCTGATGCTGGTGGGGATTTGTTTCGACCGAACATTTGGATCCGCACAGTCAACCAGCAAGGTGTCAGATTGCTGATGCTTAATGATAACTTTGAATTTTATTCAATGGGATTCCTCAGCAACGGTATTGCAGAAATGAACGTCGAATTAACTGATAGCCCTAGTGGATGCCTTCAACATATGAACAGTGCCCAGAGACTTCTTGCCATGCGGACCCTCCTGGCTTCGGATTTCCACTATGAAAAAAAAGAAATTTCTTTACATAGAACGCATCAACGAATATGCACCATGGTTGTGAACAAGACGATTGAGAACGGGAAAGTGGAAGCAAATCTCACATATGTCTGCTGCAGGTTTGAGAAAGGTCAAAAGGAAATGATATGTGAGTACATGGCGAGTGATGTGTGGATTGATCTGCTCCATACGATCATTTTAGTGGCAACAATTCTCGCGGTCTTGTTCTTTCCTCAAATCGTTCCACGATTCTTTTATATTCACCATAAAATTTCTTTTAAGAATTTTAAGGCTTACATTCTTCAACACCAACCGGTTGAGCTGATAAGAACATGCAAAGAATGGTCCATGAAAATAGGAAATAAAACGATTCCTCTGAAAGAACTTGACCATGAAGACTGTAAAGTACCAGTTGAAGAAACGACCTGGGTTATCAATAACGTTACAGTGCAAGTGGACTCTTCAGAATACCTCATGGAAAATGAAGCCCCTGTTACGTGGACCAAGCTTCTAAATGAAACACTTATTGCAGTCCCGAAGACGCGTGCGTGTTGGCTGGACTTTTGTATGAACTCTATGCACCTGTCCCTTTATGTTTCAGAAAAAATATGTAAAATTTTCTACTATATTAGAAGGATGAGAAAGCGAGCAGTCTGGGTTATTTGTTTCGTACCATTGGTTGTAAGCATTAGTTGTTCCTTAACTTATCTTGACTCGAAATATACTGAATATGTCATTGCTTTAGCAAGACAGAACATTACAGCCGAACAAGGTATTTACTCTACATCTGTCCGTATTAGAAGGTGTTTGAACACATTATTTGCTTCCCTAATACCTTTGGCAATCCTTATCTTTCTGCGGATAAAAAGCATAAAATTGCCAAGTCTTGGCAAGGTTCTTTGGACATGCGACAAGGAAAGCATACAAACAGTGCTTCATGGTAGCTTCCAGATGTGTTTGGTCATTGTGAGAAACACGGGAATGGTTGGAATAATTCTGTCCCCAATCATTGTTATAATTACCCTTCCAATATCAATAGTGCTACACATACCATTGTTGTCCGTTGTGGTACGCCTTTTCATCCTCCCTGGAATGCATATCTCAAGGTTAAGACGCTTTCTTGTTAAGATTAACAAGCTGATCAATCCAAATAGTACCAATGAACCACCAGAGTATCTCAAGACTGATGGCTGTAATATGTTCTTGTACGTGTTGTCATATAGCGTACTGTTTTGTTTGGTGCTCTACTGGACCCATTTCTGTTTAGCCTTTTATATTAAAGTTATCTTCTATACATTCCTTGGTTTAGTGTTCCATTCAGACAAAATGTTGATCTATTGTGCAATGGCATTATTTTCTGCAATGTATGCAAGAGACATATTGAGGTGCATTACTTTATTGTATGTTCAGTATTCTAGAATAATGAGGAAACTTATATTTGCTGAGGTAGAGACCGAGCTTGTAAAGTGTACATTGCCCGAAAAGAAACAAATAGTCCTTCTTCCACTGTCACCGAACTTCAATGGGTCCATTGACATTAACTATGATGAAAGAACAAATAGAGTTAGTTGTGACACTGTGGGTATGGCTGCAATTTTCCTTCGGAAATCTCAAGATAAGACTTGCTATGCAATATCAAAAAACTTTGTGATGAATAATATACATTTACGGGTGCCCGGATGTCCAGGCGTTGTTCGTACGAATGTTATGCGGTCATTCAACAGGCTTGTGTCAACTGGTGTCTTCCTAGGGTTGTTCCTGTTCGTGGTGCTCGTCTTTGGAGATAGGTATAAGGTATCTTCATTGAAACAACTTCTTTTGACCGCGTCTGGTGGACTTCTACCGTTAATTTTCGGAGGGGTTGCTAGAAGTGCACTTGGCACGTGTGGATTAAAGCTAGAGAATACAGAATTTTCGGACCTAAGACTTATGTTGAAACTTGGACTAGAAAACACCATTGAGAAATGGCAGGTCGTTGAAGTGAGTCTTTCCCCAAAAGATGGTAAAGCTGACGTTACTTCATTGTCATCTGAAGATATTGCAACTCCAGAAGTGACAGCATGTTTGTATGACAAATATGATGAAAAAATAACTGCAAAAGAATGTGCATGTGTATGTCCGCCTCCTAAAAAGAAAATTCTTGAGGAACCTGAAACTGTGGTTGACTTAGAGCCAACTAAAGAATAGACGATATTGCTAGCCTAGGGGTCGTCATGCTGTAGACCCGGGTTCGATGCCTTGCATGGGTACAATGTGTGAAGCCCATTTCTGTTATCTACCGCTTTGATATTGCTGGAATATTGCTAAAAACGGCTCAAAACTATACTCACTCTTTCCCTTTCCGAAGATATATTGTACAAAAACTTTGCCGTCGGCTACACAGTCACAACAACCCATATCTTTAAGAAATGTACACTCAATCAGGAACCGTTATACGCGCAAGACCTGCTTTCCATGAAAGTCATTCTTAAAATCTGTTTTAGCAAATTGAATACTGTCATTCGCGGAAATACCCTTTGGTAGATGGTCATGGACTGAGTGGGAACATTCATGCTTTTCTGAAGTTTTTCACGATTTCTATAAGTCCGACCTCAATATCATTAGATAGTTAATTAAAAGTTTCGTCAACAAGTCTTACCGTTATCTTCGTGTTTGTGACCATAGGTGTCCCTGTTTGAACAAATGAACACATGACTTGCCACCGGTGGGGCACCTTTTCGCAAGAACACAGACTCTGATTAGAGATATTTGTTATGTTTATGGTAAAGGTTTTGTCACGTTTATTTATAAGACTGCAGTCTGATGATGATTATTTTCACTTTGCCCATTTTTCAAATTGTAATTACAAAAGCACTAAAACTGTATATGTCGTACAATCAATTCTTCTCTCATTGACAGGGTGGGTGGCCCAGTTCTCTCAAAGAAAGGATTTTGTTTGATATTAATCTGTACATATAAATAATCGTGGTGCATTGTTTTGCCTTCAACTAAGCTCAGTTAAATTATTATAGTTTGCATTTTTGTCCAGTTCTGTTCTCCATTGATCGCTGTCAATTGTCTTCACTAGCCATAGCAATCATACAACCTGCACAGTTGTGGTATCACATTTAATGATTTGATTTCTTATTCTTGTTTTTAAACCAATCACTTTTAGGTGGTGTGTTGTTTGTAGTTAATATGCATTCCAATAAATTTATGTAAACGTCGGACATTATTATTCTGTTTGTTCATTTTAGTATTCAGTATTCAAATATTTTATGTTTTCCCATTCCTTATGAAACTGTGGATCTAAAAACTTCAGCCATATTCATGTAGAGTCTAATGTACACGATTTTCATTGTTTATTGTGCATATAGTTTTATTACAGTCTGTGTTATGCCTAGTGATGTGTACAATATATTTGTGAAATATTATTTCTGTATTAGTTCAATTTCTTGATCAAGTGAGTTAATCTAATGTATAGCGTCCATTGTCCATTGTCCATCCATCAACTTTGGTCGATTTATATATTTTCATAAGCTTTTTTTGTCTATTACGCTCTCTAGAATTCGAGATATCCGAGACTGATTATTTTCCGGCGTTGGAGCTTCTAATTTGTATGTTTCCGATTTAACCCCTTAAACCCGAGGACCAGTAAAACGGAAACACAAGCCCCTACCATTCTATTATTAGCTAATCAGTAAACCGCAGTCTATTAGCGGGCGAGGCCAAATGTGTTTCGGGTTCCTGGAAACATAAACCCCAAAATAAAATGTTTGTCTGGCGAACCTAAGAATCGCTTGCAGTATATTCCTCAGTTAAATACTGCACCTATACATATGAACTCAAATGAATCACCATCTTGCGATTATGTAGGTATTGTTTCAAATTTTGAAGCAATATTTAAAACATGATGTGTTAATATAAATTTTACTATTTCTACAAACATGTCTATGTTCGTGTTGTTTTGTGGTTGTTTTCCCGAGTTTGTGTTTGAATTTTGATTATAAAAATAGTTATGGCAATCTTAAATTAATCATGTGTTGCAGGTTTTGGTATCATATTCAGTTGAGTTGATTTCTTGAATTTATTTATTTGAGTTATATGTTTTGGATACAGGTGGTGGTTTCTTAGCTGTTCTTTAAGTATATTTATGTGAAAAGCACATACACGTCAGTATAATGTTGTGTATGAATAAATCTTATTATGATTTGATTTTGAGTGTTGTCCATTAAGTTCGACAATATGCTTTGTTAATAACATGTATAAATGCTGTTAGTATTGCCTGGGTACTCTTTGCATGGCATTATGTGATACTTGTTCACTTTTGAGTAAATTACTTAGCATTCCTACATTGTTATGTGATTCCTTTCTAGTTCTTGGTGTCATCTTTGAAGTCCTGATGCATATATGGAGATGACGAGGAACACAAAGGACGTTGCATCATACTGTAGTCGTCATCTGTGAATGCTTGTTTGTTTATTTGTTGTTTAACGCCGCACTCAGCAATATTCCAGCTACATGATGGCGTTCTGTAAATAATCGTGTCTGGACCGAATAATCCAGTGACTGACATCATGAGTATCGATCCATGCAATTCGAATACGATGACATGTATCAACCAAGTCAGCGAGCCTGACCACCCGATCCCGTTAGCCGTATCTCATGACAAGATTGATCGCTTTTTACGGCAAGTCTTTGTTGCTGAAGACCTATTCTACCCCGGATCTTCACCTGTCTGTTAATGCGTACAACCATTATTATTATGCAACACCTTTCATCTGTCAATGAGTCCTACCATTAATATTATGCAACACCCTTCCTCTGGTGAGTAGTACTACCATTAATATTATGCAACACCCTTCCTCTGGTGAGTAGTACTACCATTACTATTATGCAACACCCTTCCTCTGGTGAGTAGTCCTACCATTAATATTATGCAACACCTTTCATCTTTCAATGAGTCCTACCATTAATATTATGCAAGGCCCTACAATTGTTTATGATTACTACCATTAATATTTAGCAGCACCCTTCGTGCTCATATGGTATTGAGTCAACTGCATAAGATCAAAAATCATATAAACCTCTAAATGTTCATTATTATCATTACAAACGGATATACATATATCATAGTCCATGCTAAACAGGGGGCACGGGTGGCCCAGTCGTCTAAGGCGCCGCGATTCGCTGTGCAGAGTTGCGTCCCTTGGGCACGCCAGAAACCTATTGTAGGTTCGAATCCCGGTTCGTCCCGATTATGTTTCTAAGTTTGTCAGCACCATACCAGTACTCGTGGATTTCACCGAAGTGGTAATCGTCTGAGACCTGCATCACTTCGGGCTTTCCTTCCACATTAAGCTGACACGCCGTGATATAACTGGAATACTGTTAAAAGCGGCGTTAAACCCAACTCACTCTCTCACTCACTCATGCTAAACATATCAGTACATATATGTTCGTATTGGTGCACCGCGTCAATCATTCTCCAAAGTGTAGCAGTTGAAATACCAGTGAGTGATGCAAGCAATATTGTAGAGTTGGAGCGTGTAAGCTCGTCTGTCCTTTAACGTTCGACTTCTTCTCCAAACAGATTGAAAGGATGAGCCTGGAATCTTTGCAGGAAATCTTGCACCATAATAGGAACAAGACGTATTCATGGCGCTATAATCAATTTTGGTTTTAAATTGCAATATTTCAAAGTGTATTAAATGTAGTATCAGATTATGTGTATCAACGCGATGATATAAGAGTATTCATGCCATTCAAAAACGCTTTGTAAAAATCAATTCTGAACGGTGAAGAGACTTACCCTTAGAAACCACAGAGCCATGTGGGCTGAAACGTTAAGATGGATATGTGGATGTATGGTTGCAATTGGTGATTGCGTCATCATGTCTTTCAAACAATCTTCCAGTTTGTTCAATAAAAGGATCGTTAGTGCAAAGTTTAAATAGGCATTCGATTTGTATAGAGGCAACTGATGCAAGTCACTTCACAAGCGCGAGTACAGCTTTTTCGAAATCACATTTGCTACCATCACTGCTGAACAACCAACGGCGTAGTGTACGACGACACATACATCGAGGTACAACATGATAACAAGTACTCAATCATTCTGCCCTGGGAAGCTAGTCTCACTTGTAATAATACCCATGTGGTATATGAAGCATTTTATATGCTTGTCGTAAAAGGCGACTAACGGGATCGGGTGGTCAGGCTGGCTGACTTGGTTGATGCATGTCATCGATCCAAATTGCGTGGATCGATGCTCATGATATCAATCACTGGATTGTCTGGTCCAGACTCGATTATTTACAGACTGCCGTCATATAGATGGAATATTGCTGAGTGCGGCGTTAAACAACAAACCAACCAAACTATGAACTTGTATATCGCACTTATCCATTTGTAGGTGTTCAATTGCGCTTAGACTATGATAGATCTTAATATTGCCCCAGTCACCTGATTAGCGTGCACCCGATTTATATTCTAAGCAATCTAGGGCCAATACACCCCAAGCTGCCTGTGGGACGTTAGAAGGTTAAGTCACATTACCATCTCCTCCTACCGGGTACCCATTCACTACAGGGCATACATAGGCATATTTTGAACATGCCGAAAGGGGACATTGCATGTGCTACAGGCCGTAGAAACAAACTCTCAGCAGTCAGTTGTCGAAAATGGTCACCCATCCTAAAACTTTCCGTGACCATCGTCGCCCAACCACACGATACAGTTCATGTTTTTATTACAGGTGATAAGTAAAATATAAAATATCGTTCTGGGTCAAACATGCTTCCAGAATGGAAATCATTTAATGACAAAGTGAGTGAGTGAGTTTGGTTTAACGCCGCTTATAACAATATTCCAGTTATATCGCGGCGTGTCAGCTTAATGTGGGAGGAAAGCCCGAAGTGATGCAGACGTTTACCACTTCGGTGAAACCCAGGAGCACGGGTATGGTGCTGACAAACCTAGAAACATAATCGGGGCGAACCGGGATTCGAACCAACAATCATAGGTTTCTGGCTTGCCCAAGGGACGCAACTCTGCACAGCGAATCGCGGCTCCTTAGACAACTTGGCCACCCGTGCCCCCTTAATGACAAAGAAGGGTTGTAATAACCTGTTCTTAAATAAAGATTTTCTGCACACAATTCACTTGTTTGGTTTTGAAATAATCTTTGTGTGTATAAAATCACATACAAGTCCAGACAGTAAATTGGACCAAATATATATTTACACAATGGCCAATGTGAGCGTCGTTATTGGTTTCATGTTTCTATATAGAAATTATGTGCATAAACATTTATTAGACACAATGATATTGTATCATATTACCAGACTGCAATGTAACATTGTCTCGAAGTGAGAGAGCCAGGTTCAAGCACATGTATATCCCTAATGCTGTATTTCTGTAAAAGGCAAGTTGTTGGTTTCGATTTGTGAGTAAAAAGTAACAGACTGTTGATATGTTTTATAATCCAACTTAGAATCACTTCTGCTACAGTGGCCAAAAATGTATATCAATCATAACCATTTTCATTTTTTTTCACTATTTTCATTTCCCCCCACATTGCCACAACGCTAATTGGTGTATTGGAGGACATTGTGTGTTTGCCTTTTGCATAGTATCATGGTCATTATCACCCCACATGCTAATAATGAGTATTAATACAGACCCCACATACAGTGGGTGGCATTATTTCCTCTGGTCGGTGGATCAGTGTGTATTCTATTTGCTTTCTCAACTTCCTGTCAAGTTTTATTTACTGAAGGGCGGTCGGGTAGCCTAGTAGTTCAAGCGTTCGCTCGTCACGCCGAAGACCCGGGTTCGATTCCCGACATGGGTACAATGTGTGAAGCCCATTTCTGGTGTCCCCCGCCGTGATATTGCTGGAATATTGCTAAAAGCGGCGTAAAACCATACTCACTCACTCACTTATTTACTGAAAGGCGCCAGAAGGTTTTGCACACACATCCCCATGTCATCCAACCTGAAACCATTCCTGCTGTGCCAACAGAGGCACATTTCTGTCCGCAAGCGTTGCGATGTATCAATTTCATTTACCGTATTCGACGTAATAAGCGCCCAGGGCGACCTCAAAATTAAATATAGAGGGCTCATATTAGAATATTATTTTGCGACCTCATAATTAAATATAGAAGGCTCATATTAGAATATTATTTTGCCGAAAAAAAAATATAAAAGATAAAATTTCGTGGTTTATGCTGACAGCCTGAAATGTTCATGTACGACAGATATATTTTATAAGAATTTAATTGCCCATAATTAAGGTTGCATTTAACACACGAGTGCGATTTATACGCGAATAAATTAGTCTTGTGTACATTGATCAATCGGAAGGGGTGCTAATTGGTATTGTTCACAAGCCAATATATTAGCAAATATCGCCGTGGGCGCTTATTAGAGCGGGGCGCTTATTACGTCGAATATGGTACTACAGACCAGACTACATTATAACCAAAGCAGTACTTCACAGGAACAGTATTCATGGGACGTAGGAATGTGACAGTTGGCAAACCATTTGGTAGCATGATTACATCTGTGACAAGAACACTATCGATCGACAAACAGGTTCTATATGTAATGTGGTTTGGACAATGCGTTAATTTGGCAAATATTTTGTTCAACTCTTTTTTGTCCGAAAAAACTTGTGGTTAGAATGACCTTAATGAACACGACATATTTTCTCCATTAAAACCTCATGATGATGGATAAAGGTACATGATAAAGGTACATGAAATGTATCATTCCAGTAAAATTGCAAAATGAATATATTTCCTAACCCTGCAATTGTCAATTGTAACATATTATAGTTTACTGAAACGGCAGATCAGCCACAATATGCACTGTTATGATCCTTACAATGTTAAATTTTTTACGTTATTTCCAGCATTGTAGTGAGTGAGTGAGTGAGTTTGGTTTTACGCCGCTTTTAGCAATATTCCAGCAATATCACGGATTCGAACCCGGGTCTTCGGCGTGACGACCAGCATTGTAAGCGATATGAGTTTCCAGTAATAGTTGTATGATGATAACGAACGAAATGGGAACCATTAAAACCGGTAGCGAAGTATGATAGTAGATGTTATGACCGCCAACGATCTTCATGGACGATAGGGGTAAGATGGGAAATGTGACGTTTTGGAACAGTAGTGAGTAATATCACCAGGAGGTGAGGTGAGGTGAAATTGGGTTTAACGTCGCGTCCAAGATTATTGCACTTATATAGCGACGTGCATGCACGTGTGTGTGTGTGTGTGTGTGTCTGTGTGTGGCTGCTTGTACTAGACCGGACTGATGCCGATTTATAGTGTTAGCCCACTGAGATACCATGCCGCAGTTTAACATGAATACACCACTCACAGTATACTGACTCCGAGCCGACCAGTCCTTGCTTGAACCCTTTAAAGCCGAGCGCCAGACAGGGTAACAACAAGTACCATCTTTTAACGTCTTTTGGTATGACGCGGCCGGGGATCGAACCCCGGACCTTCCGCTCTCCGGGCGGACGCTCTACCACTAGACCACGGAGGCGGTCTAATATCGCCAGGATGTACAAAAATAAAAATTCATTCGACGAGGCATACTGCCTGTGAGTCTCCCAATGGAGTTGAGGGAGTCTGTCCTACTCCTCTTGCAGCGACTGGACAAGTTCAGCCTACGTGGTCGGCGGCCAATGACGTTGACGCACGCGTCTCCCTGTCATGTCCCAGACGTGTTCAATGGGGGGAATATGTGGGCTCATTGCTGGTCATGGCATTCAATGGATGTAGTGCTGCTTGGGGTAAGCATTGACAAATCGGACCCGTGAAGATTCCGGGGTAGAATAGGTCTTCAGCAACCCATACTTGCCGTAAAAGGCGACTATGCTTGTCGTAGAAGGCGACTAACGGGATCGGGTAGTCAGGCTCGCTGACTTGGTTGATGCATGTCATCGATCCCAATTGCGTGGATCGATGCTCATGCTGTCAATCACTGAATTGTCTGGTCCAGACTCGATTATTTACAGACCGCCGTCATATAGCTGGAATATTGCCGAGTGTGGCGTTACAGTAAACAAACAAACATTGACGAATCGTGCATGATGAGGCACGTGCAAACTATGGAATGTGTTTTTGGTAAGTTTTACAGACACAAACGTTCTTGCATAGAATGTTTGTCGTCAACACTTGTCTTTGTTGCAATACTTAGTATTTACATGTAAATTCATGACTCCGTACTTTTTGTTAAGAGTGAACATTTCACAAAATCTATCCACCCTATCGGCTGTGGTTTTCCTAATAAATCTGACTAAGCATAAATAATATGCCATTTCCAAAACAACACACAAATTTGATAACACACGCTGTTTATGCCTTAATCATGTATAAGGTGGGTGAGTGAGTGACTGAGTTTGGTTTCATGCTTCCTTGAACAGTATTTAAGCTTCAGTGTGCTGACAAACCAAAAAACATGGTCGTGGCGAATCTGTACCCACGATCATAGGATTCTGACACGCCAAAGGGACGCAACTCTGCTGCCTCTCAGAATGGATGATCACTGGAACGAAATCTCGAACTCTATCAAGGCAGGTCTAAATCATCCCCATAAGCAAGATAAAGTAAACAGCCGTCTGACTACATTGAACATGCACCACTCTCCTCCCATAATGAATATCGTCATTGTCAGTTATGTTTCTGACATTTTTTGAAAATTCCACCCCCACGTCTCTGCTTGTATCCGGGTAAAATGGGGATTTTCTTAAACCAACGTGATGTCTTCCACGACAACGGCAGAAACGGGATGTCGTATACCGTGCCCTCCTCTGTCGTGTTATCGCCTTTGTTTTGAACTTCATTGCTGAATGCATCTTTATTTGAGGCCATTTCGTCATCAGTTGCTTCCGTATCTTCCACCATGTCCACCTGCCAGCCGACGAGTCCCCGTTCCTTTAAAGTCCCTGTCAAAACAATACAGTATTTTGGATACCTGGGATAATCACATTGATACTGGCTGAATCCACGTCGTGCATGCAGAGTGTTAATAAATATTATATTATAATATATATATGAGATGACTTTTTCGCAATCTTGATCTTACTGGGTGCGAGATCCTAGAAATACTAATACATAAAATTATATAACTCCGCACTAATTTAACTGACTTCGTGAACGTATTCTCTAAAAGCATTTAATATAACAACAACAATGTTTTGGGCTTCAAATACATAAAAAAAACTCCGCACTAATTTAACTGACTTCGTGAATGCATTCTCTAAAAGCATTTAATATAACAACAACAATTTTTTGGGCTTCAAATACATAAAAAAAAACTCCGCACTAATTTAACTGACTTCATGAATGCATTCTCTAAAAGCATTTAATATAACAACAACAATGTTATTGGCTTCAAATACATAAAAAAAAACTCCGCACTAATTTAACTGACTTCATGAATGCATTCTCTAAAAGCATTTAATATAACAACAACAATGTTATTGGCTTCAAATACATAAAAAAAACTCCGCACTAATTTAACTGACTTCGTGAATGCATTCTCTAAAAGCATTTAATATAACAACAACAATGTTTTGGGCTTCAAATACATTAAAAAAAACTCCGCACTAATTTAACTGACTTCATGAATGCATTCTCTAAAAGCATTTAATACAGCAAGAATGTTTTTGGTTTCAAATATATATTTACATAACACTGCATTCAATGATATCATTGCCACACCTAAAACACACCTGGGCACGTGTTGTCAAGGAAACAGGCGAGGCCTCCTCCAATGATTGCAGGATTACTGAGAAGACTTCTAATTACACTGTCAGCTTGTTCACTACCTGTAACAGGGATGTTAACATGTGAAACGTACTTGAAATAGTCCAGTGTAAGCGGAAATCTAAGAATTGACTGACATCTTCTGAATTGATGCGTTAACATTTCGATTTCCAGCGTTTCAACACTGATAAACGATATTATTGTAGACTAATGGACAAATACATGGTTATGCTAAACAATGTATCTATTATTGTAATATCAGTATATTGTCTTGTGATACGAAGACATTCTTTGATGAGTATTTTCATTTTACTGAAGGGGCGGTCGGGTAGCCTAGTGGTTTAAGCGTTCGCTCGTCACGCCGAAGACCCGGGTTCGATTCCCGACATGGGTACAATGTGTGAAGCCCATTTCTGGTGTCCCCCGCCGTGATACTGCTGGAATATTGCTCAAAGCGGCGTAAAACTATACTCATAGTCTGATAATCTCAACTCCTACTATTTTTCATTTCAGTTTCAATTGTTTAGAAATTAAGTGTGTGTTCAGGAAGGTCATACCGATATTGAGCTTTAACTTGAATATTTATGAAAGGTCCTTATCATCAGTTTCGGAGTTGTCATCAAGGTCTTGGTGATGTCAATCATGTGAACACGTTCACTAATATTCTAGTTCTTCCAATTGCTGTCATGTCATTTATTCCCAAGACAATATATGTGAGTATGTCAGTTTAGGAAATAGCAGTGACCCTTACATAAAGTGTACGAGTTCGAATTGACAAACTTAACCCAGGACAGACTTCCATGTGGCCATTATACGTCTGTGTTGACAAACTCACCAGTGGCCCTTGCGTACAGTTTGACAAACTCACATGTGGCCACTTCGTCTAGGTTGACAAACTTCCCTGTGGCTACTGCATCAGGATCGACAGATTTACACGTGGCCAATGTATCTAAGTTTACAGACTTATCCTCGATCACAGCATCCAGGTCGACAGACGGACCTGTAGTAAAAGCATCTAGGTCGACAGACTTACCTGTGGCCACAGCATCTGGGACGGCATATTTACTATAAGTCACAACATGTAGGTCGACAGATGTACCAGTAGTGACAGTATATTGGTCGATAGGCTTACCTGTGGTCAAAGCATCTAGGTCGACAGACTTACCTGTAGTCACAGCTTCCAGGTCGACAGATTTACTAGTAGTGACAGCATATTGGTTGACAGAAATACATGTGTTCAAAGCATCTAGGTCGACAGACCGACCTGTAGTCACAGCATCCAGGTCGACAGATTTACTAGTAGTGACAGCATATTGGTCGACAGGCTTACCTGGGGTCAAATCATCTAGGTCGACAGGCTTACCTGTAGTCACAGCTTCCAGGTCGACAGATTTACTAGTAGTGACAGCATATTGGTCGATAGACTTACCTGTGGTCAAAGCATCTAGGTCGACAGACTTACCTGTAGCGGCAACCTCTAGGTAGGCAGATGTACTAGTAGTGACAGCATATTGGTCGACAGACATACATGTGTTCAAAGCATCTAGGTCGACAGACCGACCTGTAGTCACAGCATCCAGGTCGACAGCTTTACTAGTAGTGACAGCATATTGGTCGACAGACTTACCTGTGGTCAACGCATCTAGGTGGACTGACTTACCTGTAGCAGCAACCTCTAGGTAGGCAGACTTACCTGTAGTGACAACCTCTAGGTAGGCAGACTTACCTGTGGCTGCTGTGTCTGGGTTGTGTTGTGTCCAGTGAGGAATCATCAGGCCCATCATCAAGGAGATGCCGAGGATGGACACATTGCGGACAGAGTTCAGGTCGACCAAGGAGAGGTTGGATAGAACGACGCCAAAGAGGATACCGAAGTTGACGATCTGAATTCCACCGAGCACCGAGTAGGGGATGGAGATGAAGAAGGCTCCTATTTTCCCCACAATGCCGAACACGATGTAAATCAAGCCTACCGCCTGAAACACGCGCCGGCTCGCAACCTACGAATGTTATTTTAAAATTAACCGAAGGTGTGCATGGAAGTTCAACTCTCTATACATGGTTACCCAATGGAAGTTCAACTCTCTATACATGGTTACCCAATGGAAGTTCAACTCTCTATACATGGTTACCAAATGGAAGTTCAACTCTCTATACATGGTTACCCAATGGAAGTTCAACTCTCTATACATGGTTACCCAATGGAAGTTCAACTCTCTGTACATGGTTACCCAATGGAAGTTCAACTCTCTATACATGGTTACCCAATGGAAGTTCAACTCTCTATACATGGTTACCCAATGGAAGTTCAACTCTCTATACATGGTTACCCAATGGAAGTTCAACTCTCTATACATGGTTACCCAATGGAAGTTCAACTCTCTATACATGGTTACCCAATGGAAGTTCAACACTCTATACATTGTTACCCAAAGGAAGTTCAACTCTCTATACATGGTTACCCAATGGACGTTCAACCCACCCAACACGAGTACACTCGACTGTAAAAGTGTAAGTTGATGAGCTAAATGTACCTACTTAATATAACATCGAGATATGATACAAGATATAAAAGACGTTTCAGCAATCTAGATCTTACTCGGTAACAAGATCCTCGAATTGATCCGTGTAAAGGAAATAAGGTCTTGCATCACAATTTTAATATTTATGATAATTTTATATTTTAATAATTATTAAAAACGTCAATGCCAGAGAAAACCAATAATCAATGTTGAATATCTGCCAAAACGAGTTGTAAAAGACAAAAATGAGATAAAATTATGATTGAATCACTTGTACCAGAGTATTAAGGGACGATGATGTCTTAGGACGCACTTTAATGTCGGTACGGAATAACAGACAATAGCTTGGAACTAATTACTTTCCCACGAATTTCGAAACAAGTGGGTACTTGCATAATGCATAATGAAAACGAACAAGCAACAATTATACAATTATATAAAATCATTCATTCTGTGGCTACAACGTTTGAACTTTAGACAAACCAAGATATGGTGAAAGAGAAACATCAATCTCACCCTGGTGACTCCTATTGCGCCGATGTTTCCGCCAATAGTTGACGTTGCGTGGCCAATTCCCATTGCTCCTGAAAGGGTAGAAGCGACTCCTTCCATACATATACCACGGTTGACTGCATGGGAGGGAGGTGCGGGCTCTTGACACACCTTAGCGCATGCGTAATAATCCCCAAGAGAGTCGATGATGGAGAGAAACGTTGCGATGAGGAAACTGGCGAAGACGCCAACGTTCATATTTGGAGGACCAAACTGACCTAAAATAATAACTTATGTATTTACAATGAACCTCATTTGTCAAAAAATGATAATCCCACTCTCTCTTACTGCTATGAACGTGGGCGAGTTTAATTAAACGCCGCTTAGGGCATTTCTTCAGCTATAACAGCGTGTCAGCTTTATGTTGTAGGAAAGGCCGAAATGATGCAGGTGTTAGACGTTAACCACTTTGGTGAAACCCACGAGCATGGGTAAGGTGAAGACAAACCTACAAAAATAATTAGATCGAACAAGTATTCGCACCCACGATCTGGTTTCCGACACGCCTACGGGACGCAACTCTGCACAGATAATTTCTGCACCAAAGGGGACAGGGACAACCGGGTCTCTTCAAAGGACATTATATTTATTATAATAAAATCAGACTATCTAGTGACTGACATCGCAAACATGAATCTACGCATCTGAGATACTATGACATGCATCAACCAAGTCAGCAAAGCAGACCACCCGATCCCGTTAGTCGCCTCATACCACAAGCATGGGTTGCTGAAGGCCAATTCTAATCTGGATCTTCACGGGTTCCAGTTTAGTCAATTAGTTTATATCACCTGGATACGGAATGGAGAACCATCCAATTTCAGTGATGATGTGTGTCCGGGCGTCCGTCCTGGCCAGGTATTGGCGAATGTTCGGATCTGATGTGAACACGCCCATCTCCGTCAAGATGAGGCTTACAATCCAACCAACCATCATCGCGATCAATATCTGTTTATGAAACAAGTGTCATAGATACATTGTATGTTTTCATTTTTTCTCAATAAAACCTAGGGCAAATTGCCAGTTCCAGCAAGTTTCGAGTCGTTCAGTTTGTTTGCTTGACTGCTTGTTTGTTGCTCACACGGCAGTATTCAAGCTCTATGACGGTGGTCTGTAAATAATCAAGCCCGTGCTAGACAATCCAGTGCTTCACATCCTGTGCATCGATCTTGGGGATACGATAGTGAGTGAGTGAGATTGGTTTAACGCCGCTTTTAACAGTATTCCTGTTATATCGCGGCGTGTCAGCTTAATGTGGGAGGAAAGTCCGAAGTGATGCAGGTCTCAGACGTTTACCACTTCGGTGAAACCCACGAGCACGGGTATGGTGCTGACAAACCTAGAAACATAATCGGGGCGAACCGGGATTCGAACCCACAATCATAGGTTTCTGGCGTGCCCAAGGGACGCAACTCTGCACAGCGAATCGCGGCGCCATAGACGACTGGGCCACCCGTGCCCCCTCAAGCTCTATGACGGTGGTCTGTAAATAATCAAGCCTGTGCTAAACAATCCAGTGCTTCAAATCCTGTGCATCGATCTTGGGGATACGATAACATGCATCAACAAAGTCAGCGATCCTAACCACCCAATCCCGTCAGTGGCCTCATACGACAAGCCTGTTGAAGATCAATTCTAACCCGGATCTTCACTGGGGCACCACGTTCAGTAAATGTGGATATATACAAGGGAACATTTATTCTAGTTCGTTATAACCGTAGTTCGTTAAAAGCATATATACAGCAATTGGCCGGCACCAAAAAAACAATTCGTTATATCCGTCAGTTCGTTATAAGCGTGCTCGTTTGTTTACGTAGTTTACTGTGTATACAATCTCATTAAAATCAGATCTAAGTTCCCGCTACCGCTAAACAAAGATCTGAGGGCATTCCATATACGGGTCACGTCAGACCAACCTTGCACGAACGTTGACCGACCAATGAAACGACTGACAAGAAGTCGACATTTGCCAATCAGAAGGCAGCTTTCTCGTGCTTTACGGCACTAATTTCAAATTGGCGACTTTGACAAATTCTCAATAACAAATTTGACACCTGAACAAAATAACATTCTGGAATGGCTAATAGATGGTCTAGATTGTATGGATTCAGTTTTTAAGTCCGTAACTATCGTCCGGAATACCCCTTGTTAAACTTTTCGAGGTTGCATGATAAGAAATCACATTCCGACTGTCACTTTCATGATCTGGTAAGCGACGCTCTGATTGGTCGGAAGAAAGGTCGGTCTGACGTGACCCCTAATGGGATGTCCTCAGATCTTTGTTTAGCAGTAGCGAGAACTAAGATCTGATTTAAATGAGATTGCTGTGTATATGAATGTTGTTTTTACTTCGCAGTCATCAATTTTCAAACTATATCACGGAGGGATATAAATAATCAAGTCTGGTCTAGGTACAACACAGGTCGAAGCATTAGCAACACATGATGGACTCTATTGGTGTAATGTAAACAGTTGTAGCTGAAACTAATCCCTTTAAACAATCTCACCGAGAAGACTTTGTGTAGTGGGTATTTCTTGATAAAGAAGCCTCGTTTTCTTCCCCAACAGGGTATAGGTGTGTTGTAGGGAGCAAGGTACAGGGACAGCACGACGGCAGTTATCGTCGTCCTGCGAAACACATACAAATATTATATACTTAAATCGAACTTGAAGTAATGTTTAGTTGCGTAATACTATGCAGAAGACATTATATGAAAATTGCTTGATCGCAGATAGTGTTAAAATTGTTCTACAGTTCAACAGACAAAAAACAGCTATCATGTTTTCATATCTAGTTAGGGTAATAATGGAATTAAAGTTGTAGAATTGCTATAGGGATGAGGAGAAATATTTACTTATCACATAGTTATTTTTGTCAAAAAAATCTCACAACCTCAGAAAACATTCCGATAATATCCTTATTAAATTGTATACTCCCATCAAGAAGTTTATTTGTTTGATGTTTAACGCTTCACGCGGCAATATTCCAGCTATATGACGGCGGTCTGTAAATAATCGAGTCTGGACAAGACAATCCAGCGATTGAGATCATGAGCATCTATCTACGCAATTTGGATCGATGACATGTATCAACCAAGTCAGCGAGCCTGACCAGCCGATCCCTGAAGGCCAATTCTAACCCGGATATTCACGTGTCTATAATAAAGTATATTTGCCAATAAAACGTGTTTTTCAACGCAACTGTAAGAAGTTACTATTTTCAGAAGAGTGAAAGAAAATATTTTGCTCAACACTTCAGTAAGCATAACACTAAAACATAGTTTTTAAATACTCGATTTTGGAACAGTCAATCCAATGCTTGAAAGCATGAACACACAACGAAACGCAATCAGCAAAGGAGATCCGTTCTCCATTATCTCGGCTCTTTCTATTAACATGACAACGTTGAGATCATTCTGACTCGTATTAAACCAAGGGCTACTCACAATAGACCAACTCCCCATTGTGTGGATATGAACTTCACCAATGCCTTGACCATGAAGATTCCGATGAGTGTTATGGCGGGGACCACTGTAAGGGGGCCAATAAACCGGAGTACCGCCCCTACCATACCCGTCAGTCCAACAATGGTGTGGATGCATCCAGCCACAAGGAGACTCCCACTCAGCTACAGGAAACAGGAATACCGTATTCGATGTAATAAGCGCCCCACTCTAATAAGCGCCCACGGCGATATTTGCTGATATATTGGCTAGTGTTTCAGCTACAGGGAACAGGAATACCGTATTCGACGAAATAAGCGCACCACTCAAATAAGCGCCCACGGCGATATTTGCTGATATATTGGCTAGTGAACAATACCAATTAGCACCCCTTCCGATTGATCAATGTACACAACACTTAATTATTCGCGTATAATACACACTCGTGTGTTATATGTATCCTTAAATATGGGCAATTAAATTCTGCAAAAATATATCTGTCGTACATTAACATTTCAGGCTGTCACCATAAACCACGAAATTTATCTTTCAACTCTGTTTTTTTCAGCAAAATAATATTCTAAGAAATATAAGAGACACCTTTTTCTAATTTTGAGAGCGCCCTGGGCGTTTATTACGTCGAATACGGTACTAGTTGTGACAATAAACAAGAACATCGCATGAAGATCATCTGAAGATCATTGGACTTACATGTACCTCAGTCCTATGCATCAACACGGCCAGTATTGAGACGAATCCACATTGGAACCAGTTTCACTCATTCACGTGTCTCTCATATTACACAAAACATGGATAAATGTTGTCGGTATGAAATTATATAACCTTTTTAAGTAAAATAACAATATTTCTCTCAAAATCGGCCGTCATGTTGTACGCGGAGGCATTAAACGGTGAGGTGAAATTGGGTTTAACGTCGCGATCGAGGATTATTGCACTTATATAGCGATGTGCATGCACGTGTGTGTGTGTGTGTGTGTGTGTGTGTGTGTGTGTGTGTGTGGCTGCTTGTACTAGTCCAGACTGATGCCGATTTTATATTGCTAGCTCACTGAGATACCATGCCACAATTTAACAAGGATACCCCACTCAGACACAGCATACTGACTCCGAGCCGACCTTTCATTGTTTCAATGCCGAGCGCCAGGCAGGGTAAGAACAAGTACCATATGTTAACGACTTTTGGTATGACGTGGCCGGGGATTGAACACACGACCTTCCGTTCTCCGGGCGGAAGTCAGCTGCTACTTCTACTAAGCCGTTCACTTTTATTCACAGAAGAATTGTGTCATGGCTACATAAGTTCACTTTTATTTTATGCCATGAGAAAATTATTTTATATTTCTCGATTATACTTGACTCTTTTCCCTTTCCTCAAGACTTCTGAGTTCTCGAGGGGGAACGGGTGGCCCGTCGTCCAAGGCGCCGCGATTCGCTCTGCAGAGTTGCGTCCCTTGGGCACGCCAGAAACCTATGACTGTGGGTTCGAATCCCGGTTCTCCCCGATTATGTTTTTAGGTTTGTCAGCACCATACCCGTGCCTGTGGGTTTCACCGAAGTGGTAAACGTCTGAGACCTGCATCACTTCGGGCTTTCCTCCCACATTAAGCTGACACGCCGTGATATAACTGGAATACTGTTAAAAACGGCGATAAGCCTAACTCACTCACTCTGAGTTCTCGATCTAAGGCTTGGGGTAGGACAGCAGCCCGCTAGGGACGCCTCGTGTTGGTGATTGTAAATATGAGAATAGAACATTAGATTTCTGGAAGCTCCTGAATCAGGATTTTACCGAATACTTAAATCCTTTTGACTTCATCGGCGTAACAGAAGTTTGATATTTCCAGGCTTCAAGTTTTGGATCAAAGAAGCTGAAAAGATTTCCGACTTTGGTAGACTTTCAAGTGGTATTGCCATATTAGTTAGACAACAGCTTGCTAAATATGTACAATGGTCTAAGGTTAACGACAATGGCATCTTATGTTGTTAGATAAAACCGTATTTGGATGTGAGAAAGATTTACTTTATTCATGTGTTTATGCTCACCCTGACTGGCGTGGTAAACAAACCCTTTGAGCTATGCAAAAATGGCATACATATATACTGAACAGCACTGAAAACGCACCAGCAATAAATCTTGAAATATTACAAAAAACAACTTGAGCAATGATCGATTTTAATTAGAACAGACATAGACGGATTATTAAGAAAGACGACAAAGGAAACAGGAATACCACACAGTAATTACATTTACGTCATCAGTGTGAGGAAGACACATAGGGTTAAAATGAAAAGTCAATATCTGGTATGTCCGCCATTGGCAGCAACACAGCCCATGCAACGTCTTCTCATTGATCGAATAAGTCTGCGAATAGTGTTCTGGGGCTTTCACTCTTGACGTAGTGTATCTTCAAGTTCTCTCAGGTTCCGTACTTGCGGACGACGTGAGAGGAGTTGACCCAGGTAATCCCATAGATGTTCAATTGGCGATAGATGGGTGACAGGGCTGGCCATGGAAGCAGAGGCACATTATTGTTCGCTAGGTACTGTGTTGAAACACGTGCCGTGTGCGCTCTTGCATTATCTTGCTGGAAGGTGTGCATATCCTGGTGCTGATGAAAGAATGGGATGACGTGATTTGCCAATATGTTATTCTTGTAGTAAAGGGCATTAACTCTTCCACGACAAACATGGAGCTCTGTTTGATGGACTGATGCCACCCCACACAATAACACCCCCCCCCCCCCCATCGATCTGTCTGTACAACGCAGTCATTGTGGTAACGTTCTCCACGTCGACGCCGCACTCGCAGTCGACCGTCAGCATTCCGTAAATGAAAACGGGACTCATCAGAGGACAGCACGCCATGCCACTGCCGCAATCTCCAACGACGATGCCTTTTGGCCCAACGCAGACGTTCATTTCGATGTCGATCAGTGAGTATGGGTCCAACATATGGACGTCGAGCACGTAGCCCTGCTTAGCGGAGACGTCGACGTACGGTGTCAGCACTGATCAATTCCGTCGGCCTTGTACGGTTGCTGCAGTCCTGGTAGCCGGAAGTGTACGATCACGGAGATGCCGACGAACAATATGGCGATCCTGACGTGGTGTAGTTACACGACGTTGACCCGGACGTGGTCGATCTCTGGTGGTTCTTGTCTTCTTGACTGTTGAATGATGGCATTGAAACCGTTGTGCAACGACTCTTCTTGACGTACCAACTTGAAGCATGCCCAAGACACGTTCACGTTCCTCTGCTGTTAATCTTGGCATTTCTTGTGTCAGTACCCTTAACGTCTGATGTGATGTGGCTTTTAAAAGTTTGTCTTTTATAGCCCTATTCTGCATGCTTCCCGTGAAACAAAATACGTTTTCCATGATGCACGCGCAATTTGTTGCGTTTTGGCGTTGTCGCTCACAAAAAAATTAGGAATGTGTTTTGACGAGCTGTTCTTCTTCATGCTTCGTCCAGAACGTCGTATATTACTCATTCAATTATATATTTTCATATGACATAAGCCCGGATAAAAATACATCCATTTTCATGGTGGTGCGTTTTCAATGCTGTTCAGTATATTACAAAATGCCTTACTTGATGTATTAGCACGCTGTGATGCGGTTTATATGATGGGAACTCGCACATAATCTGACTTTGTAGATGATATTATCCTCTAAAACCTCGAGGAACATCATAACAGTGTATGGGGACTTCTGTTGGACAATTTCAGCTTAAAAAGATTTTCTGTTGAATTATTTTCGAATAATTTGGGTATATATATATATATATATATATATATATATATATATATATATATATATAGAGAGAGAGAGAGAGAGAGAGAGAGAGAGAGAGAGAAGTATAATCCTTTTCAGAAGAGTCCACGCATCGTTTTACAAAACCCAATAGAGTGGAAGAAAGAAATAATACACTGGTTACCACAACAAACTATCATTACAAATGTGAATGATAACAGGAGTGAAAACGCTCAATGGCTCAAAATATATCTGGAACCCTGTTCTCCCACACTCCCACTCAAGTGTTTAGGAAACTGGCAACCCAGGGAAGGTAAGTGATTAAGCTGGTGACCTGATGGAAACGTGTCACCAGCATAATTGTGGTTTGTTTAGCCAGACCCTAATCGTTATAGGGTTAATGAGGTCATATCAGCCTTGATGGCAAAGGTATCAGGATATGTGAAATAAAATAACGTGAACTCTATTTTTCAAATAATTGACACATTTGATCATCTTAGTACCGGTAATATGAGCATATAAAAATTAACCAACTACATACCCTTGATCTCCGGAAATGATACAAGCCTTTCAACGGCATGAAAACATTTGAAAATGTGCAAATTCACAAAATCTTTCCTCGTCAAAGGAAATGCCCACATTTCAAACCCTAATAAAATGGAGTACCCATTCAGCTCTATTACAACTGAAAGAAATGCATTGGAAATACTCTATTATCAAGTATTTACTGAGGTATCAACTTTTGAATTCATGCTTGGAGATATCTGCAAATCCGGTCACAGTATTCATGACAATGGTTCTTGTGCATACGGAAATATACGATTATAATATGTTTCCAAGGCTAAGCTTCATATGAAATAAACGCCCAAAGAAAGTTCATATCGGGAAACATACCCAAATCCGGTCATTGCATGCATTTCCTACTTTGTTTCAATGTTGTTAATTTCGGCTTTTGGTCCCGTGATATATCAGAATAACTTTGATCAATTTTCTTAAAGAAACGAAAGAGGATAACTAATCATACATGTTTCTAGTGCTGGTCACGTATAGCATTTCATCTGGTGCTTCAATGTTATACAAAATGTAAATAGAAGATTATGGTGTACCAGTTGGATTTTAGGGATGATGACGTGTTCCCTGTATAGAGCGTCCACGTCGCTGGAGTTGGTCAAACTGAAGTTGGCCGGCCCTGAATGAAAAAGATTGAGGGTTATATGCACTAAAGTAAGTCTCCAATGTAGGAACCAGAAATATCTGAGGGGTAAAAGAAAGTATACCGAATTTGTTTTTAATGTCATTGAAACTTTAAACACTGTTGTTAAACTTGCTTATGTATATTTAACGAGCACTCGTTCCTGCATTGGTTTGTGACTGGGTAGGTTTGTGTAAAAATGAATTGATTCAATGAAGACTGGGGTAAGAAATGCATTAGCAAAGACATGACCCCTACCACGTTTGTTCTAATGCGTGTCGAAAAGAGCAAATTTATTGATTTACTGAGCTGAACTATCTAAGATTCCCATCAGCATTTGTGTATCATTTTCAAAATTACATTACCTATTTAGAAAATAAAAAAACGTAAACGTATTTTGTTGATCGGTGTCAAAGGGGCAGTACTGTTCATTTTATTGATAAGATTTTGCTACTTTTATATATTTTAAACAGAAAATCAAACATATGATAAATTCAACTGAGAGGTATAGCTTCTATTGCGCAACTTTGAGCAATGGGTTTATGTAATATCATAATTGGACACTGAATTATAAAAATTGCAGTACATTACACCTAATGGTTCATGTGTGAGTGTTCATGGGTACAATGTGGGAAGCCCAATATTGCTGAAATATTGCTAAAATATGGCGTAAAATGCAACTCACTAACTGACTCACTCTTGTATGAGTTTTACGGTACCACAGTTTCTGCTGGATCACTCAACTCATGTTACGTAAATAGTGAGTGAGTGAGTGAGTGAGTGAGTGAGTTGGGTTTAAAGCCGCTTTTAACATTATTCCAGTTATATCACGTCGTGTCAGCTGAATGTGTGTTACGTAAATAACTTTGGGCCTTGTATATGTGCATGATTTTAAACATTATTCATAAAAGATAGCAATGTGGTCACGAAATGGTTATTTGTAAGTGTAACATTAAAATAACTTTCTTTTTCAACATTTAGCTTTGAGTTTTTTCGGTCACGTTCATAATGCAATAGTGTCCTGCAATTTGTCATAAAGAACGGAGATGAAGCATGTTCGTTGCGTAACTGTACAATTAACATTAATTATTACTTATCACAAGGTAAGATGACGCTCTTATTAAGAGTTCTCGGGAACTAAACATCACATCAGAAGAGGATCCCAATAAACCATAATTTTTTTTTTTTTCGGGGGGGGGGGGGGGGTTGTGTATGGTGACTGGATATTCTTTCATCTACAGCTGCAAAAGCAGTTATTTTCTTTAATTAAAAAATAAATCAACGTATATATAACCAACTCCCCTTAAATAGTTTTATTATCTTACTACAATGTAATTTTGTGACAGGCAATTTCGGGATTTTTTCAACAGTCTGAAGCGTATTGTATTTCTCAAGAATTTTCAGCAGAAATTTAGTTTGGCCGCTTCCAAGGAAACGTCGTCAAGGCATGACGAATACAGGTACTTGGGACATATGTTGCTTCCGACTAAAAACAGTTAACACTAAGTTAACATTGTAGTTACCATGTAGTGAGTTTAACGTGGTCTTACATCACTAATATAGCTGCGTATAAGCTTAAATGTGGGAGGAAAGCCCAAAGTGCTAATCAGGGCAAATCTTGGGACAGAACCAAAGATCACAGGATTTTGGCACGGCTAAGGGACGCAACTTATACCTCTAGGTGGGCGGTAAAGTGCACAGCAATACTCAATGTGGTCACGATATACGATCCACCCAACTCCCTTCAAAATTAAGCTTGAGCTCTATGCAAACGTAATACCGTTAAAAACAGCGTTAAACCAAGGCTACTCTTGCCCCACCTCCTGTAAGTTATGACATTATTTACTTCTGATGTGTACAATTTACAATGTGATTACTGAACATCATTGGACCGTTAGAACCACTTACCAAAGTTGGTCAAATCTGGGCACCGCCATTCCTTCAGTGGAGCCAGTGCCAGGAGAGGTACCACATAGGCCGCGGATGGTCCTTGATACAGTGGCAAGCTGAAGGAGAACAGTTGGTATGTAGGCTATTCTGGGTTTTTTTTTGTTTTGTTTGTTTGTTGTTTAACGCCGCACTCATCAATATTCCAGCTATATGACGGCGGTCTGTAAATAATCGAGTCTGGACCAGACAATCCAGTGATGACATGTATCAACCAAGTCAGCGAGCCTGACCACCCGATCCCGTTAGTTGCCTTTTACGACAAGCATCGTCACCTTTTACGGCAAGCATTGGTTGCTGAAGACCTATTCTACCCCGGGTCTTCACGGGTCGTAGGCTGTTCTGACAAGTGTCACTTGTAGGCTGTTCCGACAAGTGACATTTGTGCTAGGGCGCGCTATCGTTATGCAATAAGTCAAATATAGATAAGATCAATAATATATATTGATATTAGACGTGCAAATCAGATTCCAGGTACTTGCATAACACATATGCCACCAGGACTTATAATAAACGTGGTGAAAGGTTTAGAAAACCCAATAGAGTGGAAGAGAGTAATAATACACCGAACACCACAACAAACTGTTATTACCAAATGTGAATGATAACGCTCAATGGCTCAAAATCTATCTGGAGCCCTGGTCTCCCATACTCCCATTCAAGTGTCCAGGAACTGGCAACCCGGTGAAGGGAAGTGATTAAGCTGGTGACCTGATGGAAACGTGTCACCAGCATAATTGTGTTTTGCTTAGCCAGACCCTAATCGTTATAAGGGTAATGAGGTCATATAAGCCTTGATGGCAAATAGATCAGGATATGTGAACTAAACTAACGTGAACCCTTTTTTTGACACTAAAATTGACACTCATGACGACAGGAGTTTCCGTGGAACAGGTGGTCGAGTGAAGGACTACAAATCAAGGAGTCGCAGGTCCATATCCCGCACATTAAAATGTGTTGCGCTTATAAATGAGTTTTGGGGCGGTGGACATGCAGAGGGATTTACTTAATATGTTGCTTGTCAACATGATGTCACATACTATGATGTTAACACCTGGCATTCACTTTTTGATGAAACTTGTGTGACATGAGATGCTACTGATAGAGCAGGATATGATGACCCTTTTCGTGAACAGCTGGTATTATCAATGATTTCCATGATCCATCGTGAGCATACATGTATGATAGCATCCCAGGTCGTAACAGGCGACTATGCTTGTCGTAAGATGCGACTAACGGGATCGGGTGGTCAGGCTCGCTGACTTGGTTGATGAATGTCATCGTATCCCAATTCCATGGATCGATGCTCATGATGTCAATCACTGGATTGTCTGGTCCAGACTAATTAATTTACAGACAGTCGTCATGTAGCTGGAATATTGCTGAGTGCGGCGTTAAACAACAACAAAATAAACAAGTATTCACAGATGACGACTACAGTATGATACAACGTCCCTTGTGTTCCTCGTCATCTCCATATATGCATCAGGACTTCAAAGATGACACCAAGAACTAGAAAGGAATCACATAACAATGTAGGAATGCTAAGTAATTTACTCAAAAGTGAACAAGTATCACATAATACCATGTATGCCTTTCCAGTATAATTCAACTCTGCATTGGTAGTTGACATACTGCATGTTTCTTCCACGTTTTGCTAGGATTGCCTTAATTTGTGACTGGTAGCCTACACAACAAAGGATTTAAACAATTTCGTTTTGCTCTTTCTCGATATCGTAGTTATTTACACTTCTCCATTTGTTTTAGCTGTACATTAACAATGGGTGTGATTTACTACCAAAGGTTTAGTATACTTATTCTACAGGTATATTTCTAAAACACATTTACTGGTACCAATGCTTATTCAGTTTCTTTACAAAGTATGTTTGTAAATGCATTTCGATATTGTGGCCAGGTCAAGTTTTACGTATTTGTACATATAAGTTAGATATTTTAGATGTTTCATTTCAGCTTTTAACTTTACATACAGTACACTACAAACCCTTAGAGTTATTAATCACTGGATTGTCTCTGGTCCAGATTTGATTATGCACAGAACGCCGTCATATAGCTGGCATATTGCTGAGTGCGGCGTTAAACAACAAACCAACAACCTTACAGGTTGTTTTACAAGCCCTCAATACAATAAACCCTGCATTTAACAATAGCCACCTAACTGGGTCAGGCCAGATTCTGACCCATGCGCAAGTCTCTTTTGTCTTTCTGCTGTAGTTTCCCTGGTCAGCTTACCATCTATTGTGTATTTAGTTTTAAAGGTTAAAGCAGTCTTACACATGTTTGAGGAGGTCACTTTGATCGTTTTCCCTAAAATCAACCCCTAGAATAAGAACGTTTGCATATTTTATATGGCCATTATTCTTCCCCGGGAAGTATAAGGGAAACATTAATTTTGTAGCATGTATGACGACATGTTGGTTTAATTGAAATTTCAAGAAACGCATTTACGGAAACAATACATACAAATCATGTGCGTGGAATGTTGACGCCATACTTTTCCAGCAATAAGAGATACTTCAAAATCGTGTCTATGTAGTTAATTGATGCATCTGACCGTTTCTGGTCATTAGCTGACATTATTAAACCATTCATGTGTAATCCGATGTCCTCATTTCCTCAAGGACTAATTTTCTGATTTTCACGGTGCATACAAAAGAAAAACTGTACTCCGGAGATCGTAAATAACAGCATAATATAAAATATGTTATGAACGTAATATGGCTGAATTCCACATTCTACATACCACACTTTTGATTGCTTGGATGCTCATATTCACTGGAAATATTTGGAATGGTTATATTCCGTATTTTGAATTAAGCCAGTCCCCCGTGTGTTTATTTTAATAATTGCACCGCACATAGCTACCAAACGTTTCACATGTCACAGTGGCTAAGTCAAAGCAAAATCGGAGTAGTGTGTCGGCGAATTTGCATCAAGGCTGTAGTATTTTTCAACCGTTTTAATGCATTGGAATTCAATGTACAGCCGTAGCTCTGGTCGTTATCATATATTTTGTGTCCCATGGCTCGAATCTATTTGCGTCTGTACCGTGTTTCACTGACCTCGTTAATCGGTTGGATAAAGGCACAGCTCTCTACAGTCACAAAGTTAACACCGAAGGCTATGAGGGGTATTTAGGTCACAATCAGTTTTATGGCCCCGTCACAGGTGCTCCAAATATTGAAGCAGGGAAAACAAATTTAATAGAATCATTTCAACAAGCAATATTGATATCACAGTCACTTTTTGTAACTTTTAATGATGCTTCTATTGCAATTTTTACGGATTTTGATTTGTATGCATTATTTGACTCTCCTCAGCGGAATGATCCGAATGGACAAGCAGTTTTACTTCTGTTTAGTATTATGGATGAATTGTTTTGTTACATCTTACAACTACAGTATATCAGGCGACTATGCTTGTCGTAAGAGGCGACTAACGGGATCGGGTGGTCAGGCTTTGGTTGATGCATGGCATCGATCCCAATTGCGTGGATCGATGCTCATGATATTAATCACTGGATTGTCTGGTCCAAACTCGATTATTTACTGAACGCCGTCATATAGCTGGAATATTGCTGAGTGCGGCGTTAAACGACAAACCAATCAATCATCATCATATATGAACTCAAACCAGTAATTGTTACAAGTAAACCACATTCCACAACAGTTACTGACACTGGATACAAAACAGTACATAGAAACAGACCAAGTAACTCAACTCACAATTACTGTTCTTTGAAAGAAAGAAATTAAAAAAAGAAACTGACCAAAAAACGTAAAACAAGGAATCTCCGTTATTGATTAGTCCAGGTATTGAAATGTTCTCCAACTACGTGATAATATTTTGAGTATGTGCATCTGTGGTTGTGACAAAAAGACCTTATCTAGTATGACTTTTTTGCCATATGGAGCCCTTACTATTTTCATTTACATTATTATAACCAAATGCCAAGTGTAAAAAGAATGTGATCTATTATTTGAGTATGTGCATCTGCCAATGTTGTTGGCAGTTTTGATACTATTTCAACATGTTTACATTTGTGAAAGAAATTGCTTCCATTTCCTTCGATCTACTTTTTAAATAAACCCATGCTTGCCGTAAGAGGCGACTAACAGGATTTGGTAGTCAGGCTCGCCGATTTGGTCGATGCATAACATCTGATTAATATTTGAGTTTAAATACATAATATGTAATAGAAACAATCATATCATGAAAACAAAACCAGTAATGGCTTCCTGAAACATTTGTTATTGTTTTCAAGGAAACATTGTTTAGAGTTTAACAAACAATTATGGCGGTGACAAAATGGTTGGGCTGAAAGGCATAAAAATGTTTTGCATATCTACAGCGGTAATGTTATTAATATTTTTCATTATTACTATTTTCAAAGTAATAGTTACATTGTTGGAATATTATTTTATCATAAACTAGATCAGTGGAGACATGCAGATACTGTTACAATTGAAACAATGGTTGTGAGTGTGTAGTTTTTTTAATATAACCACAACGAATCATACTTCTCGCTGAGTGATACCTCCGTAATGTTTACTCTTGTAGTCTTGACATGTCAATTATTCACGCTGTACAAAAGTGTGCATACCTCCTATACGGAAACTGGGTCAATGTTTCAGGCCTGTTCCCAGGACAGACATATCAATTTGTACAACAATACCATGTTCAAATGATCATTCCAATACATGCTGCAGTTGTTGGGAAAAATACCTTGATAAACAGTGAAATAATTGTAATACCTTGTATTCTAATAACAGTTATGACGATACATCTCACCTTCAGGGACATGTAATAACACAGGTGAAGTACTACAGCCAACAATGCTGTTAAATATTAAAGTGGTTCAAAGCTCATATGATGATGGCTGCATGTCTTTGAAGAAAGTTTAGCATGATTCCAAAAACGATTTTCTGGGATAATATGTATGAACATTATGACACAGAACAGATCACAATTGTGAATGATTCAAACATCTACATTCACAAAAATAAAACTGATTAACTAATTAGTAGCTATTTGATAAGGACGCAGTGAAAACTGAAACAGACATGAGTCTAAAATTGTTCACCAGCGCCAGCCGTGGACATATACATGAGGTGTCAATAAAAATTTGACGAGCAATATTACTCTTTTATTATTTCTTGCTGCAGGTAGTGACAAGTCATGATTGATCACCGATATATGGCATCGCAAATGGAACCTGGCGATAGATGCTGAGTGATGACTTGGTTCATGATGTACATGTTTTAGTGCGCTTTTTATTGTAAAAAAAAGTAGTATTTATGAGATATTGAAAAATAATCGGCCGATAACTACAACTACTCTGACTAGAATTATCGTACCTCCTATCACATGTATTATAAATTCAATCATGGTAATGGGCTAATGCCCTATTTAACAAGTGGTGGCTGATAGTTGGAAAGCATTCCTATAACAAAAACTATCTGGGACGCTAAGTGTTTCATTGAAAGAGGAATAACTGTGTTTAATATACGATACTCCCTCAACCTTCCCACTGATCTCTCCACATGTATTCTTGTTCTAGCAATAGATCGAGTCAAGATATCTTCTTGAGGAGTCAGCTTGTCCCTTTTGCCTAGAAATGGAGGAATATTCAAGTGTGCTCTACGGCTCATGAGGAGATCTTTGATATTGAAGCCTCTATCGGCTAAGATCAAATCACCTGGGTTAATTTTTTCCAGAAAGCCTGATTTCCTGATAATATCTCTGTCTGATATGCTACCTTCATATGCATCAGACAAAAATGTAACAGCACCAGTTGGAGAAATACCAAGTAAAACTTTCAAGGTGTTGTGAGTTTTGTACTGAGAGTACATGTTACCTTGCTCACCATAATCACTTGGTCGCTCAGAAAACACTTCGAAACAATCAACAATAACTCTGATGTTTTTGAAGCTTTTAAACACAGATGGCAATGTTTTCCTGATAAGATGTCTAGAAGGAAAGATGTGATCTTTCAAAGTAATAAATTTCATGTACAAAAACTGAATCCAAGTGGTAATGATACAGGAAACAGAACCGACACTGATGTTATATCTATAGGATAAATCTTTTGTTGGAAAGTTTCTCCTTAATCTGACAAGTGTCAAAACAAGCTGGTCTTTGATTGATAAAACCCGGCACTTGCCAGGTTTACTGGAACTTATCTTATTTCCACGCCAGTAACAGATGTCATTTACACTGTCACCAAGGGAAGCAAAAAGATGATTAAAATGAACAGTTTTCATGCCAGTATAGTACTTGAATTTCTTCTTATTAGATACCAAATTAATAAATAGTAAATCACAGCTTTTGTTGTCAAGATCCCTGCTTATTTCACAATCTGAATCAGGGACTTGTGCTGTCATCTTTTCATAATTTTTAGATACCAGAATGCTGGAACACACAAACTCAGTCTGATTGGACTCATGCTTCGTTGTTGGCATTGGTTGGCAGGCAGCATCACTGGACCTGAGCTCAGTCAAGGTAGCATCTTCTATGTCAGCACCAGTAGCACAGACATTCTGTTCCTGTTGACATAAAAATTAACTTATGATACATAATGTTTGATCATTAACATCTAAGGCATGGTTAGGAAATTGTTGTATCTTAGTGGCAATGTCATGGTTGAAGTAAGTTCCTGGTGCCTGAGTGAGTATGGCTTTACACCGCTTTTAGAAATACTCCAGCAATATCATGACAGGGGACACAAGAAATGGGCTTCACACATTGTACTCATGTGGGGAATCGAGACCATTCTTTGGCATGGCGAGTGAACACTTTAACCACTAGGCTACCCCACCGCCCCTCCTGTTGCCTTGAGGTCATACTTGTAAAATCTATTATTTCAACAATACCATAATACCACCTATTACAATGATTGCATCAGCTGCTATTAATGAGATAAACAAATGGTGAACAAACAACGTGCTTAAATGCTTAATGCATCAATGAAAACAGTGTTATCAATTTCAATGAAATTGAAAAGGGCAGGGAATAACTTTTAAATTACAACTGCTTATTATCTAGCCATGGTGAAATGACATTAATGAGTCTAACCCTTTAAGGTTAGGTGTAAGGCGACATTTTCATAAACAAGTTATCTGCTGAAGCTAACACTGACTTGCAACTATGTCTATATTCAAAGTAAATATTCCTTTAGGATAACATTATTAATGGTTTACATTCCAAAATTGCATACCATAATTTTTTTTACTTAAACAAAATATGGATCTAATATTTACCATTGTTTACACGGTTAAATATGATTGCAGAGCCCATTTTACATCTGATTACAGGCTTAAATAAAAAAAACTTTACAAATGTAATACATTTATGGCAATACAAAATTTGGTCCATACCAATTCAGTATTGACTGTTTCCTGCCACTCCAGGTGCTTTCTAGAGGTGTATGGGTCGTCAGCTGCACACACTGCAAGTAAAGATAGGCCATCACCTGCTGTAGAAGTGGGCTCCAACCTGGATACCTTACTTGGAAGGGGACATCTCTCCACAGGGCTCTTTCTTTTCTTAGAAAATTTCACCACCTAGAAAAAAAATAATATATGGACTGCACAAATCTGCCACTATGTTTGGAACATGGGCCTAGAATCTACTTATTGCTCACATGGTTGCTTTAATCAATTTTCCATGACATTTGAACCCAAATTAATGTTGTCATAATTCCTAATTAAATAAATCTAAATCAGTTGTTAAATCTGAAAACTGTTCACCAAATTGACAAAATGTGGTATGACATATCCAGTAAACACTTTGAACATCGAACATTAATTTGACCTTCTAGGCCTAGTCTACCTATGGTGGTATCGACATAGATCTAGATCTATGTGTCTGACGTTATAATGAAAAAAATACACAAATCATAACACGTACCTGATCAAATGTATATGTTACCGGGATAGGATCGGGATGTTCAAGTGAAGGACCATTCCCGCCGATAAAGTGCTTTGAACATATGTAGGTGTACTTGTTGACCTTGTCCGTCGTAAAGCCCTCTCGACGACAGGCGCGAACCCACCTTGTAGTGAGTGAGTATGGTTTTACGCCGCTTTTAGCAATATTCCAGCAATATCACGGCGGGGGACACCAGAAATGGGCTTCACACATTGTACCCATGTCAGGAATCGAACCCGGGTCTTCGGCGTGACGAGCGAACGCTTTAACCACTAGGCTACCCGACCGCCCGAACCCACCTTGTACACTTCTCAGGCTGCTTGTGAAACTTAGGAAACAAAATAAAATGGATCCCTGCCATGTCAGGCCTATCCGTATAGCGGTTGTCACTTCGGCAGATCCCATACGCACAGTGTTTAGCTGGCATCGTGTTAAAATATCCGAAACCGCGCTACGATTCTAACAAGCGGAAGAGGGACAAAATGGCAATGTTTGTCCCTCGTTTTTCGCGCATGCGCGAACCCAAAATAGAGCGGAAGTATCTAAAATTCTATTTTTAGTAGTTTGGCCTTGTTGATGAAATGGCTTATTGCGTAGTTCGATGGTGTCAATCACTGGATTATCTTGTCCATACTCACGCCGGCTGGAATACTGCTGAGTGCGGCGTTAAACAAGAAACTATTTTTAAATAGACCTACCCGATGCATATGTATCAACTGTATTGCCCAATACTCAAAATAAATAATATTTTTTTCCACAACAGCGTTGTGTTATTTGTGGTTAATATAATTATGCTCCTTCATGCCTTTCTCTCTCTGAACCAATAATTCATTTATCTTATTTATCTTTTCTTCTTGTTCTTGAACCACTGTATACCAGAGAAAATTATATGAACGAAGCGAACTTACCGTATTCCAACGGTGCTTTGCAATAATGTGCAGATCCCTGACATCAACAGGGTAGAGGAGAAGAGTTTTGTTTTCATGTGTTCGTCTTTGTCTGAACATACTAACTCGGCCACAAGGATGCACACAGTCAAGCTCTTGGATAAGGACAGCATACTTTGCTGGGGAAAAATTGAGCGAGGTGAGTGTTTGTTTGTTTGGTTTGGTTGGTTGTTTTACGCCGCACTCAGCAATATTTCAGCTATATGACAGCGGTCTGTAAAATAATCAAGTCTGGACCAGACAATCCAGTGATTGACAGCATGAGCATCGATCCGCGCATTTGGGATCGATGACATGTATCAACCAAGTCAGCGAGCCTGACCACCCGATCCCGTTAGTCGCCTTTTACAAGCATAGTCGCCTTTTACGGCAAGTATGGTTTGTTTGTTGCTTAACGATTCACTCAACAATATATCGAGGTGAGGTGAGCGAACAGCATTGCATTGATGGGTTAATGCACCATACAAGCATTGAGATCAACATTTCTTTCGTAATGCTTTAACAAAAATCAAGTCAGTAAGAAATAGTCTATCATATGTTCTTACTCAAAAGTAACAACCCTACACCCCACTTTATTAACTGCTCGCTTCTTACCTGAATACCAAATAGAAGGCTAAGGTAAATCGGTGGGTTCTCATTCACTCTGTAATGCAGCCTTTTAAAATCGTCCATTTCCATTACGACATCGTCTTCCATTACGACATCGTCTTCCACGTGGGTCGTCATGTTTAGATGTATTGTCATGCATCAACCTTGAAAATAAATCGATTTCTTTACGTGGCATGATTGTTCATGACCTCAAAGTACTGTCCAGACGTTTAAACAAAACAAGAGAACCCTTACCGTGCATCCAAACGTCTGACCTGTATACAGAAAGGGCTCAACTAACGCGAAATATCAAGGCGAGCATGCCGAAACAAGGTTCCCAGATCAAGGCTGGAGCGATTTAAATGTGCTTCACGTGGTTGGAATTTGATATGTCAGCTTGTAAGGACGATCAACGGGGACTCGTTTCCGACAGGTTGGTATCGTTTTCCCATGGACCAGGTGCCGCTGTACTTAAGGTATGATCACCTCAGCGCTAAGATCGCTTTGTACAACGGGACCCTGGTTTATTCCAGGCCAGTATGTGCCTAAAACGTCGCCTCAGTACTGTCAACGCTTTGCTTGACTACAAAACATGAAGATATGCTTATTCCTCATTTGTAGTGGATTCCAAGGCTCCATTAGTTTGTTTGTTTGTTGTTTTACGCCGCACTCAGCAAAATTCCAGCTATATGACGGCGGTCTGTAAATAATCGATTCCGGACCAGACATTCCAGTGATTTACATCATGAACATCGATCCACGCAATTTGGATCGATGACATGCATAAACCAAGTCAGCGAGCCTGACCACCCGATCCCGTTAGTCGCCTTTTACGACAAGCATAGTCGCCTTTTACGGCAAGCATGGATTGCTGAAGACCTATTCTACCCCGGATCTTCACGGGTCTCAAGGCTCCCTTAAAATCCGTACACGGGTATTGTTCATTATATATAGTGCTAGTTCCAGAACATCTAAGGACATGTAGGTTGGTTGGTTGGTTGGTTGTTTAACGCCGCACTCAGCAATCTTCAAGCTATGTGACGGCGGTCTGTCAACAATCGAGTCTGGACCAGACAATCCAGTGATTGACATCAAGAGCATCGAACTACGCAATTGGAATATGCTGTCATGGATCAACCAAATCAGCGAGCATGATTATGCTTGTTGGAAGAGGCTGGTCATCCTCGATGATCGGGTGCTGTGTGCGGCGTTCAACTACAAACATCCTCATCATCGTCTGGCCGTCCCGAAGATGCCATATTTGAAACTCAAGTGGAGGTTGTCACCACATGTTATGGCTGACCAACGTGTTACAATTAATCATATCGCTAACACTGTTGGGATCAGTTTGAGGTCAATAGAGTCCGTCTTAACTTATGCACTCCAGATGAGCAAACTGTACGCACGAAGGGTACCCGGACCGTTGACGCCAGTTCAGAAGCTGACTCAGGTGGATATATCCATGAACGTTTTGTTCAGTTATCAGCAGAATCCCAATACAGTTTAACGCAAATTGTTATCCCGAAAGAGACCTTGGGCGCGCTGCAAAGCGCAAATAGCTTGCAAGCGATGTACAGGGATTCGCCTTACAACGCTGCGCTAACTTTCAGCCGCATGCAAGCCCAACAATCGCTGGCTGAGGTCGCTTCGCTCTCAAACAAAATTGGCGGGTGAGTTTGACAGCGGAATGAGAAATTCGTGACAGGATCAACTGGGAAATTAGCACAGGCAGCTAACGTCGCACCATCCTCAGTCTGCTCCACATCTACAAAGTAGTCATAAATGCATCTGCTAGTCATCGAGCTTCTTCTATTACATTCTTCATTAGGGCAAGACAACCAAGCGGTAGTTTAGCCGCCATTTTGGAAGAGTGCACAAGTGCACTGTTGCAGACAGGGTGAGCAATTACTTTGATTAATATAAGCGATTCGGGGCTTGCTACGCGCCCCATGTCCCATTTCTTTGATCCAGACAAAAACAGTGGAAACTAAAGACGTACAAGCTGGTATTGTCAATTGTAAAGTCACGTTTTCAGTGTCTGTGGTAGTGGACGCGGCTGGACTTTGCGGTTTTGAATTACCACCTCTATCCCATTAATCTCCTTAACTGGCATCCCCTAAGTCAAATTACAAATAAGGTTGTTTTTTGTTGTTGTTTTTTTTGTTAGTGTGTGTGTGTGTGTGTGTGAAAGACGTCATCACAGGTAATGTTTAAGTCTAATGCCATGGCACTACCATACTTGGTTTCCATTACACCGTTAAGCTCTATAAACATGTTACTGCATATCAATGATCAGGCATTGAGAGTACATGGCGTATAAAAATGCTAATAGTCTAATGAATGTCCGTGATTGAATACGTCTACTGTCTCCGAACGTTCTCGTTCTATCGGGCGGTCAGGCTAACTGAAGTGGTTGATGCATGTCATCGTATCCCAATTGCGTGGATCGATGCTCATGATATCACTGGATTGTCTGGTCCAGACTCGATTATTTCACAGACCGACGACATATAGCTGAAATATTGAGTGCAGCGTTTTTTAACAACAAACGTATGGACATTTGTAACATTTTGTGCTTGAAGGTTTCACCGAATTTGTAAATGCTCCACTTCGGGCGTTCCTCCCAAATCAGGCTGACAGGCCGAGATATAACGGAAATAAAGTTAAAAGTGGCATAAAATTCAACTCAATCATTTTTTTAATGTTGATTGAAGCCGTCTCTATTACATGTTTGTGTTTCTCATCCTCGTTGCCCCTCGCGTGCTGAATGTCTAGTATGACACCTGGTATCACCACATGATAGTGATTTATGAACACACGATCGTGGTATATAGTCGGAATCGTACGATCGAGTTTGCTTTCAGCAGAAATTTCAAATGACTATGGAATGAATTTTGTCGCTTTCATATGCCAATAAAGCATGTCAAAACCATATTCACACTCACAGACACACGCACGCGCGCCTGAATTGTTACTTTGTAATCACGTTTGGTTACCACTAAAACATTCACTTGAGAGACCCGTGAAGATCCGGGGTAGAATAGGTCTTCAGCAACCACGCTTGCCGTAAAAGGCGACTATGCTTGTCGTAAAAGGCGACTAACGGGATCGGGTGGTCAGGCTCGCTGACTTGGTTGATGCATGTCATCGATCCCAATTGCGTAGATCGATTCTCATCATATCAATCACTGGATTGCCTGGTCCAAACTCGATTATTTACAGACCGCCGTCATAAAGCTGGACTATTGCTGAGTGCGGCGTTAAACAACAAACCAACCAACCAAGTATCCCAATTGCGAGGATCAATGCTCATGATGTCAGTCACTGAATTGTCTGGTCCAGACTATTTACAGGCTGCCGTCATATTGCTGTATTATTGCTGACAACAAAATAATTTCATATGACTATAGTTATTTGGTCATTGTTGATGGGTTTTGATACCCAAAGCCTTCCAATTGTGGGCGTTCCTTAACTGTTTAGAGTTGTATACATAATGCTACACTGAATGTCCATCATTCATACAAGCTGGGAGCCACATCAAAGACTGTTAGAAAAAAACGTACCTTGTACCACAAGGCTACAGAGGTGCTGAAAAATCACATTGTTTTCAGGATGTCCTTTTCAAGATCCGTATGCCAGCAACAGATATTTTACGCCCGTTTCCTAATGTTCATGGAAAGTATGTTCGAAACATAAAAATGTTGATACACGTTGTTTTCTTTTTTCGGTTCTTAAGTTAGATAAAACACTTCCCCTCGGGTTGTTAGTGATATTTAAACCCTTCCCTCGGGATGCGGGTTTAATATCATAACAACCCTCGGACGTGTTTTATCCTATACATAAAGCATTTGAAACAGTATTCTTTCTGAAAAAATCCAAGCACACACTAACACCTCCAGAAAATCAAATGGTCAAGATCTTTATTGGGTCTACACTGGGCGAGTAGAGATAACATAACAAGTAGGTGCAAATTAATTTATTTTTGTATTTCTCTCAATAAAAGTCTATTTCTTAAGCAGTGTCTCTGTGAATGTTTCTATGACAGCAGTTCTTTCTCTCGGAACCTCGATGCCCTACCTCTGGAGTTCTTTTATCTCCATAAGTTGCTGATTCTGGTTTCTGGCAAATTCCAAAAACCATTCTGGCGCATCATTCCGGCTTTCTTCATTAATTGTCTGGCCTCACTTCGAGGCGACAGTGATGTAGATGCCTGTCTTGAGGTAGATGCCAGTGTTGATGATGAAGATGCCTGTCTTGAGGTAGATGCCAGTGTTGATGATGAAGATGCCTGTCTTGAGGTAGATGCCAGTGTTGATGATTAAGATGCCTGTCTTGAGGTAGATGCCAGTGTTGATTAGGTAGATGCCTGTCTTGAGGTAGATGCCAGTGTTGATGAGGTAGATGCCTGTCTCGAGGTAAATGCCGGTGACGATGAGGTAGATGCCTGTCTTGAGGTAAAAGCCGGTGACGATGAGGTAGATGCCTGCCTCGAGGTAAAAGCCGATGACGATGAGGTAGATGCCTGCCTCGAGGGAAATGCCAGTGTTGATGAGGTAGATGTCTGTCTCGAGGTAGATGCCAGTGTTGATTAGGTAGATGCCGGTGTTGATGAGGTAGATGTGATGAGGTAGATGCCTGTCTCGAGGTAGATGCCAGTGTTGATTAGGTAGATGCCAGTGTTGATTTTGTAGATGCCAGTGTTGATGAGGTAGATGCCAGTGTTGATGAGGTAGATGCCTGTCTCGAGGTAGATGCCAGTGTTGATTAGGTAGATGCCTGTCTCGAAGTAGATCTTATCTCCAGAAGTTGCTGATTCTGATTTCTGGCAAATTCCAAAAAACATTCTGGCGCATCATTCCGGCTTTCTTCATTGGTTGTCTGGCCTCACTTCGAGGCAAACGTGATGTAGATGCCTGTCTTGAGGTAGATGCCAGTGTTGATTAGGTAGATGCCAGTGTTGATGAGGTAGATGCCTGTCTCGAGGTAAATGCCGGTGGCGATGAGGAAGATGTCTGTCTCGAGGTAGATGCCTGTCTTGAGGTAGATGCCTGTCTCGACGTAGATGCCTGTCTCGATGTAGATGCCAGTGTTGATTAGGTAGATGTCTGTCTCGAGGTAGATGCCAGTGTTGATTAGGTAGATGTCTGTTTCGAGGTAGATGCCAGTGTTGATTAGGTAGATGCCAGTGTTGATTAGGTAGATGTCTGTCTCGAGGTAGATGCCAGTGTTGATTAGGTAGATGTCTGTCTCGAGGTAGATGCCAGTGTTGATTAGGTAGATGCCAGTGTTGATGCGGTAGATGCCAGTGTTGATAAGGTAGATGCCAGTGTTGATGAGGTAGATGCCTGTCTCAGGTAGATGCCAGTGTTGATTAGGTAGATGCCTGTCTCGAGGTAGATCTTATCTCTATAAATTGCTGATTCTGATTTCTGGCAAATTCCAAAAACCATTCTGGCGCATCATTCTGGCTTTATTTAATGGTTGTCTGGCCTCACTTCGAGGCGACAGTGATGTAGATGCCTGTCTTGAGGTAGATGCCAGTGTTTATGATTAAGATGCCAGTGTTGATTAGGTAGATGCCTGTCTTGAGGTAGATGCCAGTGTTGATGAGGTAGATGTCTGTCTCGAGGTAGATGCCTGTCTCGAGGTAAATGCCAGTGTTGATGAGGTAGATGCCTGTCTCGAGGTAGATGCCAGTGTTGATTAGGTAGATGCCTGTGTCGAGGTAGATGCCAGTGTTGATGAGGTAGATGCCCGTCTCGAGGTAGATGCCAGTGTTGATTAGGTAGATGCCAGTGTTGATTAGGTAGATGCCGGTGTTGATGAGGTAGATGCCTGTCTCGAGGTAAATGCCAGCGTTGATTAGGTAGATGCCAGTGTTGATGAGGTAGATGCCTGTCTTGAGGTAGATGCCAGTGTTGATGAGGTAGATGCCAGTGTTGATGAGGTAGATGCCAGTGTTGATGAGGTAGATGCCTGTCTTGAGGTAGATGCCAGTGTTGATGAGGTAGATGCCTGTCTCGAGGTAGATGCCAGTGTTGATGAGGTAGATGCCGGTGTTGATGAGGTAGATGCCAGTGTTGATGAGGTAGATGCCAGTGTTGATGAGGTAGATGCCTGTCTTGAGGTAGATGCCTGTCTTAAGGTAGTTGCCAGTGTTGATGAGGAAGATGCCAGTGTTGATGAGGTAGATGCCTGTCTTGAGGTAGATGCCAGTGTTGATTAGGTAGATGCCTGTCTCGAGGTAGATGCCAGTGTTGATTAGGTAGATGCCTGTCTCGAGGTAAATGCCGGTGACGATGAGGTAGATGCCTGTCTTGAGGTAGACGCCAGTGTTGATGAGGTAGGTGCCAGTGTTGATGAGGTAGATGCCGGTGACGATGAGGAAGATGCCTGTCTTAAGGTAGATGCCAGTGTTGAAGAGGTAAAGGTCTGTCTCGGGGTAAATGCCGGTGACGATGAGGTAAATGACAGTTTTGAAGTAGATGCCTGTCTCAAGGAAGATACCGCTGTCGAAGACAAGGCAGGTGTTGATTGTGGTAGTGAGGATATGGTTGATGTCGGAGGAGTTGAAGCTGTTCTTGGGGTGAGAGCAGTTCCAAAAGCCTTTCCATGATTATCTACAAAAAACAACAGAATTTACACATCATTAATTGAAGCTTTTCAGAGTAAGTGAGTTAGTGAAAGGTGAAGATCCTCCATTCTGTGTCCCTTGTGATGACAGAATCACAGACAAGCATGTCCTGCTTGACTGTATTGATTTTTCTATCACAAGGGATCAATATTTCAAAGTTTCAGAAATCAAGGATCTTTTTAATCAGGTAAGTTCTCATTTTATTTTTGTTTGTTTTTAAAGGAAATTGAATTGTTTCATAAAATTTTGATAACTTTGTTTTGTAAGTAAATAAATTCAGTTTTATAATTGGTAAAATAAATCAGTAACTGAGATTGTTAGGGGGTTAACGTAGTATACAATTTTTGTCGCCCTGAGAGGGTATGTAATACCACGTCTTGCAAAGTATATTTATTTCTACCACGTTTTTAATCGTAGCATACATGTATGTGTTGGTTTAATGTTTGCTAAATTTGTCAATAATCGCCAACAGCTGAATGGATGATATGAATCCGGCTGGGGTCCATGCAGGTAGCAAAAGTAATGTAAGTCCCCATTGACCCTTGCATGATTATCTCTCTTCAGTGGGGGGCACGGGTGGCCCAGGCGCCGCGATTCGCTGTGCAGAGTTGCGTCCCTTGGGCACGCAGGAAACCTATGATCGTGGGTTCGAATCCCGGTTCGCCCCGATTATGTTTCTAGGTTTGTCAGCACCATACCCGTGCTCGTGGGTTTCATCGAAATTGTAAACGTCTGAGACCTGCATCACTTCGGGCTTTCCTCCCACATTAAGCTGACACGCCGTGATATAACTGTAATACTGTTAAAAGCGGCGTTAAACCCAACTCACTCACTCTCTTCAGTGGCTGGCGATCCATAGCTCATTTTTATCTTGTATTGTTACGTATGGTGTTATATCTTTATGGGTATCTCCTAATTTAAATTATAGAATATGTGATAAATCTAGTTATCTTACTGACCTTCGACGACAGGTTTACAGTATAAATATATCTATTTTGAATATAATACTTTTTCTCGTCACGATATGGCTGAAATAATGCCGATGTGACGTTCAATTTTAACTCACTCACTCACTTACTTAGACATGTCATTACTTTCCGTCAGTAAATGATAAGGGCGATACTGTTCTGACGGGTGCTACTGTTGGGTCTCCCTCTAGAACATCGGCCATCACGTCGTAAAACTCCCATGGTCGCCTTCCCCTTCCTGTGGTTGGTTGAGTTGGTTTGTTGAACGCCGTAATGTATTTTCTAATTCCTTGAATACTTCAATTAATGGTTGAAAGTCTTTTTCTCAGATTAACCACAACTGTTGACTCGGCAACGACATCAGATGTTCTTGCAATTTCAGTGCAGAATAGTACGAGGCGACCAACGGGATAGGGTGGTCAGGCTCGCTGACTTGGTTGATGCATGTCATCAATCCCTATTGCGTGGATCGATGTTTAACACGCGTCTATGTTGGTCGTAGGAGGCGACTAACGGGATCGGGTTGTCAGGCTCGCTGACTTGGTTGAAGCACGTCATTGTATTCCAAATGCGTGGATCGATGCTTATGATATCAGTCACTGGATTGTCTGGTCCACACTCGATTATTTACAGACCGCCGTCATCCAGCTGGAATACTGCTGAAAGCGGCGTTAAACAACAAACAAACATAAAATGTAGATATGGTTTTATAATGAAATGAGTGAGTGAGTGAGTGAGTTGGGTTTAATGCGGCTTTTAACAGTATTCCAGTCATATCATGCCGTGTCAGCTTGACGTGGGAGAGCAGCCCGAAGTGATACAGGTCTCAGACGTTTACCACTTCAGTGAAACCCACGAGCACGGGTATGGTGCTGACAAACCTAGAAACATAATCGGGGCGAACCGGGATTCGAACCCACAATCATAGGTTTCTGGGGTGCACGAGGGACGCAAGTCTTAGTACTTCTGACATTTCTGTAGGTGCAAGAAATATTGTTTCTAAACAGATTATTGTTAAATAATGAAGAAACAGTTTGTCTTAGTTTCATATATGGCATATATATATGTGTGTTTGTGTGTGTGTGTGTGTGTGTGTGTGTGTGTGTGTATAAACGCTACTCCAGAACATGCAACAAATCTGTGAAGTGAAAAGTATTTACTGAATCTCCAGACCGCTAGGGGGCACGGGTGGCCCAGTCGTCTAAGGCGCCGCGATTCGCTGTGCAGAGTTGCGTCCCTTGGGCAAGCCAGAAACCTATGATTGTGGGTTCGAATCCCGGTTCGCCCCAATTATGTTTCTAGGTTTGTCAGCACCATACCCGTGCTCGTCTTAGACCTGCATCACTTCGGGCTTTCCTCCCACATTAAGCTGACACCGTGATATAACTGGAATAATGTTAAAAGCGGCGTTAAACCCAACTCACTCACTCACTCACTCCAGACCGCTCATTAATTAATGATAATATTACACAAAACGAGAAGTAGATACCACTGAAGCATCGACAAAATATTGCTAGAATGCCGCTCACTAAATTGACCCCGTCCGCCACGTTTGCCCCTCAGCATGCCTACTGCTCGGAATGCACGGAGGCGCGTGCGGGCACGGACAGCAGGCGTCGCGTTCATTACGAAATACTCGCTGGCGCCTCGGGACCCCTCGGCTTATTGAACGCACGCCTGCGCTGTCATGTGTCATCCATGAACACCCTACCACTCAATAGTTCCTGTGTAAATAGGTATGTTTGTTTGTTTGTTTGTTTGTTGATTAACGCCGCACTCAGCAATATTCCAGCTATATGACAGCGGTCTGTAAATAATCGAGTCTGGACCAGACAATCCAGTGATTGACATCATGAGCATCCATCCGCGCAACTGGGATCGATGACATGCATCAACCAAGTCAGCGAGCCTGTCCACCCGATCCCGTTAGTCGCCTCTTACGACAAGCACAGTCGCCTTTTAGGGCAAGCATGTGTTGCTGAAGACCTATTCTACCCCGGAATCTTTACTGGTCCGAATGTATTCAGTATGGTAATCACGTAATCTTTTTTCTTGTCAAAACAGGATAGCATACTTGTCATCATCTGCCGTTTGTAATATACTGTTGTTTGACACTGGCGATAATGCCCTGGACCATCAGTTGGATCTTAGATGTTGTGTTGGGTGGCAGAAACACAAGTTTGATGTTCGTGAGATTAGACACAGGTTGGTGCGCAGGACAGTTGTCAATAAACAAAACAATCTTTCGCTTTTGTTTGGCCGTGCTCTTAATTATATAGATCTCGAATCCAATCAGTGAATATTTCACCTGTCATCCGTTTTTTTGTGCTTTTTTATGCTTCTAACTTTCTTAAAACAACGAGGTTCTGAGATTTATCACTCGCAAGCAAATTCAATTTGTCCGTGCCCGACATATTGGCTGCTGCTAACAGCGTTATTCTGTCCTTAGCTATCTAACAATCACCACCACCCTCCCCCAACACACACACACACACACACACACACACACACACACACACAAACACCATTTCTCAGATTTAAGCTGAAGAGATATCTCGGGTGTCAGTTAATAAAAACATGCTGGTTTCGTCATCATTTCCTGGCTCGTATATTAAAAAAAACCTTGGAACTTGATAGATCAACCAATCGTCGACAATGCTGCCGGGACAGCGGTCATAACATGAAGAAGAGACAGGTGTTATTCGCAATTATAGCCATGTTTATAACTGATAAATTAAACCCTGGAAAAATTGTGAAACATTCATTAGACAAAATATTAATATATGCTAACAGTAATATTACATCAAATATTTCATTAAACGTAACCGTATAGATAATATTTAAAATACTGTTAAGCTGGCATTTACTTTGCATTAACACTTAATTAATGTTATAATACATACATACTTTATCTCACATATAAACGTGACATGATACATTTACTGTCATGTCTACATACAATATACAATATATATGAGAAATATATAGAAAACATAATAGATAAGCTTGACATTAGGAGTGAGTATGGTTTTACGCCGCTTTTAGCAATATTCCAGCAATATCACGGCGGGGGACACCAGAAATGGGCTTCACACATTGTACCCATGTCGGGAATCGAACCCGGGTCTTCGGCGTGACGAGCGAACGCTTTAACCACTAGGCTACCCGACCGCCCCCTTGACATTAGGAAAGCCGAAGTGTGAAGTATATAAAGTTCATACAACATACTTGACTGAATATTGTATTCAGTCAAAGCTAAAAACTAAAACTATCTTAATATATCGAAATAATTGATCCTCTTATATGCTTCCCTCATTCCATGTTCTTCATCAAGAACAGAATGCCCTGGAGATGCTGGTGCTGATATGTCCAAAAATGCCAGTTGCTGCCAGTTCTTCAAGGCGTCGACTCTTCTGGGTCAGAAGTCTAGAACTGGCACATAACTCAATTTCCCGAGGTTTGCCAAGCAGGCTTCCTTCCTTATTTACACAGACCGCCGTCATATAGCTGGAATATTGCTGAGTGCGGCGTAAAACAACAAACCAACCAACCAACCAACCAACATTCAAAGGAAATGCAACGATAAACACAGGAACGTATAGTACCAATTAAGTCAAGGAATTGCATCGAAGATAATTGATGTCACTGAAGCGTCAAATTTGGAAATGTCATTGAAATTGGCATATGGCGCTTTTTGAAATATTTCCAGAAAGAGCAAGCTCGATTGCACCTCAAACGTACACATGTGGACACCAAAGTCAACAGCTGCTGGAATAGATTCTTTTTTAAGTGACAGTTAGACGTTGTAGTATTGCACGACATATTTTAAAGGGACAGATGGCCATTGGAAAGCCATCCCTCTTATCATGCAGACTTGTGGAGTTGGTTGGTTTGTTGTTTAACGCCGCACTAAGCAAAATTCCAGCTATATGACTGCGTCTGTAAATAATCGAGTCTGGACCAGACAATCCAATGATTAATATCATGAGCATCGATCCACGTTATTGGGATCTATGACATGCATCAACCAAGTCAGCGAGCCTGACCACCCGATCCCGTTCGTCGCCTTTTACGACTATTTACATCGATTATTTACAGACCGCTGGAATATTGCTGAGTGCGGCGTAAAACAACAACCCAAACCAAACCCAAAATAGCATAGTCGATTATTTTACAGAAAACACTGGACTGTCAGGTCCAGACTCGATTACTTTACAGACCACCGTCATACAGCTGGAATAATGATGAGTGCGGCGTTAAACAACATCAAGTAGTCTGGACAAAGATCTTCACATGCTGTCGTGGTGAATTTAATATCTTGTGCCGGGACTTGCATGAAAACACTTTGAAATGTATTTCATTGTTAAATGGGGTCATCAGACTCAGCGGTAATAAAAAAACCCTCCCATTTGAGAATAAATTTGTTTTTCTATGATTTTGTCGGTCGTTTGTCCGTAAACCAATAATAAACACACCACGCCTGATAGCATTTGAATTGTACTCGAAACAATAATATGACAATAGGAGGAATAATTCATGAGAAATTAAATATGTATGGTGATCACCATCTGTGCATTACATTGTGGTAGGGCGAAACAATATTACGATAATACAAGGAATAATTATCAGAAATTAAATATGTCTGGTTATCACCTGCTGTGCATTCCATGGTGGAAGGGCTAAAGCCGCATTTCTTTGTTATAATACACTCTTCGTTGGTCGAAGACAGTGCATCATTATCTAATCCTTACGTTGTTGAAGTCCGGTCTGTTTGGACTATGAACTGTCGATGCTGTTTTGTTAATCGTGGCAATAGATGTTACTAACATATTTTATATATGCTATTGCGTTAACTGATTGATTGGAGAGAGTAACTGTTATGTCTTTGGTATTTCCTAAATCGGCGGTCGGGTAGCCTAGTGGTTAAAGCGTTCGTTCGTCACGCCGAAGACCCGACTTCGATTCCCGATATGGGTACAATGTGTGAAGCCCATTTCTGTTGTCCCCGTGATATTGCTTGAATTCTGCTAAAAGAGGTGTAAAACCATACCCACTCACTCACTTACTCACCCCCTGAATCGGCATGTGAAATATGACAATCGAGAAGAATTACACCTTCCGTTGAATTGGATATACCATCCTATCGCAACTGTTTTGGGCCCTTTAGATACCGTTACACCCGTGAAGATCCGGTGTGTATGAGGTCTTCAGCAACCAATTTTTGCCGTAAAAGGCGACTATGCTTGTCGTAAGAGCCGATTTACGGGATCGGGTGGTCCAGCTCACTGACATGGCTGAAGCATGTCATCATATTCCAATTGCGTGGATCGATGCTCATAATGTCGATGACTAGTTGGTCTGGTCCAGGCTCAATATATTTATAGACCGCCGTCATATAGCTGGAATATTGCTGAATGAGGCGTTAAACAAACAAATAAACAAATCCAATATCGATTGTGTCGTCACGTCACACATATCATCTACAATGCCTGTCAAGTGTGACCAAATTGTCAGGCGAAATCACTAGAAATCGCAGACCAGTGAAAAGAATTCACTTACATAGCGTTCAGTTTAAATCTGGAACTAATTTCATATGACGAATTAGTAAGATGTGGCATCTGTAACCAGTCACACATTGCTGTTGAAATCAGCGCCGATATTTCTCACAGAATTCACGGTCAGCGGAGATTTTTCTGACGATCATCCACCTAGGAGACTCCAGAGATCTCTATTGAAGGTGTACACACCAACCAGTAGAAGTCACACTCAGCAATATTCGAGGTATATGACGGCGGTCTGTCAATAATCGAGTCTGGACCAGACAACCCAGTGATTGATATCATGAGCATCGATCCACCCAATTGGGATCGATGACATGCATCAACCAAGTCAGCGAGCCTGACCACCCGATCCCGTTAGTCGCTTTTAACGACAAGCATAGTCACCTTTTACGGCAAGCATGGGTTGCTGAAGACCTATTCTACCCCTGAATCTTCACGTATACACCAACCAGTAAGTGTAAACAAAACCAACTGGTAAGTGTAAACAAACGGGAAATATAAAAAAAGTACTTATAAACTCATTACAATAGAATGATATCTACAAAAAGGTAGATTTTTAAGATCCATGGAAAGAGAAATCTGGATGTCAATAAAAGCACTGTTATATACACTATGTTTGTATTTGACTTTTTATTGGGCGTCTTTAGTATACATTGGCCGTTTGAACTTGTTTTTGCCGTTATGTCTTTGCCATAGGACGTTTCGTTTTTTGACCGTTATGTTTGTTTGTTGGATTGTTGTTTAACGCCGCACTTAGCAATATTCCAGCTGTTAGATGGCGGTCTGTAAATAATCGAGTCTGGACCAGACAATCCAGTGACTGACATTGGCCGTTATGGACTGTACACAATGTTTGAACGGTTGGTTGTTTAACGCCGCACTCAGCAATATTCCAGCTATATGACGGCGGTCTGTAAATAATCGAGTCTGGACCAGACAATCCAGTGATTAATATCATATCGATCCACGCTATTGGGATCGATCACATTCATCAACCAAGTCAGCGAGCCTGACCACCCGATCCCGCTAGTCGCCTTTTGCGACAAGCATAGTCGCCTTTCACGGCAATCATGGGTTTTTAAGAGCATTAGGATGTTCACGGGTGAGTTGGTCATGACGTTCCGCTGTAATGATGCGAACTGTGGCAGGAACAACACCCATTGCATGGGTTGCTGAAGACCTATTCTACCCCGGATCTTCACGGGTCTCCTTTGAATGTGTTACGACGGGTGCCACCGGTGGGGCAAGATAGATAACGCTTACCTTTTCGCGAGCACCTGGCACATGTGTATCATCTCTTTTTCATGATTATTCATAAACACTAGATCATGATATAGTCGGCATCTACAATTGATTTTTAGGATTGCTTTATTTACGGTGTTTGAACACAAAGAGTTATATTGATGAATATTGTCCCGTGGATACAAACCCACATGACGTGAACTAACATTTAAATATCACCATGCAAATTAGGTTTTTCACATAAACATTGTTACTGTTTGGATTTTTCTGATCAAAGTTATTTTAATGGCCTAGTATACATGTAGGTTGAGGCAAAATTTAACAAATCAATACTGGTGATGTGTTTTGTAGTAGAACAACTGATCTACTAGTTTTCCTAGTCACAGTGACCAGCTAGTCACTTGCTTTTGACCTTAGTTTTTATTTGTTATTTCTTACATATCAAATGAATTCCTTGAAACTGGCATCATATAATGTGGGGGGTTTAAGAAACAACCAAAAAGACGTGAATTATTTCTTTACTTAAAAAATCTTAAATTAGACATCATCTTGCTGCAAGAGACACATAGCATCCTAGAGGATGAGAAGTACTGGGTTTCTAAGTGGGGATGTGACATCATTTTTTCTCATGGCAGTAGTGATTCTCGTGGGGTAGCCATATTAATTAACAGAAAAGGCATTACTGTACTTGATAAGCAGACTGATGATGATGGGAGGTTCATACATGCATCATTAGATATTAAGGGGGATAAACAGCAGTTGTTCAATATTCATGCTCCGAATATTGCTAGAGATAGAGAGGTTTTCTTTAGTGAAATCGATGAATATATCAACAGTCTCACGGTACAAAATGATATAAATATTGGTGGGGATTTTAATACTGTCATTCAACCTTCTGTTGATAGATGAGGTATTTCGTGCCGCATAAGTATAATGCTCCAGAATGTCATAAATAACCATAACCTTGTAGATATTTGGAGGAGATTACACTTTGACAAAAAAATCTTACACATGGAGAGGTAACAATCATACACAATCCAGGATAGATTTTTGGCTGATTTCGGAACATCTGTCGAAAAAGGTTAAGAGCTGCAGTATATGTCCCAGTATTCGCAGCGACCACAAAATTGTAATGTTGGAATACAGCAGCGATAAATTAATGAAACCAAATTTTTGGAAATTTAATAATTCACTTCTAGATCTAGAGGATAAGGTATATGTACATAAAATAAAAGACTTTTTGCAAAATGTCAAACCAGAAACTGTAGAACAAAGTATGCAGTGGGACTGGATCAAGTTCAATATTATGACACTTACTATTGATTATGCTAAGAATAAGCAACAACGTCAAAACCAAAGAGAAAGAGAGATATTTAAAAAAATAGCAATACTAGGTAATCAGTTACTAGATGTTAATGATAACAATCTCCTACAAGAATATGAAAATTGTAAGCAAGAATTAGAGTGTATTTATGAACGAAAAGCGGCGTGTGCCTTTATAAGATCACGTGCTAAATGGGCAGTAAAGGGAGAAAGAAGCAATACATATTTTTATAATTTGGAAAGAGAGAGACAAAACAAGAAAGATATTAAAGAATTAGTTAATTCAAATAGTCAAAGGATTGAAAATAAAAAACAAATACTTACAGAAATTAAGAATTATTATTCAACATTATATTCAAACAAGACTGATAAGACATGCGAAGAAATTTTGACATATTATAATCAGAATGTTCCTCAGATTGATGATTTGGATAGAAATAGATCTATGGCAGATATTGATGAAGATGAATTGTTTACTGCCTTGAAACAGATGAAACCAAACAAGACTCCAGGATGTGATGGTTTAACAAGTGAATTTTTCAAATGTTTTTGGCCAGAATTTAAAACATTATTTTAAGCATCACTAAATTGTTCTATTAATGAAAATAAATTAAGCATATCACAAAGAAGAGGCATTATTACATTAATTGAAAAACCCGGTAAAGGATTGAAAGCTATTAAAGAATTGGCGCCCAATTACATTACTTAATGTTGACTACAAAGTTCTGGCAAACAGAATTAAGACTATACTTGAAGGGATTATTCATGAATCTCAAACTGGTTTTATAAAAGGGTGAAGTATTCATGCAAACATAAGGTTATTACTTGACATTATCGAAATATATGAAGAAGAAGGTTATGTTCTATTTTTGGATTTTGAAAAAGCCTTTGATTCGGTCGAATTTAATTTCATAGATGCAGCTCTAAAGAAATTTGGTTTTCCAGATGAATTTATAAATTTAGTGAATTTGTGTTATACTGATATTTCATCATGTGTATTAAATGGTGGTCAGACAACAGGTTGGTTTGGAAACCTCAGGGGTACCAGACAGGGATGTCCCCTAAGTCCTTATATCTTTGTAATCTGTGCAGAGTTAATAAATACAAAGTTTCGAAAAGATCAAAACATTAATGGCCTAATATTTGGAGAAAAAGAAATAAAAGGAATATATTATGCAGATGATTCGGCTCCCATTCTGAGAGATACAAAATCGGTCAAGAAAACCCTGGAATTTTATTTAAATCAAGGTGCCTCCAGCGGCTTAAAACTGAATTTAGATAAATCAGTCGTAATGTCACTTAGAAAAGTCAATTTTATTCCTCCTTTTGGCGTAAAGAAAATTTCTAGATATAAATTTCTTGGCATAATGATAGATGTAAATGATACGGTGTGTCACGAGGAAAATATTGAAAGACCTTTAGAAAATATTTAAAGACGTTATACAATCTTGAAAAGTAGAAATTTAACAATAAATATACGTTGTCTTTTAAGCAAATCTGAAGGAATTTCTAGGTAAGTCCATCAAGCAAGTTGTATTTCCTTTTCACCAAAAATAATCAAAATAATCAATAGAGAACTGTTTACCTTTATTTGGAACAGCAAGTCAGAAAAATTATCAAGAAATCGGTTAATCCAAAAACAAGAAGAAGGTAGCATTAATGCTCTAGATTTTGGTACCTTTAACGCAGCGTTAAAACTAGTTTGGCTCGCCAAGTATTTCTCTAAGAAGATCTGGACAGTTCCTATTGCACATTATTTTAAAAGCATTGGTTCGCTTGAATTCTTACTTAACTGTAACTTCCAAGTGTCCAAATTAAAATAAAAAATCCCATTATTCTATAAAGAAATTTTATCCTTGTGGAAGACCTTTCTTGCAAAAAGAGAAGATGGCATCTATAATGAAATAATTTGGAATAACAAAAATATCTTAATCAATCGAAAAAGCATTATTGATGCGAAATGGAAAGATGCGGGCATTATTTATATAAGGCAATTACTTAAAAAGAATGGGCATTTCTTTCAACGCGAAACAATTGCTAGGAAATATGGAATTGACATAACACCAAGACAATATAGTAGGTATATCAATGCTATTAGGAAGGCAATAGAGCAGAACATGTTTAGTTTCCAAAACGCGGGTCCTATAGAAATTGAACCACATCCTGGAGTTAAAGGAATCAGACTTGCTGACACACCTTGTAAAAGTCAATTTTGGTATAATACAATCTATAATGTGTTCCAAGTTGCTAATAAAGATGTTTTTAAATGGAAAATTTTAAAGGACATGAGAATTGGAACCAAGTATAAGCAACTGCAATTCAAAATTCTACACTCAATCATTCCTTGTATTGAATTGTATGGTATAGAAGGAGGCACAGAGGAGTTTGATGAATTATTTACTACTGCTAGCAAAGTATATTGTGTACAGATGTAAAGTAACTGAAACCGACTGCCTTTTAGAATATTTAAAAGAGAACTAGAAATACAATACAAAGTACGACAGTATCACAATGTTAATCTTGCAGAAAAATTTAAATGTGTACTGAATAATTAGATGAGTATTATTGCTTTAAGCCACTCAAACCTAATATAAACCCTGGTATGCCAATCCACGTGGCAATGTACAGGGCCATGTAAAATCGTGGACAATTAACATGAATAAATGATGTAAAAAAACAAAAAAAATACATTATTAATATCATATAATGGTAATAGTAGACGCCGTCACAGAACTGGAACTGAGCCGTGAATAGAAAATCTTCATTTAAAGCTTAATTAATACTGCACATAATTGTTGTAGAGGATGACTGTTCATTCAAAACAGCACACGCAGTTGACCTATTGTGCGATTATACCTGGGAGTACTGTAGCTCACCTTGCACGATATAAACCTATAGCATAGAGAAATCTGTTGTACATGTTGTAGGTGAGTAGTTTGGGTTTAATAATTTCATATAATGTATTTGTAATGTAGGTCTTAGACATGTACCACTTGGTGTAATCCTCGATCCTGCTCTCACACCAAGAATCACAACCAAGCCATACCATATGGGAGGTAAGGGTGGCCCAGTCGTCTAAGGCGCCGCGATTCGCTGTGCGGAGTTGGCACGGCAGAAACCTATAATGGTGGGTTCGAACCCCGGTTCGCCCGGAATCATACCCGTGGGTTTCACCGAAGTGGTAAACGTCTGAGACCTGCATCACTTCGGGCTTTCCTCCCACATTTAGCTGTCACGCCGTGATATACCTGGAATTATGTCTCTACACTCAACATACCATATGATTGGGTGTCGTGTGGTGTGTGGGGGTGTCAAAGGGCGTTGGTGGCCAAATGGTTTATGACGCCAGAACTAACAACTTAAGGCAATCGGGATATCTGTCTTCTCCTCTCACGTCACAACTGACCGTCACGTACACACGTATCCGGGAGGCACGGGTGGCCCAGTCGTCTAAGGCGCCGCGATTCGCTGTGGAGAGTTGCGTCCCTTGGGCACGCCAGAAACCTATGATTGTGGGTTCGAATCCCGGTTCGCCCCAATTATGTTTCTAGGTTTGTCAGCACCATACCCGTGCTCGTGGGTTTCACCGAAGTGGTAAACGTCTTAGACCTGAGTCACTTCGGGCTTTCCTCCCACATTAAGCTGACACGCCGTGATATGACTGGAATAACGCGGCGTTAAACCAAACTCACTCACTCACTACACACGTATCTTTGTGGTGTGTGTTATTCTGATGCACATACATGTTAGTACTGACTTTGAACGACCATGGACCAGTTGACCCCGACCAAGCCCCCTTTTACCATGTTTCATATATGTAAGAAACACTACAATTTGGATAAAGATTGAGTGAGTGTGTTTGGTTTAACGCCGCCTTGAACAGTGAATCAAATAAACATTTGCCTTTTGTATTTCTGGTTGATCGTCACACTAACACGAGCGCAACATAAAAACACAGCAATAAATAGTTGCCTCAACAGTTGCCATTGTTTAATACATTCATTGTTTACTTTATGCGAATCATGCGAATAGAAAACTGCCTAGCATTATTTGCTAAACACAATAATCCAGTTTAATTAAATGTGCATGATCTATCGATTATCGCTGTTAAATTAACAGTTTCTGACCAGGTGCGCTAAAAAGAAGTGATGTTTCAAGCGTAATGTTCCATTATCATACAAGCATAAAAGCCTCATCATTTTCAGGTTTTTATTGCTGTGTGGTCCTGCGCCATCAGTGTTTGTAGGTTGTTGGAAGACACGACATTAAGCAAGGTACGTATATAGAGGATTATTTTTTATCTGATTAATTAAAAATAATCACTTAGTAATAATGAAGGCTTACCTGTTGTCAGCGATTCCATCATACAATTGTATGTATGGAGATAGGTACGATGTATGTAAACGTGCTATGAAAAGGAGGATGGTATTGATTCTGAACTACATGATGCAAAATTTCAGACTAACCATGCAGAATTATTGCAATTCCCAAGAGAAAAAATACCTCAAGTCACATCATTTTCCAGTGAAGTTGTAATCAGTCAAGTATTTTTCTGCAAACCCATATCCATGATATCTATGTATATGCTGCCATATAACCATATATTTAATGTTATTGTTATTGCAACCATATAACTATTTATCCATACATAGAATGATGTGTGGATATCCCTGCAGATAACAATCAGGAGAGCAGTTCAGTGATTATTTTACATATGTGTGCGACAGAACACTAGTGAATTTCACCTCTTTATTCATATATGCTGATGTGCGTCGGCTATGACTACGATGAAGTTGAGTGTGTGAGTTGGGTTTAACGCCGCTTTTAACAGTATTCCAGTTATATCACGGCGTGTCAGCTTAATGTGGGAGGAAAGCCCGAAGTGATGCAGGTCTCCGACGTTTACCACTTCTGTGAAACCCACGAGCAGAGTATGGTGCTGACAAACTTAGAAACATATTCGGGGCGAACCGAGATTGGAACCCACAATCGGATATTTACAGAACGTCGTCATATAGCTGGAATATTGCTGAGTGCGGCGTTAAACAACAAACCAAACCAAACCAACAATTATGTGCCGATGTGTGCTTACTTACTCATGACATATTCCTCAAAAACACTAAAATGTACGAAGTGTGAAACCACCAAAACACCTTTTACAAATATGCAATTCAAAATAGTTTGGAACACTATTCTAAAAGCATTGTGTGAAATTGCTATTGTAAAACAAACGCCAGAAAGCTCAGCCTGCAAACAACGAGGCGTTTCAAGTCCCCAAACTAACAAGGCTTTTTTTCCGTTAAAGATAAGCATCATTTATGTCAATCAACTGATCATCCTTAAAGTCTTTACATCGTAACAAGATATTACGAATGCTCTTAAAAACAAACATCCGGCTAGTTATCAAAAATGGCTTGTAGCCACTGTTCGCGATGCGTCCTCAAATGTTTTATTATGGGTGTTGTTCCTGCCACAGTCCGCACCATTACAGCGGAATGTCATGTCCAACTGACCCGTGAACATCCGGGTTAGAACAGGTCTTCAGCAAACAATGCTTGCCGTAACAGGCGACTATGATTGCCACAAAAGGCGGCTATGGTAGCTGAAACAGGCGATTATGCTTGTTGTACGAGGCGACTAACGGGATCGGGTGGTCAGGCTCGCTGACCTGGTTGATGCATGTCATTGTATCGCAAGTGCGTAGATCGATGGTCGTGATATCAATCACTTGATTGTCTGGTCCATACTCAATTATTTACAGACCACTGTCATATAAACAACAAACAAACAAACAAATCATGCCCAAGTATACTAGTAGCTGAATAAGAGCAGACTTTATCTTTGATTTATGTTGTCACACCAGCAGAAAGGTCACTGACCTCTAGACCACCTGTGATTTTGTGTGAACATTACAATCGCACCGTTTGAATTCCAAGGCAGAATTGAACAACAGTGATTCTGTATAACTTCATCTTGTTAATAATCCATGAAGATTTATGAATTTGTTTCTAGGCGCAGTGTACGATATTAAGCAAACAATCGCTGCTCAACCATTCGAACACTGGTTTAACTTTCCTAAACTCGTACATGACCTAGTCGAGATAATGTTGACAGCGTCGTAAAACAGCATTCTCTTCTCTTCATTCCGCAAACTTTTGGTGTTGTATCAGTTTTATATAAGACAGTCCACGCAGGAAGATGGACGTTGAACAACAGGCTGTTGAAGGAAATGGTCTTCTTGGTATGAACACGGTGCGGGAGAGTACAGGGGATTCTACAAAGAAGGTGCCAACTAGCACGGAGACGGAAATTGGCAAGATGAAAACACGGCACGCCAAAAGGATGATCTTCAGTGTCAGTGACGTTCCGCCCATCCCTGCTACGCTGACACTGGCCTTCCAGGTACGCTATTACCTATTAATAATATAATTATAAATAATCAAGTCTGGACCAGACATCATGAGCATCGATCTACGCCATTGGGAACGAAGGCGTGCATCAGCGATGTCAGCAAGCCTGATCATGGCTACCCGACTATGCTCGTCGCCTCTTACGACAAGCATAGTCGCCTGCTATGGCAAGCGCGGGTTGCTGAAGACCTATTCTAACCCGGATCTTCACGGGTATAATGTGTTATTGAATAATGGGGAAAGACACCCTTCGGCGGTATCTAAAGGGCGAAAAAAACCAGTTGAGATAAGATGGTATGTCCAATTCAATGGAAGGTTCTCCTCGATTCACATGCCGATTCAGGAAATATCAAAGACACTAAGATATTGGCGTCTACTCCCAATTGAGAAGCCCGAGGGTATTCCAGGTAAATATAGAACCCCAAAAGGTTTCTCTGGTCGTAAGAGGCGACAGGTGGTCGGGCTCGGTGACTCGGTTGATTGTGTGTCATCGTGTCATCGGATTGTCTTGTCCAGACTCGATTTTTACAGATCGCTGCCATACAGCTTGAATAGTGATGATCGCGGCGTTAAAGAAAAAACCCAAACAAATCAACAAGTATTTCAGAAAGTAGGTTCTCTCATCTGTTCCCAACATCGTTAAACCTCTCACGCTCAAATCAAGACCCGTGAAGGTCCGGCGTAGAAGAGGTCTTCAGCAACCCATACTTGCCGTAAAAGGCGACTATGCTTGTCGTAAGAGGCGACTAACGGGATCGGGTGGTCTGGCTCGCTGACTTGGCTCATGCATGTCATAGATCCCAATCTCTGGTCCAGATTCGATTATTTACTGACCGCCATATTGCTGAGTGCAGCGTTAAACAACAAACAAACAAATCAATCTCGACTGACCTTCGTTGTCCAATAGAATTCTCCAATTACACTAGTTTCACTAGTTCACATCACATCGGGCACCACAATCAGTCGACAGTCGCCTTTATATCAATGTTCCTCCATAACAAATTGAATACGTAATTTCTTTTGATCATAATCACTTTTGTTGCACGGACTATATACCGAGAGATCGGTTGATATAAGGTTTTCATTGACATCATGCCCTTTCACTCTTTCACTGATATTTAGCTAACGTAATATGATGAATGGATCCGAAAGCAAAATGTACACACAGATTATTCCCATACTTAATTGATAACCCGGAGACTCGAGGTCTCGTGGTAGAGCGTCCGCCCCGAGAGCAAAAGGTCCGGGATTCGATCCCCGGTCGCGTCATACCAAAAGACGTTTCGGCTTGCAGTCAATATGCTGTCGGAGTCGGGTATTCATATTCAACTGTGGCATGTGCATGAACGTCGCTATATAAGTGCAATAATCTTGAACGTGACGTTAAATCCCATTTCACCTCACCTAATTACCCGGACAGCCATGGAGAAGTGATGTTCACAAAAGTTTGCGCAACAGAAATCACGTACAGTTTGAATTAAAGACGCAAAGCAAACGGAAGCCAATTGAACGATTCGCAAGGTTGTGTTTTATCATGTGATAGTCATGTGCACGATAGTGAATCAAATACGGACCTCATACATACTGGCCAGGTTCTATTGGACTGAAATGATCCTCCTTGCGTACTGTTGTCCACCATGTCTCTCTCAACAGCATGTCCTCCCTGCGTACTGTTGTCCACCATGCCTCTCTCAACAGCATGTCCTCCCTGCGTGCTGTTGTCCACCATGCCTCTCTCTACAGCATGTCCTCCCTGCGTACTGTTGTCCACCATGTCTTTCTCTACAGCATGCCCTCCTTGCGTACTGTTGTCAACCATGTCTCTCTCAACAGCATGTCCTCCCTGCGTACTGTTGTCCACCATGCCTCTCTCTACAGCATGTCCTCCCTGCGTACTGTTGTCCACCCTGTCTCTCTCTACAGCATGCCCTCCTTGCGTACTGTTGTCCACCATGCCTCTCTCTACAGCATGCCCTCCTTGCGTACTGTTGTCCACCATGCCTCTCTCTACAGCATGTCCTCCCTGCGTACTGTTGTCCACCATGCCTCTCTCTACAGCATGTCCTCCCTGCATACTGTTGTCCACCATGTCTCTCTCTACAGCATGTCCTCCCTGCGTACTGTTGTCCACCATGCCTCTCTCTACAGCATGTCCTCCCTGCATACTGTTGTCCACCATGTCTCTCTCTACAGCATGTCCTCCCTGCGTACTGTTGTCCACCATGTCATTCTCTACAGCATGTCCTCCCTGTGTACTGCTGTCCACCAAGTCTCTCTCTATAGAATGTCCTCCCTGCGTACTGCTGTCCACCAAGTCTCTCTCTACAGCATGTCCATCCTGCGTACTGTTGTCCACCATGTCTCTCTCCACAGCATGTCCTTCAGTCCATGGCAAAACTGTTATCGGGAGCCATTATATTCTCGGACCTCGTATGTGCCTCAGATCAAGAGGACATCAAGACGAAGATTCTGTCCTCAACCATGTTATCGACAGGGCTGGCTACATTCTTCGTGACGACAGTTGGTTGCAGGTGCTGCTAATTCTTAGACGGGGTAGCGTGAGTTTGGGCTGACGCCACTTTGAACAATGTTCCAGTTATATCACGGTGTTACAAAGTTGTGTCTGTTAAATTTAATATTTCGCTGTTGTAAGCATTTGGAGAATAATGTGATGAAACGTCATTCGAAAAGGGTTAGAGTGAGTTGGGCCTAACACCGCTTTTAACAGTATTCCAGTTATATCACGGTTTGTCAGCTTAAAGTGGGAGGAAAGCCCCAAGTGATGCAGGTCTGGCGTTTACCACTTTGGTGAAACCCACGAGCACGGGTATGCTGCTGACAGACATAGAAACATAATCGGGGCGAATATGGATTCGAGCCAACGATCATAGGTTTCTGGCGTACCCAAGGGGCGCAACCCTGCACAGCGATGTGCGGCGCATTAAACGACTGGGCCACCCGTGCGCCCGAGTAGCAAGAGACCCGGCCTTTAATCATTACAAGTCTACGAGTAACTCATCTTTTACAGCATAGGTGTCGAAACAGGTTTAACTTAACGACCTCTGGAATCATTTAAGAGTATTTTCTTCGGTTTGAACATATAGAATCTCATCCGAGTCTTTTGATATCAAATAGATAAATCAGCACGAGTCGATTAAGTAACAAAGCTCCGAGGAAGAAATGATTTATTTATATTTTCATACGTTGACATCGTTAGTTTGCTCCAAGATGAAGGTGGTGGCGTACATCTAAATGCGGCGTCAAACAACTATTTCACAATAATGGTCGAACTCTATACAATAGATATATGTTTTAGTGGTGTAGTTGCAAGCGACTAACTTTTTTTTCTTTTGTTTATACAAAAAAGGTTACCAATATTTCAAGGTCCATCCTTTACGTATATCATACCTTTGGTCACCATGGCAACTATGTCTGAGTGGAAGTGCCCAAGTCAAGAAGACCTTAGTGAGTATATAATGCTTTACGTGTATTCCGCGTTTAGCCTGATGACATTCTATGAAAAATAATAATCTCATTCCAGATGTACATGTATGTGATAGTTATTTAAGGATGTGCGTTGCTTTGTCTTTCTTTGCAACTTGTAGCTAAGACATATGTACGGCAAAACCATGCAGTGTCCATTCATACGATACTGAGCAAGTGTTTATTAATAAACATACGTCTTTGAAAAGTAAACTAACAACAATTATACAACAAGGTGAATGCATTGTGTATCTTAAATGCCTACACTCCTGAGTTAATGGCCCTTACCAGCTAGGTCACCTTACCTGCCGGGCAAAAGAAAGTATACGTGTGAAAGTTAGATTTGAACAAACAAATGCACTAGGCTGAAAACAATCGCCGAAAGCCATTCGCCCCTCAGTGTGGATCAATATTATGAGCAGAAACTGCTTCTTAACGATCAGGTATGTCTGTATTCAAGGAGGGAGCATCAACGCCAATACGTACCTGCTTCTAAACGATCAGGTATGTCTTTGTTCAAGGGAGCATCTACGCTAATACATTACTATTTCTTAATACAGAAGTGCTTCTTAACGATCAGGTACTCGTATGTCTGTATTCAAAGGAGCATCTACGCCAATACATAAGTGCTTCTTAACGATCAGGTATGTCTGTATTCAAGGAGGCATCTACGCCAATACATAACTGCTTCTTAACGATCAGGTATGTCTGTATTCAAGGGGGCATCTACGCCAATACATAACTGCTTCTTAACTATCAGGTATGTCTGTATTCAAGGGGGCATCTACGCCATTACATTACTGCTTCTTAACGATCAGGTATGTCTGTATTCAAGGGAGCATCTACGGCAATACATAAGTGCTTCTTAACGATCAGGTATGTATATATACAAGGGGGCATCTACGCCATTACATAAGTGCTTCTTAACGATCAGGTATGTCTGTATTTAAGGGAGCATCTACGCCAATACATAAGTGCTTCTTAACCAGCAGGTATGTCTGTATTCAAGGGAGCATCTACGCCAATACATAACTGCTTCTTAACGATCAGGTATGTCTGTATTCAAGGGGGCATCTACGCGAATACATAACTGCTTCTTAACGATCAGGTATGTCTGTATTCAAGGGGGCATCTACGCCATTACATAAGTGCTTCTTAACGATCAGGTATGTCTGTATTCAAGGGAGCATCTACGCCAATACATAACTGCTCCTTAACGATCAGGTATGTCTGTATTCAAGGGGGCATCTACGCGAATACATAACTGCTTCTCGATCTGGTATGTCTATTCAAGGGAGCATCTACGCCAATGCATAACTGCTTCTTAACGATCAGGTATGTCTGTATTCAAGGGGGCATCTACGCAAATACATAACTGCTTCTTAATCTGGTATGTCTATTCAAGGGGGCATCTACGCCAATACATAAGTGCTTCTTAACGATCAGGTAGTCTGAATTCAAGGGAGCATCTACGCCAATACATAACTGCTTCTTAACGATCAGGTATGTCTGTATTCAAGGGGGCATCTACGCCAATACATAACTGCTTCTTAACGATCAGGTATGCCTGTATTCAAGGGGGGCATCTACGCCAATACATAACTGCTTCTTAACGATCAGGTATGTCTGTATACAAGTAGGCATTTACGCCAATACTTAACTGCTTCTTTACGATCAGGTTTGTCTGTATTCAAGGGGGCATCCACGCCAATACATAAGTGCTTCTTTACGATCAGGTATGTCTGTATTCAAGGGGGCATCCACGCCAATACATAAGTGCTGCTTAACGATCAGGTATGTCTGTATTCAAGGAGGGAGCATCAACGCCAATACGTACCTGCTTCTAAACGATCAGGTATGTCTGTATTCAAGGGAGCATCTTTGCCAATACATAACTGCTTCTTAACGATCAGGTATGTCTGTATTCAAGGGAGCATCTACGCCAATACATAACTGCTTCTTAACGATCAGGTATGTCTGTATTCAAGGGAGCATCTACGCCAATACATAACTGCTTCTTAACGATCAGGTATGTATATTAGAAAGGGGGCATCTACGCCAATACGCACCTGCTTCTTAACGATAAGGTATATATGTCTGTATTCAAGGGAGCATCTACGCCAATGCATAACTGCTTCTTAACGATCAGGTATGTATATTTTCAAGAGGGCATCTACGGCAATACATAAGTGCTTCTTAACGATCAGGTATGTATATATTCAAGGGGTCATCTACGCCAATACATAAGTGCTTCTTAACTATCAGGTATGTATATATTCAAGGGGGCATCTACGCCAATACATCACTGCTTCTTAACGATCAGGTATGTCTGTATTCAAGGGAGCATCTACGCCAATACATAACTGCTCCTTAACGATCAGGTATGTATATATTCAAGGGGTCATCTACGCCAATACATAACTGCTTCTTAACGATCAGGTATGTCTGTATTCAAGGGGGCATCTACGCCAATACATCACTGCTTCTTAACGATCAGGTATGTCTGTATTCAAGGGGGCATCTACGCCAATACATCACTGCTTCTTAACGATCAGGTATGTCTGTATTCAAGGGGGCATCTATGCCAATACATCAACGAACTACACTCTCAACCATCGCGGGATGATCCCTGTTCCTGATGACGTCATCCTGTCCCGAATACACACGGTAATTTGAATGAAACTTGTGTGGGTGGTGGGTGTTACCTGTAAATATAAACATCAGAGTCAGAGAATAACTAGTCTTAATTATACTCTGATTTCTTTGGCGTAAAAGGCAAAATAGAGGTGAATATTACATATTTGGATCACTGAAAATCCGCAAAGCAGGACAGGCTTAATTAGCTTTTCCGTGAACACCGTGTGTCCTCAATCATTTTCGGTGATTTATTTACAGAATTGTTATTATTGTTTGGCCTTTTACGCCATTGAAAACTATATCAGCAGGCATTCGAGATTTTATTATTTCTCGCGTTGATGTTTTGAATTGATGGAAAAAAAACATTAAGGATAAAGCACCAGGTATATCAGGTTAATTCCTACAAATATACCAATCCGCGGGTCTGATCAAGGTAGTTAAAAGCAATACTTCCCCAAACCGGAAGTGACATGAATAAACCGGAAATACATATTGATCACTGCTGCAACTGGTTAATGGCATTGGTGAGTCGTTGAGCGAGAGTGAGTTCAACGCCGCTTTGAACTGTATTTCAGTTATACCATGACATAAAGTGATGCAGGTGTTAGACCATTTACCACTTTGCAGACACCCACAAGCACGGTATGATACTTACAAACCCAGAAACATAATCAGGGGAATCTGGGATTCGAACCCACGAACATAGTTCTGGCACGCCTGAGTCTGAGGCGCACACGGCGAATTGTGGCGCATTAGACGATGTTTGACGTTAATATATTGGTGCTGGAAAAATCAGTAATTGGGGTTGCTATTGTGTTTCGAATTTACTACTTTTCTGGTTGCAATATGTTTCAGGTAATGGGCAGTCTGATGCTAGCTGAAGTTATTCACGCACTAATTGGAGCTACGGGATGTGCTGGTTTTCTGTTACGTTTCATAGGACCCGTGACAATCGTTCCCGCTATCTCATTGGCAGCGTTGTTTTTGTTTAAAGTGTCTCTGAAGTATTCACAAATGCATTGGGGAGTTGCATTTTTGTAAGTTATTTTGGTGATTTCCAAAAAATTGCTAGTTATCATTAGTGGTGTAACGATACGGGAGGGTCGCGATACGATACGTATCGCGATACAGGGGTCGCGATACGATACGTATCACGATACAGTGTTTACTGGTACAAGCTAAGCCAAGTTGATGTCTTTCTGCTCTCTAAAAGATGTGACAAGTACAGTTGAAGAAGATTTAATGTGTTTATTTACTGTTATAGCAAATTGTCAGCAAAACAGTATCTTTTACTGAAACAACAAACTGGCTTTGAAACTGTTAAACGTATTTCATGTATTTTCTTGAGTATAGTGCGCACCAATGTATAATGCACACACCCCTACAAGCGGGTTCAATATTTTGGAAAAAAAAAAATGAATATTATGCGCAGAAGAAAATTACACTGTACTCCTTCAGCGAAGTCCGGCAAACGAACGGGTGATGAGAAACTTCGTCAGTACAAATTCGAAATTTGAGATAAAAAATCATCAGACACGTTGATTTACCGTTTAAATTGTATTTTTTGTTCAGCTAGGCATTGTTTTATATCCAGGGATTAAGATTACCTTGTGTATTTTCTCGCAAACTAAGCCGGACACAGCAATCAGCTGTACACACGTTTTCTTTGAATCTACCGGTGATTCGGTCAAGACACACCCAATGATATCACTTTACAGGATTTTTATGCAAGGATCGGCAAAAGTTGTATCTGAAACTATTTTTTTTATCAGGAATAATATATTCCAATATCTTGTTAACTTAGATGAAGCTTTTACTGAACATATTTAAAATAATAATAACCCTAAGCGAAGCAGCTAATCGCTATTGCCGGGTATTATTTTTTACATGCAACTAGTCTGACCAGTCACCGTCAAGGCTCCCGTGCACGTGATCGCTTCATCGCGAGAATTAAGTGTTGACATAGAATCGTCCAACAAAAACAAATATGACTTTTAACGAATCAAAGTATGGCATTTAGGATATATGTATCCATATCTGTCAACTAAAGTTCGTTTCAAGGCGTCAATGGCGGTAATCTGACTGTGGTTATTGTTAATAACGGTGAGTTGTGCGATCTTCCGATCGCTTCACACACGATTTCGCCGAAATTAATTAAAACAATATTAAAAGGAATTTTGAATAAAATTAATGAAATAAGTTACAAACAAAAGTCCAGATATACAAAGAACACTTTTTATAGCCAGACAGTGTAATTACGTGAATAATTTGCGAACTTCAGTATGGATTTGTTGACATGGTATTTCCGGTGTTACGTGCTCACGGTAATGTCTTTCCATGGGGGAAAAAACATCAAAACTCATTAATTCGTGTATAATGCGCACCCCCTTCTACACAGCTGTGTTTTTGGGAAAAAAGTGCGAACTATACTCAAGAAAATACGGTAAGTAAAACTGTGTTATGAAAATATCGTATGTATCGCGATACATGCTTTCCAAATCGATGCATCGTATCGTGGGCTGTGCATCGGGATACAATACTGTATCGCCGTATCGTTACACCACTAGTTATCATGTTATGATGTCCTTTGCCCGTGCCATTACACCCCTACAATTTATATATACAGGACAATGTTGTCTTATATACATATTGCTTATGTTGTTGATATCTGTTGTGATAAACATTGTTGACGATTAAGATGTGTGGTTATCCTATAAAGTAACTATGTTATAAGCTATCTATTTATTGTTCCAGTGTTAATTTTCCATTTACGAATACCTGTTTTACTATAACCCGGTGGAGCAGGATACGCACATCTTCCCGAGAACACCTGGTATCATCGCTATCTGATAGTGATTTATGAACAGGTGGTCATGATATAGTCGGAATCGTACTCTGCTTTTAGCAGTAATTGTTTTTTCTGCTTTTTTTCACAGAACTATGGCGATTGGCGTTACACTGTCTCTCTACCTCAGACATGTGACGATCCCATGTCCGTTTTGGACTCCAAACCGAGGCTTCCATATTATTAGGTCCAAGTTCCACACTGTCTATGCTGTGAGTAAAAACGAACATTGAATTTAAAAAGCATGCGAGTCCATATTGTCTGAGGCACATTTTTTCCATGTGAACAACATTATTATATATTTTTTTAATTTATATGGCTTTTCAATTGGACGAGAGGTCGGTCACCTGGCAGCGAAATTAACGTTCATAAGTGCATGAACGACACCATTTGACGTTCGTACGTTTTTCACGAGCCTGTGTTCTTGAAATGACGTAAACACTGACGGACTACTTCCACATTCCCGGGAATTCCCTAGCACGAATACATACAGAAGCGTTCTTGTTGATCATTTGGATCCTTTAATCTTGAACTCAGCGTTTCAGTATACAGAGTGTTTGACTGCACGATCGTTCACGAATATCCTCGCTACGACCCATCTTAGTGAAAAAAACCCCGAAGAAATGCACATCCAAACTATCGTAGTATCGACTTGTCTTGGCTGACAGTGACTGTCTACAGCAATCTATGAGTTCACCTTAGTGTCTACTTGACATATCTTTAATCACCTTTCAATGATCGTCCAAGTCATCAATGATGACTAAAACATTCAAGCTCCGATGTTCATACAGTTTGACCCTCACTCTTTGAAGGTTCATTCTCAAATGAACCCACACAAAGTGAAAGTCAATTCTTAATTGTACTCTACGCGAGAAAATGGCGTTGTAAATAGGTCTATATTGGTTTAAGTAGAATTCAACTAGGCCTCACACCTGGACAATTTAACATCTCTTAATAGTTATGAACGACGTAGTTCATGTTCGCAAACACCTGGTGTTATCCCTATTTGACAGAGATTCATAAACACATGCTAATTATATAGTCGGAATTGTACAACGGCCTCTGCTTTAATCAGAGGTTTCTTATGAATATGGAAAGAATTTGTCTCTTTTATTTATTTGAGATTTTATTGGACAGTACAGGTATCTCCTTTCGTAGGTCCTAATATCCATCTTAATTGGATGGGGTACATCAGCCATCTTGACCTTGAGTGGTGCTTTGTCATCGGAACCTGAAAGTCCCCAGTACTACGCTCGCACAGACTCACGGACATACGTCATCAGAGACAGTGGATGGTTTTATGTTCCTTATCCTGGTGAGTTCAGAACGATTCATTTCGATTATGAAATAAGGATCCTTGGTTTGTCAGCGCCATAAGTCAGTCCTCGTGGGTTTGAAGTGGTAGCAATACAACAAGCCCCATGTTAGTCCTCGTTGGTTTCTAGTGGTAGCAAAACGATCTGCGAAATGTTAGTCCTCGTTGGTTTCTAGTGGTAGCAAAACGATCAGCGCCATGCCATTCCTCGTTGGTTTCAAGAAGTAACAAAACGACCAGCGCCATGTCATTCCTCGTTGGTTTCTAGTGGTAACAAAAACGACCAGCGCCATGTCATTCCTCGTTGGTTACAAGAAGTAACAAAACGACCAGCGCCATGTTAGTCCTCGTTGGTTTCAAGACGTAACAAAACGACCAGCGCCATGTCATTCCTCGTTGGTTTCAAGACGTAACAAAACGACCAGCGCCATGTTAGTCCTCGTTAGTTTCAAGACGTAACAAAACGACCAGCGCCATGTCATTCCTCGTTGGTTTCAAGACGTAACAAAACGACCAGCGCCATGTCATTCCTCGTTGGTTTCAAGACGTAACAAAACGACCAGCGCCATGTTAGTCCTCGTTGGTTTCAAGACGTAACAAAACGACCAGCGCCATGTCATTCCTCGTTGGTTTCAAGAAGTAACAAAACGACCAGCGCAATGTTAGTGCTCGTTGGTTTCAAGACGTAACAAAACGACCAGCGCCATGTCATTCCTCGTTAGTTTCTAGTGGTAACAAAAACGACCAGCGCCATTTCATTCCTCGTTGGTTACAAGAAGTAACAAAACGACCAGCGCCATGTCATTATTGTTGGTTTCTAGTGGTAACAAAAACGACCAGCGCCATTTCATTCCTCGTTGGTTACAAGAAGTAACAAAACGACCAGCGCCATTTCATTCCTCGTTGGTTACAAGAAGTAACAAAACGACCAGCGCCATGTTAGTCCTCGTTGGTTTCAAGACGTAACAAAACGACCAGCGCCATGTCATTCCTCGTTGGTTTCAAGACGTAACAAAACGACCAGCGCCATGTTAGTCCTCGTTGGTTTCAAGACGTAACAAAACGACCAGCGCCATGTCATTCCTCGTTGGTTTCAAGACGTAACAAAACGACCAACGCCATGTCATTCCTCGTTGGTTTCTAGTGGTAACAAAAACGACCAGCGCCATTTCATTCCTCGTTGGTTACAAGAAGTAACAAAACGACCAGCGCCATGTCATTATTGTTGGTTTCTAGTGGTAACAAAAACGACCAGCGCCATTTCATTCCTCGTTGGTTACAAGAAGTAACAAAACGACCAGCGCCATGTCATTCCTCGTTGGTTACAAGAAGTAACAAAACGACCAGCGCCATGTTAGTCCTCGTTGGTTTCAAGACATAACAAAACGACCAGCGCCATGTCATTCCTCGTTGGTTTCAAGACGTAACAAAACGACCAGCGCCATGTTAGTCCTCGTTGGTTTCAAGACGTAACAAAACGACCAGCGCCATGTCATTCCTCGTTGGTTTCAAGACGTAACAAAACGACCAGCGCCATGTCATTCCTCGTTGGTTTCAAGACGTAACAAAACGACCAGCGCCATGTTAGTCCTCGTTGGTTTCAAGACGTAACAAAACGACCAGCGCCATGTTAGTCCTCGTTGGTTACAAGAAGTAACAAAACGACCAGCGCCATGTCATTCCTTGTTGGTTTCAAGACGTAACAAAACGACCAGCGCCATGTTAGTCCTCGTTAGTTTCAAGACGTAACAAAACGACCAGCGCCATTTCATTCCTCGTTGGTTTCAAGACGTAACAAAACGACCAGCGCCATGTCATTCCTCGTTGGTTTCAAGACGTAACAAAACGACCAGCGCCATGTTAGTCCTCGTTGGTTTCAAGACGTAACAAAACGACCAGCGCCATGTTAGTCCTCGTTGGTTACAAGAAGTAACAAAACGACCAGCGCCACGTCATTCCTCGTTGGTTTCAAGACGTAACAAAACGACCAGCGCCATGTTAGTCCTCGTTGGTTTCAAGACGTAACAAAACGACCAGCGCCATGTCATTCCTCGTTGGTTTCAAGACGTAACAAAACGACCAGCGCAATGTTAGTGCTCGTTGGTTTCAAGACGTAACAAAACGACCAGCGCCATGTCATTCCTCGTTAGTTTCTAGTGGTAACAAAAACGACCAGCGCCATTTCATTCCTCGTTGGTTACAAGAAGTAACAAAACGACCAGCGCCATGTCATTATTGTTGGTTTCTAGTGGTAACAAAAACGACCAGCGCCATTTCATTCCTCGTTGGTTACAAGAAGTAACAAAACGACCAGCGCCATGTTAGTCCTCGTTGGTTTCAAGACGTAACAAAACGACCAGCGCCATGTCATTCCTCGTTGGTTTCAAGACGTAACAAAACGACCAGCGCCATGTTAGTCCTCGTTGGTTTCAAGACGTAACAAAACGACCAGCGCCATGTCATTCCTCGTTGGTTTCAAGACGTAACAAAACGACCAACGCCATGTCATTCCTCGTTGGTTTCTAGTGGTAACAAAAACGACCAGCGCCATTTCATTCCTCGTTGGTTACAAGAAGTAACAAAACGACCAGCGCCATGTCATTATTGTTGGTTTCTAGTGGTAACAAAAACGACCAGCGCCATTTCATTCCTCGTTGGTTACAAGAAGTAACAAAACGACCAGCGCCATGTCATTCCTCGTTGGTTACAAGAAGTAACAAAACGACCAGCGCCATGTTAGTCCTCGTTGGTTTCAAGACATAACAAAACGACCAGCGCCATGTCATTCCTCGTTGGTTTCAAGACGTAACAAAACGACCAGCGCCATGTTAGTCCTCGTTGGTTTCAAGACGTAACAAAACGACCAGCGCCATGTCATTCCTCGTTGGTTTCAAGACGTAACAAAACGACCAGCGCCATGTCATTCCTCGTTGGTTTCAAGACGTAACAAAACGACCAGCGCCATGTTAGTCCTCGTTGGTTTCAAGACGTAACAAAACGACCAGCGCCATGTTAGTCCTCGTTGGTTACAAGAAGTAACAAAACGACCAGCGCCATGTCATTCCTTGTTGGTTTCAAGACGTAACAAAACGACCAGCGCCATGTTAGTCCTCGTTAGTTTCAAGACGTAACAAAACGACCAGCGCCATGTCATTCCTCGTTGGTTTCAAGACGTAACAAAACGACCAGCGCCATGTCATTCCTCGTTGGTTTCAAGACGTAACAAAACGACCAGCGCCATGTTAGTCCTCGTTGGTTTCAAGACGTAACAAAACGACCAGCGCCATGTTAGTCCTCGTTGGTTACAAGAAGTAACAAAACGACCAGCGCCACGTCATTCCTCGTTGGTTTCAAGACGTAACAAAACGACCAGCGCCATGTTAGTCCTCGTTGGTTTCAAGACGTAACAAAACGACCAGCGCCATGTCATTCCTCGTTGGTTTCAAGACGTAACAAAACGACCAGCGCAATGTTAGTGCTCGTTGGTTTCAAGACGTAACAAAACGACCAGCGCCATGTCATTCCTCGTTAGTTTCTAGTGGTAACAAAAACGACCAGCGCCATTTCATTCCTCGTTGGTTACAAGAAGTAACAAAACGACCAGCGCCATGTCATTATTGTTGGTTTCTAGTGGTAACAAAAACGACCAGCGCCATTTCATTCCTCGTTGGTTACAAGAAGTAACAAAACGACCAGCGCCATTTCATTCCTCGTTGGTTACAAGAAGTAACAAAACGACCAGCGCCATGTTAGTCCTCGTTGGTTTCAAGACGTAACAAAACGACCAGCGCCATGTCATTCCTCGTTGGTTTCAAGACGTAACAAAACGACCAGCGCCATGTTAGTCCTCGTTGGTTTCAAGACGTAACAAAACGACCAGCGCCATGTCATTCCTCGTTGGTTTCAAGACGTAACAAAACGACCAACGCCATGTCATTCCTCGTTAGTTTCTAGTGGTAACAAAAACGACCAGCGCCATTTCATTCCTCGTTGGTTACAAGAAGTAACAAAACGACCAGCGCCATGTCATTATTGTTGGTTTCTAGTGGTAACAAAAACGTTCAGCGCCATTTCATTCCTCGTTGGTTACAAGAAGTAACAAAACGACCAGCGCCATGTCATTCCTCGTTGGTTACAAGAAGTAACAAAACGACCAGCGCCATGTTAGTCCTCGTTGGTTTCAAGACGTAACAAAACGACCAGCGCCATGTCATTCCTCGTTGGTTTCAAGACGTAACAAAACGACCAACGCCATGTCATTCCTCGTTAGTTTCTAGTGGTAACAAAAACGACCAGCGCCATTTCATTCCTCGTTGGTTACAAGAAGTAACAAAACGACCAGCGCCATGTCATTATTGTTGGTTTCTAGTGGTAACAAAAACGTTCAGCGCCATTTCATTCCTCGTTGGTTACAAGAAGTAACAAAACGACCAGCGCCATGTTAGTCCTCGTTAGTTTCAAGACGTAACAAAACGACCAGCGCCATGTCATTCCTCGTTGGTTTCAAGACGTAACAAAACGACCAGCGCCATGTCATTCCTCGTTGGTTTCAAGACGTAACAAAACGACCAGCGCCATGTTAGTCCTCGTTGGTTTCAAGACGTAACAAAACGACCAGCGCCATGTTAGTCCTCGTTGGTTACAAGAAGTAACAAAACGACCAGCGCCACGTCATTCCTCGTTGGTTTCAAGACGTAACAAAACGACCAGCGCCATGTTAGTCCTCGTTGGTTTCAAGACGTAACAAAACGACCAGCGCCATGTCATTCCTCGTTGGTTTCAAGACGTAACAAAACGACCAGCGCAATGTTAGTGCTCGTTGGTTTCAAGACGTAACAAAACGACCAGCGCCATGTCATTCCTCGTTAGTTTCTAGTGGTAACAAAAACGACCAGCGCCATTTCATTCCTCGTTGGTTACAAGAAGTAACAAAACGACCAGCGCCATGTCATTATTGTTGGTTTCTAGTGGTAACAAAAACGACCAGCGCCATTTCATTCCTCGTTGGTTACAAGAAGTAACAAAACGACCAGCGCCATTTCATTCCTCGTTGGTTACAAGAAGTAACAAAACGACCAGCGCCATGTTAGTCCTCGTTGGTTTCAAGACGTAACAAAACGACCAGCGCCATGTCATTCCTCGTTGGTTTCAAGACGTAACAAAACGACCAGCGCCATGTTAGTCCTCGTTGGTTTCAAGACGTAACAAAACGACCAGCGCCATGTCATTCCTCGTTGGTTTCAAGACGTAACAAAACGACCAACGCCATGTCATTCCTCGTTAGTTTCTAGTGGTAACAAAAACGACCAGCGCCATTTCATTCCTCGTTGGTTACAAGAAGTAACAAAACGACCAGCGCCATGTCATTATTGTTGGTTTCTAGTGGTAACAAAAACGTTCAGCGCCATTTCATTCCTCGTTGGTTACAAGAAGTAACAAAACGACCAGCGCCATGTCATTCCTCGTTGGTTACAAGAAGTAACAAAACGACCAGCGCCATGTTAGTCCTCGTTGGTTTCAAGACATAACAAAACGACCAGCGCCATGTCATTCCTCGTTGGTTTCAAGAAGTAACAAAACGACCAGCGCCATGTAAGTCCTCGTTGGTTTCAAGACGTAACAAAACGACCAGCGCCATGTCATTCCTCGTTGGTTTCAAGACGTAACAAAACGACCAGCGCCATGTCATTCCTCGTTGGTTTCAAGACGTAACAAAACGACCAGCGCCATGTTAGTCCTCGTTGGTTTCAAGACGTAACAAAACGACCAGCGCCATGTTAGTCCTCGTTGGTTACAAGAAGTAACAAAACGACCAGCGCCATGTCATTCCTCGTTGGTTTCAAGACGTAACAAAACGACCAGCGCCATGTTAGTCCTCGTTGATTTCAAGACGTAACAAAACGACCAGCGCAATGTCATTCCTCGTTAGTTTCTAGTGGTAACAAAAACGACCAGCGCCATTTCATTCCTCGTTGGTTACAAGAAGTAACAAAACGACCAGCGCCATGTCATTATTGTTGGTTTCTAGTGGTAACAAAAACGACCAGCGCCATTTCATTCCTCGTTGGTTACAAGAAGTAACAAAACGACCAGCGCCATGTCATTCCTCGTTGGTTACAAGAAGTAACAAAACGACCAGCGCCATGTTAGTCCTCGTTGGTTTCAAGACGTAACAAAACGACCAGCGCCATGTCATTCCTCGTTGGTTTCAAGACGTAACAAAACGACCAGCGCCATGTTAGTCCTCGTTGGTTTCAAGACGTAACAAAACGACCAGCGCCATGTTAGTCCTCGTTGGTTTCAAGACGTAACAAAACGACCAGCGCCATGTCATTCCTCGTTGGTTTCAAGACGTAACAAAACGACCAGCGCCATGTCAGTCCAAGTGGGTTTCTAGTGGTAGCAAAACGACCAGCGCCATGTTAGTCCTCGTTTGTTTCAAGTAGTAGCAATACCACCAGCAGCATGTTTAGCTCTCATTCGATTTTTTTAGTTGTATAATTAATATGTTCAAAGCTTTGTGTAACCAACATTATGCAGTACTGAAAGTTAAAAATGAAAAAGTATCATAGGTGGCACTGTTCATTCTTTTGATGTTGTATTGCGAAATAGCCATATTGTGTTTCTTAACAGATATTCACAATTACTGAACGTTTTCGACTTTTGATAAATCTACAAAAAATCAACTCTGAAACAATGTGATAGGACTAATATGCATAATTATTACTTGGCACACTAACTCACTGAAGCTAGTGAAACTCCGTCACCATTGTCCCCTAGTGGCCAAAAAGTCCAAGATGACCGCCAAGAGATTGCTGAATAGACATGAAATATCAATACACTTTTGGTCTCTGATGACATATTTCTACATTGGGGTAAACAGACCCGAGGATGCATGAAGAATACACAATCATTTGAATAAATCCAAAATAACCACCAGATATAAATATGTATCTCGTAAATGATATATGTTTTGGTTTTATTGATTGTTATTGTCTGTATCTACTTATTTACCAACCATGACAATAAACACTGTAACAAGTTTTGTTTTCATTCATGTTGGAAACAAGTATGTCCACATGAGGAGGACCCAGAATTTACCGAAAACCCCGTTGTTTCTTAAGTAGTTGGTGAGTTATTTCCTTGTAGTTCATTTGTAGAAGTCAAATATAGCCACTAAATACCAATATTTGAATATAAATATGAAAATGTTTGATCCACTGGTCATTCAGTTACACGATTGTGTGATTTATGAACATTATTACCTTAAGAATAGTAGCAAAGTTGCAACTGTGAATGCTGTAGCTAGATGTTGCAGGGTCACTATACCTCGAAAGTCTCGACAGGTTTGTCATCACCAGCTTGTACCATGGCATTCGCTGCACACAACACTTAAATGAGACCATATTTCTGGCAAGTGCTACTTCTTGTTTTACAGTCTCATTTGTAATTACAACAGATGATGTTCGAGAGTGCTGAAGGTACTGCAGGGTGATCCGTCTGTATTGGTGCCATCCTTAATCCAATGGATTCATACTGAACCTTTTCCACTCCAGTATCTGGTAGTAGACACGGGGGCTGTGGTACCTTGTGGCTACAGAGTTTTGGCTCTGCATGTGGCAGGTTCTTCCTGACCTAACAAAATCACGTGTACCTGTCCAGTCCTTCCTCCTTACATCCGCCACATAAATAATGTTCGCCTGTTTTGCATGTACAGAACTGCACCCAGGTCTATCCAGTTTGTCACCCAGATGGGCAATTAAGTGATGTTTGTTTTATGCGTTGTTCAAGAATGCTTCCTTCTTCGATCGAATGACCATTTCCCCAATGAACTAAACTGTCACACCTGCATAGTACAAGATCGATTGTTCATGTAGCTCTGTAGTCACCCACCAGCATTGTTTGAATCCTCCTCCCTAGCACTGCAGGTCAGTAAGGCAACCCTTGCTGATGTTATCTGGAACACCATCCAAGTGAAAGAACGAGAACCTTGAAATGTCCACAACATTCTTGATGGTAGTACTCTACTTCACCGGCTACCCTCACCAAGATGTTCTACGCTATATCACCTATGTTAACTAAATACCATCTATATGTTGTACATAGATATGCTAACATTGTCTTGAATGGCCACAATGATGATCCATCAACGAAAGATGCAACACTGGGGCCTGTTCTGGCGAGAAAGATTATTTCAAGGGGGAAATGGTTATTCAATCGTAGAAGAAAGATCTCTGGAACAAAGAAAAACACAAACAGAGCTTTATTGCCTGTCTGGGTGACAAACTGGAGAGAGCCTGGTGCAACACAGTAAATGCAAAACAAGACGCTGTCACACTGTCCTGGTGGTAGATGACACAGACTTGCTCACCCTCCTTCATCGTGTTGAAATGGAAGCACTTGACTTGTTCCTGGCACCAGAACCCAAGCCAGCTTCAAGATGGAACACGTTTTGGTGCATGAAGCAATCAACGTTGCTGCTGGGCAGTGATGTATGTGAGCATGTGCTCTTTTTACATACAATTCTTAGCTGTGACACCACTCCTCGACTGTTTGCCTTGGGAAAGGGTCAACGATTGAAGAATAATGCCTTGTTCTGTGATCAGGCTAAAAGTTTCAGCCAAACAGAAGAAACTGGGGATGAAAAAGTCACCAAAGGACTGGACAGCTTATGAAACAAGCGATTTTGGGGGAAGGTGCTGAAGATCCTATCACACGTAGAGCTATCATCCTCTGCAGCCGCAAGATACCACAGACCCCGTGTCTACTACCAGATAATGGAGTGGAACGGGTTCAGTGTGGATCCATTGGAGTGGGGATGGCGCATGATAGATGGATGTTGCGTACCAATACATTCAGATCAGCCTGCAGCACTCCAGGACATCATCTGCTGTAATTTCAAAAACGACTGTGACACACGAAGATCCACTTGCCGGAAATATGGTCTCACTTGCAGTGCTGTGTGCGGGGAATGTCATGGTACAAGCTGTACCAATAAACAGTTACCAGACTCCTCAGAGGATGACAAACCTGTTGAGGCTTTCGTGATACATCTACATAATGAGCCTGCTACCTCAAGCCACAACATTGACAATTTTTCCGCTGTTCATCACGTACTCATAATGATCATGAATCACATCATCATGTAATTGAATGAGCTTTTTCAGATTTATTTTTAAATGCCCGTGAAGATCTCGGGTATAGAAATTATTCACAAACCCGTGGTTGTCGTTAACGGCGACTTACGGGATCGGGTGGCCAAGCTCGCCAAATTGGTTGGTGCATGTCATTGTATGCCAGTTGCGTGGATCGATGTTCATGATGTCAGTCACTAGATTTTCTGGTTCAGACTCTATTACTTACAGAGCGCCGTCATATAGCTGGAATAGTGCGGCTTTAAACAACAAATAAACGAACAATCAAATTTGGTATTTGATCGGTATATTGGATTTCCGCAAATGAATACAAGGGAGGCAGCTCATCGACAACTTGTGAAACAGCTGGTTTGGATTAATTCTGAAAGGACCTCATTTTGACATAGATTTTTCCAACTGGTATTTATATGAATGAAAACAAGTGTTTTATTAGTGTTTATTCGTGTATATTGTCATGGTATTGAGTAAATACAGGCAATAACAATCAACATTAATATTCAAACTCGCCAAAACATGCAATTTACGATATAAATATTAATATTTGGTGGTTATTTTGGATTTATGCAAATGATTGAGTATTCTACATGCATCCTGGGGTCTGTTTACCCCAATGCAGAAGTTCAAATTACTCAAATATGTCATCAGAGACCAACAGTGTATTGATATTTCATGTCTATCCAGCAATCTCTTGGCGGTCATCTTGGAACTTTTGGCCACTAGGGGGCAATAGTGAAGGAGTTTCTTATCTAAAAGTGTAAACTATACTTCAGTGAGTTAGTGTGCCAAGTAATAATTATGCATATAATTCCTATCACACTGTTTTAGAGTTAAAAGATTCCACAGTCTGAACTCATATTTAGGAAACTTGTCGGCCATCTTCATTTTTTTTATAGATTGATCAAAAGTCGAAAACGTTCAGTGATGACCGCCTCCGTAGTCTAGTGGTAGAGCGTCCGCCCGGAGAGCGGAAGGTCCGGGGTTCGATCCCTGGCCGCGTCATACCAAAATAGGTTAAAAGATGGTACTTGTTGTTATCCTGTCTGGCGCTCGGCATTAAGGGGCTAAAACAAGGACTGGTCGGCTCGGAGTCAGTTTACTGTGTCTGAGAGGGGTATTCTTTTTAAACTGCGGCATGGTATCTCAGTGAGCTAGCACTATAAATCGGCATCAGTCCGGACTAGTACAAGCAGCCACACAAACACACACACGTACATGCACGTCGCTATGTAAGTGCAATAATCTTGGACGCGACGTTAAACCCCATTTCACCTCACCTCAACTCACCTTAGAATCTATGAAGGATATATAATGAACAAAAATGTTAGGGATCACGAATATTCTTTTGGATATTTTTATGAAAATGTGTCTTCACTATAAAAAAATATCACCAAATATATTCAGGCTCCCTAACATTTTTTGTTCAGTATATAAAATTAATTTGCGATATCTCTACAATTTACTTAATTACTTAATTTAACGCCGTACGCATTATTGCAACTATTGGGCGGTCAGTAAATATTCGAGTCTGGACCAGACAATCCAGTGATTGGAATGCAATGACATATATCAACCAGTGAGCTGCCCATAACGACAAGCATTGGTTGCTGAAGACCAGTCTTAACTCGGATCCTGTATACACTGGTCAAGCATCAACCTAAACTACCTTCTGTCGATAAAGTCCTCTCCAATGCCATCTTTATGACAAATAAACGTCACTGCAACGTCCAAGTGTCCCTGATAGAGCATCCATCAATAACAAACACCAACGATGTCCAGTGGTTGTTTATGCATGATTTGTTTGCCGCCTGTAAAAAGACGAGAGTCATTTGTCAAGAAATAGTCACTAAAAAGGTCAAATGTTTAATAAGTTAGAAAACATATGTAAATATTTATTTATTAAATACATTGTTCTGTTAACATGTGTCATACCATATAACATGATGTCACAGAAGGTATTCATTATTGTTACTTTACAAATCTCATGACAGGTCAGTTCGGCATGTTCACATTCAACGCTGGTGTGTTTAGCAGCTTCTTAGTGTCTTCTCTCTTGTCAATCATTGACTCGATTGCTGACTACAGCGCATGCGCACGTATTTGTCACGTGCCTCCGCCTCCAGCGCACGCAGTCAACAGGGGCGTGGCTGTAGAGGGTGTCATGAGCATCATCACGGGTGCACTGGGCATCGGTCATGCTACTTCATCATTTGGAGGCAATATTGGTACTATTGGCTTGACCAAAGTAAGTTCTTATTGTTACTGGGAATGTATAATTTATGTTTAATCATAAACACGTCTTCATTTTCTTTGCAAAAACTAGTGACATTGATTGACACTACCAGACATGTGTAACATGGCATGAAGGACCAAGCAATACTACATTCACATCGTAAAAAACAGGCGTGAAAAAAACATTATTCTACACGATTTTTAAAATGAAAGCTATCAATTTACACCTTTTTTGTCTCAAAATCAGATCTCAGTCTTCCCTACCGCTTCACAAAAAGCCCCGATTATGTTGTTAGGTTTGTCAGCACCATATCCGTGCTCGTGGGTTTCACCGAAGTGGTAAACTTCGGGCTTTCCTACCAAGCTGACACGCCGTGATATAACTGAAATGCTGGTAAAAGCGGCGTTAAACCCAACTCACTCACTCACTCACTCCCTACCGCTTCACAAAAAGCTGGGGAAACCCCATTTCAGGAAACCTCAGAACGACATCTCCGGCACCAGTTTCCAAATGGCGACTTCCATTCCAGATTACGTTTTGAAACAAAGACCGAGATTGTATGGCAGTACTTCCAAGGGGCTATGGAAAGTCTCTTCCATTTCAAATATTTATACATTTGAAGCCGTTCGGAATACTTTTGCATAATTCCGACTGACACTTTCCCGATCTGATCAGCGATCTGATTGGTCGGATGAAAGGTCGTTCTGTCGTAACCCGTAGTGGGATGTCCTCAGATCTTTGTTTGTCGGTAGCGAAAGTAAGATCTGACTGAAATGCGATGGAGAAGAACCTGGGATCAAACAATGTACCCAATATTTCCGTTTATTTAATAAATGTGAAAGACGATATCCAATCCAAACTGAGTTTAACTTTTTTGTTACAGAAGTAATTAATTTCAATGAGGAGTTACCAAGGGTGAAGAATGTATTTTTAGATATAAAATCAATTAAATAAAACTGTGTTTTGACCTAACTGAATCACATTCTATTCTTTCCAGGTTGCTAGTCGTCGTGTTATGCAGGTTGCTGGCGTTCTGTTCATCGTATTTTCCGTTCTCCCCAAGATCGGAGCAGTTTTTGTGACCGTTCCGTACCCAGTAGTGGGTGGGATAATGGTCGTGCTGGATGGTCTATTGGTGGGCGTGGCACTGTCAAATCTACAACCGGTGGACTTGTCCTCTACCAGGAACCTTGCTATTATTGGAATGTCTCTATTTGTTGGGTTGATGATGCCGTACTGGGCTGAGACAACCACGACTGGACTCAATACAGGTACTTCCCATACTGATCTACATTAAAATTATCTTCTTTAAGAGAATTAATTAACAGAAGCAAAACGGAGAGAAATCATAAAATTTTGATTTACATACAGGTATGTGAAAGATCCCTTAACCAATCACATGCAAACGATTTAATTCATATTATCAGAAAATCAACAGTGTTATCTATAAATCTAATATATACTCGGTATCTCACTCCAAATGTTAAATTTTCGTTGCATTCTGATTAGCTGAATTGGTCATTTGTTATTGCATTCATTTCCCATATGAATTAAATAATTTAAGCCACAACCACCGAAAAAGACCCAAATAATTACTGCAGAATGTCGGGAATTCCAATATTGCAGTCGAGAGAATTACCTTTCTGCTCACGTGTATCGTAATGAACAGGACATTTAGTGAAATTCATGCATATTCATTGTCCAAACTACCCTTTGAGGGCAGGGGGCCGATAAGGAATGAAACAGCTAACGTACAAGCTTGCTTGCCTGGTTTGTTTTTGCTGGCCTGGGTTCCACAAATTCCATGTCTTTGGGTTTCATTTCTCACCCGCATTTTTACAACTGTGTCTTCCCGTCCCCAGGGAACTAATTTTTGATTCTGTCGGTAACTGACCATATCATTTGAAACAGCCGCCTTCTCCTGGACAAATTTGTTCCAGTTCGTTACAGTCTGACTGTTGCAGTTCTTCTCGCCTCTTGCCTTGATTGACAGGTTCTGGGAAATTTGATCCTATCCTCCGTTGATTGGCTACTGACTTTGTGAAGTTATGTGCATAAATTAAACAATCATCTGGTTCATGTCACGCCTCTCTGTGTGACTACTTATGAAAGCAAACCTAAATACACATCCATTGGCACTATATATCAGCGGGCGGTTCACTCAAACATTGTATTCTTACGAGGTTTCTAAAGTTATTTTAGTGAAGGGACATATGTCTTAAGCTTAGACATTTTATCCCCATGTGTTTTCGTATCCCAACTACAATATGAAAACACACGGTGTGAATAATCTCTATTACTGAAGTCTTTGATAAGAAGTTGGGAGAAATGACTGTTAACTTTGTACATTAATCCTATGTCTATGTCATTGCCTTTGTCATTATGTTGTTATCTTTGTACTTTCATCCCGCCGTGTGTTGTGTAACATCATGATATGGATATAGTACTCTATTCACTTACTAAGCATTCTCCTGATGAAGGAGCAGGAATTAGCTCTGAATCGTACAAAGAATAAAACAAAGCATGAAGAAAGTTTGTTTGTTGTTTAACGCCGTTCTCAGCAATATTCCAGCTATATGACGGCGGTCTGTAAATAATCGAGTCTGTAACAGACAATCCAGTGATTGACATCATGAGCATCGATCAACGCAACCATAAAGAAAGTGTAATGTATTCAATCTCTTACTGCCTGGTCTTTATCTCTTAGGCAATACAAAAGCTGATTCACTGCTGAAGGTCCTTGTGTCAAATCCAATGTTCATTGGCGGGGGTCTGGCATGCATTCTGGACAATACAGTTCGTGGTATGTCTCACCTTTTCCATATCAATAATCCAGGCAACGCCGCACTCAGCAATATTCCAGCTATATGTCTGTAAATAATCGAGTCTGGACCAGACAATCCAGTAATTGACAACATGAGCATCGATCCATGGAATTGGGATCGATGACATGTATCAACCAAGTCAGTATAGTATAGTATAGTCGCCTTTTACGGCAAGCATTGGTTACTGAAGACCTATTCTAACCCGGATCGTAACAGGTCGCCTGTCTCAATTCACCTGATGAAGGAGTAAGTACATACTCCGAATCGTTGTGTTCCTCATAATAAAGATTGACATCCATAAATTCTCTTCCTATCTGATCATGTTTAGCTGATGAATTATGCTGTGTAAAACTGACAATCGTCACATGTGGATAGAATGTCGTCAATCAATAATCTTATCCAAACAACGTGAAATATGTGAATGGACATAAAGGAAATTATTTGTCCATTTTTGAAATTTGTGTTGATATTTTCATTAGTCGCGCATGGTCCTGGTCCACAAATGGTGTTCATGTTTGTTAGATTGTAAATTATTTGTAGCTTATACAATTGTCACAACAGGCACACGAAAGGAACGAGGTTTGGATTGGTGGGAGGAAGACACGGCCCACCATCCGGGTCACGAGACGTCAACAGAGTACCCGTATGAGGAAGGAAGTGATGTGTACGAGCCATTGTTCATCCCAGAAAGCTGGAAGCGATCAAAGTGGACCCGTTTTTTCCCTGTCATACCAAATTACCATTAACAAGGTGTAACCGAAATCTTCATTTCATTTCCAACATGAAATCTGTTGATGATGGAATTCGGAAGCGCTATCTCATATTTAGAAACCAATATATTAAACAGTGTGTGAGTAGAGATTGGAATATGTTTACTAAAGAACATCAATAAAACGTTATTTTAGTCAGTAGTTATAGTTTTATTTTTCATTTATTTATTTTTCATACGACAATGAAACGGCACATTCAAGATTTTTTTGGTTTGGTTAGTTTGTTGTTTTACGCCACGCTCAGCAATATTCCAGCTATATGACGGCGGTCTGTAAATAATCGAGTCTGGACCAGACAATCCATTGATTAATATCATGAGCATCGATCCACGCAATTGGGATCGATGACATGCATCAACCAAGTCAGCGAGCCTGACCACCCGATCCCGTGTTTATATGCAGATGGGAAAACCAAAATCATGGGACAAGCACCTTCCCCATGTCAAGGCAGATCTGCTAGGCATGAGTCTACTGGTTTTACGCCAAATGAACTTACACTGGGTAGGGGAGTGCGGTCACTGATCCAACTAATTACCGGAAACAAAGAAGAGACAATTCATAGATACCAACTTCTTTATTTACTGTGAAGGTGACGTTTTGGTAAAGATCCTTGTACCGTTGTCAAGCAAGGCTGCATAAGTATTATTATAGATTTTACGACCGCTTCAGCCGTTGGCTATTTCGCAGTCGGGGCCAGACGGGTTAAACAATAATAAACAATAGTGGGTAATACATAAGTAATCGGCTGGCCCAAAAAAATGTAAATTAGAGGGATTAAAGAAGCCTGCATAATGAAAATGGTACAGAACATATACAGTAGGTGGAGGATTAACAGTAACAACAATTGCATACATCAAAGTGAGAAGGTTAAACAATGACAACAGAAGGATAATACTGTTACAACATGATGTACAGACAATACAAGATGACGAAGCCAATAGGACGAATCTAATTAAACAGGATTCAGTGTACATTGGTGGGGTGATTATTGCTTAATGAGTTCATAGTAGGCAGATGGAATGAAACAGCTTTCATCTCTGTTGATTGATGGCTTGTGGCGGAGAATGTGGACTGCTTCTGCTGGTGAAGCCATGGTGGTTGTTTGAGAGGGTCTGGACGTTTTCCCAGTTGATGTTGTGATTGGTGCAGTTGCTGATTTACTTCTGATTTGATTGTTGACGTTTTGATTCTGGTGTTGATGGGGCGGGATGTTTCACCTTCGTAGGATTGCCAACAGTTGCAGTCAATTTTTTTATAAACTACTCCTTTAGGTAAATGAAGAAGTTGTTTTCTATAAATTGTCTCTACTTTGTCATCCGTCAACTTCTAAGTAATGCCTATCAAACAATTGATTCCCAGAAACCCAAATGAAAATGCTCAGAAACATGAAGAATATTTAAAGAAACTCATATGGTTGGAATATGCCTTCTGAATCTGCATGCTTTAGCCTTAAACATTCTTAAGAAATACAGACGAAAATGTATGATGTGGGAACTGAGGACTTTGGACCTAAGTTTGGACAACCAGTATGGGAAGAGCCTCCCGTTCAGCAGGAAGTTTATTACTTGCAGGAAAGAGGGGTGGGTGGTCATCTAACAGATTGATGACGAGACTTACCTTTTTCAGGATGGTTCCAATAGCTGTTTTGTATCAAGATTAGATATTTTTCAGTTACAACTAAAAAATCAATTTTTTTTTGTATTTACAACTATGATATTGAATTTGATTAAAGAAAAGGAACTTGCTACAATAAAGGTTTTTAGGTAGGCAATTTCATATTTTAAGCATTTTTATCTTTTTCAATAATTTTCTGGGACAATTTCTTTTTTTACGATAACACCCCAGCACATGGCATTATCTCCATGTATGATCAGTATGCTTAATTCAAATGCACGACCAACTCCACGAGGACATCCAACCCAGTCAGAGAAGAGGCTCAATACTATTGTTTGACACGGTCTCAATAATGTCAGATGAAAAATAAGGAGGACAGTAGCTTTCAGATGAACTCTGTGGAACTGCAAAATATGTTGTTAGTTGTTGACTTTCAAAACTACAAGGTCCAGATGCATGATATGTTTTCAAGACTTATACATAATATTAACTCAGTAGACAATAGAATTCATACTGTAATATAGTGATTTAGCCAAGCAATCATATCTTCATACAACATACACACCCACAGATGTTAAGCTTCACTCCCCATACCCAGTACATTCATCCTTTTTTAATCATTTAATTTCAAGTTCCTCCTTTTGAAGTATCCCCTTCTACTTAACATAATAACTTTTTAATTGATATTTGCCTGTACACCTTGATAGCTTGAAGTCAGCGACGCGTTACAGCTGACCCATGTGGCAGATCATGTTGATCTGTTTAGCAACAGCCATGACTGTTACAATGCAGTTAACGACGCTATAGACTCTTGTATGTGTCGTTGCATTGTCGTATGAAAAATAAATAAATGAAAAATAAAACATCAGGCTTAAGGGAGTCATGCCTTTGAGGCAACTATAACTACTGACTAAAATAACGTTTTGGTGATGTTCTATAGTAAACATATTCCAATCTATACTCACACACTGATTAATATATTGGTCTCTTAATATGAGATAGCGCTTCCGAATTGCATCATCAACACATTTCATGTTGGAAATGAAATGTAGATTTCGGTTACACCTTGTTAATGGTAATTTGGTATGACAGGGAAAAAACGGGTCCACTTTGATCGCTTCCAGCTTTCTGGGATGAACAATGGCTCGTACACATCACTTCCTTCCTCATACGGGTACTCTGTTGACGTCTCGTGACCCGGATGGTGGGCCGTGTCTTCCTCCCACCAATCCAAACCTCGTTCCTTTCGTGTGCCTGTTGTGACAATTGTATAAGCTACAAATAATTTACAATCTTACAAACGTGAACACCATTTCTGGACCAAGACCATGCGCGACTAATGAAAATATTCAAATTATCAAAAATGGACAAATTATTTCCTTTATGTCCATTCACATATTTCACGTTGTTTGGATAATATTATTGATTGACGACATTCTATCCACATGTGACGATTGTCAGTTTTACACAGCATAATTCATCAGCTAAACATGATCAGATAGGAAGAGAATTTGCTTGCCGTTAAAGGCGACCATACTTGTCGTAAGAGGCGACTAACGGGATCGGGTGGTCAGACTCGCTGACTTGGATCGAAAAAAAGGAGAGAAAAAATTGTGACAGGCAGATTGCCTAAATTATTGATATGGAAAAGGTGAGACATACCACGAACTGTATTGTCCAGAATGCATGCCAGACCCCCGCCAATGAACATTGGATTTGACACAAGGACCTTCAGTAGTGAATCAGCTTTTGTATTGCCTAAGAGATAAAGACCAGGCAGTAATAGAGATTGAATACATTAAACTTTCTTTATGGTTGCAGGAATCGATGCTCATGATGTCAATCACTGGATTGTCTGTTACAGACTCGATTATTCTAAGACCGCCGTCATATATCTGGAATATTGCTGAGTGCGGCGTTAAACAACAAACAAACAAACTTTCTTCATGCATAGCAACTTGTTTTTTTCTTTGTACGATTCAGAGCTAATTCCTGCTCCTTCATCAGGAGAATGCTTAATAAGTGAATAGAGTACTATATCTATATCATGATGTTTACACAACACACGGCGGGATGAAAGTACAAAGATAATAACATAATGACAAAGGCAATGACATAGACATAGGATTAATGTACAAAGTTAACAGTCATTTCTCCCAAATTCTTATCAAAGACTTCAGTAATAGCGATTATTCACTGTGTGTGTTTTATTATCTTAGTTGGGGATACAAAAACACATGGGGGGGGGGGGGGGGGGGGGGGGTGGGGGGGGGGGGGGGGTGGGGGGGTAAAATGTCTTTATCTTAAAATAATGGAAGTTTAAGACATATGTCCCTCATCTTCCCGAGGCAAGAGAGTTAACTGACTATAAAAGTCTAGTGACCACCCTTGCCGAACTAGGCTGGTATTATGGAGTTACATTTTGGCTGGACTAACGAGTCTATGAATAGTCCAATCAAAATCGCGCACCGAAAAGGAAATCCGGTTCGTAAACTGTCGTGCAGATTTCGGTCGATTGCAGGATTTGCAAAGCATGTGCACCACCAACTCGTTGTCAGCAGATCTTTTCCAAATCTTCTCATGTTTTTAATCAAGGTGCTCACGTGATTTGATGCATTTCGCGATGTAAAATCCGTTTTATCACAATATAGATATTGATTATCGATCAGATCGTCGTGACCGGGCGCAACCATTTTGTGTGAAGCAAACGCGAGTGGGGTCCGTTTCGTTGGGCGTGGCTTAATTTTTTTAATTCATTAGGAAATGAATGCAATAACAAATGACCAATTCAGCTAATCAGAATGCAGGAATGCAGTGAACACAACGAAACTTTAAAGTTTGGAGTGATATACCGAGTATATATTAGATTTATAGATAACACTGATGATTTTATGAAAACGTGAATTAAGTCGTTTGCATGTTATTGGTAAAGGGATCTTTCACATACCTGTATGTAAATAAAAAAAATGTGATTTCTCTCCGTTTTCATTCTGTTAATAAATTCTCTTAATGAAGATAATTTTAATGTAGATCAGTATGGGAAGTACCTGTATTGAGTCCAGTCGTGGTTGTCTCAGCCCAGTACGGCATCATCAACCCAACAAATAGAGACATACCAATAATAGCAAGGTTCCTGGTAGAGGACAAGTCCACCGGTTGTAGATTTGACAGTGCCACGCCCACCAATAGACCATCCAGCACGACCATTGTCCCACCCACTACTGGGTACGGAACGGTCACGAAAACTGCTCCGATCTTGGGGAGAACGGAAAATACGATGAACAGAACGCCAGCAACCTGCATAACACGACGACTAGCAACCTGAAAAGAATGGAATTTGATTTAGTTAAGTCAAAACACAGCTTTATTAAATTGATTTTATATCTTAAAATACATTCTTCACCCTTGGTAACTCTTCATTGAAATTAATTACTTCTGTAACAAAAAAGTTAAACTCTGTTTTGATTGGATATCGTCTTTCACATTTATTAAATAAACGGAACTATTGGGTACATTGTTTGATCCCAGGTTCTTCTCCATCGCATTTCAGTCAGATGTTACTTTCGCTACCGACAAACAAAGATCTGAGGACATCCCACTACGGGTTACGACAGGACGACCTTTCATCCGACCAATCAGAACGTCGGTGATCAGATCGGGAAATTGGCAGTCGGAATTATGCAAAAGTGACTTCAAATGTATAAATTTTGAAATGGAAGAGACTATCATAGCCCCTTGGAATTACTGCCATACAATCTCGGCCTATTTTTCAAAAACGTAATCTGGGATGGAAGTCGCCAGTCGTTCTGAAGTTTCCTGAAATAGGGTCGCCTCAGCTTTTTGTGAAGCAGTAGATCTGATTTTGAGACAAAAAAGGTGTAAATTGATAGCTTTCATTTTGAAAATCGTGTAGAATCATGGTTATTTCACGCCTATGTTTTTTACTATGTGAATGTAGTATTGCTTGGTCCTTCATGCCATGTTACACATGTCTGGCAGTGTCCCTAAATGTCACTAGTTTTTGCAAAGAAAATGAAGACGTGTTTATGATCTAACTAAATTATACATTCCTAGTCACAATAAGAACTTACTTTGGTCAAGCCAATAGTACCAATATTGTTTCCAAATGATGAAGTAGCATGACCGATGCCCAGTCCACCCGTGATGATGCTCATGACGCCCTCTACAGCCACGCCCCTGTTGACTGCGTGTGCTGGAGGCGGAGGCACGTGACAAATACGTGCGCATGCGCTGTAGTCAGCAATCGAGTCAATGATTGACAAGAGAGAAGACACTAAGAAGCTGCTAAACACACCAGCGTTGAATGTGAACATGCCAAACTGACCTGTCATGAGATTTGAAAAGTCACAATAATAAATAACTTATGTGACATCATGTTATATGGTATGACACATGTTAACAGAACAATGTATTTAATAAATAAATATTTACATATGTTTCATGTTTATTTTTTGAATACCTCTAACTTATTAAACATTTGACCTTTTTAGTGACTTTCTTGACAAATAACTCTCGTTTTTTTACAGGCGGCAAACAAATCATGCATAAACAACCACTGGACATCGTTGGTGTTTGTTATTGATGGATGCTCTACCAGGGACACTTGGGCGTTGCAGTGACGTTTATTTGTTATAAAGATGGAATTGGTTGATTGGTTGATTTGTTGTTTTACGCCGCACTCAGCAATATTCCAGCTATATGACGGCGGTCTGTAAATAATCGAGTCTGGACCAGACAATCCAGTGATTAATATCATGAGCATCGATCTACCCAAATGGGATCGATGACATGCATCAACCAAGTCAGCGAGCCTGACCACCCGATCCCGTTAGTCGCCTTTTACGACAAGCATAGTCGCCTTTTACGGCAAGCGTGGGTTGCTGAAGACCTATTCTTCCCCGGATGGAATTGGAGAGGACTTTATCGACAGAAGGTAGTTTAGGTTGATGCTTGACCAGTGTAGACAGGATCCGAGAAGATCCGAGTTAAGACTGGTCTTCAGCAACCCACACTTGTCATTATACTAGTAGGCAGCTAACTGGTTGATATATGTCATTGCATTCCAATTGCGTAGATCGATCCTCAAGACGTCAATCACTGGATTGTCTAGTCCAAACTCGAATATATATTTATTTATTTATTTTATTTTTTGTTGTTGTTTAACGCCGCACTCAGCAATATTCCAGACAATCCAGTGATTGACAACATGAGTATCGATCCACGCAATTGGGATCGATGACATGTATCAACCAAGTCAGCGAGCCTGACCACCCGATCCCGTTAGTCGCCTTTTACGACAAGCATAGTCGCCTTTTACGGCAAGTATGGGTTGCTGTCGAATATTTACAAACCGCCAGATAGCTGTAATAACGCGTACGGCGTTAAACAACATATAAACAAAGAAAGTAAATTATACAATATGCTAGGGAGCCTGAATATATTTGGTGATATTTGTTTTATAGTGAAGACACATTTTCATAATAATATCCCTAAAAATATTCGTGATCCCTAAGATTTTTGTTCATTATATATATCCTCAAAAGATTATAAACCCTGAATAGGTGTCATATTGCATTACAGTCCAGGCAATCTAGGCCACTTTTTCACTCAATTTTGAACAAATTGCAATAAAATTTATTTCACCACAATGCATTTTTACGTGTCAATCACTGGATTGTCTGGTCCAGACTCGATTATTTACAGAACACCGTGATATAACTGGGATATTGCTGCGTGCGGCGCCTTAAACAACAAACAAATCAACAAGGTCCCAAGAACAACATTCCAAAAGTCCCAAGCAATCCTATTAGGTAATATGTCTAATTTGCATAATCCAATATGGTAGCTTATTATCAGTATATCTTCCATGTTTCAGATTAGGTTCATCTTTTGATGAAAAAAGGCATTTGTTGTGTTGTGAAATAGCCATATTGTGTTTCTAAAAAGATATTCACAATCACTGAACGTTTTCGACTTTTGATAAATCTAAAATAAGATCAAGGTAGCCGCAAATTTCAAGATGGCGACACGTTTCCTTAATATGAGTTTAGACTGTGGAATCTTTTAACTCTAAAACATTGTGATAGGACTTTTATGCATATATATTACTAACACTAACTGAAGTATAGTTTACACGTTTAGATAAGAAACTCCGTCACTATTGCCCCTAGTGGCCAAAAATTCCATGATGACCGCCAAGAGATTGCTGGTTAGACATGAAATATCAATACACTGTTGGTCTCTGATGACATATTTCTACATTGGGGTAAAGAGACCCGAGGATGCATGAAGAATATACAATCATTTGAATAAATCCAGTATTACCACAATATATCAATATTTATCTCGTAAATGATATGTTTTGGCGAGTTTAACTATCAATATTGATTGTTATTGTCTGTATCTACTTATTACCAACCATGACAATAAACACTGTAACAAGTTTTGTTTTCATTCAAGAGATTGCTGGATAGACATGAAATATCAATACACTGTTGGTCTCTGATAACATATTTGAGTAATTTGAACTTCTACATTGGTAAACAGACCCCAGGATGTATGTAGAATACTCACTCATTTGCATAAATCCAATATAACCACCAAATATTAATATTTATCTCGTAAAAGACATGTTTTGGCGAACTTTAATATCTATGTTGATTGTTATTGTCTGTATTTACTTAATACCATGACAATATACACGAATAAACACTAATAAAATACTTGTTTTCATTCATATAAATACCAGTTGGAAAAATCTATGTCAAAATGAGGTCCTTTCAGAATTAATCCAAACCAGCTGTTTCACAAGTTGTCGATGAGCTGCCTCCCTTGTATTCATTTGCGGAAATCCAATATACCGATCAAATACCATTATTTGATTGTTCGTTTATTTGTTGTTTAAAGCCGCACTATTTCAGCTATATGTCGGCGGTCTGTAAATAATCGAGTCTGAACCAGACAATCTAGTGATTGACATCATGAACATCGATCCATGCAATTGGCATACAATGACATGCACCAACCAATTCGGCGAGCTTGGCCACCCGATCCCGTAAGTCGCCGTTAACGGCAAGCACGGGTTAATGAAGAACTATTCTACCCGAGATCTTCACGGGCAAATTGTCAAAGTGAATGTTGTTGCAGGCTCATTATGTTGATTATATTGGTACAGCTTGTACAATGACATTCCCCGCACACAGCACTACAAGTGAGACCATATTTCCGGCAAGCGCATCTTCATGTGTTACCCGTGAAGATTCCGAGGTAAAATAGGTCTTCAGCAACCCATTCTTGCCGTAAAAGGTGACTATGCTTGTCGTAAAAAGGCGACTAACGGGATCGGGTGGTCAGGCTCGCTGACTGGGTTGATGCATGTCATCGATCCAAATTGTGTGGATCGATTCTCATGATATTAATCACTGGATTGTCTGGTCCAGACTCGATTATTTACAGACCGCCGTCATATAGCTGGGATATTGCTGATTGCGGCGTTAAACAACAAACCAACCAAACCAACCAATCGTGTGTTACAGTCGATTTTGAAATTACAGCAGATGATGTCCTGGAGTGCTAAAGGTGCTGCAGGCTGACCTGAATGTATTGGTACGCACCACCCATCTATCATACGCCATCCCCGCTCAAGTGGTTCCATACTGAACCCTTTCCACTCCATTATCTGGTAGTAGACACGTGGTCGGTGGTATCTTGCGGCTGCAGAGGATGATGGCTCTACGTGTGATAGGATCTTCGTCACCTTCCCCAAAAATTGCTTGTATCATAAGCTATCCAGTCCTTTGGTGACTTTTTTTTATCTCCATTTTCTTCCGTTTGGCTGAAACTTTTAGCCTGATCACAGAACAAGGCAATATTCTTCAATCGTAGACCCTTTCCCAAGCCAAACAGTCGAGGAGTGCTGTCACAGCCAAGAATTGTATGTAAAAAGAGCACATGCTCACATACATCACTGCCCAGCAGCAACGTTGATTGCTTAGACTGATTTTTTTTGTAGATTTATCAAAAGTCGAAAACATTCAGTAATTGTGAATATCTGTTTAGAAACACAATATTGCGATTTCGCAACACATCATTAAAAAATTGAACCTCATCTGAAACATGGAAGATACATGTATACTGATAATTGGTGGCCATATTGGATTATGGAAATTATTTCTTAAACTTGGATTGCTTGGGACGTTTTGGTATGTTGTTCTTGGGACTTTGTACAAATGCATTGTGGGAAATAAATTCTGTTGCAATTTGTTCCTCGTGAAACCTTATTTTGCCTGAACTATTATTCACTCACTCATTCCAGCCATGAACTACATACTATTAAAATTCCTTCACTACTGGTTTGTGCAGGATGGTGATATTTTTCCGATGTGCCACATATGATACTTTTTCATTTTTAACTTTCAGTACTGAATGAAGTTGGTTACACAAAGCTTTGAACATATTAATTATATGACTAAAAATTTCGGATGAGAGCTTAACATGCTGGTGGTGGTATTGCTACCACCTGAAACCAACGAGGCGTGACATGGCGCTAGTCGTTTTGTTACTAGTTGAAACCAACGAGGCGTGACATGGCGCTGGTCGTTTTGTTACTAGTTGAAACCAACGAGGCGTGACATGGCGCTGGTCGTTTTGTTACTAGTTGAAACCAACGAGGCGTGACATGGCGCTGGTCGTTTTGTTACTAGTTGAAACCAACGAGGCGTGACATGGCGCTAGTCGTTTTGTTACTAGTTGAAACCAACGAGGCGTGACATTGCGCTAGTCGTTTTGTTACTAGTTGAAACCAACGAGGCGTGACATGGCGCTAGTCGTTTTGTTACTAGTTGAAACCAACGAGGCGTGACATGGCGCTGGTCGTTTTGTTACTAGTTGAAACCAACGAGGCGTGACATGGCGCTGGTCGTTTTGTTACTAGTTGAAACCAACGAGGCGTGACATGGCGCTGGTCGTTTTGTTACTAGTTGAAACCAACGAGGCGTGAAATGGCGCTAGTCGTTTTCTACTAGTTGAAACCCACGAGGACTGCCATGGCGCTTGTTGTATTGCTACCACTTCAAACCCACGAGGACTGACATGGCGCTTACAGACCAATGATCATTTTTTCATAATCGGAATGAATCGTTCTGAACTCACCAGGATAAGGAACATAAAACCATCCACTGTCTCTGATGACGTATGTCCGTGAGTCTGTGCGGGCGTAGTACTGGGGACTTTCAGGTTCCGAGGACAAAGCACCACTCAAGGTCAAGATGGCTGATGTACCCCATCCAATTAAGATGGATATAAGGACCTACGAAAGGAGATACCTGTACTGTCCAATAAAATCTCAAATAAATAAAAGAGACAAATTCTTTCCATATTCATAAGAAACCTCTGATAAAAACAGAGGCCGTTGTACAATTCCGACTATATAATTAGCATGTGTTTATGAATCTCTGTCAAATAGGGATAACACCAGGTGTTTGCGAACATGGACTACGTCGTTCATAACTATTAAGAGATGTTAAATTGTCTAGGTGTGAGGCCTAGTTGAATTCTACTTAAACCAGGATACACCTATTTACATAGAGACAACGCCTTTTTTTCGTGTAGTGTACAAATAAGAATTGACTTTCACTTTGTTTGGGTTCATTGTAGTATGAACCTTCATAGAATGAGGGCCAAACTGAATGAACGTCGGAGATTGAATGTTTTAGTCATCATTGATGAACTGGACGATCATTGAACGGTGATATTGAAGATGTGTCAAATAGACACTAAGGTGAAGTCATAGATTGCTGTAGACTGTTACTGTCAGCCCAGACACGGATCGAGTAGATACTACGATAGTTTGGATGTGCATTTCTTCGGGGTTTTTTTTCACTAAGATGTGTCGTAGCGAGGATATTCGTGAACGGCCGTGCAGTCAAACACTCTGACGTTTCTCAATGTATACTGAAACGCTGAGTTCAAGATTAAAGGATCCAAATGATCAGCAAGAACGCTTCTGTATGTATTCGTGCTAGGGAATTCCCAGGGGTTTCCCAAGGAATGTGGAAGTAGTCCGTCAGTGTTTACGTCATTTCAAGAACACGGGCTCGTGAAAAACGTACGAACGTCAAATTGTGTCGTTCATACACTTATGAACGTTAATTTCGCTGTCAGGTGACCAACCTCTCGTCCAATTGAAAAGCCATATATCGTGTCAACTCCAAAGTAAAAAATTATATAATAATGTTGTTCACACGGACAAAATGTGCCTCACACAATATGGACTCGCATGCTTTTTAAATTCAACATTTGTTTTACTCACAGCATAGACAGTATGGAACTTGGACCTAATAATATGGAAGCCTCGGTTTGGAGTCCAAAACGGACATGGGATCGTCACATGTCTGAGGTAGAGAGACAGTGTAACGCCAATCGCCATAGTTCTGTGAAACAAAAAGCGAAAAAACAATGTCTGCTGAAAGCAGAGTACGATTCCGACTATATCATGACCATGTGTTCATAAATCACTATCACATAGCGATGATACCAGGTGATCTCGGGAAGATATGCGTATCCTGCTCCACCGGGTTATAGTAAAACAGGTATTCGTAAATGGAAAATTAACACTGGAACAATAAATAGATAGCATATAACATAGTTACTTTATAGGATAACCACACATCATAATCGTCAACAATGTTTATCACAACAGGTATCAACAACACAAGCAATATGTATATAAGACAACATTGTCCTGAATATATATATATTGTAAGGGTGCAATGGCACGAGTAAAGGACACCATAACATAATAACTGGCAATTTATTTGAAATCACCAAAATAACTTACAAAAATGCCACTCCCCAATGCATTTGTGAATACTTCAGAGCCACTTTAAACAAAAACAACGCTGCCAGTGAGATAGCGGGAACGATTGTCACGGGTCCTATGAAACGTAACAGAAAACCAGCACATCCCGTAGCTCCAATTAGTGCGTGAATAACTTCAGCTAGCATCAGACTGCCCATTACCTGAAACATATTGCAACTAGAAAAGTAGTAAATTCGAACCACAATAGCAACCCAATTACTGATTTTCCCAGCACCAATACATTACGACAATTCGCCGTGTGTCCCTCAGGCTCGGGCTTGCCAGAACTGGGTTCGTGGGTTCGAATCCCAGATTCCCCTGATTATGTTACTGGGTTTGTAAGTATTTTACCGTACTTGTGGGTTTCTGCAAAGTGGTAAATGGTCTAACACCTGCATCACTTCATGTAATGGTATAACTGAAATACAGTTCAAAGCGGCGTTGAACTCACTCTCGCTCAACTACTCACCAATGCCATTAACCAGTTGCAGCAGTGATCAATATGCACTTCCGGTTTATTCATGTCACTTCCGGTTTGGGGAAGTATTGCTTTTAACTACCTTGATCAGACCCGCGGATTGGTATATTTGTAGGAATTAACCTGATATACCTGGTGCTTTATCCTGAATGATTTCTTTCCATCAATTCAAAACATCAACGCAAGAAATAATAAAATCTCGAATGCTTGCTAATATAGTTTTCACTGGCGTAAAAGGCAAAATAATGATACAAATTCTATTAATAAATCACCTAAAATGATTGAGGACACCCGGTGTTCGCGGAAAAGCTAATTAAGCCTGTCCTGCTTTGCGGATTTTCAGTGATCCAAATATGTAATTTTGCCTTTTACGCTAAAGAAATCAGAGTATTATTAAGACTAGTTATTCTCTGACTCTGATGTTTATATTTACAGGTAACACCCGTCTACCACACAAGTTTCATTGAAATTACCGTGTGTATTCGGGACAGGATGACGTCATCAGGAACAGGGATCATCCCGCGATGGTTGAGAGTGTAGTTCGTTGATGTATTGGCGTAGATGCCCCCTTGAATACAGACATACCTGATCGTTAAGAAGCAGTGATGTATTGGCGTAGATGCCCCCTTGAATACAGACATACCTGATCGTTAAGAAGCAGTGATGTATTGGCGTAGATGCCCCCTTGAATATATACATACCTGATCGTTAAGAAGCAGTGATGTATTGACGTAGATGACCCCTTGAATATATACATACCTGATCGTTAAGAAGCAGTGATGTATTGGCGTAGATGACCTCTTGAATATATACATACCTGATCGTTAAGAAGCAGTTATGTATTGGCGTAGATGCCTCCTTGAATACAGACATACCTGATCGTTAAGAAGCAGTGATGTATTGGCGTAGATGCCTCCTTGAATACAGACATACCTGATCGTTAAGAAGCAGTAATGTATTGGCGTAGATGCCCCCTTGAATATATACATACCTGATCGTTAAGAAGCAGTGATGTATTGGCGTAGATGACCTCTTGAATATATACATACCTGATAGTTAAGAAGCAGTTATGTATTGGCGTAGATGCCCCCTTGTATATATACTTACCTGATCGTTAAGAAGCAGTTATGTATTGGCGTAGATGCCCCCTTGTATATATACATACCTGATCGTTAAGAAGCACTTATGTATTGGCGTAGAGGCTCCCTTGAATACAGACATACCTGATCGTTAAGAAGCACTTATGTATTGGCGTAGATGCCCACTTGTTTACAGACATACCTGATCGTTAAGAAGCACGTATGTCTTGGCGTAGATGATCCCTTATATACAGACATACCTGATCGTTAAGAAGCAGTTATGTATTGGCGTAGATGCCCCCTTGAATATATACATACCTGATCGTTAAGAAGCAGTTATGTATTGGCGTAGATGCCTCCTTAAATACAGACATACCTGATCGTTAAGAAGCAGTTATGTATTGGCGTAGATGCTCCCTTGAATACAGACATACTTGATCGTTAAGAAGCAGTTATGTCTTGGCGTAGATGCTCCCTTGAATACAGACATACCTGATCGTTAAGAAGCAGTTATGTATTGGCGTTGATGCTACCTCCTTGAATACAGACATACCTGATCGTTAAGAAGCAGTTATGTATTGGCGTAGATGCTCCCTTGAATACAGACATACCTGATCGTTAAGAAGCAGTTATGTATTGGCGTTGATGCTCCCTCCTTGAATACAGACATACTTGATCGTTAAGAAGCAGTTATGTATTGGCGTAGATGCTCCCTTGAATACAGACATACCTGATCGTTAAGAAGCAGTTATGTATTGGCGTAGATGCCCCCTTGAATATATACATACCTGATCGTTAAGAAGCAGTTATGTATTGGCGTAGATGCCTCCTTGAATACAGACATACCTGATCGTTAAGAAGCAGTTATGTATTGGCGTAGATGCTCCCTTGAATACAGACATACTTGATCGTTAAGAAGCAGTTATGTATTGGCGTTGATGCTCCCTCCTTGAATACAGACATACCTGATCGTTAAGAAGCAGTTATGTATTGGCGTTGATGCCTCCTTGAATACAGACATACCTGATCGTTAAGAAGCAGTTATGTATTGGCGTAGATGCTCCCTTGAATACAGACATACTTGATCGTTAAGAAGCAGTTATGTATTGGCGTTGATGCTCCCTCCTTGAATACAGACATACCTGATCGTTAAGAAGCAGTTATGTATTGGCGTTGATGCTCCCTCCTTGAATACAGACATACCTGATCGTTAAGAAGCAGTTATGTATTGGCGTAGATGCCCCCTTGAATACAGACATACCTGATCGTTAAGAAGCAGTTATGTATTGGCGTTGATGCTCCCTCCTTGAATACAGACATACCTGATCGTTAAGAAGCAGTTATGTATTGGCGTAGATGCTCCCTTGAATACAGACATACCTGATCGTTAAGAAGCAGTTATGTATTGGCGTTGATGCTCCCTCCTTGAATACAGACATACCTGATCGTTAAGAAGCAGTTATGTATTGGCGTAGATGCTCCCTTGAATACAGACATACCTGATCGTTAAGAAGCAGTTTCTGCTCATAATATTGATACACACTGAGGGGCGAATGGCTTGCGGCGAATTTTGTTTGTTCAAATCTATCTTTCACGTGTATACTTTCTTTTGCCCTGCAGATTAGGTGACCTAACTAAGGAAGGCTATTAACTCAGGAGTGTAGGCATTTAAGATACACAATGCATTCACCTTGTTGTCGTATAATTGTAGTTTGCTTTTCAAAGACGTATGGTTATTAATAAACACTTGCTCAGTATCGTATGAATGGACACTGCATGGTTTTGCCGCTTTATTTTAAGGTTTAGAATTTCTCGCACACAGTCTCACAGATTAGAGACTGGTCGATATATCCCGCACATATGTGTTAGCTACAAGTTGCAAAGAAAGACAAAGCAACGCACATCCTTAAATAACTATCACATACATGTACATCTGGAATGAGATTATTATTTTTTCATAGAATGTCATCAGGCTAAACGCGGAATACACGTAAAGCATTATATACTCACTAAGATCTTCTTGACTTGGGCACTTCCACTCAGACATAGTTGCCATGGTGACCAAAGGTATGATATACGTAAAGGATGGGCCTTGAAATATTGGTAACCTTTTTTGTATACACAAAAGAAAAATAGGTTAGTCGTCTGAACTACACCACTAAAACATATATCTATTGTATAGAGTTCGACCATTATTGTGAAATAGTTGTTTGACGCCGCACTTAGATGTACGCCACCACCTTCATCTTGGAGCAAACTAACGATGTCAACGTATGAAAATATAAATAAATCATTTCTTCCTCGGAGCTTTGTTACTTAATCGACTCGTGCCGATTTATCTATTTGATATCAAAAGACTCGGATGAGATTCTATATGTTCAAACCAAAGAAAATACACTCATATGATTCCAGAGGTCGTTAAGTTAAACCTGTTTCGACACCTATGCTGTAAAAGATGAGTTACTCATAGACTTGTAATGATTAAAGGCAGGGTCTGTCGCTACTCGGGTGCACGGGTGGCCCAGCCGTTTCATGCGCCGCACTTTGCTGTGAAGGGTTGCGTCCCTTGGGCACGCCAGAAACCTACGATCGTGGGTTCGAATCCATATTCGCCCCGATTATGTTTCTATGTTTGTCAGCACCAAACCCGTGCTCGTGGGTTTCACCAAAGTGGTAAACGCCAGACCTGCATCACTTGGGGCATTCCTCCCACATTAAGCTGACACGCCGTGATATAACTGGAATACTGTTTAAAGAAGCGGTGTTAGGCCCAACTCACTCAAACCCTTTGCAAATGACGTTTCATCACATTATTCCCTTAATGCTTGCAACAGCGAAATATTAAATTTAACAGACACAACTCTGACACACCGTGATATAACTGGAGTATTGTTCAAAGTGGCGTCAGCCCAAACTCACTCACTCACTCACTCACTCACTCACACTCACACCCACGCTACTCCGTCTACGAATTAGCAGCACCTGCAACCAACTGTCGTCACGAAGAATGTAGCCAGCCCTGTCGATAACATGGTCGTGGAGAGAATCTTCGTTTTGATGTCCTCGTGATCTGAGGCACAGACGAGGTCCGAGAATATAATGGCTCCCGATAAGAGGCTTGCCATGGACTGGAGGACATGCTGTAGAGAGAGGCATGGTGGTCAACAGTACGCAGGGAGGACATATTGTAGAGAGAGACATGGTGGACAACTACACAGGGAGGACATGCTGTACAGAGAGGCATGGTGGACAACAGTACGCAGGGAGGACATGCTGTAGAGAGAGGCATGATGGAGAACAGTACGCAGGGAGGACATGATGTAGAGAGAGACATATTGGATAACAGTACGCAGGGAGGACATGCTGTAGAGAGAGACATGGTGGACAACAGTACGCAGGGAGGACATGCTGTAGAGAGAGGCATGGTGGACAACAGTACGCAGGGAGGACATGCTGTAGAGAGAGACATGGTGGACAGCAGTACGCAGGGAGAACATGCTGTAGAGAGAGACATGGTGGACAACAGTACGCAGGGAGGACATGCTGTAGAGAGAGACATGGTGGACAACAGTACGCAGGGAGGACATGCTGTAGAGAGAGACATGGTGGACAACAGTACGCAGGGAGGACATGCTGTAGAGAGAGGCATGGTTGACAACAGTACGCAGGGAGGACATGCTGTAGAGAAAGACATGGTGGACAACAGTACGCAGGGAGAACATGCTGTAGAGAGAGGCATGATGGAGAACAGTACGCAGGGAGGACATGCTGTAGAGAGAGACATGGTGGACAGCAGTACGCAGGGAGGACATGCTGTAGAGAGAGACATGGTGGACAACAGTACGCAGGGAGGACATGCTGTAGAGAGAGACATGGTGGACAACAGTACGCAGGGAGGACATGCTGTAGAGAGAGACATGGTGGACAACAGTACGCAGGGAGGACATGCTGTAGAGAGAGACATGGTGGACAACAATACGCAGGGAGGACATGCTGTAGAGAGAGACATGGTGGACAGCAGTACGCAGGGAGAACATGCTGTAGAGAGAGACATGGTGGACAACAGTACGCAGGGAGGACATGCTGTAGAGAAAGACATGGTGTACAACAGTACGCAGGGAGAACATGCTGTAGAGAGAGGCATGGTGGACAACAGTACGCAGGGAGGACATGCGTGTGTATGTGTGTCTACTTGTACTAGTCCAGACTAATGCCGATTTTATAGTGCTACCCCACTAAGATACCATGCCACAATTTAACATGGATACCCCACTCAGACACAGCATCCTGACTCCGAGCCGACCATTTATTGTTTTAATGTCGGGCGCCAGGCAGAGTAGCAACAAGTACCATCTTTTAACGTCTGTAGGTATAACGCGACCGGGGATCGAACCCACGATCTTTCGTTCTCCGGGCGGACGATCTACCACGAGACCATGGGTCTCCGGGTTATTAAGTAAATATGGGAATAATCCGAGTGTACTCTAATGGATGTGTCCCTGTGTACATTTGGCTTTCAGGTCCATTCGTCATATTACGTTAAATGTTACCTTGGACATCAGTTGAATAGTCAAACAGCATGCAACAGTTTAATATGAATACCCGACTCCGACAGCATATTGACTGCGAGCCGAAACGTCTTTTGGTATGACGCGACCGGGGATCGAATCCCGGACATTTCGCTCTCGGGGCGGACGCTCTACCACGAGACCTCGAATCTCCGGGTTATCAATTAAGTATGGGAATAATCTGTGTGTACATTTGGCTTTCGGGTCCATTCATCATATTACGTTAGCTAAATATCAGTGAAAGAGTGAAAGGGCATGATGTCAATGAAAACCTTATATCAACCGATCTCTCGGTATATAGTCCGTGCAACATATAAAAAATTGATTATGATTAACAGAAATTACGTATTCAATTTGTCATGAAGGAACATTGATATAAAGGCCACGACTGTCGACTGATTGTGGTGACAAATGTGATGTGAACTAGTGAAACTAGTACAAGTAGTGAATTCTATCGTACTACGATGGTTGAGATCCCAGCCAAGGCCCAAGTCAGTCGAGATTGATTTGAGCTGGGATCGAGTTGGGTCTGCAACATCGCTGGAGCAGGCTCAAATTCCCTTCGACATTCTAGAGTCATCTCTGCCTTGGCTCAGGACACTCCCCTCGACGAGGCCCACAACAGATGACCAACGGATTCATGCGACACAAATTGGAAATGATTGTTATGTACTTAGAAATAAATGACACCAAGAAGCGTGAGAGATTTTGGGCGATGTTGGGAACAGAGCCTACCCTGTGAAATGTTGATTTGTTGTTGTTTTTTCTTTAACGCCGCACTCATCACTGTTCCAGCTGTATGACAGCGGTCTGTAAAAATCGAGTCTGCACAAGACAATCCAGTGATCGATATTGTCAGCAACGATCAACGCCGTTGAGGTACGATGACACACAATCAATCGAGTCACCGAGCCTGACCACCTGTCGCCTCTTTACGCCCAGAGACCGCCTCCGTGGTCTAATGGTAGAGCGTCCGCCCGGAGAGCGGAAGGTCCGGGGTTCGATCCCCGGCCGCGTCATACCAAAAGACGTTAAAAGATGGTACTTGTTGTTACCCTGTCTGGCGCTCGGCATTAAGGGGCTTAAACAAGGACTGGCATGGTCGGCTCGGAGTCAGTATACTGTGTCTGAGTGGGGTATTCATGTTAAACTGCGGCATAGTATCTCAGTGAGCTAGCACTATAAATCGGCATCAGTCCGGACTAGTTCAAGCAGCCACACAAAATACACACACATACATGCACGTCGCTATATAAGTGAAATAATCTTGGACGCGACGTTAAACCCCATTTCACCTCACCTCACCTTTACGCCCAGGGAAACTTGTTGGGGATCTATTTTTACCCGGAACATCCACGGGCTCAATTGGGAGCAATAGATGGTAACTCTTTATGTCTTTAGTATTTCCTAAATCGGCATGTGAAAATAGGAAAATCGAGAAGAATTACACCTTCCATTAAATTGGATATACCATCCTATCTCAACTGTTTTTGGCACTTTAGAATCCGTTGAAAATCTGTTTTTTTCATTATTCAATAACACATTATATCCGTGAAGTCCGGGGTGGAATAAATCTTCAGCAACCCATGCTTGCCGTAACAGGCGACTATGCTTGTCGTTAGAGGCGACTAGCGGGATCGGTTGTCAGGCTCACTGACTTCGTTGATGCACGGCATCGTATCCCAATTGTATAGATGGATGCTCATGATGGCAATCACTGGATTGACTGGTCCAGGCTCGATAATTTATAGACCGCCGTCATATAGCTGGAATGTTGCTGAGTGCGGCGTTAAACAACAAACAAACAAACAAACAATAACTTATTAATAGCGTACCTGGAAGGCCAGTGTCAGAGTAGCAGGGATGGGCGGAACGTCACTGACACTGAAGATCATCCTTTTGGCGTGCCGTGTTGTCATCTTGCCAATTTCCGTCTCCGTGCTAGTTGGCACCTTCTTTGTAGAATCCCCTGTACTCTCCCGCACCGTGTTCATACCAAAAAGACCATTACCTTCAACAGCCTGTTGTTCAATGTCCATCTTCCTGCGTCGACTGTCTTATATAAACTGATACAACACCAAAAGTTTGAGGTATGAAGTGAAGTTAATGCTGCTTTACGACGCTGTCAACATTATCTCGACTAGGTCATGTACGAGTTAAGGAAAGTTAAACCAGTGTTCGAATGGTTGAGCAGCGATTGTTTGCTTAATATCGTACACTGCGCCAAGAAACAAAAATTCATAAATCTTCATGGATTATTAACAAGATGAAGTTATACAGAATCACTGGGGTTCAATACTGCCTTGGACTTCAAACGGTGCGATTGTGATGTGATGATTGCTGGTGTGACAACATAAATCAAAGATAAAGTCGCCTCTCGTTCAGCTACTAGTATACTTGGTCATGATTTGTTTGTTTGGTTGTTGTTTAACGCCGCACTCAGAAATATTCCAGCTATATGACGGTGGTCTGTAAATGATTGATTCTGGACCAGAAAATCCAGTGATTGATATCATGAGCATCGATCCGCACTATTGGGATACGATGACATTCATCAACCAAGTCAGCGAGCCTGACCACCCGATCCCGTTAGTCGCCTCTTACGACAGGCATAGTCGCCTTTTACGGCAAGCATGGGTTGCTGAAGACCTGGTCTAACCCGGATGTTCGCAGGTCAGTTGGAACAACACCCATAATAAAACATTTGAGGACTCATCGCGAACAGTTGTTAAAATTCATTTGTATTCATCAGCCGAATGATTGTTTTAAAGAGAATTCGTAGTATTTTGTTACGATGTACAGACTTTAAGGAGGATCAGTTGATTGGCATAAATGATGCTTATCTTTCACGGAAAGAAGCCTTGTTAGTTTGGGGACATGGAACGTCTAGTTGTTTGCAGGCTGAGCTCTTTGGCGTTTGTTTTACCATAGCAATTTCACACAATGCTTTTAGAATAATGTTTCAAACTATTTTGAAATGCATATTTGTAAAAGGTTTACATTTTAGTGTGTTTTTTTTTATTTGCCTTCAGTAAATAAGCACACATCGGCACACCAAAGTCATTAACGTCAAATACCAACTTATCGACTCTTATGTCGTCTTTTTCTCCGTTGCGATGACTTTAAAGAACGTTTTCGCAAATATCAAAGTCAATCAAAGTTTCGCCATCAAAGGTCAGGTTAAGTCATTTCAGAGATTTCATGGTTGCCATTCAAAGGAATGTACTATACATGACACGTCGCTTGTCAATATAAGTGAGCATTGTTTTACGCCGCTCTTAGCAATATTCACACCATAAATGAGCTTCACACATTGTACTCAAGTTGGGAATTGAACCCGGTATAGGAGGAGAGGAGCAGGCCACTCCCATTAGGATTATAACCATCCCCCTTTGCAGGTTGAAAACACTCCCTTAAAATCACTCCACGTAACACTCTCTGAATACTGTATTGGCGATAAGCAGCGCCCCACACAACCTGTAATTAATTACTTTACCAGCCCCCACCTCCACCCTCTCTCTCTCTCTCTTTCTCTCTCTCTCTCTCTCTCTCTCTCTCTCTCTCTCTCTCTCTCTCTCTCTCTCTCTCTCCTTATCAAATTTACCTACATGTATGAAACGGAATAATGAATACAAACACACACACAAACATATATATGTGTGTGTGTGTGTGTGTGTGTGTGTGTGTGTGTGTGTGTGTGTGTGTGTGTGTGTGTGTGCGTGTGTGTGTGTCAGCAATATAACATTTTAATGAAGGGCTAATTAATATATATATATATGTATATCAAAACTGAGAGGAGAGATGCTACATGTCTTGACGAGCGGACGCTTTAGACACCAGGCTGTCCCAGTGCACCCTTCAACAGGCCTAAACAGACAGATTGGAACAAAATAACTCTCATACATGTATGTCTACAATTCACAGGGAATCGGGAACAGGAAACAATGGGAACGTAACCAAAACCTAAGAAACAGCATCATAAATCTGAGAGCAGGCTGCCAAAAACATGGAAGCGTGAACACCAAAACACACAGACCGCCACCTTCCAAACTGGGCGTGAGCAGACCAAGAGGGAAGTTGCCGCCATGCCACGAGGATCAACAAAGTAAATTTACATATTACAGCGTTAATATAGAATATTCTTGATCTCGAGAGGGTAGTGATTTGATCCTGAAATAATTTCACTCTAGATTGTGCCAGTTCGTGGATCAGGTCACCTATAGTGATTCTATATCCTTGGACAAACTCGCTCTATACTACGCTATATACGTTACTTGCTCAACGTGGCACTCGTGAAGAGAAACCTCCTCGTGGTGAGTGCTGGGTAACGCACCCACCCAACGCACAGCACCCAATTGCTGGTCGTAAAAGGTGACAGAATTGGGCAACCTGTTTGCCGTGGGTTGCGCCCCTGTGTCGGCGGAGGACGGGTGAGTGAGTGAGTGAGTATGGTTTTACGCCGCTTTAGCAATATTCCAGGAATATCACGGCGGGGGACACCTGAAATGGGCTTCACACATTGTACCCATGTCGGGAATCGAACCCGGGTCTTCGGCGTGACGAACGAACGCTTAAACCACTAGGCTACCCGACCGCCCCGGCGGAGGACGGGAGACTGGTGGTTGAGGGCACTGGTTCCAGGTATAGCGTTCCTTTGCCCAATACACCACTTCGACCCTTACTTCGCCTAGACGGGTGATAGAATGGACCCGGTTCTATCAATCGGCTGGTCACGCCAAGCCCTGAACACCTTACTTTTTGCTCAATGCTCTCGCTATTCGGCTTCGATATGTATATGTGTAATTGAATTACTGTTTGAATCTGTTTGAATTTATGACAGAAATGTTTGAATATACATGAATATTGATTTTTGCACTACTTGATAAATTCAAAATTTGCCTAGAAGCCAGAGCTAGAAGGCGGTGGCTCATGGGCCAATCGGGTGGATTTATTGATCTTTGATTAGTACTTCTGCTTGAATATACCCTCCTGGTATCTCTGGTGCCGTCTGTTGGAAATCCACAGACGTCTGGCATCGTCCACGTTGACACTCCATGGTGGGTGGGGAGCTAGGAGGGTGAATCACATTTAATACTACTATGGCACCCCCACTCAAAAAACGCTCACACGGATCTGATGATTCGTTATCTTCTTGGGATGAGGATACTCATAAACGTCTCACAAATCCTGAGTATTGGTCTCGATTGTTTGTAATGTCTGCTCCAGATGGTGGTCCAATAAAACTCAATCCGTTTGCCATAGCAAAGGGCATAGAAGGTTTGGCTGGCGATGTGAAGGAAGTAAAAACTACGATCTGGTTCTCTTCTAATTGAATGCAGAAAACCCATTCAATCTCAAATCCTCTTATCGATCAAATCACTAGCTAATGTTCCTGTTCAGGTTTCTCCTCACAGAACATTAAATAGCAGTAAAGGCATCAGAATATATGTATATATATGAATATATGTCAGACACTGAGATTGTGACAGAGTTGCACTCCCAAGGAATTACTGCTATCAAACGTTTCACAGCAAAGAAAAATAATGGAGTCACCCAAACCAATACGTATCTATTTACATTCTGTCTTTCAATGCGTCCAGACTCACTCAAAGCTGGTTACTGCAACTTAAGGGTTGATACATTTATTCCAAATCCCTCGAGATGCTACTCTTGTCAAAAGTAAGGCCATGGTTCGAAGTCATGCCATGTTCCAGCTGCATGCCATCGATGTGCTGGAACATGTGAAAACAGTACGTGTTGGATAAAGTACGAGGCCGAGGTCATGATTGGAAAAGTAAGGACCTCAGTGCGAAGAAAAAGAGGTCGCACTGAGGTCCTTACTTTTCCAATCATGACCGAGGACGAGAACTTTATCCATCATATGAACCGTCAAATGAAAAGATTACATTTTAATGATCAAATAAAACAGTATCCTTTATCCAAGTACTGCCGGTCCTAACGCTGCATTGTTTATACCGCGCTGGGTGGTACCCAGCTGGTATATCGAGGGACATGGTCTAATTTTAAAACAGCGCGCACGGCCGCACGTGCTGCACGGAATTTTCGTTACGCGGCATCACGTGTGCTGTTAGAACATTAATTTTACGGAGACACGATGGATGAGGCAGACAGCGACAGATAACTGTTCATAACCCAGTCCAAAACCGTTGAAAAGAGTGATGAAGCAGAGAGTGACGATGACTTTTTGTTTCGTTTCAAGGAACCTTTGAACGAGAAAGAGCTGAAAGATAAAATTGAAGAGCGAATTCCCCAAAACACGAAGTATAAGATTGACTGGGCTCTGTCAGTGTTCAAGAGATGGCAAGAAGAAAGGCGAAGTAGGAATATTGATGATAATTTGGACATACCAAGTGAGTGTTTAAAAACTGAACTGAGCGAAATGAGTGCTGCTGATCTGAACATCACTTTGAAGTATTTTCTATTTGAAGCGGCAAAGAAGATCGTACCGACTATCCATCCAACACCCTGTATGGCTTGTATGGGGCATTACAATCGTATTTGAAAGCTCAGTATTCAAAATACAATTTGTTTGAAGGCGACGAATTTAGAGAGGCCAGAGCAGCATTGGACGCTGTCATGAAGGAACGAGCAGCGGCTGGTTTGGGAGCAGCCTCCAGAAAGTCGGCAGAAATAATCACCGAGACTGATGAAAACATGCTGTGGGAAAGTGGCATATTTGGTGATGACACTCCACAGAAGCTTGTGGACACGGTTCTATACTTCACAGGTACATGTGAATATTTCTTTGTTGTCACTAAAATATTCACAGTAAATTTTCAGTTTTTACACACAAGAATGTTACAGATGTTATGATTCGTCTGCTAATGTTGAAAATCCATGGGACAATGCCGTACCATGTCTTTTGCACATACCATAGAAATATTTTATTATATTTAATTCTTTCGTCAGGGCTACACTTTTCTTTGCGCGGAGGTGAGGAACACAGACGCCTGAGACTTTAGGGATCCTCAGATGACAGGACCTCATACTGATGACAACGGGAGGCAGTATCTTCTGTTTAAGGAAGATGTATCGAAGAGTAACACTGGTGGTTTAGGACAAAGGAAAGTCGTCCCAAAGGAGGTCCGAGCTTATGATTGTCCAAACTCGGAGAGATGTTACGTCCGCCTTTATAAAAAAATACAGGCTTCTTTGGTAAGATTTTTTTTGACTTATGGTAAACAATGAATCGTTTGTAAAAGGGTTTATATATATGTACTAATCAGCGTAGATCGAAAAAAGGAATGAATGCAGCCATATGTTACCCTAGTACTTATGTTGTATATCAAGTCATGTTGTAACTGTCGATGGAAATTCGAAAATATTCCAAGATGTTTATTTCTTTTACTGCAGTAAGGCAGCAGGCGAGGAAACTAATGCATTCTACTTCACACCACTGAAGAAACCGAAACCAGGAGAATGGTTTTCCAGGGTTCCCATTGGCCACAACACGCTGAAAACTACTGTCCAGAGGTTGTGTGCAGCGGCAGGCATACAGGGACGGAAAACAAACCACTCACTAAGAGCTACGTCAGCAACTCGCCTCTACCGTTCAGGTGTTTCGGAACAACTTATTAGTGAACAAACTGGTAATTTTCTCATCTCTTGATTTGCACATTACGATGTTGTAACACTGAGTAAAAGTAACAAGTATTCTAAACTTTCAACGATAAGTATTGCAAGTTTATTAATTAACTATTAAAATTGCCTGTCTATATTACCACTCTAAATACTGAACTGTACAGTTTGGAGAATGTATTTATGCAGCATGTATGTATAACAACTATTTAAATGCATTCTCATTTTAGAGGATTGGAATCTGTTGTAATAGATTGAATTTGGTTCGTCAATTTAATACTTTATTTAATTGAATTTCAGGTCACCGCAGTGAGGCCGTTCGGGTGTACAAGAGGTCTTCAGATGACCAAAAGGCATCAGTTTCCGACCTGTTATGCGTTGTCCCCGACAGAAAGAGAAAAGTTGATTCTGAACCAACTCCTCAAACTTCCTAACCAGAATCAAAAGTTTCTGTTAACTGTGGAAAATGCAAAGACAAGCAGTATTCGTTAACTATTAATTTCAACTGAAATAAAGAATTGTTGAAAAATTGGTTTGTTATTAATTATTTTTGAAGGACTAAGAAAATCAGGTATCTGAAATGGGCTCCGATTTCTCGAAACAAACTTGAAAATTCTTACTCAAAAAGATTTCTGACTAAATTTCTCTACATGTTTCCGACACTAAAGTCTGATTTCAACCTATACTGTAACTTTGTACAAAATATCACACTGAAGTGTTCATGTGGGCTAAATTTTCTAATGTCGTAAATCCGGTTTTGACTGAAAACTTGGTTTGTTTCGAAATCAGGGCAAGGTTTTACTTTAAACAGTAAGACCCGATAAGAGGTCTTACTTTCAAAAGTAAGACCTGCTACTGGGTCTTACTTTTAAAAAGTAAAACCTCCAACTCAGCAAGATGTCATTACATAACATTACCTCCAGTATAATGGGACATATCAGTGATAGGTTTATATCATCTGTGATAAACCTCCACTCTGTGTGAACTGCTCTGGAAACCACCCCTCTTCATCCAAGGAATGTCCAACTTGGAAACTCCAGTCTAACATTTCACGAGTCAAGCACGAACGCAACATTTCTTTTTTTCGATGACAAAAAGATTGTTCTTGATCAGGAACATCCAGGTCCAACCTATTCTACTGCTCTTTCCGCTTCTGTACAGGTCTCTAAGCCTAAACGTGTAACATGTCACTCCACAGGTAGCCAGACCGACTACATGTGGACTAAAACATCTTGTCTAACGTTATTGTCTGCAGCAGTTCAGGTGAGACCTTCACAGGAGAATTCTAGTTCTCAAACAATCAACACGTCACAGGAAATCATTCAGTCCAAGGCATCTTGTGATAAGGAATCAACATTAACTCAGGAACAGTAATCAGCAAAATTAGCTCAACCATCTAACTCAGACAAAAGTATCAAACAAATTAAGTCCAAACCAAAAGCAGAATCTTCCAAAAGGTATCAGAGTGGTAGAGCCTCAAAAGGGGCAGAAAATAAGATCCAACTTTTTAATAGGTATGGATCACTTGAGGACATGGATGTGTCCGAAATCAGCCATCAAAGGGCACATAGCTTGTCGCCCTCAAGGAAGATGAGGGGTTGATCTCCTGTCAATCCCCCGAAAAGTTTTTTCAACTAATATTGTACAGTGGAATTGTAGAGGGATAAAGACTAATATTAATGAACTACATCTATTAGTCCTAGATTTTAATCCATCAGCATTCTGCTTACAAGCGACATATGTAAAGCAGACAGACAATTTTAATTTACGTCAATTCAGTGCATATCATTCGTTTTCTGATCCAGGTGATATGGCCAATGGAGGATCTTCAATCATTGTGCGACCGAATGTTATCCACAGTGCTGTTGTACTTAATACTAATCTGCAACCATTGCAGTGCGACTTACTTTGCAGGTTGCATTTACATTGTGTTCTCTTTATGTTCCACCGTCATCAGCTCTCCAGCAGTCTGGTCTTCAAAATCTTTACGATCAACTCCCTAAACCATGTATAATCATGGGTGATTCGAATGGCCACAATCCACTCTGGGGTGGTACAAGCACAAATACTAAAGGTAAAGTACTTGAAGATTTTATATCAAATAATGATCTGTGTATCTTTAATGATGACACCCACACTTATCTGCATCCTGCAACTAGCACTTACTCTTATTTGGATTTGTCACTTACTGACTCTAATCTGCTCAATGATTTTGATTGGTCAGTCCACAATGATCTTTGTTGAAGTGACCATTTCCCAACTATTCTATCAACTGTCAATCTGACTGATGTTCCACCTTCTACAAGATGGCATTTTACAAAGGCAAACTGGTCTTTATTTCAAACAATGTGCTTAAATATATTTAAACCCGAATGTTTCACTGTTTTTACCGATCCAATTCAGGATTTTTCTGACATTTTAAATGGAATTGCTGACGAATGCATTCCTAAATCCTCTACAATTCCACATATACGTAAACCATGGTTTAACACCGAATGTAAACAAGCGAGAAAAGCGAGGAAAAAGGCAGAGAAATATTTTCGCCGCCAGTCAACTGTCCACAATTTAAATAGATTTAAAATGTGAAATGCAAAAGCTCGTCGAGCATTTAAACAAAATAAACGCCTATCATGGCAAAGCTATGTCTCTAAAATAAATACCCGTACACCAATATCTATGGTTTGGAATATGGTGCAACGGATAAAGGGTAAAGGATCAAATCTTGTGTTCACCATCTTAAGGAAGGTGTAAACTATTAACCGATAAATGTGATATAGCAAACAAATTAGGAGAAACTTTAGCTAAACATTCCTCCTCATCCAATTATACACCAAAATTTCAAAAATTTAAAGACCAACAAGAAAAAAAGAAAATTAATTTTAATTCTGATAATGATGAAGATTATACGATTTTTTTTCCATCCATGAGCTGCATACCGCCCTAGGGCAAGCTCATGATACAGCCACGGGTGCTGAAAATATTCATTATTAGTTACTCAAACATTTACCCGAGTCATGTTCAGAAACATTATTAAATATTTTTGACCATATCTGGACAACGGGGAATTTCCCTTCATCATGGCGAAATGCTGTTCTGATACCAATACCAAAACCTGGCCGGGATCATACTGATCCTTCTAATTATAGGCCGATATCGCTTACTAGCTGTGTATGCAAGACCATGGAAAGAATTGTAAATAACCGACGTATATGGTATTTAGAAACAAATAATCTTTTAACTAATGTTCAATGTGGTTTTAGAAAAAATAGAAGTACAGTTGACCATTTGGTTAGACTGGAACATTTGTGAAAAATGCTTTAATTAATAAACAACATGCGGTATCAATATATTTTTATTTAGAAAAAGCATATGATACCACCTGGGGACATGGAATTTTAAAAGATCTTTATGACATGGGATTGAGAGGGCGTTTGCCTTATTTTGTAGATCGGTTTTTAACAGATAGAAATTTCAAGGTTCGTGTGGGATCAACCATGTCTGATTTTTACGATCTAGATCAAGGTGTCCCACAAGGTAGCATATTATCAGTAACGTTCTTTACCATAAAAATAAATAGTTTATCCAAGGTTTTAAATGACTCTGTTGACGGGTCTTTGTTCGTTGATGATTTTAATGTATCATATCGAGGTAAAAAATATGCACACGATTGAGAGACAGTTGCAACTTTGTCTTAATAAAATCAATGTTTGGGCAGAGCAGAACGGATTCAAGTTTTCTACGTCTAAAACAAATTGCATTCATTTCTGTCGAAAATATAAACCACATAAGGACCCAGATTTACATCTATCTGGAACTCCAATTAAAGTTGTAAAAGAAGCTAACTTTTAAGGAATAATTTTTGATCATCACCTTACGTTTTTACCACATATTAAATATTTGAAAGCTAAATGTCTGAAGGCACTAGATCTATTAAAGGTTGTTTCTAATTCCAAGTGGGGAGGAGATCAAACGACCCTCCTTCACTTATATAGATCACTTGTCCGTTCTAAGTTCGATTATGGCTCCATCATCTATGGTGGAGCTTGTAAAAGTAACCTTAACTTACTCGATCCCATACATCACCAGGGTCTAAGACTTTGTCTTGGATCTTTCAGAACTTCTCCCATTGACAGCCTATACGTTGAGGCCGATGAGCCGCCACTTAAACTACGCCGTATTTAACTATCTTTGCAGTATATCACAAAGTTAAATTCTAATCCATCTAACCCTGCATACAATTGTGTATTTAATTCTCTTTGTGAGGATCTGTACAGTAAGAAGTCATCTCTTATTCCGCCTCTCGGAATAAGAATTAAACCTTTTATTACTGCTGCAAATATTGATCTCGAAAATATAGCTCCTTTTCGCCTGCTTTCTTCTACTCCTTGGCAGTTGGTAAAGCCACAGGTGGATCTTACCTTATCTAAACTAAAGAAATCTGACACTAATCAACTACAATATCAACAAGAATATAATCAGTTAAGAAGTGAATATGATACTTACAAATCTATATTTACTGATGGATCCAAGGATGGTGATGCCGTTGGCAGCGCCACTATCATTGGATCCAGAACCTTATCAACTCGATGACCTGATAATTCATCCATTTTCACAGCTGAATCAAAGACTATTTTAACTGCTTTAGAATATATTAATAAACAGACTAAACATAAGGAATTTCAGACTCTCTCCTGTCTTCAGGCTGTTAAAAATTCTTCGTGTCAGCCTCCAATTTTACAAAATAAACTTGCTACTGGCCAATACGACATCATCTTTTGTTGGTTACCCAGCCATGTTGGAATTGTTGGTAATGCAATGGCTGATGCTGCAAAAGCAGCACTCAACAAATCTGTGACGCCACTTCTTGTACCATACAGTGATTATAAACCTGTCATTAGATGTTTCGTCAGATATCTAATGCAGAAAAAGTGGGACAACCAAGTGGGTATACATAAATTACATGCAATAAAAGCAAATATCGGTCATACCTACTTGGGCTGTCAGTCCAGATTTGACGAGGTAATTTTAAGACGATGTCGCATTGGCCATTCTCGTTATACTCATGAATATATATTAAAAGGTGAGGATCCTCCATTCTGCATGCCTTGTGATGAAAGAATCACGGTCAAGCATGTGCTGCTTGACTGCATTGATTTTTCCATCACAAGGGATAAATATTTCAAAGTTTCAGCTATGAAGGACCTTTTAACACAGGTAAGTTCTCATTTAATTCTTGTTAAAGGAAATTGAATTTATTCATAAATGTTGATAGATAAATTTTGTACATAAATACATAACTTTTATAATTGGAAGTATGAATCAATAACTGAGATTGTTAGTGGCTATATCCTCGAAGGGTGTTAAAGTAGTGTAAAATGATTGCCCCCCTGAGAGGGTATGTAAGACCACGTCTTTCAAAGAATGTTTATTTCTGCCACGTTTTTAATCGCAGCATATATGTTCCTTTAAATTTTGGCTGAATTTGTCAATAATCGCCAACAGCTGAGGGGATGATGTAAATCCGGCTGGGGTCCATGCAGGTAGCAAAAGAACTGTAAGTCCCCATTGACCCTAGCATGGTGATCTACCTTCAGATGCTGGCGATGACTATTTAGTGACATCTTTTTATTGTTGTATGCTAGTTTTAAACATTAAATCTGTGATATCCTAGTATGTTTACTGTCTATCACTGACAGGTTCTTATTTGGTTTAAATATATGTATAAATACTGTATAACTTCTCGTCACGATATGGCTGAAATATTGCCGATGTGACGTAGATGATAAACTCACTCACTCACTCACCTTGCTTAACGTCGTGTCTTCCAACAACCTACAAGCACTGAAGACACAAGACCACAAAACAATATAAACCTGTTAATGATGGGGCTTATATACCTGTATAATAATTGAACACTACGCTTGAATCATCGCTTCTTAGCGCACCTGGTCAGAAACTGTTAATTAAACAATGTCATCGATAGATCATGCACATTTAAGACGTGATTACAGTAAACTGATCTATTGTGTTTAGCAAATAATACTAGGCAGTTTTCTATTCGCAAGATTCGCATAAGTAAACAATGAATGTAAACAATGGAAACTGTTGAGTGAATGAGCAAGTGAGTATGGTTTTACGCCGCTTTTAGCAATATTTCAGCAATGTCACGACGGGGGATACCGGAAATGGGCTTCACACATTGTAGCCATGAAGGGAATCGAACCCGGGTCTTCGGCGTGACGAGCGAACGCTTTAACCACTAGGCTACCCGACCGCCCCGGCAACTGTTGAGGCAACTATTTATTGCTGTGTTTTTGTGTTGCGATCAACCAGAAATAAAAAAGGCAAATGTTGATTTGATTCACTGTTCAAATCGGCGTTAAACCAAACTTAATCACTCAATCTTTACCGCACCTGAATTGTAATGTGTATTGAATATTTGCAACATGGTAAAAGGGGACCTTGATTGGGATCATCTGGTCAATGGTCGTTTCAAGTCAGTACTAACTGCTAATTTAGAAATATATGCGAAACATGTATGTTCCTCAGGATACCGTATACCACAAAGATACATGTGTACGTGACGGTCAGTTGTGACGTGGGAGAAGACAGATATCCCGAATGCCCTGAAGTTGTTGGCTCTGGCGTCATACACCATTTGGCCACCAACGCCCCTTGACACCCCCACACACCACACACCACACACCACACACACCACACACACCACACACCCCCACACACCACACACACCCTATCATTTAGTATGGCATGGTTGTGATTCTTGGTGTGTGAGCAGGATCGAGGATTACACCAAGTGGTACATGTCAAAGACTTGCATTACACATAAATTATATGAAATTATTAAACCCAAACCACTCACCTACAAACGATTTCTCTACATTATATGGTTTATATCGTGCAAGGTGAGCTACAGTACTCCCAGGTATAATATCACAATAGGTGAACCGCGTATGCTGTTTTGAATGGACAGTCATCCTCTACAACAAATATGTGCAGTATTAATTAAGTTTTCAGTAACGATTTCTATGCACGGCTCAGTTCCACGATAGTGTGACCGTGTTTACTAATGCCAATATTATAATAATAATGTTAGTTCACGTCATGTTTGTATTCACGGGACAATTTTCATCAATCTAAATATTTGTGTTCAAACACCGTAAATAAAACAATCCTGAAAAATCCATTTTAGATGCCGTCTATATCATAATCTAGTGTTCATAAATAACCATGAAAAAGTGATGAAACACATGATTTGTCCACGTGATCTTGATAAAATACTATGAAACTCGCCTTGACGGGTAATAAATTTCTCAGAGGGGAAATAAATCTCTTATATCCGCCACGAGCAATACACCCTCCACGTGGATTTCTGAGAGGCAGAATAAATCCCTTATACCAAAATTTTAAAAAAAGCCTGACACTTTTTCCGAGTCAAAGGAGGCCACGTGACATAGCACAAGTTAACCTCAGCTCAATCGAACAGCTGTTTTCTATCAATTTTGAATTGTGGTAATTCGTTTACAGTGTCAAGTTAAAACATGTCTGTCGGTAAGATAAATCGTTGTAGCACAATCACTCGGGGTATATAGGATTTTATGCGTCCCTCGTTAGGTGTTATAAGCGTATTGTAACATTTACGTGTCTCAGCCGTTCTCTTGTATTTATTATGTCACCTGAACACACTTGAGAAGGAATGCGTGCTGTTTGTTCAAACACGGGTAAAATACCTTTGTCAGTCCGACCATGGCAATGCTGTAGCCTTAGGAAGATGCGCCGTGACCTATTCCAAGACCTTCTGCGAGGATCACCATAGCACCTTCCACAGAGATGCCTCTGTTGACTGCGTGAGCAGGCGGTGGTGGAAGGTAGGCAGTCCGCGCGCATGTGCTGTAGTCGCCAATTGAGTCAATAATCGACAGGAAAGTTGACACAGAGAAACTTGTAAATGCAAATACGTTGAATTGAGGCATTCCAAATTGACCTGCGTGTACATAATGTGATTGATAAAGCATACCCTGTGTACATCCATACATGGACTGCCAACATGAAGGTGTTAAATATAATTTTATCATAATTTTATTGCGTGATAGTAGTGTTATTGTAAAGCCACTAAACGTGGTCATCTCTAAGATGATATAGAAGCAGTTTGGGCATTAAGGGTGGAGCCTCTGATTGTTGTTCAAAATAATAATTATAAGCATATTCTGAATGGCTCGCATAGATTTGTTCACAAGAATGGAAAAAGTTAGGTGATATTGTTTTTCAAATTTCACACTATCGTTAGAGTAGAGTGACATCGATGGTAACTAATTTTATTTCATTCTGTCTGCGATGTATTGGCATCGGGCCATGAACAATCGCAATGCATCAACAGATCGATCAATAATTACGCTTCGAATCAAAGAATTAATGATCATAGTTAATTGTTCATCAGAAGCACAAAACATAATTTGATCTTGATATTTAAAAGAAATCTGACTCAAAGAGTTACAACACCGTGCAAAAAAAGTTATGGATCATGAACATTTTTCATGTATGCTGGTATTTTTTTTAAAGTATATCTCACCTTTTTCCATAATCCAGGCAACCTGTCTGGTATATCTCACCCTTTTCCATATCGATAATCCAGGCAACCTGTCTGGTATATCTCACCTTTTTCCATATCGATAATCCAGGCAACCTGTCTGGTATATCTCACCTTTTTCCATATCGATAATCCAGGCAACCTTTCTGGTATATCTCACCCTTTTCCATATCGATAATCCAGGCAACCTTTCTGGTATATCTCACCCTTTTCCATATCGATAATCCAGGCAACCTTTCTGGTATATCTCACCCTTTTCCATATCGATAATCCAGGCAACCTGTCTGTCACCATTCACCTGATGAAGGAGAAAGTACATACTCCGAAACGTTGTGTTCCTCATAATAAAGAAGATGACATCCATAAATTCTCTTCCTGTCCGATCATGTTTAGCTGATGAATTATGCTGTGTAAAACTGACAATTGTCACATGTGGATAGAATGTCGGTAATCAATAACAGCGTGAAATATGTGAATGGACATAAAGGATATTTGTCCATGTTTGATGATTTGAGTTGATATTTTGCATGAACTTATTTCAGAATTTTATTTGTAGCTTATACAATTATTGTAACCATTCACAACAGGCACACGAAAGGAGCGAGGTTTGGATTGGTGGGAGAAAGACACCGCCCACCATCCGGGTCACGAGACGTCAACAGAGTACCAGTATGAGGAAGGAAGTGATGTGTATGAGCCATCGTTAATCCCAGAACGCTGGAAGCGATCAAACTGGACCCGTTTTTCCCTGTCAAACCAAATTACCATTAACGAAGTGTAACCAAAGTATACATTTAATTTCCAACATGAAATCTGTTGATGATGGAATTCGGAAGCGCTGTCTCATATTTAAAGACCAATATATTTAGCAGTGTGTCAGTATAGATTGGAGTATGTTTACTATAGTGAGTGAGTAGGGTTTTACGCCGCCTTTAGAAATATTCCAGCAATATCACGGCGGGGGACACCAGAAATGGGCTTCACACATTTTACCCATGTCGGGAATCGAACCCGGGTCATCGGCGTTACGATCGAACGCTTTAACCACTAGGCTACCCGACCGCCCCTGTCTACTATAGAACATCACTAAAACATTATTTTCGTCAGTAGTTATAGTTGTCTCAAAGGCATGACTCCCTTAAGCCTGATGTTTTATTTTACATTAATTTATTTTTAATACGACAATGGAACGACACATTCAAGAGCCTACATCGTCATAACTGTATTGTAACAGTCATGGCATCAGCTATGCTAAACAGATCAACATGATCTGCCCTGTGGGTAAGCTGTAACGCGTCGCAGACTTCAAGCTATCAAGGTGCATAGGCAAATAAACATTTAAAAATTATTATGTTCAGTGGAAGGGGATTTTTCAAAAAGAGGAACTTGAAATTAATCGATCATGTGGAAGATATATGAAGAAGTAAAAACAAACAACTGCAGAAGTAGATTTAATCCAATTCCTGCTGACAACAAAACTTTTATGTTAGTGTGAGCGAGTCGGGGGAGGAAAGTCATAAAACCCGCGTTACCTCCGTGTTCATTAGTATATGCAATCGTATTTAAAGAAAATAGATAATTGTGCCACGACTTTGAAGTTGATGTCCAATCATGACTTTAGAAATGATTGAAAAAAAAGATTGATATACTGGGTATGGGAAGTGAAGCTTAACGTCTGTGGGTGTGTATGTTGTATGAAGATATGAACTTTTTGCTAAATCACGACATTATAGTATTAATTCTATTGTCTGTTGTATAATATGTATAACAACCTTCTGTTGTCACTGTTTAACCTACTCACGTTGATGTATGCAATTGTTGTTACTGTTAATCCTCCACCTACTGTATATATTCTGTACCATGTTCATAATTCAGCCTTTCTTGACAACGGTACAAGGATCTTTACCGAAACGTCACCTTCACAGTAAATTGTCTCTTCTTTGTCTCCTGTAACCAGTAGACTCATGCCTAGAAGTAAGCTGCCTTGGCATAGGGAAGGTGCTTGTCCCATGATTTTGGTTTCCAATCTGCATATAAACACGGGATCGGGTGGTCAGGCTCACTGACTTGGTTGATGCATGTCATCGTATCCCAGTTGAGTGGATCGAATATTGCTGAGTGCGGCGTTAAGCAACTGACAAACACAACACAAACAACAAACAAGGCATATAAACAGAGCATGGCACCCAAGGTATGGTCAAAACGCTCAACGGTTGAAGAGCTGTTGCCCTTGTTTTCACAATGCCAAGCAACTTCTTGGAAGAGTAGCCTAATTATGTCTGCTCTGGTCACTGTGTATTAGTGCATGTGTACCAAAGCGCAAAAGCACTCTTCCCCTATCTTTTTGGCTACTGTTCTTGCCTCAATATTTGAAATGGCGTAAGCGTCAGTCCACTTTGTAAAAGCATTGGAAACCACCGAAATGAACTTGTTACCAGTCTGTGAATGATCGAGGAGCCCCATAATGTCAGTAGTAAGTCGCCCCATAGGTGCTCTCTACTTAGAGGGTCGTTTCCGAGCAGAACACGTGTCACATTTAGAACATTGTTGTCTAATGCCTCTGTTCATGTCAATCCAATAATAATACTCTTGGATTTTTTAGAGTCTAATGCATCCAAAATGACCTCCCAAAGGGGAATCATGATTATCTGTCAGGAGATGGCGATGCTTACAAGTTGGCATGACAATCTGTCAATGCCATCTTTGATCTCCCACCTTGTATGGAGTACCCTTTTTACCTCACAAACACTTGAAGTCTCAGCATTGCAATAGCCCGCTGTGAATCAGCTGTGAGAGAATATTGTGATTGCGCCTCTACGGCAATCCTCTCTTTTTCCAGCTGAATCCTAGAGTCTGTTAACTTAGAGTTCAATGTAACATTGTCATCCACCAAATCTCGACCTAAGTCCGAGATGGTAGGTTGGCTGTTCCCTCCGTGTGTTGCGGAGCTGCTCTCCATGGGGATTGATTCACACACTGAGACGCCCAATGTCCAGGTTTAGGACAGTTTGAACAAAACGAATTTGTCACGCCTAGATGTTCCCTGAGCTCTGCGCATGCCCCTATTTTGGGTATCCCAAGGACTGCCATTGGGAGAATGGCTCATTGAATTGTTTTGTCTCATTGGGCTCTGTCTGTCTGTCTGTCTAATAGTTGCAACAATATTGACTTCTAATAGTTTACGTGACTCGGAGTATTAATTTTCCAGATTATTCAACTTCCGGATGATAGAGATCCATTCATACAATTTTCACCGCAATTTTGCCTTTTACAAGTGATGAAATCTGTTTCGATGGATGATCGAGTTTATTCTGGCGTTGACATTTAAATGCAGTGTTATCTAATACTTTACAAATATGCAATTATCATCACATATTTACTGCAACTTTATAACATGGTACATTACATCATATATGTTACTGCAATCTAATGCAGTATAATACATGACATCACATGATTACTCCAAGCATATGCAATATGATACATGACATCACTTGATTACTCAAAGCATATCCAATATGATACATGACATCACATGTTTTCTCAAAGCATATGCAATATGATACATGACATCACATGATTACTCCAACAATATGCAATATGATACATGACATCACATGATTACTCCATGCATATGCAATATGATACATGACATCACATGATTTCTCCAACAATATGCAATATCATACATGACATCACATGATTACTCCAACAATATGCAATATGATACATGACATCACATGATTACTCCAACAATATGCAATATGATACATGACATCACATGATTACTCCATGCATATGCAATATGATACATGACATCACATGATTTCTCCAACAATATGCAATATCATACATGACATCACATGATTACTCCAACAATATGCAATATGATACATGACATCACATGATTACTCCAACAATATGCAATATGATACATGACATCACATGATTTACTGCCACCATTCGCAGTATGAGAAATGACATCCTGTTGTAAGATACAGAGAGAATATCACTGTTTGTGACGTGGTATTACGGGGATGAAACGGGCCCATTTTGACCTTCTGAGTCGCCGTGGTATAAAGAGGGGATCATACACCTCCGACCCCTCTACATACGGGTTCTCAGCAGACGTGTTGTAGTCATCCTCCCACCAGTCCAGCCCCCGCTCGTGTCGTGTTCCTGTAGAAGCAGAAGCTTTTCATTTACACAATTATCGAGAAACATGCGTTTAACTAGCCACTAACATATAAATCTTATCATGTTGTGCAAATTCATCATTTCAACACCGGAGAAGAATCAGTCTTGAATATCTACCGAAACAGATTCCAAGGTGACATATAAGACAAATTACTTCCTAAATATTATTCTATAAGTCCAACTCTGGATAAACTAAAACAACTATATAGCTGCAACCTCTATGTTATAAGAAGATTTGCAAAGTATGTATTTCTCGCTCTCAAGAAAAGGAACACTCTTCTTAAAGATGTGCCTGTTATGTAGTACTATGCCATTGTAACAATGTGAGACAGTGTGTGTAACATGTGTTGGGACCCGATCCACGGGGCGTTTGTAGGTTATGACCGGCCTCAGTAACCCTCTGTGCATCCTTCTCAGCACTCCGATGAGTGTTGACCGCTTGTTCGTGGCTCGCGGGCGCTTTTGTGAATCGGTTCTCTGATGTAATAATCAGCGCTCTCTGTACATGTGAACTGACTAATCCAATGTACCTTGTATAATGGGCCGGTGGCCCCTTTACGGAATAAACGCATTCATTCATATAAAACAAATTAGTTATGTAAATTATAAGAATAGATCACTTAAAATCTATACTATTGCATGATGCTTTATTCCAATTATCAAAGTCAAAGAATATTCGCCGAAACAGACTCTAAAGGGCGTTAAATTTTAAATAGTGATAACATTATATGAATACATCCCTGAAACTCGGTGATGACACCAAATGGTGTAATATTATTATAAATATGATAACATCGTGTACATGTATCATGTTGACATGTAATGTGTCACATTTAGTGAGTAAGTGAGTATGGTTTTACGCCGCTTTTAGCAATATTCCAGCAATATCACGGCGGGGGACACCAGAAATGGGCTTCACACATTGTACCCATGTCGGGAATCGAACCCGGGTCTTTATCCACTAGGCTACCCGACCGCCCGTGTCACATTTAGCAAAATTCCTCTGAATGTATACTATATTGTCTTTACTTAACTTAAGGCCTGTGATGAAAATCTTACTTGTAATCAAAATATGTCTTTCCATGAATTTAATAAAAATGTACACGTCGTGTAGTTTGATGTGTAGAGGCAATTTGCTGGCGCTGATAGCATATCGCACGACCCGAAGGGACAAATCAAAATCATCAATTTTATCCTAAAGATTGGTACAGATGCTGTCATCATTTTGCGTTTCAATAAACAGGTCCAGATAGAACACTGAATGTGATAACGTACAGATCCCCAACAGTGGCTGCTGAAAATGTTGCCTGTGTCGTGAGCCAATGACATACGGAGATATATGTCGTGCACCGGTCTCGACGTTGGTGTACCCTCCATGTTATTTTATGTTCATAACACGGACATAAACTACATCCACCCATCAACTCATCCCCCCCTCGTGGCCGGTGGAAAACGAATTTATCTTACTGCACACCTAAATATATTGCACGTACGTCTTGTGCATGCTTGCTTTGGTCCAAATCGGTATGAATACCACAGTTAGGCATTTGTTAACTTCGTTCGTTTTTCACATTTATCGAAAAATATCAGACGAATACAAATTTAGGGTGATTCCCCAAGATCAAATTCTTTCGTCTTACATAATCAATTCGAGATAATAAATATTGTGGTTGGTATGTTGCAAATGCAATGCCAACAGTTCGGCAATTCGTGTGAAGAACATAAAAAATCTACCTTACATGTTTCCGGCGTATATTGAAATTTAATAGAATCCGACATTTATGTGCAAGATGAGATAATGCTGAATAAAGACTTTTATTATACCTGGCGTGGCGTTGTCTAGGACGCAGGCAATTACTCCGCCGATCAGCATTGGGTTGGACAGAAGGATCTTGATGAAACTGTCAGCATCTGAATTACCTGAAAGACACACAAAACTCAAGTCTTGCAGTGGTGTAATTAGCTTAAACAGACGAACAAGAGAACAGTTGTGTAATGTGTGACCCGTTCTCAACGCTGGAGGACATTCATTGGCACGCTAATATAACCTGACAACTAGCAGGAGACGGGTAATTGCTATCTTCATCCTCTGATTCCCATTAAGACATTCACCACATTAATCCTATTTTCAGTTGCTACTTTTTATTAACAGTCGATTCAAGCACAGGGTTAGCTTGGTTCGTGTTTAACGCCGCTCTCAGCAATATTCCAGCTATATTTCGGCGATCTGTAAATAATCGAATATTGACCAGACAATCCAGTGATTGATATGTAGCGCATCCACCTACGCTAAAAGCAAACGAGTCTGACCACCTGATCCCACAGTTGCCTCTTACGACAAGCATCTGTTGCTGAAGACCAATTCTAACCCGGATCTTCACGGGTAATCTTAAGACGTTCTGAAGAATACATACTGTACTGATGGTAGTATTAATACTACTAGCCTTTGTGTTGAAAGATGAACTGTTTCGCGAACAAAGGAATGTACAGTACCAGATGAAAAGAGATTATTGGCTCATTGGACTATAACTGTACCTGTTTTGATTGCATCTGGACGGGTGGTAACCCAGTCGGGAATCATGAACCCAACAAAGAGAGAAGTGCCAATGATGACAACGTTCCGAGTGGATGACAGATCTACAACCTGTAGGTTGGAGAGAATGAAACCCACGAGTGGCCCATACAGAATGAGCATAGAGCCCCCCAGCACAGAGTAGGGAATGGTGACAAAGACGGCCCCCAGTTTGGTGAAGATGCTCAGAAGAATGAAGATTACTCCTGTCAGTTGTAGAACGCGACGGCTGGACACCTAAGGTGGTAGAACAACAATATTAAGACAGTTTCATGTATTGAAAGGACTTGAAGCCTAAAATTTGTGATTCACGCAATGATATAGTAACTTGAAATTTTCTCAATACAAAAATACTCCCATTGATAAAACGTGTATGCACTGTTTCGAAAAAAATATTATTATTATATCATACATTTATACAATGAATCTATCCAGGAACTAGTATCTGCTCAAATGCGGTTTTATTTCTACCCCGACCAGTGGATCCGTTTGCATTCCATTTGATAAACTAAATAAGCTGAGCATAGTGATGATTTGAGTTTAGATATGATTTCTTAGTAGGCAATCAACCCTATTGAACGTGATTTTCTTTTTGTACGTTGCTTGTCGCAACTATAATGTGCATTGTAACATTACCGGTGTGTCATAGTTGTAAAGTGCATTGTAACATTACCTGTGTGTCATAGCTATAAAGCGCATTATCATACCCCATGTCAGAATGATGAGATGTGATTGGTCCATGTGATCTTGATGAAATACTATGTAACCCGCCCTGGCGGAAAATACATTTCTCAGCGGGGAAATAAATCTCTTATACCCCGCCACAAGCAATACAGTCTGCACGTGGATTTCTGAGAGGCAGAATAAATCCCTTATCCTTGTTCCGAGACAGAAGAAGTCACGTGACATAGCACAAGTTAACCTCAGCTCAATCGAACAGCTGTTTTCTATCAATTTTGAATTGTGGTAATTCTTTTACAGTGTCATATTAAAACATGTCGGTAAGATAAATTCGTTGTAGTATGATCACTCGGGGTACATGGAGTTTTATGCGTCCTTCGTCAGGTTTTATAAGTGCATTGTAACATTTGCGTGTCTCAGCCGTTCTCTTGTATATATTATGTCACCTGAACACACTTGAGAAGGAATGCGTGCTGTTTGTTCAAAAACGGGTAAAATACCTTTGTCAGTCCGATCATGGAAATGTTGTAGCCATAGGAAGATGTGCCATGACCTATTCCAAGACCTCCTGCGAGGATCACCATAGCACCTTCCACAGAGATGCCTCTGTTGACTGCGTGAGCAGGCGGTGGTGGAAGGTAGGCAGTACGTGCGCATGCGCTGTAGTCGCCGATTGAGTCAATAATCGACAGGAAAGTTGACATCATGAAACTTGTGAATGCAAATGCGTTGAATTGAGGCATTCCAAATTGACCTGAATGTACACAATGTGATTGATAAAGCATATCCTGTGTACATCCATACATGGACTGCCAACGTGCAGGTGTTAAATAGAATTTTCTTACGGTGAGTTTTTAGGCAGTCAGTGAACTATTGTTATTGCAATTATTGCAAAGCCATAACACGTGAAGATTATTGTTCAAAATAATAATTATGAGCATATGGATCTTAATGGCTCGCATAGATTTGTTCACAAGAATTGAAAAAGTTGAGTGATATTGTTTTTCCATGTCACTCTATCGTTAGAGTAGAGTGACATCGATGGTAACTAATTTTATTTCAGTCTGTCTGCGATGTATTGGCATCGGGCCATGAACAATCGCAATGCATCAACAGATCGATCAATAATTACGCTTCGAATCAAAGAAGTGATTATCATAGTTAATTGTTCATCAGAAGCCTAAAACACAATTTGATCTTGATATTAAAAACAAATCTGACTCAACGAGTTACGACACCGTGCAAAAAAAGTCATGGATAATCTTTTTCAATTTTTTTTTTTTTTTTTGGGGGGGGGGGGGGGGAACTTTATGAAATTTGGTGCTCTTACTTCACTACCAAAATATATTCCCCAACATGGCCATCATCCCACCCCAACTGTTTTTTCAATATATTTGCCTGGGTAAGGGAAGGAAAACCAGCTGCTGTCACTGATGACGTGTGTCCGTGAGTCTGTACGGGCGTAGTACTGGATGTTCTTAGGGTCCGGAGACAGAGAACCAGTCACAGTCAAGATGGCTGACAGAGCCCAACCCACAACCATAGATATCATCACCTACACAGCGAAGAAATGGTATGTCAAGCAGCGTGCTGTATAAAGGGTCAGTATTATTCATATCATGTGAATACAGTACAACCAGTGATGCCACCTTACCACATTAGAAAATGTGGCATTATAACCAGGTTGGTTTGGTTGGTTGGTTTGTTTTACGCCGCACTCAGCAATATTCCAGCTATATGACGGCGGTAAATAATCGAGACTGGACCAGACAATCCAGTGATTGTTAACATGAGCATCGATCCACACAATTGGGATCGATGACATGCTTCAACCAAGTCAGCAAGACTGACCACCCGACCCCGTTAGTAGCCTCTTACGACAAGCATAGTCGCCTTTGCGGCAAGCATGGGTTGCTGAAGACCAATTTCACCCCGGATTTTCCCGGGCCCATTATAACCAGGTAGGTGAATGATTGATTGATATTATAATAAAAGCGACAAAACCCTTTTCATGTGTGTTAGAAATATCTGCCAAAAAAACAGTCGACTTCACGATTCCGACTATATCATGAGCAGGTTTTTGTGTGTTGGTATCAAAACCAGATTGGTATTATCAAAAGGTAATTTTGGTCCTAGAAACAATGGTATTATAACCAGGTTGTACGGTATGTGAATGTCCTTACTGCAAATGTTTTGTGATTGCCAGTCCATGACAAGTGAAAGCCCTTCTGTCGGCTCCAGGCCGGGAATGGAGTGGAAATATTTGACATGCTGGTCGACAGAATGAAGGCAATGGCAGCAGTTCTGGAAGAAGATCAGCATATAATGTTTCACAAATCTTGACAGCACAAAGTGTCAGAACAGTGTCAATTTTACTTTCATCATCTCCGTGGATATTCAGAGGCAGAAGTTTTCAACCACGGAAACAATAAAAAGGCGACGGGTTTCAATTCAATATTTTTTTCTGTAACAGGCGGAACAAAACTAAGTGTTTGTGACCCACAAAACATTACGTTTCAGAACATCCAGCATGTCATGTGAACGATTAATGTTTTATCTTAAATCTGTGGACAAAGCCCTCTACAGCATGACTTCTTCACATCCCAACCCTCTTGACAAGTAATGGTCAGGCCCTTACTTTGACGGTTACGGACCCGTGACGATCAGGGGTGGAATTGGTCTTCAGCAACCCATGCTTGTCGTAAAAGGCGACTATGCTTGTCGTAAGAGGCGACTATGCTTGTCGTAAAAAGGCGACTATGCTTGTCGTAAAAGGCGACTAACGGAAGCGGGTGGTAAATAGGCTCTCTGACTTGGTTGATGCATGTCATATCCCAGTTGCGTGGATCAATGCTCATGATGTCAATCACTGTATTGTCTGGCCCAGACTCGATTATTTACAGACCGCCGCCATATAGCTGGGATGCTTCTGAGAACTGCGTTAAACAAGAAACATGTCTGAAGTATCTTGACTTACACAACAGCAATTCCCCAGTGAGTTTCCGAGAACTTCGAGGCGACTTTTGACAGGAAGAGCCCAGCCAATGTTATTGCAGGAACGACGGTCACGGGACCAATGAAACGTAGCAATAAACCAACCAATCCTGTAGCTCCTATCAAAGTGTGTATGACTCCAGCGAGCATAAGACTTCCCATCAACTGCAAAAGAGAGTGTCAAAGCTTCTTTCTGTATTACATATACTTCTAATTTGAGTAATATTTACCATTCCACGTTTTGATTTAACTGGAAACCTGAAAACTTCAGTCCAGTTTATACTTTGAAAATGAAATATGATCATGTTATAAAATGACATAAAAACTCAGCTATCAACTGCATATTAAGAATTGTAATTAATAGAAATCTTTGAACACTCTGCTACATTATATGTACAACAAACAGCGACATATCAGTGTTGAGTGCCATACACACATTCACTACCACATTATGGGGCCGCACGGGTGCCCCATTCGTCTGACGCGCCGCAATTCGCTGCGAAGAGTTGCGTCCCTTGGGCACACCAGAAACCTATGATTGTTTGTAACAATCCCGGTTCGGCCCGATCATGTTTCTAAGGTTGTTAGCACCGGTTTCGCCCAAGCGGTAAGTAAACGTCTGACACCAGCATCACTTCGGTCTTTTCTCCCACATGAAGCTGACACAACGTAATATATTTAAAATCCTGTTAAAAGTTTCGCGACAACCTGGTATCATCACTATTTGATATTGATTAATACACACATGATCGTGATTAATCGGAATCGTAGTCGACTCTGCCTTTAGCAGAGATTTTTTTATGAATATGGAAAGGTTTTGTCGCTTTTATTAATATTAAACATGTTGAAATGAGAGAGGAAATATGAATATTTTCTTTATTATTGTTTGCTGTATAAAGCTTAACTATTAAAACCATAAATTATTTAAAACATAACATAATATATTGGAAATACTATGGAAATGTGGAACAATATAACTATTTATCCTCGGACGACCTTATTACAATAACTAATACAATATCATTATTATTTCAATGCCAGTAAAATCGAACATGTAAATATTCATTTTACAAATGGCGATCAGGATACTATCCTTTTTAAAATTATTCTTTCGTAACCATCATATTTTTTTCAACTATTGTTAGATGTTCATTTAAAGCGACTGATCACCTGTTGTATTTTATTATCGATGAACTCATCCGGCACAGGCAGCAGCCCGCGAGTGTTGAGGGACACATTCACTGTTGTGTTTTCATACAACTCTGCTGGAAATCAGAAATGGAATGTAAATCAAATATTGGAAAAATATTTATATGAACATGAAATATATTTCAGTAATTGCGTAGCACGTATTATTCTGTGAATATTCATAATGGCATGAACTTTCATTTATATGAAGCCAAAAATATGCTTATCTGGACAGAAGCAAGAGGACAATTACTTAAAATATGAAAAAAGTTACCTTTCACGTTCAATGTAAAAGAATATTTGGTGGCTGGGAATGTCATTTATGACTAATATGAAGGGATTCAGAATACATTACATGAACTCTTAGAGACTGAAATGTAGGTACTTCTCAAAATTAAACTTCTCATTATCTCTATTGATTATGCCTACCAAGTGATTCCTGGGTTGGACACTTCCACTCTGCAAAGGATGTCATGGTAAGCAACGGTATCAAGTAGTAGGTATCCGGGCCTTGGAACACTGGGAGTCTGCAGTATACATGTATGTCATGGAATCACGTTTTGTTCGACGAAGAGGACAGTTAACTTGTAAATCAGAAGTATATATGAAGGGGAACACATTTCCATTCCTTTCTTAATAATATGAAGGAAGATATTGCCATTCCTCTCATGAGTACAAATGAAGCAAGATATTTCCATTCCTCCCATGAGTACAAATGAAGGAGGATATTTCCATTCCTTTCATGAGTACAAATGACGGAAGATATTTCCATTCCTCTCATAACAAATGACGGAAGATATTTCCATCCCTCTCATGAGTACAAATGAAGGAAGATATTTCCATTCCTCTCATAACAAATGACGGAAGATATTGCCATTCCTCCCATGAGTACAAATGAAGGAAGATATTTCCATTCCTCTCATAACAAATGAAGGAAGATATTTCCATTCCTCTCATAACAAATGACGGAAGATATTTCCATTCCTCTCATAACAAATGACGGAAGATATTTCCATTCCTCTCATAACAAATGACGGAAGATATTGCCATTCCTCTCATAACAAATGACGGAAGATATTGCCATTCCTCTCATAACAAATAAAGGAAGATATTTCCATTCCTCTCATGAGTACAAATGAAGGAAGATATTGCCATTCCTCCCATGAGTACAAATGACGGAAGATATTGCCATTCCTTTCATGAGTACAAATGACGGAAGATATTTCAATTCCTCTCATGAGTACAAATGAAGGAAGATATTGCCATTCCTCCCATGAGTACAAATGACGGAAGATATTTCCATTCCTCTCATGAGTACAAATGAAGGAAGATATTGCCATTCCTCCCATGAGTACAAATGACGGAAGATATTGCCATTCCTTTCATGAGTACAAATGACGGAAGATATTGCCATTCCTCTCATGAGTACAAATGAAGGAAGATATTGCCATTCCTCCCATGAGTACAAATGAAGGAAGATATTGCCATTCCTCCCATGAGTACAAATGACGGAAGATATTGCCATTCCTTTCATGAGTACAAATGAAGGAAGATATTGCCATTCCTTTCATGAGTACAAATGAAGAAAGATATTGCCATCCCTCTCATACGTACAAATGACGGAAGATATTGCCATTCCTTTCATGAGTACAAATGAAGAAAGATATTGCCATCCCTCTCATACGTACAAATGAAGGAAGATATTTCCATTCCTCCCATGAGTACAAATGACGGAAGATATTTCCATTCCTTTCATGAGTACAAATGAAGAAAGATATTGCCATCCCTCTCATAAGTACAAATGACGGAAGATATTTCCATCCCTCTCATGAGTACAAATGAAGGAAGATATTTCCATTCCTCTCATAACAAATAAAGGAAGATATTGCCATTCCTCTCATGAGTACAAATGAAGGAAGATATTGCCATTCCTCCCATGAGTACAAATGACGGAAGATATTGCCATTCCTTTCATGAGTACAAATGACGGAAGATATTTCAATTCCTCTCATGAGTACAAATGAAGGAAGATATTGCCATTCCTCCCATGAGTACAAATGACGGAAGATATTTCCATTCCTCTCATGAGTACAAATGAAGGAAGATATTGCCATTCCTCCCATGAGTACAAATGACGGAAGATATTGCCATTCCTTTCATGAGTACAAATGACGGAAGATATTGCCATTCCTCTCATGAGTACAAATGAAGGAAGATATTGCCATTCCTCCCATGAGTACAAATGAAGGAAGATATTGCCATTCCTTTCATGAGTACAAATGACGGAAGATATTGCCATTCCTCTCATGAGGACAAATGAAGGAAGATATTGCCATTCCTCCCATGAGTACAAATGACGGAAGATATTGCCATTCCTTTCATGAGTACAAATGACGGAAGATATTTCCATTCCTTTCATGAGTACAAATGAAGAAAGATATTGCCATCCCTCTCATACGTACAAATGACGGAAGATATTGCCATTCCTTTCATGAGTACAAATGAAGAAAGATATTGCCATCCCTCTCATACGTACAAATGAAGGAAGATATTGCCATTCCTCCCATGAGTACAAATGAAGGAAGATATTTCCATTCCTTTCATGAGTACAAATGAAGAAAGATATTTCCATTCCTTTCATGAGTACAAATGACGGAAGATATTGCCATTCCTGTCATGAGTACAAATGACGGAAGATATTGCCATTCCTCTCATGAGTACAAATGACGGAAGATATTGCCATTCCTCCCGTGAGTACAAATGAAGAAAGATATTGCCATCCCTTTCATGAGTACAAATGAAGGAAGATATTGCCATTCCTCTCATGAGTACAAATGACGGACGATATTTCCATTCCTCCCATGAGTACAAATGACGGAAGATATTGCCATTCCTTTCATGAGTACAAATGACGGAAGATATTTCAATTCCTCTCATGAGTACAAATGAAGGAAGATATTGCCATTCCTCCCATGAGTACAAATGACGGAAGATATTTCCATTCCTCTCATGAGTACAAATGAAGGAAGATATTGCCATTCCTCCCATGAGTACAAATGACGGAAGATATTGCCATTCCTCTCATGAGTACAAATGAAGGAAGATATTGCCATTCCTCCCATGAGTACAAATGAAGGAAGATATTGCCATTCCTCCCATGAGTACAAATGACGGAAGATATTGCCATTCCTTTCATGAGTACAAATGAAGGAAGATATTGCCATTCCTTTCATGAGGACAAATGAAGAAAGATATTGCCATCCCTCTCATACGTACAAATGACGGAAGATATTGCCATTCCTTTCATGAGTACAAATGAAGAAAGATATTGCCATCCCTCTCATACGTACAAATGAAGGAAGATATTTCCATTCCTCCCATGAGTACAAATGACGGAAGATATTGCCATTCCTTTCATGAGTACAAATGAAGAAAGATATTGCCATCCCTCTCATAAGTACAAATGACGGAAGATATTTCCATCCCTCTCATGAGTACAAATGAAGGAAGATATTTCCATTCCTCTCATAACAAATAAAGGAAGATATTGCCATTCCTCTCATGAGTACAAATGAAGGAAGATATTGCCATTCCTCCCATGAGTACAAATGACGGAAGATATTGCCATTCCTTTCATGAGTACAAATGACGGAAGATATTTCAATTCCTCTCATGAGTACAAATGAAGGAAGATATTGCCATTCCTCCCATGAGTACAAATGACGGAAGATATTTCCATTCCTCTCATGAGTACAAATGAAGGAAGATATTGCCATTCCTCCCATGAGTACAAATGACGGAAGATATTGCCATTCCTCCCATGAGTACAAATGAAGGAAGATATTGCCATTCCTTTCATGAGTACAAATGACGGAAGATATTGCCATTCCTCTCATGAGTACAAATGAAGGAAGATATTGCCATTCCTCCCATGAGTACAAATGACGGAAGATATTGCCATTCCTTTCATGAGTACAAATGACGGAAGATATTTCCATTCCTTTCATGAGTACAAATGAAGAAAGATATTGCCATCCCTCTCATACGTACAAATGACGGAAGATATTGCCATTCCTTTCATGAGTACAAATGAAGAAAGATATTGCCATCCCTCTCATACGTACAAATGAAGGAAGATATTGCCATTCCTCCCATGAGTACAAATGAAGGAAGATATTTCCATTCCTTTCATGAGTACAAATGAAGAAAGATATTTCCATTCCTTTCATGAGTACAAATGACGGAAGATATTGCCATTCCTTTCATGAGTACAAATGACGGAAGATATTGCCATTCCTCTCATGAGTACAAATGACGGAAGATATTGCCATTCCTCCCGTGAGTACAAATGAAGAAAGATATTGCCATCCCTTTCATGAGTACAAATGAAGGAAGATATTGCCATTCCTCCCATGAGTACAAATGACGGACGATATTTCCATTCCTCTCATGAGTACAAATGACGGAAGATATTGCCATTCCTCCCATGAGTACAAATGACGGAAGATATTGCCATTCCTCTCATACGTTCAAATGAAGGAAGATATTGCCATCCCTCTCATACGTTCAAATGACGGAAGATATTGCCATCCCTCTCATACGTACAAATGACGGAAGATATTGCCATTCCTCCCATGAGTACAAATGACGGAAGATATTACCATTCCTCTCATGAGTACAAATGAAGGAAGATATTGCCATTCCTCCCATGAGTACAAATGACGGAAGATATTGCCATTCCTTTCATGAGTACAAATGACTGAAGATATTGCCATTCCTCTCATCAGTACAAATGAAGGAAGATATTGCCATTCCTCCCATGAGTACAAATGAAGGAAGATATTGCCATTCCTCCCATGAGTACAAATGACGGAAGATATTGCCATTCCTTTCATGAGTACAAATGAAGGAAGATATTGCCATTCCTTCAATGAGTACAAATGAAGAAAGATATTGCCATCCCTCTCATACGTACAAATGACGGAAGATATTTCCATTCCTTTCATGAGTACAAATGAAGAAAGATATTTCCATTCCTTTCATGAGTACAAATGACGGAAGATATTGCCATTCCTCCCATGAGTACAAATGACGGAAGATATTGCCATTCCTCTCATGAGTACAAATGACGGTAGATATTGCCATTCCTCTCATAAGTACAAATGAAGGAAGATATTGCCATCCCTCTCATACGTACAAATAAAGGAAGATATTGCCATTCCTCTCATGAGTACAAATGAAGAAAGATATTGCCATCCCTCTCATACGTACAAATAAAGGAAGATATTGCCATTCCTCCCATGAGTACAAATGACGGAAGATATTGCCATTCCTCTCATGAGTACAAATGAAGGAAGATATTGCCATTCCTCCCATGAGTACAAATGAAGGAAGATATTGCCATTCCTCCCATGAGTACAAATGACGGAAGATATTGCCATTCCTCTCATGAGTACAAATGACGGAAGATATTTCCATTCCTTTCATGAGTACAAATGACGGAAGATATTTCCATTCCTTTCATGAGTACAAATGAAGAAAGATATTTCCATTCCTTTCATGAGTACAAATGACGGAAGATATTGCCATTCCTCCCATGAGTACAAATGACGGAAGATATTGCCATTCCTCTCATGAGTACAAATGACGGAAGATATTTCCATTCCTTTCATGAGTACAAATGACGGAAGATATTTCCTTTCATGAGTACAAATGAAGAAAGATATTTCCATTCCTTTCATGAGTACAAATGACGGAAGATATTGCCATTCCTCCCATGAGTACAAATGACGGAAGATATTGCCATTCCTCTCATAAGTACAAATGACGGAAGATATTGCCATTCCTCTCATAAGTACAAATGAAGGAAGATATTGCCATCCCTCTCATACGTACAAATAAAGGAAGATATTGCCATTCCTCTCATGAGTACAAATGAAGGAAGATATTGCCATCCCTCTCATACGTACAAATAAAGGAAGATATTGCCATTCCTCCCATGAGTACAAATGACGGAAGATATTGCCATTCCTCTCATGAGTACAAATGACGGAAGATATTTCCATTTCTCCCATGAGTACAAATGACGGAAGATATTGCCATTCCTCCCATGAGTACAAATGACGGAAGATATTGCCATTCCTCTCATGAGTACAAAAGAAGGAAGATATTTCCATTCCTTTCATGAGTACAAATGAAGAAAGATATTGCCATCCCTCTCATACGTACAAGTTTTGCAGTATAGATACTATGATTTGGCTGTTGACAACGAACACGTGGATCGTTGCCTATGTTTTTTATTTACAGGTTTTGTCTGGTCTACACTAGGTTATTCACACATCGACGTGATGGTGCAGAGTATTTTATACAACGGCGTTCAATTACATTATACCATGAAGTTTGAAAATGATTCTGTTCTAATTTGTCAATCAGAGGTTTAAAAATACAATACCAACAACTGAATGAAACAAAAGGTTTGACAACTTAATCACAGATGCAGCATGTGTATAACAGTATGTGTGGCAATATATTTTACAGGAGAGAAGGAAAGATAGTTTTGTTATTTGGAGGGACAGCAGACAGCTTGAACTCTACATCCATCTAATCCACATCTATTGAGTGAGTATGTCCCTCTCTTGTTTGTTTTGTTGTTCAACGCCGCACTCAGCTATTTTCAGGCTCTCTGACGGCGGTCTGTAAAATAATCGAGTCTAGACAAGACAATCCAGTGATTAATATCATGAGCATCGATCCACGAAATTGAGATACGATGACATGCATATTCTACCCCGGATCTTCACGGGTTCCCTCTTTTGACTTTTGCCATATGTTCCTGTGTTTTTTCAGGTAAACAGCTGACTTGCATTTGCATGTGTTGCACGAGTGCCTCGGTGAGGCAGGATACGCTCACCATTTCGCGAATACCTGGTATCATCACTTATTTGATAGTGATTCATAAACAAATGCTCGTGATGCAGTCGGCATCGTACAATAGAGATTTCTTTAGGAGTGAGTGAGTTGGGTTTTGTCCTCTGTATACTGTTTGACATAAATCACTTCTAGCTTATACCATACAAGACCAGTCCAGTGAATGAGTGAGTGAGTTAGGTTTAGCGCCGCTTTAAACAATATTCCAGTTATATCGCGGCGTGTCAGCTTAATGTGGGAGGAAAGCCCGAAGTGATGCAGGTCTCAGACGTTTACCACTTCGGTGAAACCCACGAGCACGGGTATGGTGCTGACAAACCTAGAAACATAATCGGGGCGAACCGGGATTCGAACCCAGAATCATAGGTTTCTGGCGTACCCAAGGGACGCAACTCTGCACAGCGAATCGCGGCTCCTGAGACGACTGGGCCACCCGTGCCCCAGATTTCTTTAGGCTATGAAGGGGTTTTGTCGTTTGTATTCAATGTAGATCTGAGTGGAATTTAGATCTGAAGCCTGTACATTATATGTGGACACGAATACACCCTCAATACACTTATCAGAAATCGTAGATGTTAACGTTACACTGAGAAATACTTATAGTAGATATAGTTGCGCGGTGAACAATTGATGACAACGAACCTGATACCGAAGGTCGACATGAGGAATGTTGTCAGGCCAGTCACAAACATTGTAGAAGACAGAACCTTGGTTTTAAGGAGCTCGTTGTCTCCGGCGCACATGCATTCAGCGAAGACGAGAGTCACGGAGAGACACCTTGAAATACTGACCAATACTTGCTGAGAAGGACAAAACCACATTATCGAGATAAGACTTAAACGACTTGGACAATTTACATAAGTAAACATATAACCATGAATAACGAACTTTTGAGCACGGGTTGAACAAGGAATTTGGAATAATGGTTTGCTTTTATCTCTTGTTGGTCTGTTGGTTTGTTGTTTAACGCCACTAAACAATATTCCAGCTATATGACGGCGGTGTGTAAATAATCGAGTCTGGACCAGACAATCCAGTGATTGATATCATGAGCATCGATCCACACAACTGGGACCAATGACATGCATCAACCAAGTCAGCGAGCCTGACCACCCGATCCCGTTAGTCGCCTCTAACGACAAGCATAGTCGCCTTTTACGGCAAGCATGGGTTGCTGAAGACCTATTCTACCCCGGATCTTCACGGGCCAATGGACTTCAGTTCAGAAATAATGAGTGAGTGAGTATGGTTTTACGCCGCTTTTAGCAATATTCCAGCAATATCACGGCGGGGGACACCAGAAATGGGCTTCACACATTGTACCCATGTCGGGAATCGAACCCGGGTCTTCGGCGTGACGAGCGAACGCTTTAACCACTAGGCTACCCGACCGCCCCTCAGAAATAATGAAACCGAGTCATAATTACGTTTCCTCAATCCATTTGAACGACATGCTAATAACTGAATGTTTAGAGACTTTAGTATTTCAGTGATTACGCTTTACCTGCATTGCGAGGCCGAAGGTGACATGGGCTGGGGGGATATCACTGAGACTGTAGATCATCTTTGGTGTCTCAGTCGTTACATGTAAATCCACTCGTTTGGTATTTTCATTATCCTCCGTTGCCAGATCTGCGTCAGGGCCATCCATGTCATTTTGATGTGTCTTATACACCGTTGTTGCTAACATTGTGTTGTTTTCCCCAGACAATTCAATGTCCGCCATGTTTCTCTTGGAAAACAGTGAATACATGAGTTACTGAATTTAACGCATCTGTCATGTAACGAATAAAAACATATGAGAAAGGTAAACACCACTTATCGGCACATGTACCGCTACAAAGTGTCAGTGAGCTGACTCACATCGCTTCGTTACTGTGTATATCCCCTTTCAGCAACAGTTGTATTGGGGTGGGACCGTCTTTGATCTGATAGAACCGGGGTCAGCAGACATCAACTTTCAAAGCTCCCGTAAAACCTCAGTTTAAAGCAAAGTCCATTGTTTGATTCCGACTTTAACATATGCATATGTGTATTCATTACACAAGTTTTATCACAAGATATACATGTACATGTCAAGATTAATTGCATACATTTGCGTTGTGTCGTTGATCCTATCGACAACTGGTTTAATATGTCAAACATTGCACAAAATACTTCAGCTTCAGTAGAAAGGGAGTGAATATTCGCTGCAGAAACTTGGGGTAATACATTTAGGCAAGAAGAAGGCATCCCCATGGGCGCCAATTGTTCTCCCCTTCTTGCTGATCCGTTTCTTTATGCGAATGAATCAGAATTTCTGCTCGGATTGGCAAAATCAAAACTAGGTAATTTGGTGAAGACATTTATCTTCAGTTTCAGGTCTATCGATGATCTGATATCGTTCAATAACCACCAAGCAGCCAATTCTCTTGCACTTCTCCCAAGATTTCAAAGAGCGTCGTGCAACTCTTGCTCAGAAGTTGTATGACCAAGGTTGCAACATTCAACATTCAGAAAAGCTTTCAAAACGTTTCATAGTAGACATGTGGAGGACTGTCCAAATTTGACTCACCAGTGACAAAAATGATGTCCGATGCAATTGCCTACTTTGACTTTTTCCATAATTAACATGTTTCTTTTTCAGGTGAACAGTTGACTTGCCTTTGCATGTCTTTGTGGTAGGTACCACCAGTGGGACAGGATACAATCTGCTTTTCGGAAACACCGGGAAAGATCACTTTTTGATGGTAATTCATAAATAATTGCTCCTTGTGTAGTCGAAATCGTACAATCGACCTTGCTTTCAGCAAAGATTTGTTAAAAATACGGAAAGGGTTTTGTCACTTTATTCATTTGTAATTAACATTCGCATAGAACAGTATATGTAGACTGTGTCCAAGAAATAGTATTGGAATTACAAATAGCAAAACAAAATCGTTGTTTTCATGGTGGACACGTGAGGCAAACATTCTTTACGATATTACTTTGTACATGTATATACAGTAAACTACGGTTATAACGAACTCAAAGGGACAACTAATTTTAGTTCGTTGTAGCCGTAGTTCGTTATATGCATATATACAGCATAACTACAGCAAATAGTCGGGACAAAAAAGTAAGTTCGTTATATCCGTCAGTTCGTTATAAGCGTGTTCGTTATAAACGTAGTTTACTGTATATTTAATATACCATGCGGGCGTCAAACATACACTGCACTTTTAACCCTGGCCACGAGCAGTGACAGACGGAAGGACGGACAAACAAACTGAAGGAGTCGGTTTGTATATGATGAGCTTATTTCGTACAACACGCATACCCCAAACGTAAGTTAATATCACTTAAGGGGGCACGGGTGGCCCAGTCGTCTAAGGCGCCACGATTCGCTGTGCAGAGTCGCTTCCCTTGGCCACGCCAGAAACCTATGATTGTGGGTTCGAATCACGGTTCGCCCCGATTATGTTTCTAGGTTTGTCAGCACAATACCCGTGCTCGTGGGTTTCACCGAAGTGGTAAACGTCTGAGATCTGCATCACTTCGGGCTTTCCTCCCACATTAAGCTGACACGCCGCGATATAACTGGAATAGTGTTAAAAGCGGCGTTAAACCCAACTCACTCACTCACTCACTAATATCACTTAACATTTGCGTGTAACCAAACTAGTAGATTATTACTTACCTTGGAATCGTTATGAATATTTGATCGGACAAGCAGATGTCCATGGGTTGACAATCCCATGTCGGGAAGGTCATATATATAGATACTATGTACTGCTCGGTACAGTTGTTACACGTTTCATCCCCTGATAAGTTCATCGTTTGCTTTAGCTATTAATAATATGTGTTATTTATTCGTAGAACTATTGTTGTCAAGACAATTGGTGTGTCATATTGAAACGGAAAGCTTTATTGTGGGTTTTCACGTTCTCAATATTTAGTGTTTGAATACCAGGCACTATCGGGTTTTCACTTTAATGAAGAGCATGTTCACAAATTATGAATGTTACGGTAGAATAGTTACGAATAAACTGAGGAACAAATGAAACTATTATACCTCTCTGTTGATGTTTCACATGTTGAACATATATTAAGCTGGTGATAAAATATGAAAAATGAACTATTCTGGCTCTTTGTCAGAATATTTCAACATGGTTTTATTTTTTTAATATACAGTAAACTACGGTTATAACGAACTCAAAGGGACTACTAATTTTAGTTCGTTATAACCGTAGTTCGTTATAAGTACATATACAGCATGACTACAGCAAGTAGTCGGGACCAAAAAGTAAGTTCGTTATATCCGTCAGTTCGTTATAAGCGTGTTCGTTATAACCGTAGTTTACTGTAATTTGATTTGAAACATTTGAAAAAATAAAAAATAATATGCTGATGGGTATCTTAGACCTCTTATCTTTGAAAATAAAAAAATGTTTCCTTTTCGGCTCACATTTATATTTGAAGCATTGCAGGTTGCAAATTCCCCTGTCTTCATTGAACCCATTTAACTTTACACAAAATTCCCCTAAAACAGATTACTTTTGAAAAACTGTTGTAGGAATGAGTGATGGTTACAAAGACATAATCAAATTGATAATGATAGAAAAACTATTAGTCACACGGCAACAATACATTTATGAACACAGTGCAATGTCATTTTATCCCAACTGCGTGGATCGATGTTCATGATGTCAATCACTGGATTGTCTGGTTCAGACTCGATTATTTACAGACCATCGTCATGTAGAACATATACTAAGCTGGTGATAAAATATGAAAAATGAACTATGCTGAGTGCGGCGTTAAACAACAAACAAACAAACAAACAAACTGTTTCCCTCGGGTACAATGGAATGTAACTACCAGAACAGAAATAACATTTCTTGAAATATTTTCCGATCATAGGATTCGAACCTGTAATACCACGTGACATTTCGTTACTGATTCCCAGCTAGGTGTCAATTCGACCACACAAGGAGACAAGTCATTCAAGTGTTACTTCCTACTCGACTTATATCATATTTTCACATTTTTTTATATGTCGATATCTAATCTCGGCGACACACCCCTTGTCCGTTACACGTGGGATTTAAGACGCAAGAAACTCCATACTTTCTATCTCAAACATAAACCAGGAAGATCTGATTATATTTGAATACGTCATTTGATATAGTCAAAATCGTAAACTGCACTCTGCAGAGATTTCTCAAGGAGGGAGATAGAGGTGTGGTGAATGGGGTTTTACGTCGCGTCCAAGATTATTGCACTTATATAGCGACGTGCATGTACGTGTGTGTGTTTGTGTGGCTGCTTGTACCAGTCCGGACTGATGCCGATTTATAGTGCTAGCTCACTGAGACACCATGCCGCAGTTTAACATGAATACCTCACTCAGACACAGTATACTGACTCCGAGCCGACCAGTCCTTGTTTTAGCCCCTTAATGCCGAGCGCCAGACAGGGTAACAACAAGTACCATCTTTTAACAACTTTTGGTATGTCGCGGTCAGAGAGAGAGAGAGAGAGAGAGAGAGAGAGAGAGAGAGAGAGAGAGAGAGAGAGAGAGAGAGAGAGAGCTTATTTATGTGTCACGCGGTTACCTCGGCTGTGTATACACAACATATGGGCATATAATTTACAAGTAACGCCAAGCCATAAGGCTTATGAGACACAGTATAACAAAAAATGCATGTGTGTATAAAACATAAGAAGAATACTGTTCGTATCCTGTACAAAACATTATTATACATGGTAATATTCTGTCTGGAAAGGGTTTAGTTGCTTTTATTTATTTGAATCTGTAGTCCAACACGGAAGTAGTAAGCTAACACGATCCAAACCCGGGGACGTTGTGAAGTGATTAAGACGTAGGTGTCAGGGTAGGTGTTATATTTTACTGACTCACAACGAGGTGAGCCGTGCAACTTACAACATCATATCACGTGGCCACTATACGTGAATAGAAAATTGTCAACGATTCAATTACTGATTTACATCCCGGTAGCTACATTGATCTAATTTAGCTCAACGAGTCTGTCCAGACACCACACACATTTATATCCCGTTAATGTACTGTCACGTGTCATCGTTCCTAATTAAAGTGCAGCAGATTCCCGCTTGGCACGAATCACACAGACCTTTAGATGTATTGTCTGTATTTGTGATATATATAGTGTGATATAAATTATGTTGTTACGTGTCGATTCCCAAACTGAAACAATATGTTAACCCAGAAATATGTACGTAAAAGAACCTAGTGTGAAACCAACAAACAACCAACAAATTATATACAATTAAGAAATGTATTACAAAACTTAACTAGATTTACAAATCAATACAAATCACTTCACATGCAGTAATTGCAATGGCAGTCAATATCAAATACAAACACACAGTGGTGGCAGCAAAAGTCAGTGATAAAAAATAATACATATTCACCCAGCGGCGACAGAAGTCAAGCTCCCGAGATGGGTTAGACAGGGAATCGGGGATGATGAGCGATCCTCACGTGAAAGCTGGTTCCATATTCATGAAATGCGTGTAAGAGATGCCTAAACACGCTTTTGTCTCCTTATATAGTCTTACCAGCTCCTGTAAATCTTTATACAGTACCCTCACCAGTCTAGCAGCACTAGAACATTACAGAACTTTACATAACATTTTACACCGTCCGTGATATATAGCACCGGAAGTTTACACTTAGCCGCTAAATATAGTAATTTCCTGGCGGCTGATTCACTGCAATAAAACAATAAAATACACTGCCATATAACAATGTGCATCATGTAATCAAAAGGTTTGTTTGTTTGTTGTTTAACGGCGCATTCAGCAATAATCTATATATGTGACAGCGAGCTTACGTAATAGTGTCTGGGCCAGACAATCTAGTGATTGACATCATGAGCATCTATCTACTCAATTTGGATACGATGACATGTATCAATGTTGTCCACCATATCCCGCTAGTCGCATCTAACGACAAGAATGGGTGCTGAAGACAAATTATTTAAAGGGTAATCTCTCTCCATGACGAGAGCATCCAGCTCTCCCTTATAATATTCGTGTTTCGTATATTTGTCAAACATCACTCGCGAATATACACATATACACTATACTTCTGTTCTGTTGTTTTACACACCGTTGAGCAATATTTTACACTTCCACCTCTGTTGAGTATCAGACGTGAAGACCGCCTCCGTGGTCTAGTGGTAGAGCGTTCGCCTGGAGAGCGGAAGGTCCGGGGTTCGATCCCCGGCCGCGTCATACCAAAAGACATTAAAAGGTGGTTGTTGTTACCCTGTCTGGCGCTCGGCATTAAGGGGCTAAAACAAGGACTGGTCGGCTCGGAGTCAGTATACTGTGTCTGAGTGGGGTATTCATGTTAAACTGCGGCATGGTATCTCAGTGGGCTAGCACTATAAATCGGCATCAGTCCGGTCTAGTACAAGCAGCCACACACACACACACGTGCATGCACGTCGCTATATAAGTGCAATAATCTTGGACGCGACGTTAAACCAAATTTCACCTCACCTCACCTCACCTGACGTGTATTATACCACAGTTTGTTTATCATGTGATAGAAATTGAAGCTTACAATATATCTAATATTTTACTGAGAAAATACGCAGCAAGAAATATGAACATATTTTTGTTTGTTAATGTAGAGGGGGATTTCTGAGTAACTCTCCATTCTTTAAAAATAACGGAAGCCGAGGCCCAATTTTTTAAGGTTTTAAGGAACAGAGTTACGAGGATATTCCCATACTTAAAATACATCCCTATTTTACACTTTGACAAAACCTTCCCTTTTGAAAAATATTTGAAGAATAAACCAGAACACTTTGTGGACTATATTTACACTGTGTGGGTCGCACTTGCGTCATGCACGAGGAATACGTTCTCCCCCGCTGTTGCACGTGCATCAAGCTCCATCGCGAGCTGATATTTACAATGCATGGTACACGGCATTTCATAATTTCATTGGGTTCAGCTGGTATTTATCAATCGCTCGCACGTTGTAAATACAAGCCGATGGGGAGTTTGGATAATATAGCGCCCTGAACAAGGATACATTATGTTTACCCGACGTCTCTCAGGTAACCATCTGAACGGAAATATTATTATATTTTTTAGCTTTTAAGGGTTATGCAATTTTTTGAAAATATTTAATAGGTAATTTCACACCGTTCCGTCATGTGTCGCCAAAGCTGAGGTCGACAATTAGATGCTGGCGACAAGATTTGTAATCATTCACTTGTCAAATTATAGAAAAATAGTTCCGTCTATTTCAAGTGTAAATTAATTAAAATTTGGGTTCAGGATAATCTACGATTGGCAAACAACTGTCCATTCCTGAAAAATAATGGTGTTTTAACAATAGAATGACGTCACAGATGTGTTTTACGATGCCCTCATGATCACCAATATCATGCACAGACAGACATATTTTTTTATTTTCGTCTCTCCACTGTTCATCTGGGAAAAAACAGGCCCGTGAAGATCCGGGGTAGAATAGATCTTCAACAACCCATGCTTGCCGTAAATGGCGACTATGCTTGTCGTAAGGGGCGACTAACGGGATCGGGTGGTCAGGCTTGCTGACTTGGTTGATGCATGTCATTGGTCCCAATTGCGTTGATCGATGCTCATGATGTCAATCACTGGACTGTCTGGTCAATCCTCGATTATTTACAATCCGCCGTCATATAGCTGGAATATTGTTGAGTGTGGCGTTAAACAACAAATAAACAAACAAAGAAAACATAATAGAAAATGCATAAAATAGGAGTTTATACATTTAAAAAAAACAATACAGCGCGACTCATATAAAGTTATGAGAGACGATACAAAACTTTTAAAATAAATTCAGATAATCTTTTACCCATATAACATTAGCTTTCTGCGTTGCAATACATGTATTACCGAGCAGGTTTTGGCAGTGTAATATACTTAATTTAAAAGCCTCCCCAAAAATCACAAACACTATAATATATATGTTTATGGAATAAGTTTTTTTACAACCACGGGGCCACGGGTGGCCCAGTCGTCTAAGGCGCCGCGATTCACTGTGCAGAGTTGCGTCCCTTGGGCACGCCAGAAACATGATTGTGGGTTCGAATCCCGGTTCGCCCCGATTATGTTTCTAGGTTTGTCAGCACCATACCCGTGCTCTTGGGTTTCACCGAAGTGGTAAACGTCTGAGACCTGCATCACTTCGGGCTTTCCTTCCACATTAAGCTGACACGCCGCGATATAACTGTAATACTGTTAAAAGCGGCGTTAAACCAAACTCACTTACTCACACTTTTACAACCAAACCAACATGTTATCATGGAAGGCAATGCGCATTCAAAATGTCATCATATGTTTAAAGAAAAGGGGAGGGGAGTCACCCCAAGAATCATTTTGAAGGTTACGAAATTATCGCAACCGTCATGTTTCTATGACGCATAAAAAAAGTTGAAATGATTATACTTAATTAACGTGTCATAATTAATTTTGTAAAATTGTGGTTATTGCCTAATTTAATACCTTGAATCGACACAATTTGAACGTGTATGCGGCTATTTTTAACAACGAATACTGATCTTGTGACAAGAACTTGTTTTTTTTAGGATTTGTTTTGTTTTCCGGATTAGGAAGGTTCTGGAAACAGAAGAAGTGGGCGTCAAGATTTCGATTTCGTAAACGTACGGAAACATCCGGGGATTTTTCTAGACTTTGTACAGGTTTACCGAGGCGGTCTCTACTTTTAACTTTACATATATTTTCAATACAACAGTTTCTGACTTATCGCGGTATGTTGTTTAACCATGAAATAAAACAATAAAACAGAAATAAACCCCAAAATATATCGAAAACTGTCATTTAATAACACTCCGAGGAGATTGCATAAATAGGGGATTCCCCTTTAGAAATGGCTGGCCGACATTGGAGAAAATTAACCAATCAGAGTACAGATATAAGTCATGTGGTAGGATTTCCCCGGAAATGCGTTGTATGTCAGAGAGCCAAATCTGGACAGCTTTCGCTTCTGTTTTGACGTATCTCGCTTCATTCATCATATAATACCGTAGACAAAGGTAATACAGCACATTTGTTTTATATACAATGTATCCATAATGAATGAGTAACTCACATTGATTACATTTGTGGGTAAATATGTCTTCGTTCGTGTGTGAAACTATCGACATGTTCTTACTATGTCACTGGTTTTACTGTGTCCGAGGTGACTTGTTCTGGGACATAAGTCGAGACAGTGATGCTTGGTTTGTTACTGAATCACTGATAACGTTCTCTAGCTAAGCGTCTCTGTGGTAAAATCTGTGTGTGTTTTTACCCTGGCAGACATAAAAAAAATCACCTTCGGAACATGATCTTTCATGTTCACTTTCGTAAACAAATATATTTTGGGGGATGCTACCATCAAATTACTTAAATTGTTTCTGAATTAATTCCATCCTAGGTGGTTATTGTGACCTGATGCCTGACTGACCATTCAGAATCGCGTAATTTCCAAATTCATGGTAGAATGAGCATTTTCTATTTACTCACATTTGGTCTGTCACATTGGGTATTGATAATTTTTTTTTGGCATTCAATATATTTTGTAATCTTTTGGGTCTAGTCTATTGGGTATTTTTAGAGAATGAATGAATAACTCTGCTTAAAATGCTGTGTCGGATGACTTCCTGGTGTGTCACATGTCACAGAAGCTCACAGATCAGTGAGTTACAACAAGCGAGACGGAACACTTTTGTGCATATTATTCACTGCCTTTCAAATGTTTGATCAGTAAATAAAGATCTGTAAAGGCATGGGTGAATCAGAAGGGCTTGGCTTGTCGTAAGAGTTGACTAACAGGACGGGTGGTCAGGTTCGCTGACTTGATTGATGCATGTCATCGATCCCAATTGTGTGGATCGATGCTCATGATATTAATCACTGAATTGTCTGGTCCAGGATCGATTATTTACAGATTCCGTCATATAGCTGGAATATTGCTGAAAAAATAATAATGCATATATATACACATGCAATCAAAATTAGTTGGGTTAAGGTGCTTTTGTGTATTTTAGGCAAATACACAGCTTATTATGGTTGTGTGGTATTACAGGAATATCAGTAAATTGAGGTCTCTTCTTTCCATTATATGTATCACAATATTATCATCTAATGCTCGGTATATCGGAAGATTTCAAATAGCAATTTTTATCATGTGTTTAATGTTATACAATTGCCAATACCTTTGAAATGTATCTGTAATTCAGTATCAGAAATTGGAACTAGTCCTAAAGCCTTTGCCAAATTGCCCAATAGTTATGATAGAATAAGGACTAGTAGACATTTGCCATTTTAAGGGTTGTGCTCTATGTTATTGTTATAAGCACTAGTGGATTAAACCTATTAGTTTCTATCGCTGTAATTCTGAAATGCAAGTTCGCGAAAGAAAGAGATAATTCCCAGTAACCTCCGTTATGTGCATTCGCATCTTTTCATACACTTCCGACAACATCTGGGGCACTTTGTTCTGAATTCAAAATTTAGAATTATACGGTATTTCCTGATACGAATCGCAAGACAGCCTTGTGTGTTGTAAAATATTGTGATACATTAAAAACCTCCAATACCAGTGTTCGAAATACCTGCCTGCCCGACCGTCCGAGACGGGTTGATTTCAACTCGGGTTGCCAGATTTTCAAATCCCCCTGCCCGACGGTCGGGTTATATTTCATATGTGAAATTATTCTAAATATTTCCCAATGATAAGCATTAATTCACATGTAAAGATGAATGATAAAATGTAACCAAAAAGAAACCCCGTTAGCTTATCCTGAGAAACATATGATTATAGTGGGCAGGCAGGTTTTGGTCAGGGCTGGCAAGTATTTCAGCTAGCCAGTCCTGTGGTCTGGCTGAAATTTTGGGGAGTTTCATACCCTGCCAATACACATTCCTACAGCGTTTAAACTTAATATTGCTGAATTTGACATAAATTTAACTCACTCATTACACATAAGGTACAAACACAGTGGCACAAAGTATCGCACTCAACCAATACCTGAGTGAATTTGGACTTAATTTTCCATTTTGGAGCAACTCTGTGGCCTTGTCGTAAGAGGCGACTTACAGGATCGGGTGGTCAGACTCGCTGTCTTGGTTGATGCATGTCATCATATTCCACATGCGTGGATCGATGCTCATGGCATCGATCACCTGGATTGTCAGGTCCAGACCCGATTATTTACAGACCGCCGTCATATAGCTGGAATATTGCTGAGTGCGGCGTTAAACAAAAGACAAACAAACAAACAAACGAAGCCTAGAAAAACAGCTTTTTTCCAGGCAAGCATCCCACACACACATGCATACATGTTAAGATCCATACATCCATGCCATGTTATCTTTCTATAACACTATTGACTAACACTCCCAATGTAGTTATGGATAAGGGCTAGTATAATTATTATTATATTTGCAGTTCCTAAAGCCATTGAAGTATAACGGTATCCCATGGGCGTTGGCCAGAAGATGACCGACCACGGCATGATGTCAGGCAAAGGGGAACCAGAGTATCCTACAATGCAGTGTGGTTCCCGGTTGACGGTGGAGCAGGAGCGAGACTGGTACAAGGAGAAGCTGCTGCACATGAAGGTGGTGTTCAGGGAGATGCAGCACAGTCTCCAGTCTCAGAAGATACGGAAGGAGGGGGTTGAGACTGTGTCCGTCTTGTTGAAGGAGTCCCGGCAGCAAATAACGACTTTGGAAAATCAAAAACGAGCACTTGAGACAGCTGTGAGAAATCTGCAGAACAGGCTGGCCAATCATGGACTGTCAAACAGTGTGACATTTGAAGAAAATGAACTTTTTATTCCGGGTACTTCCAAACAGATATTAGACAATTTAGCCAAAGAAAATGCAAGGTTGCGGAATCTACTTGGCATGTCCGGGGGATTTGAGGACGTGTCCAAATTACATGAGGTATGGATTTGTTGCTAAGGCATACCGTATTTGATGTAATAAGCGCCCAGGGCGCTCTCAAAGTTAGAAATGGGGGGGGGCTCTTATAAGAATAAAATTTTGATGAAAAAAAAATGGTTGAAAGATCGTAAATTTCGTGGTTTATGCTGACAGCCTGAAATGATACAAAATAAAAGTCTGTGCATATTATAACAAGAGATATATTTTTCCAGAATTTAATTGCCCATAACTAAGGGTGCATATAACACATGAGTGCGTATTATACAAGAAATAATAAGTCTTCGGGACATTGATCAATCAATGTCTGACCATTTTTGTGATGTAGGGGAAGAGGTTTTTATAGTCAGCTAATGAAAAGAGTCTTTCTTTGATTAATGTTAGTCCAAGCAGCCTTGTTCCGTGCATAAACACAGAGCTCCAGATAAGCTTTTGGTGTTGTAGGTATTTTACCCATGCATTTTAAAATCATTGGGTATCAGTAGTTCTATCTGGGTATTCAAATTTCTGTTACCCACTAGTTTTTACACAAGTGGGTATTTAAGTTAAATATTTAAAAACACTATTCATCTAGTCCCTGCAAACTGGTGTCATGTGGGTTCGAGAGCTTTATAGGACTCAAAAATACCACGATACTTCCACAAGAAAGTGTGATGGCAAATGATCATGATGTAACTGTCATCTTGGAGTTTGGCAAGGTTGACAGAATGCCCGTTTATAATTTCAAAATAAGTTGCTGATTTGCTAATCGAATGCACAGGGTTACTTCACAATATTTTGATGATACGCACAAGTTTTATTTTTGTAGTGTATCTGTAATGTTCGTTCGGATTTGATACGCTTGGATTTTATTTTACTGCATATTTCTGCATTTCTGATGAGTATTTTACGCAGATACGCAGATACGCAGATACGCAGCTTATCTTGAGCTCTGAAACATTTAGTGGACCTTACAGGGATTTATCTAGACTTGCTCTGAGGCCAGTATTCAGCCCCAAGTGTACCTCAAATGTCAGTAATATTTCGCAATATGAAACAGACTTTTGGCTTTAATACCTTCCTTGTGAAACTTGAATGACTGAACCATCATTCTAGGCAACAAAGTCCATCCAATTGTCTTAAACAGTATATTTGTAATACTGAAATATATTAAAGTGCCCAGTTACAACCATAATTTGAAACAATGACGGCGTGTATTGCGTCTTTAGTAGAATGAAAAGTCTTGTAGCATGTTGAGAATTGTTTTGTACATCGATCGTACATCGTGCCCCAAATTCGTAGATATATCTGTGGTCTAGGAAGTCTGAACGCAATAAAATGTGAAAAGATTACTTTGGTCCGAAATACTTAATCATATTTAAAATAATCGTAGTGACCTCAACAAATGGTGAAGTGGTAACCAGGATTTATCTCCAATATTTGGCTCCAAGTCTGCAGCAAGTTTCAGTAAGAAAAATGTCCTTTCGTGTAACAATGTTTAATTAATAGTAATAACTCTAGGCTTGATAGACATGATTGAGGTGACTTGTATTCATAAAAGTAGAGAAGAGGCTTGATTTCACTTTGTTGTATTGAATATTATGTCAAATGTTAAATACCTCTGAAGACAAGAACTTGAAACATATCCCAATTTTGAACAAACTGACATTTTTTCCCAATTTGGTTGCCAGAGGTGCTTAGTTTGAAATCCTAGATGAATCTGTGGATCCTGTTGTGAGGATACTCATTCGCTGTTCCTCGTCTATTTCAGACAATCGAGAGAGTGCAAGGGGTCAGCTCCAATCTGCAGGTCGAGAATGACAACTTGCTCCAGAAGGTCACTGACCTTGAAAACATGTTAAAGTCTTCGGACAGTGACAAGGACAAGATGATCTGTCAACTCCGTGAACACATTGACAAGCTTCAGTCCAACTCCCGGACCCAGGACGTCCTGTGTCAGTCCATGTCGGGCGAGGTGTCCGGTCTCCGATACAAGCTGAAGGACTTCGTGCTGCAGTGTCAGCAGCTGGAGATGAAGCTGGAGGATGCAGAGCAGAACAAAGTGACCTTCACCCAACAGGAAGTGCCGGTCACCGAGGTCAAATATAATCAAGTGAGTAATCTGCCTCAATTTTTTGTTCATATGTTCAACCATTTCCTTTGATAAATAATTATACATAAACACACTCATCATCAATGTGCAAAAGATTAAGTAATGAAAATGTCCTAGAATTAATAATCATGATAGGGCCAGTTCTATCAAAGACAATTTCCAGAAAACAAAAGATTGACAGTTACATTATCAAGATTGGGGGGGACTATTCCATTATTATGGAGATAAGGAAGGACGATTCTTTTAATATGAAGATTGGGGGGACTATTCTATTAATTTTTTACTTATCCTGCATTACTCCTTAATGCATTCACTGCTTACTTACGACAACTAGAAGGACAGCGCTGCGAAGGTCCTGGGTGAAGAAATAAAGTTGTTGTTCTCAAGTCCCAATCAGTGGCCTTCCGTCGCTGTCCTGTGACCTTGATGACACCTAAGGTCATCTTCACATCACTGCTTGTCGCAGCACAGCTAGGACGTGTCCAAGCGGAGCTCTCCTTTTGGATTAATTTTAGACCTTCAGTTTGTCTACAATCTTAAAAATTGATCTGCGATGGGTGATGTATTCTTTTCATATTACTTTCACCATGTTGTGTAGTTTTATGTGAATTAATTAGGCGTGAAAAGACACTTGGTTTTTTTTCCCGCCAAAATATTGTTGTTCGCCGCCATTTTGAATTGTGTTACAATCGTTTGCCTGCCAAGGTAGTCATATTGTTTACAATTCTCAGCTACGTATGTATAACATATTCTTATGTTCTTAAATATTACTAGCTTTGGCGTAACAGTGAGTTGCGTATACTAAAATTATTGTATACTTTTTCAACTCGTTAAAAATATGGTTGCCGATAGATTAATATCAAATCTACGGCTTTCTTCCAGTCCCGCTTCATCAACAATTCTTTTATTGCGTACCTATGTTTATGCGATTAAATAGTTTTTTGTTGGTATTTTTGGTTTTACATTGAGTTGCGTATATGAACTATTGTATACTCTTGCAACTCGTAGTTTTTGCCGATAGATTATTGTTCAATTCTATGGCATTCTTCCAGTACCGCCTCATCAACAATGGCGTAATTGTGTTTAATTTAAACATATTTTATTGACATATATGGTCAACGGGATTGGGCAAAAGTTATCCAACTTAGGTGGCCCTTTCCCTACTCTATATGTACAGACATTGAATATACATACATATATATATGTAATTGTGTAACTTATGATTGAGCGTGGTATTAATTGTCGTGGGAAAAATCTTACAAAGATTATCATCCACGTTGTTTGGTTTGCGCGCAGATGTGCTCTCCAAACCCTAAATGAAAATATAAATACCCTTGGTTTACATTGGGTTGCGCATACAAAAATATTGTATATCCTTGCAACTCATAAATTTGCCGATAGATTAGTGTTCAAATTCTTCGGCACTCTTCCAGTATTATCTCATCAACAAGGGTTTCATTGCGTAACATACCTTTGAGCATTTTACTAATTGTCGTGGAAAAAACCTTACAAGATTATCATCCACGATTGGTTGGTTTGCGCGCGGATGTGCTCTCCAATCTCTAAATGTAAATAGCCTTGGTTTACATTGAATTGCGTATATAAAAATATTGTATACCCTTGCAATTCGTATTTTTGCCGATAGATTACTGTTCAATTCTACGGCATTCTTCCAGTACCATTTCTTCAATGGTTTAATTGCGTAACATAATTATGTTTGCTCGGTGTACATATTGTCGTGGAATAATCGCCCAAAGCTCTTTATCCACGGTCATAGGCATGCACGTAGATGTGCTCGCCAAAATTCAAAATGTAATTTTTATGTAAATCTCTAATCCAACGAGTTTACTATATAAAAGCAGATTACTCACAATCATATTTTGCAGTTATTCCGTCGTGAGACGAGAGGAATGTCACTATCGCAGAATAGCGAATGACATATGGTTCTGTCATTACCACCCAACCGTTATTATCGGCAGGTATTATGACGACTGTGATTGCAGAAGTACACCATCCACCGAAATCAACAATACCGGAGGATTTTGTGAGTATCGTAACTGCTCCTATTTTTTCAGCCGCCGGACACTTCCAGATACATGTATGATAATCTGTGACGTCGGCGACAGCACCAGCGTATCGAGATGCTATGATGGGGGTAGATTAGACACAAGCCTTGATCCAGTCAATACTTTTGAGCTTTGTGTCTGATTTATCTGCGCCGAGCGCAGCACTTGACTACAACCAAAGCACTTCTATTACGCAAGCGGCGCACGATCAGCTTAGCGCTGTTCCAACATATCCAGCATAGACCTGCGCCGAGCGCAGCGTCTGACTGATACCCAAGCGCTCCTATCACGCCAGTGACGCAGGATCAGCTTAGCGCTGTTCCAACATATCCAGCATAGACCTGCGCCGAGCGCAGCGTCTGACTGATACCCAAGCGCTCCTATCACGCCAGTGACGCACGATCAGCTTAGCGCTGTTCCAACATTCCAGACCTGCGCTGAGCGCAGCGTCTGCGTATCAATCAAGGTCTCTACAATGACGTTAGCCCAAGGCTTACAGTGTACTCGGTTACGTAACCGGCACATGATCAGCTTAGCACATGTACCCGATTGGGAAGCAGACCATCTCGTGTCAGTAACGCCCTCCCCTGATAACAGGGTAAATAAGAGGGACACCACGAGGTCATTGGAGGAAGCCTTCTCCAAAACTCACATTTGCTCCGTGATTTAAGCGACCAATATCGTCAATGTTTGCAGTGGATCAGAATCTATTAGAGGATAACCCTATCTGATTAGATCACTTCCAAACTATGGTGTTTTTCCTACAGCGTCAGTTTGACCACAGGAAAATTCATCTTGAGACCGTTCTGACGGTGATTACCGTTACACACAAGACTTTATAGCGTTTCCAACTGAGATGCTGGTTTCAAGGGCAGTCTATTACGTCAACCTTGATCATCTACTCCCCTGTTCAACGAACAGATCGCAGACACGCACGTCAAGTTCCCAAAAAGCTTGGAAAGTCCAAGTCAGGGAATTATAAGCCTAGACGCGCGTTTCTCAGGGAAGACCAGCATTCCCTTACTGAGAAAGGGAGTGGCAGAGACAAGTCTCAAGGACGATTTCGTACTTATCGCACTATATCATGGTGTCCGTATAAGGGTAGAGTTAACCCCACCGTTGACCACAGTTTGATTGGGAAAATCCAACATAGACATACTGTTGGTAAGAAGAGCTGTAGAGTGGGTTCACAACCCAGTCTATACTCCGGGGTTTTATCCTCACACCTACCTGGTACTCATGAAGGACCCAGACAAGATGAGAATGATCCACAATCTCTGTGTTCAACGAACGTTTGATTCTTCATCAGTCTCGACTATCCATCCCAACCGTAGACATTTCAGGTCCAGTTCATTGGGGTTCACTACCAATGGTAGTATTTCACATTTGACATGTCAGTGACACTTATGGCTATTTACAGGAGTAATGAAGCCAATAACTATCTACACGTGACGAACACTTGGTTCGAGTCGTAGATGGAGGGCGATCTACTGTATCATCAACACATGTCAATAACTGGGATAGACAATCAACGAGGCGAAGTCGGGAGTATTCTCCTTCCTATTGACTTCAGTTCATAGGAGACCTGGTTAAGACAGACCAGGATATCCTATCTGTACCGAGGGACAGATGGCACAAGTTTCTACTTCTTTTGTCATCTACTCTACACCAACCACACACACTTCGCCAGTGGCAAGTGTTGCTAGGGTTAATCACCTCGGCACAGGAGTTAACTAGCATGGGCCGCTTACAACAGCGACCAATTCAATTTTTTTCCTGAACCCTTACATCAGGAGTCAGGATCCACTCAAGGCCATCACTCTACCAACTAAGCTAGAGCCTCAATTTGTGGCGCTGAATGTCTGCGGAGTCTGTTTATTCGGATTTTCCCCGAATACACACCTGTTTGTGGACGTCCCCTTTCAGGGGTGGAGTCTTCACTTACAAGACCAGATAAGCTCAGGGCTATGGCCCGGCGCACAATGGAAGTGGCACATAAACAACTTGGAGTTGGAAGCTTTAATTCTGGCTATATCACATTGGCAGAATCAACTACAGTTAGCCCGACTCGCTATATCCACAGACAACAGCACTGCGGTGTGGTGCCTGTGCAATCGGGGAACAACACACTCCCACTCTCCACTTCTAAGGACATTCAGATTTCTTCCATCTAGTGGATCGGCTGTGACTAAGGTTCATAGTTCAGCACATCCCCGGATGTAGAAACATACTGGCCGATACTTTATCACGTCCAGACAGGGTGGCTCCCACTGAGTGGAAATTTCTCACAGAAGCATTCCAGTTACTGCTTCAGGAATTCAGGCAACCAAACATTGACTTGTTTATTACTTGCCTAGGCCACCAACTCATGACGTATATCTCCCCGTTGCCGGATCCGCAGACTTGGGCGGTGGACGAGTTCAGTATCACTTGGGAAGGGCAAAGAACTAAAACTCTTCTGCCACCACTATAACTTCCCAAGGTGCTACAGGGGATCAAGGAGACAAGGTATCTCGATCTCTCCTTTGGTCGCACCATGGTAACCGGCGAGAGGGTAGTTCGTCAAGCTCGGAAAAATCTAAAACGATTCACTTCCCCTCTCACAGTGGTCCAACCTACTCATCCACCCTCAACAGAAAATTGCCTCACCCAACGTCTGCACGCATGGTTCGTCTTTAAAAGGCGTTTAAGTGCGAAGGGTTATTTCGACACGGGCAGCAAAGCTATAGCTTTAGTTCATCGTTACTCTCCCAGAGACGACGATGACAAGTGGGGATCACTTGAGACTTTTTACAGGGAAGAAAAGAATCAAGACCCTACGATTGCGTCACAATTCCTAGAGGAATACCTCCTACATTGCGTACCCAAAAACACTTGGAAGGTAGCACCATTACTACGTAATTGGCTGCAATTATCTTAGTGTTGGCCGTTTCCGGAAAATCACAGTGTGATTAAGGTCAGGGAACTACAGGCCATATTATGCTCATTCAGGTTTGAGGATCAGAAGGCCAAGTTCCAGCCACCTGATTGGGACTTGAACGTGGTACTTCGAGGTTTGCGAGGGCCCCCTTCGAGCCCCTCATTGCATCCTCATTTTCAAGCTCCTTCCCAGCGCGTGACACCTTCGTTACACTCTCGGTATAGTATAGAGAGCTCCGCGAACGGCTATCGCTGTGAGGAGCTTGGACATCACCAAGGAAACAATGGTTTCTCTTGGCATTAGCAATGGCGGTACGGGTGAGCGAACTACATGTGGTCGACTCAACCCGGATCCGTTTTGAGCATGGGACGCACGGAACAGGACATCTAGGGTTATGCTGGGATTTTATTGCTAAAATCTACTACCAGGCCAACCCGACCGTTCTTCACCATCCCACCGATATCGACTATTGTGGGAATCGTACATGGTGAAGTTCTCCTGGGCTCGGTGCGAGCAGTTCGAGTTTTCATTCGACGCTCCAAGAAAAGGCGTGGTTCGTCCACGACAGAAGTTAGTCGCATAATCGCAAACACCATATCTATATGGTTACGCGCAGTAATCCTTCAGGCCTACGAGATCATCAAACGGAACTCGCCGAGAGCGAATTACCCTCAAGATCTCAAGGTGTCAGCCTTACCAGGGCTCAACACGGCAATTGTGGTTTTGGAACAATCACGGAAGGATATTTCTGGAGATTCGACACATATTTTCGTTAGTCATAACCTTCGCGTTGTGACTCTCGAGGATGTCAAAGACGTTCGAAGTTTGGCCCTCTGGTTGTTATCCTGCAGATTGCCAACCACTGACGCAAATAATGAACTCGCCCTATACAGAGCCAGTCAACTTCCATGTGCAGTCACTCAGTCGCCACCAGTGGAAGAATATTAGACAATCTTGTTTGTCAGCGACGGCTCTATGACGCAGTAAGTAAAGAATTAGCTGAATAGCTATTATTTTCTTTATTACTAAGCGTGTATAGGGAATTTCTCTTTAATTCCTATGTTCAATGTTTTTGATTTTTGAACAACCCTACCGTAATGGCGTTTTTGTCTGAACTGTTCCGCTTCACGGTTTATCGACCAAATGGGGTCGTATTGCATGGTGTGAATTATTGAGGTTTCTGTATTCTGAAGGTTGACCCACCTCCAAACCGTCCGATACAGATGCATTAAGGAGTAATGCAGGATAAGTAAAAAATTTAGTAAAATCTAAATATTTTTTACATTTGTATACTTATCCTGCATTACTACGCTTAAGGCCCACCCGTCGTTAGACTTGCCTCCCCACTTTGGCTTCAGAAACCTCAAAAGTATGTTTTTCTAAGAGCTTGGGCGACAGGCAGTGATGTGAAGATGACCTTAGGTGTCATCAAGGTCACAGGACAGCGACGGAAGGCCACTGATTGGGACTTGAGAACAACAACTTTATTTCTTCACCCAGGACCTTCGCAGCGCTGTCCTTCTAGTTGTCGTAAGTAAGCAGTGAATGCATTAAGGAGTAATGCAGGATAAGTATACAAATGTAAAAAATATTTAGATTTTACTAATAACATAGATTGGGCAGAGACCTCCCCCCTATTTCAATGCTTCACATTGCCAGGGTGTCAGGGTCATTTACTCTTGAAACAAACTACTGGCCCTGAGACTGCTCACTGTGGGTCTGCTGGCCCTGTATTTCAGAACCTTCCTCACTTGTGAAAATGCATGTACATTTAAGTCATAATGTCATTATCGTAACACATGAGTGACAATTGTTTTCAGAAATCGGAGGATACCCCAGATGGCAATATTATTTTAGAAGAAACCACAAGATTGAAAGAAGAATTAAAAACTGTAAGTGTTCATCTTTGTTATTTGAAAAAAAAATTTGTGTCAAGGATTTAGTCAACACTTGCTCCTAGATAGTGAGGAATAGGTAAGAACTTGTGGAAACCTGGACGGAAACAATCAGATCAAGGATACAGACAATCAGATCAAGGATGTAAACAATCAGATCAAGGATATAAGCAATCAGATCAAGAATACAAACAATCAGATCAAGGAATTAGATCAAGGATATAAACAATTAGATCAAGGATATAAACAATCAGATCAAGGATATAAGCAATCAGATCAAGGATACAAACAATCAGATCAAGGATACAAACAACCAGATCAAGGATACAAACAATCAGCTTGCTGTAAAAGGTGACTATGCTTGTCGTAGAAGGCGACTAACGGGATCGGGTGGTCAGGCTCGCTGACTTGGTTGATGTCATCAATCCCAATTGCGTGGATTGATGCTCATGATATTAATCGCTGGATTGTCTGGTCCAGACTCGATTATTTACAGACCGCCATCATATAGCTGGAATATTGCTGAGTGCAGCGTTAAACAACAAACAAACAAACAAACAAGCAACAGTAAATTTTCTCTTATCCCAGTCCTAGAGTCCACCTTGATAGCTATTTACAATGTGCTTCCCACAGTTGAAGGAGATGAACCGGCGATGGCAGGATTACAACAGCGACCGTGAACGCTACACCCAGGAGCTGCACAGCAACTACCGTGAGCTCCAGCAGCGCTATAAGACCAGCCAGGAGAGTCGGATCACGGAGGAGAGGGAGCGTCAGCTCAACAATCTGCTTGTCACAGCCAAGGAGAAACTGGAGAAGATGGAGGTTGACAAGAAACAGGTATAGTTGTTAATCAGGATTACAGAGCTCCAGATAAGCTGCGTATCTGCGTAAAATACGCATAAAAAATGCTGAAATACGCAGTAAAATAAAATCTAAGCGTATCAAACATGTCAAATACGCAACGAACATTACAGATTCGCTACAAAAATAAAACTTGTGCGTATCATCAAAATATTGTGAAGTAACCCTGCGTATTCGATTAGCAAATCAGCAACTTATTTTGAAGTTATAAACGGGCATTCCGTCAACCTTGCCAAACTCCAAGATGACAGTTACATCATGATCATTTGCCATCACACTTTCTTGTGGAAGTATCGTGGTATTTTTTAGTCCTATAAAGCTCTCGAACCCACACGACACCCACATTGAGATACATTTATCTGCGTAGTCCAGTTACATCTATAGCAACCAAGTTACCAGACACCTCCCTCTCAAAAAGAACATCATCCAATATGTGGCGTTATCAAATTGCGAGCACATATTCTAATCTCCGGAAATGACGTCATGATAGAACAGTTTTTTATCAATAAATTAACCATGCTTCGTTCTTCATTGTTCTTTGTGATTTATCGTGTAGCTATTTTATATCATTGTTCATTGAGGATGAATTTCTCTAAATATTAGTGATGCTAGGTGCATTACACTTTCCAGGATACCTGCCGGTCATAATTGGCCAAATTGAAAAATATGTTAAAAAATAGGAGAAAAAATGAATCAAAATGCATTTGTATGGTTTACATCGATTAAACTAAATATTTTTATTTTCATTGACCTGTAAAATATGACATCAGTAGAAATGCTCTATGTATACTTCTCAAAAGAAGTTAAGCACAACCCAATTCATGTGGAATATTGAGGTCAATTGACAGTGTTAGCTGTAACCATGACTGTAACGGACTGCTGACACATACAACCTGAAGTGTGATTGTTAATAATAATAATAATAATAATTGATTTGTAAAGCGCCTAATATCCATCGACAGTTGCTCACTGGCGCTGTGACAAAGTTAAAATGTAATGTCTATGTACATATGCCAACAATCAGGAGATCTATTGAAAAGCTGAAGTGAAGACGTGGGTTTTGAGGAGAGACTTAAACGTTTCCTTAGAAGCAGAGAACATGTTCCAACATCCCCTTGTTCACTTCAGCTTGCGGAGAAGTTGGAGGCATCGGAGGCCACAGTTGGCAGCCAGATGATAGAGATGCAGCAGCTGAGGTTGATGTCTGGAGGAGGGGACTTAGAGACCATTGCGGCACTCAAGGCACAGATACAGGTGTGCACCGAGGACTTCGAGACAGAGAGACAGGACCGCGCCAAGGCTCAAGCTAGAGCTCACCTGTTGCAGGAAGAAGTCAATAACCTGCGTGTGGAGGTAGGTGGCGCCATCTGGAACACTTGTTGTGTTGTATGTGTAGCAGCCATAAAATTTTCGAGTCCCGTGATGGGATTCAAACCCCAGCCTTCTGGCTCGGGCGGACGCCTTGTCCATATGACCAGAGAGGTTTATCCCATCAGCAAGCTGACAAGGTTAGGATATTGCCTGTGGGATGACTCCATGCCCTGCTACACATTCTTGGAAATTCCTTGTATTGTTATGATGGAACTGTTGAAATTGTAATTGCAGGGTTAAAAAAGTTGCCCTGAAGGACACATGTAGAAATTATGAATTATCTCTGCCTAAGTACTTGTACCAGTAACACAAAGAAAATACTAAGGGTCGCCAACTCAAGTCTGGTCGATCTGCCCTTCCTGATCAGGCACATTACAAACAAGTGTCTTTGTTACAATGTTATGACTATACCGTACCCTCACCATTCCCCTACCGTACCGTCACCATTCCCCTACCGTACCCTCACCATTCCCCTACCATCCCTTCACCATTTCCCTACCATCCCTTCACCGTTCCTCTACTGTCCCTTCACCATTTCCCTACCGTCCCTTCACAATTCCCCTACCGTCCCTTCACCATACCCCTACCGTCCCTTCACCATTCCCCTACCATCCCTTCACCATTTCCCTACCGTCCCTTCACCGTTCCTCTACCGTCCCTTCACCATTCCCCTACCGTCCCTTCACCATACCCCTACCGTCCCTTCACCATTCCCCTACCATCCCTTCACCATTCCCCCACCGTCACTTCACCATTCCCCTACCATCCCTTCACCATTTCCCTACCGTCCCTTCACCGTTCCTCTACCGTCCCTTCACCATTCCCCTACCGTCCCTTCACCATACCCCTACCGTCCCTTCACCATTCCCCTACCGTCCCTTCACCATACCCCTACAGTCCCTTCACCATTCCCCTACCATCCCTTCACCATTTCCCTACCATCCCTTCACCGTTCCTCTACTGTCCCTTCACCATTTCCCTACCGTCCCTTCACCATTCCCCTACCGTCCCTTCACCATACCCCTACCGTCCCTTCACCATTCCCCTACCGTCCCTTCACCATTCCCCAAACGTCCCTTCACCATTCCCCTACCATCCCCTCACCATTCCCCTACCATCCCTTCACCATACCCCTACCGTCCCTTCACCATTCCCCTACCATCCCTTCACCATACCCCTACTGTCCCTTCACCATTCCCCTACCATCCCTTCACCATTCCCCTACCATCCCTTCACCATTCCCCTACCATCCCTTCACCATTCCCCTACCATCCCTTCACCATACCCCTACTGTCCCTTCACCATTCCCCTACCGTCCCTTCACCATTCCCCTACCATCCCTTCACCATTCCCCTACCATCCCTTCACCATACCCCTACTGTCCCTTCACCATTCCCCTACTGTCCCTTCATCATTCCCCTACCATCCCTTCACCATTCCCCTACCATCCCTTCACCATTCCCCACCATCCCTTCATCATTCCCCCACCGTCCCTTCACCATTCCCCTACAGTCCCTTCACCATTCCCCTACAGTCCCTTTACCATTCCCCCACCGTCCCCTCACCATTCCCCTACAGTCCCTTCACCATTCCCCTACCGTCCCTTCATCATTCCCCTACAGTCCCTTCACCATTCCCCTACAGTCCCTTCACCATTCCCCCACCGTCCCCTCACCATTCCCCTACAGTCCCTTCACCATTCCCCTACCGTCCCTTCATCATTCCCCCACCGTCACTTCACCATTCCCCTACCTTTCCCTTCACCATTCCCCCACCGTCCCCTCACTATTCCCCTACCGTCCCTTCACCATTCCCCTACCATCCCTTCACCATTCCCCTACCGTCCCTTCATCATTCCCCCACCGTCCCTTTACCATTCCCCTACTGTCCCTTCATCATTCCCCTACAGTCCCTTCACCATTCCCCCACCGTCCCCTCACCATTCCCCTACCGTCCCTTCACCATTCCCCCACCGTCCCTTCACCATTCCCCTACAGTCCCCTCACCATTCCCCCACCGTCACTTCACCATTCCCCTACAGTCCCCTCACCATTCCCCCACCGTCACTTCACCATTCCCCCACCATCCCCTCACCATTCCCCCACCGTCACTTCACCATTCCCCTACAGTCCCTTCACCATTTCCCTACAGTCCCTTCACCATTCCCCTACTGTCCCTTCATAATTCCCCTACCATCCCTTCACCATTCCCCTACCATCCCTTCACCATTCCCCACCGTCCCTTCATCATTCCCCCACCGTCCCTTCACCATTCCCCTACAGTCCCTTCACCATTCCCCCACCGTCCCCTCACTATTCCCCTACCATCCCTTCACCATTCCCCTACCGTCCCTTCATCATTCCCCCACCGTCCCTTTACCATTCCCCTACTGTCCCTTCATCGTTCCCCTACAGTCCCTTCACCATTCCCCTACCGTCCCTTCACCATACCCCTACCGTCCCTTCACCATTCCCCTACCATCCCTTCACCATTTCCCTACCATCCCTTCACCGTTCCTCTACTGTCCCTTCACCATTTCCCTACCGTCCCTTCACCGTTCCTCTACCGTCCCTTCACCATTCCCCTACCGTCCCTTCACCATACCCCTACCATCCCTTCACCATTCCCCTACCATCCCTTCACCATTCCCCCACCGTCACTTCACCATTCCCCTACCATCCCTTCACCATTTCCCTACCGTCCCTTCACCGTTCCTCTACCGTCCCTTCACCATTCCCCTACCGTCCCTTCACCATACCCCTACCGTCCCTTCACCATTCCCCTACCGTCCCTTCACCATACCCCTACCGTCCCTTCACCATTCCCCTACCATCCCTTCACCATTTCCCTACCATCCCTTCACCGTTCCTCTACTGTCCCTTCACCATTTCCCTACCGTCCCTTCACCATTCCCCTACCGTCCCTTCACCATACCCCTACCGTCCCTTCACCATTCCCCTACCGTCCCTTCACCATTCCCCAAACGTCCCTTCACCATTCCCCTACCATCCCCTCACCATTCCCCTACCCTCCATTCACCATACCCCTACCGTCCCTTCACCATTCCCCTACCATCCCTTCACCATACCCCTACTGTCCCTTCACCATTCCCCTACCATCCCTTCACCATTCCCCTACCATCCCTTCACCATTCCCCTACCATCCCTTCACCATTCCCCTACCATCCCTTCACCATACCCCTACTGTCCCTTCACCATTCCCCTACCGTCCCTTCACCATTCCCCTACCATCCCTTCACCATTCCCCTACCATCCCTTCACCATACCCCTACTGTCCCTTCACCATTCCCCTACTGTCCCTTCATCATTCCCCTACCATCCCTTCACCATTCCCCTACCATCCCTTCACCATTCCCCACCATCCCTTCATCATTCCCCCACTGTCCCTTCACCATTCCCCTACAGTCCCTTCACCATTCCCCTACAGTCCCTTTACCATTCCCCCACCGTCCCCTCACCATTCCCCTACAGTCCCTTCACCATTCCCCTACCGTCCCTTCATCATTCCCCTACAGTCCCTTCACCATTCCCCTACAGTCCCTTCACCATTCCCCCACCGTCCCCTCACCATTCCCCTACCATCCCTTCACCATTCCCCTACAGTCCCTTCACCATTCCCCTACCGTCCCTTCATCATTCCCCTACCTTTCCCTTCACCATTCCCCCACCGTCCCCTCACTATTCCCCTACCGTCCCTTCACCATTCCCCTACCATCCCTTCACCATTCCCCTACCGTCCCTTCATCATTCCCCCACCGTCCCTTTACCATTCCCCTACTGTCCCTTCATCATTCCCCTACAGTCCCTTCACCATTCCCCCACCGTCCCCTCACCATTCCCCTACCGTCCCTTCACCATTCCCCCACCGTCCCTTCACCATTCCCCTACAGTCCCCTCACCATTCCCCCACCGTCACTTCACCATTCCCCTACAGTCCCCTCACCATTCCCCCACCGTCACTTCACCATTCCCCCACCATCCCCTCACCATTCCCCCACCGTCACTTCACCATTCCCCTACAGTCCCTTCACCATTTCCCTACAGTCCCTTCACCATTCCCCTACTGTCCCTTCATAATTCCCCTACCATCCCTTCACCATTCCCCTACCATCCCTTCACCATTCCCCACAGTCCCTTCATCATTCCCCCACCGTCCCTTCACCATTCCCCTACAGTCCCTTCACCATTCCCCCACCGTCCCCTCACTATTCCCCTACCATCCCTTCACCATTCCCCTACCGTCCCTTCATCATTCCCCCACCGTCCCTTTACCATTCCCCTACTGTCCCTTCATCATTCCCCTACAGTCCCTTCACCATTCCCCCACCGTCCCCTCACCATTCCCCTACCGTCCCTTCACCATTCCCCTACTGTCCCTTCATAATTCCCCTACCATCCCTTCACCATTCCCCTACCATCCCTTCACCATTCCCCACCGTCCCTTCATCATTCCCCCACCGTCCCTTCACCATTCCCCTACAGTCCCTTCACCATTCCCCCACCGTCCCCTCACTATTCCCCTACCATCCCTTCACCATTCCCCTACCGTCCCTTCATCATTCCCCCACCGTCCCTTTACCATTCCCCTACTGTCCCTTCATCATTCCCCTACCGTCCCTTCACCATTCCCCCACCGTCCCTTCACCATTCCCTTACCATTCCCCCACCGTCACTTCACCATTCCCCTACAGTCCCCTCACCATTCCCCCACCGTCACTTCACCTTTCCCCCACCGTCACTTCACCATTCCCCTACAGTCCCTTCACCATTCCCCTACAGTCCCTTCACCATTCCCCTACAGTCCCTTCACCATTCCCCTACAGTCCCTTCACCATTCCCCTACAGTCCCTTCACCATTCCCCCACCATCCCCTCACCATTCCCCTACAGTCCCTTCACCATTCCCCCACCATTCCCCTACAGTCACTTCACCATTCCCCTACAGTCCCTTCACCATTCCCCTACAGTCCCTTCACCATTCCCCCACCATCCCCTCACCATTCCCCCAGCGTCACTTCACCATTCCCCCACTGTCACTTCACCATTCCCCTACCTTTCCCTTCACCATTCCCCCACCGTCCCCTCACCATTCCCCTACAGTCCCTTCACCATTCCCCTACCGTCCCTTCACCATTCCCCCACCATCCCCTCACCATTCCCCCACCGTCACTTCACCATTCCCCTACAGTCCCTTCACCATTCCCCCACCGTCACTTCACCATTCCCCTACAGTCCCTTCACCATTCCCCCACCGTCCCCTCACCATTCCCCTACAGTCCCTTCACCATTCCCCCACCGTCCCTTCACCATTCCCCTACCTTTCCCTTCACCATTCCCCCACCGTCCCCTCACTATTCCCCTACCGTCCCTTCACCATTCCCCTACCATCCCTTCACCATTCCCCTACCGTCCCTTCATCATTACCCCACCGTCCCTTAACTATTCCTCTACTGTCCCATCATCATTCCCCTACAGTCCCTTCACCATTCCCCCACCGTCCCCTCAGCATTCCCCTACCGTCCCTTCACCATTCCCCTACCGTCCCTTCACCATTCCCCCACCGTCCCTTCACCATTCCCCTACAGTCCCCTCACCATTCTCCCACCGTCCCTTCACCATTCCCCTACAGTCCCCTCACCATTCCCCCACCGTCACTTCACCATTCCCCCACCATCCCCTCACCATTCCCCCACCGTCACTTCACCATTCCCCTACAGTCCCTTCACCATTCCCCTACAGTCCCTTCACCATTCCCCCACCGTCCCTTCACCATTCCCCTACCTTTCCCTTCACCATTCCCCCACCGTCCCCTCACTATTCCCCTACCGTCCCTTCACCATTCCCCTACCATCCCTTCACCATTCCCCTACCGTCCCTTCATCATTCCCCTACAGTCCCTTCACCATTCCCCCACCGTCCCCTCAGCATTCCCCTACCGTCCCTTCACCATTCCCCCACCGTCCCTTCACCATTCCCCTACAGTCCCCTCACCATTCTCCCACCGTCACTTCACCATTCCCCTACAGTCCCCTCACCATTCCCCTACCATCCCTTCACCATTCCCCTACCGCCCCTTCATCATTCCCCTACAGTCCCCTCACCATTCCCCCACCGTCACTTCACCATTCCCCCACCATCCCCTCACCATTCCCCCACCGTCACTTCACCATTCCCCTACAGTCCCTTCACCATTCCCCTACAGTCCCTTCACCATTCCCCTACAGTCCCTTCACCATTCCCCTACAGTCCCTTCACCATTCCCCCACCGTCCCCTCACCATTCCCCTACAGTCCCTTCACCATTACCCCACCGTCCCCTCACCATTCCCCTACAGTCCCTTCACCATTCCCCTACCGTCCCTTGATCATTCCCCTACCTTTCCCTTCATCATTCCCCCACCGTCCCCTCACCATTCCCCTACCGTCCCTTCACCATTCCCCTACAATCCCTTCACCATTCCCCTACTGTCCCTTCATCATTCCCCCACCGTCCCTTTACCATTCCCCTACTGTCCCTTCATCATTCCCCTACAGTCCCTTCACCATTCCCCCACCGTCCCCTCACCATTCCCCTACCGTCCCTTCACCATTCCCCCACCGTCCCTTCACCATTCCCCTACAGTCCCCTCATCATTCCCCCACCGTCACTTCACCATTCCCCTACAGTCCCCTCACCATTCCCCCACCGTCACTTCACCATTCCCCCACCATCCCCTCACCATTCCCCTACAGTCCCTTCACCATTCCCCTACAGTCCCTTCACCATTCCCCTACAGTCCCTTCACCATTCCCCTACAGTCCCTTCACCATTCCCCTACCATCCCCTCACCATTCCCCCACCGTCACTTCACCATTCCCCCACCGTCACTTCACCATTCCCCTACAGTCCCTTTACCATTCCCCCACCGTCACTTCACCATTCCCCTACAGTCCCTTCACCATTCCCCTACAGTCCCTTCACCATTCCCCTACAGTCCCTTTACCATACCCTCACCAAATTTCCAAAGGCAAGTGACTATAGAAGTCCAGTTTCAACTCTTGCCGAACTTGACTGGAATTTTGTGGCTCGATTGTAATGCCATTAGTGGCTATTTTGAGTTATGTGCCTTCTATATTCCACCTCCTGACCAAGATTCCACCTCTCCTATCACTTGCATTTGCTTCAATCAAAATGGTTGTGCCCAGTCTGATCGATAATCAAGATCTATTAAGTAATAAAAAGGGGTCTTTCCTTGTGAAGTGCATCATATCACTTGAGCACCTAAATTGAAAACATGAAAAGATTTGGCAAATATCTGTTGATGCCCAGTTGGCAGTACACATGCTTTGCAAATCCTGCAATTGACTGAAATTTGCATGTTGAAATCCATGTCATGCCAAAATATAACTCCATAATTCCAGCCTTTTTCAGCAAGGATGAAAACTGGACTTCTATAGTCAGTTAACTCCCTTGCCTCTGGAAGATGAGTTAGATGACCCTCACTATACCAACACCATCCCCTCACCATCCCCTCACTATACCAACACCATCCCCTCACCATCCCCTCACTATACCAACACCATCCCGTCACCATGGTGACAATGAGTCTGGAACCTACCACTGCCTCAGGGAATACACTTTACATCATGGTCTTCTTGTTTCAGAATAATCAGTTGAGATGCTCAGGAAATCAAAACCTGTTATCACGGCAATCTCAGGTCTACAGCAGGCACCAATCCATTGCACTGGAGGTATGTATGCTCAGTAAACACCCAATTGCCACCTACCCTTTGTCTCTGTGACCCATTGGGACTCCAGGTTAGAATAGGTCCCCAGCAGCCTGGCCTTAAGTGAGTGAGTGAGTATGGTTTTACGCCGCTTTTAGCAATATTCCAGCAATATCACGGCGGGGGACACCAGAAATGGGCTTCACACATTGTACTCATGTCGGGAATCGAACCCGGGTCTTCGGCGTGGCGAGCGAACGCTTTAACCACTAGGCTGACCGACCGCCCGGCCTGGCCTTAAGAGGAAACTTGATGGATCTGGGGCTTGTTTGACAGAGCGATCATAGCGCTGCGATTGTCGTAAGCCTATGTTAAGATGTAGGTGTTACGATAATGTTACGATCTCTTTGTTAAGCGGGGCCCTGGTGGTCAGACCCTGTGACACTATTTGATCGCGTGTCATTGTACACCATCGCTGTGGATGGTTGCTCATTACATCAGTCATGAGATTGTCTGGTCCAGAATCCATTATATATAGGATGACATCTTACAGCTAGAATATTGCTGAGTGCTGTGAAATCCTCCTCAGTGTTCCTATAAGAGTTGTAAGAGCAGACTACTGTTGTTGTTTGTTGTTTAACGCAGCACTCAGCAATATTCCAGCTATATGATGGCGGTCTGCAAATAATCGAGTCTGGACCAGACAATCCAGTGATTGACATCATGAGCATTGATCCACGCAATTGGGATACGATGACATGCATCATCCAAGTCAGCGAGCCTGACCCCCCGATCCCGTTAGTGGTCTTTTATGACAAGCATTGTCGCTTTTTGCGGCAAGCATGGGTTGCTGAAGACTCCTGGGATTGGGTGGTTGTTATGTGTGACGTGGATGACAATGCAGCCCAATGCAGAAAAAAATTCTAATATTGTTTGGAGTGCAGCATGTTTAGTAGTGACAGATGACAGTGACAAGCATACATGTTTACTTCTGAAAGGGCTTTGTTTTTTACTAGATTATTACAGCGACCAAAGACTACCTACGATACACTTAATGAAATGTTTTTTTAAAAGTCAATAGTTACTCTATTTTTAGAGGATTTGGGGAGCTGTATCTTTTTATTTTTCTAATCCGTAAAACATGGAGTGGTCAACAATGTTCAGGCAGATATTGATAAATTGAAACTATTTTGATTTGATGTTCTTTTTGTGGATTTTGGCTGAATACCTAAACTGAAAAATAAAAAAAGGGTCACATTCACTCCTTTTAGAAAATTTGCTTCAGAATCATCGTTTTCATTCTTAAGACTTATGACACAGAAAGTCCCATTATACACTGATGTAACATGGATGATGCTCCTGTTGTCAGCCTCCGCAGCTTCAAGCACGAGGATGGCCGCAGCGGCGAGGATTAATTGTGACTGATGGCAACATGACAGAAACTGATGGCAACCTACCGGGGACAAAGTCGCCTGGCACCAGCCCGAGACTGATCACATCACGATCGCCCACCAACCCTAGTGTGCCACGACACTCCCCTAGTTTCTTGACCTCCGGGCCAGTGAGCCTCCCCGTCATGAGGTCGGACCCTAGTCTGTTTAAACCAGCCTTGAGGAAGAAGGAGGAAGAAACGCTCTGTTGTCCTAAATGTGGGCAAGGCTTTTCAGAGGAAGAGCAGGACAAGTTACTTGAACACATGGAGGTTTGTTGTGAGTAGCTTCACTCAGACACTTTGAAATTCTGATGGATTGTTCAACTGGGATTGGATTAGAGGAGGGGTGTTTTCGGAAGCCGATCTGATGTTTTGAGGTTGAGTGTGAGAAATTGTGTGTTGTGGCTTCGCTGAGACGCATCAAGATCAAACCTTAGGGTGTCTTGGGTGTAGCGGTATGTTGTGGGTATATGTACTGAGACACATGGTGAGGAGTGTTCCTCTGAGCTTGGCTTACATAAGGGGTGTTTTGGGAAATCAATCCAATGTTTTGAGGTTGAGTATGAGAGATTGTGTGTTGTAGCTTCGCTGATACACATCAAGATAAAATTTTGGAGCGTCTTGGGTGTAGTGGTATGTTGTGAATAATCCTACCGAGACACATGGTGATGAGTGTTCCTATGGGATTGGTTTACATGAGGGGTGTTTTCGGAAGCCAATTGGATGTTCTAGGGGTAGAGTATGACAGATAGTTCAAGGAATGGAGCAATACCTTTTATTACAGCCATAAACTGCAAAGAGCATGCACCACGTCTTGGGAGGGGGGAGGAGGGAGGGGTATAGGTTGTGAAACCAAATGTAGCAGGGTGTAGAGTCATCCCACAGATGACATCCTTACCTTGTCAGTGTAGCAGGGTGTGGAGTCATCCCACAGATGACATCCTTACCTTGTCAGTGTAGCAGGGTGTGGAGTCATCCAGCAGATGACATCCTTACCTTGTCAGTGTAGCAGGGTGTGGAGTCATCCCACAGATGACATCCTTACCTTGTCAGTCTAGCAGGGTGTGGAGTCATCCAGCAGATGACATCCTTACCTTGTCAGTGTAGCAGGGTGTGGAGTCATCCAGCAGATGACATCCTTATCTTGTCAGCATGCTGACAGAGTTAACCCCTTTGGTCATGTGGACAAGGCACATGGCCTTGGATCAGAAGGTCTGTGGTTCGAATCCCATCAAATGGATCGGAAATTTTGTGGCCGCTACACTGAGAAAATTCGGCTGTGAGTAGCTCACATGACTCTTTATATAGACCAAGGGTTAAGTACTATAATGTGTGGTGTACCATTGTGACATGCGGCTTTGAACCTGTAAATAACCTGACCTGTAGCTGATGATGCTGTGATGATCGATTATCGTCACTAATCGATGATTGATTGGTTACCCAAACAAATGCAAAGATCGACTGTGATGAAAATCAGTTGTGGAAAAAAATATTATTTAACATTGAATATTAAAATATAATTTTCTTTTAAGAATCAAGTTTGAAAATTTCAGATCATGAAAAAGGCAGGGACATGATCGGGAAGACATTATTTAACCAATTCTAATCCATGTTTGATTTGTTGAAAGAAGCCGATCCTAACCACTGATCAGTGCTAACATTCTGACGCCCACTATGTGTAGGGTTTGTGTCACAATGTGTAAGGAGTGGACTGGTCTTGGGGGGCATGGGTGGCCCAGTCGTCTAAGGTGCAGCGATTCGCTGTGAAGGGTTGCGTCCCTTGGGCACGCCAGAAACCTATGATAGTGGGTTCAAATCCTGGTTCGCCCCGATTATGTTTCTAGGTTTGTCAGCACCATACCTGTGCTCGTGGGTTTCACCGAAGTAGTAAATGTCTGAGACCTGCATCACTTCGGGCTTTCCTCCCACATTAAGCTGACACGCCACGATATAACTGGAGTACTGTTCAAAGCGGCGTTAAAACCAACTCACTCACTTACTCACTGACTCACTGGACTGGTCTGGTATGGTATAAGCCAGAAGTGATTTATGTATAGTATACAGAGGACATACAAATGACTGAATGACTTGTTTGACGGGTCAATGTTTGACGACAAAAGTTGTAAAACAATATGAAAATATTGGAATGTGGTGAACTTTGATTGATTGTAAATATTTGATTTATATTATTTCCTCTATGTCACCATGGTTACAGCTATATCTCAGTGCTTTGTATTTGTTCCTTGTTTGTTTGGAAATGTGATAAGATTTTATAATATTCACCTGTCCATATGTTTTATATCAGAATCTAACATGTGCTCATGTAAACAGATTTCAATTTTGTATATTTGTAGGCCTTTCTTTGTGATATTTATGCCTCATAATTTAATATACTTTTATTTCACCAGAACTCCTTTCATTTATTACTGTTAGAGTTTCTAGTTTTTTATTGTTTGTTGTGCATGTCGTGCTAGTTTTTCTTTTAGTCTGGTAATGGAAGTTCGAGGGGGAAGGGGCATGAAAAAAATGCAGTCCTGAGACAATGCCATTATGAGGAAGAGACATCAGTGTGACAGTCCTGAGACAATGCCATTATGAGGAAGAGACAGTAATGCGACAGTCCTGAGACTATTGCCATTATAGATAATAGACATTCATGTGACAGTCCTGAGACAATGCCATTATAGAGAATAGACAGTAATGCGACAGTCCTGAGACAATGCCATTATAGAGAATAGACAGTAATGCGACAGTCCTGAGACAATGCCATTATAGAGAATAGACAGTAATGCGACAGTCCTGAGACAATGCCATTATAGAGAATAGACAGTAATGCGACAATGCCATTATAGAGAATAGACATTCATGTGACAGTCCTGAGACAATGCCATTATAGAGAATAGACATTCATGTGACAGTCCTGAGACAATGCCATTTTAGAGAATAGACATTCATGCGACAGTCCTGAGACAATGCCATTTTAGAGAATAGACAGTAATGCGACAGTCCTGAGACAATGCCATTATAGAGAATAGACAGTAATGTGACAGTCCTGAGACAATGCCATTATAGAGAATAGACAGTAATGCGACAGTCCTGAGACCAATGCCATTATAGAGAATAGACAGTAATGTGACAGTCCTGAGACAATGCCATTATAGAGAATAGACAGTAATGCGACAATGCCATTATAGAGAATAGACATTCATGTGACAGTCCTGAGACAATGCCATTATAGAGAATAGACATTCATGTGACAGTCCTGAGACAATGCCATTTTAGAGAATAGACAGTAATGCGACAGTCCTGAGACCAATGCCATTATAGAGAATAGACAGTAATGCGACAGTCCTGAGACAATGCCATTATAGAGAATAGACAGTAATGCGACAGTCCTGAGACCAATGCCATTATAGAGAATAGACAGTAATGCGACAGTCCTGAGACCAATGCCATTATAGAGAATAGACAGTAATGCAACAGTCCTGAGACAATGCCATAATAGAGAATAGACAGTAATGCAACAGTCCTGAGACAATGCCATTATAGAGAATAGACAGTAATGCGACAGTCCTGAGACCAATGCCATTATAGAGAATAGACATTCATGCGACAGTCCTGAGACAATGCCATAATAGAGAATAGACAGAAATGTGACAGTCCTGAGACAATGCCATTATAGAGAATAGACATTAATGTGACAGTCCTGAGACAATGCCATTATAGAGAATAGACAGTAATGTGACAGTCCTGAGACAATGCCATTATAGAGAATAGACAGTAATGTGACAGTCCTGAGACAATGCCATTATAGAGAATAGACATTCATGTGACAGTCCTGAGACAATGCCATTATAAAGAATTAGACATTCATGTGACAGTCCTGAGACAATGCCATTATAGAGAATAGACATTAATGTGACCATGGTGACAGTCCTGAGACAATGCCATTATAGAGAATAGACATTAATGTGACAGTCCTGAGACAATGCCATTATAAGGAATAGACAGAAATGTGACAGTCCTGAGACAATGCCATTATAGAGAATAGACATTAATGTGACAGTCCTGAGACAATGCCATTATAGAGAATAGACATTAATGTGACAGTCCTGAGACAATGCCATTATAGAGAATAGACATTAAAGTGACAGTCCTGAGACAATGCCATTATAAGGAATAGACAGTAATGTGACAGTCCTGAGACAATGCCATTATAGAGAATAGACAGTAACGTGACAGTCCTGAGACAATGCCATTATAGAGAATAGACAGTAATGCGACAGTCCTGAGACAATGCCATTATAAGGAATAGACAGTAATGTGACAGTCCTGAGACAATGCCATTATAGAGAATAGACAGTAATGCGACAGTCCTGAGACAATGCCATTATAGAGAATAGACAGTAATGCGACAGTCCTGAGACCAATGCCATTATAGAGAATAGACAGTAATGCGACAGTCCTGAGACAATGCCATAATAGAGAATAGACAGTAATGCAACAGTCCTGAGACAATGCCATAATAGAGAATAGACAGTAATGCAACAGTCCTGAGACAATGCCATTATAGAGAATAGACAGTAATGCGACAGTCCTGAGACAATGCCATTATAGAGAATAGACAGTAATGCGACAGTCCTGAGACCAATACCATTATAGAGAATAGACAGTAATGTGACAGTCCTGAGACAATGCCATTATAGAGAATAGACAGTAATGTGACAGTCCTGAGACAATGCCATTATAGAGAATAGACATTAAAGTGACAGTCCTGAGACCAATGCCATTATAGAGAATAGACAGTAATGTGACAGTCCTAAGACCATCGCCATTATAAGGAAATGTGACAGTCACTTTCCTCTCACATCAAGCTGACACACTGTGATAAAACTGAAATACAGTTCAAAGCAGTGTTAAGCTTAACTCAATTGTGTCAAACGCAAAGCCATCGATATCTATAACTTGTGGAAAGATAAAATTGCACGTTTTTTGTCAAGTATTGTCAACATTTGAAAGGTGAACTTTTTTCATGCAATGTTGGCAACCAATACTCATGAGATGCGGTTTCCTATGCTCATGATGATGATAGTACTACATGTATATTTATGTACATTACATACTAAAAATGGCATTTCCTCATGACAGTGACTAATCTTTTGAAGCATACTACACACAATATATATAGTTCCTGTTTCAACTTATAACTGAAATACTGTTCAAGTGTGTTACATCCAGCTGACTGACACTGTCTATGTAGACATTGAAAAGAATATTAAGTTAGTTATCAGAGGCTAGAAGGATTCCAGGATATTCAATATACCATATTCGATATAATAAGCGCCCAGGGCGCACTCAGAATTATTGAATATAATTTTGGTAAAAGATTTGAAAGATTGTAAATTTCGTGGTTTTTGCTTACAGCCTAAAATGATACAAAAGAAAAATCTGTGTGTATTGTTCACGACAGATATATTTTTCCGGAATTCAATTGCCCATAATTAAGGGTGCATATAACACATGAGTGTTATAGACGAATAGATAAGTCTTGTGTACATTGATCATTCAGAAGGGTGCTAATTGGGATTGTTCACTAGCTAATATATTAGGAAATATCGCCGTGGGGCGCTTGTTACGTCGAATGCGGTACGTGTGATGATGAGGGAAACTGTTGTGTCAAGCTTCATCAGTTTGAAAAGAATGAGGGGCAGTCGGGTAGCCTAGTGGGTTAAGCGTTCACTCGTCACGCCAAAGACCCGGGTTCGATTCCGGACATGGGTACATTTCTGGAGTCCCCCGCCGTGATATTGCTGGGATATATATTGCTAAAAGCAGCGTCAAACCCTACTCACTCACTGAAAAGAATGCTGGTCTCATTTGAGTGCAAATGTCAGTCTGTCACGTGATCTCACATTAATTTATAAAAAAAAAGTATCAATCAAGCTCAGTAGTCCGACTTTCGTACAAATTTGGAATTCCTAAATGAAATTCAAAAATAACATTTTTACATTGACATTAATTTTGACTTAATCAGGAAATTTACACATGCAACCGTGCTTTAGAACCAAACAAGACAGACAACACAAAAATGTTCATTTACAGTTCAGCTTATCTGATGAAAATTCAGTACAAAAGGTATTAAAAGTCAGCCTTAACTGAAAATGTGTCTTTTTCTACACACTGGTGCTAGATTGCATGCATTTTATGTTTTATAACAAGGCTTTCACTATTTGCTTACATCCACGTGTGCATTTAACATGTTTTGGAGTAAATTGAATGTTAACAACGATTTTGTGAATATGTTCATGTAAAATATCGGAACATGATTTTGTAAATAAATAAAAGTAAACTATCAGTCAAGATCTCGTTCTATGCTTCTTCACCGCGTCCACTACCACATGTTTTTTTCTTTTTAAGCACAGCATTGTTGGTTTATTTATCTAAGCACCACAATTTGGTGTACAGAGTTGCATCCCTTGGGAACATATGCTTGGGGGTTTGAATCCTGCTTCACCCTGATTATGTTTCTAGGTTTGTCTGCACCGCAACGTGCTTGTGGTTTCACCAAAGTGGTAAATGTCTGAGACCTGCATCACTCAAATACTGTTCAGGAACCTGTTCCACAAAGCGATTCTTAGCGCAAAGACAGTAGTTAAGCCCATACTTTAACTTTAGACAGTCATATCGCTCTGAACAGCATTTTAGCTGAAACTGACGAGCACAGCATGGTGTTACCCAACTCATGTTTAATGCTACCCATGAAGATCAAGGGTAGAATAGGTCTTCAGCAACCCATGCTTGCTGTAAAAGGCGACAATGGGATCGGGTGGTCAGGCTCGCTGACTTGGTTGATGCATGTCATCGTATCCTAATTGCATGGATTCATGCTCATGATGTCAATCACCGGATTGTCTGGTCCAGACTTGATTATTTACAAACCGCCGTGATATAGCTGAAATATTGCAGTGTGCAGCGTTAAACAACAAACAAATACTTATAATGTATTAACGTGTTAACATTTGTAACTTAATGACGGACATAAGTACTAACTAAGTTACAGCCTTATGGTCCCAGTGTGTTAAATGTCTAAGACTTGCATCATCCCTGACTTCCTCCCACATCTTGCTGACATGTCCTGACTGACTGAAATATTGTTCAGACACAGGTACTGTGAGCATCCCAGGGGGCGGTCAGGTGGCCTAGTGGTTAAAGCGTTCACTCGTCACGCCGAAGACCCGGGTTCAATTCCCGAAATGGGTACAATGTGTGAAGCCCATTTCTGGTGTCTCCCGCCGTGATATTGCTCGAATATTGCTAAAAGCGGCGTAAAACAATACTCACTCACTCACTGTGAGCATCCCAACTGGAAACAACGGTTTGGGGAACAACTGGAATCTTTATCTGTGGGTGATTTTGGACTTTCACAATACATCTTGGTTCAAATGATACCACATTTTCTTCATCTCACCTGAGACCAAGGACTGGATTTTGTAAAGCTGGTTTTGTGTGATTGTATCAATGCGGACATGAAGAGACTTATGAACACTTAAGGGACCGGTCATTTATTACAGGGGGTACTGAATGTCCTGACAGTTACCCTCCCCTAATGCATGTCATATTTTTGGATGACCCTCCCCATGTCCTTGTACACTGTCCCTCAAAAGACGAGATGCAAAAACACTTTATATTTATATTAAAATGTTCTTTGTTCATAATCTTTACAAGATATGTGTATTATTTTTATATAACCCTCCCCAGCTAGAGACTCATATTTTGGGTGATCCTCCTCTGATTTACCCCCTCCCCAATCATAAAATATCAGTCCCTAAATACTTTGAATTATTTTTTTTTGAACACACACATCTAATATCAGAAAATTCAACGTCTAATTTTATTATTTATTCCAGTTACTCTGATTTCCAGAATAGGCCACTTTTATCAGAAAGGAAAGATATATGAGTACACGTAGGGAAATTCCCAGTTGTTCTTCCTGTTACCTGTTCATATCCCGTGTTGGCTGTAAAAAGGAGGTCACTTCCTTGTATGTGAGAGTCATTGAAAACAACACCAAATCACTGGGATCAAGTTCATGACTCCAAAACCGACTTTCAACATACACAATGCAGTCAGCTTCACTGTGCACAAAAATAGTGAACAACATGCCTATAACATTTCCAGTTTAAAACCTACAAGGTCACATACACCTGTCCAAAAGTTCAGCACAACCCATAATTTTATCAATGTGTTATCTTTACATTGACTGTGAATCTTAACGTTGTAAGTATGAAATACTGCTTCAGTGAGTATGTAGGATGTGATGTTTATCCACACCTCTATAAGCCAGCTGACCATTATTTCATATTTGATTAAACATTTTAAAAAATATGTACATGTTCGATTATTTTCAACCTAATTAACCTGTGAAGATCCGGGGTAAAATAGGTCGTAAAAGGCTACTATACTTGAGGTACAAGGTGACTAATGAGATCGGGTGGTCAGGCTTGCTGACTTTGTTGATACATGTCCTCGATCCCAATCGCGTCTATTGATGCTCATGATATTAATCACTGGATTGTCTGGTCCATACTCGATCATTTACAGACCGCCATCATATAGCTGGAATATAACAACAAACAGACAATTCAACCTAATATATGTAGGGGTCGATGCCTAATGTTTTGGGTCCTATTTGCTGTCAGTCATTGAAAACATGTTGCTGAACATTCTGACAAACACACTGTGTCGCAGTCAACAGCTGGGTCAAGCACCATGTGATCTGATGACGTTTACAGCATGATCTGAATAATGTCGATATTACATTTCCCATTGTACTGGGGAAATATTTCAACATATTCCATTGTCATAATCTTTAGAGGAAGTAACTAAGTGTTCACATATTTAGAAACAGGATAATAATCACCCTCCAACATGCTTTGGAAAAACTAAGCCGTTTCAATCAGTACTGAACATGCTTTAAGCAAGATACAACGTAAGACACTCCTTGTCCAAGGACTCTTTCCATAGGGCAGCTCTGGGCAGTGCACCTCTTGGATTATTGTTTAGGAGTTGCCATTAATAAAACCTTTTCACAAGGCATAGTAATTATTGTTATATGTTGTCACACTTGACATCAATCCGATATAGCCCTTGATAAAAACATGATGTATCTCTGAACAAATCTGGTATAGCCCTTGATAAACACATGATGTATCTCTGAACAAATCTGGTATAGCCCTTGACAAAAACATGATGTATCTCTGAACAAATCTGATATAGCCCTTGATAAAAACATGATGTATCTCTGAACAAATCTTTTATAGCCCTTGATAAACACATGATGTATCTCTGAACAAATCTGATATAGCCCTTGATAAACACATGATGTATCTCTGAACAAATCCGATATAGCTCTTGATAAACACATGATGTATCTCTGAACAAATCTGATATAGCCCTTGATAAACACATGATGTATCTCTGAACAAATCTTGTATAGCCCTTGATAAACACATGATGTATCTCTGAACAAATCTTGTATAGCCCTTGATAAACACATGATGTATCTCTGAACACATCTGGTATAGCCCTTAATAAACACATGATGTATCTCTGAACAAATCCGATATAGCTCTTGATAAACACATGATGTATCTCTGAACAAATCCGATATAGCTCTTGATAAACACATGATGTATCTCTGAACAAATCTTGTATAGCCCTTAATAAACACATGATGTATCTCTGAACAAATCTGGTATAGCCCTTAATAAACACATGATGTATCTCTGAACAAATCTGGTATAGCCCTTAATAAACACATGATGTATCTCTGAACAAATCTGGTATAGCCCTTAATAAACACATGATGTATCTCTGAACAAATCTTGTATAGCCCTTAATAAACACATGATGTATCTCTGAACAAATCTGGTATAGCCCTTAATAAACACATGATGTATCTCTGAACAAATCTTGTATAGCCCTTAATAAACACATGATGTATCTCTGAACAAATCTTGTATAGCCCTTAATAAACACATGATGTATCTCTGAACAAATCTGGTATAGCCCTTAATAAACACATGATGTATCTCTGAACAAATCTGGTATAGCCCTTGATAAACACATGATGTATCTCTGAACACATCTGGTATAGCCCTTAATAAACACATGATGTATCTCTGAACAAATCTGGTATAGCCCTTAATAAACACATGATATATCTCTGAACAAATCTGGTATAGCCCTTAATAAACACATGATGTATCTCTGAACAAATCTGGTATAGCCCTTAATAAACACATGATCAATACGTTGCTATTTGTATATGTATCATGTTTGGGAGAGGCAATCAGATAAGCAAAATTTGCTTGTTTGCCAATCCCTCCACTTTATGGAAATAAATATGTTTATATCATAAACACATGATGTATCTCTGAAAAAATCGGGTATAGCCCTTAATAAACATATGATGTATCTCTAAATAAATCCAATATTGCTCTTCATAAACCCACCCTTGTTATTTATGAGTTTATATATACATGTAATATACTTTCTCACTCTGCTTAAAACATTTATCAGTTTACACTAGATAACTATGAGATAAATCACCGGCAGTCACTTGAGAACACTTAAGTAACTTGTTGCCAATGTGTATATAGTAATCAGCTTGCACCATTGATGTAAGGTGAGTGTGTTAAATTTAGGTTTGTTGTCATAAAGTATCCTGTCCATGATTGCAGTGAGGTCAGATAGCTATGTGTGAAGTGAGTTGAAAGTTAAACATCTTGCAGGTGTGGGTGTGTGGATGCTATTTTGTATTTGAACAGTGAGTCAGGGGAATTTTATAATTTTGGATACTTTGGACTCCCAAATGAGTTTGAGACAACCCAGAATTAAACACATCCAGTTCGACAGATCCGAGTTACTTACTTACTTGCTTATATTGGAGATTTTACGTGCGCTTTCTGACTGCAGCGTATTTCGCACATGGGCCGGCCAGGCCATTTAATGTGTTTCCGAAAAGGGGAAAAAGTTGTTTGGCAATCCAGTAGGGGTGTTTTAGTGGTTGCTTACCGGTATATAGAATTTTTGAAATTTTGAGATTTGGAAAAAATGCCACGAGGATTTGGGGGGCGAACTAAGGGAGCTGAGTAGGGAAGTTTGTTAGTTTGATTATGTGGTTTGGTTTTGGTAGTTTATTGGGGTTTTAAATGCGATTTATTAGTCCTGTTTTGATTAAGTATACACCTAAGGCTTTGAGTTTTTCTATTTTATTTTGTGGGTTTAGGATTGCTTCTAGAGTAAGAGCCTTATGGTGCAGTGTATGAGTGCGTGTTCTAGGGTTTTTTGTTGTTTGCAATGTGCGCAGGTTTCTGTTGCGTGTTTTTTTATTATTTTGAGGTGGTTATTTAGGTTGGTATGTCCTGTTTGGAGTTTAGTGATTACTCTGTCGATTTTTTGGACGGATGTAGAATTTTTGGTTTGGTTAGGGTTTTTTTTAGAACCTTTTGGATTTGGCTATTTGAGTTTAGATATAGATTATGCCATTTTTTGGTGATTTTTTGTTTGTTGACACTTTTAATTTCTGATTTGGAGATGGGTAGGTTTAAGCTTATTTCTCGGATTTTAAGGGATAGGTTAGCTGCTTTATCGGCGTTTTCATTGCCGTATATTCCTACGTGGGCGGGGATCCAAATGAATACTATTTGTTTGCCTGCCTTAGTTAAATCGTTTGAGCTTTTTAGTATTTGATTTATTAGTTCAGGGCGTTTTTTGGTATTTTTATTTTGGAGGGCTTGTAGTCCACTGAGCGAGTCGGTAAGTATTAGGATTTTTTGTTGTTTTTTAGATTGTTGATTATGAAGGGCTGAGGCCATGCCCATTAGTTCGGCCGTGAATATTGATGATTGTTTGGGAGTCGGTAGGATTGTGTGGCTTTAGTTGGTTGTGTGATATGGACTCCGAAACCTGTGTGTTTGGAGATCGGATCTGAGGATCCGTCTGTGTAAATGTGACACCAATTTGGCCAATTTTCATGTATGTATGCTAGTGTGGTGGTTTTTGCTATGTTTGGGTCGGTTTTGTTTATTTAATGTGCTAGCTAGTGTTATGTCTATTTTGGGTGTTTTAAGTTTTGGGGTGAAGATATTTGATTTTTCACAGTTTTGTTTAAGATTGTTTATTTGGTGTTCATTTAAGTAATTGGTTATTCTTTGGGATATTGGAGTAAGTTGCGGGTGTTTTTGAGCTAGAGCTTGGTTTTTGCGGCTGATATTTTTGTTTATTAGGTTTTGGATTAGGGGGTTGGATTGAGACGCTGCCCAGAAATTTAGGGTTAATTGTTCCCTACGTAGATTTAGTGGCATTTCTCCTGTTAAGGCCTGGAGTGAAGTGTAGGAGGTGCCATGTTGAGTGCATATATTAGTTTTAGAGCCTGATATTGGATTGAGTCTAGTTTTTTGCTTAGGCCTTGGTTTACATGGTTTAGGGTGTAGTATATGGCATATCCGTAGTCTATTTTAGATCTAATTAGTGATATATAGAGTGAGAGGAGGGTGTCTTTGGAGGCCCCCCAGTTTGAGCCAGTTAGGCATCTTAGCGTATTTAGATCTTTGCTACATTTAGTTATTAGATTATTTATGTGAGCGTCCCAGGAAAGATGTTCCTCGAAAATTAGTCCTAAGGAATTTGGATTGTTTTAGGAATTGGATTGGTTTGTTGTTTAGCTGGAGTTTTGGGGAGGCGTGTTTCATGTTTTTGTGTTTAAATACTATTCCTGTAGTTTTTTCCGAGTTAAGGGAGAAGCCCCATTTGTTAGCCCATTGCTGTATTTTGTTTAGAGATTTTTGAAGTAGGTTTTGGGCCATTTTAATGCTTTTTGTGCGGATCCAGAGGGCTCCATCATCCACGAGACAGATACGAGTATAAATGATGATAAATATAGCAGTTCTATTCAAAGATGGGGTGTTCTTAATTCAAGAAGAATGGTCTTTATTCAAAGAGGTGAGCTCTATTCAAGGATGATGAGCTGTATTCAAGGATAGTGAGCTGTATTCAAGGATGGTAAGCTGTATTCAAGGATGGCAAGCTCTATTCAAGGATGGCGAGCTCTATTCAACCATAGATGAAGTCGGTTTGAGCCAGGTGCGAATGACGACACTTCAAATAACCATCCACCAAGAAATTGTTTCTGTCAATACTGAAACAAGTGGCAGTGTCACCAATGCTCCACTCATTGTATGCAATCACAAACAAAGCTAGGAATGTTTGATAACTGCAGGACGTCTCTCCCATTGTCTTAATACTCTAAAGAACATCTTTTCCGGCTAAAATTTAATCATTACAGTGTTCTGATTTGATTAAGGGTCTGACCAAAACAATTGTCTGCCTCAGAAAATACATTGTTTCAAGATGTTTGTTTTTCTAAAAAGAATTTTTTCGGCTTACTTTCAATAAAACATATCTGATTTTGCAGATGCAGTTGAAATATCCAAGACCCCATATAAACAATATCAAATGGTCTTTCGCTAAATCTATAAAAGGCTTACACACTGGATACCGCAATTTTAAATGTAGATCTATGCAAGGGTTTTATTCAGAAGAGTCATTTTTCATTTGATTGGGTTTCATTTAAGCTCATAAACTTAAAACATTCCTTGCAAAGTTAATAATAAGCATGATCATAAAGATGGAGATGGCAACATCACTTCCAAAGGAAAGCTTTGGCGGTGAAGGTGGCCAGATATTTATCATAATAAAATGGAGACAATGGAGGATAGTCATGGTTAGTTCATTTTTTTTTCAATATTCAGACTTAAAACATAAGATTCCAGTGTCAACAGAATTATCGGTTTCAAATGGATCACAATGGTCATCACCTTCCCAAGGCAGGCATGTCCACTAGTTTCTAAACTTGCCACATCAAGCCCACTTTTCTTGGCTCGACCCTGGCGCAACCTTCGTAGATCACGAGTTGTGACCCTTTGTAATGAAAATGCGATATCTGACCAGAGCGCTGTTCTTATCTCATATAATAGCTTCACCAAGAATACCTAGTCGATCAGATAAGGAAAACATTCTCGATTTCATCCCTGACACAAAAACATAGGCAATTGTTAGGGGGGGGGGGGGGTGTTAAAAGATGAAAGACGTATTCGTGTCAACAAGGACATGAAGCGGTAAATCACTTTCATACGAAGGTGTACCAGTCATGGATGTTGATTTTGTGAAACATTTTCTTACTGAACTATTCATCCCCCATTCTAATGTTACTAACAAAATGATGCAATAAAAACAAAAGATTTTATCTTGTTTATTTCTTCTTTAAATGATAAATCCTTCAACCATAAATATAGAAAAGTGCTCATGATTTTACAAGCTCAATACATAAAACATATCCTGTTTATGCAACACTACAAAAAACTCACCAAGTTTTTAATACAGACATTTGTTCATCAGGTACTGTCCACGACAAATATTTAGCTGCCTTGTAAATCTCAAATCTAAGCAAATAATTATGTAACTTATCAATGAAGCCCTCCTAAGAATAAAATAATATAAATTTAATGTAATTATACATTGATCTTTCAACATGAAATTTCTGATTTGAAATTCAGTTGATATGAAAAACACATGAAATTCAACTGAAATGAAGCATGTTTAATACAAAAGAATATCACTTATCATTCATAATATATAACTATCATGACACAAAGGGACAGTTGTAAAAAAATATGTAAAGCTTCCAATAAAATCATGAGCCACAGGGGCAATATGCAGAACATCTGTGCTTGTTGATCTTCTGCAGCTGTGACCATTGGTGAAAACCACAACCAAAATTGATCAGGTGAAAAGTTAAGTGTTGAAATGTGTTCACAGTGTTTCCAACTGTGCTTAAGTACTTAACCAACCAACTTCCAACAATAGCAGTCCCTGTCCTGTTTCGGTTGGCTATGGGCCAAAGGAGCTAATTTGGTCCTTGTACAAATAGAACACTTCCTAATTTGGTCCCTGTACAAATAGAATACCTCCTAATTTGGTCCTTGTACAAATAGATCACCTCCTAATTTTGTCCCTTTACAAATAGAACACTTCCTAATTTGGTCCCTTTACAAATAGATCACCTAATTTGGTCCTTGCACAAATAAATCACCTCCTAAATTGGTCCTTGTGCAAATATATCACCTCCTAAATTGGTCCCTGTACAAATAGATCACCTCCTAATTTGGTCCCTTTACAAATAGAACACTTCCTAATTTTGTCCTTGTACAAATAGAACACTTCCAAATTTGGTCCCTTTACAAATAGATCACCTCCTAATTTGGTCCCTGTACAAATAGATCACCTCCTTATTTGGTCCTAGTACAAATAGATCACCTCCTAATTTGGTCCTAGTACAAATAGATCACCTCCTAATTTGGTCCTAGTATAAATAGATCACCTAATTTGGTCCTAGTACAAATAGATCACCTCCTAATTTGGTCCTAGTACAAAAAGATCACCTCCTAATTTGGTCCTAGTACAAATAGATCACCTAATTTGGTCCTAGTACAAATAGATCACCTCCTAATTTGGTCCTAGTACAAATAGATCACCTCCTAATTTAGTAAGGCGCATCCACCAAAGTAACAAGAGACTATATAGCACTATACAATGGCAATGATTGGTCAGTTAAAAGTAGGCAGTTGCAATGTGCTTCAGTTTTAAGAGAAATGTGATTGAAATTTTCCAATATTCTATTGGCTTTCTTGTGAATTTTAAACTATTTTCCCTACTAGAAACCAATAAACCAGGAAATAAACATAAAGTTCGTGAACTTTATGAATCATCACTATCAGTCTAAAAATGATTTCTTTATTGCTGGACCAAGGTCATACACCTGCAATATCATCCCACATGCTTAAAAAATTCTACCTAAAAAGCAAACAATTAAGTTACTTCTGTAGCACACTGAATGAAATATTGTTACTCCCTTCACATAAGGCCTTCAAAAATCTTTATCCAATCCCCAAAGCAAGAGAAGCAGAGTCTCAAGCAGATATCAGTCATCATGCCAGTTTCTTATTGAAGAAGATCTTGGCGTTAGCTTTGTAGTCAATAGGCAGATCAAAGTCGATGTCTCTGGCAGCTAGGGAGGCTGCGCCCACCGCCCCGGATACCAGCAGTTCCATCAAAGTCACCTCCGAGATGCCCAACTTCGGGCCGCCCTCCGACATCACCGCAACAAAACCTGAAAGTAACATGACACCCAACAGGTTGCATCCTTGACAAGATACAAATCATTAACTTAAAAGTCATAATGTATATGGTACAGGGAATATGTCAAATCAGGGAATATATGTAATGACAGATTCACAATGGGAATATACATAATCCCTCAAAGTTTCAAGGATTATACACATTGCCTGATTTAACAACAAGTTTGTTAGACATATTCCCTATTACGGTTTTTGTCCATACTGTTATTCCAGATGTCCATAACTGTTACTTGACAAATATCCTACAAAATATAGAATACTATGCAAATGTATATCTTCTAGTAACTTCAAATGTTTGTATTTTATAGTGAGTGAGTGAGTTGTGTTTAACGCCGCTTTTAACAGTATTCCAGTTATATCACGGCGTGTCAGCTTAATGTGGGAGGAAAGCCCGAAGTGATGCAGGTCTCAGACGTTTACCACTTCGGTGAAACCCACGAGCACGGGTATGGTGCTGACAAACCTAGAAACATAATTGGGGCGAACCGGGATTCGAACCCACAATCATAGGTTTCTGGCGTGCCCAAGGGACGCGACTCTGCACAGCGAATCGCGGCGCCTTAGACGACTGGGCCACCCGTGCCCCCTTGTATTTTATAAGAAAGGTTATAGCAAGCTGCACAATGTAAGTGTAGTTTCTTAGCACTGACATAGTTATTGTATATCGACTTTTGCCTTTTTATTGACTACACACACATTTAAAGTTTTTCAATGGATATTTTATCTCAAACATTTGACATTTTAAGATAGAAATATCAAAACAGACATTTTTGTATCTATGTCCACCACATAGAACTTAATTTTATACTGGTCTTTAATAATTTGACAATTTCATTTTGGTAACAGTATGGACATTTTCGATCTAATTTGTTATTCAACCCCAATTAAAACCGTTCTTAATTAAGACAAAGATTGTATTTTTGTCGATTCATCAAATACAGTTTACATGTCAATAAAACAATTATCATTACCCAAAAAGATATTTTTTCTGCCTTTAAAAATTACACTCTTTGTGAAATTGACTCATATATATTATCATTTGTCAAATATATCTTTTCTTCTTAATAAACTTGTTAACAATGTTATATTGAATAATTCTTCTAACAACCATGAATGAAGCAGTTTCAGTGAATATGTCTAACAAACTTGTTGTTAAATCAGGGAATATGTACAATACCTGAAACTCTTAGGGATTATGTATATTCCTGTGTGAATCAGACATTACATATATATATATCCCTGAATATTTCAGGTATTATACATATTCCCTCATTTGATCATTCCCTGTTTTGACATGTTCCCTGTAACATATACAAGTTTCAATACACTTTCTATTTTTTATTGGTAAACTTTCTATGGAGGAAGGAGTAGTCTGTTTTTTCCTTATGTGACACAACCAAGTACCAGTGATATTTGACACAACCAAGAACCTGTGTTATGTGACAAAACCAAGTACCTGTGGCACTCAACACAACCATGTACCTGTGATATTTGGCACAACCAAGTTCCTGTGACATTTTACACAACCAAGTACAAGTGATATTTGACACAAACAAGTACCTGTGATATTTGACACAACCAAGAACCTGTGATATTTGACACAACCAAGTACCTGGGATATTTGACACAACCAAGTACCTGAGACATGTGACACAACCAAGTACCTGAGACATGTGACACAACCAGGTTCCTGTGATACTAGACCCAACCAATTACCTGTTATATTTGATACAACCAGGTACATGTGACAATCAACACAACCAAGGTCCTGTGATACTAGACACAACCAATTTCCAGTGATATTTGACACAACCAAGAACCTGTGATATTTGACACAACCAAGTACCTGTGATATCTGACACAACCAAGTACCTGAGACATTTGACACAACCAAGTACCTGTGATATCTGACACAACCAAGTACCTGAGACATTTGACACAACCAAGTACCTGTGATATTTGACACAACCAAGTACCTGAGACATGTGACACAACCAAGTACCTGAGACATGTGACACAATCAAGTTCCTGTGATACTAGACACAACCAATTTCCAGTGATGTTTGACACAATCAAGAACCTGTGATATTTGACACAACCAAGTACCTGTGATATCTGACACAACCAAGTACCTGTTATATTTGACACAACAAGTACCTGTTATATTTGATACAACCAAGTACACGTGACAATCAACACAACCAAGTTCCAGTGATAAAAGACACAACCACGTACGATAGATACTTGACACATTCAAGTACCAAAGAAACCTGACCATCATTATGGTCCCAACATTTTCAAGACATGTGTCACAGCCACCCAACACTGGGTTCAGGGATGAACTGTTTACCTGGCTCCAGCAGCGGCCAGCTCTTCCACACCGACCCCACACACACAACATGGAGTCCTCCGTCCCCTTCCAGGATTTTCTGCAGAGAGAATGTCACATGCGATCATAGACGAAGTGGGCACATTTATAACCCCCTTTGGCTATCTAATGAAATAACTGAAAGAATTATTCATCTGATCACAAACATGTTTTATTATAGAATATTTGAATATGTGCATCTATGTTTAACACACTGATTGGCATCTCCTGATTCAACTTTAACATACATTATCTGATCTAAGCAAAGAATGTTTTTGTAACGGGATGTCAGGATGATTCTCCCAAGTGAATTTGAACCCATACCAGTGTGTTTAATCCTATACTATACTCTAGAGTAAAACTTCCCCTTGGATAATATTTAGGTAGGATATAATCCTTGCTTACACCGGTACTCATCACTTATAAATCCATACAATGATTATGCTGGAGAAACTTGTAGCTGTGTTATTAAAGATCATGCTTAGGGTGTGAAGATGGTGTTTATTTACACAGGTGCATCACATGTGCAGAATTCCTGCACTAGAACTTAACAATGCTGATGTATCTGCAAGATTTGGCTTCTTTCTAAAAAATTGTTTGAATCTTGCTTCACCCCAATTATGTTTTACAGGTTCGTCAGCATCATACCCGTGGGTTTCAACAAAGTAGTAAAACGTGGTTTCACTTCGGTCTTTCCTCCAACATTGAACTAACATGCTGTGATATAACTAGAATAATGTTTAAAGCGACATTAAAAACCCAAATCACTTGTCAAGAAATAATCTAATCTTGCTAACCTTATATTCTTATGTAGGTGTCATGTTACATATGACTATAGTATATCAATGTTAATTAGGGGTGACTATTTGCAGTGGTAGAAACCAACAGTTTTAGTCCACTAGTCCTTATAATGATAAAATATAGCAAAACCCTTTAAAAAGGGCAAATTTCTACTAGTCCTTATGATACGTTAACTAGTGGTCATTTTGGCAAGAACTACAGGACTAGTGCCAATTTCTAATGCTGCTATTTGGGCTATTTTCATTATTGTGATAGCATCCCACACTATTGCAACTGTATTGAGATAGTCTTAAAACAACTTTAAGGCTTGATAAGTATAATCATCAATGTAACAGAAATTAATAAAGTATTTATTTCTTGTTTTGTTTCAATACAAATGATGGATATATTGGAACATACAACATGGACATGTTGAACAACAACAAATAGTCGTTGAGCTCTCCAGTACCTTTTTCAGAACAACAGCTTATCAACATGCTCCAATATTAAGTCTTAATGCTGAGCAGTAACAACTTCAACAAAATATTAAGCATAGTAAGGACAATTCCATCAGATGTTTTCATATTCCCATCGACAAAGTACAATCATGACACACACAATTGAAATACATTGCTAGTTTGATATATCATTACATCCTTAATATAACTCTGGGACAGTTGTAGTACCAAGATAACAATGTGAAACTGGGCCCATGGTTTTATGACAAAACACAATTCTTAAATCAGTACCCTTTTAATTTCTGCATAAATGTAAGTTTACAAGTAAGGTCCCTTTTATTTACAGTATATTTACCAATTAGCTTGGGTCGGGGGAACAAAAATAAATTTGAAGCTAACCTTGTCCATCTTTGGTCCGAGGGCAATTACGTGTCGAGCTAGAAGCTTCCCTGCCTCCTCAAATATATGCAGGCACAGAGGATCCTTTGTTTCCATGGCACCTGCAAACACAGTGTCTTCAACATGTTCAAATAGCCACACCACTGGCCTATACACCTTGCATCAGTGCCCACATAAGCAGCCTGTTGGTTGATTCATAGCCAGTACTGTACATTGTTATCCCACAGCCTGTACTGTACATTGTTATCCCACAGCCTGTACTGTACATTGTTATCCCACAGCCAGTACTGTACATTGTTATCCCACAGCCTGTACTGTACATTGTTATCCCACAGCCTGTACTGTACATTGTTATCCCACAGCCAGTACTGTACATTGTTATCCCACAGCCTGTACTGTACATTGTTATCCCACAGCCTGTACTGTACATTGTTATCCCACAGCCAGTACTGTACATTGTTATCCCACAGCCTGTACTGTACATTGTTATCCCACAGCCTGTACTGTACATTGTTATCCCACAGCCAGTACTGTACATTGTTATCCCACAGCCTGTACTGTACATTGTTATCCCACAGCCTGTACTGTACATTGTTATCCCACAGCCAGTACTGTACATTGTTATCCCACAGCCTGTACTGTACATTGTTATCCCACAGCCTGTACTGTACATTGTTATCCCACAGCCTGTACTGTACATTGTTATCCCACAGCCAGTACTGTACATTGTTATCCCACAGCCTGTACTGTACATTGTTATCCCACAGCCTGTACTGTACATTGTTATCCCACAGCCAGTACTGTACATTGTTATCCCACAGCCTGTACTGTACATTGTTATCCCACAGCCTGTACTGTACATTGTTATCCCACAGCCTGTACTGTACATTGTTATCCCACAGCCAGTACTGTACATTGTTATCCCACAGCCAGTACTGTACATTGTTATCCAATAGCCTGTACTGTACATTGTTATCCCACAGCCTGTACTGTACATTGTTATCCCACAGCTTGTACTGTAGATTGTTATCCCAGAGCCTGTACTGTACATTGTTATCCCACAGCTAGTATTGTACATGATTTCCCATAGGCAGTATTGTATGTGGTTATCCCACAGCTAGTATTGTACATGATTTCCCATAGGCAGTATTGTATGTGGTTATCCCACAGCTAGTATTGTACATGATTTCCCATAGGCAGTATTGTATGTGGTTATCCCACAGCTAGTATTGTACATGATTTCCCATAGGCAGTTTTGTATGTGGTTATCCCACAGCTAGTATTGTACATGATTTCCCATAGGCAGTATTGTATGTGGTTATCCCACAGCTAGTATTGTACATGATTTCCCATAGGCAGTTTTGTATGTGGTTATCCCACAGCCAGTGTTGTAGATGATTTCCCATAGCCAGTATTGTATCTTGTTATCCCAAAGCCAGTATTGCATGTGGACATTCCATAGCCAGGGTTGCATATGGTTATCCCATAGCCAGTACTGTACATGGTTATCCTATAGCTAGTATTATATGGGGTATTATATGGGGCCAGTGTTGTACTTTGTTATTCCATATCCAGTATTGTACCTTGTTATCCCAATGCTAGTATTGTATGTGTATATGCAGTTCTTTCTCACATAATAAAATAATGAGATCACATGAGCATAATTTTTTCAGAGTGATTTCCTGAACAACAACTAAACTCCAATAGCTTAATCATCCATACTCACATTTTGCTAATTCTTTACACATTCCAGCTATCTTGGCCTTCTCAAACTTAGCATATAAAAAATTGAGGAGTTCTGGTCTGTCCTTTATCTGAGGAGAAAGAGCAAGAAACAGAATGCAGAACATGAATAAAACGAGCATATTTTCAATCCAAACTTATTCCAAATAAATCCTCTTTCAAAATTTATGAAGGATTTCATTGACGCTATCATATATCTTCAGCGGTAGAAACTAACATTTTTAGTCCACTAGTCCTTATAATGATAACATATAGCTTAACCCATAAAAATTGACCTGACATGCGTGATATAACTAGAATAATGTTTGAAGCGATGTTAAAAACCCAACTCACTCACTGGTCAAGAAATAACCTAACCTTGCTAACCTTATATTCTTATGTAGGTGTCATGTTACATATGACTATAGTATATCAATGTTAAATAGGGGTTCCTTTTTGCACCAGTAAAAACTAACAGTTTTAGTCCACTAGTCCTTATAATATTAACATATAGCTAAACCCTTAAAATGGCAAATTTCTACTAGTCCTTTCTAATGCTAAATCTTTGATGGGGTTTACCTATAATTGACCTCCATCAGCAAAAACTTACTTCAAAGGAAAAATACATCAGTAAATATTTATTTCAAAATACAAACATTTCAGTCAAGACTTAATTCAAAATAAGAAAACATTAGCAAAGACTTACTAGTTACTTCAAAGTAAGAAAACATTAGTAAAGACTTACTTCAAAGTAAGAAAACATTAGCAAAGACTTACTAGTTACTTCAAAGAAAGAACACATTAGTAAAGACTTACTAGTTACTTCAAAGAAAGAACACATTAGTAAAGACTTACTAGTTACTTCAAAGAATGAACACATTAGTAAAGACCTACTTCAAAGTAAGAACACATGATGTCTTTCACTGCTGCTGTATCATAAGGACAATCCACCAAATTATCTTCCTTATCAAAATACGTCTTCAAAGCTTTATGTGAAATCCAGTAAGCTGAAAGAAAACGAGCAAGATCCCAAAATATAAGTTTTTGATCACGAAGCACATTCCATCTACTTTAATAGTTCCCATATATGCGGATCAATGCAATACTTGAAGGTTACACATTCATCTACCAAAGTAAGATTTGAGGCAGCATTTTGAACTGGTTATAGAATATTGTGAAGAAATACCATGGCATAAAGACGATACACATAAAGCCTCAAATCAAGCTTGACTTGTTAAAAGAGGAGCACATTTCAGTGTCCCCGTTTAACGGTAAAATTAGGCATGGACCGGTAATTCATGTGACTGCCAGTCCCTGTGGACCAGCAAATAAAGTACCTTATACATCTTTGTTGTTGAACAAAACATATCGGCGATATCCATATCAGTATATTTTGCCACAGAAGTCAGCTTGTCTGTTACCATCAGAGTTTCCCCTTGTCCATTTGTAGAGCAAGGAAATAACATTTTGTTTTGCTTCGAGGTTAAATATGTAGCAACTTAGTCACAAAATATTATTTTTTTTTAAAAAGAAGAAAAACTTGTGACTGAAGTTTGTGTGAATGACATGTAGATCTAACGAAGTTACTTTAGAGATCATGTCATTGCATTGAACATGATGTTGAAAGAATTAAATCCAGGAAATTTTAATGCATTTTTGTTGTTGTTGAAAGATGGGACTGGCGAAAATTAGCGGGGACTGGTAATGTTTAGAGTTGCCAGTCCACCAGGACTGGCAGTTTCAAAAGCCAGCGGGAACACTGCCCTTATGACAGTGCATGCTTCTTTCATTCAGGACAGTGGGTGACCCACATTCATTCACACTATGATATACAACAGGAATTATAGTCTCCTATTAATATGGCACATGCACAAGTTGATTAGTGCCATGCATCATGGAAAAAATATTCTTTAATATTCCAGTTCTCTTAAAAGATGATGCAATGTTCCACAAAGGCACTTTTTGGCCATAAGATGTGCTTAATTAAGAATTGAAAATAAATCTCTGAACATTGTTGAAATTGTTGTAGAAGTATTTTGATGTGTTCACATAAATGACAAATGGACTTTGCTCTTTTCAGTACTTGCATGTTTTGAACTAATGACAAAACCAAATGCAGGCATACAGCTAAAATGTCTCAATCTGCCACTGCATTAAGTATATCTTTGACCAAAGCGTGTGACATTACCTGAAGACTCGTCACCGATGAGGTGACCCCATCCTCCGCACCGAAAGGCGGAGTTGTCTGGGTTGATCAGCTGACAGTTGGAGCCAGTGCCAGCAATGAGAACAATTCCACCTGGAAGTAGTGAAGATGTTGTTATTATTATATTTTCTATGACAGATCCTGCCAAGGGAAATTCTACAAGCCAGCTAATATATCAAGGGAAATAACTCTTAACAACAATTTTATGATCTTATTGTATCTAATCACTGGTTAAACATGTATAGTCAAAATAGTATCTTGCTAGTTTCCCAATACATTAACAGTGTCCAGAATTAAGTATGAGAGTCAAGGTGTTCTTGTCATAACCCTCAAGTCAAAAGTACAGAATGAGGGGTTTCATAGATTAGATAACACCACAGCAAGGACTCCAATGGTGTTAGCTTGTCAGACCACTTTATCCCTCTTCCCTACAATGGACAACATATCATTAGATAACGCAGTACACCTGTGAATATCCGGGGTAGAATAGGTCTTCAGCAAACCATGCTTGTCGTAAGATGCAACCAACGGGATTGGGTGGTCAGGCTCGCTGACTTGTATGATGCATGTCATTGTATCCCAATTTTGTGGATCAATGTTCATGATGTGAATCACCGGATTGTCCAGAATGGATTTTTACAGGCCGCCATCATATAGCTGGAACATTGCTGAGTGCAGTGTTAAACAAACAAACAAACAAACAAACAAACAGTAGCATAAAAGATGTCACCGGCAATCTATGTGTGGCTTGTCAGACCACTTTACCCCACTTCCAGCAATGGACAACATACCATTAGATAACGCAGTAGCAAGGGCTCCAAAGGTGTCACCGGCAACATATGTGTGGCTTGTCAGACCACTTTACCCCACTTCCAGCAATGGACAACATACCATTAGATAACGCAGTAGCAAGGGCTCCAAAGGTGTCACCGGCAACATATGTGTGGCTTGTCAGACAACTTTACCCCACTTACTGCAATGGACAACATACCATTAGATAACGCAGTAGCAAGGGCTCCAAAGGTGTCACCGGCAACATATGTGTGGCTTGTCAGACAACTTTACCCCACTTACTGCAATGGACAACATACCATTAGATAACGCAGTAGCAAGGGCTCCAAAGATGTCACCGGCAATCTATGTGTGGCTTGTCAGACCACTTTACCCCTCTTCCAGCAATGGACAACATACCATTAGATAACGCAGTAGCAAGGGCTCCAAAGGTGTCACCGGCAACATATGTGTGGCTTGTCAGACAACTTTACCCCACTTACTGCAATGGACAACATACCATTAGATAACGCAGTAGCAAGGGCTCCAAAGATGTCACCGGCAATCTATGTGTGGCTTGTCAGACAACTTTACCCCTCTTCCAGCAATGGACAACATACCATTAGATAACGCAGTAGCAAGGGCTCCAAAGGTGTCACCGGCCACGTATGTGTGGCTTGTCAGACAACTTTACCCCACTTACTGCAATGGACAACATACCATTAGATAACGCAGTAGCAAGGGCTCCAAAGATGTCACCGGCAATCTATGTGTGGCTTGTCAGACAACTTTACCCCACTTCCAGCAATGGACAACATACCATTAGATAACGCAGTAGCAAGGGCTCCAAAGGTGTCACCGGCCACGTATGTGTGGCTTGTCAGATCAACGTAGCCAGTCTTTATCCCCTCCTTTAGCTGCCGCTGGCTCTCGGTCTCATCCCCCCCACTCAACGACATTCCCTGGAGAGAAAAATATAAACATGATAATTCTGATTACCCACTAAATCTCTCAGTTGTTACTTTTATTGCCATCTTACTGAATCACAAATGTCGTCCTAACATTATTTGGATATCTATTGTATAGTGCAACCTTGTTAGCCAGGACCCTGCCAGTCCAGAAACTCACCTTCTGGACCATCTTTTTGGGAACATCTCTATATACATTCAAAGGAACATTACCCTGTACCCTTGATTTGTTAATCTGGACAAAGGAATAGGACCTTGACAAAAATCATACTTCAAATGTTACCTTAGCTTAATGACATGAAATGTTAACAAGGCAACAATCATGTTAATAGTAGATCACAGTTTTGCATGTACATTTTACCATGTAATCATGTTGTAGGAATACCAATAGTTTGTAATGATATATATCTGATCCTTGACAGAGAAATAAAAAACATTAAAAGAAAATGGCAAATTAAAAATGATAATTCATAAATGCATTTTGATCTTCAGAGCTGCAGATAACTTTTTGAGCAATTGAGATTTAACTCGAGAGTTTCTATTGTAATTGGGTTATTACATTTTTCATTGGGTAACCAACATTTTTTCACTCATCTATTCATCACTCTATTTTTCCCAAAACTTGTGAACATTTCAAGGTTAAAAAAAAATGAAATTATGTTTTAGATGTATGTAACTGTTCTAAATATATAGGCTTGACTCGGAAAGTAGATTAGCTCGTAATTGTGTTTCGGAAATTAGCTCCTTTTATTTGTGAAAAATGCTCCATGCTGAAAAAGCTTCATTGGGTATTTATGCAAGCTGTTTTTATACATTTGAGTTTTTCATTTAATGCATGCGTTTCTGTACGCAAGTTAATTGAAAGTAATTGGGTTTTGAATATCTTGGGGGGTATTTTACGCAGATACGCTGCTTATCTGTAGCTCTGGATCTGTTACACACAAAAAAGTAGCTTCTGGTAATTAGTTGTATAAACTGCTATTCAAATCAGGAAATCAGCAGAAGCATTGTCACTGCATGTAGTAGACCATCTTTCTAATGGGGTTTGTAAACAGTGGACATTGTACGTTCAAGACATCGTCTCTCACTGACCAGAGCCTTGAGTGGCTTGGACGCTTCCACTCCTGCCTTCTGTTTGACATCAACTGTCATCGCACTGATCCTCTTCAGGCACTCTTCTAGGCCAATGAGCTGTCAAAGAAACAGATAATGTCATGTTCAAGTCTGTACCCTACCCAAAATATTGGGGCTACTTACACAAAATTGCCTAAAACTTTTGCCACTAATTCTAAGGCTGAGTCTAGTAAACTTTCTTATGTTTTCACTATTTATGCCAGCTAAGTTAATTCTTCCTCAGTTAGTTATTTTGTAAAGAGAAAAGGTACAAAAGCACAATTCACTAATACATGTTAGATACAAGAAAAAAAATACCTGATGAAAACATTAATGGTCAAAATAGACAAATTATAGCTGTAAATACTGCATTTTTCTTTCATGTTACACAGTTTGTATTAAAGGTGATAAAGCATTAGAGTTAAGATGATTAAAGCTTTTCCTGACCCACTGATTTGTACAGGGACCCTCACTCCAGCCTGCAACCTTTCCATCCGACCGAATCAGTACCATTTTGGAATGTGTTGCACCTCTGAAACGAAGAAATGCAATATTTCAAATTTACAAAACACCACAACAGCAAATAATTACTTGGTCCCAAATATAACCATTGGTGTTATATTTGGTTACAGCAACATGTAGATATGCCACAGCATTTCTTTTCCCGTTTGACACAGACCTTAAAAGATATGTACATCCAAAAATGGCATGGTTCTTTGTCCAGTTCTAGAAAAGCGAATTACTACACTACATTTAAGACTACTATTATACTAGAACCTTATCTATTAAGTGTAAATTTACATAAGTTTAGAACAGCTCTTTCTCGTTTCGTTGTGGCTCACATGATCTATTTATTGAAACAGGCAGATATGAAGGTATTGCAAGAAAACATAGACTTTGTAGGATTTGTAAAACTGATTGTATTGAAGATGAATATCACTTTTTATGTGTATGTCCAGTGTAGAAAGATTTAAGAGCAAAATATCTATATAACTATTTCTACAGCAACCCAAACGGTAACAAATTTTGTAAATTAATGACTTGTGGTTGTACAGAAACTATTAGAAATTTATCAATGTTCATTTATCATGCTATGAAACTAAAAAAATGTATGAATTTGTAACACGCCCCAGACAATGTACTCTAGGCCTTTGGCCTCATAAGTACCATGAATAAAGATTGATTGATACTTGGTCCCTGTACAAACTATAGTACTAAAAATGTTTGGTCAAAATCTTCAAACATTTATCCATCCATATTTGAATTCTACATACCAGTTGTGTTATACATAAATGCAAAAATGACTCTGGGATCCTTGTGGTGTGCTGCAATAGTTTTTAATTCTTGGGGCCCCTAAATCTTAAACATTCAACATTAAGGTTAAGACAGGAGTCCTTTACTTCATTCTTACTTTCAAATACTGCCAGAAGAAAATCCCTCTTTCATTGACGTGCCCCACTAAATTCTCTGTTTCACTGAGACTATGTCTTACTGAAATTTGTTACAAAAATGTTTAAGTTGAGCTCTTCTGACAATAAGTCTCATCTCATCATACTATCAAGTATAGCCCATTGGCCCATTACATTCTGCAACAGTGCTACATGCAATTTTTTACATTTCTTTTCTCAACTTATTAGCAGAGAAAATAAACATTGCTATATTTTGTAAAATATTCGAATTGTTCCCAGACATAAACATGATAAATTTGTGTGAACTAGGAATTATATAAAACTTTTTGGGGGACATACAATAGACCGATCCAGTCCAGATCATTAAGCCCCGCCCACAAGCTGCCATCCTTGTTTTAGGCGTCAGGGGGGGCAACCACTGGCTATTTGCTATGGTGTCACAGCCGGCGAAACTTGATCGTGCAGGCGATGAATTTGGCTCAGAATATTTTAGTACCAGTCGTGTGTCAAAAATATCTAAAGAGGACAGTCATAAATATTCTGTTTGGGGTTATATTTTAGTTGTCAAATTGTATATCGGGAGGGAGAATGAGTCATATGTCCGATGTAAAGGTATATCGGTCAATGAGGAAGTCACCATGGCTGAAAGTTAGAAGCGTTCACTACTTCGAAGCACTCATGTCAGGTAGAGTATGTCATATTGTCAATAAATAGCATGTCAATAATATATTATTCATCCGAGGGCGGGGTAACTATATTTTGTTTTTACTTTCCATCGTGCAAAGTATTGGAAACTGTAAACACAAGCACAAGTTGCAAATCATGTGGATATCTATAAATAGATTGTCAACAGTTAGATTGCCCATAAGTTATGTTTTTTTCCCAATCTGTTTGCCAAGGTCACTTAGTTTGGAATTCTAAATTTAGATACAAATCCCTGGTCACACTTCCAGAATATTTGACTTAATGAACTGCCAGTATTTAGGTACATGTATGTGACAACAGTTAATAACATTGAGAGGATCCTAGATAAAATGAGCACCTGTAATTGCCATGGTTATGGCTAAACAATCTGAACCATGTTCCATAACCTGTGGTGGCAAAATAAATTTATTTGCATTGATAAAATAAATAACACAAATCAAAATTCATCTATGATCTTTTATTCAAAAGAATTGTCATGAATCCAAGAATTACTACTGTTAACAACATGTAAATTAAGTAAAACAAATATCTCATAAGGAAGAGAATTAATGGATGTTAACTTCTTTATTATGAGGAACACCACCTTGTGTTCCTCATAATAATAGGTGGTTTTCCTCATAATAAAGAAGTTGCCATCCATCAGTTCTCTTCCTTATGTGTATCACTTCTAAATGCCATTCAAAGACTTAAATAACACATAAGTTCACAGCTTTAATCAACAAAATTACCTGTTGACATCATGATTGTTACTGATAAGAAGAAATATTTTTTTCATTGCACCAGAAACCACATGCCTATAGGACATAACACTAAATAATATTTATTTTTACAAATCACATGTGAAGTGAGAAGTATTACATATGCATGAAATAACATACATTTAAATGCAAGTATCAGGTAGCTGGACACCTGTAATTCATTAGATATTTATATAATTTAAACATCCCAAGAATGCTTCACAAATACTAGTGTGAAAATTACTTTTCCTTAAATAATACAAATACACACAAACAGGGATGTCATCTATAATGTCATAAAGTTGTTCTATAATTTGGTAAAGTCCTATCGAAGTTTAAAAAACCCAGATGAAAATATCCTGAAGCCAGCAAAATCACTGTCAAGTAAATATGAAGCTCATTTTCAACATAATTATAACCAAATCTTGAATATGTAAATAACCAATAAACACTAGCTCTTGCTCAATTATCAAATATTGACAATCTCCTCAAATCATGGTAAAGAATTACTTTTTGGATTAAATACATTTCAACATTCATCACAGTTATATATGAAATGTATTAAGAATTATATAATTTATTCTGTATCTGAACTGATCAGGCACTCTGGATAATGCCTGATGAGGGTGTGACAAAGAGATACTGCCTTTGTTTTCACAAATTCTTTGTATCATGAAATAAGTTTCATGCGTTATGATATTGGTAAGCCCTTTCAAAACTATCTTTTATTATTTAAGAAGAAATAATATAATGTCCTATAAAAAGTGCCAACAAGCTAAGTTTTATACCAGGTGGATGTTGTACCATGAATCACTTAGTGTTTGTTAGTCCTGCTATTAAATCATATTAATCTGGCTGTGATAAGGCATCAATTAAATAATTGGTTGGAATAATTAGTAATTACTTGATTTAATGGATTGCAATTTATATCATTACTTGACCATGTTACTTTGAGTTCATAAAAATCTAGCTATCATTTCCAGGAAATTGATTAAAATGACTTATAAATTGTTTTAAACAATTGTAATATTTCACTAATATGTACATCAGTAAGCTTCCATTATCAGTGAATAACTTATGTTGCAAACAATTCTAAACCAATAATTTTCTTATATTAACTAAGATTTCTTTTTTTTTTTAACAGTCAAAATATTACAGTAATTCACTTCCTTCTCACGAAATTTTCCTGTTCTTTCTAACCATGAAGGGATGATTCCATTTCACAAGAATAGGATCAGGTAATTCATTACTGCATGGGTCCTGTCTCTTCATAGAAATGCTGAAATAGTCAAAGCATGATTTCATGGGAATTAATTACATTGAAAAATTTTGCGGGAACGAAAACCATTGAATTACCACTCCTAGAGTAATTTTCAATATTATACTCGAGTAATTTTCAATATTAATACATTTAGGCTTATTGTGATTTTTGTGATTTAATTAAAATCATATCTAAAAATCTGTAACACAATACATAATATCTAAGAGAGGGGATAACAATTTCACCAGATTGTACTTTAATGTAAAAAAATGGTAGATTTCTACATGCACTAACGGAAATCAGATCACTGTCAAATTTGTTTACAGTGTGTCACGGCCGTCTCGAGTGTCTCATTTCAGCAATATGACCTGCTAACTCAATGCCCGATGTTGCCAAAATACATAATTCAAAAATGATTTTGTAGTTACAAGCATTCTCCTTGTTTATAACATGCATAAAATCTTAACTTGCACGTGTTGTCATTTACTCGTTTTGAATATGCATATGTGCAAAAGTGCGGAAATTTGTGCTAATTCTCACCTTCGAGCAGATGTAGGTACTGTGGAAGATGGTGACGACATTTAAATGATGGTGAGGCCTTCCGCACACCTTGATCAGCCCCAAACATTTTTCTCCAGACCATGAGGGTTTGAGTAAGGGTATACATCTAATCCCAGCGATACGTAATGGATATCGCGTGTGAAAATAGCACAAACCGTAGGCACGTCGCTTCTCAGGCATCGTTTGACCCGGGAAGTAAGTCTGACAAATCCGCAAATCGCGCCCAGCCTTCTGATTGGATCAAACTCATGCATGCGCTAGTTTTGATTGACAGACTGGATCGGTCTATTGCCGCAGGTGTTGATAAGCACTGCATATCAACATAAAATGGTATTCACTTTCAACACATCCGTAGCTACACATATCACATATTGTTTGGTTATCTACCAGTTTCTACTTTTAGACGATGTGAGCCACACTTTAACCTTGCCAAAGCCACACGAAAGATGTTTATAGTGATACAGCCAATATATAGTTCAACGCAAAAATGGATTTAAATAAGGAGTAAGAGAGCATTTAAGAGCCTGTTATATATACTGAGTCAAATTAAAAACTCCACATTTTTATCCCATATATGATATACAACGGACAAATGTATCAGAGAAGGTAATTTTTAATCATTAATGTCCAAAGAAGGATTTTAATTAACGGTGGTAACCATAATTTGTTCCAAGCACCTATGGTATTCGGTAATAACATCAGCAGTTTAAATCATAAGTCCCAAGCACGAGAATCTGATGGCACACAAGTTCAGTAGCATGTATGGCCACCATGTGCGTTGATAACTGCCACACAACGCCTCCGCATGGACCTTGTGATGCTTGGGAACACATGATTGGGAAGATGACGCCATGGTTGCTGCTAAATGGTGCCAAGATCTTGCAAATTCTGTGGTTGGTTCTGGAGAGTGGGCAGACTTCTGCCAAGAGCATCCCAGACGTGTTCGATGGGATTGAGGTCGGGAGACCTTGACGGCCAGTCCATGACGTTGGCTCCCGCATTCTGAAGGAAATTCCTTGTCAAAATTGCTGTGTGGGGTCTGGCATTGTTGTGTTGGAAGATCAAACCGGGTCCATGTGCTGCCATAAAAGGCAGAAGTTCTGGTGCCAGTACCTGGTCGCGGTAAGCAGCAGCGTTGAGGTTGCCACGGATGACAAGAAGCCTGGAACGTGCATTGCCACAGAAAGCACCCCAAACCATGACACTTCCGCCTCGAAATCTGTCAATTTCCTGTACACAACACTGGGAGTAACGTTCATGATGGCACCTCCACACCCTCGCCCTACCATCAGCAAATCAAAGATTAAATCGGGATTCATCACTGAAGACAACTTGATTCTAATTCCTCTGAGTCCATCGTAAGTGTCTCTGTGCCCACAATTGATGTTGATGTCTGTGTAATTGAGTCAGAATCGGCCCGCAGTATGGCCGTCGTGCTTGAAGGTGAGCAGTTCTCAGACGGTTTCGAACAGTTTGCGCACTCAGTCTACCCCTAAACAGTTCATTTCTGGTTGATGTAGCCGTCAAAAATCGGTTACGGAGGTGACGTAAGACAATCTGACATTGCATGTGATGTCACACGTGGTCGACCTGGACGAGAGTGATCAGCGGTGGTACCCATTTGCTGTAGACGTGTCTGTAAATCATAAACAGTCTGTCGACTACAACCCATCGTCCTTGCGACTTCACCTACGGACGCTCCCGTCTGCAACATGTCGATGGCACGTTCATGTTGCACATTTGAAAGGCGTGGCATGACAAATGGCCGTAAAGACTTTTGTTTTCTTGTGTTTTTCTTTTTTTGTTAATGACTGCTAACAAGTATGGCTGAAAAGACGTGCGGTATTATGGCCACGTGACCAGTTGCACGTGAAAAAACACTTTTGCCACTAAAGTGCTGTGCACATGATTTTGATCGATCCACCTGCACAAAAACGGGTGTTTTCTGAAGACAATACGTGGCCATTACTGTTTAAATACACAATAAGGGCCCACAATGATAACTGGTCAAAATGTTAAAATTTTAGGATTGTGAAGTTTTTAATTTGGTTCAGTATATATATTGTGATCTAGCAATAAACTCTGCAACAAAAGAATTTATATTGCCAATAGACTGACCTTACCAGACAAAACCAAATCCCACTTATATATAAAAAATTTAAACTTTGAAACCCAGTTAATTTTTCCAAGGCTAGCATCCAATAGTAATAGATTATAACATTTTTGGGAAAATGAGAGATTGGCATTAGGGCTGCAATGAATACAGTATGAGGCGAATACGATTCATATAACGAATATAGGGTAACGAATACGAATATTAATTCACAATTACAAGTCAGCAGTTTCTGTATTTTTTATTATATTCAGTGCAAAAATAACATCATAATTTATTTGACATGGTTTGTTAATTATTAATACATTATACATTTATATACTGCACTTATCCAGGTGCTAGTATCTGCTCAAATTCAACAATGACCAGTGAAAACAATACTATCAAATTAAATATTATTAGAGTGTTGTCACTGAAAGAAATCTATGCATATAATATGTTGTTATGGATATTTTTAGGTACAGGGTATGTAAATATACATGATAGCATATTCATAAATATTCGATTCAAGTGGCCATGAATAAAAAATTCAATTCATGAGTGGTATCGGTTCGATTCACCGAATACGCGAGTGAATTGTAACAGCCTTAGTTGGCATACACAACAACTTATACCAGTATCTAATACATTGTTTATAAGCATGCATATATGGGATACCTTCCACATTCACCAAGGACAATGTGGTTGGGTGTTGTATAATATTGCACCAAGGAAATATTTACCCACTAACATCTACACTTTTTATATCTCAGAGTTTCTATTACAATCTAATCCCCATATTTCAGACCCGTGAAGATTCCGGGCTAGAATAGGTCTCCAGCAACCCATGCTTGCCGTAAAAGGTGACTGCTTGTCGTAAGAGGCAAATAACGGGATCGGGTGGTCAGACTCGCTGACTTGGTTGATGCATTTCACCGATCCCAATTGCGTGGATCGATGCTCATGATATTAATCACTTGATTGTCTGGTCCAGACTCGATTATTTACAGACCGCCGTCATATAGCTGGAATATTGCTGAGTGCGGCGTTAAACAACAAACCAACCAACCAAACCCATATTTCAGCTCTGTACATAGGAGAATAGAAATTACTTTAGAGTCAAATATAAAAAAAATACATCGCGTGGGAGAGGTTTCAACTTTGAAAGAGATTTTAAAATATCAAACACAACCTTTTTGGATTGAAGAGTAGAACGAACTGTCAAAGTGCTTTTTCCAGGACAAAAATCTTGTGAAAATAATACCCTTTTGTTTAAAACAGCAGTTAACTGCAGTGTCATTAATAAGTTATTGTCATATTGTTTCCATACAGACCACAGATAGTGTCAATCAACTGATATTGGAATATAAAACTGAGCAGTCTCTATGCAAGAAATACATGAACATGTAACTGTAATTACAATGACTAACGAGTTCGGGTGGTCAGGTTTGCTGGCTTGGTTGATGGATATCATCATATTCCAATTGTGTAGGTCGATGCTCATTATGTCAATCACAGGATTGTTCACTTATTGTACTTATGGATTGTCTGGTCCAGGCTCAATTAATTACAGACAATAGTCATATAGCTGGAATATTGTTAAACATATGTGGTTACAAAGACATTCCAAACGCAGAAGCTAAGCAATTATTCAGTGTCAACATTTTTTGATGAACATCAAAAGTGAAATGTTTAAAACTAAAGATAACGAGGGTCCCTTCGTAGTTAAAATGCAATAGTACACCCTATAATCTCAAACACTGCATATTCCTGTTTGTGGTGAAACAGTCGGTTACAAGCTCTGTAGTGATCATAAAGCTAGACAGTTTCTGGTGTTTCGTCATTGATTATGTGGATGTGTCTGCGTGCAAACGGTCACCACCGTTAGGAGTTTACAGAAACACATTCATTAAACAAACAACTCCCCACTTGTCTCTCTGAACAGGCTGAGAGGGACTTTCTTTGATAACTGACCTAGATCCACTGAACTATCTAAACATCCAGACATGCATACGCCCATTGTTATTAACCTAGATTTAGTGTTTGTGAGGGAGCTATAACTCTGTCTTTAGTCATGTAAATAAGGATCCTCAAAAGTTTGAAGCACTCTCTAAATTTTTTAGTAAAATGTGTTTATTGATTTTCATGTCAGCTCAGTGATAAATAGTTAGAAATAGAAAGCATCGGTATGAATTATGAAATACAACGTGATTAAAAAGGGTTCAACTGTAAAAAGTGATACAAACCCTTCGATACCTCCATAGTAGTCGAATTCGTCTCCAGACATTTTTGCAACACCCCCTGTACCTATCCTGTGTGAAACCCTTGGAGTTGGAGACTTGCAGACGATGTTCAGGCGACCAGCTCCAGACAGCGACGTCGTTACTTCTAATTATATATATTGAGGGATGTAGCACGCGCTGTCAAAGAGTACCTGGTTGGATAGTATTTTCAAACCAACAAATCTTTGTTAACGTGATTTACTCGTACTAAACTGAGCATTGTCAATAGTTGTTTGATATTGTTTGCAAATTTTATTCTAGATAAATACTAGTTTTATTTATGCAATTTAACGTATGTTAGATATAAAATGATTTTAGAAGTTTTTAAAATCCGAAAATAAAATCTCAATAGTTGATAGTCAGTAGCAGTATGAAGAAAAGGCAACTCTGATTGATTCTGCAAACTTCCGTTTCAATCGCCACACAGTTCCGCAAACAAATAACAGATCCACCACTCAGTGCCAGGTATTTTCTGTTTGGCTTCTAGGCCTATATCGTAACATCTGATGCCCATCTAGTGACCGGTGTCGCACGGATCGTGGTATATAGATTGATGCTAACCTTTCAACAATGCGAGTGCTTGGCTGTTTTTCCTCCAAACTGTTATAATCACGAGAGCACTGAGTGTCTTCTGTCAATCAGCGCATGGACATGAGAGTGAGATCGTTCTGTGTTACAGGGATATCGATTATGACACATGTACACTGAAGAACCCTAAGTGTTTCTCGGTGCTGAAAAGCCTACATCTGTCAAAGTAACTTCACAATGTTCAGCGCAGCAAAAAAAATTAGGCTATCACGTTTGCATTTTAATTTTTATCAATCTCGTGTGCTGGGTTTTCGGACGCTTAAAGAAACATTCGTAGTTTTCTCGATAATCACAATAACAACTGTAAAACATCTCACTCTCTTAATAAAGACGATTTTATCTTGAAAACAAGAGATACCGTATTCGACGTAATAAGCGCCCAGGGCGCTCTCAAAATTAGAAATAGGGGGCTCTTATTGGAATATTAATTTGGTGGAAAAAAGAAGAGTTGAAAGATAAATTTTGTGGTTTATGCTTACACACTGAAATGTTTATATGCGACAGATACATTCTTCCAGAATTTAATTGCCCATAATTAAGAATGGTGCACGGGTGCGTATTATAAGCGAATAAATAAGTCTTGTGTACATTGATCAATCGGAAGGAGTGCTAATTGGGATTGTTCACTAGGCAATACTATTAGCAAATATCGCCGTGGGTGCTAATTAGAGTGGGGCGCTTATTACGTCGAATACGGTAATCTGAGTATTTACAAAGTCTGTGTGACGCCACACCACGTGCTATTAGCGTGAGTTATCATAACAAACATTGCTGTCCAAAAACATATGATGTCCGAAAACCTATGATCTTACGATATTTATAATGATCCAGGGGTGCACGTGCAGTCATGAAGCTACAGGACTTTCGACCATTCTGAAGTTTTGTTTTGAAACAATAACCGATAATCCCGAGCTTCCTCAGCTCTGCTCGCCATATTCCTCTATAGAATGTTCTGCTCCAATGACCACGTAGGCTTACCACGTATCAGACCTTTCTCTTGTTTGTAAACAATAGCGCTTATTCTGAAGAAAAAAACCCAGACAGGCCTATAATGCAAGACTTTCGGTGCACTTTATATATTGTTTTGCATAATTGTAACTATTGGACGTACTACTACATCTATGACAGTGAGATGCATGAACTTTGCGTATGAAATGGATCGCTTTCTCCCTAGGGTTTCAAAAACAGCTCTTACAAGATAAAAACGCAAAAAGAAATAGTTTTTTTCATGATATTTTCTCAATGAAAATTATGGTTGTCTAAATTGTCAAACCTGAAATAGATGAAAACACATGAATTGGCTGTGTAAGATATATGACAATGTGCCAGAAGTACTAGGCTGGAGGCAAGGAACTCTTGCCTAGTACTTGATATAGAATTAATAAGGAAATGTGAGTATCTTTTGGGGCAGTCACTTACCTGGTATTGTGCGATTTTCGCTTACACTATTTTGGGATGTGTAACACAAACCAAGGCGTCTACAGAGGGAGTGGGCACTCAGTGATTTTCGTTGGATCTCATGCACAATTTCTGCGCAACATCTTTGCATAATCTCCCTTCACAAACTAAAGATTTCAGCTGAGCATTGCTTATTTTATATCATCATGTGTATATGTTACAGTCAGTGTGTAAAATGACTAACATTTTCACCGAGGCAATTTGTTAAACACCTGTATATTCAGTTATTTTACAAACTGACTGAACAATCTGTCCATTTGTTCTATTATGATAACAATTTCCAAACATTTTGATGTTTAATTTTATCACCCAGCGACTGAAAATGATAGGATTAAAAGAAGACGAAAATCAAAGTACATTTCCATACTTTTTGCCTCTAATCCTATCATAATTAGTCTATTGTGATGTTTTTATGCCCTTTTGAACTTTGGATTGTGTTTTATCCACAACGGGTTCAATTTTCCCTTGTCCCAACACAACTAACCCTATGGATTGTAGACATGAGATCAGTGAAGCGTGAGCCACTCAGTGTTAAGAGGTTCTTATATTGAGGAATATTGCCAAAAGCAGCATACAACCTCTCACTCACAAAGTAAACATGGTCAAAGTCTGTGACATTGTTTCATTAATAGTATGAATAGAAATGCATTAGCACCATGTTTGACTTTGTTGTTTGCAGGCATTCAGGATATGACCAGAAGCCAGTTAGGAGGCACAGGGTAGTGTGCTGCTAGTTCAAGTAGATTGTACTTATTCATGATGCCAAAAAGATCAGTGGTGGGTCAGCCCTCCTCTGCCAAGTACCATAAGCTGACGAGGACAGGAGGTGATGGATATATTGACCTTCAGGTAGGGGACATAATCTTGATAACACTGACACACATGTTTATGACGAAACATTTTCAAGAGAATAATAAATGGCAAGAAGTGACATTAACTCCATAAATGACCATATGTCATTTTTTTGCCTTGTCAGTGTGGATCTAATGTAAAAAGGAAGTCAACAGTTTGAGTAGGGGCTAGACATTTACCATAAAGGGGGACAATTTGCGAGGAGGTAACTTTTGTATGACCAGATGACAATAGTTCCTTCCAAGTGTTTATGTTCCCAGCAGGGAAATATCAAGTGTTATGTACTGAAGTATATAATTAAATCAGGCAGTTCTGAATGCAAACTAATAAAGCAGCACTATTATATTGTTGTGGATATTTATGCATCCTGTTTTAGGGATTGATACAGCATCTACAGGGAAAGAGTGTACTGTCAAGTTATATTTGTGTTCTTAGTCGGTTTACTTTTGCTTGCTGTGAATCACCGTGGTAAAGAAATGTAGCGGAATCATAGAAATCTGAAATCTGATTGGCTCAAGAATCCATGGATCCTTCATTTAGATGGGTAGGTCAAAGTTTGCTAAGGGTTCACCTGATTAAGGCGTCCTCAGACTTTCAAGCAGAGACCCATAGTATTGGAGCAAATGATCTTAATGCGATTATTTAATATACCAGTAAGGAAATATTTAGATTTTGAAATTAAAACACTTCCAAAGTCAGCACTCTCAGTTTACCAGTGTATTATTATGCTATTTATTTCTGACACTGACATGCAAGACAGAAAGTATAATTTTTATAAGTGTTATCATTGGTTTGAAAACATGAATAAATGACGAGTGCGGAGTAGGTTAGAACATGTAGTATTATGCTATTTATGATGATAAACGTGATGAATTACCCTGATTACTGCTCATGGTGTTTATCACTTTTGAATGAGTATTTTGTATGAGTAAGTGCATGAGTTGGGTTTAACGCCACTTTTAACAGTATTCCAGTTATATCACGGCGTGTCAACTTAATGTGGGAGAAAAGCCCGAAGTGATGCAGCTCTTCCGTGACACCCATGATCACGGGTGTGGTGCTGACAAACCTAGAAACATAATCGGGGTGAACCGGGATTGGAACCCACAATCATAGGTTTCTGGCAACTCTGTACAGCGAATGGTGGCACCTTAGACGACCCCCACATCACTTTTGATGTTTGTACATGTGTGTGTGTGTGATCTCATTCCAGTTCGAGCGCCCTCCTCCGAAGATTCCCTACAAAGCTATCTTGCTGGCAACAGGCTTGTTTGTAGCAGGGAGTGTTCTCATTGTTGTTGGTGCTCTTCTTCTCAGTGGCTACATCAGTCCGCAGGTAGGTTCGTCAGTCACCAGGTGGCGCTCATCCTCGGTTAGCCAGACTATTGTAACTGCATGTTACGTACGTATGTGCTGCTTTTGTGGTGTCGTGGATAGAGCGCTTCCAAGGGAGTGGAGTGTTGAAAGATGGTACTTAGTGTTACCCTGTCTGGCTTTTGGGATTAAGGGTATGTAACAATGACTGGTTGGCTGGACAAGGGTATTCATGTTAAAACTGCATACAGTGTTCTGCTGAAACAGCGGCCTAGCAGAATTCTCACAATTATTTATTGATTGGGGCATGATATTTACCCACTGTGGACCCGTGCAGGCCTGGGGTCTTCAGGAACCCAACTAACAGGTCCAGGTGATCAGGCTCTCTGACTTGGTTGATGCATGTCATCATATCCTGATTGCGCGGATCGATGCTCATGATGTCAATCACTGGATTGTCTGGTCCAGACTCGATTATTTGCAGACCGCCATCATATAGCTGGAATATTGCTGAGTGCTGCGTTAAACAACAAACAACAACAGTTGTCTGCTCTTACAACTTTTACAGGAACACCGAGGAGGATTTCACAGCACTCAGCAATATTCAATTAATTACAATCTGCCGTTAAAAAGCTGAAATACTGGGTGCGATGTTAAACGGGGCACAAATTACAACAATACAGGATTTGGACAGGTAATAATACTCACTGTAATATATCCAATAGACAGGCAGGCAGACATTTTTAGTAACAATAGTAGTGTGAATGGTTCAAATACTGTAAAAATAGTACTGTGAATGGTTTTAATACTGTACCAATAGTAGTGTGAATGGTTTAAATACTGCAACAGTTAAATAAATGTTACATTCATTTTACAGTATTCTGATCGAACATGGCCGGTGCTGATCCTGGGGGCGTTAATGTTCATACCTGGTGCATACCACGTCCGACTTGCGTACTATGCATACAAGGGCTATGCTGGATACTCGTACGAAGACATTCCAGAATTTGAATGAAACTTGGACAACTCCTCAATGTTGCCTGGTCTACTCTTCACTTACCTCCCTTTGAACACCTATTCTATCTGAATGAAAACCGAAACATTATTTATCTACATGATCAAAATGAACATGTAGGTGTTTGTTTAATGTGCTGTTATCTTTGGGAATGTGAGAGAATTTCTTCCTGAACTTTTCTGTGGCCTTTTAATGTCACAATTTATTGATCATTTGAAACTAGAATGTGACTTCTTAGAAGTACTTCATCCTCATGATTTTTGATTGAACAGCTATACAGAGTTAATCATTATCATGATTATGCATCTTCCCGAGGCAAGTGAGTAAACTGACTACAAAAGATCTAAGCTGGAATTCATGGCTGGATCGTAACGCTACCAGTGGTAGTTATGAGTTTTGTCCCTTCTATGTCCCTCCTATTGACCAATCAGATTCAACCTCTCCTTTCACTTGTTTTTTTGAACAAACTGGCAGCCCAGTCCAGACGATCTGATCGATATTCAGGATATTTGGTTTAATAAAATTGGCCTTACCTCACAAAGTACATCAAATCACTTGAGCACCGTGATAAAAAACATGAAAACATTTTGAAAACATCTGTCGATGCCTAGTTGTGACTACACATACACTGAAAATCTTGCAATCAAGCAAAATTTGCAGGGCAATTGCCATATTGTTTATGAACCCAATGTCGATTTTGTCCTGAAATTTTCATTGGACTAGGCACAGATTCGTTAGTCCAGTCAAAATATAACTAAATAATTCTTGTCTAGTTCGGCAAGGGTTGAAACTGAACCTGAACCTGAACCGAGGCAATAGTCTGTTAACTCCCTTGCCTCGGGAAGATGATCATTCTGAAGATATTTTCACTGTCATCATGGCCTGGCCTTATGGAACAAATGTTATCACATATCTGTGTCATGTAAGGACTTAAAGCCAGCCTTGCTGTATGTTTCCAAGAATGCAACAATAGTCAAATGACAGCGGAATGTATTATGAAGTCATCGGAGATCTATTGCAGGTATTTTCATTTTTCCAAATTATATTTGAGCATTATTTAGGAACAGATAAATTTATTATAAGGAGGGTTGGGGGAGTAGGGGTCATAAAAAATTGTAATATGTATTTGGGGGCCTTGAAAAAATGTTACATAAAATGGGGGACACGTTGGGTCGATCGGCAAGATATTTAACCCTAAGACCGATCTCACTGCCCCCAAGACCTCGTCCCCACCCCCCAATAATAATAAATTACTAGTTCCTTAAGTCTATATTTGGATTAGTATGATGGGAGGTTATGCTTAGTTAGAATCAATTAAATTCAGTCTTTGAATCAGATCACACAAATCTGAACTATTATTAATTTTAAAATTAAATTTCTGCTGAAAATTTAAGTGACACAAGATTTGTGATCAACATGGTCAAAGCAAATGTTTTTTAGCGTTACGATCAAAAGACTTGTTTTTATTTCATTAATTGATAATCAAACACGTCGAGTTTATGTCAACATTAACAGTGTTAGGAATTAACACGATAGCTTCAGCAGCTACGTGAACCCGACGCTAGATGACTTTACTGACTCAGAACACTATGAACTTCATCTTCTTTGTCTTCTGATCATGTGGTCAAGTGAGTTTCTGAACTTGGATATGAAAAGTACTTACAGTGTGGGGAAATACCAATAACTGCATGGGATAAGGGAAGGAAATACCAATAACTGCATGGGATAAGGGAAGGAAATACCAATAACTGCATGGGATATAGGAAGGAAATACCAATAACTGCATGGGATAAGGGAAGGAAATACCAATAACTGCATGTGATAAGGGAAGGAAATACCAATAACTTCATGGGATAAAGGAAGGAAATACCAATAACTGCATGGGATAAGGGAAGGAAAAACCAATAACTGCATGTGATAAGGGAAGGTAATACCAATAACTGCATTGGATAAGGGAAGGAAATACCAATAACTGCATGTGATAAGGGAAGGAAATACCAATAACTGCATGTGATAAGGGAAGGAAATACCAATAACTTCATGGGATAAAGGAAGGAAATACCAATAACTGCATGGGATAAGGGAAGGAGACCAATAACTGCATGCGATAAGGGAAGGTAATACCAATAACTGCATTGGATAAGGGAAGGAAATACCAATAACTTCATGGGATAAGGGAAGGAAATACCAATAACTGCATGGATAAGGGAAGGAAAAACCAATAACTGCATGTTATAAGGGAAGGAAATACCAATAACTGCATGGGATAAGGGAAGGAAAAACCAATAACTGCATGGGATAAGGGAAGGAAATACCAATAACTGCATGGGATAAGGGAAGGAAAAACCAATAACTGCATGGGATAAGGGAAGGAAATACCAATAACTGCATGGATAAGGGAAGGAAAAACCAATAGCTGCATGGGATAAGGGAAGGAAATACCAATAACTGCATGGGATAAGGGAAGGAAAAACCAATAACTGCATGTGATAAGGGAAGGAAATACCAATAACTGCATGGGATAAGGGAAGGAAATACCAATAACTGCATGGGATAAGGGAAGGAAATACCAATAACTGCATGGGATAAGGGAAGGAAATACCAAAAACTGCATGGGATAAGGGAAGGAAATACCAATAACTGCATGGGATAAGGGAAGGAAATACCAATACCTGCATGGGAGAAGGGAAGGAAATACCAAAAACTGCATGGGATAAGGGAAGGAAATACCAGTAACTGCATAGGAATAAGGGAAGAAAATCAAACTGAGTCATTCTTGTCACTGTCCGATTAGTTCTCTGTGAGATTGAATAACAGGGTATATATCTAAGTTCTAACAACTTCTTGAGCATTGTCCTTTCCTCATTCGTGTTAATTACTCACACTGAAATTTATATTTCATTAAATATTATGATGTAAGTGTCTAAAGTACTTAAGTAATATGTACATTTATTGCAGTGCCAAATAACCATTTGAACTGGCATAATAGGTTCTAGTCATATTACGCTATCTGGAATGAACACTGATATCAGGAACAACACACACTGCATAATTAACATCCTCTACTAAGTTGTTTTTAAATGTGTGCAAGTCTTCAGCTGGGGCCAGATCTGACCAACTACTTCCATATCCTGGAATCCATGCCAGATAAATTGTGCAATATGTGGTAGAATTTGTGTCATGTTTTATCTGTTCTTGTTGTGTATGTTCATGTGGTATGTCAAGTTCTTGGATGAATTCCTGTGAAAAGATTGGTCAATCACAAAGCATTAATTGATTGCCATGTTGAACTATCTGTGAAATGTTGAATTCATTTTAAAATATTTTTCCAATCTGTACCATGCTGAATTTTCTGTGAAATGTTGAATTCACTTTTAAATGTATTCAGTCTGTACCATGCTGAATTATCTGGGAATTGTTGAATTCACTTTGAAATGTATTCAGTTGTTACCATCGCTGTTTGTTATGTATGTTTTGGATCAGTATAGTTCATAGTGTTATTATCATTTGTCATATTGGTAAGCGGAACCTTCAGTTCCATGGTTAAAAAGGCCTCCAGCATTTAATGGTTGCCTGTTGTATGAGGAACTGGACACTAGTGCATGGTCCGTTTGGTCAGACAAAGTTTTGTTCACTTTGTTACTTTGACATCTCCCCCTTTTCTAAATCCTTAAAATGCCTCAGGTCCCTGTTCCATAAAGTAATCTTAGCTCTCAGAAGACCTTAACTTCCATACTTTAACACAGACTTACCCCAATTGTAACGCTAAGAGGACCATAACTTCCATACTTTAACATGGACTTAGGCCAATCGTTACGCTAAGATGACCGTAACTTTCATACTTTAACATGGACTTACGCCAATCATAGCGCTAAGATGACCGTAACTTCCATACTTTAACACATACTTACGCCAATCATAGCGCTAAGATGACCGTAACTTCCATACTTTAACACGGACTTACCCTAATCATAGCGCTAAGATGACCATAACTTCCATACTTTAACATGGACTTACCCCAACCGTAACGCTAAGATGACCGTAACTTTCATACTTTAACATGGACTTACGCCAATCATAGCGCTAAGATGACCGTAACTTCCATACTTTAACACATACTTACGCCAATCATAGCGCTAAGATGACTGTAACTTCCATACTTTAACACGGACTTACCCCAATCATAGCGCTAAGATGACCATAACTTCCATACTTTAACATGGACTTACCCCAACCGTAACGCAAAGATGACCGTAACTTTCATACTTTAACATGGACTTATACCAATTGTGGCGCTAAGACCGCTTTTATAATGGATCCTGGTCCGAGGATGGATGGCTACGATGTTTGACCTGGCTGATTGTCAGTATTCATGCCTCTAATGAATGGAACAGGCCTCGTGTAATGGATCGTTGCTCATGTCGTCACCACTGGTTTGGGCATGTTGGGTGGCCAAGACTTTATTGTTTCAATTCCAGCCATTGCTGAAATATTGCTGACTGAGATTTGAACACACGTCAAGCAATTATGGGAAGTAGTTGGGAGGAATGTTTCTGTAAAGGTGGTATTACTGTTAAATGACCATCAGTTCATCTATGTCCTGGCTGTCCTGGAGTGTCATCTTACCCAGACGACATATTGATGCTTCCATTATTCGCTTCTCTCATACCTGAGGTCATTTATTGTATTAACACACATTGTAGTTCATTATTAGCTGCAGCTTTCTCCCACAACTCGGTCTGCCTACCACTCATGTTTCCAGGATCTGTTGATCATTGGTTCATATCACAGTTGGCCAGATTAGGCTGACATTGACCAGGGCGTAAAAGTTTGGACTGCAAGTAGGCTGACAGCCGTGATAAAACTGAAATACTGTAACATCCTTTAGCAACTTTCTCTACGTAGGAACTGACTCATGCTCTGTACCAGTGCTTGTGGATCTGCTTCAGGACATGTTTCCATGAACCCAGACATGGTGTAGCCTGATCCACATTTATACATCTAGGTTTTAGAATTCTAGGATCCATTTTGGAACCGACAAAAGAACATGTTAGTGACCTCTCCGTCTTTCACTCTTGAACAAGGGGTCACCAGTAGGCCAGTTGTCTAATGTGCAGTTTACTGTGAAGAGTTGCATCCCTTGGTCAGAAACCTATGATTGTGGGTTTGAATCCTGTTTTGCTTTGATTATGTTTCTTGGTTTGTCAGAACCATGCCTGCTCTCATGGGTTTCACCAAAGTGTAAACTTCTGAGACCTGCGGAAAGCCCAAAGTGATGCAGATCTCAGACATTTACCACTTTGGTGAAACCCACGAGCAGGATATGGTGCTGACAAACCTAGAAACATAATTCTTTGGGGCAGACCGGGATTTGAACCCACGATCAGAGGATTCTGGGTGCCTAAGGAACGCAACTCTGCACGGCGAAATTCCAGCGCCATAGACGACTAGGCCACTTGTGCCTCCCATAAGCATGGTATGTGAAGCCATAGATGTATTTATTGATTGTACATAAACTCAACTATGTAATTGGTTGTCAAATTTGACAGTAAATGTTTGTATCATGAATAAAAGTGGGAAATGCATCAATTTGCTTTGAGGTTTTTTTTGTTGTCAGAATGGTTTTGCTGACATCCAAGTTTGGACTGGCTCTCGTGTGTTTCCCGGAAGTTATAAAGTCTTCGACCAGCGTCTCTTGGTTTTCCTGTCACATTGTGATTTAAGTGATATATTGTTCAAAATTTCAGTAAACCCAACTCAGTCATCACACCACACCATCAGGATGCAGGGACAGACCAGGCTCCGAGTCGACAGCCTCCGTGGTGTAGTGGATAGAGTGTCTGCCCCGAGAGCCGAATGTCGTTGGTTCGATCCTGTCTGCATCAAACCGAAAGACATGAAAAGCTGGTGCTCGGCATTAAGGGGTTAAAACAAGGACTGGGGCGGTATTCATAAAGAAACTAAGATTTTTCTTAAGTCTAAACTTAAGTTTTAGAAATCTGACTTAGCTAAGTCTGAGACTTAAGTTGACATTCATAAAGATGCTAAGTCCGAAACTTAGCTAAGTCTCCAAAGAAAAACCAGTCAGTTTCGTAGTACCTACCCGCGTGATCACTAGGGGGAATCCCTGCTATTTTAAACTTCTGGTGGAACTCTTTAAAAAAAAAAGGTGTGAACGTCTTTTTCGGTGGGATTTCCCGGTTGCTATTTACGTCAGACGACACACACAGCGAAACTTTGTCCACATTGCCAACGTCATGTCAGAGGCAGATATGAAGAGGAAGCCTAACTGGACGAAAGAGGAGGTTTTACTGGTGACGGAACTAGTGAAAGCAAATGTACATGTGTTGGAAGGAAAGTTTGGTCCGGGCGTGACATATGCGAGGCGTCAAGAGGCGTGGCAGGTACAGTGACACTTGTCGTTGTCAGTCACTCAGGCAGTCGTTGTACACAAATGTAGTATTTACACCAGACATGAGTTTTATAAAGTTATATTTTAGCAGTGTACATCTACTTATTCAACTTATTCGAGATATATTAGTACGCCAATCAAGCGATTATAAATGCATGATTAAGGGACTTGCAATTTATTGTGGGGTAGGGGTGGAGAGGGAGCCTGCTGGAGGAAATTTTTTTTTTTTAAATCGATTAAATCTAACATTATTTAAATATTAGTATAACAAATACCTCACACCCCTATAATAAATCACCTGTCCATGTAGCCAACTTGCTGATTTTCAGTAACAATATTTTCACTAGTATTTACCACCGCATGTAGATTTAATGCAACATTCTACCACTGAGCATGAAATCATCACTATTGGTGATTGGTCCTGTTATCAGTGGAATTTAAGTCTCCTCTGCTATAGCCATGAACATATTCTATTACTATCATAAACTGGGACATTTGTTATTTCCAATTTGAGTTTTTTTACTGACAGTGCCCTTGCAGCAGACTTGGGGCTAAATATGGAATCTTGAAGTGATATCCAAAATATTAACATCTTAATTGTCGGCTGAATAAATTAACTTGAGAAAATATTTTATATATATATTTGGGATCAGACTACTTTTTTAATATAATCTCAGCACCCTCACAAAATGTTTGGCCCCTTATTATCTTCATATTTCCACAATTGTAAGACTCTTACTACTTTCCCTTAACTCTACAGGTTATAACAGCTACCCTCAATTCCTCTGGTTCACACAAGAGAACAAAGGAAGAGGTGGAAAAAAAATTGGAAGAACGTGAAAAGCCAGGCAAAACACAAGTACTCCGAATTTGGGAAACTGACAAAAGGAACTGGCAAGTACTTTTCTTCCCTTCATACATACTGTATACAAGTCAGGGTTATTGCGTGACAACTCTTCTATCAATGGTCATTATAAATACGGTATTACCAATAGATCGATTATCAATCATAATGTTCTGTGTATTTTTGTATGAAGAATATTGTTTCCAAAATACATTTAGATGATGATGATGATTAGAAATTTCATTGTCTTATCCCTTCCATTAACGAACATATATAATAAAATTTTAAACGATATAAAAAATTACAGTTTGTAATTAAATGTTTATACTGGAGGTGGACCAGCACCAGCACCAATCAGCCCAGTGACCAATGCAGTCATTGATATCTTAGGCCAGGACAACGTGACCCTAACTGGTGTGCCAGGTTCAATTGACACGACAATGCTGCAGGTGCTGGACCTGATGCCACCTACTGACAGGTACATCAATGATATGAGATACCTTTCGGGTTAGAAAATTATCATGGTTCTGTTCTGACATAAATACTGGGTGCTTGGAAAGAGATTATGGTATCACTATAGACGAGCTTGTATATTGCATATCCTTAATGAGTCTAAATTGAAGTATTTTCTGAATGTTATTCTAGTATAGGTGATGACAGATTTGCTTAAATAAAATAGTTCAAGGCAATCTATAACACTATCTTTTGTCTTATTAGATATTATGTCTGGGAGATGGGATCTTGTTACCTTAGGCTAGTTTTTATCTAAAAGCTTTGTATCTATAAAACTATGTATACATAACTTTTGTCTTGTTGAATAGTATGTCTGGGAGATAGGTTCATGTTACCTTAGCTAGGCTAGCATCTATCTTAAAAGCTATAACTGAAACTACTAATATTTGGTATTTGCATTTTCCCTGGATCCTAATATGTTTAACTTGCTGTTCTATAATCACATGAAATTTTGTATAAATGTTAAACCATGAATAACTTTAAAACCACTTGCTGTGGACCTACTTATTATTTGAAAACTTAGTATAAATGTATATTTTTTTTATAATATCAACACCTCAATTGTGCACAAATTAAGTCAATTGTTATTTAAACAATTGTGATATGATTATAAATGTAAATGTTCTCATTATAATAACACAAAACAACAAGCTTGTTGAAATTGTAAAGCACATTTATGTGAAAATTACAATTAAAACTTTAATATATTCTGTTGCAGGGAGATCTATGACACCGCCATGTCAGATCCACATCCTCAACCAGAAGGAGCCAACATGTATTCCAAGGAGCCAGATGTCACAGAGTCCCTCACTTCACCAACCGTGGAAACTCTGTTGAAGCAAAAATTAAAGCTTGAAATTGAATGCCTCACTTTGAAAAAGGAATACCTTAAATTGAAAATCACGAAACTGAATTAGCTAAAAGGATCATACATGTTGTTTGGGCATTAAAGAATTATTTATATATTTGAATATTAAATGTCACAAAACATACTAAGCCCAATGTTATGATACAACAGATTCTGGTAGAAAGACCATTGTGGAACATTTTTGAGAAATAGTACATTCACTACATTGCATTTAGAATATTGCATATTTAAGAGGGTGAGGGATAATTAAGATGATTAAAAACTAAAGATACTTTGCAAAGAATGTACTGCTGATACAAACTGGATTTATTATGAGGAAATGTTGAAAATTAAAATAAAATAATCTTACATTGAAAGTTGGTGTTGGCAAAGTGCTCCCGGTATCTGAGTGCAGCTACTGGTGGAGCAGTCACTGCTTGAGCTCCATTCTGTCCATCAAGCCTGCCAAGTCCATCATGCCCATCAGTGGGTGGAACTGGGATATGTCTGTCCTTGCATATGTTGTGTAGGACAGCACATGCTATTATCACCTAAAATATGAAATCATTAATGATAAATTAACATCATATCACTTAACATTTAGGCTTTTACCTGGCCTCAGTTGAACATACAAATATTACTGTAAATAACGAATAAGTTCATACAACCCCATCATTTCCTGATCATCTCCACATGCACATTAACAAGTCTATACTTCAAATATTTATGAATTTTCTCTTATCTGCTCCTAGTCATTACCAATCTACAACTGCCCTGTTATTGCCTTAAATACAAAACTGTATATATATTCACTATATATTCACTTGATTTAGATACAAGTCAATCTGAACAAGTTCATGTCCATGTACAAACTTTAATAGATGATGAGCCACTGCATTGTTCTTTTCATATTCTCAATGGCATTTGTTAACATAAATTCAAACAACCATTCTTTGAAATAATTATGTAACTCAATAAAATCTTGTTGCTTTTTTCAATCATTGCTTTCCTCTCTAGGAATTGTTATTTTATATATTTATTGTCATTTAGCTTTGTTCCATTTTTGTTCTGTTGAACTTATTTGTGTGGCAAATAAATAGTGCACACAAATTAACATTTGTTGATCGTAATTTTTACTACAAGCCTTCTCAGGTTTTAACCTGATTTCCCAATGGAGAACAGGAAATCTGCGTTTGAGTTGACCGATGGCCCTTTCTACTATGCTCCTGGTTCTTTTGTGTGACCTGAAAATAACATAACATATCAGAATGTAACCTGTAACATTAATCTTCAACAGGGTTTAAGAAAAATATATTTATCTTTTTATTGATAAATGTCACTTGTTGAAGAAATAATTTTCATCATGTGAAAACAATAATTTACATTTTGGATTATGTAGGAAATTCATACTGGTAAAGTTTAAAAAAAAATATTCCTAATTACCACAAATATTCAGCATGTTTACCAAAACAGCACATGATTACTTGTACATTTAGAACAACTAACTAACAAAGACATAATAATAGATGTTGAAATAAAAACATATGGTTATGGTGTGAATAATATTCCGTATTTTATTAAGAATGTTTTTGTATTTGCTTCGATTATCCAGACCAAATATTGCGTTTGTGCTCTATGAAAGAAAGAGGGGTAAATATGTAATCGAGGCAAATACAAGGGACATCACTCTAAGTTGTTGATTACGATTGTAATCTGATTGTAGTTTGTTTGTGGTCCCGGCAATGGTCTTAGGAAATGGGTAAGCAGCCACTTCTTGCAGGGATAACCACTGTCACCGAGAAGGTGACATCCGATGGGGAGAACATTGCGCTCGAAAAGCTGGTAGAGCCCGCTGTTTGTCAACATACGTGAATCGTGTGTCGATCCCGGCCACCGAGCAACAACGTCAATGACTCTGTCGTCGCTGTCAAAAGCGATCTGCGTATTTATGCTGTGATAGTGATGTCGGTTTACGTATTCATTTTCGTTTACAGTTGGTGCCTGGATTTGTACGTGGGTTCCATCGATCACCCCGACAACTCCGCGAAAGTTCGGAATGTGATAAAAGTTAGTTTGGTGACGCCTAATGTCCCCGAGTTGCAGGGAGATGCGGACAAACTGTTTCACAATCCTGTCAGATGACAAACTGGTGATACACTGATTTACAACTCTGGAAATGGTGGGCTGGACTCATCGATGTTGCCTTGTTTGATACTGATATGACTCATTACTTTTCAAGGAAAATATCAAAATTCGAATTGACAAATCGTAAAATGTCTGTATTAGTTGTCAGCTTGTGATGAATATAGCGGAATGCGAAAATTATGTTAATGAATCATACATTACGTTGTTACTAGATGAACCACTATGGATCCACCGCAGTTACTGAATATAGACCATCCCGGCGTGAAACCGAAATAAAGTTATGACCTAATAATATTTGATGTATTCAGACACACAAATTATCAAAAGCAGTCACGTTATAGACTTTGTGTCCTTTAATACTGTTTCCTGTATCATCACGGATATGATTATTCATAATGACATGCATCATTGTGATATAGAATATAGTCATTAACGACTACGGGCATTGGCCTAGGCGAAACAGTTAGATTTTCTGTTTACGAAATCGATCAAAAAGAAATTAAATCTAACTGTTTGTCCAACCGACCTCTTTTCGATGGGAGAGAAAAATATGAAGATGCTTACAAGTACAAAAATCTGATAATATAGAACTTTTGACTTTGACTTTAAAGGGGAAGTGTACACGCAAAAATCACTTTCTTTCTTTTTCTAAACAAAACGCAATTTTAGAATTAATTAGTATCTGTGTTTGAAAATATACACTCATTTTTTTCACAGTGAACGTAGGAAGCTCACAATAGTGTGAAAATGATATGCCGTTATGAGGCCTTCGTTTTTCCAGCTAAACAGGCCTGAGTTATCCCCCTTAGATTATGACGTAATTGGTGCCAATTCAACTGGGTCCCTGTCTATTCTCAACGCAAAAGATATCAAGTACCAGTTTGCGGTAAAACAACATGGCCTACGACACACTCCGGCGCAGTGGTGACTCAGCATAACACTATGCTGGCTGGCATCTGAGACGCTAGAATCACACACCTGGACCTACACCACGTGAAGCGGCTCTAACAAAGCATGATGACGTCATAATGTTTATCAATTGGCACCAATGACGTCATATTGCAAGGGGCATAAGCCATGGTGTTTTTGTTGTGGAAATAGAACACTTGGTAAATGTGAAAAATATAAATCGTTTTAATGCGAAAAATATGTTAATTAATTGTGATATTTTTATATTTTTATCTATGACACTTCTATGTTAACACTTTTAATGTGGAAAAAGTACAAGAAAAATAGGTTCATTTCCGTGTGAACTTGCCCTTTAAGATAAATACTGATCAAATACGATGATATAATTCTGGCCCACAATGAAACATTAGGAAAGAAACACCTCCTTTTGACAGAAATACATACAAATATTTGTTTATTTGGTTTGTAATTTATCTCATTTTTTCCTTCTGAAAAGACCAAACTATTTTTACACATCAAACAAAATATATTACAGTGTGCTACAAAAACGTATATTTATTATTTTATAATTATATATTATAAAACGTCTATTTCGATCGCTACAAAAAATCTCTGTTAACCATAAAATATATGAGAGTGGCCTAACAGGAGTCACTGCATTGTCTCATGAGTTTGAATGCATAAAGCTGAACTCAGCGTATATGGTGAAACATGAAAGTGTGTGATTCATCGGAATAGGGAAGTATAAATACCCCACGTTGCAGTTAAACAGTTGTATACAGTGTGCACCCCGCGAAGCCGAGTCCCACGTAGTCTATGGCACTTAATCTCCTCACTTTGTGAATCTGGAGAAGCATCGCATTACCATTCTGAAGACAGAAGAGCTTTATTTTGTATCATGTAATTTGAGTCCTTGAGTCTTTTCGTCGTTTAGTTATCCAGAACACCATCTTGATACCAGTTCCATGTTGTGACAGAACGGTTTTATTCAGTTCCTGAAATCGAGCATTGGTCTGAATTTTGAGACATTTCATCCCACCGCAAAGCACACGACTATTCCGAGGTTCTGGATTGTGATATTGTCCCTCGTGCCAATACCCTGTGAGACACCATGCAACACGAACTGTTCCAAGTCCACATCACCGGGAAGGACGGGGCAGCCAAGAGATGTCACCTGAAAGGAGATTACCAACTTGTCATCAAAGACTCCAGTTTGTGTCTGTGTAGTGTGAGGTCGAACCAGGTCATATTTGAATGGCCGTTCACCAATATAAGATGTTACGGGTATACGGACAAGGCTTTCAATTATGCAGTTGGTCGGTTCACCTGTTCTGGAGAAGGCATGTTTTCTATAAAGACAAAAGATGGGTTTGCAATACACAAAGCTGTCCATGAGAAAGTTCAACTGATGAAGAGAAACAAAGATTTGAAACGTCGCCGAAGGACCACACATCGATTAGGTTAGTGGTGTATGTCTATCAAGGAGTAAATGAATCGATTGACACCACATACATGTACAACAATATCTATTACGGCAGACTGACAATCTGATTTTTGTTGGAGGCAAAATGTTTCACTATATTTCAGAAGGGTGTAGGGATGGGGAAACAGTACAGCTATGTTAGGATACCAGCATTTTTTTCCAAATATATTCATACTGAGTGTAAAAGTTCAGAAGATTTCCGGTTCCCCGCTTTAAGAATATTAATATTGTCTGGGAAGCACGCTTCTCCTTTCCCGTAATTAAAGTTGAGGTTGGATGGGGTTTTTATTTGCACAAACTATATTAGGACGGATTCATATACATAGTCATGATGTATGATTTTAGTATTTTTAGTAGCATGGATATCCCTCTGTGCGTCCCGGAGCGCAAATGGTAGGGATTTTAGTTAAAACGTAGTAATCTGAGTAAAATGAATGTACATGAACCGAACTATTGCGTTTTATGTAAACCTTTCTTAAGAAGGAATATTTCACGGTATTGACATGCTTATAACATGTTTTACTTTTCTCACACACAGAGTCGGTGCCCCAGACATCAGTACGTGTACGCAGAAGGCGAAAGAGTTCGAAGAAGAGAAACATCGGGTCTCACGAATGTGAATTCGGGTACAGCGAACCATACACCTTTTGTATCAGGACACGCATCAGTGCGCACCAGGAATACTTATCGATGTGTGAGACACCATCAGGTGCTGCTGCTGGCAATGATGAATATCTGGAACTGTACGATGAATTCGAACTTACAGGAGGAAGCAGTGAGTACACAAGACTGTACCGCGAATACATAGAACCGCAAAGCAGCGGTATTTATGAAACTTTGAAGCCGGCGACTCGTGAATGTTTGACACGTACAGCTAAGGGACAATTATTGTAGTTTCTGTATCAGTTTGTTTTTAAAGTTTCCGCATCAAGGAAAGGTCCTTATGTGCGTCGTAGAATATTAGGGGAGCTATAAGGTAGAAAGGACGTCTGAGATGCTTTTTCAATGATATACTCATATTCACGTGCCATCTGTGAAACCCAAAGTAGCGTCTGAATGTTGTGAGGTTTATCATACTGTGAAGCCAGAAATATTTAGCAATTGTAATTTGTGTTGTACATGTTGTGACTGAGGCGGGTGATGTTCCGAGTGCACATCGACCGCCTCCGTGGTCTAATGGTAGAGCATCCGCCCGGAGAGTGGAAGGTCCGGGGTTCGATCCCCAGCCGCGTGATACCAAAAGACGTTAAAAGATGGTACTTGTTGTTACCCTGTCTGGCGCTCGGCATTAAGGGGCTTAAACAATGACTGGTTGGCTCGGAGTCAGTATACTGTGTCTGAGAGGGGTATTCATGTTAAACTGCGGCATGGTATCTCAGTGTGCTAGCACTATAAATCGGCATCAGTCCGGACTAGTACAAGCAGCCACACACACACATACACGTGCATGCACGTCGCTATATAAGTGCAATAATCTTGGACGCGACGTTAAACCCCATTTCAACTCACCTAACCGAGTGCACATCAAGGAAGGGGCAGCAAGAGATGTCACACTTGGTAATTCCTCGAGTAAATACCTTGTGAGACGCCATGCAACACGAACCTATTGTGAGAACCACTTCCTTCTTTAAATAGTAAATGGCGATGAGCACAGACATGTACCTACCGTGCATAAATGATCATTTCAAATCAAATCAAGTTATACTGGGGTAAAGGGAAGTTGTGTGCAAGTTACAAAGGCTTTCAAGGCGGCTGCTAGGGAAGTTAAAAGGGAGGTTATAAGGGATGTTGTTATAGAAATAATAAAGGGGTTAAAGGAAGTTGCTGGCAAGTTACAAAGAATTTCACGGCGGTTGCTGGGGAGATTGAAAGGTAGGCTTTACAGAAGTGAGGTTGTTTTTAAAGTTGTTACAGAAGTTATAAAGGAGTTGATGGAAGTTGCTGTTAAGTTACAAGGATATTCACGGCGGATGCTGGGGAGATTGAAAAGAAGGTTACAGTGAGGTTGTTTCTAAAGTTATAATGGAGGTTGTTACAGAAGTTATAAAGGAGTTCATGGAAATTGCTGTTAAGTTACAAAGGGTTTTAAAGAGGTTGCTTGGGAGGTTATGAGGGATGTTAGAGAAGTTATGTCGGGTAATAATCCAACACCTCCAGTCTTTCTGTGTACATTTCACAAATTTTGATCACATGAAGGCCTTTAGTAAAGACATTCCCGATTTTAATTTGACCCACATGTTCCCGTGTATTTTTTCAGGTGAACAATTGACTTGCCTTTGCATGTGTTTATGACGGGTGCCACCGGTGGGGCAGGACACGCTCACCTTTCGCGAACACCATTGCTATGTGATAGTGATTCATAAACATATGCTCATGATATGGGTGGAATCTTACAATGGTCGCTGCTTTTTCGGAGATTTGTTATGAATATGAAAAGGCTTTTGTCGCTTTTATTTTTAAGGGTGTCAAGGGAAGCTGCTTGCAAGTTACAAATGATTTCAAAGAGGTTGTTAGGGAGCTATAACGCGGTAAAGTTGCAGGGGAGATTTTAAGGCGCTTATTCAGGGAGGTATATCTGGCGACAGTCTCATAAGTAATATGTATGCCTCTACAAATAAACATCGCAGAACACTCTATTGCTTGAGGTGTTGACTGTTACTGTTGTTATATTATACTATACCTATCTAAATAGCAATGTAATGATTACTCCGGTGGATAATGATGTACATAAATATTATTTATTGTTTGAATAAAGACTGTTTACTGCTGGAATAAATTCTTTTCTTATTTACTTTCCTTTGAGCCGTTAATTGTTTCGTTGTGGCTGTTTGCATATATTTTCAAAAATGTACTTTTTACGTTTGTATTTATTAAGCATCAACCGTGGAAATGCCAAATGAATGTTGTTTTTGTGATACTTGTCAGAAGGGGTTTAAATTTAGCAATGGTATATTAATAATTTATTTACATATTTGAATTAAGTAAGTTGATATTAATTTTGATGGCTTCGTCATTTTGACGTTAAAGATTGGCTGGTCCGTTGTATACACCCTGAAGGTCGGTTTGTGGTTTTGAGTTGAAGCTGATTAAATCTGCAACAAAACCTTCCGAACTGGGAAAGGTTGGGTAGCCTAGTGGATACAACATTTGCTCTTCAAGTCAAAGGCCCGTGTTCGTATCCAGACAAGGGTACACTGGCGGAGCCAATTTCTGGTGTGCCCTGTGATATTAGCTGATACTGCTTAAAGGGGTGTAAAACCATACTCGCGCTCCCACTCTTTCGAGCTGCTGAACTTAAAAAAATTAAAATTAATAGCTTGAATATGTTTTTCAACACACTTTAAGAAACTTATGAAGCCAAATATCAGTCCATATAAGTCATTATCGTTTAAATCGTAAAGAAAACACGAGAAGTTTTGGCAGAGGCAACAGTTAACGTCGTATACGGTTAAAAAGCACAAAAACACCATTAGTTACAAGATCAAAAGTAATATGTCGAACATTCATATAACTTTCATTGCTATTTTTCCTATTAAGCCGATCAGTGAAGATCCGATGTAGAATAGGTCTTCAGCAACCCATTCTTGCTGTAAAAGGCGACTATGCTTGTCGTAAGAGGCGACTAACGGGATCGAGTGGTCAGGCTCGCTGCATTGGCTGATTCATGTCATCGTATCTGAATTGCGTGGATCGATGCTCATGATGTCAATCACTGGATTGTCTGCCCAGAAACGATTATTTACAGACCGCCGTCATATAGCTGGAATATTGCTGAGTGCAGCGTTAGACAACAAACCAACCAACCAACCAACCTCTTTAGCCAGATGGTCGAGACTTCTGGTGTTGATGTTTAATATTTAACACAACGTTAATATTAATGACTGTCTCAAACACGTGCTTTAAGATGATATATGCTTATGGCGAATTGCTATTTATGATTTTAACTAAAGCATTTATAAACAGACATGACATAAAAATATATATATGTAGGTCATACCCCTATAGTATATCTTAGAGGTAACTTGGTCAGGTTCAGCGACTTGTTTGATTGTTAGCCATCGTGCCTCAACGGCATGGGAATCAAATAAGAAATACTGTTCCGTAAATTATTCTTGATATAAATAGGGGCGGTCGGGTAGCCTAGTGGTTAAAGCGTTCGTTCGTCACGCCGAAGGCCCGGGTTCGATTCCCGACATTGGTACAATGTGTGAAGCCCATTTCTAGTGTCCCCCCGCCGTGGTATTGCTGGAATATTGCTAAAAGCGGCGTAAAACCATACTCACTCACTCACTCTTGATATA